>NC_068545.1:5103500-6360000 GCF_026212275.2 Microplitis demolitor
GTCTTATATTTGATCAGAATACATCTGCTCTATGCCATTTCTGCGATTTTTTACCAGTTTGAATTCATGATTTTTTAATAACATTCGACATTTTTAATGTAAAAGTCTGACATGAATTATAATTCAGCAGATAATTATATTCTCATATTTCATCATACACATATTTCTATAATTGTATCAAGTTGAACAGAAAAATAGAAGTTATGAAAAATATACAGAGATTGGTAACAGTAAAACTTCAATGGTACTTTGACAAAAATTTGTCATCAAGTTGTTTGAGATGTCACGAATCAAAATATTAATATTTATAATTATAAAAACTCTCAACTGGTTCCCAAAGTACACTCCCTGGAGTTACAAGCTCCAGAACGGTATCGGCCAAGGACGGGTCGAAAACATTATTGTGAATAAAAATTCGAAGCTCGAAAATACTTTTGAATGCGTTTATTTTATTTTTAACTATTCAAGTTCAAAAAAAGTTATGTGTTGTATCCCTGATTATGAAATATGATTTGCCCACGTTAAGTGTATATCGATATATTAATCGATTCAAATTGTTTTAAATTATTTCAAATTGTTTTGAATTATTCAAAATCATTTTTTAATTCGGGGATGAAACTCAATCATTAAGAAAATTTCAAATAGTTGATAATATAAAACTTTCAATTTTTGTCTACGATTATCCCTAAGAAAACCATTATGGTATTTTACGATAAATTACCATAATTACCATAATTTAACGTAATTCAGATCGGCTAAGATTACTATAGAAGTGCGCTTAAAGTAGATTTTACTTTTACTATCGTCAAATAATTTAATGACACTTTTGCGATAATTGAAAAGCAATTACATCTGTCGACAAAATATTAAGATCAGGTATCTTATGCATGGGATTGTTACTAATTGCCTATGACCCCCATTGGATCTTTCGCCCTACTCTTATTTCCGGGTCCAAGTACAATATAATGAATGCTATTGCTTAGATGTGATCAGTTTTAGAGAAATCTTCAAGCTAGTAAGATCGAAAAATAATATTCTGCAGAAGCTCGCAAGAGACTAGAAAAATATTATTTCTATTTTTCAAATTGTTGAAATTAAATTAAATTAAAAAAATGAGTCAATCAATTGAAAATTATGTTAGTGAAATGGAACTGAGATTTCCAGATAGTTACTTGATTATTAATCCAGGATTCAGAAAAAATGTAAAGGTAAGTCGTTTAAATAATTGATAATTCTATTAGATTCTTTAAAAAAATTATAAAAAATAAATTATGCGTTCCTAAATTATAATATTCATTTATTGGTTTGTTTTCTACAGCAGAATCCATCCAGTGCAACCCCACCAGAAGTTAAAGGGTCAGTGAATTTGGCAACTGATACCATGACTAGAAACGTAGGACATCCACAGGAAAAAGTTGGAAAATTGAAAAAGAAATTGTCTCGAATTTTATAAAGGGAGCATTATTTATTAATATAATAAATGATGTAGCACCAAAAACAGAAGTAAATATTTTTCTAATTGACAAAATTTATCACAAATTTTTTTACTAGCTCAATTTTTTAATTAACTTTTAAATATTTATTTCAGATGGAAATCGAATTACGGGAATCTGAAACCGGTGGCTCGCTTGAATAATTCCATTACAATTTAAATTAATTTAAGTATAAGATATTCTTAAAACTCCTGTTGTATTTTTGTGAATGGTCATAATAAATATGTATCATTTAAATAAACTACAGTTAACTTCTAAATTAGAACGAATTTTTTTTTTTTTTATATATTACTTAATATCAACATAATTAACTAGAGAAACTTTGCCAATAAATTAAAATCCTCAGAATAAATATAAAAAATTGCAATAAAATTCTAAAAAATAAATTTAGTTTTAGATTTCTATTGAAATCTACTAAAAAATTCTCTTAATTTTACTCTAAAGCGGTACAAAAAAAAATTATTAACTTTCTGATGAGTGTGAATGCAGCTGACAATTGGCAATTTTTTTAAATTTTCTAATAAATGAATAAAATGTAAGAAAAATAAAAATTACAAAATGCATATTGAGATAGTTGAAAAATTCAAACGCGCATTATTTTCAATTTTATTATTTTGGTTAATCAATTTATGATTTATTTTTAAATATCAAGGGATAAGCATCGTACAGAGTGCGTTATGAATTCATTAAAACAATCAATTGTCACCTGTGGTCGCAGTGGCGAAATTGGTAACGCGCTTGGACAGTTCTCCTGAGGGGCTAGCCCTCATGTGATCTATAATCTGTGTCATAGGGGAGAGAAGCAATTCTCCGATCCATCACCGGTGAATATGTCGTGATAGGGTGGTGAGGGGGGTTGTGGACCGAACCTGTGGGCCTTCGTGATACTAATTAGTAAGATTAGGAATGTAAGTTCCCCCTAAGGGACTGATATCCAAGAGTTCTCGGTTCAAATCCGGGCTGCGACATTTTTTTTTTTTCCACAGTAATATTTTTTATATTTAAAAAAGAAAAATATATTTATTTATTTTTTATTTTTCATAAATAATTAATATTTTCCAAAAAAATATGCATGTCTATAATTATTTTTCATCAAAAAATAGATGTCATTTTTCATCTTAAAAAAATATTTAGTTAATTTATGACTGGTTTATTTACATATGAAATAAATTTTTGATATTGATTAAGAGATCCGAATTTCGGAAAATTGGAAATTAAAAAATGATACATTTTTTAGGCACACACTCTAGATGGCCCCAATATTTGTTTTTCTCGCATGTACTCCTTCTCATAGTTATGGAGTATATATAAAAGATCTCAACAAGAGTTGCTGCCCTATGGCACATAACAATAGTATCACAATATAGAAGTGTAGCTATGAAAGAAGGAACAGCACAGTGTTGTGCTGATTCCACTACACACCGAGACTTCAGTCTCAAAAAATTTTTTTTGATATCCTTATATTTTATTAGAGTAGACACACATATGATTTAATTTATATAATTATTAAAAAAATTTTTTAATTTTCGCGCTATTTACATAAGTTGCGTTATTTGTTTCTATAAACTTATATATGTTTATTATTCAATTAAAAAATAAAATCATTTATATATTCATTATAAAAAAATATATATCAATATATGAAAGGATTTTTTTAATAGTTTCCTATAGAACTAAAAGCTGATATACAAATATACAAATCAGGATTTCGAAGCATTTTATTAAAAATAAAATACTCTTTTTTTTTAACAATCATTTTTTTAAATATCAGCTTTTAATGACTAATGAAGCAAAAATTTTCAGTAATATCTAGTTACTTCAAGACTGATTGTTTCAACCAAACATTTGAGCGAATTTTTTAGCTCTCAGATTTTAGATTCTGGATCCCAAATACTAAGGCTCATTAAATTTTTAAAATTTAAAAATACATACGAAAACTTTATATCTCTTTATATAAATTGAAAAATATTGAGAGCTTGATGGAAGAGAGCACCTTAATAAATAATGAGTGTGAGTATAGCAGAAATGAGACAATTTATAAATTATGAATAAATAAATTGATTAATTTAAATAATGAAATTTAAAAAACTGCGCCTACTGATTTTTTAATCATCTAAATACCTATTTGTTAATTTTCTTTTTTTTTATATTTTATTTATTTATTCAAAAATTTTTAAAATGACCGATTGTCAGCTAAATTCGCGTTCAATAATATCATTTATCATATGATGGTAATCAACATTATTACCTCTTGTTTAAGAGACAGGGGGGTAATAAATTTGTAAACAAAAACTAAATCACGTGCTTAGATGTTATTTGTATTTTGTTAATTATTATTGTTAATTGCATTGTTATATTTATCAATATTATTTAATATTAAATTTTAAACAGTAATAAATTTAAATGAATAAGTATGAGGAAATATAATAACATGAAAATCATAAAGTTCATGTTTATAGTCAACGATATTGTGTGAAACGAGTAATGCAACATTGAGTGTTAAATAACCTAATTATTGCGATTTTCAATTATTTTATCAGATTATAATGAAATATAATCAACTTCACTCTTCTCTCAAAGATATATAATTTGAAAGTTGTAAACTACACATTATTTTCAAATTCCAGTTATATTTATCAAAATATGTGTCTACGTATCCTGTATGTATGTAAAAAGTTTAAATAAATATGGCAGAACGTGGGGTTTATTTAACTAATACTACTTATGTAAAACCGACAATATTTGAAATAGTTGCACAACAATCGCTTTCATTAACTCTAGAGCAGATATTTAATAAATTTTATTCATTTTTGATAACTAATAATCCCGAGAAATATGGATGTCTTGATCGATGGTCACATGAAGTTTACTTACTATTTAATGGAGTAATTCAATATTTTTATTTGAAAAACTATTCTGCGTCTTTTGCTGAAACATTTTATGGATTAAAAAGAGTTACAATTATAAATTCACATGTGGAGAATGAAATCTCTAGAAATAAAAAAATCTTACATCTTATTACATTAATTATCAATCCGTATATTAAATCAAAGTTTCAACAACATGAATTAGAAATAATTGATGGAAAAATTCCAAAGGAAAAGTGGAAACAATTAATGAAAATTTATTTTGTCAAAACATACAAAATTATAAATTTTACTTATAATATTATTGAAACGTATTATTATTTACGTTATTTAATAGACGACTTTAAAAATCCAACTCCTTTATTCCATTTGTTGTCATCGACATTAACTTATTCTGATCCATTCAAAGTAACTTCGATGGCTGAACTATTTAATAAATGGAAACAAAATAACTTTAGTACCAGTGAAGGTGTTGAATTAATTCAAAGAGGATTTATGACGACTCTTGAGTTAGGAGCATTTTTTCTTCAATTTGTTAGTTGGTGGAATCAAGAAAATTATTATACGAATATCACATCATTGCCGACACCTCCATCACCTCCGACTTTAGAAATGCCTGAGAAATCTAAAGGATTGTGTCCAGTTTGTTGTAAAACTTTAAATATACCAACTGCTGTAGCAGTATCAGGATATGTCTTTTGCTATCAATGTATTCTACCTATCATACAAACTGATAAAAGATGTCCAGTTACACTTTATCCTGCTAAGGAAGATGATTTAATTAGAATTTATATGAATAAATAATTTAATTTAAGCTTAAATACATTTTATTTATTATATTTTGTATGAATGTAGAGCATTATTTTACATAAATATTTTTTCAATTAGATCATTAGTTTTGGACTTTATTAATCACTAAACTACTTCAAATAATAATAAAAGTATTTAAAATAAAATAAAAAAATAAAAAAAATTTTCAATTAAATTATTTGCTTGGCCATCAAGAAAATATATTTTTGTTTAAAGAATTTACAGATATTGCTAGAGAAATTCTTTTACACAAAACGTGATTAATTTCACGTCATTGTAATAATTTAATTATTAATATAAAATTAACAAATTAATGATACTGAAGTTGGCTGACGTCTAATAATTTTTGAATTTTTTTAGAAACTAACGATATAAACAAATTATTAAAAAATTGCACCTATGACTTTTAATTTTATACATGTGCACATTTTTCGTTTTTTTTTCTTTTTAATTAATTTGTTGAAAACAAATCCGAAAATTGTTAATTGTCTGTGTGATAATTTATGAGTGTGAGTGTAACTAACAGGTGGGAATTTTTTTAATTTTTGAATAAATAAAATGTAAGTTTAATAAAAATCAAAAAACGCGTATTAGATCAATGAAAAATCCGTACGCACATTTTATTAAACTTGAGTACTTTAAATCATTTATTTATTTATTCAAAATTCATAAAATGTCTCATGTCTGCTACATTCACACTCATTGTTAATTTTAGGATGATAATAAATTAACATTACAAACAGTATTAAAAAAAGTAAAATAAAAAAATTAATTTAAAAGAATGTTATTTTAAAATTGTAAATTTCAATAAATAACAACTGGGAAATAAACAAATACAAGTGTCAAAAAAAAAAAATTAGTTCCTCTTTTTCTACTGGATTTCTGTTGGTAACATGAGAAGTCGCCCGTACACTCAATCGATGTCAGAACTTAGTTTTCGCGCCACCTAAATTCAAATTATTGAACTTACAAGAAAGATTACAACGTGACGTGTCGCTTTTGGTAGGCACTCGTATTATACTGGAATTCATTAATTTTACACACATGCTCAATCCAATATCTCTATCTCTTTCTACCGAAACAAAAATCCAAATGTAAGCCATAGTAAAGTGAGCGTCGAATTAAAAACCTCACAAACCGGTTTTGAATGTATTTGTAAATTTGTATGAAGCCGTAGTAAACTGACTGTAGTAGTCACGTAGAATTCGTCGAGAGTAAGAGCAAGAGTCATATACTGTATAGTGTGATATATATTTGTCGCGTGTACTCGTGATTGTAATTTAAAATGTATTTTTTTAAATTAAAAGATTAAGTTTTAATTTTTAAATTTGTGTGAACGTTGAGCGTTTACAATTTTTAAATCACTTGTTAATTAATCAGAGTACATTTAACTCATTATCGTAAGTATTATGACTCATTTTATCCCGTTATAACCAACTTTTTTTTTACCTCATGGTCTCTTTATTTTATAAATTATTATATTTTTTTTATGTATAAATGTATAAAATATTTTAGTATAAAAAAAATAATAGTTTTAGATATTACGGTCCGTCAGATAAACACTAGACAAAACAAATTGACGATAGTTTGTGTAGGTTTGTCTTTGAAGACCTGGTGTCTGGGTTATGATGCCATTAGTATCTTATATATATCATTGTATTGAAAGTATCATGCGTTGGTGGATGGGAAAAGGAGCAATCTTTTATATATGTGTAAGCTGCTGTATGTATCTAAATATATATACACATATATACATGCGTATACATTTATAAAAGTATATAGATGTGTGTGTATTCAAGGGGGTGATGAGCAATCTTCAACCTGTAGCATAACTGTCCATATATTTATACATATATATATGAATCTTGTCATGGCCACTTGTTGAATTTAAATTAGATATTTGTTTTTAAGATAATTGCTAATTCAAATATATATTGGCTTACTGATATTATAAATTAATTTGAATTTCAAACCAATATTTATATTAATTAACTAAAAATATATATATGCTTATTAACAAAAAGTATTTTCATCAGGCATGCTAGTTTGAAAAATTTATAAACATTTATTATACTGGAATTATTATATTTTTATTATTGTTTTTTTTTTTATGGAGAAATTTTAAATTGTTTAAAATTATTCACATAAAATATAATTTTCTTTTTTTTATTAAAAAAAAATTTTCTGTAAACTTTAATTTGATAATATAAAAATTTAGAAAAATATATTTTTTAATAAGTGTGAATGTATAGACATCAGACAAATTTAAAATTATAAATAATTAAAAAAATAATATTTATAAAAAATGCACTTATTAATTTTAAAATTTTTTAAATGCCCATTTTTTAAAAAATTTATTTTATTAATTATTTACTCTATTTATTTATAATTTTAAATTTGTCTGATGCCTACTACATTCATACTCATATTTTTTTTTGTATTGGAGTTAAAAAAATATATACGAATGAACTTGTTTTTCTTTATACTATGCGGGAGATCTTGATAGTAAAGGGAGATGACTGTAAAAGAAGGGGAGAGAGATACGTAGGGGGTGTAGCGTAAAAGTTAATAGTGAAATAGTAAAAAAAAAAAAAAATCGGTGTCGAAGAACTTTTGGGCGTGACCTCCTGGTCTTGACCCGAGATTCGATAATATCCTATCTAACATTCTTAGAAACAAGTTTTTTACTGCTGGGAAATTTATTTTATTTTTACGAAAACGTCCATGATACGTCTAGATAAAATATTAAATTTATGTCGAAAGTCTCAGTTTATATTTTAGTTCCATCTGTCAGTAATTACTTTGTCTTTATGTAATTTTTTTATTGTTTATTTAGAATTTAAATTCAAAATGTAAATGTTCACTGCAATGTTAAAATAATTACGAAATTATGAATTAATTTTTTTTTTATTTTTTACAGATACTCGTGTACTTACATAAGAAAAAAAATCCATGAGTTAAAGGTTTAAGACAATAAAATTGACGAAAGAAAAAAATTGGATGATTGATAAATTAAAAAATTACAAACGTTGAGTAAATAAAATATAAAAACAATAATGTTTCGTACGGCAAGTTTTGACGATAGATTAATGAATCCACCGAGTGAGGAAAGTTATGATTTTTATCATGTAGAAACAGGACAAGGATATTATATTAAATTTACACCACCATCAGATACTAAATTTTGTCCACGTGGTAATTTTCCGTCACGTTTATTAAGTAGATCAGTACCAAGACGTAATCGTAGTTTAGTGAATTTTAAAATAAATCGTTCATTACAATTTGATAGCAATATTAATCCACAAGAACAACGACGTAGAAGTGACAGTTTTTTGTCACCAAAATCAGTAGGACATTCACCGATAAATAAAAATTTATCATTGAGTCGTTCAGCTAAAATATTAAAAGCATTAAATATTGAGTATAGTCCAGTGATGAATAATGATTATAAAAAAATAAACAAAACTTTGACATTTGATTTAACACCAAATTCAAGTAGATTTAAATCACCAACATCGACAGCAACAAATAGCCAAACACGTCGTTGTAAATTATCTGATTTAAGTTTACAATCAAATGGTATAAATAAATCATTAAATTTTGACAGCTGCGATGATTCACCAGTTGCAAGTGCACATGATACTTCAATTGAATCTATTGACGAGAATCAAAATCAAACCCCGTCTTCACAAAGAAGTAGAAAAATAAAAAAAACATTGAGTTATTTATCATTAAGTTCAGGTGGAAGTGGTACGTCATCGTCATTTGAATTTAATTTGCTATCATCGCCGGGCCTGAGGACTGAATTACGTGAAAAAATAGATGATATTGTAGTAACAAGTATGGTAACAACTCCACAATTAAAATTAATGTCATCAGGTCATAAGCAACTAGTTAATGATGATGAAATTACTGTTAGTACACCACGAAATTTATATAAAGACTTTACGGACGATGATAATGATGATGAGAGACCGGAAACACCGGTCAATGTTATACGATTGATCCCCGAGAGTATGAGTGCCATTAAGAAGAGTCATCGTAAGGTAAAAAGATAATTATTTTTTTAAATTTAGAAGGAGCTGCCGCATTTCGTAAAAAATTTTAAGTAATTAAGAGCGTGTCTTCAATGATGACACGCTAATTTTTGGTTCATTTTCATCGTAAGCTACAATAATTAGAGACGCACTTGGGATAGAAAAATTAAAAAACGTTCCGGTTCCCTAAATTTATATTTTTCTATTTCAGTAAATTAATAAATAACTTTTTTTTTTACAGGAACGTTTTACTGGACGCTTTATGAATCGTATAAATCAAAATTCAACAGAAGAGCCTCTGGAAACGGACATTGACTCTGAAGAACGACCTACAACTCCTTTAACAAGTGATGTACAGAGTCCAAATTTTAGTATTCATTCAATTAAAAAGTCTCATAAAAAAGATAAAAGTAAAAAAAAATTGTGTGTAAATCATTCAGAAGATGAATTATCAGACACTGGGTCTCTTTTTGAGTACTCACTTATTGAAGAACAAAAAGAAAAAGAAGAAGAAGAAGAAGAAAAATTGAAACTTAATTCATCTAAAAATTTGAGTCCCGTGCAAGTGAACGAGGAAATGGAATTTCAAACACCGCCAAAAACTGGACAGTGTCATGAGCCCAAAACACCTGGACCCGCGACTCCGAGAGCAAGTACATCAGGTCGAATAACTCCTGAAAATCGTATTGACTATTTAAAACGTATAATGACTGATTCAATTAAAAAGTCACATAAAAAACTTAAAGATTCAAATAAAAAAAAATTATTCAAGTCACGTTTGATAGAAAGACAGCAGGATAATGTTTCAATGTTGAAAAATGAACTGAATTTAAATGAATCTACTGATCAAGAAATTATTCCTTCAAAATCTTCAGATACCGATACTGGAGATCGTGCTGGTACACCAGAAAATATGAATTCAAGTAGACTTTTGTTATCGAAATTTAGTTCTGTTAAAAAGTCGCATAGAAAGGATAAACATCGTAAAATAGGTTTTGCCCAACGTCATATAATGATGAATGAGAGCAATGAAAGTTCAAGTCCTGAAGCAGAATGTAATAAATCACCTAGCAAACGTTTATTAAATATTCCACAAATAACCATAACAGAAGCTAGTACATCAAAGTCTTCAAATGATTTATCAACGTCATTACACCATGACAATAATCGCTATCAAAGTCTCCATCAGTCAGTATTAGACTCTGAAGACGGAGATTTTAAATTGATCTCATCCCCAAATAAACGTAAGAGCCCAAATGTTAGCAGTTGTTCCTCTACTGAAGCAGATACATCAAGCAGTGAATTAAAGTTGATGGACTGTCAGAGTCCAGAAGAAGAATTTAAAATATTTACGCCAATTAAAAAAAGAAAGTCTATTGGTAAATTAAATAAGAGTGATTTAAATGAATGTGTATTTTCTACACCAAAAAAACCAGTTGTTGAAATTTGCAGCGATAGATGTGAAACTCCTAGATTGGGCATGAGTATTTTAATACCTGCGGATGATAATGACGTAGTTAAAAATAAATATAGTAATAATAATAACAATAATGATGATGATAATGATAATGTCAAGGAGGGAGATGACGCAAATGTTGAGAGAACACAGAGTGATGATGACACGAATGGTAGACAAACACCAGATAATTTGAATCATATTAAAATGATTTCATCTTTAAGCTCGATTAAAAAATCACATCGTAAAGATAAGTGGGCGAAAGTACGCACGCGTGAATCATCACGTTTGTTGTTGAAAAAAAATAGAAATAGTAATGGTAAAAATGATTTAAAAGATCTCAGTACAGTTAATAATACGAATTGGCGTCATAATAATTTAACATTCGACTCCAGTCCTGACAGTATGGAAAAACATGAATCGTCGGAGGAATTAACAAGTCCTAGGCCATCAACTTCTTCAGCAAATAATTCGTCTCCAGATAATAATAATTGTGATAGTAATACTGAGACAATTAATACACCACCAAATAGCTTAAAAGTTAAAACGTATTTACGATTGATACAAAATACGTCGATTAAAAGATCACATAAAAAAATGCGGGAGAAAAAAAAACAGGATTCGATTATTTGTGCTGATAATGATGACAATTTGTCTGATGATGGATCGATTTTTGACGAAAAAGATAAGATAATTGATTATGAAAATTCTGGATCGATGGAAGATGATGATATTAAACCATTAGATGATGATAATGATGATCATCATGATAAGGTATTATTTATTGTTGACAATTAATAATAATTGTAGTTATTTGGAAAATTATTATAATTAAAATTTTAATCGATTTTCAGGTATTTTCCAAACGTACTTATTCTAAATCATTTAATAGTAATCGATCAAATGATGGCTCGATTTTTGGATCTGATGATGAAATGAATAGTCCAAGTAAATAATTTTTATTGAGAAGATAAAGAATGAAAGTGATTTTATTCATTTATTTAACTTTTGATCAATTATTTTTTTTTTTTTTTTTTTTTTTTTTAATGAGTGTCGAGCTCTTTTTTTTTTTTAATTAATAATTATAAATGATCAAATGAAAATATATCGATGTGATTAAATAATTAATGGACCAAACTGAAGTCAATTTTAATTTCCATAAATGCTGATAATATCTAATTGATTTAAAAATAACTAAATCCAACTGTTCCGTATTAAAATACGAGATAAAGTTAAATGAAAGTGCCTTAAAAATATGTATAATATATAAGACATCATTTTATCAAAAATTATAGATTTAGAAAAATTTCTGTAAACAATTTATTTTTTAAATCGTTTTATATAAACATTTTTCAATTTAATTACTATAAATTTTTTCCTCAATTAATAATTAATATGTTGTATTATTGTACTTGTATTTTAAATTGTATCAGTGCTAGTGTAATTGTGATATGTATATAATTCTACGTAAAATAGTCTTATAAATCATTCAAATAAAAGAATTTAAAAAATAGAAAAAATACAACACAATTACATAATAAAAAAATTTAATTTATGCAAATTACTATATTGATTAACTTGTATTTTTTTTAATTTAATATTAATTTTTGTGGGTATTAATTGGATTGGTACATAATTATTGTCATAAGAGCTTTAAATAATAAAAATTATATTAAATATTATATTATCTTTATCGCCACTTAATTTGTAATCAATAATTATTATATACTTTTTTGTTCTTATAAAAATAAATATTGAATATGTTGATTTATATTATTTGTACTTATTTTTTTCCTTAATCCGTAACTTTAAATTAATTTATTGTGTATCGAGTACATTATTTAATCCTAAGTTTTTATTTGTCATTGGATTTCAGCAAACATTATTAATGGAATATATATGGCTTGATTAAGAGTTATTTGACAGATAAACATATTTAATTAATTACAAGGCAAAAAACTTGACAGCTGATGACGAATAATTTTTAATTAATATGAATTATTACTTATAATCTTTATAAATATTTACGTCAAACAAGGGCATTCTCAAACCGTGTCCCTCACTTTTTGAAAAGATTCGATGACCTTGAACTGTCATAACAGTATTAAAATTTTATTAATTAATTTCAAAAAAATTAAAGCATTAATTGAAACAATTTTGCCGAGACATAGATTTTTAAAAAAATTACTGACAGTTATCAACTAGGAGTTAAACGAAATTTATTAAATAAATTTTAGTCTAAATAATTTGAAATTTCGAATTATATTGTTGACATGAAGATTTTACTAAAAAATTATTTTCAAAATTTCGTTCACCATTACAATTGAAAATCATTCATTCCGTAAATTTTTTACATTGCAAAAAAGTGATTTCAATTTAAAAATCGTTTAGATGACTTATTTGACTATCATTTATAATTAAATTTTTGTCGTCAATAGTATTAAGTCTTTCAAGCAGATATTTTTTCGGTGAAAAATTTTTGATCGCTTTGTCGATATTTTGGCGTCTGTCGATAGTCAAAAAACAGCCTTAAAACTTCTATCTTATAGATGTCACAAAACTAAATCTGCTACTTGAATCATTTATTTGAGAAATCCCTTAAGTCAAGAAAACAAAATTTTTCAGAAAACACAAAAAACGTTTTTCTGGAAAAACTTGCCATTGAAATAATAAATAAATAATTGAAGAGAATAATGTTAGCGTCTCTGAAAAATATTTAAATAAGAAAAATTCAATTTTTTAATTGAAGCTACTTAAAAAAATTATTTAAAGTTGATTGACTTATGGGGTTTCTCAACCAAACGGAAAAAAAAGTTATTAAATCAATGTTTTTTTAAATTTTTTCCACTCAAATAATTTATTAGACTGATAAAATGAAGTATATAATATATATTTAAACTCTGCAACTCAAAAATTAAAAAAAAAAAATAATTAATTTAAGTATTTTAATTAGTCATAGTATTTTTTTTTTCCAAAAAAAGCGCGAACTTTAAATAAAAAAGAAAAAATTATTTCTATAAAACTAAAACTGCATATATTTATTTAAAAAACCCCATAAGTCATTGATTTATGGTGTTTCCCAATAAAATGAAGTTTCTGTCACCCCGTTAATTGTTTTTCAAACACTGATTTGATGGATATTTTTATTACTTTCTATGGGGAGACATCCAAAGAACCCAAAAATGCAAAAAACTCAATTTCGAAAAAACATGACTTATAGGGTTTCTCAAATAAACGACTCACTTGAGACTTCACAAAGAAAGCAGATCTAATTATTTCATTATTTAAAAATATTGCGGTCTTTTTAAAAAAAAATATCCAGATGTCGCTGATATTCATTTGAATCCGCCATTTTATATTTCTATCGTAAAAACACGTGTCCACGTGTTTCTAACTATTTTTCAACAATAAAATAAACTCATACATGTTTTCAAATATTTAAATAATAATATTTGAATTTAGTAAAATAATAAATTTAATCTATTGTTATTAAATAATTTAAACAATGGGTAAACTTGATGTCACAGGATTACGTTATCTTTCTAAGGAAGATTTTCGTGTTTTGACTGCTGTTAGTATTTATATATAGTTATTTCTTATACATTGATACCCAAATATATTAATTTTAATTATCAACATTATTTATATATTTATCGTATAAAATTAATTTTGTTTCAGATTGAAATGGGAATGAAAAATCATGAACTTGTTCCTGCAATGCTTGTTGCTCAAATTGCAAACTTACGTCATGGTGGTGTTCATAAATTATTAAGGGAATTGTCCAAACATAAATTAGTTAGTTATGAACGAGGAAAACGATGTAAGATTTTTAAATAATTAATTATTCAATTTTTTTATAAATATTTTTAAAATTATTTACTCTATTTATTTACATTTTTTAATTTGTCTGTCTGCTACATTCACACTCGTTTTCGAGTTATCAAAGTTATGTCAATAAAAATGATATTAAAAGTAGCAGACAATAAAAAAATATTTTTTTTAAATTAACAACTAAAATACTTATCAGAAATTCTTACTTTTTTCTTTCTTACATTTAAATGGGTGAACAGTATCATCTTTGTTGCACTGATACAGTAATCAGGAATTTTGGCCGAGTTTTTTTTTCTTAAACAGACGAATATTATCAAAAATTAAGGCGCAACACTAGATTAGACAGTAGTGCATCAATGTGCAGTCTGTAGTTTGTCTGAGATTTTGTCTCCTAGAAAAACTCATCCAAAAATATTTGATAACCCCTGTAATAAAAGAAACTTTAAAAGTTGCATATCAAAAGCTGAAAAATATTTTTGCGCATGTTCTAAAAATTGAATTTTACTTACAAGTAATTTATTTAAAAAAACTACAAATTAAATACTATTAGAAAAAAGTATTTTAAAATGTGTCTAGAAAGATTTTAAAAAGTTCTTAATATCTATTCGAAAAATTACTTTAATATCTCCAATTAGTATTTGATATTTTTAAGTTTAAAAATTTAAAAAATGTCTGCTGATACCACTGTCAAAAATTATTAACTTGTAGACTTCAGATATCCCGTTATTACTCAGCAGCCAGGCATACAGTTCTATTAATTAATTGAATTTTTTTTTTCAGATGATGGTTATCGTTTAACTAATGCAGGATATGATTATCTAGCTTTAAAAGTCCTATCATCTCGTGAAGTAGTATCATCATTTGGTAATCAAATAGGTGTAGGAAAAGAATCAAATATATATGTAGTAGCTGACAAAAATGATACTCCATTGTGTTTAAAATTACATCGTCTTGGCCGGACATGTTTCCGTAACATAAAAGATAAACGAGATTATCATAAAAATCGTAAGTCCATGTCATGGTTGTATTTGTCTCGTGTATCAGCAACTCGTGAATTCGCTTATATGAAAGCACTTGAAGATCGTGGATTTCCTGTACCAAAACCCATTGATTTTAATCGTCACTGTGTTATTATGGAATTAGTTGATGGTTATCCATTGTGTTCAATAAAACAAGTTGAAAATCCTGATAAATTGTATGACGAACTAATGAATTTGATAGTACGATTTGGTAATCATGGAGTCATACATGGTGATTTTAATGAATTTAATATAATGATTACGGATGAGGGAAAACCGATTATTATTGATTTTCCACAGATGGTATCTACTGAGCATCCTAATGCTGAATATTTTTTTGAACGTGATGTTAATTGTATAAGAACATTTTTTAAACGAAGATTTGATTATGAAAGTGAATTATATCCGTCATTTAAAGATATTGATAGAGAAGATTGTATTGATGCTGAAGTTAAAGCTAGTGGGTTGACTAAAGAAATGGAAAAAGATTTACTTGTTGGTATGGGAATGATAAATGATGATGATGATGATGATGAAAATAATGAAAACGATGAAAGTAATCAAGACAATAATGCTGATGATAAAGACAATGAGGAAAAGACTTTAGATGATGCTAAAATTAAATTATTACGAGATGAAGTCGATGAAAGTATTGCTAGAGATTTAAATGAACAATTAAAGATAAAAGTTGATACTGATGGTAATAATGAAGAGCAAATTGAACGAGTTGATGAAAGAAGAGATTTTTCTGATGATGATGGTGAGTCGCAGTTTGATAATCGAAGTTTATGGAGTACTGCATCGACAATTGATCCGATGGTGGTAAAGAAACGGGTAAAACAATCATTGCTGAAGCGAGAGCATCGCGCACAGTCGAGAAAAATTTTAGCTAAGGGTGAAGCTAGTGCAACTACACGACAGAGGCGTGAAAATCGTAATAATATTCAACAATCTACTGGCGGCGGTATCTGGGGAGATTAAAATTTTTTTTATATTCCATACCCCAAGCGTAGGTGTGTTGAGTGCGCTTAACAATTTCCTCAAAAATTTTAAATATTTTTCGTAATTAAATAATTTAGTATAAAGTTTATACATCAATTAAATTATTTTATTGTAAGTACTTTTTTTCTTTTTAGTTTCTTAGAACTATCAATGAATTTCGAGGTACAAAAGTAAAAATATTTTTTTCAAAAATTTATGATTAAAATATTTTTAAAATAATGTTCATTTTTAATTAAAAATTTGTCGAATTTTTCATAATGACTTTAATAAAAAAAAAATATACGCAAATATTTTGTTTAAATTTTGAAAATATTATTTTCAAGTACTTGAATTATCTTGAGATTGTAAACTAGTTTTAGATAACAACTATTATTATTGTTACTATTATAGATAAATAAATGAAAAAACATTTATAAAAACTATGAAACATTTCTATTGATAACTTATTTTTTATAAATTTATCAAGTGACTGAGGTATTAAGTTTATTTCCCGGATAGATTTTATGGCGACAATAGATAAATATAAAGCAGAAAACTTTTATTACAGCAGCACTAAGATAAATCATTATCTTGGTAATTATAAAACAATATACGTTTTTAGTCGCATCACTTGACATTGACGTAATAAATAAATTATTGCTGGTAAAAAATAGTTTTGATGGGTATTCTATTGATAATAAATGCAAATGTTGGTAACCTTAAACTGAAGTCGTGTTAAGTCACCCTAAGGCTTTCAGAGCTCGTTCCAACATTACTCACTAAGATCGACAGCCAACCAACCAATCAATATATCAGCTAACCAGTTGCTCAAAGTCAGTCAGTAGGTTTTCACGATTCAGTGTAAGCTGGTTGTTTCGCATTACTCTTGACAGCTCTGTATCGGTAGAACGGAAGAAAAATTTAAAAAATGGATACGGGCAATAATTTGACTGCTGTTCTTTATGGTATCAATGATATACGACTGGTTAGTTTTTTTTAATTATTTATAATTAATTCAAAAATTTTACTGATTAATTTTTCTCTTAAAAATATCAACAGTCATTTGTCAAAAAATCAGACAGAATTTTTTTTTTAATTCATACTCCAATTAGTTAAAAATTTTTTTTTACTTGTGTTAATTAAAAACCATCTCAGAGTTTCCTTTAGTTAGGAAAAATCTAATGACTTTTAAATATTATAATTTTATTAAAAAAATAAAATAAAAATTAATGTGATAATTGAAAAAAGTGCAACTTACCTCGAATTTTTTAACTAACGCTCTAATTTATCTTTAATTTCCTAATTAAATTATACTGATATTAAATAGCTTGCATAATAAAAACTATATGCAGTTTATTACGTGTACATATTAATAATTGTAACATAGAAATCACGATTACTCGACATACATTTTTTGGCGCTAAAATAAGATTACGAAATATAATTTATACCTATATATAAAGATAAGTACAAATATACGCACCGTACGGCTCTTTATACACTAATACAGAAATAAAAGTTAATTCCTGTTCATATTATACATAAATTCATTATTTATTTTAAATATATGTGTTTATATATAAAGTGAAATCTATTTTTTTGCGGGAAATAGATGTTACATTCCATAGATAACGCATATATTTATTTTCAAAGAAGATATTTCAGGGTCAATAGATTTTCGAAACAACTAGGGGCCACTTGGAGATTGTACTTAATCATTGAGATTAATTTATTAAATGAGTAATTATACAATTAATGAAGAGGGAAAGTATGTATCCAACTGCTGCTTTAAAAAATTAATTTACATAGTACATATTGCTTTGATAATTTTCGGCTAACGTGGCAAGTAGTATAGCGGTGTTTTAGGATGACGGGCTTAATTATAATGTATGTAATAATCACGCACGTGATCTAGCCACGTTTCTCATGTTTATATATATACATATATAAACTACTTTATATCATATTGCATTGACATTGTACTTTGACATTCATTCAATCATACGAGTAGTGACCCTGAGCTTTTCTGTGTAAATATATATACATTTGTCGTAGTATGATCGATTGCCCATATATATATATATATATATATATATATATATATATATATATTACATTTAATGATGTAGATATTTATTTTTTATTGTAACTCAACTTTTTTTCTATAATTTGTAATATTTTTTATTAAAATTACTTTTTAGGAACAAACTCCAATTGAAGAACCAAACGATGGCGGTAAATATATTTTATATTTGTATGGGAAATTATTTAAAAATTCAAATTTTAAAAATTATTAAAAAAAAAAAAAATAATTTAACTTTTTCTTTTGGATTCGATCTAAAAAATTTTATTAGTTTATCAATACCTGATTAAAATATTTGAAGAATTAATTAATTAATCATGAATAATAAATTTAAATATAAAAAATATGATACTGAAAGTAGCAGACATTAGATAATTTTGTACTGGTAAATAAAGTAGAATTTTTTAAACATGCACTTAAAGATTTTTTTTAATTTTTTATGTGCAGTTTTTAAAAGTTGTTTCTATAGATTGTTTAATTATTTATTTAAAAGAAATAAATTTTTTTAAAGTCTGCTACTTGTATCATAAAAAAATGATATTTGTTTAGTAGTTTAAAAATAGATTTTAGTAATTACTTCGTTGACAAATGCGTCTATTTTGAGTAATAATTATATAACGAAAAAAAATGAATAAATAATTTAATAGTCTCGTAAGGATGTTTATACAAAACTCGATGTAATTTGAAAGAGACAGGGCTATTTTTAGCTCATCAATAATGGTAATATTTGAACTTATTAGACATTATGTACATACGTAATATAATAAAAGTGAGTTAAAAGTGATACATATGTCCTCGCTAATGTGTTAAAATAATAGTTTTAACAATCATCAAATATACGATAATAGTCACTAGTTAGTTTATAAATAACTATGAATCTCGGTATATATTGTTGCAATTATTCAATCATAATTACAAGTAAAATAGTAATAAAACCAATAGTATGTTATTAAATTAATTGCAGAAGTACTTTTGCAAATGGCATGTGTTGGAATATGCGGTTCGGACGTTCATTATCTTGTGAACGGAAGAATAGGTGACTTTATCGTGGAAAAGCCAATGATAATAGGTCACGAGTCCTCGGGAATTGTCGCTAAGCTTGGAAAAAATGTCAAGAACTTGAAGGTTTATTATTATTATTATATATATTCTTTGTATACTACTATTAAATTTATTAACTTTACTTCCCGTGTAACTCTGATTCAAAGAAATTATTCAAAACGATTAGAAACAATTCAAAATTATTGGAAACGGATCAATTTTACTACTATGTAGATATTTATTCAACATTGAGTGAATCGTTTTGTTTAATCAGAGAAAAAAATCGTTGAAAAAAGGACTAATTCTAAACTTTAAAATGTGATACAATTACGAACTTTTTTTAAACGATTTTTAAACTTTTGAAAATACAAAGAACAAAACAATCGACTTAAACTACAAATTAATGTTTTTGACTCATTTGCAAACTTTTTTTGACGCTCCGTTAAAAGTGGAAGGTTTCATAATTTTTTCAATGCAAAATACTTTCAGAAAAAATTGATATCAAACTATATCTGAACGTTTTTTGTTTTAGTATATTTTAACAATATCAGGATATTTAATGATTTGTCTCTTGAATTTTTAAAAACTCAAAGAACGTTCAAAAATAGTTCGCCGGTCACGTTTTGAAGTTCAAAGAAGTCAACACTTTTTAAACCTTTTATCGGCAATTTTTTTTACACGGGTTGACGGCTTTGCTTTTTTTAATAGTTTATTATAAATATATACAAATAGTTTAATTTAAAGATTTTATTTACAGGTAGGAGATCGTGTAGCCATTGAACCCGGTGTTCCTTGTAGATTATGTCAATTTTGTAAAGAAGGACGGTACAACTTGTGTAGAGAAATGATTTTCTGTGCTACACCACCCATTCATGGTAGTCTTCGCCGTTTTTATAGACATGCTGCTGATTTCTGTTTCAAGTAACTACTTATTTATAAATAATTATTGTAAATAATGCATCTTATTGCAAATCTACGAAGTCGTGACATTGATTATTTTCTATTTAGCCAAAATTTTTATTTCCTAAAGAGGAATTTTTTAAATTTGGGGATTCGACTTTAGATATATTGGGAACAAAAAAAAAAGACAAAAAATATATTTATAAATTTAAAATTTGTAATTTTTTATAGTAAAATTATTGAGCGATTTATAAAGTAAAAAGTATAGTAATTATTTTTTAAGAAGTTCAAAAAAATAATTAAAAATATCGCAACGAATAGTCTAGGGTCAAAATTTGTATTATAAAAATAATTTGTGAGAATTAAAAAAAAAGTGTTAAGTTTAATACATTTTTTAAATATGGCAGTATTTCAAATTAAAAATCTGGTTGAAGATAAATTTTTAAATATATTTCATGGAAAATACATTCAAAGCCAAAAAATCAATCATGTTATTTACAATAATTACAATAATTTAAAAAGTTGTAAATTATAGACATTGAAAACTCTTCGAAGAATCGAGATACAAATTGAAAAGAATCATGAATGTGATTTTCAATGGGTGTCGTAAAATAAAAAAAAATGAACTGAATAAATAATGATCGGTGTCACGATTTGTGTAATTTAAAGTGAAATGTCCCAAATATATATATATCATTTAAGGTCATAGCAAATCGATTTCTCGTGACCTTGCACTTTACTAACGAAAGAGATTTCTGTTATTTATTTTGTAACTTGTTTTAACAAAATGATAATAAAAATAAATAATTCGATTGCATAATTAGGAGACGACTACAAAATTAAAATAATAAATATAATTGTTTATTTTCTCACAGCCGAGTTAATCTTAAACACATATTTTATGCAACGAATTCATATTTATTGATTAATAAAATAAATTGTGATTAATGTAAATAAAAAAAGATGATAATTTATATCAATATTTACTGCTTATATTTTTAATATTTAAACCGTATCACTACAAGGAAAAAAAATGTTGCTATCACAGGACCGACCTGTGATTACACCAGGACTTTTCAGTGACTGCTACAAGAGTTTCTAATTAACTCAAAGTAAAAAAAACTCCAGTATAAAATAAATTTCTATGTAAAAATAATTTTAATTTTTGTCGGATGTAAATCGTGTTAAAAAACAATTTTGAAAAAAGTTATATTTAGTAATATTAATAATAGAAAGTAACCATTTAAATAAGTTGTATTTGATGGATATTTTATTTCAAAAATTTTTGTCTTACAAAACGTTACTGCGTTAATTAAATATCTCGTACTAATATAATTAATGATAGTAAAGTTAGCAGACATTTGACAATTTTTAAAATTTTGAAACAATAAATTAAAATGTTTATACAATAAAAACAAAAAAAAGCATGTGTAGACAATTCAAAATTCAGTACATGCATTTTTCTATTTTAATTATTTAATTTTTTTATATATAATTGAAAAATTGTCGTATGTCTGCTACATTTACACTCATATATAATTAAACAAATTTAAACGTAATCACCACAGTTATGGATTTTAACATTCCTCGCATAAAAGTCCTGTCGCTACCACAGGAAAATCCTGATGCAGTCTCAGGAAAGTCTTGTGATAACAACATTTTTTTCCGAGTGTATGAATTTTATTAGTAGCAATGTAATTTTTATTTAAACTAATTCCCTGCTAGAAAAATTCTCATAGAATATCATAAAAACAAAATTAAAATATATTCTATGAGATTTCATGTGTGCATTTGTCCATGAAAATATTCGTAGAAACTCATTATCACTAAAGTTCATCAGAACCCGAGATCTTAAAAGTAGCATCAGTCCCTCATAAAATCTCATCATATTTAAATTTCTTATCAAGATTTTTATAGTTTGTAATTGCTGAAAAAGATCTCTTATAGGAATCTACGAACTCCAGTCAATATTATAAATGTTTGAGATTTTATCCGTAAAGTAAAAAATAAAAATTTCTATATTAAATTAGAAAGATTTTCTAGCAGGGTCATCAATTTAATAACTAGTAATTAGTATAGGTATTTAATTAAATAAAATATTGATTAATAATTATCATACATATGGTCTTTAATTATTTTCAGGCTACCAGATCACGTTAGTTTTGAAGAAGGAGCATTAATGGAACCTTTGGCAGTTGGTGTTCATGCATGCAAACGTGCAAATATTGGAATTGGATCAAAGGTTTTAATTACTGGTGCTGGACCAATTGGTTTAGTAACTTTATTAGTTGCTAAAGCAATGGGCGCTAGTATGATTGTAATTACTGGTAAGTTTAATATTTTATTTAATTTTTTTTTTTATTATTAACTCATATCTTGAAGTAACCTGATTAATTCTAAGATAATACCTGCACATTTGTTATATAATTGAACGATGCAAAAATAGTTGTGTTGCATCAGTTTTTACGATCAGTTATCATATATTCACTTGCTAGATAGTATCTTTGTTATGCAAATATGTACTCAATGTGTTGAATTCCAAGGTAATTAAATGCAATTTATAATATTTGCTTGTAGATTTAATAGAACAACGTTTGAAAGTCGCTGAAGAATTGGGCGCAAACAAGGCGATACAATTGCAAAGAGAAATGAAAGAAGAAGATACTGTTAAATTGATTCATGCAGCTTTCGATGGTGAACCAGATAAAACCATTGAAGCGTCTGGTGCTGAATCGTGTATTCGCGTTGCAATTTTGGCTACTAAAGCTGGTGGTATTGCTGTATTGGTTGGAATGGGTGCACCAGAAGTTAAAATTCCATTGATTAATGCTTTGATTCGAGAAGTTGATATTCGTGGTGTCTTCCGATATGCCAATGAGTAGGTTTTATTTTTTTTTTTTTTAATGTTACTTCTTATTTAAAATTTAAACAAGAGTTAATCTCTTAAACATTTTTTTTATTATGGTTAATTTTTACTAAAAGCTTATCTATTTTTATTAATTAGTTTTTTTTAGTATAAATTATTGTCATAAAAAATACATTTGAATTTAT
This sequence comes from Microplitis demolitor, assembly GCF_026212275.2. Classification (NCBI taxonomy): domain Eukaryota; kingdom Metazoa; phylum Arthropoda; class Insecta; order Hymenoptera; family Braconidae; genus Microplitis; species Microplitis demolitor. Next base: position 5,127,070 of record NC_068545.1, read on the forward strand.
GATCCTGAAGTTAACAGACAATTTACAATTTTTGGATTTTTTTTTTCTACAAATCAATTACAAAAAAAAATAAAAATATGCACTTGTAGAAAATTAAAAAAACTACAAGTCCAATTTTTTCCAATATTTTTTTTTTAATAATTTATTGCTTAAAAAAAATCAAAAAATTATTAAACGTCGGCTGACTTCAGTATCATTTAAATTTATTGACAATTAATGACATTATTTTAAATTTTTTTCAGTAAATTTTTATTGAAAATAAATCAAATTTTAATGAAAATAAATATTTTAAGAATCCAATTTAATTTTAATAAAATATTATATTGGAATTTTTTTTAAATAAATAAATTTAATGACTTAAATCAAACGTAAAACAAAAAAGATATAAACAATAAACTATACAAATTCTATGCCATCATTGATTATTTGAAAAAAAAAGTCTTCCTAAATTGAGTTTCTGAAATATATAAACTAAAACTTTTTTGAAAATAGTTTATAATTTATAAACTTGGATAATAAAATTTATTAAATTACATTATTTGTATTTTTTACAGCTATCCTGATGCATTGGCTCTTATAGCTTCCGGGAAAGTTAACGTGAAACCATTAATTACTCATAATTTCAAAATGGAACAAACTGTTGACGCTTTTGATGCTGCTAAATCTCCAACAAGTGGTGCTATTAAAGTGATGATTCACTGCCAATAAATTTAACGGAGTTAATCGTTACGTCCTACTCCAAAAAAAAGAACATAAAAATAAAATGTTAAATGTACATAAGATTTTTTGAAAATTACGAGAGCTATTGTAGCCGTATATACAAATTACGTCTTCGTCGATGATATTAATATACAAGAATATTTTTTAAAATATTTTTATGAATTATTTTAGATACATAATTATTTGCTATAAATGAATTTAGAAAATATATGTATATATTTGGAGTAATTATTAATGTAAATAAAAAAAGTAATATTTTTAAAGTAACCATTTGAATTTTTTTTTGTAAAAATTATTTTTCATTCCATTAACTATAAACTAAATTAATGTATGATTTTTTAAACTTATAAACAGAAATAGAATATGAAAAAAGTTAAATTTATTTATACATCAGTTAAGTTTACATGTAATTTTACGTGTGGAAGAGAGCAGAAATTAAAATGATATTATTTATGTGTATGAGACATCATCAAGATGTCAAATGTTTCATATCAATTTTTTAATTGAAATGTTGATCATTTGGAGAGTTCTCATTGAAGTCAATTTTTGATACCTCAATTTTTTATTACTAACATTCCCAGAAAGTTAGCGTCAATCTACTGCTGCAACTTGTTATCAATTTTCTGAGAAAATTCAAAGCGACTTTCCGTCGACTAATAGAACGCTAACTTTTGCCACCAATTTGGTGACAAGTTTCCAAAAAATTGGAGTTGCAGCTCAGAAATTGAAATGAAACTTTTGACACCTTAATAACGTACATAGAAAACAAATTTCAGTTCACATTTGTAGCGCTCTCATAAGTAAAATAGCGTATAAATTTGATGTAAAATAAAAGCTGACACTTCACAACTTTATCTGTGATTTAAATGTGGGAGTGTTAAAGGTTTAAATGAAATTTTTTGTATACTAGATGTCGTAAAGATGTCAAGTGTTTCATTTCTATTTTTGAGTTGAAATGTTGATCATTTAGAGAATTCTCATCAAAATTAATTTTTGATACTTTAATTTTTATCTCACGTATACATCAAGTATTCGCATTAATTTGACTGTCAGTTGAACTCCACTAGCTATTTGAAGAGTTGACATCAATTAGAGAAATTCAGAGGTTGTACTGTCAAATATTGATTGTAATTAATAATTTTACTAAAATTATTATTAATAATTCTAAAACATTAGCTAATGGAAAGTAACCGTTGAAAATAAAATTCAAAAATTATATCTATTAGCGCCAATTTTTAAATTCCTTGCGCGTGCGCAATCCGTAACATAACCAATGAGATTGTTTATAAATGAAACAAAAAAGCACGTGTTTGTTAATTTCTCTTTTTTAAGTTTATAAATTTTGATTTGTTATGAATTTATATTAATTAGTTAATTTTACAACTATAATTAAATAAAAAAAAATTATATTCTGTGACAACTATTTAAAATAATGAAATATTTAATTTCTAACTTCTAAATGTTAATTAATGGTAATAGTGATTGTTTATAAAATAATAAAAATATGAATGCAGAAGAAATATTAAACAATGGGTCAATTAGTTACAATTTTTCTCAAGAATTTAATATTGCAGATACTGTAAAAAATATAATCAAAGAAGAATTTGATATAAAAAGTGATCCAGGTGAATCGTATCATGTTAATTATTATGATAGTTCAATTGTACCGAATTCTAATGATGATTTAGGATTAAATGATGTCAATAATGAAGAAACCACATATGCGTCTCTCAAAACAGTCGATTTTGAAAGACTGTCAAGCCTTAAATCATTCCATACTTCACCTGTCAAATCATCGACTGAAAAAAGCCATCAAGATTTTTACCAAAATGATTTATCAAGTCCTAGAAAACTTGGTGCTTCTAAAAAACGTCGGAGTAGTAAAACATGTAAGCGAAATTCAAAAAATTTTGAATCTAGCGAAGAAACAAATATTTTTAATAATGAAATGACAGTTGTCAATAACACGGACAATGTAGAAAAAGAATTAGACTTGAAGGAATTTATCAGTGATGTAGAAAATGAAAATATTTTTTTAACACAGATGATTTTACAGGACAATGAATCTATTGGTGATAATATTGATAATGTAGAAAAAGAAATAGACGTAAAGGAGTCAATGTCAATAGACATTGATTATTTAAAAAATGAAACTGCAGATCAAACTCCGATTACTCCGGAAAAAAATAATGAAGAAATTGTTAATAGTACTGATAATTTAGATAGAGAAATAAATATAAAGGAGTGTATTGATAATGTACCAATAGATAATATTTTTTCAGTACCAATTACTCCAGAAAAAAATAATAATGGTCATGAAGAAAACGATCCATTGTATATTACTCCAATAAAAGAATTAGATAGTAAAAAAAATAATGTATTAAACAATTTAACACCTTCGATTTTGGAAGATAAATTAGATTCAGATGGCGAATATGACAAAATATGTAATGAAAAATTGTCCACACTTTGTCAGAATGATAGTAAAGCAGTTTGTTCTGACAGTGAATTTGAACGAATGTGTGATACAATTAAAAGTAATAATTATGAACCAGCAAGATTCAGTTTTGAAACAATCGAATTGTTGAATGAATTTAATGATCTAGATCAATCGACAAATAATAATTTACTAGCTGAATTATTAACGACACCTGTAACTCATGGTAATAAAAAAAATCAAGATTACATGATCACTATTGATCCATTGATCGATAGTTCAACTTCAATAAATTCAGTCTCTGACACTTCAGACGATAGTGATTTAGGTATTGAAATTAAAAGCAGACATATTAGAAAATTAATAGCAAGCAATGCTCAGCGTAAAAAGTTTTTGAGAGCAAACAGAAAATCTTGTGGTTCACTAAATAATGTGGGGATCGAAAATAAAGATGAAAATAAATTTGATAAGAGAAAAAAACGTACCAAGAAAATGATAAATAATAGCAGGAGAAAACGATTAAAAAGTAATGAAATGTCTTCTTTTGAAGACGATGATTCTGATGATAGTAATGGTGATAAAGTAGACAATATTTTACAAGAAAGTACTAGTGAGTTTAAGGTAAAGCGTAAACGCACTAGAAAAGTTTATAATAATCTTGAACAGAGAAGAAGTTCTCGACTTTTAGAAAAATCTGTAAATATTAAAAATATTAATGAAGATATTGAAGAATCTTTAGGGGATACGTCTCGAAAAATTAATAAAACTGATACTGAAATTGTCAGGAAAAACCGTAAAAGTTTTTCAAGACTTAAAAAGCCGTCTAACAATACAGCGAATCAAAGTATTGCTGAGATGGATCTTGATAATAATTTACCGACAGATTTTAAAAATACGATAATTGAAAATAATGAAGAATATTTTGCTAGCGAAAAAATTATGACAAATATAAAAAGAGAACGTAGTGATAGTATTGATAATAAATTTTTTAGTGATGATGAAAGTCAAAGAAATTATGAAGAATTAACTAATACTTCAATTATTAATCAAAAGTTTATTATAGATGATGGAGTTGATACTGAAGTTATCAAAAAAAGACGCGTTAGGAAAAAAGTTCCAAGTGATTTTGTACGACGAAGCAGTTCGCGGATTAGAGAAAAGTCACGTGATGATCGAGACATCGATGACAAAGAAAATCATGAAAATATCAGAGTGAATCCTGATATAGAAAATCAAGATTTTAAAGGGAAGAAGAAACAAGGAGAGAGCATGGGTAGAGGGAGAGGGAGAGGAAGAAAAAAAAGTATTAAGATTGAAGAACAATCTTGTGACGATGCTGATGAGTATGAAAATATTGGAGATGACCGGCCTTTGAAACTGAGAATAAAATTAAAGAATAGAGGGACGAATAAGGCGGGAAGAAAAAGTTTGAAGGTTGAAGAGTTTGATGATGAACATCAATCGGACACCAAAGAGATGGTTGGGGGACAAAATTTGATTGAAAAACACACACCGAGTAGGATAAAAATTAATGGAAAATATGAAGATAAACAAATATCGAGAAGTAAATCAATTTCAGTAAAATCAGAGCCTGAAATATCGGACGCTGCCGATGATTATGATTCTGATTCTTCTGGTTTACCTTCTTCGGAGATGAGTATGATATCAGAGGAATCGGAAGTTGAAATAGTTGAAGAAAAAATTCAAAGAATAGGACCTAAAATATTGAATGTATGCATAATTAATAAGATAATAATATTATAAATAATATACTTTTTAAATTTACATACTTTTTGTTTGTAGAAATTTATAAATTTAGAAGTTGAACTTGAACACGAGGTGCCAATACAACATCAACTTGAAACTTCTTTATTGAAACCGATGACTGAAGAATTAAAATGTTTATTTGGTAAATACTCAAAATTAGAGAGACAAAATTTTCGATTGGAAGAAGATAAAATTATTCAGAGAAATTGGAATCGTTTTTGTGAGGTATGAAAAATTATATTCTTATTTAAAATTTAAAATTTTATTAGTATTTTATATAATTTATATTTTCTTAGGTACATGATTTAGATCCAAGCTGTGCAAAAATACTTCTGGAGAGACATAATAACCGGAAAAGATTATTATTAGCATACATGAAAGATAAAATTAAACTTGTACAATTTTTAGCCAGAGATTTGCCGAATAGATTATTACATCAAGTGTGTAAAAGATTTCGAGCTTTGTACAGAGGCACAAAACAAAAGAAGTAAATTATTTTTTTCAATTAATTTTTTTTGTAGGGTAGAAGTTGCATTTGTCACTACTCTATTTTTGGACATTTAATACTTCATTTTAATTAATGAAAAACTATAAAACTAAATTTCTATTTTAATAATGGGATAAAATCTTACAAAAATTAATTATGCCATTACGTCTTTTACAAATTATTTTATTTTAATTTTTCGTGTCCAAAACTGGCTCTAAAGTGACCAAAAACGGTACCTCTATCCTGTTCTACAGTATTAAGAGCATTTTTAGAAAATTCCCTCCCCCATTTTTCAAAAATATTCAATGATTGTCATAATCGTATTAGAATTTAATTAATTAATTAAAACATTAATTGATAAAAGGACATTGTAGTTATAAAAATTATTCACAATTCTTATCAATTAGGAGTTTAACGAAATTTATAAAATAAATTTCAGTAAAATCGGCATGTCAATATTATGATTTTAAATGTCAAATTTTATGGGCTAAAATTTATTTACCAAATTTCGTTTAATTCCTGATTGATAACAGTTGTATGTAAATTTTCTTCAAATCTTTATCTTGGCGAAGCTGCAACGACGGTGACTTTTCTTTAATTAATACTTCAATTTCTTTTTAATTAAATACAGTAGGACCTCCTTATAAGACTCCTTATTAGTTTCTCTTTCAAACTGTCGCGATACCTGGTTTATAAAAAAGACAGAATGATAGTCTTATAACGAGGTTCGACTGTACAATAATACCCTTAATATTTGAAGAAATTCTCGAACAGTGATAGACTTTCGTCTATCATGACCGTATTAAAATTCAATTAATTACTTGAAAAAAAACTCTAAAGCATTGATTGAAAAAATGAGGAGTTAGTTGCAATTTTACCGAGATAAAGATTTGAAAAAAAAGTTACTTACAGTTGTTATCAATCAGGAGTTAAACGAAATTTGGTAAGTAAATTTTAGCCCATGAAATTCGACATTTCAAATCTGACATGAAGATTTTACTGAAATTTATTTAGACTCCGAATTGATAACAAGTATGTAATTTTTTTTCAAATCGACGTTGTCTTTTTTTCTTAATGCTTGTTATCAATTAATAAAATTTAAATAGTTATGAAAGCTCAAGGTTATTGAATATTTTTAAAAAATGGGGGGTATTATTAATATCTAATATTAATCAATATTATTATCATTATCAGCTACTACAAGAGTAAAAGCACCCGCAAACGATTCACGTCCAAAGATGACAGATTAATTATAGTGTACATTACTCAAAATCAATCAAATATTGAAAAGAGTTGTAAAGAATTAGCAGAACTCTTGGGTCAAACTGAATCAGCAGTGCTGTCACGTTATCATTATTTGAAAGACAGAAAAGCCAGAGTACGTAAAGGAAGACAACTTATTGAGTGGGATGTGCCTTTGACAGAAAAGTATATAAAAAATTTAATGGAATTAACTTTGAGTGATGAAGTAGAAGAATTAAAGTATGCGAAAATTCCAAAAGTTGTGTGGATAGAAATGGAAAAAAAAATGAATATTCCTAAGTCCAAATTGATGCAGTTTTGGCATTGTCAGCTTCATATGCAATTATTTCATCCGAAATGTATTATATCTAGTGAATTAAGGATAATGTTGATTGAATACTTGTACGTTAAAGGTATTTCTACTAGGCGGGAAATTGACTGGACAGTCGTTGCTCAACATTTTGACGGTGCAACCAATGAGGGTTTGAGTAGACTATTTAGTTCCATGGTTGCCATGTCACCTTTTCCGGATAAAGAAAACTTGTCAGGTAAAATTTAATTAAAAAAAAAAAAACAAATTTTTTATTTTTTGTAATTATATTAATTAAAACTTTTTATTGCAGAAGTAATTGAGTGGTTGTATGAAGTAAAAATTCCTAGAATAATGAGGGCTAAAAATGATAATTATTTACCACGACTAATTTATAAAGATGGTAAAATAGAAGTCATTGATGATTATCCGTATGAAAGAGATACAAAATTAGACTAAAATTAAATTATTTAAATATGTTAATTTATATAAAGAAAAAGTTTTTTATTGATAATATATTTTAAATAAACAATTGATACAAAAAAAAATTGAAGTTTGATAATTCAATTTTGAAATGTACCTGAAGATCGGAACGTTTTTCACGCAACGAAAAAAAAAAAAATTTATATAAATTAACTGCTCAAAGGTAACTGACTTAAGGGGTAGCTCTGGAGGTTGGGGTGGCGTGCAGTTTCTGGCTGACATACTGGCATCTGTGCGAAAAATTTCAGAAATTTAGATCCAGTAGTTTTTATTTTTTATTTTCGTTCCGCAAAAAGTGTTCCGATCTTCAGATACATAATTTTGAATTATATTATAAGTAAATGCATTTGAAATTTAGACGTTACTTTTTTTTGATCGTTTTTCAATAGCTCGTTCTTTAGCTTTCTGATAAAGAGGAACAAGTTTACCTTCTTTAGCAAGTACTTTTAATAATTCAACAATCAAAGGAAGATAATTGTGTTTACGTCTGGCGTTTTCGATTTTATATCTTTTCGATTTGTTGATTTCATCTTCAATAAGCGATTCTAGTCGTGCAACTTCTGCTGGATCACAAGTACTGAGTTTTTGTCTTTCGTAAAGCATTTTTCGATCAGAAACAATCGCCATTAAATTGAATCGAATTTCTCCTTCATTGTATCTAAAAATTTATGTGCATTTTTAATGTCAATATTATCTTCGTCATTTAATATTAATAATTTTCATAAAAAATACAAACTTACTTATTAATTCTTTTTTGAATAATTGGTTTAGCTGCTTGAACCCATTCCTCTCCAGTAGGACAAGGACCTAAATCTATAGGGCCGTCCTTGAGACCATCGAGTTCATATAATCTTCCATCGATAGGAACGTAACTTACGTAATGAAAAACATCCGAATCATTGTTTTCTTGCTTCTGGTCATATTCAAAAAATGTTTGCCTGTAATTTATTGTATAATTAAAATACAGCAGATATAAACTAATTCTAAATAACTTGGATCTATCCGTGACCATTTTCCATCTCAAAAAAAAATATTTTTTCAATATATTGATGATTTTACACATATCAACTATTGCTGCTACGAGAAAGAAAAAATTTAGAACAAAAAAATCAGAATTTCAATCATTTTTGGAATTTTCCAAATTTCTGTACTTTTTGAAAATTATTTATCGAGCTGATTTTTGGAAAGAGTTCTTAAAACATTTTTAACCAACAACCCTGAAAGCCAAGCTAGCGATAACCTACTGCAGCAACTTGTCATCAAATTGAATAATTAACACGATAAGATTTAATAAAAACTATGTAGTTAATGGACCGTACAATAGAATAGCTAACCAAGACGAGTTCAATAAGGATATCGACTTTTTTGGCAGATCTCTTCCTGTTTTTTGTTCAAATACTTAAAATCGTCTCTATAAGTAATCAAGTTTTTTATTTCCTCAGTCAAAAACGTCTAAATTTAATTATAATTGAATATGATTCTATTTTCAAATCATAGTTTTTCTTGTATTTGTAACTATAACATGTAACCAGTTGTATATAGCCGGTTGTCGTACAATATAAATAAGTGAATAAATAAATTGGCCGCAAAAATTGGCATTTCCATAAGTTGACGGCAACTAGCCGCCATCTTTCTCATAAAGTTGGGGACAAAAGTTGACATTCCATTAGTTGACGGAAAATTGTCTTGAATTTCCTTAGAAAGTAAGTAGTAGATTGTCGTCAACTTTCTGGGAAAGTTGGTAACAAGTTGCAGTCAACAGTTACAAAAAGCTGAAAGTTGTTGACAATTTGATCACAATTAATTAACACCAATTTTTTGACCAGCAAGTCTTGTTATCAGGAATATTTTCAAATGACTTAAAAAAATAAAAGTTAATTTTTATTTGGGCCATCCTAATATATAAGATTTTTCTTTTTTTTCACGCTGTAATGGGGCTACTGTGATTTGTATGTATATGTAAATCGCAGTAAGTCTAAAAAAGTAAATAAAAACATTTTGAAATTAAATTTTCATACCTTGCAAACATATTATGAGCATCTCTTATAACATCAGAATTACTTAAAGTAAGTCCTCGTATTGTCGGATCAAAACTTTGACAAAAATTTTTAAATTCTTCTAAATTTGGTCCGATTGATACATCAGAATGTTTGCAATTTAATAAAATACTTAAAATAGCCTGCGTAGCGCAAACGTTGCCTATTACCTTTAATAAAAAGAAAATAAATGAACTATCAATTAAACTGTTAATCAACAATAATATTTTATCTACTCACCTGTTTAGCAAAAAATATTTTATCTAATCTGTTATCTTTTACAATAGGTCCTGCTGGTTCTTCACCTTGTACCCATTTAAATAGAAATATTAACCCATGAATTGGTCTACGGAATAAAAATTTAAATTATTTATCAATAAACAAATATTTTAAAAATTGCTGATAAGTTCATAGTATTATTACAAAAAATTACTCACTTGAGTGGTTCAAATTGATCTTCATCCAAACTCCATAATTCTTCAACTTGAGCTCCTTTTGCGCCTAAAATAAAACATTTATTTTTATTTTAAACAAATAAAGTATTTATAAATAAACCAAAAAACTTTTTTCTAGGTTATCTTTCATGATTGTCATCGCAGTATTACAATTTAATTAGTAAATTAATTTATTATTAAGTATTATTCAAAATAAAATAAATATCTGTAAGTTGAAAATTTTAATTACCAAATTCTTTAATTAATTCTGTAAAAACACCCGGGTCACTTTCAATGACACACCAATATCCTGTAGACGACGCCATTATTTTCGATATACTGCAAATTAACCATAAATTTTATTTACTTACATTTACATGTGTAAAAATATTTTTTAAAAGAGTAATAACCTACACACGACACACAAACTTGGTACTTATTTTCCCCGTAGCTCACGCTACAGTCGAAGTTGTCCTCATTTTGTTGTCTATCTTTGTTCTCAGTCATTTTGATTGCAAATTTCAAGTTGACAGGCTACCGTAAGAATTCCAAGTCAACTTGACTACAAAAACTTAATGTTCGATTAATTGACGCAAACTTCCCTTCAACTTGATGTCAAATTTAAGTAACTTTTATTGTTCTGGCAACACTCTGTCCTTGTATGAAAACACCGAACATAGAACAACTTGTAGTTCAAACTTAAATTGTATTAATATTTTATTCAAAAATTGGAATATCTTTCATTTGGAACAGTTTTTCAAATTGAAGGAAACTTTTGCTGAGCAAGTTTGAAGCGCCCAGGTTTTTAAAATTTACAATCTATCTGTAATTTTAAGGTCGTGCCTAAAAAATTAATGAATTTTAGATTTCTGTTGATTAATTTATTGATTTTAATTACAGCGATTTTTTTACAGCTTTTGACAAAAAGCATAAGAGCTTTCTCAGATCATTTTCATCATTCGAGTTCCATAAATATTTAAAACATAATTAGATATCTAAAGTTCCAGAATTTTTTAGGTACAACCAACCTTATTTACATTAAAAATTAATTAGAATTCAATACTGCTATTGGACGCTTAGTTATCGGCTAATTTAAGGACTTTGTATTTCGGGAATCCCAGCTTTAAATGTATTATTATGATTTATTATAGGACGTTGTAATGAACCGTCATCTTAAATTTAAATGATGATCAATTTTATTATGGTACTTGAGTAAAAATCACTGATAGTACTAATTATTTTTACTCCGTTTTTATAACTGAATTTTTTGCTAAATACCCTGACTAAGAAAAATGATTTACTCCATGCTGTGTATATCTACATATTAGTCGATTCAAATTGTTTTGAATCATTTCAAATAATTTCTCTTAACCAGGGTATTAAATGTTAGCATTTCTAAATTTACAATATTTTATTGTAACTCGCTATATAACTTCTACAGTTCACTTATAGTATGCGCCTACAGTAAATTTTACTCTAAATTTTTCCCCATGTATTATTTTAAAAATGTATCACAGTATCTAAATTTGTTTTAAAATGATAGTAAAATTTTTTTGGGTTTTTTTTATTTTCGTAATTCTGATATATATCAGAAATTTTAATATCAGTTTCATACAAAAACATTTTCTTAAATAATTTTCAATTTAATTAAAATTAGAGATGCGACGTTTTTTTTTTTTTTTTTTGACAACAAAAATTCAAAAATCGAATTATCTTCAATTGATCAAATTTATAAATTCCACTATTTTTTATTTATTTAAAATATAAAACAAACATGACATTAAAATATTTAGTTATATAAATTACATTTTTTATATAAATTACAAGTGTTCAAACTATTAAAGTTTAAACTCCAGCTGTTGATTAACTTTGATAATTTTTTGAATTTTGAGTATCTTGGCATGACCAGTGTGTATTTTAATTAAATAAAATTTTTGAATAATTACAATGTATCATCTATAAATATTCTGTTAGTGACAGTTTGATAAGCAAACTGATAATATTTATCTATTCAAATGAAAATATTCAAGAATATATTTAAGCATTTAAAGTTCACAAATATATTTCAAAAATATTAAATATTCTATTTATCGACTTCAAAAGAACTGTAAAATTTCAGTTCGTCTTTTCATATATTTTTCAATCGTATACTACATCATGTCGATGACCGTTCTCTTTATTATTTTATACACCAGTATATTAGGTGAGTCCATTAAAAAAAAGTCATATTCTACGTAAATTTATCTAGTAATTGGATTTATTATTTATTACAGTATCTGCTGAAAATTGTTTGCCGCGAAGTTTTGGAGAAGATAGTAATGTTTGCGTGTGTAACTCTACATACTGCGACTTTGTAACAGTACAAATACCTCAAGATGGACAATTTAGAGTTTACGAATCAAGCAAAAGTGGCCAACGATTAGAAACAAAACTTTATGACTTTGATAAAATAATAAAAAGTAATATAAAGCTTTATTTAAATTTTGAAAAAAAATACCAAACTATACATGGATTTGGAGGTGCGTTTACTGATTCTAGTGGTATAAATATCAACACTCTTAGTGATTCAACAAAAGAACAATTATTACAGTCAGTAAATTAAATATTAACAAATAGATCGCCTCACTAATTTCAAAAAGACATTTTTATACGCCCTTTTGGTTTTCGTCAAGTTTATAGCCAAAAGGGCATATAATTTTTTGTTTTCATTGCCAATTGTTTGGTAGTCTTAATGACAGTGTTACATTTCTACTTACAATATCTCTATCAAGGGAAGTAGCTACAAATCTACTCATGTATTTTAGCCTATCGATAAAATAGCAATTTTTTTGTGAGTAAAGTCGCTGAATAATGTTGTGAGTGAGTAGAGTTGTAGCTACTTCCTTTGAGTAGAGATGTTGTGAGTAGAATTGTAACACTGCCGACTCAATCTAATGCTTAAAATTGAAGAAAATATTTTGAAAACCAAAAGAGAGTATAATTTAAACTACATGCCCTTTTGGCTTTAGTGAGTTTCCTACAGCCAAAAGGGGTATAAAAATATAAGCCCTTTTGGAGTTAGTGACGCAAGATATTTTATTTCATACAAAATTTAAAATACTAAGACAAAAGTCTTTATTTTCAGATCATATTTTGGCGAAGGCGGAAGCAAATATAATCTAGGCCGCGTTCCAATTGGTGGTACTGATTTTTCTCCAAGACCTTATTCGCTCGACGATACACCGGATGACGTTTCACTAAGAGACTTTTCTTTAGCAAAAGAAGATACTTATTACAAAATACCATACATGAAAAAAGCTCTGAAAATAAATAAAGAATTAAAATTTTTATCTGCTTCATGGTCAGCACCTCCATGGATGAAAACAAATCATAATTATACCGGATTTTTGGGTTTTTTAAAAGAAGAATACTATCAAATATACGCTGACTATTTAATTAAATTTTTAGAAGATTACAAAAATCAGGGCCTACCGATTTGGGCTATTTCTACCGGAAACGAGCCAGCAGATGTTTTTGCACTCAATACAGTTCACTTTAATGACATGGGTTGGACTCCTGCTACTGTTACAGAATGGGTTGTTAATAATTTAGGACCGACTTTACTTAATTCTACATCAAATGAAACAATTATCTTAGCATTAGACGATCAACGATTTGACTTGCCTTGGTATCTTCATGCAATGCATAATTATAACAATCAAATCGATAAATATATTTCTGGTATCGCAGTTCATTGGTACATGGATAGATATTTCCCAATTGAGTTGTACGATCGAACACACACTGCCTTCCCAAATAAATTTATTATTATGACAGAAGCGTGTACTGGAAGTACATTTTGGGAATTAACAAAAGTTCGATTAGGATTTTGGAAGCGGGGAGAAAGATATATCATGAGCATTATTGACGTAAAATTAAAACTTATTAATTTAAAATATGTCCATGTTAAAGAAATGGAGTTGAAAAATGTACAAGTTTTTGTTATGCTGTTGACCAAATTTCAAATAGAAAGTTGAGTCACCAAAAAATGATACATTTAAATATTGATAAATTGTAATGAAATTGAATTTTCTGAATCAGGAATTATATTATGGAAAATTTTTAGAGGCTCGAAATCGTACAACACAATTATCTGGGGACTCAACTTGCTGTTCTAAGTTTGGTCGCCAGTATAATAAAAATTCGTACATTTTTCAACTCCATTTTTGTCCTCTTATAAGTGTTGTAATTATTTTTTTATAAAAACAATTTATAGGATTTAAATCACTGGATAACTGGATGGGTAGACTGGAATCTCGCATTAGACAAAAAAGGAGGCCCTAATTGGGCTAAAAATTATGTTGACTCTGCAATAATTGTAAACTCAGAAACAGATGAATTCTACAAACAACCCATGTACTATGCAATTGCTCATTTCAGTAAATTCATTTCACGCGGATCTGTCAGAGTTGATCTTACTTACCACAGAAGCATTAAATCCGTTGCATTCATCACACCAGAAAATACTACTGTAATAGTACTTTACAATAAGTATGTATTAAAAAATCTCTTTAAAAAAAAAAACAAAAAAACGACTTAAATTATCAATAGTCCGACAATTAAAAAATTTTTTTTCTTCCTCAGAAATGATAAGCCAAAAAATGTGACTATAGTAGATCCAAATAAAGGAAATATCAATTTAATGGTTTCAGAAAAAACTATACAAACAATTATTTATAGACATTAAAGAAAAAATTTATTTATTTTCAGGTAATTATATACTTAATAATATTTATAAAAATCTATTTAAATACTTACGAAAATAAATGCTTTACTTAGGATAATAAGTCTTAGCGAATTTAATTTTTTTCGCTTTTCCTTCAGGGCGCAATACTTTTGGTATATAACCAGGACAATGATTATCCAATCTACGTAAAAACGGATTAATTCCATAATCCCAAGGAGTACGTCTTTTGTCCATGGGTCGGGTCTTGAACATAAACTTATAAATTTTTTGCCAGTGGTATAATTCAGGCATCCGTCTATAGAAAAAAAAAAAATTAAATTTAATATGAGTAATTATAAAAAAATTTAACAAGTATTACTGTATTGCAGTACGTACAAGTGTCTAGGTCTTGCTGACATTAAATGTTTGTATCTTTTTTCAAGCCAAATTCTTTTCTCCTTATCCTGTATATCTGCGACTCGTTGTTCTTCTTTACCCAAATAGGGTTTAATGTCAACACCGACTCTCTCTTCAGGAGTATTTACATAAAATTTGATCAAATTTTTTATAACTTCATCGTTGAATTCAATTAATTTATTGTTTTCCACCTTTTCGTACAACTTGATCGGTTCCGTGATCCAACACAAATTTCTTTTCGGATTTTCATCAGCCTTCCGTTGATGGACAGCCGTCGTATTCAGTTGATAAACACAGAATGACCAGTACTGACCATTAGTTATAATCATTTGATTAACTAATGGATAAGTGATATCATTGAAAGTTGAAAATCCTGAAGATAATAAAAAAAATTACGTTATTAAAACTCTAGGTCAGAATTCAGATTTAAATAAAATCCCTTATCATTCCGAATTCAATCCTGATGTTTTAATTTAAACGAAAATTAATATTATTTTTTAA
Organism: Microplitis demolitor; assembly: GCF_026212275.2. Classification (NCBI taxonomy): domain Eukaryota; kingdom Metazoa; phylum Arthropoda; class Insecta; order Hymenoptera; family Braconidae; genus Microplitis; species Microplitis demolitor. Next base: position 5,142,609 of record NC_068545.1, read on the forward strand.
TAAAGAGTATTAGCTAATAAATATTAATAAAATCACCTAAATGACAAGCTTGAGATAAAAGCCACGCATAATTACTGAAAACAGCTTGTGTTTTAAGTGCATCTATTTCATCATTTAAATCTTTGGGTCTCTTTAGTAAATATCCACGTTTATGATAAGACATAAAACCAAATTCACTTGGATCTCCAGGCCAAAACCCAGGTAAAGTCGTAAGATGACGTCGTTTAACATAGTGTCCAAATGTTCTTGGATCAAATTTAACTACTGGAACTTCAAACTCGGGGTTTTCACACTCTGTCATAGTTAATATTTCTTTTAGTGGATGTTGATGCCTGAGTTGTAATATCGGTGATCCTAAATATTGAAATTCTCTATCTATGGGTTCATTCAGCGAATCCTTAAGGTTATTTTTCAGCAACGATATTCTTGTTTCTCTGGTCATATCAATCCCACCAAAAAACCAACCTGCTTCTATTCTAGGATCATAATCTATTTCAACCCCCAATAAGTGCGGATAATCTTTAGCTAATGCTGATGACATTAATCGATTAACTTGTTTAGATACAGCACTCCCTACAAAATCATCAAGTTGATCCGGTTTATCAGGAGTTTCTTCCGTCCGTTGTCCTGAAGATTGACTGAATAACATAAGTCTGTATTAAGGTAAGACCCAGTACCTGATCAGGAAACTAGTACCTGATCATTCATATATTTATATGTATATATTTACTAAATTTAACTAAATATAAATATAAAAATACATAAAGTGATCGAGTACTATATTGAAATTTAATGAATGTAATTGTAGCAGACATAAGAAAATTGTTAAATTACATATAAAACAATTAATCAATGAAATTGATAAAATAAAAAAAAATGCATGTACTGATTTTAAAATTTTCTACAAGTCCATTTTTCAATTTTTCTAGAAAAAAAATTTTATTTTATTGTTTAAGAATTTAAAAATTGTCAGATGTCCGCCAACTTTGCTGCCACAAACGCAATACATACTTTTGGTTTCTTAATTCAAAGGCTACGCCGTCTTCAATTAACTGCTTGAGATCTTCTGTCAAACTATTCAATTTTTCAGGTGGCATTAGATTATCATAATATGAAGGCAGAGATGAATTATTAATTATGTGCGTACGAGTGATATATTGAGCTTGAGGTAACTCATTGTAATAAACACTGCCTTCATGAACCATAAGACATTTGAATCCCCAGTAACGCGGCATATTAACTTTTATTAATTTTTCCTCCGGAGTCGGAAGTTGTTTTACTTGCTCGTGCCAATGTTCTAGTCTTCTTTGCCATTTAGATACCACTGATACATCTAAAATTGGAGGGTATACTGAACTTTTAACAGAATCAGCAACTGATGTATCACTCTGCGAATTTCTAATACATGTCACTACCGGCGAGTATTTAACACATGAGCGAGAATTAATTTTTATCAATAACATTCTGATATTTTTTTTATTTAAAAACTTTTAAAATTAATTTTTACTCTCATATATTTATTTTGTTGATATATATAAATTTATTGTTTTGAATATATCATCAAAAATAACCTGCCTACTCTCAACTTCCAACATGTGAGATTTTAAGCATAATCATAATAATAAATATTTTAATTTTTATGCGCATGTGCGCGCGATGAGTGTGAATGTAGCAGACAAATTTAAAATTTTAAATAAATAGAGTAAATAATAAATATAATAAAATTTTAAAAAGCGCGCATTTAACAAATTTAAAAAGTAATGAGTGTTTTTTTTTTTAATTTAATTTATCAATTATTTACTCTATTAATTTAAAATTTTAAATTTGTCGTCTGCTACATTACACTCATGTGCGCGAGGAATAAAAAAAGACGGAAACTAATGTAAAAATTTAAATGAAAACCCGCCCTAAAGTGAACGTGATAATTGTCATGTTCAGTAGCAGTTCTTACAAACTTTTGAAGGACAACCGAGGACAGAAGTTCCGAAATTATTTCGAAAAGTCTAAGTTGGTGATAATCATAAATAATCGTAATTTTAATAAGTAATAAATAATAAAAAATATAAGAAGATGGATCTTAAACAAAAGTTAACTGAAGAAGCTTCTTGGAAACAATTAGAAGAGTATTTTTTCGGCACTGGCTCTAAAATTAAAATTGCCGACTTATTTAATCAAGACCCAGAACGTTTTGATAAATTTAGGTAATTTATTTTTTAGTATCATTATGACCTTTTGTAATCACTGATTTATCAACGTTTACATAAAATTTTTTTTCTAAATTTATTATATTTTACTTAATGAATGCATGATGTAATTCGGTTAATTATTTAACACATCTCTGTATTGATGAAAAATATTTTTTATTTATTTATGGATTTAGTCTAACTCTTCAAACTCCTGATGATGGGCCTATACTATTTGATTATTCAAAAAATCGAATCGATGAGAAAGCTTTGAGTCTTTTGTTTAATTTGGTAGGTTCGAAACAATCTTTCATACATATTTTTATTTTTAAATTTCATAATCCCAATTAGTAGAGACTTGAAGATGTATTTTAAAAGAACAAGAAAGATTTTTTTTTGTCTCAAAGCCAAGTTTTTTTTATATAAATAAGACACAGGAAATTTTTCTTCTTTTTTTCGTTTTAAAAAAAGTCATTTCAACTAAAAAATCGCTTAGATGACTTATTAGCAATTTAATTTTTTAAGTTACTTGTATCAAGTCTTTTCAGCAGATATTTTGCCGGTGACATAAACTTCTGATTATTTTGTCAACATGTTAGTGTCTTATCGATATGTCCAAAAACAGCTTCAAAACTGATATCTTATGGATGTAATATTTTGCTTGACTTCCTCAAGATTTTCTCTAGAATTGATCAATATTGTCACTACGGATGTTGACAAATTTATCAGAAATTTATGTCACCAAAAAAATATCCGCTTAAAAAACTTGACACAAGTGACGACAAAAAGTAAATTACTATTCCTGATTAAGAAATCTAATTTGAAATGATTTGAAAAATTTAAATTATTTCATATCGTATCATATCATTAAATTATTATTTAAAATAATTGCAATATTATTTTCTCATTCAATTTAATTTAAAATGATTCGTTTCAAAATTTATACTCGAAAGCAAAATAATTTAGACAATTTGGAATAATTCAAAATGACTAAAAGTTACGGAATCTCAAATCATTCCAAATTAGATTTCTTAATCAGGGTATTAAGTCATCTAAACGATTTTTTAATTGAAATGACTTGTGTAGGACGGAAAAAAGAAGAAAAATTTCCTATGACTCCTAGACCAAAATCAGTAGGTCTTATTTATATTAAAAAAACTTGACATTGAAACGAAAAAAAATTTTTCTTCTTTTAAAAAACATCTTTATGTCATCTTAAAGTTGTCTCTGCTACTTAGGAGGTAAAAAACCTAGAACTCGATCACTCCATGTAATTGTCTGTCTGTATATAATAAAATTCAGTAAATATAGATATACAAATGCATGAGTGATCGGGTACTAGTTCCATGATTGGGTACTGGGTCTCTTACCCTATGGGAAATATATTTATATTTTGTTATAGGCCCGAGCGCGACAAATTGAAAAAGCGCGAGATGCAATGTTCGCTGGAGAAAAAATAAATTTTACGGAAAATCGTGCGGTTTTACATACCGCTCTACGTAATCAACGTAATACACCAATTCTCGTTGATGGAAAAGATGTTATGCCAGACGTTAATGCTGTCTTACAACATATGAAAGAATTTACTAATCAAGTAAAATTTTTAGTAATAATTTTTGCTGTTCTAGAAGTCGAATCTCTTATTGCTAATCTCTCATTTTTTTGCATTGATTAAAAAATTTTAATTGGATTGCGGCTTCTAGACAACGTAAATCCAAGAATAAAAAGTAACAATTGATGCTCATAATGTGTTTTTTATTTATAGGTAATTTCCAAAGAATGGAAAGGATTCACTGGTAAACCAATCGAAGATGTTGTTAATATTGGAATCGGTGGCTCTGATTTGGTAATGAAAAAATTTATTTTTTATAATTTTTAAATTTACTTAGAAGCAACAAACATTTTTTTTTACTCCAACCCAAAATTTTTTAGTAGTATTTAAATAGTAGTATACATGTAAGCCCATTGTGTCCCACTCTCCCCTATATGTAAAAAAAAATAATATTAAAATAAATTATCGTATAGGGTCCTCTGATGGTAACTGAAGCATTAAAACCTTATCATTGTGGACCAAGAGTACATTTTGTGAGTAATATTGATGGTACTCACATTGCCGAGACTTTGAAAAAATTGAATCCAGAGACCGCGCTTTTTATCATTGCATCAAAAACATTTACAACTCAAGAAACTATCACTAATGCAACATCCGCAAAATTGTGGCTCTTAGAACACCTAAAAAATGTAAGTTTCTTGTAAAAAATATTGTATTTCATAATGTTCTTTTATTGATGAATTTAAAAACAATAGGAAGCAGCGGTAGCGTCTCATTTTGTCGCATTATCAACAAACAATCAAAAAGTAAAGGAGTTTGGAATCGATGAAAAAAATATGTTTGGATTTTGGGATTGGGTCGGTGGACGTTATTCGCTGTGGTCAGCCATTGGTTTATCGATTTCACTATCCATTGGCTTTGATAATTTCAAAAAATTGCTGGACGGCGCATTTTTCATGGACCAACATTTTTGCACCACTCCATTAAATCAAAACGTACATTAATTATTTAATACATTTAATTTTTTTTTAATTACAGGGAATCAAATAAAAATTTATATTATTTTTAGATACCAGTAATTCTTGCTCTATTGGGTGTTTGGTACCACAACTTTTTCAAAGCCGAAACCCATGCGCTTTTGCCTTATGACCAGTATCTTCATCGATTCGCTGCTTATTTTCAACAAGGTGATATGGAAAGTAATGGAAAATATGTTACTCGTTCAGGAACAACAGTTAATTACACTACTGGACCAATTGTCTGGGGAGAACCTGGTACCAATGGCCAACACGCATTTTATCAATTGATTCATCAAGGTACTAGATTGGTACCAGCTGATTTTATTGCTCCTGTATTATCGCATAATAAGGTATGTTCGTTATTAATTATATGCAAATTTCTAACAATATCTTTAACTTCCCGCCACTAAAATTTTAAATTTTCAAAAAACAAAATGGAGTTTTTATCAGAACTCGACGTTGCGAGATTCTAGAAAGCTTTTGTGTGTGTGTGTGTGTGTGTGTGTGTGTGTTTGTGTAAACTTTTTTGTCGTATGATAATTTTAGAACGAATCGATCGATTTGAACATGACTGGCGGCAATCGAATTGGGTCGTCAAGATTTAAATCTGAGTAGATTTTGAAATCGATCGGTTAAGTTTACGAGTTATACGAGAAAAAAATTTCCCTGCCTACAGAGTCAACCATTTTTAGATTTTTTAAAATAAAATTAAATACTAACTATTTTTGAATACAGGTACAAGGTGATTTACATCACAAAATATTACTTGCCAACTATCTCGCACAAACTGAAGCACTTATGAAAGGTAAAAGTGTTGACCAAGCACGAGAAGAGCTGCAGAACTCTGGACTAAGCTCAGAACAAGTTAACTTCTTACTCCCACACAAAGTTTTTGAAGGCAATCGGCCGACAAATAGTATTCTCGTTAAAAAAATTACACCTTTTACTTTGGGTGCATTAATTGGTATGTATAATTATTGAGGATTGATTGATATTTATTTACTGAAGACTGTATAAATTTTATATCATTTTTTTTAGCGATGTATGAACACAAGATTTTTGTGCAAGGAATTATTTGGGATATCAACTCTTTCGACCAGTGGGGGTAACAATTTTTTTTAACAATTAACATTAATTTAAACAATTAGTCTAATTAAATACTAATGAATAATGTTTGTTTTTTTCAGTGTTGAATTAGGAAAACAATTAGCTAAAGCTATTGAGCCAGAATTGAAAAGCAAAGATAAGATAACCAGTCACGATTCATCAACCAATGGTCTAATTAATTTTATAAAATCCAATAATTAAGAAAAATATTTGATTTTATTATCAAACTAGAATCATAGTTATAAATTTATTATTTAATTTTTGTTATCAGCAATAATTATTAATATAAAGGTCTACAGATTATCTATTCATATACATTTTATACATATATAAAAATCATTTATTTTTCCTGTATCATTTTTACATACAGACTTTAAATAAGAAAATAGAAAAATTATTTATACTAAAGATCCTTAGAAAATATAATAGAAGAAATCGCTGCCATAAAATATATCTTTTAAAAAATAATAAATATTTTTTATTGAATATTATGTAATTGATAAATAATGCATGATAATTTAAGTAATAAATGTCATTAGTCATTACTCATTGTATGTAATTTTGTTCTATGTATGAATAATCTAATAATGTATAATCATACATATATGTTTTAAAATTAAAACAAAAACTTAGCGCGGCAAAATTATTGGCTATGCTTACAAGACTTTATTATAAAGTATAATTATTACTCTTGTTATTTAATTGGATTCTTTTCCATTAACGAGTAGGAAATATACTAGAATAATTATATATTTTATAACAAAGTATGACAAGCATTAGATTTTACTTACCTATCAACTTTTAATTACTCATTAAAAATTTAAATACTTCAACATCTTGGAAAAAGACAAGACAAATTTTTTTTTCGTCCTAAGCCAAAATTTTTTAAATAAATAAGACATACAGATGTTGGTCTCAGAAGTCATAGGACATTTGTCTTCTTTTTTCCGTCTTAAAAAAGTAATTTCAATTAAAAAATCATTTAGATGATTCATTAGTAATTAGCTGTTTGTCATCATACTTATGTCAAGTCTTTTAAGAAGATATTTTATCGGTGACGTAAATTTCTGATTGCTTTGTCAACATTTTGATGCCTTGATAGATCAAAAAACAGCATCAAAACTGATATCTTATAGATGTCACAAAGCCAAGTGTCCTTGAGAAGAGATGACAAAAAGTAAATTACAAATAATGTCCCCATAAGTCTTCTAAACAATTCTTTAGTTGATATATCTTTTAAAACGAAAACAGAGAAGACGAATTTCCTGTATATCTTCTTTATATAAAACAAACGGCTTAGAGACGAAAAAAAATTTATCTTGTTCTTTTAAAAGACATCTTAAAGTTATTTCTCTGCTACTTTGGTAAGCGCATTGTATTTGCTACTTATTATTTTTAAATTTATTATTGCGCGCCTTACGGTTTTCTACGTGCGTCTTAAATCAATTAGTCATTTTTCTGAACGTTTCGCGCATATTAATTAATTCGTATTTACATCTCGTCATACAATTTTGAATCTTTATATATATAAATATATGTATTAGAGTTTAAAAATAGAAAATAATTTTTTTTTAGATCTGATTTTTAAAAATTTCTCTGGGGTCTAAATAAAATCCTCCGAAAAATAAAAAAAAAACAGTTCAATATCCTAAAAATATATATGTATTATACCTATATTTTTATGTATGAATGTAAAAAAGAGGGGGGAGAGATGTAGTGCGATTTGTGTCGATTGACGCAAAAAACATTATTTCCACAAGTTGTAAAATCAAAATAATAAAAATGTTTACTATGTCATACAATAATATCGAATCAAAAATATTACGAAATTTAGAAAAAAGTAATATAGTACATCGGTAATAATATATATTAATATTTTAAGTATTATTGTAAAAATAATAAAACTTAACCTCAACTTTTTTTTTTATTGCTAATCATTTTTTCTAAATTTAAAAAAAATACCTTAGGTTTTTTTAAAATTATTTAAATTTTGCAGACACCAGTCAGGCACAGGACTATGGCTAGGATTGCTAATTGGTATCTGTGCTTTGGTTACATTAATAAAAGAGGACAATAGTTATTCAGAAATATGTTTACTCAATGGAATAACAGGATTCGGATTAATTATGAGTTGTATTTGTTTAATATTTCAACTGTACATGGGTACAACATCCACTAAAGATTTTCAGTTGTTATATTTTTTACCAACGGGTTTAACATCGCTGTTATATTTACTCTGGGCAGATAAAGGTACATATTTATCACTCGTTTAATTATATGATTTAAAAAGTTTAAATTTTTTGCATTAACTACTAACAAGAACTATAACATTGTGTTATTTTTTGTTTATTTATAATTAATTTCAGGTTTACTGGTAAGTGTGTCATGGGGTTTAGGAGTTGGAACTTTGAGTACCTGGGGAGTGTTGCAGCTTATGAGTTACTTACCAGGATGTCTAACATTAGGTGAATGTATTACTATAATGCATGGAATTATATTGTTTCTTTTATCGAGTGGAACAAATTTACCTTTAAGATATCATTTGCCACCTTTGCATGACGATGATATTGCAACGACTATTTTACAGGTGAGTAATTTATTTTATACTAGCGTTGAGTGATTTTTTAAAATTTTGTCTTCATCAATTTGAAATAAAAAGAAATTTATTTGAAAACACAGCAAGTCATCAGTTTGGATAAGTAGACACTTTTGACACGTTTTAAGTTGTAATTTTTTTTATAAGAGTCCATGTAAATTTAATACATCGTTTAGGAAACTTTCAAGAGCGAAAAGAACACATAATTTTTTTTTAGTACAAATTATTTTGTAGATTTATTTTAAAGCGCGAAATTTTTTAAAAAATTTGGAAAGTCTAAATCTCTAGGCTTTCAAAATTTTTTTTTTAATTTTTTGCTCTACAACAAGTCTATCAAACAATTGACAATGAAAAAAAAAATGATATGCCTTTTTAGCTCTTGGAAGATTAGAATTTTTAAATCGAAAGAAGAAAAATTTTTAAGAAGATTTATTTATAAAATTGTATTGTTATTCTTAATATTAATTATTTTTTTATTTTTCAGGTCGGAATTATTTACGTCGGATTGTTATGTTTAATTTGCACTTTTTATCCTCAATCACGATCAGCAAATTTTTTTTATCCAATAGCTTTTGGAATTTTACTAATTGTCGTGATCCCAGTGTTACATATTTTATTAGACCAAAGTCCCTTGTTGTGGATATTATTTTTTGTATTCGGAAGTTTCAGAAAAGTAAGTAGAAAAGAAAAATCTGGACAGCGGTTGGTCCTGCGGGCCAGCCCCAAAACTTCCATTTCGCTGAAAACTATTCTTTCCTTTTTTTTTAAATTTTCAATTTTCATAGCGGGAAGTTCAAAAATAAAACCATTACCAATATTATTACTTAATTAATAAAAAAATATTATTATTATTTTTTACTCTCATTATTTTAGATATCATTGATAATGTATTGGAGTGTGTGTTTGCTGATAGCAATAATTATCATCACTCGTCAAATATTATCCGATTCATCAGCAAGTACAGTAGAGCGAAAAACTTTTCATCTTTTATCAGTTTTAGTGTACACTCCAGGATTAATATGGGAACCAACATTACTTTATCTCGCGAGTGGAATTATTATGGGATTATTTATGATGCTTGAGGTATTACAGTATAAATAATAGGGGTGTGCGAATCTTATTTGAATTTTCGAATTCAATATTTAATAAATATATTTTAAACGTTTAATTACATACATATAATAATTATTTTCAGTTAATGCGCTTGATAAACTTACCGCCGATGAATAAAATTTTACAACTCGGATTTTCAGCATTTGTAGATGAAAAAGATTCATTAATTTCGTTAACTCCGTTGTATCTTCATATTGGTGTATCATTTCCTTTATGGATGCCATCAAGTAATATCGAATTATTACCTCTAATGAGTGGTATGATCGTATTAGGTATAGGTGATTCAGCAGCTAGTTTTATTGGCAGTAAATATGGAAAACATAAATGGCCAGGAACTTCTAAAACACTAGAGGGTACAATTGCCTGTATTTTGAGTCAATTATTATTCATCTACGGACTCGCTGTAGTCGGTAAGTTCCTATCAAATTCAACTATTTTATTTTTACTATTAAATAAGTAATTATTTAACTTAAATTAGGACTAGTCTCTGGTGGATTGGCTCTGATAAAAAGTACTCTAGCAGTTATTGCAGTATCGATCATCGAAGCACAAACGAATCAAGTTGATAATCTCCCTCTACCTCTTCTTCTATATATTTTTTTGATATTATAAATATTTTTATATTTTTATTTTATATCTAGAAAAAAAAACTTAATTGATCGTTTAGTTTTTATAATTAGATCAAAAACAAAGTGATCATACTAAAATTGTTTTGGTTGTTATAGTTTCATATATTATTAATAATTGATATTTTGAGTAATATCTGGATATAATTGTAAAGTTTACAGTGCCTTAGGATACACTTCAGCATTGCAACGATGAATTTATTTAACAAATTAATTATAAGATTAATTTTATATGTTCCTTATTGAATTTTTTTATCTTTTTAATAGAATTATTATTAATAAAAATAGTCATTTTTTTAATTCCAGCCAACAGCGGTTCATAACTATTGATATATTTAATTATTGTTTAAGTTAATGTAACAGTTTTTATTATATGTGTAAATTTAGTTTAACTCGTATATTTAGTACTAATGTTTATGGGATATTACCATTGCATTCCTACAAATTAATGTAAGGTATTTTTTCTAAAACAAGATAAATATTTTTATCTTATGAAATATTAATTATACTAAACCATTTTATGAAATATTTTTTTACATAAATGAAAAATAACAATATATTAATAAAAAAGTTGAAAGATTATTTTTATGGAATTCCAAACAATTTATTGCACAACCTTTGATCAGTCCAATATATGAATATATATATATATATATATATATATATGTCGTAGACACATCGTGAAATTTTCTGTTGCATGAAATGACTTAAATTTTTAGGCATTTCATGAAAGGCAACAGGACTTCAGACAGATCGTGTAATGTCTTTAATAAAAAAACGAATTAAATTTTATTTAATAATTCATAAGCTAGCATGGCATTACGGTTTCTTTTACGGGATGAAATCGGCATGAATATTCTGTTATCTTTAAGAGAAGCTGTTAAAAATTACTGACAGATACTTTCAATACTCGTGAGAAGCTTCATACATGCTTTCTACAACTTAGTTTTTACAAAGTTTTCAAAATTTCTGGTTATTTGCATTTGAATGTCAATTTGTTCCAAGAAATTGTATTCTGGCCGATTTTAATTTATTAAGTTTTAAATGACCCTGAAGTTAGCAGACAATTAACAATTTTCGGATTTTTTTTTCAATAAATCAATTAAGAAAAAAAATACTAAAAATATGGACGTGTAGAAAATTTAAAAGACTACAAGTGCAATTTAAAAATTTTTTTTTTTTGTAATTTATCATTTTTTAAAAAATCCAATTATTAAACGTCGGCTAACTTCAGTATCATAGTTTTAATGCAAGTAGGTAAACACTTTCAAAAATTTCGGCAATTTTTTTTATAAATAATTTGAGGAAAGCATAAGGATCTATATATATGTATATATTTATATTTATATATTCATATATAGAGAGAAAAAGAATTTAAATATTTAAATATTCGCGCTATAAAATTAACTATATTTTGAGTGTAAATTTCAACAATTTATGCTAACCTCATTAATTATATGACAATAAAAATGTGTATATATATTTATATATATATCTGAAAACTAATTAAAAATTATGAATATGATGTTTAAAAAATGATAAAAATTTGATTATAATTTTATGAAAATACAAAATACATTTTTTTTTTTTGTATAAATAATAATTTAAAATGAGTGTGAGTGTAGCAGACATCAGACAAATTTAAAATTATAAATAATTTAAAAAATAATATTTAAAAAAAAAGCACTTATTAATTTCAACATTTTTTAAATCCGCATTTTTTAACAATTTAAATTTATCAATTATTTACTCTATTTATTAATCATTTTAAATTTGTCTGTTTGCTACATTCACACTCGTAATTGGTGGGAGAATATTTTTTAGTTACACTATTGGTTGTTACGTGGCGTGGCAATCGAATCACAATAATAATAATAATAACAATTTTAACTACACGGAGTATTCATGATCTATAAAACTGATGTGCGCAATGTGCACTCGGTCACTTTGCCGAAGTATCTTGTGAAGTTCATACCTGGCGCTAAACTAAACAAACCACGTGTTAATAAAATATTAATAATTAAAAAAAAAAGCTTTATTTTACCCAATTGACTGCAGTTACAACCGATACAATTATTATTTTATAAACAATAACGACAAGAATAATTAATAATTATTTAATTTAAATTAGTAAATTGAGTATTTAAAAACCAATAAAAGGTTTAACAAAAAAAAAGAATCTGTGTGATAATATAGTTAAATAAATATAATGGATAATAATAAAGCTGGTCAAGAGAAATCTGCAGACATCGAACTTCCAGATGATGGTCTATCAGCTGCTAAATTATTTTCAGCCGGCGAAGGGCTAACGTACAATGATTTTATAATTCTGCCTGGTTATATTGACTTTGTTGCTGATCAAGTTGATCTGGTGTCTCCGTTGACGAAGAAAATTACGCTGAAAGTGCCGTTGGTGTCGTCGCCGATGGACACAGTTACGGAGTCAGACATGGCCATTGCGATGGCACTGTCTGGTGGGATAGGAATCATTCATCATAATTGCACTCCTGAGTACCAGGCTTCAGAAGTCCACAAGGTAAATTATTTGTTTTATTTAAATTCTGATAACTGCTGCACAAATATTTTTACAGATGTTTGATATTTGAGCAACGTTTGATTCACTGTAAAAAATCATTAGTGAATCGATTTGAAGTTTTAGTATTAAAATAAACTCTGGAGTAAATTTCAATTAAATAAATAAATATTCATCCGTGTGCATTCACTCTGGATTTAATTCACGTTCATTCCCCGAATTTTTGACAGTAGTAAGTTAAAATAATTTAATTAATCTTTTATTTTTGCAGGTAAAAAAATACAAGCACGGATTTATTCGGGACCCGGTGGTTTTTTCACCGAATCACACGGTGAGAGACGTGCTGAATGTTAAAGCCGAACACGGTTTTTGCGGTGTGCCCATCACAGAAAGCGGTAAAATTGGTGGCAAATTAGTTGGTATTGTTACGTCTCGAGATATTGATTTCTTGGAGGATTCACCTAGCCAGCAAAATTTAAAACTTGAGACAATAATGACCAAACTAGAAAATCTTGTAACTGCAAAATCAGGTGTGACGTTGCAAGAGGCAAATTTAATTTTGGAAAAGTCTAAAAAAGGTAAATTGCCAATTGTGAATGATAAAGGCGAGCTGGTGTCCTTGATGGCGCGAACTGATTTAAAGAAGAACCGTAGTTACCCAAATGCCAGCAAAGATGAGAACAAACAGCTACTGGTTGGCGCGGCTATTGGGACAAGAAGCACTGATCGGGAGCGGCTTAAATTATTAGCGGCTGCAGGTGTTGATGTGATTGTTCTTGATTCATCTCAGGGTAATTCAGTCTTTCAAATAGAAATGATTAAATACATAAAAGCAGAGTATCCAGAGCTACAAATAGTTGCGGGTAATGTTGTTACAACGATGCAGGCGAAAAGTTTAATTGAAGCTGGCGCTGACGGACTTCGTGTTGGTATGGGATGCGGATCTATTTGCATTACTCAGGAAGTTATGGCTGTTGGACGCCCACAAGCTACTGCTGTTTATAAAGTCAGTGAGTACGCTCGTAAATTTGGTGTCCCAGTAATTGCTGACGGTGGAATCCAATCTCTTGGACACATCATCAAAGCACTCAGTCTCGGAGCAAGTACAGTGATGATGGGATCATTATTGGCTGGAACTTCAGAAGCACCTGGTGAGTACTTCTTCAGTGACGGTGTCCGCTTGAAAAAATACCGCGGCATGGGATCCCTCGAGGCCATGAATAAGAAAGACGCAAAAGGATCAGCAATGGATCGTTATTTCCACAATGAAATGGATAAAATGAAGGTCGCTCAAGGTGTCAGTGGATCCATCGTCGATAAAGGCAGTGTTTTAAAATTCTTGCCGTATTTGCAATGTGGTATAAAACATGGATGTCAAGATATCGGGGCCAAATCCCTTTCAATTCTTCGATCATTAACATACAGCGGAGAACTTAAATTCGAGAGAAGGACACCTTCGGCACAGCAAGAAGGCAACGTACATGGTCTCTTTTCCTACGAAAAAAGACTTTATTAATTCAAATAACTTCTTTTTTTTAATCCATCAGTACCTGTCTCTGTTCCACTCTAGTCTGGAACTAGAATATCATCTAATAAATCTTATTACATTCTGAAAATTAATAAATTTTCACGCGGGTATTTTAGCATACATTACATAATTTACTTTAGCGTCGATACAATATATACAATTCATATAAGACCTTAATAATTTTCACGTGAATATTTTAACATACATAACATTATATAATTTTCTTTAGAATCTATACAATTTATATAAGGCCTTATAAATCAATTTTAGTATTGCTTCCACTCTTCACTATCAATCGACAACCGTCTAATCCATTTTGTGATAAACTTTTACCAGACTTTTCTCTATAACGATTAATTTATATAAAAAAAAAATAATGACTATTGCAGACGAAACATTTTTTTAAACCCAATCAATGTATACATATATATATATATAATGTATTTCTTGGCTCAATAATTTTTTTCTCGCTTAAAAAATTCTTTCTTGCTTCAAAAAAATTTTTCTCGCCCGAAGAAAAAAATTTTTTTGAGGCAAGAAATTATTTTTCTGTGTATATACACAAAGAAAGTATGACATTAATTGCCAAATGACACGGGATTATTACAATCATTGTTCAATCAATGAAGATAATTGATAATTATATACTTAAAAAATATTTTTATAGATAAAATTTAGTTTGCCATAATATTTTGAAACAATCACTATCCTATAAACATTTTTTTTATTATTTCATTATATATATACAATTTCTTAACTTTTTTCGAACTTCCAGATAAATCAGCCTTTATTTTTTATCATCTTTACAAATAACAATGAAAAAGGGTTTATTTTTAATTTATAAAATCAATAAATTAATTAATTTTTAGTTATATTTTTAAAATTTGTAAGGAATTTTTATTCCGATTTATTCTACATTAGAAAAATTTGTAAATTTAAATAAAATTATAATTCATACCTCAATTTATTTTTCGTTCTTATTGAATCCTTCTTAAAAACTCATTTAATTTTTATTTCATTAGTAGTTATTACTAATTACTAATAATCAATTTTTAGAAATAATTAAAATTTAATCAATATTAATTTACCTCATCATTATTTAAATGCTTCATTAATTACAACTTCAAAAAATTGAATTAGTGTTAAACAAAAAATTTATTTCAGTGGTAAAACTTAAAAATTATTTTCATTTGTACACTGAGAAAATTTCTTCTTACAATTATACTATCGAAAATTTTTAGTCTAATATATTTTTAATACAAAAATTTAAATGTTTTATTAAAAATAATTTTCATAATCGTAGAAATCTGAGCTCAGCTCGAGATATGCTGACCTTTTTTTTGGAATCGCATAAATAAATTCCGATTTTCTTCTATCAAGAAAATTATTCTTTCATTTAAATAAAGAATTAATAATGTAATAATTTTTATTGATTTACTAGTTAAGACAATATTATTTTTACAAAAGTTAATTTTTTAATTAAAAGAAAATTTCTAGGTCAGTAGAATTTTTAAAATATAAATGAATAAATAAATTATCTAAGTATGTTGATTTACTGGGTAGAGATCTTGTTACACGAGAATTAATTATCAACTGCTAGAATTAATGCTGTTCATTGTGTTAATTACGCAAATATTACAGTTAATGCGAGACGAATCTTCAAGGTGAAGATTAAATAACTTCTCATGTTTCATATTGAAAACAAATTATGCGTATACTTATAAGAATAATAATAACAATAATAATAATAGAATTTTACTAAGAATTATTTTTATATCACTAAATTAAAAAAAAATAATAGCGAATGTTCCAAATAGTAAACACTTATTATTTGATTACAGTAATTGATTTAAAAATAGAACAAAAATAATAATAATAATTGACAAAGTTATTTTTAAAATTCTATATTGAAACCATACAAATATTATTGGATCGATTTAAGCTCACGAACCTTTTTTTTCAATTACTAAATGTATTTACTCAGAAAATAAGTACGTACGTTAATAATTTACTAGTTTTAAAAAGTTTAACTAATTTATTTTCATTTATTATAATTTGAATCTCGTAATTAAATTTGAATATCCATAATTGTCTAAAATAAGTTTTACAATTAGATTATAGGAATTAATTTTATAATTAAAATTAAATGACTCGAGTAATTATAATGAATTATTAATCTTGATCACGTCCAGAATATCTAAATATCTAAAATTTATTACGGGTATTATGAACAAATCGATTGATTAATTAATTTTTTGAATGACGTTTCGTCACTTTATTATTGTGACTTTTTAAAGTTTTCATGGTGATCAATTGTTATTGACATGCGTACTGTTATAGACATATTACTTGAAACGTAAATAATTGTTTGATTAATCTATACATTAATTAGAATAATTATTAATTGGTATAAGAAAATCGGGAGCTGCAATAAAGTTTTTATTGTAAAGAGCTAAAGTTTTTGGTTGATAGTATATTTAAATTTAAATTTGAGTAATAGCAAATTTGAGAATTTGAAAAAGTCACAATAATAAAGTGACGAAACTTCGTTCAAAAAATTAATGTTTATTTTATTAATTAATGACGTAATTTGTCCACAATAACCGTGATAAATTTTAGATAATTATTTTAATAATCATATGGAGTTTGGGATCTTAAGATCTCGCGAAGTTTTATATTCAAATGCGGTACTAAGATTTTATTAATAGACGCGCCAGATGCAACAGATTATTTAATTAATTTCAAATCTTACTGTTACTAATTATAATTATTCTGATCTGTGACATACTTATTGACTTGTTTTTTTTTTTTTAATATCAAAATATTTGTTATCTTATCTAAAAATATAAAAATTACGACTCTATTGATACAGACGTAATTATTTAATTTTGTTATAATCCACTGAAATAAATTATCAGCGATAGCTAAAAGAAAAAAAAACGAACTTTAAACTACAATATTTACGGAAATCACTTTTTATCAACTCATAGATTAGATACAATTAATAAATAAAAAAATTTCAATTCATTGATTAAAACAAAATTACAATAACAATTTTTTACGCATAGAAAAATAATTTATTATCAAACGAATTACATATATTAGAGTAACAATAATAATTATTCATATATTTCTTAAAGTTTACTTATTTTATTAGTCAGTATAAGTAATTATGGCACGAGAATTTAGAAATGATTAACATAAAATTAGAAAATCAGTCAATGACCGAAAGAAAGTTCTCAGATAGAATCACATATATATTTAAATATGAGAAATTATTTTAAATCTGATGAGATATGAGTTTGAATGATCATATATCAAATATCATCCAATATATTGACGAAAGATATCATGTATGAGCTATAAGAGCGAGTACTGCTTCATATATGATCATATATTTTTATATCTGACAACAAATGATTACAAAATTTAAATTAACGTAAGAAAAAAATCCTGAGATGTGATTGTATCTGATCAGATACAAGTACTGTAGTCACATATGATCATATACATTTATATCTAACCACATATGATGATATAATTTTTAATGAATTTAAGAAAAAATCCTGAGATGTGATCATACAGCGCAATATTTTATATTTGATCAGATACTATGTTATTTGGTCACATACGATCATATATCATCAATTTTGACTGGGATATATAAGTTTTAAATGTTTAACATTGAGCGAAATTCTGATAACGTAAATAATTAAATGATAGAAAAAATAAGAATTATGACATAAACATAAAGTATTAATTTTTTAAATATTTAAAAAATTATTAATGAAAACACACAAATTAAAGAAGTGATTAATGAATATTAAACGATAAAAAAATATGAATTAAATGGAATTATTTTTTAGTTTTGTTAGATCCATCTTGCTTTAGGGTTTTCTGAGGAGCTTTTCCTTGATTTTTCTTGGTAACTTTTCCTTCATTTTTTTTGGCCCTTGATGCCGCAGCCGCAGATTTCATAATTTCATCTAATAAGCGTTTTGAAACACCACGTCTAGGTTTAGGTTGTCTATCTCCAACATAAACCCACATCATTTGATGACCTGCTGGTACCTCTGTACCTGTTCTTGATCTCCGTTCAACAGCTTTGCGAATCGTGTGGCCTTTTGGAAGTAACTGATAGTCAGGATGAAGTTGTGCGAATTCTCTAGCTGCTGCCGCTGCATTGTTTTTGTTTTTTTCATACAATTCGATCATTTCAATGTAATCTTCAGTTGTGTAAGGTTTCCCCATTGTTTATTGAAGATATAACTTGTTACTGTATTTAAATATATAATTTATTACATTAACTTGCAGTTTGATTTTTTTGAATTTAAATCCCACTATTTTATTTTATAAATTTTATTATATTTTTATTTATCGTCTGTAAATAAATTTTTAAATTATTTTAAAGCCTAAGATACTTTTTCTAATTATAATATATAATTTAAAAAAATAATAACTTACGTAGACGTTAACTTGTACGTTCCTGTCAGCACTTAGCAAATAAACGAATACTGCGTTTCAAGATTGAATTTCAACTGTTTCCTTTGTTGTCCGTTTAGTTCTTATTTGAACCGTATGAATTTCTTTTTAATTAGCGCGCGCGCTATATTTTATTCAAATATGAAACTGATTAATTATAATAATTTACTAAATACACTACAGTTTAAATTTTCATAATGAAAATAATATTTCTAATACGTAGTTTATTTTAATCAGTAATTTAAGTTTTGAAATTTTAAGACACGGCAAAGTTTTACGAAACTACGAACTGAAGTACACGTCTGCACTCTACGAGATCTTAAGTTCTATTGTGACCCGGAGTTCCAGTTTTTGAATGGCTGAAATTTTAAGACATTCAGGGGACACAATTTTCAAGTATAAGTTTTTAAAGAATGGTTTTATTTTTAAAATAACTGAGTCGAGAAATTTATTTTTTTAACTAAAGAATCCTAGAGCATAAAATTTTTTAATTTTTAAATT
Source organism: Microplitis demolitor (assembly GCF_026212275.2). Classification (NCBI taxonomy): domain Eukaryota; kingdom Metazoa; phylum Arthropoda; class Insecta; order Hymenoptera; family Braconidae; genus Microplitis; species Microplitis demolitor. Next base: position 5,161,849 of record NC_068545.1, read on the forward strand.
TTATTGATAAATCTATTTTTAGTGATTTACAATTTTGATCATAGCAAAATTTTATTATGATGATGCTGAAAGTTTCAATAATTTCAAAAATTTATTTATTTTTAAAAACAAAGTAAGTACTGACAGACAAAAATTTTTGAAAATTCATGTAAAGATTTTTTAAAATTATTGTGGATATTTTTTAATTTTTCCATTCATTATTTTATTTTATTTGAAAAATTTAATTATTGTGTCATTTTCTACATGCGTTTAATTTATGACAATAAAGTTAGCAGACATTTAACAATATTTTGTTTTTTTTTAACAAAAAAACAAATATTAAAAAAAAAATTTGAAAAATTGCACATATAGTTTATCAAATTTTCTACATGTGCATTTTTTTAGAAATATGTTTTTTTTTTTTATTATTTATCTGGTAAAAAAATTTATTTAAATTTGAAATGTCTGCTAACTTTACTGTCATGTTTAATTTTGTTTTTCTTCAAATTGAAGAAAATAAAAACCGGAAATTGTTAATTGTCTGCTTCAAGATCATTAATTTTGGAAAATATATTCCGCTGAAGTAGAAAAATATAACTAAAGAATATGGAAATTGGGGAATATTCATCAGTTTTGGTCTAGACATGCGAACAAAACCCTATTTTTATGACAGCTCGAGGACCTTTGCATGTAAGTAATAATGCGGGTATCGAAAAGTGAAAGCAATAAAGCAATAAAACGAAATAAAAAATTTTTAAAGACGAAACCTTTCCTGGAATATTGCTGACCCGTGACATAGTAACTTGAGGATTAAAAAAAGCTTAAACCCAAAATAGACAAAAAAAAAACGAATATCAAAATAACTATTATGTAGAAGAAATGTGAGTATAAAATAAATATTTAAAATTTTCTTAAATTATTTTCTTTTAAAAAGAAATTTTTTTTAAATTTACAACCAGCAATAAATTTAAATTGAATTCTTATTGAACATAAAAAAAAAACAATAAGTTAAATTTAATCATTTTTTTTTTCTATTTGAAAAGAAAAGTAAAGGTAAAATAAAACGATTTGAAATCACTAGAAAATTAATCTAGTTTAAATATTGCCGCGTTTTCAGTTTAAAAAAAGCGCGCCAAGTAAGTCCATAAAAAAAAACTTTAATAAAAATCTGCCTTATCAGTCGATAAATTCAATAATGAAATTATGAACGTAAATAAATCATATTTACAACGCAATTTCATTGTTTTTCTGTAAATTGTTTATTTGTTAATCAATTATTAAAATAAAAATAACATATAAATAAACCTTTAATTATTTATTGATAAGACTATTAAATTTGTGCGTGATTCAAATATATAACGTGAGTATATTCTTGCTTATTTATTCTTGATGCTGAAAGTAGCAGTCACTAAAAAAATTTATTTATTTTTAATAAACAAAGTAAATACCGACAGACAAAAATTTTAAAAAATGCATGTAAAGAATTTCTAAAAATTGTCTTGTTCTTTTTTTGAATGTCGCGGATAACAATTAACTTGGTACTTAATAATTAAAAACACTAAAACTATCAGATGTCGGCTACTTTCAGCATCATATTTATTTATTTGTTTATTTATTTACAAAATCATTGTTACGTGTTTTTGATATTATTTTAATTAATAAATATTATTTTAGACAATTATGGAGAGCAAAGAATCATGTGAGATGAATCAGGAAGTCGCGAAATATTTATTTAAACAAGGAGGTACATTAATTGTGTTGGATATGCCACCTGGAACAGACTTTGGAATAGATTTAAAATCATGGACCACTGGAAGTAATTTTAAAGGCATCAAAATGATACCACCTGGATTACATTTCGTTCACTATAGGTAAATGAATTTTTAAAAAAATTTTTTATTTTAAATAAGATAAAAGACCAAGTGCCCGATTACTCCATGTATTTGTATAGATATATTTAATAAATATAGATGTACAAATACATGAGTGATCGCGTACTAGTTCCCTGATCGGGTACTGGATTTCTTACCTTAGGACAGAGAACTTTGAGATGTCATCAAGATGTCTCTGAAAAGGACAAGACAAAATTTTTTTTGTTTCAAAACCAAGTTTTTTTTATATAAATAAGACAATAAATTTGTCTTCTTTTTTCGTCTTGTTTAGCCAATACATTTATGCTTTATTGATAGGTCAAAAAACAGCCTCCAAACTGTTATCTTATTGACGTTACGAAACCGAGTGTCCTACTTAGGAATGTTTATTTACATTTACGATCCTAAAATTAGCAGACAATTAACAATTTTCGGATTTTTTTTCAACAAATCAATTATAAAAAAAAAAATAGTATGCACATGTAGAAAATTTGAAAAACTATCAGTGCAATTTTTTGAAATATACTTTTTTTTATAATTTATTCTTTTTAAAAAAATAAAAAAATTGTTGGACCTTGGGTAACTTCAGTATCATTAATATTTCATATTTATTGTTTTATTCAGTGCCACGAATGAATTTAATGAATCAGTACCCAGAGTTGGATTTTTTCATGTTTTTAAAGAAAGAGATTTTATTGTTAAACGATGGGACAAAAAAGAAGAAGACATGAGTTCTCAACGTAATTATTTATTATTTTGTTTTAAAAAAAATATAGTTAATAATTACATACTTCTAATTTAAATTATGTTATTTTATTTACAGCAATTGAAGACGAATTAGTGGAAAGACTTAAAATTAATCATAAAGAACTAGATAAATTCTTAGGTCCATATCCTTATGAGATAGTAAATCAATGGAAAGAATTGACTGATAAAATTAATGATGATATTTTAGAAAGATGTTTGCCTTTGAGCGGGTAAGTAAAAAAATAACTAAATATATCTGCTTGAAACGCAAATAACAAATTTATTATTTTTATCTTCATTTAGTTTCGTCAGATCAGCATTAGAATTAGAAAATTACGACAATGAGATGCGTCTTAAAGAGAATGATAAAAATAAACAACGACGAAGAGAAAGTGGGCTGTCAGTAGAAGCTAAAGAAGAATTATTATTACCAAATTTGAAACCTAAGAAAGGTACCGAGCTTAGATTTACTGAAATACCAGAAAGAAATTATCCAGATGATGCTACACCTGCTGAAATAACAGAATATTCTTTGGATTCAACGTACGCTCTTAATACGACTATTCAAAAAATGAAAGAGTTAGTATGTTTTTTAAGTTACTTTCTTACACGATGATAAGTTTTGGGTTTCTATATATTTTCTATTAATTAAAAAATAAATATTAAATCGAATCAAGTCTATTTTCTTAACTTCCTGTTATAAAAATTTTAAATTTTCGAAGAAAGAGAAAATGGTTTCAATATGATCTTAAAAAATCGAGCTCGAAAATAGCAAGGAGTTTTGGAGTTAATTCACAGAATCAATCGTTTTTCAAATTTTTTTTTTCCTTATTGGTTATCGTCCCCATTGGGCGACATGCCAGAGAGTCTATTTTCAATAATTTTCTTATTATTAACATCAGAAAATCTTGAGTAACTCTGATAAAAAAAAAATTAACTTAACACCTTCAAGTAAAAGTTTTATAAATTACCTTAAAAATTATTGATTGATTTAAATCAGATTCAGTTTGATAATAATTGTACCAGCAGTTTTTCATTTTAACAAAATCCTTGATAAATAAATTTAATTGTGAACATTTAATTCCGTTTTACAAATTAGTTAAAATTAATCATTTTAATTTACAGTCAATCAGAAATAATTGGCGAACTACAATTAGCATTTGTCTGTTTTCTTGTCGGCCAGAGTCTCGAAGCATTTGAGCACTGGAAGAAATTAATTGCCCTGATTTGCGGCGCTGAGAAAGCAATATCACATCGCCGGAGTGTATACATTGATTTTTTACATATTATTGAAATTCAATTATCCCACGCACCTGAAGACATTCTTTGCGATATTGTCTCAAGTAATAATTTTGTTTATTACCATCTACGTAAATTATTTGCTACTATTGAAATAAATCCTGAAATCGAAGGACGATTGAAGTCTGAGGCAACAAGATTGCAAGTACGTCTGACTAATAAATTTTCATGGGATTTTTCAAACTTGCAAGAAGAAGAGTTTGATGAAGCACCAGTTGTTGTAGCCATTGACTAATTATATTTATATATCTTTACATAAATATATATAAATTAGCTGTAAATAAACTTTTTGTATCGAACTGTAGTTTTGTAAATAATTTAATTTTAATAAAATAAAAATAAAATTTAATTATGAGTTCGTAATGTTTCAAAGTTTTATATATATATATATATATAATTACTTCAATAATTAATAATAAATTATATTTACCTTCATTAGGTATGAGGATTAGAGGTGCGCGAAAAGTTCAAATTTTTCGTAAATTTTCGAAGTTAGTCATGTTTTTGAATTGTTCGAAACTTTACAAATAGTTCAAGAATTTTCTATCGAAAATTCATAGAAAATCTGCCATAAAATGACGGACCGTCACAATTGTAGCAATATCTGACTCGAAAAATTCTTACTAAACGTTAACGTTTATTAAAATTAATTAATTTGTGACCAAAAATTTACTGACGGTCAAAAATCATTTGAATAGATGTTACTGGTAAAAAATTTGATGACAGTCACAAATTATCTGAGTAAATGTGACTAAGCGTATTTGTGAAAAAAAGTTTTTGACAGTCCGAAATGACGGACACTGACCAAAACATTTGTGACGGTCATTTCGAATATGAACAGACTCGTCCGTCGATTAGGTCCATCGGTCTCAAGACCGTCAGCGGACCGTCTTGTTTCAACAAAATATAAAATAGAGTTATTCTGGAAAGTATAACCGAAGAATCAACAAGAAAGTCATGCGCAAGGGCTCCAGGTAGTAAAAGTGGGTGATAATCGTCATTTCGGCCACTCAATTTGACGTAGAAAATATAATTATCGCTCTAGAAAACTGGAAATTGGTTTGGAAGTAGATATTGATCCCCTGCATCGTAATCAGGCGGAGAATGAACTAAGAATTCATGAGAAATCCATACAGAGAGTTTCCAGGTGGTGGACATGAGTGACAATCGGGAGTTTGGCGCCTCAATTTCACCTGTATTGTTTAAATAACATTGTAGCGGGCTTAAAATTATTCTGGGAGTAAAAATATACTCCCTGCATCGGAATCAGGCAGCCATACTAAAACTCTTATTTGCAGCATTCAAATTTATAAATTATAAATAGACACATCAATTTTTTCTACAGAGATCAAGTTAACAAAGCATTTCCAAGGCTACTTTACTAATGATTGTAATAAAAAAAATCATCGTGCTCAATGAGCTCATAGATGATGAAATTTATAAAAAAAAAATGTTTTATCTTAGATCAAGATCCTGGAACTGTTTACTCAGAAATTTAAACAATCGAATATTTACATTTTCAATGAATTTATTTACATACTTTGCTATTATTTAAAAAATACATTTTTTTATAAATCTTTTGAATTTTATAAATTTAACAAAAATTAATTAATGAGTGGGTAAGTATTCGAATTTTAATTTATTGTATATCAATTAAAAAAAAAGGAAAACTAAAAATATGCACATATGGAAAATTGAAACAACTACAAGTGCAATTTTTTCAAAAATTTGTTTTTTATAATTTATTGTTAAAAAAAATAATAAAAAATTACTGGATGTCGGTTAACTTCAGTGTCATGATTACATGAAGATTTCTTTATTATCGATAACAAGATATCGATAATATATTTTTGTCGTTCTAGAGAACACGTGTTTTTATTTTTCTTTGATGTTTATTTAAATACAATAAATATAATTATTCTTTAAAGATAAATAAATAAAATATTCATTGAAAAACATGGAGTCGAGTAAAGAAGACAAAACAAAAATAGTTAAAATAAATAATAATGTAAGTAAATCATTTTTATTTTCAAACTAACAAATAGGTAAATGTAATTTGAGGTTACAAATAATTAAGAATTGAATAAAAAACAATTATTGACAATTATTTCATTTAATTATTCAGTGCAAATTTCTCAGTTTCTAGTTTTATAAAAAAAGACTAATTTAAAATTTTTTGTCTTTAAATAATTTTATGAGTAAAATTTATAAGCAGGTACTTCACTTTTTTTAACATTTTTTTAAAATTATAAATATAATTTTTCTTTAATTTTAAGATTATTATCCGACAGTGCAAATTTTAGCTTTTAAAATTGGAAAATTTGAATTATAAAATTGACATGAATATTTTACCGAAATTTAACAAATTCCGTTTGACTGCAAATTGATGTCAATTGCAAGTAATTTTTTAAAATCTATGTCAGTGAAATTTTAAATACGTTGTCATTTTTTCAATTTATGATTTCATTATATTTAAATTAATTTATAAAATTTTTATACGCTTATGACAGTTGAAAATTATTTAAAATTTTTAAAAAGCGCGGACACTGCCTGAGAATGGTCTTAAATATCTAAGAAAACTTTGAAATACATTTTTAATTTAACTGATGACATGAAAAAGATTTTTAAAAAAAATTTATGACATCTTTGAAAATTACTGATTCTATAAAAATTTTATGTCATGTCCATAATTGGTACATATAAATCAGATATAAAATTTTAAACTTTTTAAAAAAATGTGGTGACATAAATTAATAATAAAATTTATTATTTGAATCAGTGGGAGTATGAAATGAGAGATTCCACTGATAAATTTAATATATTAATAATTATTAATATTGAATTTAATAATGAGGGTGAATGTAGCAGACATCAGACAAATTTAAAATTAACAATAAATAGAGTAAATAATTAATAAAATAAAATTTTTAAAGAATGCGCATTTAAAAAATTTAAGAACTAATAAATGCATTTTTTAAAAATATTATTTTTTTAATTAATTACCCTATTTATTTATAATTTTAAATTTGTCTGATGTCTGCTACATTGACTCTCGTATTTAATAGATAATTCATATTGTTTAATTTTTTTTAAATGTCAATAATTGGGTCTTATAGTTGATAACTAAATAATTTTATAATTAATAATTGTAATTAAAATTTAATTTCAGTTCATATTATTGAGGAAAGATGTTAAAGCCGCGCGTGTTGCAGTAATTCGCAAGTTGACTAAAAAATTGGCGGCAATGAAAGCCAAGAACAGTAAAAATCCCGACGTCAAGGATAAAATTGAAAAATTATATTCTCAAATCATGGAATTAAAAAAATTTAAAACCAGTAAGCTGTGCGATAAAGTATCACTTTTTACTTTAAAAAATACGCTTAATTTACAACAAATTTTGTCTGATAGTAAATTCGATGCTAGAACAAAAGCATTGGGCAGATTGGCGTTTTTCAAAATTTTGAAAAATAGTATCGATAAATTTAAAAAAAATAACCCAGAGTATTCTAGTTGGTTGGAATATAAGGAGAAACTCAAACCTAAGGCGAAGAAAAATAATAAAGATAAAGATAAAAATGGTGATAAGAAAGTCGAGGGCGATGACGAAGGGGAAAATGGAGTAACTGATGCTAAAAAAATCGAAAAAGATGGAAAAGATAAGAAGGATAAAAATCGTGGTAAAGATAAACGGGCTTTGAATGATGATGATGGAGACGGAAAGGAAATTGGAGTTTCTGGAGCTAAAAAAATTAAAAAAGATTGTGAAGATGATGGTCAGGATGAAGACGAGCAAGAAGAAGAGGATATGAGTGAAGAGAACAGTGAAGATGAAGATGAAGAGGAAGAGGAGGATGATGATGAAATTAATGAAGATCAAGATAACGAAGATATACAAGTTAATGATCGTTTGAAAAAATCTATTGCGAAGACCAGTAAAATGAGTAATAAACGACTGATTGTTAAAAAGAATAATGATGGTAAAGAAGATGATGACGACGATAATAATAAAGATGATGACATTGATAAAAAGAAAAATGATGAAGCAAATAAAGTTAAGTTTAAACGTGTAATTGATCCATTCTTCGTTTCTGATGACAATAATCCTATTTATTTAGATATTCCTATAAAACCTGAAGCTGATAATGATGATGATGAAAATGATGAGGAAAATGAAAATAGACGAAACATGAGAGGTAAAATGAGACGACCAGATCGTAATGGTTCTAAGTTCGATAGAAAAAATGATAGATTTAATAACGACAGAAATAAATTTAGTAACGACAGAAATAAATTTAGAAATGACAGAAATAAATTTAGTAATGACAGAAATAAATTAAATAATGATAAAAGAAATTCAAGTGATAAAAATAAATTCAATAAACAAAAGATAAATGACTCAAGTTATAGTAATAAATCAAGTGGATTTAAAAAAGCAACGAATAATGTAAAAAAAGATAAAAATGAAAATAATGCTGAGTTGCATCCGTCATGGGCGGCCCGTAAAAAACAACAAGATATTTTAAAACAAGGGTTCCAAGGAAAAAAAATTGTTTTTAATGACGATGATTAATTGTTAGTTAAATATTTATTTTTAAAATTATAAATTTAATTGAAACAATACTAAATAAAAAAATTTTTATTTAATATGTAAAAAATAATTTCGCTCAACTTTATTTGTATACGTATTTATTTATTTTTCGACAGCGTTCTCTGTTTCTCAGCATGTGTAACAAGTTGTGAATCAACAGGTAGCCCTTTGCGACGTCGTACCGCGTCGATGTATTTTTTAGCGCGGTTTATACTGTTGCCTTTTTCACCAAAATGTAAATATTCTTCTTCCGTTGACGGCACCCAGAATGGATCCTGCTCAATCACCTGTAATTATTACAACAATTATATTAATAATTTATTATATTTAATAATAATTACCGTCCACTTACCTCCCAATGACTAAAAACAAGTTGCGGAGTTGCTAAGCCTGATGTTTGCTTCCGTAATTCTGTCGCTAAATTAAAACTTTCAGGTACTGGCAGTATCGCCTCTACTTGAAATTGTCCACCAAAACCAAGCGCATTTTCCGCAGCAATTACTCGGCCATGTCTGCGCCCGAATTCCGCGTACAGCTTACCTACAAAAAAACATTTCATTTATCTTCTATACAAAAAAAAACTTTTAAGTCAAATCTATTTTTAAGCATCGGATTTAAAAGAATAATAAAATAATAAAAAAAGCCTGAGTTAAGTCGCTACTGTACTGGATCAAAGAAGATTACTTATAAGGATATTAATGGGTCTCGTTTCCGTGTTTGGCCTGCTCCGAACGCAGTTTCTCGAGCTTCCGGTCGGGCGTTATTGAAACACCTGCGTCCACCTGCCCCTTGCCCCTATGTCTCTCCCCTTCTCCGCAGCTTCTCTTACTCTCGCTCGCTTGCTCCTTCATTCTTTATTTATTTATTTATTCATTCATTCATCTTATTTCTATTCATTCACTCCTCGTTTCATTCATTCATTTTTTATTAGTTTTTTTTTTTTTTTTACTTATTTATTAAACATTACTTTTATTTTTTTAATCATTTAAATAATTACATTGGTATTTATGTATTATCCATACTGATAATTATCTTCATGTAAATATATACATATATATATATATGTATATATATTGCCGTAGAAGTTATATATATTTACATAATAGATAGTGTTGTATCCATTGAGACACACGCTGCCTTATACATTTATACAAGTATTATTAATATATATATATATTGCTGTTCACCTCAGCAGTACAATTATTATACGAGTAAGGTGAACCAGTAGAGCCTGATGCTGTAGTGATGCCAGTGGTTGTTTATGCGTAAAAAAAAAATAAGTAAAAAAAAAACGTATAGTGGTAAGACGACAACAGCCGCAGCGGTTCAGAGGAAAGAAGTGAAGAGATAAGAAGTGGAGGTATATAAATGTATATATATATATATATAAAGGTGAGGTGAGTAAAGAGGAAAGAGGAATGGACAGTTGAGAAGTGTGTATTAACATCGATAAGAGTGGGGATTAAACGTGAATGGAGTTAAATTTTCATGAATGAAGCCGTGGTTTTTAATGGCGTTGAGTTAAGGCATTACTTTATTTTAAATTAATTTGTAAGCATAAATAATGAATTTATTTATTTATGTAGTGTAATAAAATGAATTTAATTGGAGTAAATGTATGGATATGTAAGTAGGTTGTGGAACTGAAGATGTTTATTGAAATGAAGCAGCTGTGAAGCGCGAGATAAAAATATTGGCGGGTGTTGAAGATGACGGCTAATGGGCCATCTTTCTCACTCGGTGCACCTGGAGTTATTGAAGCAGTAGGAGATATTTTAGTGGTACAAAGTAAGAAGATATGCCTGGATGCTGCATCGAGTCACTCGAGATGGTACCGGGGAGCGCACCAGCATCCTTAATGCTGGGAGGAGTAAACTGAGCACTTGTATTCCATTTGGTTCTTCTGGTTGTTGGTCTTGGTCTCGGTTAAGGATAAAAATAATAAAATAAGTAAAATGTTATGGGATAGAGGAGAAGGGCAGATACGAGATCGAGAGCAAGAGCAAGAGCTCGCCCGGGGCGAGGGGATCGAGATACGGCTACAGAGCAAAGACGAGGATGCAGGAGGATGAGGTGGAGGTGCAGGAGGTAAAGGTGGTAAAGGAGGAGAGCAAGGTAGTGGCAGCAGGCGGCGATGATGATGCTGGTGGTGGTGGTAGGTCTCAAGTTTTAGTTTGAGGGACATAGTCTCGCTGAGAGAAATATAAAACTAAGTGGGGGCACCCATTCATGCTTTGCCTCTAGTCTACGACTCCAGTTCACCGCAGCATACCTTAGGTATCCCGTGGGCGCCATTCTACGCCCGGCACTCCACTCTGTACTGTTCACCTACTACACGACCTGTACAATTTTACTCTCAAGTCCGAAGGTACTCCAAGTAAATACAGACAACTATCATTCAATAAACATTTGCAGTCACTAATTATTTAGTCATCGTAACAACAACAACAACAACAATCATAATATAGTGTGTGATATATCTAATAATATTGACAGTATCACATGCAATTGTCTATTGAGCAAGTGTCAATCTTTCGTACATTCTCTCAGCATAATTACACAGTTATCTCACTCACTCGCTTACTCAAGCGGTTTCTTTAAATCAGTGCTTGTTATCAAACCGTAAACACACGTTCTATTCGTCATTCGATATCTTGTTTATTAAAACTCGATACTGAGCTAAATATTTATATTTATTTATTACGTGTTTACTAATATGAACACCTTTGACATTAAAGTGATGTGATTCATTTTTATTTTTTAAATATTGTGATGTGGACATTTTGCTGACTATCAAAGACTTGATGATTCATTTATTGATAACAATTTTTTTTATTGATTGCTGATTAAATTTTGCAGTACGCATTTAATAATTTAAGGGATTAAATATTTTTTTTTATTGATTAAATAAAAGTAAAAAATGAAAATGAAGATTGAATTTTTTTTTGCGTTCATATATTTTGAATTGTTGACAACAAGTAGTGGTAGCATGCTAAAATTTGGTGAAGAGAGCGAGGAATATTTGGGAGAATATTTGTCGATAGATGACATCAGATTTCTGATGGAACTCAAAGAGTTTCGAGATGCTGCGATCGAAATCGACTTAGTTGATATTAAAAACAAGAAACATCGTCACGCGCATCATTCACATCAGAAGCCGCGAGTGCTTTATCAGATTGGGGTAAGAAATGTTTTGTTTAAATTTTGTTTTACTTTGTAATGTTAATTTAAATATGTGCTAATATTATCTGATATGGAGCGTTAATAAAACTGCAGGTTGTAAAAATGCAGGCGATGCATGATCACCAAGTATGCTGTTGACCAATTTCCGGCTGAGTTGACTGGCGAACGCGAGTGGTATAGCCAGCATGCGCACGCGCCTTTTTTAGTCTTTAAACCGCTTGATTCAGCCGTTAAAAGCCACTTATTTTTCCGCCTACTATTTTTAAATTATTATCCATAATCAATATCCATTATTTTTACCATATATAATTTATATTGTCAACAATGATAATCATTATAATTACAATACAAATAACAAACAGAAATTACAAGCAATCAACTTCGCCCAAGTCAAAAAAATAAATTAAATTTGACTTTTTTTATTGGAATTCAAGTCGAATTTGAAATTTTTTACTTCAATGGATACTAAAGAGGTCGAGTTTGTCAAAAGCAAGTCAAAAATGGATTGAAACATGTTTGATTTTGACTAATGGTCTACTTAATGACCATTCAAGTCAAAAAAAGTAAAATTTGATTTGGTTCTCATTTAAATTTGTCATTTTTTTGACCCGAGCAAGCAATAATTAGAGAAATCAATTGTTTTGAAATAGCTCGAGTCAAAAAAATTATTCAAGTTTGAGTTCTTTGAGTTAAATTTGAATCAGTAAAGTCCAGACCAAACAAAATTTGACTTTTTTGATTTAAATGAATGCAAACACGTTTGATTTTGAATAACTTGACCTACTTAGTATTCATTTAAGTCAAAGAAGTCGACTTTAATTTAGGTTTGGTTCCAGTTGACTTAAATTGAAGTCAAATTAAATTTTTTTTTGACCGCTAATCAAAAACTGAAAAAATCAATTTTTTTTTATTTTCAAATTCGGGTCAAAACTTAAATTAATACCAAGCAGGTCAATTTAGCCAACGTCAAAAATGAATGAAAAACACGATTTTGATTAACTTGACCTTCTTAGTGGCCATTCAAGTCAAAAAAGTCAACTTTGATTTGGCTTTGGCTCAGTTGATTTAAATTTCAATAAAAAAAATAAAATTAAAGCTCTTTTATCCGAGCTGATTTTTTAATTTTTTTTTTTACATTCAGTTTGTAAATACTCAGACGTAAGAGGGATTATTTTATTTATAGTACAGTAGAATGTCGGTAAATGTTTTCTTTTTATTATTAGTAGGAATGGATTTAATATAAAAATAATAAAAAAAAAGAAGTTATCAAGTAGTTGCGTCGCGATTATATGAACAAGAAAGTAAAAATTATGTAGCCTTGGGCTAAGACTGGCGCCCACTCGCGACAATCTTAAATAACCTGTCGCGAAAGACGAGAGGTAAATGTTGATCTCGAGAAATCGTAATTGTTTATTTTACAAAAGAGTTAATAGCAAAAAAAAAATAATTAATGATAAATTTTTTTAAATTTAATTAAACCGTATAATTTATTTTTATTTAAAAGATAAACGTGTATCTTTTATTTAGCCTTTAGCAATAAGTTGATCGACTTGGAGATCCCTGTGTAACCGTCATTTCCTCTTTAACTTGTAGGTATTATAAGTATAAGTACTTGAACGGTACTGCGAATAACAGTGTCTCCCCGCCTGCAGCTTTTTCTATATCCGCAATTTTAACTTTAATAATAATTCATAATTATCGCGCGACGGTGAGACGGTTAAATTGTCGGTTAACAAAAAAGGTAAATCGTTAAAGCGGATGTTGTTTTACTTTTTTACATCACTGTAAGTTTTTTGTCTGGGTTTAAAAAAATCTTTTTGTTGAATTTTTTAAGGGGGAGAATTTTAAGGAGATTAAATTTAGTCATGGGTACTCGGTCATCTAGAACTTGATTGCTACTGCTTTGGCTACTGGAGCTTAGAGCAGCTATATTACACCGCTGGTGTGCTGCTACTGGATTATTCTACTGTGTTTATGTTGGGTGTTCCTATATACTATATACTATATACGAGTGCCAGGTGTCAGGTTCATTCAGTAATGCGGTTGTGAGAAAAGCGAGAGATGCGTGAGAACTTCCGGATCACTTTGAATTTTTTTTCCGGTCGTCTATTATTATATGTTAGTTTATTGTCACCTTTTGGGACTTGCATTATATATTTATTTATTTTAGGAACCGTCTTGGAATATATGACGATTTTTAGGCGGCCCGTAATGGAACACTTTGAGGACTTTTTTTTTAAATTTTAGTTTTTGCAAATATTTCACTGACTGATTGGAAACGATGTAAATAAAATTAATTTTAGGGAAAATTTTTTGTCAGGGTTTACTTAAAAAATTTTTTTTTTTTTTTTCACGGCATGTTGAGTATCAAATAAAAGCTTATAAGCAGTAAATTTTTATAATTATTTTAAATTGAAATTTATGATAAATTTTTCCAAATCCAAATTTCAATTTTTCTGGAAAAAACTTTTTAAATTTCAAAACTCGAAGATTGGGAATAAAAATAAAAATTTAAACTGGACATGGGATTTAAATTTTTTGCTGGGGTTTATTTAAAAAAAATAATTTTTTTTACGGCATGTTGGGCATCAAATCAAAGCTTGTGAGCAATAGAATCTTATAATTATTTTAAACTAAAATTTTTGATAAAATTTTCCAAACCCAGAGTTTTAATTTTTCTGGAAAAATTTTTTTTAATAAAATGAATTAGAATCCATATAAGTTTACATTTAAAAAATAACTGACGTTTGATTTTCAGAGTTTAAAAATTAAAAATATAAAAATTTAAATTGGACCTGGAATTAAATTAAAAAAAAATTTTTTTTTAATTACTATTGAAGATATAAAAATTAGAATTAAAAATTTCGGTAACGTGAAATGAAAATAAATAAAAGTATTTGTAGGTGACAGAGATTATTAGCATGTGAGCCTACGCAATTGCTTCATTGACTGGTTGCATTGACAGGATTAATGGTACCTTCTCAATGGAAAGTACACGCGTCCACGACCACGAGTGTATATTTATATCCATATTTTTATTTATTTATTTAATATTTTTTGTATTTAACCGTCAATTGCACTGTAGTGAAAGCTATTGGAAAGTCTTTTAGGTGCGCTTATGATTCGTTATCTCCCACTCTGTATTCAATCCTTATTGTTATTACACTGTAATTATTGTAAGTGTTAAAGGTTGTAATCTATACAATAAAGACGATACAAATGTCACTCAGCCATTGAATTATGCCATAGAATAAATTTAAAATAAAAATTTCAGAATATTTTTAAATTTTGAATGTACTGAAAATAATAAATAAATAAATTCGACGTAAATTAACCGGAAGTCGTTTGTAAATCCGAGAAAAATTCTTGTTAAAGTCGTAATTACTGCTTTAGGTAAAAAAAAGATAAAGAGAAAAAAAAAACTAACTGAAATAATCATAAATTATCAGGCCTCCTGAGGTTCGACTTGTATCGAGACGAGATTTTAGGATTAGGTACTGGGTCTACGTCTAGTCGAGTAAAAGAAAAAAAAATAATAATAATAGATAAAAAAAAAACTATCCATTTCCGGTATCGTAGAAAACTCGTAATCTCTTGGCATGGAGCTTTTTGTTAATTCATAAATTCCTTCCTGTGTATCCCTTATCCCTCTTCCTTCTTTACCTTTTTACCTTCCCCCTTTTTCCCTTGGTATAGAAAAAAGGAAAAAAAATAATACCCAGAGGAAAAATAGCCACGAAAAATATCGCAATCAGAAGATGAAAATAAACAATAAAAAAATTTTCGAGAAAAAATAATAATAAAGTATAAAAATACGAATGAGAAGAAGAAGGAGAATGAGGATAAGGATGAGAAGTAAAAAAAAGAATGAGAGAAAAATGATGATAAATAGTTGTAGTTGTAGTTAGTAGTAGTAGAGTAAAGAAAAATAAAAATAGAAAAAGATATCTATCTTGAAGAGGGATCGTCTTGAGGAGGAAACTGTTGACTGGCTTCCGTCAAGGTCCAAGGGATTTCATAGGTAAAAACGTAAAAAGGCATTCGAACGGATAAGTGCTAAGAAGAGTATATGATATGGTATATATATATATATGTATGTATATAAACATATACAACAACAACAACAACAATAACAACAACATCAACAAATGAATGAGCAAGCATGAGTCGAGATGACGAGGTAAAGAGAGAGAGTAAAAGAACGCGGGGAAAGACGTGAGGGATTTAAACTTAAGGCAAAAGGCGATATTTTGATTCGTAATCTCTCGTAAGTAAAGGAGGAAGCACATGGTGGTGATGGTTGTGATGGTGATGTCGCTATTGTGACGTGGGGAGTGGGCTCGTCCGGTTTATTCTCGAGCAGACTTCCGCTATTTCTCGAAGGAAGCCTATTCAGCCATTATTTCACTAACGGCGGACACTGATTTGCTTCTCTAAGAGATCGGGTTTTAGTAGTAGAGCAAAGAGACAACATTCATGTGCACAGAAATGTTATGCTGCTACCAGTGATACGGTTATTGATGTTGATGATACTATACAGATCAATATCCTTGATTCTGGCTCCTTCCGTTCCAATTTCTGCTCATCCAGATCTAGACTAACATCATTTTATTTTTATCATTACAATCTTGGTTTAATGATGCACTGAACACGTTTTGTTTATTTAATAACGACTTTGATAATTTAAATTACATGATCTTTTTATTTTTTTATTGGAGAAGGATTTAAATAAATTGTAATTTAAAAATCTTTTTTTTTTTTTTTTTTACAGAGTAGCGAGAAGGAGCTACCAGAATGTACGAAGAATGAGGTCTGCAGCAAAGTTGACCTCTACGGTACTCCCTGGGTCGAGAGACAATGTAGATGCCCGGAAGGACATATTTGTCCGAAAAGTCTCCATGCTGCTGACGGACATACGATAGTGGATAAAACCAGACAGTACAAGCTCTGCGAACCCGTCAGGAGATTGCCCATTTGTCGGTACTTCAAGTAAGTACCAATTATTTCATTTAAATTTAATGTAAATTAATCAAATCGAATACTTTCCCTTCATACGGTTCGTAACTTCATGATTTTAAGAGTACACCGACAATTACTTCCTTACTAT
Organism: Microplitis demolitor; assembly: GCF_026212275.2. NCBI lineage: Eukaryota > Metazoa > Arthropoda > Insecta > Hymenoptera > Braconidae > Microplitis > Microplitis demolitor. The sequence continues at coordinate 5,178,623 of NC_068545.1, forward strand.
GCACTCTTTTGTACTTTATAGTGTAGAGCTTTTAATAAAACATTGAGCTCTGTCAAGAATGTCATGTACTGATAAATTATTTTTTTTTCAGAGATGTAACGTGGACATTGGCACCAGGTAGTGGTCCCAGAAACACAACGATACAAAAAATAAACTGCCGTTGTCGACCTGGCAGTGTTCCATATCTTGTTAAAAGACAGCCACATAGAACTTCGGACGGAAGTCCTAATTTTATATATTCATTTGCATGTTCACCGCAAAGTGTAAGTAATAGTGTACTGTGGGACAAGGGATGAAACAAAACGATTTTAGACCAGGGTGAAGTTGTCTGACATCACCCACAGTCTGAAATCGTGGCTTATCCTGAGTTACACACAATATTTTTCATGATTATCTGCATTGGAACTTGAGATTTCAGTATCAGCAGCCAGTCATAAACAAGTTAATTTAAGACTAATGGTGTCATCAACTATTAGCGTAAGCGTTAATTGTCATTTGCAATTTATAATTAAGCAGAAACTATTAATACTATTTATTATTCACACTAATTTTTATAAAAATTAATCACAGTCAGAACTGTCATTTACGTAAATAAAATTAATGGTCTGAAATTACTATTAAACAGATGACAAGTATCAGAGTTTAAATTGCGAATGCCTTCAATCAGCGGGCAGACATTATTTGTTTCTTTCAAGGGACGATACACGTTTGTTTCTGCCCGCTGACTGAAGGCATTCGGAATTTACGCGATTGCTAACATTTTTCACCATACCTGCGCCGAAAGTTTACATTTCTGCCCTGTTTAGAGGGAAGAAAGTCGTTCTTTCCTTTTATAAGGAAACAAATTATGAAAATTAGCGCCTGCGTCATTCTTTCCACAAACAGAAGCAAAAGTTTAAACTTTCAGGTGCGAATCTGGTGAAAAATAGTATGCACACCATGGAGAAAAATACGACGTCCCAATCCGCGTGATTGCCGCCCTCACCTTCGGGTTCAGTGGGCAATTATACACGCGGGTTCGAATGTTCTACTTTCCTCCTAGGTGTGTAACATCCTAGTTCTCCGCATTAGACTGAAATTAGCTCGTTTCGACTTGCTGTAAGACACCGAAATTTAAAGATTCAATGCTGGTATCATGAAAAAAAATGATAATATTATTGAAACTATCAATAATTACTAAATATTTTTTCTTTTAATTACAGAGAATACGTTGTCAGGCAAAAGAACCGTGTCGTTTATTTACAGTACGTAAAAGACACAGTCCACAATTAGAAGAAGTTGTAGCGTCTCCACTGTGTCAGTGTTCGATGGGCAGCAAATGTCCGAAAAAACACACCGATCCAGGATCAATACCGGCGAGATCTTACTCAGGATTTGAACTTAAAATTTATAGCGGTTTCTGCATACCGACGCATGAGAACGAGCCAATCTATGTAGTGTGAAACTATTATTGCAATATAATATTTTTTTTTAAATTCAGGTATAAATTAAATAATAATTTAAGTTATTAATTAATAAATCTATTTGTATAGTTTAAAAGTTATTAAATTTATCAAGATAAATTTTATTAATTTATCCGAGACATAAAGACGTTGTTATTTGAATTTCGTCGGTCTCACACTTGTTGTATACACTCTATACTTATTTTGATAAATTTATATTATAATTATTATAAATATTAATATTAAAGTTTAATGATTGTGTTCTGGTGTATATTTTACAAGTGATGAGAGTTACCATTGATTGAAACATCGAGTAAATCTTGCGATCTATTTCACCGACAGTAGGAGAATTACTTCAGTCAGTAAAGAAAAATATTTTAAAGATAAAATTAAATTTAAAGTGAAAGGAATTTTTGAAGATAAAGTCGGTATCGATCCTTGATTTTCGTTAATATTTTTTTTTAAATTAATCATTAATTATTAATTATTAAATAATTCGTATATAACTTTTTCAATGGACTTTTTTTCAATTATATTGTAAATTATTTTAATTATATTTAATAATCGAAATATTTCTTCTTTATCATTATAGTATTACTAATTAAAGATTTCGTAGTTCATAATTATATATTAATTTCATCGATTTGATTAATGTAATTATAAAGTATATTTTTATAATATCAATATTACTTCGTATTATTATTATTTATATTTTAATTATATCAGTTATTGTTAATTATTATAATGAAATGACTTTACTTTAAATCCATGCCATTTTAATTGTTTAACAGTTGATTGTAAATACTTATATTATCTTGCCTTAATAAATAATTATTATAATAATAATTCATCTGTAATGTTAATTAGGCAGTATTGATTTTTACATCGACACCAAACATCTTTGTATAATGTTTCTTATATTAAATAAAAATATATAAAGTTTTCAATAAAAAAAAAAAATTTTTTTTCATTATTTTTCAATTATAAATTTCCTATGATTCTTTGACTTTTGATTCTCAGACAAAATATCATTAGACAAAATGTACTTGGACAGACTTTTACAGTATTTTTTTTCTTCTCCCTGATTAAACAAAATGGTTTAGTCAATGATGAATAAATATCTAAATAAAATTAAAATTGAATTGTTTTGAATTGTTTTTTTAAAATCAAGGCTTAAACAATATCATTCGTATAATTTTTGGAAAAAAAAAAAAAACAAATTGTCGATTTTTTTGCACAATCTAATATATTTATATATAGCGATTCGTCTTCTTCTACAAGTTTTGTGTATAGAAAATTGTAACATATGTTTGTAAAACTTTGACGCTTGAAATATTACTATGCCCTTCAATTACAGGTTGTATGTGTGTGTAATTACAAAATATATAAGCCCATCTACTTGTAACAGCACTGTGCAATTTATTCAAAAAAAATTTGACCAATGCTATTTCAAAAATTTTTGTACTTGAAATAACTAGTATAAGTTGAAAAAATGTAAAAAATAAAGGGATTTCCTAAAAAATGCAATAATATTTTATCCCGGGAATATTTCGGTGTGCACAGAAAAAAAGATTTTTTGGCGTAAGAAATATTTTGCATTATGGGGCGAGTAAAAATTTTTAGCGCCAAAAAATACTTTTTTTTCTGTGTAAGGATATTTTGTCAGAGATATTTTGTCAGCAAATAAAAACGCCGATTACCACTTAGTCATTAGTTAATATGCTATAGTTATTCTAATTAATTTTTTTTCGGTATATACGCAGAAAAATTTCTTGTAAAAATTACCCATAAAGTTTGATACTGTGAGAACATGTAGTAAATATCCAAATTTTTTCTCTGCACATTTTAAAATATACTACTCGATAGCATGTAGATGAAGTGCAATTTCTACTAACAACATGGTCAAAATTTAGTTACTGGCTAGGTGTCCTTACAGTACCGAACTTTATGGGTAATTTTTACTCAAAAATTTTCTGCGTGTAAAATAAAGAATACTTAATATTATTATGCAAAAAAAAAACTGTGAAAGTCAACGCAATATTTTAGAATATTTTCTTTAACAGTGATTGAAAAATATTAGTGAGTTCAAAGTATTGAATCTCAATACAATTTCTTATTCATCAGTACTATTAAAATCGATAGATATTATTGAACTAAACTTTAAAAGAAATGATCAATCATTTAAATTTAATAAAATTTTGTAGGGTGAATGGACCAAAAGTCGGCCATTCAAGGCTATTACTATACTTTGAGTAGGTAAATGTATTAATATGAAACAAAAGAACTATTATCTTTATTTCGTTTGATTCTTTAGTCTTCTTTTTAAATTCATCAATCAATTTATGCTCAATAGCTTCAGCTAACTGTTTTTTTTTAAAACCGAAATTGAGTATTGTAATTCTAGGAAAATAACCCTTCCTTTTTTTTCATAAATGAAGCCATTACATACACGGCAATATCTAAAATACCTATTAGTTAAACAGAAAAAATGAAGGCTCAGGTAGCGGGCTTTTGACGCATGCCATTTAAATTTTTTTTTCCTGAAAAAAAATTATGTCCTTTCTTTAAACCGACGCGAAATATACATATATGAGAATGAACCTTTACTTGTGAGCGATGCGAAATCGAATGGTGAAAGTTTTCTGTGAATCTGATATCAAAATTCATTAGAGTAAAAAAATAACGTTTTAATTTAATAACAATGAATTTTATATGATTTTCATTATTGGCTATGACAATGCAATGTTAGAATTACGGTAAAAAAATTCTTTAATCAATCACTGTAAAATGACTTACAGTAGATCACGATTACACGCAAGAGCTGTTTTTATTGCTGACGGAACTTTATGTAAAAGCAAATGATACTATTTAATTGCTCAATTTAATGCGATTTAATAATTACAATTTATAATACAATTAGTTTGTTATAATTTACAGTATTTTTTACCCGGCAATTATTCTTTGAACTCTCAATATCTACTCGTTTCTACTGACTGTTCATAATTATAGTTGTTAGAAATATATGTACCACCCTTATAATTACATCCTAGTTTTCAATGAATCGTTTATTTTCAAATGTAATTACAATAAAGTATTCCCGTAATAAATTATTATTTAAAACTCAAATTTTTTTAAAAATCTATATTCTATTTTTTTTATCACACTGTGATTAAAAATAACTTTTAGAAAAATTTGATTTTCTCCCAAGAAATTACACAGGAAAAATGGATTTCCTGTCCTACACGGAAAAAAATTATGCTCAAAATTTGAATAGTTTGTAGTTTATTTTCGACTTAAAATTAGTATATTCGATACTAATATCAAACCAGGATTATTATATACTACAAAATTGCTATTATTTATATTAAAATTTGATACACATAGAAGATCAAAATTTGTAATTTCGTATATTAAAATTAATATGAAAAAGAATCGATAAATTGCTATCAACAGTCATTACTATTCGAATAAACATAAACGAAAAATTTAAAAAATGAGGAACCGAAAAATTAGTAAACGTACATATTAATATATAAAGATCTAGTATACGAATTTTTCATTTTATTATTTACCACTTATTCGATATATGTATATAATAAATTAATTTATAATAACGAATAAATAACATTTTATATTAATTATTAGTCAATGGGATAGAATTTATAAAATAAGAGTTAAAAATTTTCGGTATTTTTATGAGCAAAAAATCAGTATCTAGTATACTAATATTTCATTTTATTATTTACCACTTATTCGAATTATGTATATTGTAAATTAATTTATAATGATGAACAAATGATATTTTAAGCTAATAATTGATCAGTGATATCGAATTTATAAAATAAAAGTTTGTAATTTTTTCAATTTTCGGTTGGAAAAATGAGTATCTAAGATAGCAATTCTTAATTTTACCAATCATTACTTTTCAATAGATTATGCCATAAATAAATTAACTTTCACTAATAAGTCACGTGTTATACCTAAAATTAATAATATTTAGTTATTTTTTGCAACAATTGATAGCAGTTTTTAGGAATCTATAAAAATTAGTAAACTACTTTGCATTAAGCACATAATAGTACTAATTATTGATAACAGATTTCACTATCTACTATTATTTATTAATTTTTAATATACTGTTTTTTCCATGTAAGAAAATTTTTTTCATTTTCGTGCCAAAAAATCCTGTTTTTCTATGTATGCTATTGAAAATTTATAAAATATATTTTTAGTAAAAAAATTTCATTAAAAATCATTTTCTCAATCGAAGAAATCTGTTCAGCTCCAAATGCACTGATCTTATTTTTTTTTAAATGTCAATAGATATCGATTTCCGTCTGTCAATAAAATTGTTCTTCATATTAAATAATAAAATAACGTAATAATTTCATCGATTAAAAATATTTTTTTTATCACCGCACGATATTCTGTTTCTAAGCTATAATTTAATAATAATTAACTAAACAATTATTTATTACATCACGGATATAATTAAACTGGCAAGTACAAATATGAAAAATTTTTTCAAATTGAATTGAATAAAAATGCGATTTCTTTATAAAACTGGTACGTGTGAATCCACATAAATCCGTAAGTGTGAATATGATCCGATCATTTTTACACCATAAATACATCTTTATAATATACATATGTGTAAAAATATATATATAAGAATATTAAAGTGTTTAGAGAAGTGTTAAGGTATGACGAAGACTTGAAAGAAAATAATATATTGGATACTACAGATGAGAGTTGTCTGTGGGAATGTTTCGGTCCATCAACCCTCTGTAGAATTCTTTAGTGCAATCAGTATGTTCCATCAACCGTATCTGATAACTGTACACATAAATATTTTTTATATAGTTATTTTCTTTTGTTTTACTTCATTTATTATCGTTATTTATTATTTCGGAATCCTTTTATCATCGATATATTATTATAAATTTAAATCGCGTTATATTTACCGTCACTTATCTCACACTAACCGCAACGATAACAAACAATAATTACCTTTAAATGGATAATAACTAAGATAATGGTATTTTATTATTTAATATAGGATAATAAATAATAATGTTGAATTAAATGATGAATTGAGTAGTTATTTATCGTTTGATTTGAAAGTATAAATAAATAAAAATAAAAATAATTGTAATTATGATGAATAAAATAATGAAGAGCATTAAAATTTATCCAATATGATGATATGTACATATGAATATAGGAAAGCAATCTCTTTTGTGAGAGCCGTAATTGCGAACAAAGAACGAGAGAAACAACGAGAAAAAGCTGCTTGGCTAGAATATTAGCAGTGAGAGAATCTATACAAGCGATAGATAGAGACAGTGCGGGGGCGCTTGGGATTCTCTCATGCAATTTCTCCTGGCCTTCTTCTTCTTTCCTCTTTCTTTCTTGCATACATTTTTTATCGCTTGCTTTTATTCTCTTTTTAATGATTAGCCTTTTTTTTTTTTTAAATTACCAGCGAAAACTAAACCCTCGGTAGGATCATATTATATTACATTATGATGCAGAGAACTAGTAGAGTTTAAATAAAAAAATTTTAGAGATTGTTCTCTTATCCCTATTGATGCTCTTTACTTGTAGCTCTTGGGTACTTGATAGTAGAAAGTCATGCACGTTATCCGTAACCCTCAGGGGCTCATTTCATTTTTACACATTAATGTTACTTTTATTTTATTTTTTTTTTTATTTTCAAGGCTGTTTATTTTTTCACTTTATTTTTCTGTAAGTTATTACGATAAAAAATTAAATATAATAAATAAAAAAAATATCAACAATTTCTTGGGCCAAGAAATCTTTTTCTGCACAGAAAAAAAATTCTTGATCAAAGATAAATATTTTTGATTCCAGAAAATATTTTTGAAAACTTCAATTTTCTCGCACACAGAAAAAAAAAATTCTCGACTAAAGGTAAATATTCTTGAGTCAAGAAAATTTTTTTGGAAACTTAAATTTTCTCAGATAAAGTAAAAATCTTTCCCGACCAAGACGAATTTTTTTTAATTAAGAAAAATTTTCTTGGCTCAAGAAAATCTTGACTTGGTTCCCGAAAACGTTTGTCTTCCAAAATATTTTCTTGCCGTAAGATAACATTTTTTTCTGTGTACAGAAAAAATTTATTTGTACCTTGATAATTTAATAAGAGACAATTTTTTTGATTCAAAATAAATGATAAGTTATATCAACCTATAATTGTATTAAAAAATATTCTTTGTTTGAATACTACAATTGTATGGATAAGTACTAAGGTGCGCTGAGTACAGAACAACAATGAAGAATTGATATAAAATATGTAGAGCATTAATATTGATAAAATAAAATGGGATCAAGATGAGATGCTGTGAGGCAAATAAGGTAGACTGCGCATTATTAATGCAGATGAATTTAAATAGATCCCCAAAGTCACACGTTACACTTAGAGATCGTCTTGGATGGACGGACTAGACGGGCGTTATCGAGTTATACCAATAGATTGATACTTCCTATTCGGCAAGTAGCAATTCCCAAGTATAGTTTGCTGTTGATAGTCGTATGTATATTATATAGCTCAGCATCTACCAACTGGTCTGCATCTGGGCCAACCTGCTTGATACACCTCGTGCCACCTTAAGTACTTTGTATATCAAGTATAGTATAGATGTATAGATTTTTATATTTACATATGCATGCATATATATAGCATACTATGGAATAATTATTATCAAGTAGTTTTATAACGAGGCCTATACTGTTCCGTATTTTCTGTGCCAAAGAAAGTATCATCCTTCATCAAATGATGCGCTCATTTGTTGCCATAGTCATTCTGTTCGTCATTCACGGCATCTTTATATATTTTTATATATATACATATATACATTACATTTGTAAATAATCGACTTAACTATTTGTTAAACTGATGTATTTGATGACTTGATACTAACGTATAGATGTTATTTACTTGCATGCTGTTATTTATTCGAGTATACATTATATACTTGTATGTGAGTGTATGTATGCGGGTTTGATGACTGTGGGCTGTATAAATTTATGTATGTGTATTAATGTTATATATGTTGCTTGGGAAACTTCAATATACTTATCACGATGATTTTTATTATAAGACTAGAGTTGAGCTAACCCGTTAATACTTTGCATAAAAGAGCTTGAGGCTTTGAGGTGTACTGGCAGTTGGTCAAATTGTGGTTTCATAAAACATATCCGTTGCTAATCGTCATTAGACATCAAATAAAAAAAAACTTTTTTTTTTTTTAAATTAGGGCAGGATTTTCACTTTTAAGTGGGTAAACTTAGAAATTATTCATTTATTATTTTTTATTTGTTCTTTGATAAAACCATAACTAAAATAACTTGTTCAGCTGAATCGCATTTATACTTAATCACAGTATTTAAATTTTAATTACAAAAATAAAATTTTTGAAAATTTTCCATTCTCGAAAAAATTTTTTTAATTTAAGACATTCTCGAAAAATTTTATTCAGTAATTAAAAATTAATTATTATTTAGTTAAAAAAAATAAAAAAAGAACAATTAACTTCTTTTCATAAAAAAGAGGCCTGTAATTAAAAAATTTTAAATTAAAATGAATACTTTATTCCTGAATAATAAAAAATCTTGTTACTGTTATTATAATAACTTCTTAAATCACCTTAAATGTACTATAAATAATTTTTCAAACAACATGTTATCTATCCCCAAGAGCAACGGAAGTAATTTCACGTTTAATATATAAAGCATTGAATATTTACCATAAATCTTGGTTATATTTTTAATATTTACAATAAACTAGCGTGGGTTCTAAAACCTCGACTTGCTTCTATAACAAGTATATACCTATATACCCACATATATGTGTAAAAATAAAATCTGGTTATATAGACCAAAGTCATTTATTAGCAGCCTCATCAATGACCAGCTTTCATTTAAATTTAAAAAGTATAAATTTTATCACTTGCATTGGCAACCGATCCTACAACTCGTCTTAGGTATTAAGTAAAGACGTTGTTGTCGTGCTTGTCTCTAACCACCGTTTACCACCAGGACTATTTTTCAGATAAAACCTTTATAAATTTAAAAAATAAATAAATAAAACCCGGGTTGTCGAGTTTATCCATGGGCATGCGATTGGCGGACTCGCTTGCTAACAATCTCGAAGTAGTTACACGCGATTTCTGGTTGGTTGGTAAGTAGGACTAGCGGGGATTCATAGGCAGGACTCCTCCTAGGAGAGATCACAGTTGTATTCCGACTTTCCTGGCCGCAACAGCCGCGTGTTTACATCAACAACGGGTTTATTGTTGAAGGCCGAGTCAGTATCAGTACCTTCAGTGGACGAAATTTTAGAAAAACCTAATCCACTTATTAATACAAAGTTTAACTAAAAATTTTTAATTATCAAAAATAATTCATCTCATATTTATACTTCTTTTCATATACCTTTTATATATTTATTTAAGTCAATAACCTTCTGGTGTGTTGTGTATTTTGTGCATGCCGTGTTAATAATTAATAAAGTTATCTTACATTTATTTTTTACTTTCATTTCTTTGAAATTGGCAAACGTAATCGCGTGCGTGACTCGGACCGTAAACTAACAAGTGATTTTAAAAAATATAAATTGTAAGTAATAACAAAAAAAATAATAATAACATTACTGATAAAATCCAACATTATTTTTATGACAATTAAAATTTAAAATAAAAAGGCATCAGAGCATCACCAAACGCCCTGTTACCTCCCATTGTTGAGTTTTAATATTATTATTTCTTTGTAGTTTAAAAGCTAAGTGATAGGTAATACGTGAGAGAAACTATCGTTTAAAATATTTTAAGTAAAAATGGAAAATAGTTTATCATGAAAAAAAAATTTCGGTAGTAGAATTAGACCACGTTTCGGTCTAATTAATAGGGCCCAAATGTGTGTCACTTTTCGATTGTTGATAAAACGTTAAACGTTAATTCGGGAACCGTGAAAATGTTAGGGCTATTTAAAGTTTACTTCCGTTACAACAACAGTGAGTTCATCGCACGCAATCAAATGCAGCGCCGGCGAACCTTGACCGTGGCCAAAGCCAAAGCCAAGCGCGTTTTACTCCAGTCAGCCAAGTCGCGTGTATATATAAATATATATACATGTATATATGTACTTGCACATTTATATATGTATACATACAAGTATAAGTACTTATATGTATAAATATATATATGTATAGCAATAATAGTATATAGTGTTTGCAGCGTTCACCTTCAAGTCGCGCGCTCTCATTCCTCTGGAGCGTAACGAAAGTGCACGGGCAACCTGTCCTAGAGAGAGAATGATACGATTTTAATTTTTTACACATTAAAAAAAATGTCCTTCAGAAAGGCTGTAATTTAATATCGATTATCTTTTTATTTATTTATTTTTATCATAAATAAATAAACAAGATTATGGTAATAAATAATTCATTCACATTTATGATGTCATTTTTTTTGACATGATAAAATAAAAGGTTGGGCCTAATCTCCAAATTTGGATACTGTAAAATCTGTCATATCATCTCAGGTCAAAAAATATCGCGTTACCGTTAAGAGTACGCGAGCATATCTCTCCTTTATACTTTCAATGCTCATTCTTCTCTGCTCATATTAACTTGCTACCTCATAAGATTTAAATTATCTTACTGCTTTTTTTATTTTTAATCCAACTTTTTTTACCCTACAAATTGTAACAAAGGATTGAGCTTTTGTATATAAAAGTTATTCTATTAAAATTTTTGACTCTACGGTGAAACTTATGTTGTATTGAAATTAAATTAAATTAATTAGTTTGATGATAATTAGAGATAGTATGGTAATATCGTTTTTTTTTTCTTTTTTTTATTTAAAATATAGAAGATGCAGTATGAATGGAACGACAGAAACGTATAACGTGAGATCAATTTGCATTATTCTCACAATAAGGAAGCCAACCGTTTAATTGTCACGTCACTTATTATTAACAATTATTTTAGTAAGTCAAAGTAAATTATTTATATGTGAAAAAATATTATTCATACTTTTTTTTCGTTAAATATCTAATTAAATTTATTAGCAAAAAGAAAGTTTTTAATTACTGCAACTTTTAGCCTCATCTACTTTAATTTGAATGATCGATCAGTTAAATTTAACTATGTAGTAAAAAAATGAAAATTTAATTTAACGATTCTTCAGAAATTTTTTTTTTTTTTTTTTTTTTATGGAAATGTAATTAAGACGCGTTTTTATTTGTTTCTTTATTCGCACTCAATTCGATAATCGGTACTATCTTTGCTGCACTTATATACTAAATGGGAACTTTGTCCAAATTTTTCTCGTAAACAAATGGAAGTTATCAAAAAATTGAAGAGCACTTCGCTAGTTTATAGTCTGTCTTTATTTTGCGTTTAGAGCTTTTATTTCAGAGAAAAGCTTGGACAAAATTATCTGATAACCATTCTTAAGGTAAAAGTCCCTATACCCGCTCACTTTTTATTGGAGTGAGATTAAATCACTCAATATAAATTAATAAATAAAATAAAAAACAATATTTTTTTTTATAGTTATTGAAGTTTCGAGTATTAGAATAAAATTTTAGTTTCAAAAATAATCTTCATAATAAATTATTATTATTTTTCTAAATAAGATCCTTGAGTGTACCCATAGTCGCTCACTAAAAGTTGTCATGTACCATTACTCGATCAACACATGGCCCTATAGTCGCTCAAAGACAATATCAATTAAACTATCATAAGTTTATTGATTTGGACAAATAATTTATAAATTATATTACTTTATTCTTTCATAATATAAAATTTCATGAATTTTAAAAATATATTTAATAAGATATAGTTATAACAATTCTTAAAAAAATTGACGTAATCTAAATTTAATCTAACGAATGAACGTTAAAGTAAAAAATGCCCGGCTATACGCGATTTTGAAAACAGTCACTTAATTTTAATTTATAATCTATTATAAAATAATTTGATACATGATATTTTACTATATTTAGATCCACAAATAATTATTTATCAATAATAATTTTTTTAGTTGAAATTTTTCTTCATAAATGATAAAAAACGCCTTAAACAGTTAAAGTGAGCGACTAATGGTACTGAGCGGGTATAGGGTCTTTTACCTTACAACTGAAAAAAACAAATGATTGATGGATTTGAAGTAAATAACGTGATGTTAATTATAATTTATAGTAGAATTTAGATGAATTGTAATGAGAAAATTATGAAAATAAAATGGATTGTAAATTCTGTTGTTGCAGACACAAATACTGAACTGTCGAATGGTGTGTGTTCAACACCAGCTGACTAATTGAGCATACCGAGCAGTCAAAGTGATTTATAGATATAATAATAATAATAATAATAACAATAATAACGATAAAAAAAATAAAGCAAGTAAAAGAACAAGTTTATTTGATTCGCAATGAAATTGTCATTTCTGGTGATTATGGTATGCAGTGGCTGCTGTATGTCTTTACCATCAACAATAATTCCGACTTCCACCCGGAATTCTTCAAACTTTAGCAAGAAAACAACGTCTGTTGTAAATATCACAGCTTCTCCGTTAGCAGCGCGTGTTAAAGCTTCAGAAAATGCCATTACCACGGACTCTATAAGCACCAGTAGCACCAGCATATCTGGAATCACTGGTGCCAGTACCAGCAATAGTAATAGCAATAGCAATAGTAATAATAATAATAATAACTACAGCAATAACAGCAGCAGTAGCAGTAATAGTGCCGGTACGAGTACAATTGCTTATAAGAAAATTCAACTTGAACAAGTTGAAGTTACTTCACCCAGCCCGTTATCATCAAAAGAGACTCGTGAGTCACCGCCCAGCAAAATTCGACCGCAGATAAAACTTCATATAAATTACACCAGCGTCGGCGAGGTGAGAAGCTATCTATTATATTTTATTACAATCATTTTTTTATATTACCGCGTTATTATAAATATTTTTAAAACGAGTTTTATTATTTTTATGAAAAGATTTGTTTTTTTTTTTTTTTTTTTTTTTTGGGTTCTTACGCTCAGGAATTTAAAAAAATTTTTAAGGAATTCGATACGAAGATTGATTAAATAATTACTAAGTTTTATTAGAAAAAAAGGGATAATTTATAAAAAAGAAGAAAAGTAATTAATCAAAGTTTCCTTCTTAAAATTCATTACTCACAATAATTATTTACACGAGAATAGTAATGCTTTTTCTCGTAAATGCAATACGGAAGTAATGATTAGTTCTCTCCTGAAACGTAACAATTAAATGTCATAATCTATTTTGTTCACTATTAAACCTATCAAGGCTACTAATTATAAACATTTTACTTTCTTATCTTAACGGCATTGTTTTCATACCCATCATTAACTAAAATTTTACTTTTTTTTTTAAACACCGAAAATTTCTAACCTAACAAAAAAAAGTTAATTTTAAATTTAAAATCTCTAATATCTTTGAAATCAAAGTCTTCGGAAACGAAAATAGAAGAAAAGACGAAAAGTAAAAAATCAACTGGATCTAAATTTTTGAAATATTTCGCATACACGCTGTAAGCCGAAAATTGCAGGCCACTCCTAATTACCCCTTATATATTTAAGTAATACATGAATTACATAAATATATACTGACTCTTGGAAAACCCTTTCAAAGCCAATTGTACAAAATTACTCCTTAAGTAGTCAAATCACATAAATTTTTTATTTTTGTTGCGCGAAAAACGTTCTGTTTTTCAGGTACATCAGATACACAGAAAAAAAAGGATTTCTTGACGCAAAAAATTTTTACTTGCTCCAAGAAAATTTTCCACATTATTACGAATTTAAAACGAAAATATTTCTTACGGTAAAAAAAATTTTTTTTCTGTGTACAATAAAATGTCACGAAATTTTTCAGTAGCCATAAACCGTCTGGTTCGCCTGCACTGAAAAAAAGTTTGACAAAAATAAAAATCCATCTTTACGAGGTACAAGATAAGTACATACGATCGTGTACGAAATAAATCTCAGTCATTGTCTTTCTTTCTTTCTTTCTTTCTTTCTTTCTTCTTGTCCCGTGAAATAGTATCACACGTGAGAGTGCAGTGTATTATTTCAGTATGCACAAAGGAGGCCATGTTGTGGTACGAATCAATGCAACGAATACATGCATGCATCCACATCTACATATGTATATTCTTCTATATATATATAAATATATAAACATGTATAGAGAAAGTTCTCTCTTCACTTGGAATTTTTTTATTCATCAATACAATCTCGTATTTATTACTCTCATGATTCACATGAGAGTTGCGCCAAATCCTACTTTACAATAAAAACTTTGTCTCGCGTACTTGACGTGCACTTCTGCATACTTTCTTTTATTTTTAAAATCCATGACATTTGCACTTGTCGTGATTAATTATCAAAGCTGCTATTTATCTAGCTTATACATACAAACATATACATATATTTTCACCTTTTGAGTACTTTATCATCATCTGCCGCTAATCTAATAGACTCCTAAAGTCAACATCAAACCAGATGATAAATGCAGGCAATTAAATAATTTAAAATTAATAATCATTATTAAGTATTAACTTTTTTTCTCATTTTTTGTTTTTAAATATAATTTATTCTATGACTATGCGTGACTGGCTTTCGTGTCAATTCGTATTAGATGCTGATGAACACACGATATCTTATACATGTATATCTTATCTTATATTTTATATATAGATATATACATATATATGAATGTTTGCGTATAATACATATAAAGAGAGTAGGACCCAGTTTCACGAGGGCTTAGGAGAATGTACGGCTAACTGCTTCAGAACTCGTTAAAAACAAACTGCATGAGTTCAAGTTGACCTCGAAAGTAAGAACGATCACTTTACTAGATCAGTAACCGAGATGAAACTCTCGGTAAGATTTAACGTTTTATATTAAATTTAAATATTACTATACAAACAATTTAAAAGTTTAAAAAGTTAATTTTACTTGATAATAGCTTCTTTATAAAACAAATCTACAGTGAAGAAATATTAAATCCAATATTTATTTATAAAGATGATTGATTATAAAAGAGAAAAAAAATAATGATTAAAATAGTTGTAGGTGAATGTACTTGCCCAAGAGTCATTAACGCTTCGTGGTGGCCTTAATGACCCTAGAGCCTAGAGGAGAGCCTTTATATTCTTTGTTCTATCTTTATATCCACTTCCGTATTTCATATACTAGTAAAACATTTATGAACAAAATGTAATAGTATTTATTTAATTCAACTTGGTGATTTGATCTCGTAATTATTAACTGGTTATATATATAAATGTAAAATAAAAGAATTTAAAAGTTAATTTGTCGTAATTTAAAGTTTAATGAGAAAGGACAAAAAATAACAATAAGAATTAATGATTTTAAAAAATATATAATAATATTTTTAACCGAAAGTTTCGCACCATTAACGAACCAGACTTTTAATGCTCGAGTAAATTTTATATTTTAATAAAAAACTATTATTACGGCGTCAAAGAATGCTACTTTGATACTTTGCGCTAGAAATTACAGTAAGAAAAAATTTATAATAGAATAGAATAGACCAGAAAAGAATAAAATAAAATAAAAGATGAAATAAAAAAAAAAATGAATGTAACTAATTATAGGGCGGTTATAAGTTTTAGTTTCACGACCACACTGATGAGATAGCTAACGAAAGAAATATTTTTCTATGTCACCGAGTTTGTGCGACCGAAACGGTCTCGGTTAACTGACTTCCTCGTATCCACCCACTTGATTTTTATTCAACCATTCAACAGTTTTGATTTTCTTATTTTCTCACCCAGTAGCTTGGAATTTTTATTCTCAACCATTTATTATCGCTATCCGTCAATTTAAATCAACACTAAGCATCCATTACGTCACGTCATTTATCCGGTGATTTAAATAATTAATAATTTATCGCAAATTTAAAACTACCGCGCATTTTTATTTTTCGCTATCGCGCAATCGAAACCAGTGCCAGTGCGCATTAAAAAAAAACGGGGGTTCCCTTGACTTTGAACTTTGAATACAATGGTATTGTGTACTAGAATAGTTAAAATATTCCGATAATTTAAAAGAAAACAACTTATTTAACAAAACAAACATAATTTGCTACAACTCATAAATAATAGATAATGGTAAGTTTTGAAATCACGAGAGTTATAGAAAATTTTCTAGGTTAACACGAGGTTAACAATGATTATTCTCGAGCTAACAAAATAAGACGAATGCAAATATAAATAGCAGTTATTAAGTAACCGTCAGCACAGATTATTAGTCTTGGCTTCAGCTATAGGTAACAACAGAAGCTGCTCTGTAAATTACACGTTAAACCCTTGTTCCCTGACTCTTGCGTATCGTTAATAAAAAAAACAACAAAGTAAAAAATAAAATATTAAAAAGCTCAAGGCTCGAGGCAGGATGGTAGTTTGTAGAATTGGAATTTCTCAGTACAAGTCACGATTTTTGTCTGTTACGCTTAATGATTGCGGTAGGAAGAGTTGCTTGTATGCGGTTTATCTGCAGCCGTTCACTGTGTTGTTTCACAAACATCATTATCAAGAATATTACTTGTACACGATGTCTGTACAGCTTATGGCACGCTTAACTCTTTATTATTATTATCATCATCATCATCATTATTATTTTAGCATCTCTGACAAATCTGATATACCCTCATTTACTATTCTCATTAAATCAAACCCATTCATTATTAATCATTATTCATTCATTATTATTCATCTTTATTATTCCGTCCTTTATAAATTTTATATGTATATTTATATACTTTTTTTGCACGCATCAAGCGCGAACACGCTGTGTGTCTTACGATCGAAATTATTTTTTCGATTAATTTATGCGTTAAATCATTTCTACACTTTTTTGATTACACGAAGATGGGTTTGATTGTATACTAGTACAAAGATAATTTATTAAGGAATAATTTCGGCCCGGTATTAAGACGATTTATTAGTCAGTTGATTTAAAATGAATTATTGTAATCCAAGAAACCAGTGCTGTCAATTGTTAGTATGAATTTTTGGAACCATGGTATTTTTCGACAAATATAATAAATTGGCCTGATTTTTTTTTATTAGCTTTGTATCTTTTGTTGCACGGATCCTTTTGAAAATCACTATCTAAATTCTTTTTGTTTAATAGTAATTAATAAAACAAACTTAAAACCGGTAATTAATTCAAAATTTAGCTGCCATTTTTAATTTTTATTATTGTTGTTTTTTTTTTCCTCCACTAACTACTGACAGCAGCACTAGTGTGACAATAGGATTAAAAAATAAAAAGCGGCATTTATGAAAAAAAGGCGGGATATTTAAAAAAACTTTAAATAATAAAAATTAAACTAAAAGAAAAAATTTAAAAAATGATTGAAATAATATTAAAAAAAAAAAAAATATTAATATAGTCGGACCTCGTTATAAGACTACCATTCTGTCTTCTTTATAAACCAGATATCGCGATAGTGTAAGAGAGAAACTAATAGTCTTATAACGAGGTCCTACTGTAATTATCATCAGCGATCGAGGTATGCACTTTTGGATTTTCAAAAATTATTGTTTTTTGTCGTAGACTGGAGTACGATTGCCCGAGGGTGCAAGCGCTGCACTCGCCAAGCCAACAAAATATCACTATTATCCACATAATCAGCATATTTATTTATTACCAGAATGTGCTGTTCAACAAGTGTGTAATGCAGTTTATGTTAGATTGAATTTTACTCAGCCATTATGTGCTTGTCCAAGCAGATATCGGGATCCTTGTAGTGCATCGCTCGATGCCGATGATCAGCATACTACGGAACTGGTTACTGATCCACATACCAGAGTAAGTTCCAGTTATATCTTTTATAATTTTTATTCATTACGTTTATTACCTTTTATTTTCTATATTATCAGTCCATTTAATTTAAATATAGATTTAATATCTATATAGATATGCTAAATAACACTTATTCAGCATGCTCCCAATTCTATATATTTTACTGCATTTTTTTTCTTTATTATTAATGTTTATTTTTATTTATCATATATTATTAGGCATTGACATTAGTTAAGACATGTGAACCAGTTGCTGAAATGCGAGAATGTAGAATGCCAAGAGACTGGTCATTACTTGCATTACAAAATGTAAGAACTGGAAAATCGCATTACCTAGTTATCTGTAAATGCCCAGAAACAAATATCCTAGGTATGCTTTGATCATTCTATTTTATAATTTTACTTTTTTTTTACTTTTTAACAATTGTTATTGTTATTATTACCATTATTATTTTTAACTGATGATAATAATAACAATAATTATACGGTATTGTCTTATAGAGGGTCCTATGAGTCACGATCAACCTACATACGCTAGTGTTCCGGGTATACGGGTCTTCGGAATGATGTGCGTCCAAGGAGCCAGAAAAGGACGCCCGTTAAGACAGACACGTAATCTTCTTGGTATAATTATCATATTTATATATACTTATTATGAACACACAGTTAGACATTTCGTGTTAAATTCAATACAAATTTTATGTTAAAGCGTATAAAAATTTTATCAATTAATTTACAAAAATTAAATTATCAATTTAAAAAAAGACAAAGTCGCTGAATTATAAATTAAAAAAAAATTACTTACAGTTGACATCAATTAGGAGTTACACGAAATTTATTGAATAAATTTTAGCCCACAAAATTTTTAAATTTACATAAAGATTTATTGAAATTTATTTTCCAAATTTCGTTTATCTCCTAATTGATGTCAACTGTAAGTTTTTTTTAAATCTACATCTTAGCAAAATTTTCCTTTCTTCAATTACTTTCATTTTTTTTTAATTAATTTTGAAAATTTTCAAAAAGTAGGAGGGGTACTGAGAATGGCTTTAAAATTAATTAATAAATATAAACACATAATCTAACCAACTCAAGATTACTGATCTACGCTAAGTATAACATAATTCAGCAAACAATTAATTCTTTCTGTAATTTTTCTATAAAACGGAGCTATGAATTATCATCCCGTAGAATGAGAGTAAGAAAATCATTGAACCTGATCGTAAAAATATGAAAATTATCTTTGATTATATTTAATTATAATCTAAGTTTCCTTGCCGACAATGCCTACAATGCTTTCCTTGGTTATAGTAATGAAGAAACGCACGGGAGTGTTTAGCTAAACACAAATTTTGCGCTAATCTTCGAACAACACAATAAATGTGTTACATTACAGATTTTCTAATCATTTAACATAGAAAATCTGTTAAAGCAAAATAACACAAGCTGTTCGTGGTGAATTAACAGATTTGTGTTGAAAATCAGCCCAAATATTAACCAAAAAATTTTTTCACAAAATACACAAAATTAAAAACTGTGCATTTAACATTATAAATAATTATATTCTAGTTTGCGGATATAAATTGATACTAACGATTACTATGCTCCGTAGTACTTATATAACTTAACATATTATTGTACCGTTTGCCTGTGTTTATAGGATTGATTTCTATCAACATGAGAATCATTCCCATGTTATTAGGGATTATCCTTACAATCACTTCTTACTCCATGTTGATACTTCCTTAGTTATTTAAATAATTTTTTATCCTGTATCACTGCAATTCGCTACAGTAATTGTTACTATGCATTTCTCTCTATTACACGTTTTATATAAAATGAATAAAACATTCAATTGACCCTGAGCCTGTAGGCCAACTGTACAACTTCCTATTATTTTAAAATTCAATATTAAAGTTCTTTGAACTCAATAATATTATTACTTATTATTTTCAATTTTCCAAACGTGACATCATATTTGTAATTAATTATTATTTATGTTTCAGGTATAGAAACAGGGGAAGATTATTTTGAAAATGATAAATTGACATTCCCATGGCACAGAGTACCGGAATTAATGAAATCTGCAGACTGGAATTGACACTCGTGATTTTAATATAAAAAAAAAAAAACGTATACTAATTTATCGCAATTGATATTTATCGTAACATAAATTCATTATTTTATTTATTATCCCGCTATCATCAATTTTTTTTTTTGTGTCATTTCTCAATATTTTTTATTCGCTATATATCAATAACTTTTTTTAGACGCGCCAATACTCCAGTATAACAATTATATTTATAAGTTATTATTACTATTACTATTACTATTATTACTATTTTTGTGTAAATAAATTAAGACGATTAGTTATAAACTATATCGTAAAAAAACCAATTCGATTAAATTCGGTAGCTAATTATAAAATGTCGTAATCAACATAAAAAAAAATTTATATATAAAATAAAGTGATAAAATAAAAAATTTAAACAACTGGTTTGACGTTTTTAAAGCGGTTATTAAATCGACTTTTATTTAGAGAGTGTTAATAAAATGATGATTAAACTCACCAAGAACATCCGAGTTGACCAATACGCTGCATGAGTACATCGGTGTCATTAGTCGAGGTCGTCGCATGCTGAGAGCACGACGACAGGCTTCTTTGAATGCTGATATTAATTGACCACTCAAGTTACTTTGACTTTGACTATTACTATACTCACTATAACCAGTAATTATAATAATAAAAATAAATAAAGTTATCCATTTAAATTTTTTATGTGCTCTTACTAAATAATAATTACTTTTCAAAAAAACTATCGTACCTTTCAGTTTCTTTTTTCACTTTCTGTTTACTTTGACCGGACTCACTGTAATTAAGAATAATTAATTTTCTTTTAAAAATTAACTCACATTTACATTTTAATTACTACAAGACACTGAAAAATAATTATTTTTTTAAAACTAAAAAAATACCTTTCTGTCTCTTCGTTAACTTTTTTGTTACTTTGATCACTAGGTTCACTAAAAAAAAAAAATTATCAAGTAATAATTATAGTCAGGTAATGAAATATTTTTCAAAAATATTGTCTAAAGTCAGCAGAAAATAAAAAATTTTCGAATTTTTTTTTTCAACAAATCAATTACAAGAAATAAAAAATGCACATGTAGAAAATTAAAAAAGCTATAGGTGCAATTTTTTAAATATTTTTTTTTTTGCAATTTATCGTTTTTAAAAAAATTCAAAAATTATTAAACGTCAGTTAACTTCCGTATCATAAAAAAAATAATAATAATAATTAATTTAATATAATAATAATTACCTTTCAATATCTTTCATAACTTTCTCCCATTTTTTAATAATAAAACAGACACCTCTCATTGGTTCTTCGCATAGAGGCCCAGCAATTGTTGCTAATTGGAATCCATTAATAATACTACTGTCATACCTTAAAAAATAAAAAATCCATCAGTAAAAAATCATCACTAATTAATTATTTATCATAAACAAAATAAAAACTCACAAAGCACGAAAATCATTAGCCGATTGATTCTGTCTGATCCAAAACGGCATTCTTTTGTAATCAGTAGCATTGATAAGTATATTAGGCCCGCATTTTTTTGGTCCAAATGACCAAATTTTATTGACACTTTCTAACTTACTCTCTTTCAGAGCCTGCTCAAGTTCTTTTTTAAATACCTCGACCTTTGAACTACTGATGGGAGACGTTTCATCGATTGTCAGATTGTTAAAAGAATTGGCAAGAGATTCAGATTTAACCATTCGTTCCCAATGTAAGTCAAGTTGTTTTATCAAGTCACGATTATCATCCAGCAGCTTAGTAACACTTTCCGGTAGCGGTTTGGCATCAATCTCAATAATATATTTATCATTTCCCATCGAGTATTCAATGAAAACAGGCTCGTCTTTAGTTTTGTTCTCGATAGTTTCGTTTACCATATCAACAATCGGTGGCGGCACGACAGTCTCACGGAATGGAATAATCGGTTCCGATACTTTTATATCAACTTTCGCGTATCTTAACTTAAGATCATCAAGACACCGTTCCAAATGAACTTCACCGGCAGTATTGAGGACAACTTCTCCAGTTTCCTGAATGTGAACGACAGCACAGCAGTCAGCTTGATTCAATAACTTCAGACCATTAATTAGTTTATTGAGGTCGCCCGGACGTTTTGGTTCCAAAGCAACTCTAAGAATCGGCACTGTCAGCAATGTCAGCTCGGTAAACGAAGGACACATCATTGTTGATGACAAAGTCGCGGTTTTAAGAACATGATCTTCTAGTCCACCGATTCCCACAACATTACCAGCTGTCACTTGATCAATACTCTCCAATTCACGACCCATCATTATGTACAATCTAGTAACTGTGACTTTGGTCACATGCCATCCTGATTTTAATTCTTTCAATGATTTACCCGGTTCTATTGACTCTCCCTTACTTTTCTTTTCAATTACGAACTCGGGATTATGTTTCGGACCTAAAACAAATAATTCACTACCTATTTTAATTATACCTGAATATACACGAGCAAATCCAATAAGAACTTCACTTGCAGTATCATCAATTTCTTCTTTATTATTTGTATCTATTTCATGAGTTTCATAAACCTTTTGTACTGATTCTTGGTCACGTTTATCTGATTCTTGATCACGTTTTACTGATTCTTGATCACGTTTCTCAGATTCTTTTATCGCATGTTTCTGTCTTATTATTTCACGCCTTCGTTCCAATTCTTCAGCAGTCAGTGGCTTTGTTTTAAATTCTGAAAGCATTAGTTTTTCAACTGAAAACATTTTAGATACAAAAACAATAACCGGTGCTTCAGGCGAAGTGCTGCAATCTAAAAATGCTTTCTCCAGTACCTGAGTTTCTTCAGGAAGTGCTTTAAATTCTTTATGGCCACTCATCAACCGTCTGATTTTTTCACTCGGTAACTGATGAGGTGCTGGTACATTATTACAAACCATATTTAGACAAGCACGTGACAGCGGTAGCCACAAAGAAGCTATTGTTTGAAGTAGTACCTTAAAGTCAGTAACTCTCAAATCTCGTGATGTTAATTTAATATTTAATTTATCAACCATACCGACCATTTTTTCTCTATCCTTTTTAACAAAAACCGTTTCGTAGAGTGTCCACAAGCTTTCCAAAATCAATGATACAAATAACGGTTTCTTAGCTTTCTCCTGCGCGCCTTTCATGATCCTCTTTGTCTTCATATTCAAATAATAATCACCCCATAGCGTTTTCATTAAAACTCGCTGACTAAACCCAAGTTTTTCCGAATATATTTTAGCAAATTCTTCAATTCCAAATCCCCATCCGTCAATAGCACTTGCAAATAATACATTACCACGTTCAGGAGAAAAATATAAATTTGAATCATCAGTTTCTTCAAGCACCGACTGCCAATCAGTAACTGGACGCTGGATTAAATTATTATCTGACGTACTGTCATTTATACTATCATTAGATTCGACTTTTTCTTCACGTTCCATCATATCACTGGCAAAAAGATCACCTACTACTGCATTTACTTGCTCCAGTACTTGGGTCAGATAAATATAAGCATCCAGAGGAGCCAATTTTGTCTCGGTGATCAGACGATCTATTTTGTTTAGTACCAGGATTGGCTTGAGACCCTCGACGTACGTCATTGACAAGGCACTTCGTGTTTGTGGACATACTCCTTCAATGACGTCGACAATTACGACAGCTCCATCACACAGACGTACAGCTGTCGACACTTCTGATGAAAAATCAACGTGTCCTGGTGAATCTATAATATTTAATAAATATTCATTATCATTATACGTATGGTAGAGTGCTATTGAACTAGACTTCATAGTTATCCCGCGCTGCTGTTCATCATGACGACTGTCCAAGTAACGCAGCTTGCCAGCAAGCTTTGATGATATTATACCATTGCTTGCTACTAATGAATCTGCTAATGTCGTCTTCCCATGATCTACATGAGCTAGTATACAAATATTTCTTATGGATTCTGGTTTTTTCTGAAGCTGTATCAGCTTATCTGAATCAACGATCCTCATTTTATATATTTATTATTTTATTTACTTTAATTTAGACTATCTAAGTATAATAAATAAAAAATAAACTAGGATTTCAATAAACTTCCAGTATATAATTTACAAAATTAATTCAAATAATTAATTACGCAATATTTAAATTATAACCAGTACTATTTCACTCTTAAAAGTCTCCACTGTAAATAATGTTCTCTAAATTTTTTAATAATGTCATTTTTTGGTAAGGTAACAGACATTTCACATTGACACACCATTCCGAATTATTTTATTTTGTTTTCTAGTTGATTTCACAGCAACTAGAAAATTTTTACTATCTGACGTTTTGTTTTTTGAATATTAATTTTATTTATTTTAAATCTTTTCTTTATTTTTATTTTGGGAAAGTTAATTTATGTAAACACTAGACTTTAGAGGTTAGATTTTACCTAATTTCGACCACATGCTTAGTAAAAAGTGAATACCATTGTTTCGCATAAGCGCCACTTTACGAATTGGCATAAAACCGAAAAGACTAAACTCGCATCGCCATCTATGGAAAACGAATTGAATCCTCTAATTTTATTTAATTTATATTTCTTTAACTTACATTCTTTAATAATCTTTCTTTAAATATTAAAAAAATAAGTACTTTATGTTATAATTATTATATTTTAAATTTAATTATTTTTATGTAATAAAAAGTTCGCTCAATATTAACCATTTAAAATCTATGTACCCAGTGATAACAAGTTCTGATTTTTATATAAATTTTCTATTAATATTTTAAAGAAATTCTTGAGTTAAAAATTTTATTTTTAATTTATTAAGATTTATTTGGGTTATTAATTATTCTTATTACTTGCGCGGTAAATTTAAAAATTTGAAAAATAAATTATTAGAAATTGGAGAAAACTAAAAATCGTACGTCAAATTAAAATGGTGGCAGAATATGACAGCAAAATATTTAAAAAGTTAAAAAAAAAAAAACACGCAAGTGCTTGAACAAACCTTGGTGGAGAAATAGTATGCAGAAGGGTGTCCTAATACACTTGGAGATTGGAATTAAATTGCTCCAAGTGTACTGCAGCTAAAAAACGTCACTTAACTGCTATTTCCCCACCAGACGAAGCCAGATGATTTTGCTCAGGAACTTGGAAGTCATCAGCATCAGCAACTCGCAACCTCAACACTTGCACTGAACACTTACCACTTTACACTAGAACTGGTCACTTATCACTTTACAACTAGCACTTAATTACACCACAAATACTTTATACAATTTAAATTAATAAAAGATAAATTTTACAATCACTGCACAATTTTATACGACGCCACAATACTGTGTTTCTATTTAAACGTATGGACTACTACTGCCATTGTCGATGATACTGACTGCCGCTATTGGACCGTCAGTTGCTACAACTCCACTTACTTAGATCCTCATTATTATGATAGAAATATTTAAAATATTAAAAACAAAAAATAAAAAACACGCGTTTCGCGCAAAAATTTTGCTGCTCTGCGTCTTTTTTCCAACTCGACTATTTTAATTAATTTATTTATTTATTCAAAATTAATAAATTGTTTCATGGCTACACTCACAATGAAAAGTTTTAAAAATGGCGCTATCGGAATATTCTTTCTTTCTTCTTCTGTTCCTCATCTCGATAACAAAGAAAATATAAAAAAGTTTTTGGTCATGAGTCATGAAATAAAAAATATAAAAAACAATAAAATAAAACGACAAATGACAACACAATAAAAGACAACGAGCTAGAGGTTAGAATTATCTATTAACAATTTACGCTGTTAAATAATAACTGAAGACATTTGTGTTGGAGATTTAATAAAATAATTAAATCGAGGTGATTTATTTAAAAATTTTGTTTGGTTTATTTTTACAAAAACTTATTTATTATTGACAATAATAATATTATTAATAAAATATATTATAAAAAAACACCATGGAGGAAGATCTTATATCCCAATTCATGGATGTAACTAGTGTTGATCGTGAAAGAGCAGAATTTTATCTAGCCTCGTCAGCTTGGCAGTTAGAGGTGAGACAGCATTTATGAAATACCAACATCAATTATTATTATTATTTTTTAAAATTATTTATTCATGAAAGATTGAATTTTTATTTATTATTTTATGCACGGTATTTCATGTTCTTTATTAGTCTCATTTCTAACTTTACGTACACTGATAATATATAAATAATAATAACTATAGTTTTCATTATTATAATTATTATTATTCTTATAATTACTACTAATAAATTAAATAAATTAAAAAAAAAATTAGGTCGCCTTAACAAACTTCTACGAGTACGGAGACCAAGGTCCCATTGAAGAAGAGCCAGTTTTGGACCACGTAATAAACCAGTTTACAGAAGCGTTATCTCAGCCAGAAGTCGAAGAGTCAAGTACTATGGAACCATCAAAGCCTTCATCGAGTAAATCCAAACAAAATTCTAAAATACGAACACTAGCGTCTCTGCAAGATAAAGACAGTAGTTCTGATGAAGAAGGCCAAGCATTTTATGCCGGTGGTTCGGAGCACAGTGGCCAGCAAATACTAGGACCGAATAAGAAAAAAAATGACATCATCAGTGATATGTTTAAATCATGTCAAGATCAATCGATTCCTGTTGATGAGAGAGCGAGTTCTCAGCAACAGAGACCTAGTACTTTTAGTGGAACTGGTTATAAATTAGGTCAAACTAGTAGTGATACTGAAGGTATATTTTATTTAATCACATATGTAATTATATTTGCAATCATGTATAATCAATTGATTATTATGATACTAAAGGCAGTTGACGTCTAATAATTTTTTATTTTTTTTAGAAACGATAAATTATAAGAAAAAAAATATTTGAAAAATTACATCTATGGTTTTTTTCATTTTCTACATGTGCATATTTTTACTTTTATTTTTTTTGCAATTGATTTGTTAGAAAAAAAAATCAGAACATTGCTAATTGTCTGCTAACCAGGATCATTGATTACTTTTTTATTTTTTTTAGTTATTCCTGGTGCATCGAGTCAACGTCCATCGGAAGCTGGAGTAATTACATTGAAGCTTTGGCGTGAAGGGTTTACAATAAATGACAGTGAGTTACGTCCTTACAACGAGCCTCAGAACCGCGAATTCATGGAAACTATTAAACGAGGAGAAATTCCAATGGAATTGCGCCAGGAAGTTCAAGGTACTGAAGTACGTCTTGATCTTGAAGATCATCACCATGAAGATTATGTGCCTCAAAAGACTAAAGTTAAAGCCTTCGCTGGACGTGGGCATATGTTAGGAAGGTAATTTTTTATTGTTTTATTATTTAATAAAGTAAAAGTCTCTATACCCGCTCAGTACCATTAGTCGCTCACTGTAACAGTTTAATGCGTTTTTTATAAAGAAAAATTTCTACTAAAATAAATTATTATTAATAAATAATTATTTGTGAATCTAAATATATTAAAATATCATGTATCAAATTATTTTATAAGAGATTATAAATTTAAATTAAGTGACTGTTTTCAAAATCGCGCTCAGCCGGGCATTTTTTACTTTAACGTTCATTCGTTAGATTAAATTCAGATTACGTCAATTTTTTTAAGAATTCTTATAACTAAATCTTATTAAATATATTTTTAAAATTCATGAAATTTTATATTATGAAAGAATAAAGTAATATAATTTATAAATTATTTGTCTAAATCAATAAACTTATGATAGTTTAATTGATATTGTCTTTGAGCGACTATAGGGCCATGTGTTGATCGAGTAATGGTACATGACAACTTTTAGTGAGCGACTATGGGTACACTCAAGGATCTTATTTAAAAAATTAATAATAATTAATTATGAAGATTATTCTTCAAACTAAAATTTTATTCTAAAACTCGAAACTTCAAAAAATAACTATAAAAAAAAAATATGGCTTTTCATTTTATTTATTAATTTATATTAAGTAATTTAATCTCACTCCAATGAAAAGTGAGCGTGTATAGGGGCTTTTATCTAATTAAGGATAAAAAAAAAAATTTATGTCTAATTTTACATTTAGCCCATCACCAGCAACTGTTGGAATGACAATGCCAACAGACCCAGCAGACCAGTCTGCCAATGAATCTTTAGCCCGTACACAGCTCAATGTGGACACCAACAATCCAGTTACAACAATTCAAATAAGATTAGCCGATGGTCAAAATATCCGTGAGCAGTTCAATCTCACTCACACCGTCGGCGACATAAGACGTTTCATTACAACGATGCGGCCACAGTACGCAGCTCAAGACTTTACTTTGTCTACGACTTATCCCACTAAAGAATTGACTGAAGACAAAAAGACCATCGAAGAAGCTGGTCTAAAAAATTCAGCAATCATGCAGCGTCTAAAGTAGACAATTGACTATTTAAGTACTTGCTTATTTTTGAATATTTTTTTTCAATTATCTTTTCACTATTTACCAAATAAAATTTATAAAAAAAATCAAAGCAATTTAAATAAAAGTCTGTACTTTGAACAATAGAGTTTAATAATAATTCAAGCATACAAAAAATCTTACAATTATGGTTTATTTAAAAATCCTAATGTCTTGTGCTTACGACTTGTACTAGAAAAATTTTTGTGCATTGTCATGAAGCTTAAGAATTTTATTTAATTTAAATTATTAAGGGCATTTTCAGATGTCCCATTTTTTAAAAATATTCAATGCCTCAAAGACGAGTTTTCTTAAATAAATAAGACGTAGAGATGTTGGTCCTGGGAGTCATAGAACATTTAGGTTCTCTTTCCCTTCTTAAAAAAGTAATTTCAATGAAAAATTCGTTTAGATGACTTAGTAATTTAATTTTTGTCGTTACTTGTATCAAGTCTTTGAGCAGAAATTTTTTCGGTCACAAATTTCTGATTATTTTGTCAACATTTTGATGTCATCAATAGGTCAGTAAACAGCCTCAAAACTTATCTTTTAGATGTCATACAGCGAAGTGTCTTACTTGGGTAAAATACGAACTGAGATGTAAATTTTTAAAAAAAGTACTTACAGTTGTTATCAATTAGAAGTTAAACAAAATTTGGTAAATAAATTATAAAATTGACATAGAGATTTTATTGAAATTTATTTTCCAAATTTCTTTTAGCTCCTAATTAATGTCAATTATAAGTAATTTTTTTTAATCTCTTGGCAAAGTTGTAATTAAATTTCAATTAATTAATAAAATTTTAATTCGGTTGATAGTTCGACGTCATTGCATATTTTTAAAAAGTTAAGGAGAGGGAATCCTCTGAGAATGTCCTTAATTAATTTAGGGTATTTCCTATTATCATAAAAATGTTTTATTATCATATTGGTATTTAAATTTGATTAATTAGTTAAAAGAAATTTAAAGCGTTAATTGAAAAAGGGACACCATAGTTACAATTTCACTGAATTATAGATTTTAAAAAAAATAACAATTGCCATCAATTAGGAATCCAACGAAATTTGTTGAATAAATTTTAGCCAACAAATTTTGAAAATTCTAATTATAAAATTGACATGAATATTTTACTAAATTTATTTAACAAATTTTGTTTAACTCCTAATTGATGTCAATTGTAAGTATTTTTTTTAAATCAGCAAATTGTAATTACGTCGTACTTTTTTAAATTAATCCTTCAATTTCTTTGTTAATTAATAAAATTTTAATGCGGTTGACAGTTCAGTCATTGAATATTTTTAGAAAGTGGAGACTATTGTCTGAGAATGCTCTTAATTAATTATAGCTGAACAATTTACCAGTAATATAATACTGAAATATTTGTGAACTCGGCATTGATTCAGCGAATCTCAGAACTCCATTACTAATTTGCCGTCTATCATTAGTATTGCATTTCTGATAACGATTAATAATCATCAACTCATCCATATCCTGCTGCGTAACGTCATTGCTAGAAATATGATCAAGCTTATAAATAAATAACGGTTCATTTTTATCAACAGTCCGTAGTCTACGTGTCGTACGTAATATCACAGGAGTAGGTGAATTTACCGAGTCACTATCAGCGTAATCAGTACAAAATATTACAGCATTAACACGAAACTTATCATCTATTTTACCATTTACTTTATTTAAATCTGACAGCACATGTTCTACGGAAGTATGATACTTGAGATTGACATACTCATCCCAAGCTAGAGTTACCGCCAAATTAGCACGTGTGTACGTGCGATACAGACAATCAGCTTCTATTAAATTTCTCATAACACGTCTGGGAACTTGTGCGTAAGGAAAATTCCACGAGGTCGTCGTGTAAGTGAAGTTCCATTGAACATTTGAGACCATGGACATCGTTTTGACAGCCTCATTGAAAACATAAGGAATCCCATAGTCATAAACAATAAAATTATCCCACCCAATGTAGTCATGGAAAGCCAGGAAGCTTATCATATCAATATGTTTCAATGGTTTTGATACCGGCGGTGCTACGCAGATGATGGTCTTTGTTTTATTATGATTTAAACTATTATCCAGAGTCTGGACTTGAATAATTGGCTTATTGTCATTATTTTTGAGCTTGTCGTCAAATATTTCCACACCAACGACATCCTTGTCATGCAGCTTTTCATATTTACAAGTAAATAAAAATCCATTGTAGTCCTGATCATTATTGTCTATAAAATCATCATTATTACCAAGATCCTGACGGTCCTCATCAATCTTCTGTATAATTAACTTGCCGTCAACGAACTCCAGCTGGTCATCAAACAGAACACGACAGTAATAATTATTACCAGATCTTTTACCAAACCCAATAGCTTTTATTTCTCCTTCGTCGTAACTGTAAGCTGAGTATATATAAAAATCATCAGAAATACGCTGCCAGGAAGAAGACTGATAATATTTGTCAGTGATGTGGATACTGTTGGTGCAATTGAATGAATTTTTCTGAGGTGTTCCAAAGTAATTGAACACTTGGAGTACAAATCGTAATTTATTGTACTCATGTCTGTAAAATAGCAGAGCTATCAAACTTACTGCTGCCGTAAGAGCTAGAGCTGCCTGATAATACTTTCTCATTTTTTGTTTATTTAAATTTCCTGATGGATTGTGAACAGTAGATTGATGTTTTTGATTGTAAGCGACAGTGCGCACTTTCATAATATTATTTTTTATGTTCTCTGATCTTATAATTTATTTTAACCTGGATGAATATTCAGAATTAATTAAAATAAATTTAGTTTAAATAATTATTTTTAAATTTACTTACTTGTCTAGATCATTTTTGCTCCCATTTTTTTACTGTTGACTAACAACTGGACATTCACTTTATTAGATATAAATATATAAATATGTAGACACCACCCTAAGCACGGATCAATAAATAGAGGTTATGTTTTGATGTTAATTCAAGTTGATGACAGTTTTTTTTTATCAACAAATATATCAAAAGATATAAATATGTAAAATATTTAAATAAATTTAAAAATCATTTATTTGAATTTTAAAAAATTATGATACTGAAGTTATCTGACGTTTAATAGTTTTTGAATTTTCTTTCAAAATAATAAATTATAAAAAAAAATATTTGAAAAAATTGCAGTGATAGTTTTTTAAATTTTCTACATGTGCATATTTTTAGTTTTTTTTTTTAATTGATAAAAAAAAAAATCCGAAAACTTGATTGCCTGTCAATTTTAAAATCATAAAAAATGCGGGAGTTAAAAAAATAAATTAAGGATTTATAATAAATACTAGACATATTTATTATTGTTTATTTTATTTTATATGTATAAAATATAAATAAAAATGTTACATGAATTGTTATTAGCATTGTGGGGTTGTCCTACGAGTTTAGAAGAAATAGTTGAAAATGATGTGAGTACAAATTTTTTTAATTAATTAAATTTCATGTCTAATGTCATATTTTTTCTTTACAGATTATAATATTTGATAAATATTTTCATCCTGGTGAAAGAGGGCTGATAAAACAAATATTAAAAATAGCTAGTGATTGTAATAATATAAGAAAATTTATAAAAACATACTCAACATCACATGCTGATCTAGAAAATGCAAACGGTATTTATAAAATATTTTTTAATTAATTAATATAACAGCTCTGATTAAGAAGTGACCAGAAAAATTTTTTAAAAAACTTCAATGTTTTTTAATTCTTCTGAATTTTCAATAAGAATTAAAAAGTAGGACCAATTTTTCAACCCGGGTTTTAATTGATATTGTTAGTATATATTAATAATATATAGATATATCAGGAATAATAATTTAAACCCAGATTAAAAATAAACTCAATTTAAAAAATTGGCCCGTGATTGAAAAGAATGTCGATAATATTCAAGAAAATTGAATACCAGCAAATGACTCACAGGTAACTGGACTCAGGATTATTGTTATTTAATGTTTGTTAATTATTGTACGACGTTTCGTCCTTTTTGGGACTTTATCAACTGTTTTAACCTTATCATAAACATTAAATGATAACAATAATCCTGTCCAATTACCCGTAAATCATTTGCTGATGTTGAAGAATCAAGGAGAGTAAATATGTAAAGTAATTGATGAATTTTTATAGAACAAGATCCATTAAATAGAGGATTATATTTGCAAGCACTTTGTAATGGTATGGATCAAGCATTGGCGCCATTTAGAGATGAAATTGTCGAGTTGGAAAAAACAATTTTAAAAAATGCTCATACTCCAGCCACTGCTATTTTATCTACAGTTGAAAATTATCAGTTTTTATTTAATATTCTCAATAGTATGATTCGTAAGGTAAATATTTATTTTATCATAAATTGCTTACTGATTTGTTAATTGATTAATTATTACGAAATTTAATAATTATTTTCAATCCTGGTGACATTTATTGAGTTATAAAATGCGGTACCAGACTGCTGTCAAAAATTCTAATGATTACTTTAATTTTTTTAGATCAAGACACAGAGGATCCATGGATGCTCACTACTGCAGTGTGTCTACGAATTGATGAGCACGGACATAATTGAAGTTAAACTCGCGTTACAAAAAATGTTGCAGTCAGTTCATATTATTTTCTATAAGCAATTAACGAGCTGGCTATTGTATGGGCACTTGGAGGATACTTACAAAGAATTTTTCATTCAAAAAAAAGAAACAGCGCAAGAAAGTTTACTGTTTGCTGAAAACAAAGACAATTCTGGTGACAATAAAAATCATAACGAGATGTGGAATTATGATATTGCTGTCAATATGCTGCCTTCTTATATAACATTCACTCTAGCTGCTAAAATATTGTCTATCGGCCAAACAATTATTATTTTTGGTAATGATCCACGTGGAGGAAAAGGTTATTATTTTTTATTATTAATCAATCAATGATCATATTAATAATCATCAGAAAATCCACTGATAATTTACACGAATTTGGGCGCTTAAACCCGGACTACTCTCCTTTATAAACTTACACACTGTGACACCATGATTTTACGTGTAAAAAAATTTAAAACACACACACACGGATGAGCGTTCATCCAGAAATAGTCAGAATAGCTTCTTAAGAACTCAAAACGTCGAGATCTGATGAAAACTTAATTTTTAAAAATCGAATCAAAGCCAATAACTTCCTTTTTTTTAAAGTTCCGAATTTTCATAGCGGGAAGTTTAAAAATTCGGTCCAAAAAGATTTCAAAAAAGTTTAGACGTGAAACTTCTTTTAACTTTTTGCAATTTTTATGGTAAAAAAAAAGTTATCTAGAGTTTTATATGAGCGAAATCTGAGTCAAAAAAAGAAAGTTTTTAAAACATATTTTTGAAAATGTATTTTCACTAAATTTTACCCTCTCTCCTAAAAAATTCTCATTAGAAACGAATAGTCCCATAAAAATCTTTTTTTTTTTACTATCAAAATTGCAAAAGTTCAAAAAAAGTTCCTCGTGAAATTCTAATTTGTCTCAAGTACAGAAGTTCCACATGTCGAAAATTTTTGAAAAAAATTTTTTTACGTGGGTTACCGTAACTGTTTTTAGTTTTCCAGTTTTTGTTTTGATTTTGCTCATAAGTTCTGAGCATTTTATTTTAGTTTGGCGCGGTTTTGGTGGCAATTCTACAGATCAAAAATTATCTATTTAAATTTCTTAATTTTGTAATTCCAGTGATAAAAATTACCTGGCTCTCTATTAGTAATGGTACTAGAAGCTAATGACAGAACAAAGTTTATAACCGGAAACCAATTTCTGATTATTGTATTTTGTATTATAAAAAAAAATTGTCTAATTACTGATTAAAGTGTTTGCATTTCAGATTTTTTCGTAACAGACAAAACAGAGTCGACAGTTTGGGGTGAGAAGGAGCACGAGTACTTCAGAAAATTACAAAACTTGCAAATGAAAGCAGTTTTTAATATAATCGAATTCGAAAACACGATTGATGAGTTAAAAAAATGTGTTACTAAACTTTTGTGGCACATTGTTGTTGAAGACGCACAGCTGCTGCAGCAGTTGAAATACATAAAAGATTTCTACCTCATTGGTAGGGGTGATTTATTCCTCGACTTTATTAAATTAACGTCTCATATACTCAGTAAGCCTCCGACAAATCATACATCTAGAGATTTAAATCTCGCATTTCGTATGGCGGTAAGAAAAATAATGCTGAATGATGAAGGTGCTGTTGATGATTTTATATTTTCTGTACCGATGCCCGAGGCCCCGACCGAAGATTCAAGTTCTTCAGATTCTAGGAGCCATGAAAAAACTCAAGACCCTACTGGTAATTTAAATAATTTTATTTATTGCATACATATTTATATTAATTCATTCATTTTTATTCGTTTAATAGATAAACAAGGATGGGGAATGATTGTTTTGCAATACCGTGTGTCATGGCCGCTGCAATTATTATTTAGTCCAAAAGCATTAAATGATTACAATACAATATTCCGATTTCTTTTACGAGTTAAAAAAACTCAAATAAATCTTTGGAATTTATGGACTGAACATACGTGTTCAAAAAATATGTGAGTAATTTAAATTAAAATTATATTTTCATGATACCAGGATTGAAACTTAAAGTTTCAGTGTCTCTACAGCCCTATCCAAAAGTTCCCATCTGAGTGAATTCTTTAGGAACTTTTGGATAGGGAGTCGAAATGAGCTAATTTCAGTCTAATGCGGCGAACTAGGATATTACATACCTAGGAGGAAAGTAGGACATTCTAACCCACGTGTATAATTGCTCACTGAACCCGAAGGTGAAGGCGGCAATCACGCGGATTGGGACGTCGTATTTTCCTCCGTGGTGTGCATATTATTTTTCACCAGATTCGTACCTGAAAGTTTAAACTTTTGCTTCTGTTTGTGGAAAGAATGACGCAGGCGCTAATTTTCATAATTTGTTTTCTTATAAAAGGAAAGAACGACTTTCTTCCCTCTAAACAGGGCAGGAATTTAAACTTTCGGCGCAGGTATGGTGAAAAAATATTAACAAACGCGTAAATTCCGAATGCCTTCAGTCAGCGGGCAGAAACAAACGTGTATCGTTCCTTGGAAGAAACAAATAATGGTTCTGTCTGCTGATTGAAGGCATTCGCAATTTAAACTCTGATACT
The DNA here is from genome assembly GCF_026212275.2 of Microplitis demolitor. Lineage (NCBI taxonomy): Eukaryota > Metazoa > Arthropoda > Insecta > Hymenoptera > Braconidae > Microplitis > Microplitis demolitor. Next base: position 5,214,609 of record NC_068545.1, read on the forward strand.
TGACATTTGTTTAATAGTAATTTCAGACCATTAATTTTATTTACCTAAATGACAGTTCTGACTGTGATTAAGTTTTATAAAAATTAGTGTGAATAATAAATAGTATTTATAGTTTCTGCTTAATTATAAATTGCAAATGACAATTAACGCTTACGCTAATAGTTGATGACACCATTGGTCTTAAATTAACTTGCTTATGATTGGCTGCTGATACTGAAACTTCACGTTCCAATGCAGATAATCATGAAAAATATTGTGTGTAATTCAGGATGAGACACGATTTCAGACTGCGGGTGATGTCAGCCAACTTTACCCTGGTCTGAAATCGTTTTGTTTTTTTCCTTATCATGCAATGTACTATTATTAAATATTTAAATATATTTATTTAATTATTAGTGATATTGGAGTATTGCAACTGAGGAATAACTTAATATTTATTCTCGACAATCTTCAATACTATTTACAAGTCGACGTACTCGAAAGTCAGAACACAATAATGGAAAATCGTATGAAGAATACAGAAAATTTCGAAGACGTTCAAACAGCCCACTCAGTTTTTTTAGCCAACGTATTATCCCAAACATTTTTAGCAAGCAGCAACGAGAAACAAAAAAATACAGTAAATAATTTACTCCGTTTACTTTTGCGTCTTTGCGACGACTTTATTCTACAAGTGTCCATATGGGAAGTTAATAAACTCTTGAGCACAGAAAAGGAGGAATTAAAAGCGTTAACAGACACATTGATGACGATAATGGACGTGCTGATAAAAACACTAAACAAAGTACGCGCTCAGCCGAGTGGTGTACATTTAGCGCAATTGCTGCTGCGTCTTGACTTCAACCGTTGGTTCAGTATGCAAATGTAAATTAAATAAAATATTATAATATTATTTTTTATAAATTTAAATATTGTTACGTTTAATTTTGATTTTTATTGAGCATTAGCTTAACTTAATCATACATTTATATTTTTTATTAATCACTGTCATCATTGTAATCATCAGCACCATACCCATAGTCTCTATCATTATCTTGTTTGCTCATCTGTATTGCATTTTTAATAGACGTTTTATTCGCCAAGTCTTCAGCTAATAATTTATCATTATTTCTCAACGTTGCATCAGCGCCATAGTTCAATAATATATCAACTACTTCTTCATGACCACGACTCGCCGCAATATGTAGCGGGGAATCTCCAAGTTTATTCTATGAATAATAAAAATTTTTAAATAACATTTTTTCAAATACAATCAGCAACTTTTTTGTAATTAATTATCAGTTAATAATTCAATGAACGATAATCATTCACTGAATGGATCAATAAAGCAAATTAACTTCTAGCTGATCAATAACTTGATCACTACCCGGGTAAAAAACATTATATATAAATATATGCAATTCATATCTAATTCTATATAATTAGATATAATCTATATTATTAAGAGAATAAGAAAAATTTTGTTCCAACCATATCTATATGATAGAATCAGTTGTTATTAAATTTGGCATCATTAAAAAAGTATTGATTTGAATTTGTGCCTTTTCATATTTTTAACTCTTTTTTATTCTCAATCTTCGAGATAAATCAATTCATCTCTATCATTCAAATCACATTTAAATTACGCGGGAAAAAAAGACCTTCGAATTTATTTTCTTTAAATAAATAAATATATAAATTATTCTGTGACTGAATATGATTGAATATATAACTATTATATATATGTATAGTTAAGAGAAAGTAAAAAATTAGTCTATGCCATGTTTTCTACGATAATAAAAATTTTGAAAATTTAATTTGGTCAGTGAAATAAATATATATTAGACGACCTACTAAAAAATAATTTGACCGTGTAGATTTTTTTTTAAGAGTCCCAGTATACAATCATCCAAATCAATAAGTTTGCAAGTTAATGAGATTTGCCTCATTAAATTTCAACGACAATAAAAATAAACAAAAGATTCTAGAGTTGATTTTAAAGTAGAGATTTTAATAAACAGTTAAATTCAGATCATATTTTATAAATTTGGAAGTAATACTCTGGCAACAGTCAAGTAGTGACTGTAGGTTGCTCGTCATACATAGATTTTTGATAATTCCCTGATTATACAAAACGATTCCATCAATGATGAATGTATATTTATATAGTAGTAAAATTGAATTGTTTTTTTTAAATCAGGGTTGTATGTAATTACATATAATTTTAAGAAATGTATTAAATATGAAAATCTGATTTTAAAAATCTGCTATAAAATACATGCATTAAAAAGGCAGATCCCCATTAATTTTTTTTTAATCCCTGAAAATTGTAAACTGTATATAAATGATTATATAAAATTATATTGGGCCATTTTTCACATATAATGTTTTTTACCTAGGTGATGAATTATTTGAATTACCAATAAAATAAACCAATTACTTGAGCATTAATAGCAGGGCTAGGTTGACTCAATAACTCTTTAATACATTCAACATGTCCAGCTCTCGCTGCCCAGTACAGAGGAGTGTTACCCGCAGAATCTAATCCAGTCCCCGACACCCCTTGTCTCAGGCACTCTTGAAGAAACGATAAATTGCCCCTTCTGGCAGCTTCATGTAAGGGTAATTCAACCTCCTCCGTTTGTTCTTCAACTAAAGCATAAAAAATACAGTTACCAATAATGTTAAACGTCAGGAAACAATTAACAACAATATTAGTACCATAATTAGAGGGGATAAGTCCATCTTTATCACCACATTTAGCTTTCCACCAGTTAGCATCAGTGTCACGGTCATAAACATAAAGTATTTCTCCTTCTTCGAATGACAATTCATCAGCCTGAATAAAATCAATATGCAGTTAATTGATTGGTCATGTTTACTTAACTAATAACAGTAATTAAACAATTAAAGTATGTAATATAAAGCAATACTTCTTACATGCTGAGCTGTGTAGTTATACAAAGCCCTCACTACCTTCACTTTCCCTTAAAATATTAATTTTAATTAAAAAAACAATTAATTTTTTTTTAAATTGAAATCGTTAAAAACAAAAGTGTATTTATTTAAATAATTAATCGAGTAAACAAATAAATATTTAGGTAATAGAGGTTAGAAAAAAAATTATAATATCGTGCAACACACAAATAATAATTAATTTTATTATTTAATGATAATTTGAGTAATTAAATAAATAATTTTAAAAAATAATAATTATTATTATTGACAGGAGGATTTACCAGGCCTCCAAATTGGTTTCGGTGGTTGTTTGACAGTTGGTTCAACTTCAGACGCCATTTTTTATTTTGATAATTATGGATAAATATAAAAATAATAATAATAATAAATAATTACAATAAAAACTTATTAATTAATATAGATTTATAAATTATAAAATAAATTTTATTTATAAAAACAATATTAGTACCATTTTTAACAGGGATTTAAATTTTCTTTTTAGCAACTTTCATAAATAAAACCATGTCTGTAAATAAAAATTTGTTTTTTAATAATAAGCTAAGTAATTGGTTAAAATAATTAAGGTCATTCTTAGACAGTTCCTCCTCTTTCATTTTTAAAAAATTTCCAATGACTCAACTGTCATCAGCGTATCAAAACTTTATCAATTAATTAAATAAGAATTAAAGAATTAATTGAAAAAATTACAGGTGATATCAATTGGGAGTTAAACAAAATGTGGAAAATAAATTTCAGTGAAATCTCGATGCCAATTTTATAATTTAAGTCTAAAAATTTTTTACTGTAAAATATTTTCAGAGTAAATGCGGATTTAATCCTGAATCAATGCGAAGTGGATCATTTTTTATTTGCTTTATATTCTCAGAGTGAAATTCAATTTATTTTAACATTAAAACTCCGGATCGATGTAAATTTTATAATTCGAATTTTCAAATTTTATAGGCTAAAATTTATTCAACAAATTTTGTTCAACTCCTAAGTGATTTTTTAAAATTTTAAATCGCGGCGAAATTGTCCTTTTTTCAATTAAAGTTTTAAATTTTTTTTAAATTAATTAATAAAATTCTAATACGGTTACGACAGTTGAAAGAGACTTCATATTTTTAAAAGTGGAGAGAACTGTTTGAGAATAGCCTTCAAGTAATTGCTGAGTAATTGAAGACTTACTGAAAAATACTGCGAGAACAAATGCAATCATTACCCAAACCAAGCATCTCCATTTAGATTTAGTATGCTCTTCAAGTTTCAATGACTCTTTGTTTAATTTGACAGCATTTATTTCTGTTAATTTGTCGGATTTCTCAAGAGAACTCATATCTTTTTTTATAATTGCATTTGCTGTTAACGCATGTTCTTTCATATTGCTTGTCATCAGTAACATATTTTCGGCTATTATTTCTTGCATATTACGATTGTATTTTATTAAAGCATCTAAATCTTCATCTTGAGTTGGTGATGCACTTGAAAGACGATGTCTTATACCAACATCATCTACAAATTTATTTGGGTTTAAAAAAAAATTCATTTTTAAAACTTAATAAATTTGAGCCATTTGTAAATGGAGTAATTTAAAATTTTCAAATATTAAGATTTGATTTTTAGTAAAACTATTACCAGAATCAGTGTTAAATAATTCGGATCGTAATTCTTTATTATATTTAGCAGAAGTTTTTTGATGAATTTGCGCAACAATATTGGGCCCAGTTGAATCTACAAGCACAGATGATGATCTAGGTAACATTTGCGCTGCTACAACCCGTTCTATCGGATTACTAAATTTACCGGCATCGATAACTCTTTTTAAAAAATCTATTCTCTTTGTATAGTCCATCATTTTGTCCCCACTGGGTTTGCTGTAATACAAAACATAAAAATCCGTCCATCATAATGAGTGTGAATGTAACTGACAAGTGGGAATTTTTTTAATTTTTGAATTAAGAAATAATCTTAGAATGAAAATTAAAAAAACGCCATTCTTAGAAGTAAATTTCATGACACATTTATATATGTAAAAAGGTATAGCCACAATTGAAGGCATTGGAGTCATCGGTATATATAGACATGAAAATGAAAGCTTATTTAAAGATCTTTCAGATGTATTTTATAAAAATTCGATGAGTTGTTACATTCGAAAGTTCTTGAAAAAAGAATTAGTAGAAATATGAATTTTTGAAATTTTTAAATGCTGTAACTTCTAAACCAATTGACCAATTTTGCTCATCTTTGAACTTGATCTCGAAAATCATCTTCAGAAAGAATATATTGAATTTTATTAAGATTCATTAAAAATTATGGACACTATTGTCGTGACAAGCTGCGTTCTATTGTATATATATGTATATTTATATAAATACATACATATATAAACTTTTGAACCATCAGCTCAAGCTGAGTTTGGAGGTATCAAAATGTTTCTAAAATTTCATCATAACGACAAATCCAATAGTTAAATTTCTTTGAAATCTACGAATAGAAATCCGTACGCGCTCTTTTTTAAATTTCGCTATTTTAATTTAATTATTTAAAATTTTCAAATTGTCTCATGTCTGATACATTCACACTCGTTCCATCATAACTAGATCATACTTAAAATAAAAATCTTTATTAAATTTATTCAATATGAATTTTCAGTATTATTCAACTAAGAACTTACTCTGGTAATGTTTGTAATTTCTTGATAGCATCATCCAGCGCATTAATGTACTGGAAAACGATAATAGCTATTTAAAAATAAAATAAAACATTAGACTATTGATAGGAATCGCAACTGTACCTTCTCCAATCTCCAATCTTGATGACTATCTTCCTTGGCCAGTAATTCACATCGCCCAAGTAATCTTCTAACATTTATCTCAGATCTTGACATTCGTATTGAATTTTGTTGCGTCATTTTTTCAAATTTATAAAATCCTTATTTAATATTTTTCTAAAAAATAATCAATACATTTAATAAAAATTTTCTGTTATCAGTATCGATAGATAAAAGTTATTCATTTCTCATTTGTAATTACAAATAAATCATTATTATTATATTAATAATAATAATTAAAATACAAACAGATGTTTTATGAAAAGACAATAGTCAGTTGTTTTAAATTTTATGTAACCAAGAAAATATAAAATATAAAAAATATATTAAAAAATATTTCAAACAATTAGTAGACAATTCTTTCTATTATTATTATTATTAATAATAATAATAATAATTACAGTAGCAATAATATTAAAATATAATACAAAAATTAAATACCAAAATGGACGTACACGTGTTTACTGTGACGTCATATGACGCATCATGACGTAAAAAAGTTTCAATGATTTAAAATTTCATTGGTCTTTCGCAGACAATTAAACCAATCAAAATTATCGTTACTCTGCAGTCTTTTCATGAGCACAAATCACTTTTTCTTTTTTTGCACAAAATTCCAGTACTAAAACAGACTCCAATTTTCTCCTTCTAGACGATTTCAGTTTTAAAAATTTGAATAAATTAAAAATAAAATAATTATTTAAAATCCAAAAGTAATAAATAAAATATATAAAATAACAAACTAGTTTATATGGAGATGACGTAGTTGTCGTTGTCGTCGGTAGTTTGTCGTCGTTGCGATATTCTCTATAAAAAGGTGGGGAGTTTCAACAAAAGCAACACCAGCAACAAAACTGAAATAAAAATAAAAAATAATAATAATAATAAATAAAAGAGTAAAGAGTTTAGAGCAAGTAATAGAATGTATGAGTAAGAAAGATAAAGTAATAGATGGTGTAGGTACAGGTCTAGGTGTAGGTATTTGGATGGTATTGGTGTAGATGAGATGTTGGTATTAGTAGTGTCGTTAGTGTGATGTATGTAGTGTACCTCGGGTTACTTATGCTGGTGTACTTGGTATATGTGCAAGTAAATGTAAAAGTATATGTGAAACAGCTCAGAGAAATGAAGAGCGAAGTTGGTCGCGCGCGGGAATATCGTCGGTTGTATGTTTGACCCTTTTTGTGCTTGTGATTTATCCAGGAGATTATATTGTGACTACTGGTGCGAGGAAACGTGTGTGTTGTTTTTTTTTTTACCGCCAACAATATAATTACTATACATTGTGTGAACAAGTTTACTTTTTTATATATATACATATATTACATTATTAATTTTACGGTAAGGTATCAACTTTAGCTTCTTATTTTTTTTTTTATCACATTGTCCATTTATTCATATCCATGTCCGTTTCTAGGTACGTTCAAGTTCTTCCACGTCCATGTCTGTTTATACTAGTATTTATTTATTTATTTATATATAAATAATTAAATTTATGTACGGGTATTTAAAATAATTTATTTATTTAGTGACGGTATCGGCATTTTTTTTTTTATTCCTCAGATATTTGTACCCGAGGAGTCTCTTTACTACTACGGCTACGGGTTTTATAGAATACGGCGCAACGACGCAATCGAAATTTTGTATAGTACATACCTACATTGAATGAACACGAACGAAGCTTCGGACTTTTAAAAATGCGCGATATTTTATTTAACGTTTATTGTACGTTTTTTTTTATATAATCATCTTATTATTATTTAATTACCTTCAATTAGTTCAGTTGTCGCTCTTGTATTTGTTATTATTTTTAATTATTTTAATTTGCAGTGAGAAAATTTACAAAAGTTATATTTTCATACATAACCTTTTGGTGATTGTCAGATGTAGGTTAGGTGTGTTTTAGCAAGAAAACTTCGTTGACCTTTTAACCACGTTTTTTTTTTTTATTTTACATTAATAACTTTATTTATAACGGTATTTATATATTTTATTATATCAGTTAGTTATTTATATTTATTTATTTATCTGGACACGAGGGATTGGTGGAGATGCTTGGGAATGAATGAACGCGTGCTTGTAATTATTTTTGGTTGATTGTGATGAGGATTGATCAGTTGGTTGTTGGTTAATTTATCAGATTGTTTATTTATTTGTTCATTAATTAATTATTGTTTTTTTTGTTTCATCAGATTGTGTGTAAAAGAAAACGAGTGAAAAATGGCAACTTTGGCTGAGCAAGCATCCAAACTATTGGATTTTAATCAGAAGCTGGACATAACGCTTCTTGATAGTATTGTCGTGTGTATGTATAATGGAATTGGTGAACAACAAAAAATAGCACAGGAAGTCCTCACTACACTTAAGGAACATCCTGATGCTTGGACGCGTGTGGATACTATTTTAGAATATTCCCAGGTTTGTTGTTATTTTATGATACTCAAGTTACCAATGATTATAAAGTTATCTAATGTCTAATAATTTTTTTTATTTAAATTGCACTTGTAGATTTTTCAATTTTCTACATGTGCATTTTTTTTTTTTTTTTTTTTTTTTTTTTTTTTTTTTCATGTAATTGATGTATTGAAAAAAAATCTAAAATTTTTTGTCTGCTACTCCAGGATCAAGTTAGCCGATTAATAACTTTTAAATTTTTTTATAAACGATAAATTATAAAACAAAAATATTTAAAAAAAATTACACCTACAGATTTTGAAATTTTCTACATGTGCATATTTTTAGTTTTTGTATTTTCGTAACTGATTTGTTAGAAAAAAAATAAAAATTTTTAATTGTCTGCTTACTTGAGGATCTTTATTATTTTTAATACTTAATTGCTATTGTGGGTTGTTCGACTTATTTAAAATTTTATAAATTTTTGGTGTTACAGAATCAAGAGACAAAATTTTATGCATTACAAATTTTGGAGCAAGTCATTAAAACAAGATGGAAAGTGCTACCAAGAAATCAGTGCGAAGGCATAAAGAAGTATATCGTAGGATTGATTATTAAGACCAGTAGTGATCCGGAAACAATGGAAAATTCCAGAGTTTACCTTAATAAACTTAACATTATTCTTGTACAAGTAAGTTATTCTAGTACTTATTCATTAATTACTTTGTTATTTATTTATTTAACTACTTATAGAAATGATAAAGTCTAACTCGGTGTATTAGTCACTAAAAATAATTCTTTAATTCTTTTTTTATAATTAATATCAAGTAAATTCAAATTCAAAATCTTTTATCAACTAATTTCACTTTTTTTTTTAATTATTTATATTTATTTATCAATAGAAAAAAAAATATTTAATAACTTCAATAAGTTGATGGAAAAAAGAGCAATGGAAAAATTACAGTTTTAAAAAATTACAATTATAGATACAAAATTGTAATTTCTACCAAAAAATTTGAATGTTGAAAACCTGTTTGCCAATAAGGCTGAAAAAAGTCATGAATACGAATTTTTATTATGCTGTCATCTAAACTCGAAACAGGAAGTTGAGTCGCCAAAAAAATATTCTGTATTCTATAAAATTTTATACACAAAATTTATTGATAAATTGTAATAAAAAATAACGATAATAATTATAGTACAGCATGATAATTTTTTGGTGACTTAATTTTCAGTTTCAAGTTTGGCCGTCAGCATAATAAAAATTCGGACAACTTTTTTTTCTGTAACGTTTCAGAAATAATGTAATTTTATAAATTTTTTAAGTAAAAAAACTTTTGATATTTTAAACTGTAATTTTTCCATAGTGACTGGAGTAGATTTAAAAGAAATTTTACGAATCATGAGATTAAAAAAAAAAATTGATGATTAAAGATAATAAAATTATTAATAAATAAAAATAAAAAATTGTAGATATTAAAACGTGAGTGGCCAAAGAATTGGGAATCCTTCATCGGTGATATAGTTGGTGCAAGTAAAACAAATGAAAGCTTATGTCAAAACAACATGGCAATTCTTAAACTATTATCAGAAGAAGTGTTCGACTTTTCAAGCGGACAGATGACACAGACAAAAGCAAAACATCTTAAAGATACAATGTGCAGTGAATTTTCACAAATATTTCATCTGTGTCAGTTTGTGATGGACAATTCACCCAACGTACCACTTGTAGCAGTTACTCTCGAGACACTGCTGAGGTTTTTAAACTGGATACCACTCGGTTATATATTTGAAACGAAATTAATCACAACGTTGATATTTAAATTTCTAAATGTTCCGATATTTCGTAATGTTACGCTTAAATGTTTGATTGAAATAGCCGCCGTTACGGTGGCTAATTATGACAACATGTTTGTGTTATTGTTCACAAATACAATGCAACAATTAGAAGAAATGTTATATCCGACGACAAACATCCGCGATGCTTATGCTTACGGTCAAGACGATGAGCAAAATTTTATTCAAAACTTGGCAATATTTTTGTGCACATTTTTAAAAGAACACGGCGCATTGGTTGAGAAAAAAGAATTGAATGAAACCCTACTGAAGGCACTTCACTATCTTGTGTTGATATCCGAAGTTGAAGAAGTTGAAATATTCAAAATATGTCTCGAGTACTGGAACAGTTTGGCCGCTGATTTATACCGGGAAAATCCGTTTTTGTCATCACCGCCAATGATTAATCCGAAAAATAATATGGCGATACCACCTCGACGTGCATTTTATTGTCCAGTATTGACTAAAGTCCGTTATATTATGATAAGTCGTATGGCTAAGCCGGAAGAAGTATTGGTAATTGAGAATGAAAATGGTGAAGTTGTACGTGAATTTATGAAAGATACTGATTCTATTAATTTATATAAAAATATGCGCGAGACACTTGTTTATTTAACGCATTTAGATTACGCAGATACGGAAAAAGTTATGACTGAAAAATTACAGAATCAAGTTAACGGAAGTGAATGGTCATGGAAAAATTTAAATACACTTTGTTGGGCAATTGGTAGTATTTCTGGTGCAATGCACGAAGAAGATGAAAAACGTTTTTTGGTAACAGTTATTAAAGAATTACTGGGTTTGTGTGAACAGAAAAAAGGCAAAGACAACAAGGCAATTATTGCTAGTAATATTATGTATGTTGTCGGACAATATCCGAGATTTTTACGCGCCCACTGGAAGTTTTTGAAAACTGTTGTCAATAAACTATTTGAATTTATGCACGAAACACATGACGGTGTACAGGACATGGCTTGTGATACATTTATTAAAATAGCATTAAAGTGTCGTAGACACTTTGTAACAACTCAAGTTGGCGAGTCAATGCCATTTATTGAAGAAATTTTGTCTACGATCAGCAGCATTATTTGTGATTTACAAACTCAACAGGTTCATACATTTTATGAAGCCGTTGGTTATATGATTAGTGCTCAGGTTGATGACATTGGACAGAAAGAACGAATTGAACGTTACATGCTGCTGCCAAATCGAGTGTGGGATGATATTATTAGTCAGGCATCGAAAAATGTTGATGTCCTAAAGGATCCAGAAGCTGTCAAACAGCTTGGTAGCATTCTCAAGACTAATGTACGGGCGTGTAAAGCATTAGGACACCCGTATGTTATACAGTTAGGAAGAATATACTTAGACATGTTAAATGTATACAAGGTAATTTTATTTTTATGACACTAGCATGGAAACTGAGTTTCAGTGTCTACAGCCAGTCGAAATGAGCTAATTTCAGTCTAATGCGGCGAACTAGGATATTACACACCTAGGAGGAAAGTAGGACATTCTAACCCACGTGCATAATTGCGCACTGAACCCGAAGGTGAAGGCGGCAATCACGCGGATTGGGACGTCGTATTTTCCTCCGTGGTATGCATACTATTTTTCACCAGATTCGCACCTGAAAGTTTAAACTTTTGCTTCTGTTTGTGGAAAGAATGACGCAGGCGCTAATTTTCATAATTTGTTTTCTTATAAAAGGAAAGAACGACTTTCTTCCCTCTAAACAGGGCAAGAATTTAAACTTTCGGCGCAGGTATGGTGAAAAATATTAGAAATCGCGTAAATTACGAATGCCTTCAGTTAGCGGGCAGAAACAAACGTGTATTGTCTTTTGGAAGAAACAAATAATGTCTCTGCCCGCTGATTGAAGGCATTCGCAATTTAAACTCTGATACTTGACATTTGTTTAATAGTAATTTCAGACCATTAATTTTATTTACGTAAATGACAATTCTGACTGTGATTAAGTTTTATAAAAATTAGTGTGAATAATAAATAGTATTTATAGTTTCTGCTTAATTATAAATTACAAATGACAATTTACGCTTATGCTAATAGTTGATGACACCATTGGTCTTAAATTAACTTGCTTATGACTGGCTGTTGATACTGAAACTTCAAGTTCCAATGCAGATAATCATGAAAAATATTGTGTGTAATTCAGGATGAGACACGATTTCAGACTACGGGTGATGTCAGCCAACTTTACCCTGGTCTGAAATCGTTTTATTTTTTTCCTTGTTATGCAATATACTATTATTAATCATTTAATATTTGAATTATAGGTAATGAGTGAAAATATAAGTGCTGCGATAGCTTTAAATGGTGAAGGTGTGACAAAGCAACCGTTGATTAAAAGTATGAGAGTTGTTAAAAAAGAAACATTAAAATTGATCTCCGATTGGATTAGCAGATCGAATGATCACCAAATGGTAACTTTAATTTTTTTATTTAATTTAAATAAATTATATGTGGACATGACCCAAATTACAAATTAACAATTTAAATTTTTTCTATCATCAGGTTCTTGAAAATTTCATTCCACCTCTGCTGGACGCCGTGCTGTTGGATTATCAGAAGACAAATGTACCGTGTGCGAGAGAATCCGAAGTGCTGAGCGCAATGGCCACAATTGTTAATAAATTAGAGGGACACATTACCAGCGAAGTGCCGAAAATATTTGACGCTGTGTTTGAATGCACACTGGAGATGATAAACAAAGACTTTGAAGAGTTTCCTGAACACAGAACAAACTTTTTCCTTTTGCTGCAGGCCGTTAATGTCCACTGCTTCCCGGCATTCTTATCAATACCGCCTGCACAATTTAAACTTGTACTTGATTCAATAATATGGGCGTTCAAACACACGATGAGAAATGTTGCTGACACGGGTTTGGCTATTCTTTATCAGTTGTTACAAAATATTGAACAACATGAACAAGCTGCACAGAGTTTTTACCAGACATACTTTACTGAAATTCTTCAACATATATTTAGTGTTGTCACTGACACCTCACATACAGCTGGTAATTAATATATTTATTTTTTAATTCATCATTATCATCATCATCATTATCACTATAATTAATAACAATAATTTATTTAACGCTTTCCCAAATTTACAAAATTTTACACCAATCATTTGCGTTATCACAGTGAGCATACAAAAAATCATGAAGTTAGCAGACAATTAACAATTTCCGGATTTTTTATTCAACAAATTTAAAAAAAAAAAAAAAAAAAAAAAAAAAGCATGTAAAAAATTAAAAAAGCTACAGGCGCAATTTTTTGAATATTTCTTTTTTATAATTTATCGTTTTTGAAAAAATTAAAAAATTATTAGACATCGGTTAATTTCAGTATCATAAAAAGGAAATAAACATGTCCGGTCATACAGTTTAATTATTGGACTCAGTTTTCACTCTATTTTCCATTTCCACTGAAATTGACATCTTAAATGCATTTAGAGGGCCATTAAAAATAAAGTTTTAAATAATTTATTGCATATTGTACTGGCATGGATTTTCTCTGTGATTTTCTTATGTCGCTACACTTCCACCGCAAGGTGAGGCAGGGCATCATCGTTACGATGTACAAAGTAAAGTACAAGTCAAACCACAGTATAACGAGTAAAAGAGCTTAGGGAAATATAGGAAAGACAATAAAAAACTGAAAAAGTTTTAGAAATAAAACCCACTAATAATTATTTATTAATTACAGGTTTAACAATGCACGCAACTATTTTGGCATACATGTTTACATTAGTTGAATTGGGAAGAATTCTTGTACCACTTGGCCCAATACCTGACAACAGACTTTATGTACAAGAATTTGTTGCCAGTTTATTGAAAGCAGCCTTCCCACATTTAACAGATAATCAGATAAAAATAACTGTCCAAGGACTGTTTAATTTGGATCAAGACATACCGGCATTCAAGGAACATCTCAGAGATTTCCTTGTACAAATTAGAGTAAGTTTATTTTTACAATAACTATTATTAATAAAGTATATATTTATTGATGACAATATTAATGATAAATTATAAAAATAGGAGTATACTGGTGAAGATGATTCTGATCTATATTTGGAAGAACGTGAGACGGCTTTACGAACCGCTCAAGAAGAAAAAAGGCGGCAACAAATGGCTGTACCGGGTATTATTAATCCTCATGAAATTCCAGAGGAGATGCAGGACTGAATTTTTACATCCCCATACCTCATTAATTCCTCCTGCACATCTAAAACGAAAGACACTTTGTCGTAGATTTAATAACCAACAACAATTCATTTACATTATTATTATCATCTGTATTCTTTACCGTAAATCATTTTAAATATTAAATTCATTTATAAAATAAAAAAAAAAAAAAAACAAAAGTAATAATGGTTGCAGATACTCGCGGATAATTTTAACGCTAGAGTGTCATAATATCCTTGTTAAAGGAGGTAAGCCCGAAACGACGTGATTGTTACTGGTAAAAAAATATATACATATTATATATATATATATTTAATAATGAAATGGAAAAACGAAAAAAAATAATTTTTGTTTGTTAATGAGTGCCTGATTTTCTCTAATAATTCCACGTAATTTAAACCGGTTTTCGTAATTAAATAATAGTACTCCAGTAGTTTATTAATTGATAAAAAAAAAAAAAAAAAAAAATAATAAATAAATACAGAAATGCTGGAAATAATTTAAAAAGCACCAGGTAGCATTAAGATTTACTGCCACTGATTTTTTCATAAAATTTAAAAAATTAAATATAAATACGTGACATAATTTTGTACTTCGTAAACAAGTTTAATAAAATGAAAAAAAAAAAAAACAAAAAAAAATATATATATATTAATACATAGTTAATAAATTGTGGTGTCTGAATTTAAAAAACATTGTGGGTATTTGTTATATAATCAGATTTAACGCTGCGATAATTATTAATTTATAAATTAATAATTACGAAGCAACGACGTCTGTGATGCAACGTTTGTATTTCATTAATTAATTTCAAAATATAGTTCATTTTTTTTTTAAATCTAATTTTCTTTCTTTTGAGTGACTAATAAATTAGAATTTATGTAACAGTACGTTGACAGTCTAATTGTCACTCAATTATTCAAATGCTTGATGCCTGAGTATGTTTATTAGACAACTGATAAAACAAAACAATGATAACAGTTTAATAATTAACACAATGAATTAACACGGCAGCTGATATTGTGAATAATTTTTGGTACATAAAAAATGGTCATTTATTATTATTTTTTTTTATTCACTTCGTTAATGACGAATTAATTAATTTGATTTATTATTTTTCGTTCCTCGCATTCCTATTAAACCCCATCTTCACACGGTATTGATTAATTTAATTAGCATCAGTAATTAATTAATAAACTGCAGTTACACAATTTAAATAAATAATATATTTGATATTTAAATTTTAAAAATCGTGATATCGCAGCAAATTGTCTTGCATTGAAAAATTAAACCGTCGATTTTACAATTATTAAATATATGTTTGTTAAATAATTATATATCATTAAGAATTTAAAAATTTTGTGACCTGATTGTGTGTATGTACCAAAAAAAAATTGATAAACAATTAAATTATTTAAAATAATAAAAATGAAATTCACTGAAATTCGAGCTTGCCTCCGCAATATTTTCGTCTTCTACATAAATTATATTGACGCGGTTTTTAAATCGACATTGGTGTGTATAAGGAATTATAATTATTATTAATAACTTTTTTTTTTGCTTCGTACGAGCATTTATTTCTGTAGACGTATCATTATATTTTTTTTTTATTTTTTTCCTCAACAAAAATAAATAAAAATATAAATTTTGATTGTTAATTTAAAAGTAATAAATAAAAGGGCCAATTATCGTTTTATTTTGTACGGTAATTAATTAACAAAATAAAATAATTCATTTAATTGTTATTATAATTAGTAGCTGGTAACTTTTGGGATTCAATGGGGCCATTGCTAATTGCTTGTGTGCGTCTCCAAATTAATTAATTAGTTAATTAATTAATTAATTGAAGTTTGGTTTTGTAATTTTTAAATTTAGTCGCATGATTTTATTAATTTTTTTTTCTTCTCTTTTTTTTATAAATTACCGTACGTTTATTCTCATTTATTATTCTGTATTCGCTTTATAAACATTCAATTATACTATTATCTAGTTACAAACGATCTGTGTAAATATAAACATTCATGAAAAAATGGTATTTAGCATATTAATTGAATGAAGATGCGTGTGATTGAACTTTTAATTTCATTTATACATAAAAAAAAAAACATTTAATTAAAATAAATAAATAAAACTAATTAAATCCATATTAAATTTTCCATTATTAATTTACTGGATTTAAACAAAATATATAAAGACAATATATTTGTGAAGAATATAATAAAATTATCAAACATACGCCTAAAGATTTCATTGTGAACAAATATTCTCAAGTGTTAAATTATAAAAAAATAAAAACTTTTTTTTAGTCTTATGACTTTAAAAAAAAAAAATAATTTGTATAAAATATATATCTAAAATAATATGTTCGGTATTTAAATTTAAAAAATAAATTTGTTCAATAGTCCACTGACTGAAGTATAAATGAATTCAGAGATGAATAAAAAAAAATTTTAATTAATGAATGATAAGGAAAATTAAAAAAAAAATAAATAAAGAAAACATTTTAATTGATAATAATAAAAAATAATTTGTGCGACGTTTATTTAAGCTTAACGAATACGCCACGGTAGTTTTGTAAACGATAATTATTACGACAGATTGAATAATTAAAAAAAATATATAAATGATAATTAATATTTAATGAAATGATAAAGATAAATGACTTAAAGAAAAACTATTAATATTAATAATAATAATAATAATAATAATATCGACGAGGATTAATATGTGAAGGTAAATATAGTGATGATGGATATTAGTATGTCATACGTATGAAAAAGAAAAAAAAAAAAAAAAAAAAAAATGTATGAGTGAATTTACAAGTTTAAGAAATCTATCAGTTATTCATTATAACGATAAAGTATGTAAAGAGTTTAATAATACTTACTAATAAAATAAAAAAAAAAATTGTGGATTTTGGTTTTTTTTAAATTTATTGCTGGATTTGAAATTTAAAACCGGATGGGATTTAAAATAAATTTCCCGAACTGTAGCTGACAATTGACAATTTTTAAAATTTTTGAATAATTAAATAAAAAATATAACATTCGTATTTGAATAATTGAAAAATCAGTACGCTTACTTTTTAGAATTTTATTATTTAAATTTGTTTATTCAAAATTTATTAATTGTCTCAGCTTTGCTACGTTACATGAATAAAATTTTATGATCGTAAGTTTAGACAATTAACAATGATTGGATTTTTTTTTCAATAAATCAATTAAAAAAAATAAAAGAGAAATATGCACGTATAGAAAATTAAAAAAACTACAAGTATATTTTTTTTTATAATTTATAGTTTCGAGAAAATTCAAAAAATTATTAGACTTCAGCTAACTTCAGTATCTTAAAATTCACGAGTGTAAATGCAGCAGACATCAGATAAATTTAAAATTATAAATAAGCGGAGTAAATAATAAAAAATGTACTTATCAATTTTTAAATTTTGAAAATGCGCGTTTTTTAAAAATTTTACTTTATTTATTATTTACTCAATTGATTTATAATTTAAAATTTGCCTAATTTTTGCTACATTCACACTCATTAAAATTTTCAGTTAAACCTTAGAATGATTAATTAAAAAATAATTTCACTTGCATTAATTAATAACTTTTAAACTAATGAGACAATAAAATAGTAAATTGTGTGACGAGAGACAAAACAAGAAGATTTCTGACCTGAAGTTGCCGAAACCAAAAGTGATGGCTGCCAACTCTTAAAATTTGAAATTTTATTTAATGCGCGCCAAAAATTAAATTTTCAATAATCATCATTGAGTTTTAATGTCTGCAGCCCGCATCCAGTTAAAATGAGGAAATTTAATGAAAACCAATAGCGCTCAAATATTGCAGACCCTTATACCTGGAGTATACCGACAAAAGTTAAATGCACTTTAGGTTGGTAAGTGTCCGAGCACATTAACGTTTGAATATCACTCTTACGATTGTTATCCCCACCACTCTTCAGTTAAGCAAAAGACAGCTGAGTGCTGAGTCAGTGCCAGTGGAGTTTTAAATTTCTTTTAGTTCCCAAGCTCCAAGTCTAAGGTATGCATAAAATATATAAATAAATTTTACTTATACTTACATTAACCCTCAATTACTCGCATGGGGTTAAAGCGCATGCGAGCAGCATAATTTTATTGGTGGAACAAATTAAAGGTTAATTCGTGCAATTTTGTGGTTATTTTTCAGAGCGAGACACGTGTTGTTTGATCCTAAGTATTTTATTAAAAATAAATAAATCATGAGTGATAATAAAAGTGAAGATTTAGCAACAGCTATTTTAAAAAAGAAGAGCAAGCCCAATAGATTGCTCGTGGATGAAGCCGTCACGGATGATAATTCCGTGGTTGCTT
Organism: Microplitis demolitor; assembly: GCF_026212275.2. NCBI lineage: Eukaryota > Metazoa > Arthropoda > Insecta > Hymenoptera > Braconidae > Microplitis > Microplitis demolitor. The sequence goes on from NC_068545.1 coordinate 5,233,173, forward strand.
TGTCCGATGCCAAAATGGCGGAGTTGCAATTATTCAGGGGTGACACAGTTTTACTAAAAGGTAAAAGACGCAAGCAGACCGTCTGCATCGTCTTGTCTGATGACTCATGTCCAGATGACAAAATTCGAATGAACCGGGTGGTACGAAATAATTTACGTGTCCGTTTGAGTGACGTCGTTTCAGTCCAACCATGTCCTGATATTAAATATGGGCAGAGGATCCACGTGTTGCCTATTGATGATACTGTCGAAGGACTCACTGGTAATCTATTTGAAGTGGCTTTGAAGCCGTATTTCGTGGAGGCTTATCGTCCTGTTCACAAGGATGACATCTTTGTCGTCAGAAGCGCAATGCGCGCTGTGGAATTCAAAGTCGTGGAAACTGATCCCAGTCCTTACTGTATAGTTGCGCCGGAAACTGTAATCCATTGCGAGGGTGAGCCAATTAAACGTGAGGAAGAAGAAGCTGTTTTTAATGCCGTAGGGTATGATGACATCGGTGGTGTCCGCAAGCAGCTCGCACAAATAAAAGAAATGATCGAGTTACCCCTGCGTCATCCTTCGCTATTTAAAGCCATTGGAGTTAAACCACCACGTGGTATTTTACTGTACGGACCACCAGGTACTGGAAAGACACTTATTGCTCGTGCAGTTGCTAATGAAACCGGCGCATTCTTTTTCCTTATCAACGGCCCGGAAATAATGAGCAAACTCGCTGGAGAATCTGAAAGTAATTTGCGTAAAGCCTTCGAAGAAGCTGAGAAAAATTCACCTGCTATTATTTTCATTGATGAAATAGATGCTATTGCGCCTAAACGTGAGAAAGCTCAAGGAGAAGTTGAGAAACGGATTGTTTCACAATTGCTGACACTGATGGACGGTATGAAGAAGACATCTGATGTTATTGTGATGGCCGCGACCAATCGCCCCAATAGCATTGACGGAGCATTACGTCGCTTCGGGCGTTTCGACAGAGAAATAGATATCGGTATTCCTGATGCCATCGGACGTCTAGAAATTCTGCGAATTCACACCAAGAATATGAAACTCGCTGATGATGTTGAATTGGAACAGATCGCTGCTGAAACCCACGGACATGTAGGCGCTGACATGGCTTCCTTGTGTTCCGAGGCTGCATTGCAGCAGATTCGTGAAAAAATGGATTTGATTGACCTGGAAGATGAGCAGATTGATGCTGAGGTACTAAATTCGCTTGCAGTCACCATGGAGAACTTCAGATATGCTTTGTCCAAGAGTACTCCAAGTGCTTTGCGCGAAACTACTGTTGAAGTTCCTAACGTCACGTGGGAGGACGTCGGAGGTCTGCAGAATGTTAAAAAAGAGCTACAGGAACTGGTACAGTATCCTGTTGAACACCCGGAAAAATTTTTGAAGTTTGGCATGCAGCCATCGAGAGGAGTTTTGTTTTACGGTCCACCTGGATGTGGTAAAACTTTGCTGGCTAAAGCTATTGCTAATGAATGTCAAGCTAATTTTATTTCTGTCAAGGGACCGGAATTGCTGACCATGTGGTTCGGAGAATCTGAAGCCAATGTACGAGATGTCTTTGACAAAGCCAGGTCAGCTGCACCCTGTGTTCTGTTTTTCGATGAACTGGATTCCATTGCCGCATCTAGGGGTGGATCAGGTGGTGATGGAGGTGGTGCTGCGGACCGTATTATCAATCAGGTTCTCACTGAAATGGATGGAATGGGAGCTAAGAAGAATGTGTTCATCATTGGTGCTACAAATCGTCCAGATATAATTGATCCTGCTGTGCTTCGACCAGGGCGGCTTGATCAACTTATTTACATACCGCTTCCTGATGAAAAATCACGAGAAGCTATTTTCAAAGCCAACTTAAGAAAATCTCCGGTAGCTAATGATGTTGACTTGACGCTCCTCGCTAAAGTAACACAAGGTTTCTCCGGTGCTGATTTGACTGAAATTTGTCAGCGTGCTTGTAAATTAGCCATCAGACAATGCATCGAAGCCGACATGCGCAGAGAAAGAGAACGAGCGGAGAACCCTACAGCTGCTGAGGATATGGAACAAGATCTAGATGATCCTGTGCCGGAAATCACTCGGGCTCACTTTGAAGAAGCCATGAGATTCGCTCGGCGTTCTGTATCAGACAACGACATCAGAAAATACGAAGGATTCGCACAAACTCTACAGCAATCTCGCGGCTTTGGTACTAATTTCAGATTCCCTCAAAGTACCACCGGAAGTACTCAAGACACTTCGCAAAGAGATCAAGGTTTCCAAGATGACGCTGATGATGATCTCTATAATTAAATGTCTCTCTTAAAAATCCAGAAAAGATAAATGAATAAATAAATTATTATTATTATTTTTTTTTTTTCAATAAACATTTTTTTTTTAAGTAAATAATTTTTGTAATCAATAATTGTGAATTTTTTAAATTAATAATACAATTATATTGATGATATTACAAAAATAATAATTAAGTTTTTCTATCTCAATAGTATAATAATTTATAATGATTTAAATAAATGATAATTATTCTCAAAAAATTTTTTTTATTTCTTATATATTACAAATATAATTAATACATCATTTATTGTTTTAATCTTATTAATAATTAATTATTAAATCAATTAAGTTCTATTTTTAAAAAAATTTTTATCAGTTAATTATTTTATATTAAATATTAAGACTTTTTTTTTATCTTCAAAATTTTAAAATACAAAACGGACATGATACTTTCACTAATTGATGCATCACTATCAGAAAAGGTGTAAACCTGCTTATCAAAATTAATTCATTTATTTTATTTACTTTTGTAAATATTTATTTCGCGCCAAATACAAAATTTTTTTTAAGAAGGCATATTACTAATTTATTAATCTAAAAATTGAGTTTGTGGCGAAACAATGAATTTTAGAGAAAAATGTTTGAAACAAAAATTGTAGTAAATTAAATTTGCCACAAAAAAGGTCTCCTTGCTTATCTACGTATCTCTGATAGTTTTGAAGTTACAGGCAAAATAAGTAATAGATTAAGATTATTTAAAAAAAAATAAAAATTCACTTTTTACTTAAATTTAAAATTGCGTCGAAATAATTAAGCGTACGTGGAAATGTCACGAGGCCTTTTTTCAAGAGAATTTAATAAGCTACTAAATTGTCTATATACATTTTTGTGATATTTGTACTAGTTTACTCATAAATTGAATTTTTTCATAACAACTTTTAAATACAGTTTGAAAGTTTGCAGCTCCAAAAAATATAAGAGATAAAAAAAAAATATATGATTAATAAGGTGATAAATGATTGTTAATATGCTATTGACTTATTATATTATCATGAATATAATTTTTTATTCTCGCTTATATATCGTAGCTCCTGTCATTATATAGTATATTAATTAATGCGCATATTTTTTATCTATAAATGGTTATCAAACGGTTTTCCGGGACGCCATTGACACCGCTTATAACTTGTTACATACATACTAAATAACAATGAGTATATATATAAATATATATTAAATATTCTTTGCAATAAACTTGTATATAATAAATTTTGCCACGTCAACTATTGCGCCACGGCCACCAATGTACGGTAGCGGTAAGTTTCTGATAAAAAAATATATTTAAACATACAAATCATAGTCTACATATCTTTATAAGTATATCATACATTCTGTATAGAATTAACTAGTCATTTTTCATCCAGTCCTCATCCAAACAATGTGCCATTAACTTGCTCACATATTTTTTTAAAAAAAACTTTTATGTTTTAATTCAAAATTTTAAATCACAAACAATTTATTTATATTTTAATTAAATTACTGAAGTTGCGAAGTGAAAAGTTTATTAAAAAATACATTGTCAAGTGAGATTTACCCTGAACTATTTTAATTGTCAATTAATTAATTTATTAATGGATCATAAAGAAGAAATTGTAAGTCCGATGATGATTCGCGGGCGTTTAAATCCATCGATATTGGCTCGTTATAATCCTACACAATCGAACGATTCATCAAAACAGGTACTATATATATATATATAAATATATATACAATAAACAGTATTTTCATTTATTTCATGATATGCGAACTCTCAATTTAATTTTTTATTGTTTTTATTATGATAACTATCGTTCACGCGCGTACGCACTTTATTCAATTTAAATTCCAAGAAATCTTACAATTAAAATGCCGCACTGAGATATATCTTTACATCTTTTTAGATGGAATTTAAATTATCAAAGTCGGAAATTGTTTATTTATTTTAAACTTTTTATAGCAATCCGCATCCATCTGAAAATAACTAGTTTTTTTTATTTTAATTTCGTTACTGAACGTCTCAATCATGCAAACAAATAAATTTATCTTTATCTTATCGTGTTTCAATAGAAACATCTTTTTTTTATAGTTTTAGAGGTTTTTAGTTCGTATTAGAAATTAGTTGTAAAACTTTCTTTAAAATTTCTAAGTAGAAATTGTTTTTTTATTCAATCTATTATCTTAATTATTTTTTTTACTACTAATTATATAATTTAAATTTTGATGAGTGTGAATGTAGCAAACATTAGACAAGTTTAAATTTATTGATAAATAGAGTAAATAATTAAGAAAATAAAATTTTAAAGAAATGCGCATTTTAAAAAATTTTGAAATTAATAAGTGCATTTTTTTTAAATATTATTTTTTTAATTATTTACTCTATTAATTAATAATTTTTAATTTGTCTAATGTCTGCTACATTCATACATAAATTTTTCGACGTAAGTGTGAATGTAGCAGACAGTTATAAATTTTTTTAATTTTATAATAAATGAATAAAAAGTAGAGTAAAAATTAAAAAATTCACATTTAGATAAACGCAAAATCCGTACGCGCATTTTTTAAAATTTTATTATTTTAATTTACTTATTTCAAAATGATCCTGAAGTTAGCAGCCAGTTTACCATTTTTAGATTTTTTTTCGACAACTTAATTAAAAAAAAAAAAAAAAAAAAAAAAAAAAAAAAAAAAAAAAAAAAAAAAAAAAATGCACTTGTAGAAAATTAAAAAAACTTCAAGTGTAATTTTTTGAAATATTTTTTTTAATAATTTATCGTTTAAAAAAATCCAAAAATTATTAGATGTCGGCTAACTTCAGTATCATTATTTAAAATTTATAAATTGTTTCATGTATACTACTTTGACACTCATTTTGAACACTAAAATTTTAAATCAACAATTACTTACTTATCTACTTTTAGTAAATTTGTATTTTGATTTCAATAATAATTTTAAAAATTTTATTAAACCACAAATTTAAAAAATATCCCAGTGAAATCAGTAGACAGACAACTGATTTTTATTTTTATAAAACAAATTAAAAATTTATAAAAAAAAAACAAAAAAAAAAAACAAGATCTTAGATCTCTGATATTTTCACTACTGAAAATATCCTTTTTAAAATTTCTAATTAAATTCTCATTTAATTTTTATGAGTGTGAATGTAGCAGACAAATTTAAAACTATAAATAAATAGAGTAAATAATTTAAAAAATAATATTTATAGAAAATGCACTTATTAATTTAAAAATTTTTTAAATGAGCATTTTTTTTAAATTTTATTTTATTAATTATTTACTCTATTCATTAATAGTTAAAAATTTGTCTGATGTCCTTCATTTACACTCATAAAAAAAAATTTACAAACCGCGCAAATTTAAAATGATACTGGTTAGCCGGCGTCTTATAATTTTTGAATTTTTTTCAAACAATAAATTATAAAAAGAAAGTATTTAAAAAAATTGCACGTAAAGATTTTAAAATTTTTTACAACTGCATATTTTTAGATTTTTTTTTGTAATTAACTGATTAAAAAAAAATTCAATTTTTCATTGCTAATTTCAGGATCATAATTTAAAAATTCATTCAAAACTTTTTTCACTTTATATTAAAATAATAAAATACCATGTCCGCCTTGATAAATATTTTAGCATCCCAAATTCCCTTGTAGTGGAGCAGATTTAAGAAACTCCCAATCGAACCCTATCAGGGATTTTTTAAAAAGTGACTCATCACCAGAAAGTGGCGCCGCCCTCATCAAGACCTAGAAGTACCAACACGGTCATTGGTGTTCAGTCGTGTCGTCATTGAATGTAAACTAAAAAAACTCTCTTCTTACTCTTCATACTCATACTCGTACTCACTACGATCTACTATACATCCACTATTACAAAAGTAAAAGAGTAAAAAGTAACGAGTAACGAGTGTTGACTTAAATAAAAATGGTGGTACAAATACGAGTATAGTGTCTCATACTCCATACATACCCATATACATACTCATATATACATATATATACATATATACAATATCTCAAGACGTGGTGTTGCCGTATCTGACGAGCCCGAGTAAGTTTGCCCCTTCTTTTTTTTTCTACCTCTCCTCACTCTTAACTCAGCACACGATCCCCTACTCATCCTCTTATCTATTTTTTTATTTTTTACATACACTCTGAAACATATCAAGTATATTACAAGTCCATACTCATACATTTACATTTATACTCACAGTACATAGGGGCTGGTGATACATCTGCGCCAGGCGTGGTCACTTATTCACGACTCACGACACCACCAACGTATACCTCTACTACTAAAGTTAAGACCAAAGAGATATACTTGTATATTTATATATACGTATACTATAAGCCGAGTCATAGCTGTAGTCCGTAGCCAGTACTCAGTACTCACACATAGACAAGAACGTTGGAGATCCAAGAACTCATTGTAATTTGTGCAAGGAAACCATCAACATATCAAGTAAACCCAAGCAACCATCGAGAGCGTCATCGTCCTCGTTGTCTAGTCAGTCAGTGAATGTTAATCATATGTGTTACATATATATATTATTGTGTATTATAATCACCGTATCTATACATCAACATTTTAAATATTGAGTATCAACGACGCGTTAAACTCTGCTAGTATACAAACTCCTTTTTTTATTTTTATTTTATTTTATTTGATGTGTATTTTTAATTAGTTCCCGATCACTTTCATTCACCATTTAATCATCAGTAGTTTTTGTTTAAATTTTCGTAAGCCGGTTATTTAAATAATTTACCAAAGTGGGATACCGGCTATTTTTTTAGTGAACGTTAATGGTGAAGAAAGAGCGTCTTTTATCCTTTTACGTCTTTTAATTTTTTTTTTCATTTTTATATATATTTTTATTTTATTTTAATTATTTTTAGTCAGCGATTGATAAAAGCCAATGACATTTTTACTGCATTGCAATTTGAAACTCAAAAAGAATGTTATATTTATAAATAAGACGGAAGTTTTTTAAAATATAAAATTAAAATAAGAGTTTTATTGTTAAAATAAAAAAAAAATCTATTTGTGTCACAGCTTTGACGTTATTCGTCAGTGGGAATTGAAGACTTGCATAGGAATAGGACTAAAAAAAAAAAGCGTATATATATTAATTAAAAACACGTAGAGTACAATTACCACGTGAATTTAAAAATGTCGACGGAAAACCATAACGGGAGTACACCCCACGCAAATGGAAGTGTTAAAACAGCAATCGGGAATAGTTTATCAAGTGTAACAGCAGCACAGGCATCAATCACACAACCCAGGACACTGTCATCATCAACAACCAACAATACATCATTTTTATACAGCAACAACTCGACACTAAATAGAGAAAAATCTCGACAAGCACCACCGACGTTACCCAAATATACGTCGAGTTTCAATGCGGGCACCAATGGAAATGCTGATCGTCTTACTCGGGACCGCGAAACTGGAAGCAGCTATAGATTGGCTAGTCTAGACCGTCTTGCTGTTAGACAACGTATTCTAGATGGAGAAAAAGCCAACGGGGATATTGCTAATTCGGTAAGAAAATATAACCGAGCCATCTGATAAATATGTTAATATGATAAGATGATCTAATGATGATCATACTGATTTATGATATGTAATAGTCATCATAACGATGCTAATGATGATGATGCCAATGATACAATAGACACTCTCTTTGATATGTATTAATAACACAAGTACTTGGTACTGATATACTCTATTGTAAAGTGTGCGATACTTGATGACGCACTTCAATCAATCTTGTTTGTAATGAGAGCAAGTGGTCATTCAATACCGACGTATTTTTTAATCATTGAGCTCCACTGTTCAAGAACACATGGCTATCTTTGTTATTATTGTTTTTTTTTAATTAACTATTATTTACATTTTAATTATATCATTTTTTTTATCGAATGGTTTTGCGGTAACGCCGGACTATTGAACTTTCATATTTATTTTTAAAAATAATAATTATTTTTTTTTCTTATTGTTGAGAGTATAACAGGAAACATATGAAACGCACTTGCTGTGGTTTTGTGACACTTTAGTGTCTCGTTTCGTTGTCAGTGCTTCTTAAATTGCACTTGAGGACCTTGAAGATAGTAGTACATATATAGATATTCCACTATATGTCGGTTGCAGTTTTATTTTATATTTTTCAACCATTTAGTTGTCATATTATTTTTTTAAACACTTGGGTCAATTATTTTTATTTTGTTAAATCAATAGAATTCCTGTTTATTTTATTTAAACATTTTTTATTTTTTTTTTTTTAAACGTCGATGTTTATTTGCAGAGCAAGCATGAATTTTTTTAGTATTTCTTTTGATGATAAATGTACGCATGTTTTATTAATGTTGGATTTAAATTTTAAATAATAATGGTGATGAAAAACTTTGTTTCTGTAATCCAATATATATATGTAGATATATATTACCTTTTATAGAGTCTAGTAAATGGAGTATCGATCGGTTGCTAAGTGATTTGTAATTTAAAATTTAATTATTATATTTAATTAAAATTATTTTGAAAATGTCAGATTTTTTTAAATTAAAATTTACTTGGGACTGATTAAAAATTTTTAATTTGAATCAATTAAATGTGTAAAACAATAAATCATCAAAAGGAATACCGTAGATGGAAAAAAAAGAAATCATAGTCATTGTTGTCATTGTCATGAAACCATAAAAATCTAGAGCATTCAGTAGTAAAAAAGTGCATGATAGAAAGGGTAGAGTATAAAAGCTAAGAATTTATGTATGCGCATTTATAAAAAGTTATATTTTTTAAAATTGCAGATGCAAACAAAGCGCGAGTTGTTTTTTAAAGGCGAGAGTGGATTGACGACGTCGCCGTCCGTACCGTCTGTTCCGCCTCCACAGCCACCAAGCGCAATGTCGACCACATCAACTGGAGCAACAATAACATCGTCAACAACAACCGGAGCGGCAACAATAATAACCGCGACAACAACAATGACAACGTCTGTGCCATCCTCAACAGTACCGCCAGTGGCGTCTGTCAAGCCACGATTGCCCTCTAATATTAGTGTCGACCAAGAAGACAGCAACAAACGTGACAATCGTGACAGTAATAAAGAGTCTGCCCTACAAATTCATTTACGTCCAGCTGCTCTACCATCGAAACCACGTGAACCAGATGGTTATGTTGGATTTGCTAATCTGCCTAATCAAGTTTATCGCAAAGCCGTAAAAAAGGGATTTGAATTTACTCTTATGGTTGTCGGTATGTTTTATTATTACTATTAAATATATATACAAAAAAAAAATTTTCTTGCAAAAAATTTTTTCTCATCCCAAGATAATTTTTGTTTTCAATTTATAAGAAAAAAAATTTCTTAGGGTGATGAACATTTTTTGTACCAAGAAATCTTTATATTTATTTTGTGTACATATATATTTATATATATTAGGGTGTAAAAAATAAATTGACTATTGATATGACACTAAAATTAGCCGTCTAATAATTTTTGAATTTTTTTTTAAAACAATACAAAAAAATTGCACTTATAGTTTTTTAAATTTCCTACATGTGCATATTTTTACTTTTTTTTTTTTTTTTTAATTAAATAGTTGAAAAAAAAAATTTGAAAATTGTCTGCTAACTCCAGAGTCATCTATTGATTTAGCTAAATTTTAAACTTTAAAAGCCCGTAGTTTAAAAAATATCAAAGATACCGTTTTGAAGCTCAGGACCTTTTTTACAGAGCATTAAATTCTCTACAAAAATATCCCTTAAACAATTCATTAAAAAAATATTTCAATGTGTTAATATGTAAAAAAGTTAAATGTCTGTAGATGATAAATGAAAAAGTGTAATGAGTTAATGAGAAATCAATATTTAATTGATAAAAAAAAAGCTGTTAATTTTTTTTACATTGTAATGTATGTAGATATATAATGTGCTTGAGTATTTATAATTTAAGTGTAATTTATTTTAAGACAAAGTCTTGAAGATAAAAATGAGGGAGAAGAAAGAGTAGTCTTGAAGATGTCATGTATATTTTTGTATTTCAGGCGAGTCTGGATTGGGTAAATCAACCCTCATAAACTCACTTTTTCTTACGGATGTTTATAGTGCTGAATATCCAGGTCCTAGTCTACGGGTTAAAAAAACAGTCGCTGTTGAAACAAGCAAAGTTTTATTAAACGAAAACGGAGTTAATTTAACGCTAACTGTTGTCGATACTCCGGGTTTTGGTGACGCTGTTGACAATAGTAATTGGTAATTATTTAAATAAATATCCCGTTATATATACATATATTTTTTAAAATCTTATCTACGTACTTAAAGATTGATAAAAAAAAAATTAATTAATTCAATTCAGTAATCGGAATTTCACAATAAAATTAAATGATTTATTGGTGCGCAGATAAGAGTTTAAATAAAAATATCTACAGAAAAAAAAAAATTTATGATAAAAAGTAATAAATTAAAAAGGAAATTAATATGGATATTTTTTTGATTTAGTTGGGTTCCAGTAATAGAATATATCGAAAGTAAGTACGAGGAGTTTTTAAATGCAGAGTCACGTGTTGTGAGAAAACAAATACCCGACAGTCGTGTGCACTGCTGTCTTTACTTTGTCGCGCCATCGGGTCACGGATTAAAACCGTTGGATGTTGAATTCATGCAACGGCTACATGACAAAGTAAACATTATTCCAATCATCGCGAAAGCTGATACAATGACTCCTGAAGAGTGCGGACAATTTAAGAAACAAGTGGGTCAAATAATTCATTAATTTACATCATTGAAAGTTATTTTTAACTTTTTATGTTTCAATTGTCTTAATTATTTTTTTTTATTTTTAGATCTTAAATGAAATAGCCCAGCATAAAATAAAAATTTACGAGTTCCCTGAGCTTGAAGAAGAGGAAGAAAATAAATTCCACAAGCTTTTGAGGGACAGAGTGCCATTTGCTGTTGTAGGTGCGAATACTGTAATTGAAGTTGATGGTAAAAAAGTACGGGGGCGTAAATATCCATGGGGTGTTGCCGAAGGTATATAATTAATTAAAATTAATTAATCATTTTTAAACATTTATGTTAATGACTGAGTAATTATTATTTATTTACAGTTGAAAATCTCGAACATTGTGATTTCATTGCTCTTCGTAACATGGTCATCAGGACGCACTTGCAAGATCTCAAGGACGTTACAAATAACGTTCACTATGAAAACTTCCGTTGCCGCACCCTAGCTGGTGTCGGAGTCGACGGCAAACCGACAAGGATTTCTAATAAGTAGGTTTTATTTTTACATTATTCGCATGGTTTTTTAATTTTAATTATATATCAGATTATAAATATAAATATATGTACAGTGAAAAATTTTTTGAGACCCATGGGTCTAGAAGTTTTTTAGTGTGTGTATATATTTATTTATTTACAAGTGATTTATTGGTAAATAATTATCACTCATTGACATCTCATTAATCAGTCGGGTCAAGTCAATATTAATTAGGAATTAGGAATAATATTGATGGGAATTAATGACAAGCTTGTGCATGCAAACTGAACAAGTAATTTTTAATTATAAAATTAAACAAATTTATTTATTTAGAAATAAAGTAGATTTATTGGGGAGTAAAAAGGAGGCTAGGATATTTGTAAATATATTTTTTTTAATTAAGTTTGAAGAGCTAAAGTTCAAAACGAGACATTTTTATTTTTTTTTTTTTTTTCAAAAAATTTAAATTTTGTTTTTTTGATTTTTTAAATAAATTTTTTATTTTTTATTAATTTAAAAAACTTTAAATTTTTAATGTCCCGTTTTGATCAAAAGTAATAAAAATTATTTTTTCAAAACGACAACTTTTAAAAAAAATTTTTTTTGTGTTTAAAAAGTTTTAATAAAAAATAAAAATACACAATTTGATCCAAAGCTTTTCGTTTATAAAAAATAATAAAAAAATAAAATAATAGTGTTAATTAGTATTAATTTCTTGGCTAGTTTGTGCCCTCCTGGAGTGATGAACAGTTTCATGACAGTGTGGTAAGTTTTTTGCCGGAGCTGTGATTTGTTTATTGAGGTTTTGTGTGCACAAGACTTATCAATTTTCTACCCACCTCTTATTAATTAATATTTTTATAACTACAAGTAATTCTCTTATTACTTTATTATATATAATAAGTAGTTGTGTATATAATAAGTATAAGAAGTCATTGATCAATTCATTTTCATTCTTTTCCATAGCTTTTTTTTATGATTCTCAAGTTAGCAGACAATTAATAATTTTCCGATTTTTTGTAACAAATCAATTACAAAAAAAAATCAAAAAATATGCACATGTAGAAAATTAAAAAAAATAAAAGTGCAATTTTTTAAAATTTTGATTTTTTTATGATTTATCATTTTGAGTTAAATTCAAAAATTATTAGACGTCTAAAAAATTTAAACTTTTTAAAAATGATAAATTATAAAAAAAAAAAATATTTAAAAAAATGCACCTATAGTTTTTTAAATTTGTTACATGTGCATTTTTTTATTTTTTTTGTAATTTTTTGAAAAAATAAAATGAAAAAATTTTTGTCTGCTAACTTCAAGATCATGAGCATTTTTCGTGTAATTTTTTTTAGTGTTTGTTTTAAATTTGAAAATTTTGAATTTATGATTTTTTTTATTTATTTATTTATTTTTTTTTTTTTTTAATAATTTTTTTAGTATTGCTATTTTAAAATTCCGTAGCAAGGCATCAAGTTATCTGATGTCTAGATATATAACATAATTAATATAGATAATTTTGCCTAACATAAATAATTTTGTGTGATAGGAATCCATTAGCACAATTAGAAGAAGAGAAAAGAGAGCACGATGCGAAAATGAAGAAAATGGAATCGGAAATGGAGCAAGTGTTTGAGATGAAAGTTAAAGAAAAAAAACAAAAGCTCAGAGATTCTGAGGCTGATGTAAGTTTTGATATTTTAAATTTTTTATTTCCTGGTTTTTTATTTTTCATTTATTGTGAAACTTTTTTTTTTTTTTTTTTATTCAGTTGCAAAGAAGACACGAACAAATGCGACGATCTCTAGAACAACAACTACGTGAATTAGAAGACAAAAGACGCGCCTTTGAAGCAGAGAGACAAGTCTGGGAGCAACAAACTGGACAAAGTATCGAAGAATTACGGAGACGAAGTTTGGATGCCAATTCTAAAGAGTAAGTTCACTTTCTATTTATTCTATTTTCATTTTATTTTCATACTTTTAGACGAATTTTATAAACAAAAAATTTTAAATATTTTTTCACAAAACTTTTCGATATCACTGAGTGTTTTTTTTTGCTGAATATTTCGAAGCATGCACTGGTTTTTTTTTTTTACATTTGATATTGTTCTACTTTCTTTGAAAACTCTTTTCACATATTTATATAAAGTAAATGGCCCAGTTCTGACCTTTTAAGTCCTCAGATAACGTCTTACTCCAATAAATATTTAAAGAAAAGTTAAATTGCATTGAAATGCAACTCAGATAACAAAAAATATTAATTTAATTTATTTTTTAAAATCGACTTATTTCAGGCTGAAGAAATTACTTCGCGATTTATGACTCTAGTGACCTAGTAAACTGACCCTCGGTTTTATTGAAGTCAAATGAAATTTTAATTATCACAATTAAAATAATTATCCAGTTTATCATGAATAATTAAAATTTCATGTTTATCTTCCATTGCTTTTAAGTAGAAGTAGCTTTGTACTGTTCCATTTTTGGACATTTAATGCTTTATTTTAATTAATAAAAAAGTATAAAATAAAACTCCATTGAAACAGTGTGATAAAAGTATATTTGTATATATTTTTAAAATTAATTGTCGTGCCTCTTAAAAATTCCTCTGACCGTTATCTTCTTAAATAAAATTAAATTTTTGGATTTTTTCTTCATTAAATAATTAATTTATCATATTTTTTTTACATATATGAATCATTTATTTGAGAAACCCCATGAGTCAAGAAAACAAAATTTTTCAGGAAACACAAAAAACATTTTTCTGGAAAAACTTGCCATTGAAATAATAAATAAATAATCGAAGAGAATAATGTTTGCGTCTCTGAAAAATATTCAAACAAAAAAAATTCAATTTTTTAATTGAAACTACTTAAAAAAATTATTTAAAGTTGATTAACTTGTGGGGTTTTTCAACTTAACGGAAGAAAAAGTTATAAAATCAATGTTTTTTTTATTTTTTTCCGCTCAAATAATTTACTAGACTGATAAAATGAAGTATATAATATGTATTTAAACTCTGAAACTCAGAAATTACAAAAAATAATAATTAATTTAAGTATTTTAATTAGTCATATTATTTTTTTTTTCAAAAAAAGCGCGAATTTTAAATAAAAAAAATTATTTCTATAAAATTAAAACTGCATATGTTTATTTGAAAAACCCCATAAGTCATTGATTTATGGGGTTTCTCAAGAATATGAAATTTATGTCACCCCGTTAATTGTTTTTTGAACACTGATTTGATGGATATTTTTATTAATTTCTATGGGGGGACATCCAAAGAACCCAAAAATGCCAAAAACCCAATTTCGAAAAAACATGACTTATGGGGTTTCTCAAACAAACGATTCATATATTTAATATAATTAATTAACATAATGATAAACATCTTATCGTAAATTAAAAATGTATTTTAAACTTGACTAAAAATAAATCAAATTAATTATTAAAATTTTTAATAAAATAAAAATAAAAAAAAGAAATTGTAGAATAAGGTCACGCTGAGCCATTTAATTTATACTAAAAAATATATTCGACATTTCCATTTAAAACCACTGGCTTTTGGTACTTTGCGCTTTTGCCTAAAAACTCTCTCTATATACATACATATATATGTATACATAAGTATATATATGTATGTACGTATGTATGTCACGTATGTGTTGCTGTGTATACGAAACCGCGGTCTCGATTATTATTTAGGACGGGATCCGTGTCGTCCGAGGGATCCGCCGGTGGAGTTGGTACACTGAGAAGTTCTCGAGGATTAGGAAGTCTCCTTCGTCGGCACACCAGTTTCAAATCACCTCAAGACAATCCTACACAGATACATCTCGTAATCCAGCATCCCGAACATCCTTAAATACAAATTTAATTAATATTAAATATATATCTAAACAAACAATAATAATAATAATAATAACAATAACTTAATTACCAACATCATCGGAAATTGCTTTGTTTGCTTCAGCAAATTTCATTACCATTATTATTATTATTAATAAATTTATCAGTCAACATTTTAATGCTATCATTAAAACCATATACATCCAAATATTTATATATTTAAATATATTAACTTAGTTTTTTAAGTAGATATATACATATATACATATTTAATTATTAAATCTTTCATTAATCATTTTTATTTTATTACCTTTTTTTTACAAGTTTGCGAATTATTTTTATCAAATAAAATTTTGATATTTTATTCAAATTTTAAATCGAATTTTCAAATAATTTGTAGTATTATAAATTTGTATATAATATTTCGGACCAAATATTAAAATTACAATTAAAAAATATGATCCTGAAGTTAGTAAGCAATTTTCGAATTTTTTTTTTCAGAATTTTAATTTAAAAAAAAAAAAAAATAAATAAAAAAAATGCATATGTAGAAAATTTAAAAAACTATATGTGCAATTTTTTATAATTCTTTTTTTTATGATTTATCATATTAAAAAAAATATACAAAAATTATTGAGCGTCGGCTAACTTCAGTATTATAAAATAATTAAAAAATCAAATTTGAATTTTCGATTTGAAAAAAATAGTAAATATTCAGTTTCATTTGATTTAAATATTACTCGCACATCTGTAATTATTTTTTGCCATGACAATTTTTTTCTACTAATTAATAATAATAATATTAATGAATAATTATAAATTTTTAATGACAATTTTTTTAGATAATTAAAAAAAGAAAAAAAAATAATCTACCATTTGATATTAAGTAGTTTAACACTCAAATTAATAGTTAATATTTTTGGCAACATAATTTTTTATACCACAAATGTATAGAAATAAATCATATCAGCTTATAGATAATAACAAATTAGTTAATAAAAAAAACCATTTAATTGAGCATTTATAAATTGTATTAAAAAGAAAAATTCATGTACACACACACATACATTTTATTATATATTTTATTAGTATTTATTGTAAACTTTGATTGAGCTATTATTTATTAATTACAATTAATTAGTAATAAAAATAAATAATAGCTGATCATAAGTAATTACGCAACAAAAATACTCATTACTAAATTGTTAATTAAATTTAAAAATTCGCAAATAAACAATTAATGCTTTTACATAAAATCTTTACTAACTTATTTTAGTTTATTGTTTATTAAATTAATTTTAATTGTTATTTTAATTGAAGCTAGATCATTAATATGCTAATTTTTACGCTGATTTTACATTAAGTTTAATTATTATTATTATTATTATTATTTTATTGACGGAAGAAATATTTGTTAAGTGCCGCGTTTTTTTGAGCGAAGCTAAAGCAAGAAAGGAAGGGATGTAATAGTTTTTTTAGATAAGGTCTTCTTGCATAATAATTGAAACTGTGAATGCTTAAATAGCTTAATGGCATGTAGTGGCATAAATTGTGCGTTTAAATTTGTGATTTTTAGCATGGGTAATCATTGTCAATCATCAGTGATTTGAAAAGCTGTCAACATTATGTGGGGACGAGTACAAGCTTATCTATTATTATTATTCATTCGTACTACTTTTTTTTATGAAATATTCATTATTAATTTCATTAAATTAAATTTTTTCTATTGAAAAAAAAAAAAAAAAAAAGAAACAAAAAATAAAAAATTTGTAAATTTCAGACAGTAGCGAATTTTGAAAATTTTTAATTAAAATTGATTATTTTTATTTTTTATTTTTGCTAGAATTTTTAACAATTTTATTTTGATTTTTATATAAATAAATTTTTGGTTTGAAAGTGACGTAAAAATTATTTGAAAAAAAATTGTGATTCTGAAGTTAGCAGACAATTAACAATTTAATTAAAAAAAAAATAAATTTTTAAATATGTAAACGCAAAAAATTTAAAAATTTATTTGTGAAATTTTTTGAAATATTTTTTTTATTCCTTAATTTGTCGTTTTTTAAAAATTCTAAAATTATTAGACGTCAACTAATTTTGGTATCATAAAAAATTTTAATTTGTTTATACAAAAGTCAAAATTAATAATCGCTTGAAATTTTTGAATTATCGAAAATTTTGAGAGTAAAAGAAATTATTCATGTAAAAATTAAAAAACTCGGAAATTTTAACTAAAATATTTTTATTTTGTTAATTATTAAGTTAAAAAAAAATTCTATACGGTCTTGAAGTCCTAAATTATACACAGCAGCATTTTTAAAATTTTTTAAAATTAATTTTTTTTTTACATGAATTTAATGATCATGAAGTTGGCAGATAACTAAAAATTCGTGAATTTTTTTTTCCACAAATCAATTGCAAAAAAAAAAAAAAAAAAAAATACACATGTAGAAAATTAAAAAAGCTACAGGTGCAATTTTTCAAAATATTTTTTTCTCATAAATTATCGTTTTGGAAAAAGAAACAAAAATTATTAGACGTCGGCTAACTTCAATATCATATTTATTTACACTATATAAATAAAAAAAAAATGTATTCCTTTCAGGACTGTCGATGGCAAGGACAAAAAAAGCAAGAAAAAAGGACTCTTCTAAAGTTAACCTACCCCACCAAAAATAATAAAAATTTATTAATAAACAATAAAGAAAAAAAATTAATTAAAGACTTCCGCTTAAAAGTCACTAGCAGCAATCACAAATCGGTCTCTCTAGCCAGTAAATATTTAAAATTTTATTTTATTGATTACATATTATTGTCGAATAATAACTAAACAATATAAGAAAAAATACTTTGATAAAACTTGGATAAACTTTTTTATAAAAACAAAAAATAATAATTAATTGTAGCTTTATTTTGAAAGCTAGATTTTGTACGACTTTTTTTTTTAGTATTTATTTTTTCATTAATCAGTATCATGTGTAATCTATTTATGAGTATTTACTAGATTGTGTGAATTATTATAAATTATAATTAATTTAATAATTTAGTTATTTAATTATTGACTAGAGTATCAATTAAATAGAATTGAGCCATCCAAATAAAATAGGATTGTCCAGTTAAATGCTTGTGCATTTAACCGAAATATTTTTTTCCCGCACAATATATTTATTTTTAAATAAATAAAAATTATAAATATTTGAATAAATCATGAATTTAAAAATACAGTAAAAAATCAGTTGAACTGAAACAATTATTATTATTAGTAATTAATAATTAATAAATTTAATTAGTACATACATATATATATATATATATATATATAAATGAATAATGTGTGACATCTTTGTAAGAAATAAGATTTTTTTTATTGTATAACTCACTAGCTATTTATTTTCTATTAATTTTTATATCGATCCATTAATTAAAATTACGTAATAATTATTTAAGTATTGTAAGCATTAGCATTCATACGTTACATTAAATAAAAATATTTTGAAATCATTTGTAAGCCTTTAGTACAATATGCTCAAGCATTAGCATTCGAAAAAAAAATATCATTGTTATTAATTTAATAAATAAATATAATAATGCATTGTACATTACTGCCATTGCATTAAATTTGTTTTATTAAAATTACTAGTTAGATAATTGAAATTATAAATAAAGTAAAAGTCCCAATTATTGACATCGATTTTTTTCGTTAATTATTAATTAATAATTTTATAAGAGTGAATGCAGCAGACATACAAATTTAAAACTACGCAGTAAAAAACGGATCGTCAAAGTGTAAAAAAAAGCGTGTATTAAAATTTTGTGTTGAATTTTTAACACTTTGGGTGTCAATTTAACACACAGTATTTATCTTGTTTGAACTGTTGCAATCGATCGATTTTTTAACACACTAAAATGTTATTTTATACGAAAGTAATACTTTTTATATGTTGATGTCAAATTAACACATGAAATATGTTAAGAATAATATCACAAAAAAATTCTTGAAAAATTTTGTACTTTTAACGACTACGAGTGTAACTCTCAACACTCGACATGTTAAAATAACATATAAATAAGTGTATGTTTGTTTTTCACACGATATGTGTTAATTTTGATAATACTGAAGTTAGCTGACATAATAATTTTTGAATTTATTTTAGAAACGATAAATCATAGAAAAAAATTTTTTTCAAAAAATTGCACCTTTAGTTTTTTAAATTTTCTACAAGTGCATATTTTTAGTTTTTTTATATTTTTGTAAATTATTTGTTAGAAAAATTCGAAAAATTTTAATTGTCTTCTAACTGCAGGATTATTTAATTTTGACGAATCCTTTTTTACTGTGTATAAATAAAAAGTAAATAATTAAAAAAAAAATATTTTCAAAAATGCACTTATTAATTTCAAAATTTCGTAAATGCCCATTTTTTGAAAATTTAATTTTATTAATTATTTACTCTATTTATTAATAATTTTAAATTTGTCTGTTACATTCATACTCAATTTTATTTCATTTGAATTTAAAGAAGCTGAAAAAATGGAGCAATTTCTTTTTTATTCGAAAAATTGGACAAAAAAAAATTTAATCGTAATTGCAGGGATGTATTAAAAAATTTGTTATTATTTATAAGAGTGGTTACTAATTCAAATAATTGGGAATTTTATTTTATTTAAAAAAAATCCGCACAAAATAAATCAAATTTGATATCGTGCCAAATAACGTATGACGTAATTAATTTTCTTCATTATTTATTTATTATCATTAATAATAATTAAAAAAAAAAAATTACTCAATCATTGTGCCAATTGTAAAAATTTTTTAAATTATTTTTACGGGTGTCCGAATAATTCGTACTTAGAAATTATTCGTAATGTTCATTACGAATATTAATATTTTAATTAAATCACTATTCGAACACTTCGATAATTTATTTTTTTTTTTTTTAGTTGTAAATTTATTTATTTTAATTTTCAAAATAAAAATTATCATTAAATAAATAAATGAATTAAAATGTAACATTCACATACTTATAGATAAAATATTATTTAAGTGTTGATATTAATTTTTCCATACTATTATCTTTGAATCGATATCAATAGATCTGTGATGTGTACGAGCATCGTATGAAAGCCATATAATTATAAGATATATTAATCATTAATTAATTAATTAAATAAATAAATAAATAAATATAGATAATGCTGTATAGCCAACTTCATTTTTTATAAATCCATTTATTTATAAATCAAATACGTAATGTAAATATATATATATATTAATATATATATTTTGTGTAAAAGCCCTGATTAAAATCTCCGATTGAAACCTTGTCGGATTCAAACATTCAATCAAAATTTATCGCGCGCATTCCAAGTATTCGATTTAAATTTTTCTGTAAAATTTAATTGGATTTAATTTCAAAATAATCAATTAATTTTTTGATTTAATTTTTTTAATCAGAATCGATTAGAAAATAATTTTTTTTCTTTTCTTCGATAAACTTTAAATCGGATTCTTTGGAAACTTTCCGATGGAAACTGATTGAATGTCAATTAGAAATTTCTGATTTAATCTGATTAAAGTTTTCTAATTAGAATTAATTGGAAGTTTTTAATCAGGGAACCTCTTTGATAATTGAGGAAGTCCATAACAAAAAATTAACCGCGTAATTTTTACTCCATAGATTTGCGTATTTAAAATAATCCAAGTGGGTCAGTGGGTCATAGTCATATATTTTTTTTTTTTTTAAATCATATATCATAAAATCTAATTTCGATGTTAGTAGAGAGAAATTTTTTATTTTACCAGCGAAAGTTTGTAGTAAAAAAAAAAAAATTAAAAAAAAAAAACGGGCTAATAGACATTCCTGCTTTGAATGTTTGAATTTTTTACTCATATTTCTTACTATAAATAATAAATGTTTTAAGTATTTTATACAATGTAGTATGTGTATAAATATAATAATCATAATCAATATTACTTAATTAATTAATTTTCAATGTGTAAATTAAATATATATTTATTAATCGTACAAAGTATTAAGAATTAATGATTAATTAATAAATATAATCGATTGTAATAGAACTAGTATTTTAAATCGCATGATATATATTTATCGAGTGAAAGATAAAACATGAGTTATATATTTTGCTGTCAGTATAAAAAATAATAATTATCATTATAAATTTAAATTCAGCGTATTGTATGTGAAGAAATAAATTAGTAATTATTGTACGGCGATGTAATCAATTTTAAAAATAAAACAATAATAATAAATATTTAATTACTTATTTATTTAAAATGACAAGAGAATTTGATCAAATTTGAGTGCTGATTATAAAATGTGTTAAGTGTTGAAAGTGATGGCCTAAATACCTGAATACCTAAATACGTATTTCACGGAATTTAAATTGAAATGTTTGTATATATTTATATACATATATTTGTGTATGTTTATATTATGATATATAATATTGCATTGATATTTAAATAATGTTTGTTTTTATGCAATTCTTAGTGCGCTGACTTTTATTCCCCTGCAATTTTTATTTTCTTATTTTTTCCTTCGTCATCGTGATATGTATTATTAATATATATAAACTATTACTGATTTCCGGTTTGAGCAATCGGGTATACTTTTACATTTGATTATAAGTATTATTAATTTAATTGTTTCTTTTTTAACTTTCATAAAAAGTCTAAGAGTCAACGCGCTTTTATTTTGAATTTTTGAATTTTCAAATCAATCTTTGAAAGATATTATTATTAAAACGCACTACAAAACAGGTATTTTATGATTTTTTGATAAATCCATCGGTTCAAAAGTTACTTAAGGTAATTTAAACTTGAAGTTAAATTTATAGTAAATTTCGACATTTTTTTACTTTTCCAGCGAAACTATTAGATTTATCACAAAATGTCACAGAATCTTTTTTGTAGACAATTTCATTCTCTACAAATTATTTCCAATAAAGTTTTTTAAAATACGGTATAACTTTTTAGTTATTTCCATTTTAATGCAAAAATCTCGAAATTGGTCAGAATGCCATTTTTGTAGAGCTTGATATTAAAATAGAAATAACTAGAAAGTTAAGCAGAATTTAAAAAAACTTTATCAGAGCTAATTTGTAGAGAATAGAATTTTCTACAAAAAAGATTTCATGACATTTTGTAATAAGTCTGATAGTTTCGCTAGAAAAGTAAAAAACTTTTCGAAATTTTCTATAAATTTGCCTTCAAGCTCAAAGAAACCTTTTTTGTAAAGGGTTAAATACCTTAGAAAAATGTATTCTGGGATTTTTTTTGATAATACACCATTACCGTATAAAATTTCAAACTTAAATATTTTTTTCCCGTTATTTAAATGGGAAATAGAAAAAATCGTAACCAGGAACAACTTAATATTAATATTAAAGGTTCAAATTTTCTCAGGCATCTTTTTTTATCCTACTGAAACTTTTGAATGTCCTTGAAAAAAAAAAATCATCAATAATAAAAAAATCATCAGCAATAAAAATTTATCCCCGGTTTGAAAAACTGGCTCTAAATCAATCTTTGAAACATTCAATTAATAAATATATCTAATCAATATCATGACAGTCTAAAAATATATTTTTAATTTGACCTGATAAATTTTTACAAAATTATGAGTAAATTTCAATGTCCGAAATTATATAAATAAAAATTTAATTAAAGATGTGACGTCAATGATTAGATAAAAATAATAAAATTTAAACGCTACAAGATAAAAATTAAAATTTCTTTTAATTTTTTAAATTATCAATTGAAATATTTCAAATTTCCCTCCATTAAACTTAATAATTGCACTTTATAAATAAATATACAAGGGGAATGAACTTGACTATCATAAAATATAAATTTTTCAGATAAATTTAAAATAAAAATTTAAATTGAATACTAAAGTCTAATAATGGATTATCACCACTTTGATAATTAAAATGAATGAATAGCCAGCAGTAATATTGAGATTAACGAGCAAAAGTTCTTTCAACGGGTTAAAAATAACAAAAATACAAAAGATTAAAATATATCACTAGACATTTAAATAATAATACAAATCATAGAAAAAAATTTATAAAAGAGAAAATCCATGACCTCTAACATCTTGTTCTAAAAAAATATCATACAATACGTTTATAAATATATAAATATATATCAGCATTACAATACAAGTAATATAAGTTTAAAAAATAGTATAATAGAAATGTAAAAGTAAAAAAAATATAACAAATTATATCCCCACTTGATAATAAATTTGCACGAATAAAAGAGACTAAAGTCCACGAGTACGAGTCTGCTTGTAGCTCGCTACCAAAACCTTTTGCTTCGGCAATCGGCATTTAGCTTTTACATCAAATTAACCTGCAGCTAACACATTAGATTCTACCTAGACATTTTTACACGTGTACATACATATATAACATAACATATATAACATATATATATATACATACCTATATCCACACATATTTATACTTAGCCAGCTAGTCAAGGTGATGGGTGATGTTTCTTTTTCTTTATTAAACTGAAATGTGTTACTTGTATTTGTTATTCATCTTCTAGTGCTCGTTGATTCCACATTTGAAATTTAAATTAAAATCTCGGAGATTAAATTTTTAAAATTAATTTTTAACTTACAAGTGAGATTCTGCAAGCCGACATACAATTTTTAATTTAAAAATTGTCAAAATTTTTAAAAATATCCAATTTTATTTTTATTTTTCACGCGCATTTTTTTAAATTAATTCCTGTCGGTATTGACTTTTTTTTTATGGAAACTAAATTTTTAATGACTGATACTTTTCTCAGTGTTTAAATTTTTTATTTATAAATAATAATAATAGTAAAAGTAATTAGTGACTAAATGAATTATTTATTGAATGAATAAAAAACTAATAAAGTAAAATACAAACGGTGATTTATAATTTAAAAAGAGTTTCACTTCTAACCTAAATTCCTGGTGATTGGTTACCGGGAAAAAGCCGTTACTGCATTAAACTTTTCAATTAAACAGACTTTTAGGTCATTTTATTTATTTATATTTTTTTTATAAATATTTTGTTATAAAAAAATATTTTTTCGTGCGATTATTTTAGTGTTATGGTGATAAATTCAAATTTTGTGATAAATCAGGTAATTTTTCAAAAATTATATCTTACATTTAATTGTAAATATGACTGGTAACTGATAAATTTATTTTGTTTCAGTGAAAAAAAATTATTATAAAAATGTGGCCAGAAAACGTTGGAATAAAAGCCATAGAATTATATTTCCCTGCGCAGTATGTGGACCAGGTCGAGCTGGAAAAATATGACAGAGTGTCAGCTGGTAAATATACAGTAGGTCTGGGTCAGTCGAAAATGGGGTTCTGCAATGACCGGGAGGACATAAATTCTTTGTGTTTGACTGTAACTCATCGTCTGCTTGACCGGAACAACATAAAACCCAGTGATATTGGTCACCTGGAGGTTGGCACCGAGACAATAATCGACAAGAGTAAGTCCGTTAAGTCAGTACTGATGCAACTGTTTGAACCTCACGGTGCTACGGACATAGAAGGCGTTGATTCAACGAACGCCTGCTACGGAGGAACAGCTGCCGTTTTCAACGCCGTGTCCTGGATAGAAAGTAGTTCCTGGGACGGAAGATTGGCTCTGGTAGTTGCTGCTGACAATGCTGTTTATGCTACCGGAAGTGCTAGACCAACTGGAGGTGCTGGTGCCATCGCGATGATAATTGCTCCCAATGCTCCTCTGGTTTTTGATCGCGGGCTTCGCGCTTCGTATATGAAACACGCTTACGATTTTTACAAACCTGATTTACGATCAGAGTATCCTGTAGTAGATGGAAAATTGTCTATTCAATGCTACCTCAGTGCTCTAGATAACTGTTACAAAAAATACTGCGAAAAAGTTTTGAAAAATAAATCTAATTCCCAATCCCAATCCAATGGGGTGACATTAAAATTCTTTGACGCTGTTATTTTTCACTCGCCTTACTGTAAGTTGGTACAAAAATCATTCGCAAGACTTTCATTGATTGACTTTTTAAAAGAAAATAATTTAAATGAGACTGCTATTAATGGAGAGCTTGATAAATTCCGTAACTTGAAGCTAGAAGACACTTACTTTGATAGAGATGTCGAGAAAGCTTTTATGAAAATAAGTAACAATGATTACAAAGATAAAACAGAGCCTAGTTTATTCATAGCAAATTTAGTTGGTAACATGTATACACCTTCTGTTTATTCGGGACTCGTTAGCTTGTTGATAAATAAACCTGTTGAACAATTACTGGGCAAGAAGATCGGAGTCTTCTCTTATGGGTCCGGTCTTGCTTCGAGTATGTATTCATTGACGGTAGGCAGAGACAAAGCAGCTGAAGACCAGCTAAGGAAATTGTGCAGCAATCTTGAGTATATTAAGCAACAGTTAGATGGAAGAAAGCAAGTGAGTCCTGAGGAGTACACGAGAATACTTGAGCTGAGGGAAAAAAATTGTCACACTGTTCCGTACGAAGCTGGTAGCAGCGTCGATGCGATGTTTCCTGGGACTTATTATCTTGTTAAAATTGATGAAATGTACAGAA
The DNA here is from genome assembly GCF_026212275.2 of Microplitis demolitor. NCBI lineage: Eukaryota > Metazoa > Arthropoda > Insecta > Hymenoptera > Braconidae > Microplitis > Microplitis demolitor. Next base: position 5,259,215 of record NC_068545.1, read on the forward strand.
GAACTTATCAACGTGTACCTCTGATTCAATGATTGTTATTATTAATAATATTTAATTATTTTAAATATTTTTAATTGATTACTTTGAGATTTTAAAATTAGTTGGGAAATTTAAACTATTTAATGGTTATCATTGTTATTTTAAAAGTTAATTAATTTTAATTTTTTTTTATGGAGATATCATTGTCTATGTGCCTTGCATGCAATGTAAATCAGTTTCACTCAGTTACTCGTAATTAAATGTCTTATCTAATGAGGGTTATTATTATTAATGATACTGAAGTTGACCATGATACTCAAGTTAGAAGGCAATTGAAATTTTTCGGATTTTTTTAAGAAATAATTTACAAAAATATAAGAAAACTAAAAATATGCACTTGTAGAAAATTAAAAAAACTACAGGTGCAATTTTTTGAAAAAAATTTTTTTATGATTTATCGTTTCTAAAAAAAATTCTAAAATTATTATAAATCGACTAACTTCAGTATCATGTTTGCCGACGTCTAATAATTTTGGGAATTTATTCAAAATGACAAATCATAAAAAAAAAAATATTTGAAAAAATTGCACTTGTAGTTTTTTTAATTTTCTACATGTGCATTTTTTAGATTTTTTTTTTTGTAATTGATTTAGTGAAAAAAAAATCCCAAAATTTTTGTTAACTTCAGGAATGAATTTAAATGTAGCAGACAGACGAATTCAAAATTATTAATAAATAGAGTAAACAATTGATAAAATAAAATTTTGAAAAAATGGGCATTTGAAAAATTTTGAAATTAATAAATGAATTTTTTTTAAATATTATTTTTTTTATTATTTACTCTATTTATTTATAGTTTTAAATTTGTACGTCTGCTACATTCACACTCATACTTCAGAATCATTATTATTATTAATATTATTTTGAACAAATGTATAAATAAAATGTTTATAATTAATATTAATTATTGTATCGATATGGTAATAGATCAAGTATTTTTGAGGTTTTATAAGTATACTTAAAAAATTTTGTATTTTAAATATATGAGATTAAAATATGAAAAATTTTAATATCGTTAAATATTGTTGATTTTTTTTAAATATTATTTTTTATAATTTTAATAGTAAATTTTTTTCTTTATCAGGTACTGGCTATTTTATCTGATTAAATATATTAAATAATGACGCATTTTTAGTGAATATTTAAAAAATTTTCATTTCAATTCGTAATAATTAATTTCAAGTTACAAATAATTTTTGGATAAGAAAATACAAAAATAATTTTAAAAGATTAGAATTTTTTTATTATTTTTGATAAATTAAAAATATTTCAATTAAGAGAGTTTGCACTTTTTTGTCTTTTGCACTCGAGGATGAACGGAACTTTGCTTACTGATTTTGTACAGTAAATGGAGCTTCAAAATTTTTCTCACAATGGCAACTCAATAAATTTAACCCAAAAACGACTAAATGAGTAAGTGGTGCATCAAGTCAAATATTAGCCGATGAATGAACGATCGTATTTTTCAATTTTTCGTCGATGGATTCAATAAAATTAGAACCCAGTTCTGAATATAGTCAATGAAACAGCAATTAAGTATTTTTTTCGTGTGATTGTAACTAAAATCAAAACGATATGAACATGGTGGCCACATTTTTGGAAAATCTAGAAAACGTCAGGAAATTTCGTCACAAAACTGGAAAAGTTTTTACTTTCTTTTCTTATGACTAAAAAATCCGATAAATTTTTTTCTGTCGAAACTGTTCAAAAAGTGGCGCGAATGCGATTGTAATATAATCTTGAAAAAAAATTAGTAGAAATTGATTCGATAGCGAAAAAATGAAGCAGTTAGAATTTAAAAGGCTGTTAGAAATAAAAAGTCTTAGAAGAAATCAATCGTCAAGATCTTCAAGCTATTAACATGTATATTGACAAGGTAAAAAACCAAAAACATTAAAAGTATACATAAGTATTGAACTAATAAGTTTCACTATATTTATTATTCGCGTACTTGATTAATACTTTATTAATATTCTATAAAACGTTCTTATTTATGAAAATTATTCTACACGGAAAAAAATGATGCTCAAAATTTGAATAGTTTGTAGTTTATTTTCGACTTAAAATTAGTATATTTGATACTAATATCAAACCAGGATCATTATATATATTACAAAATGGTTATTATTTATATTAAAATTTGATACACATACAAGAGCAAAATTTGTAATTTCTTATATTAAAATTAATATGAAAAAGAATCTATAAATTGCTATCTATAGTTATTACTATTCAAATAAACATAGAAAAATTTAAAAAATTAGTAAACGTACATATTAATATATAAAGATCTCGTATACGAATTTTTCATTTTATTATTTACCACTTATTCGATATATGTATATAATAAATCAATTTATAATAACGAATAAATAACATTTTATATTAATTATTAATCAATGGGATAGAATTTATAAAATAAGAGTTAAAAATTTTCGGTATTTTTATGAGCAAAAAATCAGTAGCTAGTATACTAATTTTTCATTTTATTATTTACCACTTCGATTTAAGTATATTGTAAATTAATTTATAATGATGAACAAATGATATTTTAAGCTAATATTTGATCAGTGATATCGAATTTATAAAATAAAAGTTTGTAACTTTTTCAATTTTCAATAAGACAGAAATTTTATTTTTATATAATAAAACCGAAGTGTTTGATTCAAGCTGAAATTTTAATAGCATCTAAATCATCCCTAATTTAACAACTGAATTCGATTGAATTAAACAGAGTTAAATTTTTAATTCTATTTAGTTCAGATAAATTCTGTTCATTCGGTACCTAACCTAAAAATCAATTCTGTCTAATTTGGCAGAAAAACCAGAATTTGTCCAAATTAAAACGAATTAAAATAATTCTATTCGGTTTAATTCGAAAATAATTCTCCAATTTCTGGTTCTGAATCCAAATTAAACTGAATTAAAACGAATTTGAAATTTTTAAATCGGTTTTATTCTGTTACATATAACAGAAATAAAATTTTGAATTCGGTTTAATTCAGTTGTTTAATCAGGGATATTTATATAGAAATACTTGTAAAAAAGCCATACACTTTTGTTAATGTTAAATAACAACTAAACATTAAAGGTAATTAAAAAACTGTCGTATATCTGCTACATTTACACTCACTCCCCATACCCCAACAAAATATCAGTTTTTTAAAACTAAAATTCAAAAATTTCTACGTTCTTACGTTATTAAATTTTTCAGCTCAATTTAAAAATTTCGCGCCACTGCATCTCGCGCGTAAAATGTCTAGATGGAGTTTAAATACAAGTTTCTACAGTTTTCTACAGTTCCCTGTTTCAGTTTTTTTTATAATTATAACAAATCTCCAATCTTGTTCTCAAGGTTGATGTATACATAATAATAAAAATTGTTTATAAAAAAACCGGTAAGTCGATTATTATTTTTAAAAAACTCACCATTTACTATTGACTAATTAATAAATTATTTATTTTATTACAGGAAATAACAATAAAAAAATGAATTGGATAAAATGGGCACTAATAAATCCTCGTAATATATTTGATTTAAATAATCTAAATATGTCTATTAGATATTATGCGAGATATAAATGTATCAATAATTATGTTATCAATAATAATGTTTTATTTACATGTAAAGATTTAATTACTGGAGCAGGCGCGTACGTGAACAATGTAAACAAAAGACTATTTTTTATTTCACGTGTTCTGGATAAGGGAAAAGAAAAAGGTGACAAGAAAAAAAAATTTGATAAAGCTCAGCCCATTGATCTACTTGAAGCAAAACAGATACTAAATGTTGACAAGTACACGTCGCAGTTGGATTACGCGCTCGAGGACATGAAAAATAATTTTATAAAACATCTCACCCTGAGATCGGCTGCTGGATCTATCGATCATGTCCAAGTTACTTTTGAAGGGGAAGAATATTTGCTGCAGGACCTCACGCAAATTGCGCATAAGCCGAAGATGGTTGTGTTGAATGTGACAACTTTTCCGCAGGCGATTCCAAATATTTTGGAGGCTTTAAGTAAGAGCGGGTTGAATTTAAATCCACAGCAGGATGGAACAACTTTATTTATACCTATTCCGAAGTATTAACAATTAGATTTACTTTTTGTTTTATTTTTTAGTGGTGAATTGTTTAATGAATTTATTATTTTTTAGAGTCACGAAAGAACACCGCGAGGGTTTGTCTAAGAATGCCAAGGCATTGTTCATAAAATGCCGGGATAATATCAAAGATATAAGAAATAAAGAAATTAAAAATCTTAAAAAAGTTTCATCGGTTAATGAAGATCAAATCAGAAGAGTACAGAGTCAGCTGGAGGCACTTTGTGATAAATATATCAAGCAAGCTGAGAGTATGCTTGATACTAAACAGAAAGAACTTCTAAAAACTGATTAATTTTTATTGTTGAAATAGTTATTAAATAAATTCATTATTTGTATTATTAATTTTTAAGTAATTCTGTAAATAAATGATTTTTTTCCATTTAATATTCAAGTAAATTATCTTAATGATGCCAACAATACGATGATAATTTGGTTCTTCTATAATTTTTTTAAAAATAAGAACAAAAACACTTAAACAATAAATTGATGTCAATTTAATTACCCCGATAGACATTCCGTTAGCAACTTGATGTAAACTTGCAGCTGAAACTTAACATCAACATTCCTGTAATGCGTTAAAGAAAACGATGACAACTTGTCATCGAATTGAGTTCGATAAGTGAGTAAAAAGTCGTCAAAAACTTGACGTAAATTTTGGTTGTCAAGTTGCCTTCCTAATGCGGTTGCAAATTATTGCCAGTTTTCCGAGAAAGTTAAAGTCAACTTGCAGCCAATGGATTGTCAAATTTTACCCTCAACTTGATGGTATATTGACTGAAACTGTCTCTCCGCAAACTGCAGATTTCCTTGATTAAAAACTCCGATTGCATCTGATTGAAAAAATCCAATTAGATTTAATCGGAATATAATAAATATATATTTTTTTTTTCAATTGAAATTCAATCAGACAGTTGGAACGTTCGCCAGTAGTTCTGATTGGATGTTTGAATCTAATTGAGTTTCAATCAGATTAAATCTATTTTAATCAGTTTTCAATCAGAGCACTCTGGTCTGGTCACACACTAAGAATAATAGGAGCAAAATCTGATAGAACAGGAATTGTCAACCAATAATTTTTTAAAAAACATTTTTGTAATGCTATTGCTTGGTAAATATCAATAAAAAAATAAGAAGTCAAGCCAAAGTAAATTATTTTAATGATAATAAATAAGTAATTTTTTTTTTTATATTCTTTCTTCAGCTTATTGGCCTGGAAGTAGATTATTTTCCCATTGTTTTTTGTCCCACCCTACTACCCTAGTAACACGTGTTTGAGCAAGAATCTGGAGTAAGTACCTTAAGCAAGACTCCAAGCTACTAGTGTCTTTCTCTACGTATGTGTCTTTTGCAAGATTGTGTATCAAAAAGCCTATGTCAAGATTTGTGTATGTCTTGCTCGTGGTATCGCACGCAAGAGTATTAAAGATATATTAAACACGGCGCGAAAAAGTGTCTGACGCATTTCTTCTACTAGTATAACTTACAGTAGATACTTACGCATGGCTTGCTCAAGATCTGCTCAAGGCTCAAGGTCAAATTTGAGTCTTGAGCAGAACTTGAGCAAGTCATGCGCAACTATTTTCAACCATAGTCTTCCTCCAGAATTGAGTCATAATCTGGCACGAATTTCTTGTGTAAGACTTGCACTAGGCTTACAATTTAAATTTAGTCACAAGTATCTGCAGCAAGACACATACGTAAAAAAAGACACTGGTACCTATAAATCTTGAAAGCAGACTTGCTCAAGAATTGAAAAAGATTGTTATATGGGATAATTCTTAGATAAACGATTTAAATGTGGCCACAATGTGAAACTTGACTTCTAAATGAGCATCAAATAAATAATCATAAAATAAATAATATAATTTTAATAATAATATTTTTCATTTATTTCCATAAATTTATAAATCTATTTACAATAATTACTCTTATTAAAATGTATGGATACAATGAACATGACGATGAGAAAAAAATATTTAATCTTTTACATTAATAATTAAAGATAAATGAAAACAGAAAGACAATTATTTTAATATCGTATCGCGAAATCTATATATCTAAATATATGTTTATATATATTTATATATTTATATAAATTTGTTTTATACAGAGTATCTAATAAACGCTTATTACGATAATTCGTAATAATTAATACGATAATGTACACTTATACAAATAAAGACACTAATTAAAATGTATGGCTAAATTGATTAAAAAAAAAAAAAAAATAAAAAAAACAAAATAAAAATATCGTAAATTAATTTGAACTACATACACGATAAATAAAAAAAAATCACCAATTAAAATTAAAAACCGTAAAATTTAAATTTAAAAAATTACTTTTTCGTAATGGCACTAATTTCTTAATAAAAATTAATTAGACAAAAAAACGATATTACGTTCATAAATATAGACATATATGTGTGTATATAAATATATAAAAATATATACTGATATATATTGATCTACGTTTACAACAATAATTAATTTTTCAAGTACTTTCATTCGCGAGTTACATTATCATTATTAATTTTCAATTATTAATATTAATAATAATTAATTATTACATATTAATATATAATTATAATTAATTAATTATTTACAAATGCGTTTTTTTTATTTATAATGTCGAAATTTTCAACGGAAATATATTTTTTTTCCGCGGTCCAATACTTGGTCCTTAAAAAAAATTTCTTATTAATAAATTCATTAATTAATTGAATATTAGTAATAATTAATAGAACATAAACTATTAACTATTAATAATCAATTAGTAAAAAAAAATTATTCTATCACAGTCAGCGGATTACCGCGCGAGATTTTTTTCGAGGGCACCGTTTTTATTTATTTGTTCATTATTGCTTTACTGCCGAGTGCTTTCATAAATTTATTACACATTTTTACACATCAACTCATTACTTTTTAACTTTTATCGACATTACTTTCATTTTTTAATACAATTGCTAATAAAAATAACCACTACAATTGATCCCTGTTATCATTTTAGTCATTTTTTTGTTTATTATTCAAATACACTGAGAAATAATTCATTTTATTAAAATATTTTTCAGGTTAGAAATTTTCGCACCTCAATTGCGAAGCATCATTAATTTTTTTAAAAATAATTATTTCAATTAATTGTAAAAAAAAAAAAAATAAGAGTGTGAATGTAGCATGATACCGAAGAAGAAGCTGACATCTAAAATTTTTTAGAATTTTTTCTTGACGATAAATTATAAAAAAAAAAAATATTTTAAAAAATTGCACTCGTAGTTTTTTAAATTTTCTACAAATGCATTATAATTTAATTTAATTTTTTTTTTTTTTGTAATTTTTTTGTTGAAAAAATAAATTCGAAAATTTTTAATTGTCTGCTAACTTCAGGATCATGAATGTAGTAGATATCAGACAAATTTAAAATTATCAATTAATAGAGTAAATAATTAAAAAAATAAAATTTGAAAAAATGCGCTTTTACAAAATTTTGAAATTAATAAGTGCATTTTTTATAAATATTTTTTTTTTAATTATTTACTCTACTCATTTATAATTTTAAATTTGTCTAATGTCTGCTATATTCACACTTATCAAGAATTATATTATTAGCTTCTATTTAATAATTTGATTAATCAAGACATTAATTACAATTAATTTTTTCATGATTGCCTTTGCAAAAATTGAATTTGCGCATGCGCAAAATTTTATACTTCTGGTATAAATTTCTACGCTTGTCTTTTTATTTCCATCTTACGGCAATAAATAATTAATTTAGTTAATAAATTATAACAAAACTTTTGTTAATAACCAGTACAAAAATTAATTTGCGCATGCGCGAGACTCCGAGATGCTTGTGTACTTCACCGTCCATCTTGCGGCAAAAATTAATTTTTTAACCAACAAAATATCTCTTATAAAAAAAAACATTTTTCCAGTGTATATTTTAAAAATAAGTAATAAAATAGATAATAATAAAATCGTATAATTTAAAAATCTCAATTGAGATATATTTAAATAATTAATTAACTAATATAATCGATTGTCTTTTTAAGTTAATTAATAATTATGTTTTTATTTACAAGCCACATTAAATGGCACTTATATTTTAAAGAAATTGCTTATAATTATTTTTATTATTATTATTTTATATTATAAATAAAATGCATGTATGTAAAACTATTGAAGTAAAATGGCATAATTTAAAAAATTTTTAAAAATAGTAATAATAATAAAAATTTAATGCAATTTCTTAACGCCCAGTCATTGATTTACTAAGTACTGCAAATAATATAACTGAAGCAGCGTAATATATTTTTTTTACTCTCTTTTTTTGTCGTTTCAGTTAATGTTTACGCTATCTAAGGTAACTGGTTTAAATAATAATTAATTTATTAAATTTCATACGGTCGTTTCGTTTTTTCGTAGAGAATTTAAAGGCTGACGTTCGCGTTCAAGCCGGTCGAAATCGTTGTAATACTCGTGATCGGATTCTTCTTCATTGCAGCGCTGCTTAACTTGTTGAGACCCAAAAGCACCGTTGGCTAAAACTTTGCCGAGATCTGTTGTTGGTATTCCAATTATTTGAGGACTAAGTGGACCGTCATCTTGGCCCATTATGTATTCGGGATTATCTAATGATGTTTTGCCCGCGATACTTAAAAATTCGGGATACTTTCGATAACCATTGATTAATCTCTTTGGTTCCGTTTCTATTAACAAAGAAAATATTTATAAGAACATATTTATTAATAGTATATTGTGTGACAAAGGATGAAACAAAACGATTTCAGACCAGGGTAAAGTTGGCTGACATCACCCGCAGTCTGAAATCGTGTCTCATTCTGAATTACACACAATATTTTTCATGATTATCTGCATTGGAACTTGAAGTTTCAGTATCAGCAGTCAGTAAGAAACAAGTTAATTTAAGACCAATGGTGGCGTCAACTATTAGCGTAAGCGTAAATTGTCATTTGCAATTTATAATTAAGCAGAAACTATAAATACTATTTATTATTCACACTAATTTTTATAAAACTTAATCACAGTCAGAATTGTCATTTACGTAAATAAAATTAATGGTCTGAAATTACTATTAAACCGATGACAAGTATCAGAGTTTAAATTGCGAATGCCTTCAATCAGCAGGCAGAAACATTATTTGTTTCTTCCAAGGGATGATACACGTTTGTTTCTGCCCGCTGACTGAAGGCATTCGGAATTTACGCGTTTGCTAATATTTTTTCACCATACCTGCGCCGAAAGTTTAAATTCCTGCCCTGTTTAGAGGGAAGAAAGTCGTTCTTTCCTTTCATAAGAAAACAAACTATGAAAATTAGCGCCTGCGTCATTCTTTCCACAAACAGAAGCAAAAGTTTAAACTTTCAGGTGCGAATCTGGTGAAAAGTAGTATGCACACCACGGAAGAAATTTCGACGTCCCAACCCGCGTGATTGCCGCCTTTACCTTCGGGTTAGTGGGTAATTATACACGCGGGTTAGAATGTTCTACTTTCCTCCCTAGGTGTGTAATATACTATATGCTATATTTATCAAGAAGAATATTATGAAAAAGCGTAAAAATTTACCGGTGGGTTTAGTATCTCCAATGAGATCCATATACTGCGTCGCATTTGCGGGAATTTGTGGGGATGGCATAAGATAGTCGTCTTCATCAAGTGGTAAATCAAGTTTGAGATTGCCCACCTGGGCTTGTTGATGAATTGTTGCAACTTCCGGTTGAAAACAGTCGTCCGTTACGTCGCAATCTCTTACGCCGGCAATTATTTTCAACGGATCTGAGCAGTATCTCGAGCTTCTATTGTCCGCACTACCAATAATATTTCGACAATGCTGATCATTAGGACAATTGTAATTTCCTGAATGTTGGTGCTGATGATGCTGGTGATTTAGACTGTGTTGATGATGGTGGTGATTGTTATTATGATGAGAATGTGGGTGGTGATGTTGGTATGATTGTGTGCGTTGATTAATTCCACCGTCATTTGTTCCTGACGTGCTTTCACTACGTTCAGCTGTACCGTACCTCAACAGCTCGCGGTCCCAGTTCTGTTGGTTTTGCGGCGTCGGCGAGTCAGCTGCTGCGTGCGACGGGATCCCGTTCGGCCAGCACGATTTTATAGGTGTGTTTGGCGGCGAGTCTGTTATACTTGGCACCGACAGCCCGGGAGGAATTGGCGCTCGTGATTTTGGTTGCAGATATTCATCGGCATCTACTAACGCTTCAGGTCCCTCGACTGCTGATGCCAAATTCCGAATCATTTCCTTTTCATCCTGAAATTTATTCTGTTAAATAAATAAATTTTTTTAAAAACTATAATACTAATTAAATAAAATAACACTAGACAACTAGTGAAATTAAATTTGAATAAAAATAAAAATAAACAAACCTGTAATGTATAAGAAGGCAGTCTCATATATTTATCACCTTTGATGGCAAGATAACGGCCAGGATCCCTTGACATTTTAGCGAACTCATCAGCAAGTTCTTTGAATGTCGGTCGTGATTCAGCATCCAGCATCCAACATTTAACCATAATCATATAGACATCTATTGAACAAATTGCTGGCTGCGGTAATCTTTCGCCTTTCTCTAGCAACTCTGGTACATTCCGCGCAGGTACATTGTCATAAGGTCGTTCTCCGTAGGTCAAAACTTCCCAAATGGTGACACCGAATGCCCATACATCGGATTTGTGGGTGAAAACTCGGTGTTGAATGCACTCAAGAGCCAGCCATTTTATGGGCATCTTACCCCCATCAGCCTTGTACTGCTCCTCGTTTATATCCAGCAGCTTAGCAAGACCAAAGTCTGTTATCTTAATACAATTTGACGTCTGTACTAAAACATTACGCGCCGCAAGATCGCGATGAACTAGTCTCCGTTCTTCCAAATATGCCATACCACGTGCGATCTGTGTTGACCAATTGAGCAGCGGCTTCGAGCCTATTTTATCTTTGTAAGTTCTTACAAAGTCCAGCAGACATCCCAGTGGCATCAACTGCGTCACCAACATCATCTGCGACGTCATGCAAACTGCGAGAAGCTGCAGTAAATTAGGATGCTCGACACTAGCCATAATGTAAGCTTCGTCTAAAAATTCTTTCGAAGTATTCGCACCAGTATTTTCATGCAAAACTTTTATGGCAACAGGTATTTTTACGTTTTCACCTTCCGGTACCCATACACCTTTATAAACATTACCAAAAGCTCCATATCCAAGTTGTCCGCCCTTCCGCATCTCTTCTTCCTTTATAATTCTAAGTTTCGCGAGGTTTGGTTTCAATCCCGTGGGTCTCAGAGGTTCGTTGTCATCAAGACCAGTCAGGGCCATGGTCATCTTAACCGTGTTTTCTTTGTTTTTACTCTTGATACGCCAACGGCACAGCACTATCGCCCCGATCATCATAATAATCAGCAGAACAACGCTGACAATACCCAAAATCATGGGTTTTATTTCGTGTTCCAGTTGAGAACTGAGTGTCTGAGACTCGCAATAAGTATCGCGACCGTCTTCGGACGTAACTTTGTAGGAAGTTTCTGTTGGACATGTGTTGGTACAGTTAAAAAGAGTGACATTGCTGGATACTTTGGTATCGAGATGAACTTTGAAGCTGCGACAGCGGTAACATTGATGAGACTCTGGACCGTAGCAGCCGTCGCACTCGGATGCACAGGGTATACATATTTTTGGATTAGTGTTGGGTAATATATAATTGCTGTTCTCCGGGCAGTCGTGTACGCAATTTTCACCGAGTTTAAAGTCGACACACTCACGGCACACTTGCTCGTGTGTTCCGTACCCGGTGCAATTTTTGCAGAGCGGATGACAGCGTCTGCAGACAGCCTTACCCGCCAACAGCTTCAGGGGACCTTTCTCTTGAGGACTGACCCATTCGTAAAAGTAACCCTCAGGACAGTTGTCGAGCTTCTGGAGACATCCCTCAGGCACGCTGCTGTTATTCATTATTGCTTTTTCGCAGCTGTGACAGCCATTTGGGCCGATATTATTTTCCGGGCCCTCGCAACCGCCTACGCAGTTCTTGTGACAAGGTTTGCATACACCGTTATCGTTATATTTAGAAGTCGGACATTCTTTTACGCAGAACGGGCCGTCGCGCGCGTGTTTGCATTTATTGCAGTTCTCGGCCTTAGGTCCGTTACAGGTGCCATCGCACTCCTCGTGACAGTTCTTACATTCGCGGGAACCTGCTTGATATATTCTGTAATAATATAAATAAATCGAATATTGTTATCATCATTCAAATTTATATTTCTTTATTTATTTTACCTCCGATCCTGACACGTATGCAATTTAAACAAAAAACATACGCACTATTAAATAAAAACAAAATTTTTTTTACATGGAAAAAACAGTTCTGTAAACCTGTGACCTATTTAAATATTGTTCTGTAAAAAAATTTGTAAAATTTACTGATGATATTATCTGTAACATTTACAGATAAAATGTTATTTTTTTGTAAGTTATCCGAAAATTATATATTTTTTCAGTAGATTATATATAAAAAAAAAATAATTTATGATACTGTAATTGTTACATATATTGATGAAGATGATGGTACTTTTTTTGGTAAGATTTTTGGTATTTGCCTTGTAGCTGGTAAATTATTATTTTTCCGTGAAATTCCGGAAGTTCACACAAACTGCTGAACAAGTTGCCTTTCAATTTGATAGTAATTATTCGTCAACTTTTATAAATCTGTTTTTTGACTACAATATAAAGGTAAAATACTGTAGGTTGTCGAAAATTTAACCGAATATTTTTCTTTTAAACTTTTGCTGTAAATTTTTCATTACATTCCCGCAGCAGATTTCGGGTAAATTGAATTTTAAAGTTGCCATCAACTTTCGAATAAAATGACTAAAGAACTTCGAAAATTTGAACTTTTACACTTTAAACGTGACAATTTGAACTTCTGTAAATTTAAACTTTAGCGATTTGAACTTTGATGATTTGAATTTATCTTTTTCTCAGGTTTTGTGTACGTGGACATATAAAACATTCAAATTTTCAAAAGTTAAAATTTACAAAACCTGAGAAAAAAGGTAAGTTCAAATTTACAAAAGTTTAAATTTACCAAAGGTCAAATTTACCAAAGTTCAAATTGTCAAGTTTAGATTGGTAAAGTTCAATTGTCAAAGTTCATTTACAGAGAAATTTCTGAAAACTTTACAGATTTTTCTGTCATTTTTACAGAACTGTTTTTTCCATATAGAGTTTATCAACTTACCCAGATATGACACTGCAGTTTTCTAAGCAGACATTATCGAATACAAAATTTTTGCACGAAAGACACTGCGATGGTCCTGGACCCCAGCAACCTGCATCTGAACATTGTTCGTCGCAAACTTGGCCTTCTTGTTCTGTAATCACATTAAGTAATAAATTATAGTTTTACTTTGCTAGTTTCTAAAAATTTCTAACACTATTAGAAAAAGTGTCTGATATAAATTTACATAAACGTTTTCGCGAAATCTATAATTAAAAACGTATACTTAAAAACTTTAACGGATGTATGAAAATCTATAACTAATATAAGGCTTTAATATGTTATCAAGTAAAACGTTTCGAAATGAGGCATTAAAAAACGGACGTTTGATTTCTAGGCAAAGTCCACGTTGGACTAGATAATTAATGTAATCATAGTAATAATTATAAATTATTATTTAAAAACTTACTGCACAAGGTTTCATTTTTGTTGTTGGACACCAAAGTATCATGTTCAGATGAGTTCCTTATTTTGTTCCAATGTATGCTTTGTGCGTAACACAAGTTCTTGTTTTCCAAAATAACAACAGACCCCGAGTTTATTCTCTTGAGAGATCGAAGTCCAAAAGAAACTAGAGCAGTTTGTACGACATAGAGCGAGGCAAAGTATTCAGTCAATTGTCTTCCGCCAATTATTTCAAGATTTCTAAAGTATGTCAAATTGGTAAAGTCCTTATGATAACCCTGAATATTTAAGTAACCGGTTATTTCTTTAAGCGTATGAAAAACTTCAAGTCGATTTGGATGCATCGGTTCCCATCTTGGTCCGAACGAGTAGTTCGGGAGGATGTCTTGGTACCCAGTGAAAGTGTGGTCCACTATTGTAATAGAACCATCAATAACTGTGCAGTCTTTGAATTTGTCGATATTTCCGGAGTGAACGGTGTTGACACCAGGGCAAGTTTTAGGACAGGGACCATCACATGGTACGCATTCGCTGTTTTTGGCCTTTTTCTTCGGCGGACATGATCTGACGCAAGCTCCATTGTCTTTAAGAAGATGCTCTGGGCATTTTTTAACACACGTGGCTCCATACGCATACTTGCCGTTAGGATTAACGTCCCAGGAATAAGTCGTCGGGTTGTATGTCTGCATTGGCGGGCACTCGAGGGTACAAACTCCGTCGTCCATAAAACTCTTGCAAGCCAAACAGTCGCTTTGTTTGGGACCAGTGCACCCACCGGCACAAAACAGATGGCAGCATTCACGTGGCTGTGAACCGAAACAACGTCCTTGCCAGCACTGAGGTGAGCAATTTGTTTTGGAAAACTTTTGACAGTTTTCTGGACCCTCGCCCCAGCAGCCTTGGACGCAGCTCGGGTCGCACGCTGGACATGAACGTTCAGGTGAGGTAAAATTGTAGACATAAACGTATTTAGCTTGCGGGCCACTTATTATCTCATCCCAATTTATCGTTTTCATGTGACAGAGATTGTAATTGTGATACATACCGACACTGCCAGCGAGAATATCACGCAGTGCCGGTAATTCGAGATTGTATATTCCAGTCATCGTTACGATCAATGCAAATTCATGTGGATGGATATTTAGCTTGAACAAGGTACGACCGCGTATTATTTGCAACCGTGGCAACACGATACGACGTACATCACAGTGACTTATTAATACATAGCCAGTTACTTCTCGTATATATTGCAGAAAGCTTAAATCCAGGGTATCATTTTGTATCCACGTTATCTCCAGATTACCGTCGACATAAGTACAGTTTGTATACCGGTCACGGAGATTACGGTAGTGGTGCAATGTGTTTGATGGGGCTGAAATTCTTCCATTTGTACCGATGCATACTGAAAAAAAATTATTTTATTAAATGATGTATTCTACGCCTTCTTTTTTTTTTTGTATATATTGACAATTTAGGATTTATTTATCTATACTTGGGCGACGCCAAGTGGGTGAAGTGAATTTCGAAAGGCTAATTAAAATGAGGATGACAAATATGCCCACTTATGGCTCACTAAAAAAAACGCACTGATTGTTCTTAAGTAGACATTAGCGTACGTTGCTGGCTAAGCACTCACGTAACGAGTGGGCGAACCACTTTCATAAAATCTAGCTTGTATGTCTTACTTACTTTACTGCTATATATATATAGAATGTACATATATGTTTATGCATGGTGGCCTAAAGTAATGAATACCGTTACATTTGTTGTATATACATATATATGTTGTTTTAAAAGTAAATCGAGTTTGAATGGTACCATTTTTGTTTTATTATTTTAACGGTTGTTTAAAAATATTTTTTAAATTTTTTAAAATAATTTATGAGAAAGTAATTGGTATTCTATAAGTTAAATAAAATAAGGTAAAGGAAAGGAAAAAGTATCGTGAAGAAAAGCGGAATTCCTTAAAGTCGTTCGGACATGATGAACTGAGAAAAGAAATGGTGCAACATGGAATGCGCTTTGTTGGAGCATCTACGCGAGGATTTGCTCTTGCTGGTGAACCAGAAGAAATAGAGGAGGAAGAGGAGGAAAATAAGTAAAAGAATAAGGATGAGGATGAGGATAAGAAGAAGAAGTAACTATAGTTTGGTTTGCCTGCGGTCATCTATCTTACGTTTCACCTTCGTCCTCGCGTCGGTCGTCGTACTCCCTCTCTACTGTGTCTTTCACCTCTTGTACTCGTGGATCTCACCTCGAGCTTAGTAAATACCAGGGTTGTATACATACATACATATACAACAGGCATTTATACTTATACTTATACTTATATATATATTTATGCAGCTATATAAATGTATGTGAAAAATATAGATATGGAAGGTATGAAGCTATAGTGCACGAGCCTTTAAGTACAAGAGCTAAACTCTTACCCTCAGGTGTGATATTAATTCTCGTATATATATGTATATGTATATATATTTGTACGTGAACTCTTCTTCAGTTGCACGATATATTCATGTTTACCGCGAAAGTACTCGCGTGGAATTTATAATTTAAATAATATTACTAGCGAAACATCCACTTTAAATAATAAATTATAATTATTATTTATTTTTGGTATTTAAAAAAATTTTAATACTTAAAAATAAAAATAATATTTTTTAAGAATTACTTAAATATAATAAATTCAGTTGATTTTGTTCTTCAGGTAAAGCACTTAAACCAACGGTATTTTTACTCTACCTGAGAGTTCTGAGTCAGAAAAAAAATAATTTTTTTTTATTTTTTTATTTCACGGTTTAAAATGAAGCTGTGGCTAATGCAGCTCTACAGTATTTATCTTTTTTTTTTTTTTTTTTTTTTTTTTCATAAATCTATTAGATGAACGTCAATGTACCCAGAATATTTATAAGTAGTTAAATAGTTAAACTTAAAATAGATAAGTAAATATTGTTGGTATTGTTATTGCGCAAAACTTACTTTTCCCTTTGACGAACTCGGAATTGAGATCGCCGAGGACATTATTGCTACCTACGATGACAATAAATAAAAAGGTGGCGCAAATGTGAAATGTCGACAGCGCCCATGATGTGGAGTGTCGATAGTGGCACATATTGAGCCTCACATGCCCTTAAAAAAATTTACGCACTTATCACCTTTACAGAAATATCTGTATCGTTTGCGACCGTACTCAGAGTTATCAATGCCCTTCATTAATTGTTGAGTGTTTTCACTTTTTTTAACACTTAATTTTATTTTTACCAGTAGATTTATCGCCGATGAGCCCATTTTATTTATGTCTTCATTTTTGCCATTTGCTGTAACAAATAATTTTTTTTTATTAATTATTTATTTTTGATACTTTAATTATTCTTACAAGTAACTGATATACATATGGAAGTCAATTTTTTATTTAAAAATTTGGGTTTTTTTTTAAATTCAAATTTTTAAAAATTATTTTTGTTGCAATTTGTTACTGAACTTTGTAATAAATAATAAATTATTAAAAAAAATTTTTTTTTAATAATTATAAAGATTAAAATTATTCTAACCATAAGTTACTGAAGTAAATAAAGGCAAATTTTAATTTAAAAATTTGTAATAAATTTTTTTTTAATTTTATGGGAATTTAATTTTTTAAAAATTAATTTTGTTCCAATTTGTTACGCAACTTTTAAATAAATAATACACTGAGAAAAAAAATACTATTTTCCAAACAAGAATTTTTTGGTTCAAGAAATCCGTTGAAAATATTTTTTATTATTATTAATTATCAATTTCTTGAGAAAAGAGCATCAAAATTATTTTTCTTACTTTATGAATTTGATATTATATTATGAGTAAACAAAAGAATAGCTTTACTTGAATTAAATAAAAATTATTTCCTTCAATTCTACGAATTTTTGAGACAAAATTATATATTCTTAAAAATTATCAAGAATATATGTTCTTGTGTCAAGTAAATTTTTTTAATAAAATTTTTTTTTTTTTCAGTGTAAATTTTTTTAAAAATTTTTTGTAATTTTTTTTCAATACTGTCATAAAGATTTAAATTATTCTAACAATAAGTTACTCAAGTAAAGATAAATTTTTTTATTTAAAAATTAGTAATAAATTTTTCTTTTAAAATTGAAAGTTTGAAAATTTTATGGGGATTAAATTTTTTAGAAATTACTTTTGTTCCATTTTTTTACTAATCTTTAAAAAAAAAAAAAATAATAATAATAATAATAAATATTTAATTGAACATTAAATTGTACAAGTTTTAAAAATATATATATGTATATAATATATAAAGAGAAAGTGCATATGTGGACATGATTTTGTTACTTTCATGTCGCCTTGCATTTACCTATACACTATACTAGCTTTTCACTTATCTTTAAAACTTATCAGCTGCAAGGGGAATTTTAGTTACATCCTAACACCATCTTAAGTTTATATACCGAGATACTGTCAAGCCTTGATAACGAAAAAGTTGTATGTTTTTTATGTAATAACGATTTATTTTATTTATCTCGATAAATATTATTATTATAATAGGGGTAAAATATTAAGAGTGAATTTTAAAAAATATAATTAATGCATTTTAAGAGGATTTGGTAAACGGTAATCGAACATCAGGTTTCTTTCGCTCCATCTAAGTCCTGGCGTAGTTAATACTACGCAGAGTAAGATGATGTCACCATTGTAGGAATTTATATTTATATATACTTATAAATTATTTTCTATTGCATATTGTATCCTCGTTGTTATTCCGTAAAGTTATTATGTATATATACTTATTAACACGCTTATTTGTGTAATTATTTTTAATAAGTGTCCATATGTATATAAGTATATATGTATGTATAGTTACGAGTTTAGCATTTATATTTATGTTTGTACGTTTACGTTCACTTCTGATGAGGTTTGCATGTATAAGGTATCTTGTGATATTTTATATAGCGCGACGACTTTTTTATCAATTAGATGTGACATCAGTAGCGTGAAATACATGATATAGATATTTTTCCTTTTTTTTTTTTTTTTTTTTTCATTATTGATTAGAATATGTGTTATTTATATTTACATTTGTTAAATGATTGTATTGACTGATAACACTTTTTTTTTTATTTTATGAGATTACTGATTATTTTTTTCCTCAAATGAATTTTTTAAGATATTATTATTATGTCAATTTATTTGAAAATTTATAAAAAAAATTATAGATTTTAATTAAAAATTTGATTTTTAAAATTCATTACAAATTTTTTAAAAGGATACTTATTATTATTTATTTATTCAAAAATTTCTGATATAAATTAAAGACATTTTTTTGTCAAATTCATTTGAAAATTAAAATTTTAAAATGAAAAAAATTATTATGAACTTTTGAATAAGGAATTTATTATTTTTTTTTTTTAATTTCTGAAAAAAAATCTAAGAATAATTTTTTTCAAAAATTTATTTAAAAATAAAATTTGAGAAAAAAAAAATTTTCATGAAATTTTGAATAAGAAATTTATTATTATTTTTTTTCAAAAATTTCTGACAAAAAATTTAGTTAAAAATAAAATTTGAGAGAAAAAAAATTTTCATGAACTTTTAAATAAAAATTTTTTTATTTTTTTTCAAAAATTTCTGGCAAAAATTATCGAAAATTTTTTAAAAACTGATTCAAAATAAAATTTGATGTAAAAAAAAATTTTTTCTGAATTTTTAAATGAAAAATATATTGTTATTATTATTGCAGAGTTTAAAAAAGGACTGATGTGTTTACTTATGTTTACATAAATTTAAAAAATATCAAATGTACAAAATGTCGAGGTATAAGAAACCAAATAAAAGTCGAAAAAAATGAAATAAACATAAAAAGAAACGAGTGTGGGGCCGCAGAAACGTTTAGGCACGAAGATCCTAGTGAAAGATATCGTGCTTGGATCCAGAATCCAGTTCCAGACGTGGTCTTCTACTCTCGTCGACGTATATAATCTCTACCACCTAACCATCACAAGAACAAGTAAAGAACAAAGAGTATGTATATAGAGAACTTTAGAGTTTCTTCACGCCGATATATTACTTTACCTCCATTTTCTTATCCTTCTTCTTCTTATTCTTATTCTTCCACATTATATTATTACGCCGCCATATAACTACATCACGACTACGTTAAACGCTAGCCCGAAGCACCGTCAGAAATTCTCTCAAATGAAAATAATAACAAACAGCTCCGAAGAAACCCGAAGCAATAACTCGCAGCGTTAT
This sequence comes from Microplitis demolitor, assembly GCF_026212275.2. Classification (NCBI taxonomy): domain Eukaryota; kingdom Metazoa; phylum Arthropoda; class Insecta; order Hymenoptera; family Braconidae; genus Microplitis; species Microplitis demolitor. The sequence goes on from NC_068545.1 coordinate 5,279,323, forward strand.
CAAAATTATCAGACTTTTCGAAACTCGATATTCGGCGCCGAATTATCAGAACTTATCGGGAGGTATTTCATCCATTAGCGATTAGTGGAAATGTAGTTTTAAAAAAATTCCATTAGAAATTAAATTTATTTTTCCCGCACCGAATGCACTCGAGTACTCGATAGATTTAAATTACCATCGATAGAGTTTAGAAAAATTTAATAACAACATAGTCGATAAGACGACGTAATGTCGTTGTATTGGACAGCAAACTAAACCCACCACGTGCAATTGTAACCGCTCGATTTTACCTTCAGGTTAACCTCATTCCTGATGCTGACGTCAAGCGCCTTTCCCTCGGTACCTGGGGACTCTGGAGTCTCAAGAAGACCTTTCAGCATCTTTCGTATTACGTACATCATCAACAATTACCGACATATATCTATATATATATATATATATATATATATATATATATATATATATATATATATATATATATATATATATATATATATATATATATATATATATATATATATATATATAACAATAATAATAGCATTTAATAAAATATTCAAATGTAACAAACTTTGTCCGGAATTTAAAATTTAAAATCAAAACTTGTTTCCACCAAAACTCAACTTCGCTAATAAATTCAACTTCAACGGACGAAAAATTTACAAAATTTAACGAGCAACATTTAACATCAATTGTCAAGAGTCTTTTGAAACGTAAAAAAATTTGTAAACTAAAGGTAAAAAAAAAAAAGGGTACGGGCCGGTTTTTTGAAGACGCGAATTTCTGTAAAGTTTATCTGGTTGAAAGGTAAACTGCAGCAGATGTCACGTGTTAAAGTACATCATGGGTGAAGAAGAAGAAAAATATTGAGAAGAAGAAGATGAAGATGATGATGATGATGATGGAGTAGAAAAAGCAAAATAGATATATGTTTTTTGAAAGGGACAGTTGCCGCCAACGCATGCCGTTGGTTTCTTATCCCGTCGTTCAAGTCTCCAAGCTTACTAACCGTCTTGTAAACATGGATCTTTTGAGTGTTGAACAGAGACAAATATATATACACACGTATTTTATTTATATTCTTTCTCTTTTCAAGAGGCTGGGCTTAAGAGACTCGATTCTCGAGCAGCTACAGACGTATCTTCTCGTTGCGCGGTCTCTTAATAAATTCTCTGCTTGCGTAATAACTAATAAATAATCGATACCTCAAGTAATTAAATAATTTTAAATAAGCTATATATATTTTAAGAGAATTGTACAAATTACCGGTTAATGTTTTAGTAATTACGCCGGCTTTGTCTAGTCGCGGACGAAAAATTTTGAATTACTAATGTCAACCCACTCATTGTATTAATATATATGATATATATGAATTTAAAGAATCCTTACTTTCTTTTTATTTTTGTTGCCCAAGTATTTTTTACCTACGCAGAGTATATTAGTGACATTAATAAATTTAATAACTTTATTTGTTTATTTATTTGAATTTTTTTATCAATAATCCACAGGCTTTATGCTCACGATAAGCCAGTATAAATATAAACTCACCTTTTTTTTACGGCTGTTGTTTTTTAAATTTTATATTTAATATCCAAAGCAAGTACACTAATTATTGCACAAAATAATTATTTACTCCGATTTAAAATTGCACATGAACACGTGTACTAAATAATCAACAAAAAAAAAAATCACAACACTTATTGCGTGTATTTGTCAACGAAACCAAATAAAATTCACAAATTCAAAATTCAACAAAAAAAAAAAAAAATAAAAAAAAAAAAAAAAAAACAAAACAAAACAAATTTAAAAGTTTTTGATCGGCGCGCGCGTACCGTCTCACCTTGGCTGATCGAGTGTTTGTAAGAGCAAGTTAAGTTTGAAACCTTTTGGTTCTGGCATCCCTCTCTCTGGGTTTTCTACTCCACCACCACCATCACCAGCAACCACTTACACATACCTACAACTACAACAACAACTACTGCTATACGGAAACTACAGAATCACGATCCACAATTTACAATCACCGATGAGAACCAACACACACATTATATTTAAAAGTGAGTAAAGAAGAGAAGAGTAAATATGGTAGAGGTAAAGGTAGAGGTAGAGAAGGAGCCTGCAGGTAAAGCCGTACCTTTTCCACTACTTATTTACCTGAAATTCTAATACATACACGAGTTCAACAGGCACAAGCTGTACAGGCGTGTCGAGAATATAGTTTGATTATGTACCTTCATCTCTTCTCTCTTATACAACCTACTGTAATCTACTTTACTCACTTGCACTTTAAACAAGACAGAGTCCTTGTGCTTGTCTATCTTTTTTTATTCTTATTTCTTTACAGCATATATATATACATATATATCTACAGATGAGAGGTTACAGCTACAGAGTGAAACGAATGATACAGACAGGAGAAGAAGGATCACAAGAACAAGGATCTTAAGAAGAAGAAGAAGAAGAAGAAAGAAGAGAAGATTACTCTACCTCTACTTAACTCTTTTAAAACAAGTACAAGCTTACACTACGACGTTTCTCAACCTTGTATATCCGCTTAGACTTTAAACTTAGACAGTATTGCTGTTATTTTCATTACCGGTATGTTTTGATGATCTGTATACGTGTAACTTCACACATATCCTTCAGAGAGGCTTAAAATACTACCACTTGGTAGAATATATTTGTAAATAAAATTAACACTTAATTCTTTTGAGATCTAAGTACTAAATGATGTAAATATATATATATATATATATATATATATATATATATATATATATATATATATATATATATATATATAATGTATGCAATACTTAAATATTTTTTGCAGAGCGCAAAGTGTAAACGAAAAATATTTGCGGGAGCGTTGAAGCCCGACATTAACATAACATCTGGATCAGAGAAAATATATATTATTTATAAGAGAGAAGGAGTGAATGCAATTAATGACTATAGTAAGTTTTTTATCAATTTGTTTTGATATACTTTTTGCAATCGAACTGGCGAACGCGACGATGTGTAAACAGGTTTTGTTTTCTGTACCAGTATATATAATCTCTCTAACATGTGTGCCAAGAGCCAGAACCAGCAAAAGCAACAGCAGCATCAACATCACCAGACTAACACGGCTACACTCTACTCAACAAAATGGCAGAGTCGAGAACACTAGAAATTATATTTTTTTTTTTTATTTTATTTTTTCTCAAGGCCACTTTCGGGCCTTTCAATGCCACCCTTATATTATATCACTAAATAGTGAGATTCAGGGGTACCGCGGGCTGCAGCAGGTGCCTCGGGGGTTAGGGGGATAAATACATATATATACCTGTGTAAAAACATATATATGTATGTATGTATGTATGTAGTAGTGGTAAAGAAACAGATAGATGATTTAGTAAGAAAAAAATACTAGGAAATTTATCTTTCAGTATACGATCAGAAACTCAAGACCCTTTTTGACCTAGACCCGAAACCCTTGGATAGATCGTCACCCCTGGAGTGAGGGTATTGTTGCCTTCAAGTAGTTTGACCATTTTCTTTACTAAAAATTTGGGCGGGTTCAGTATTCGTTATGTTTTATATACGTATATATTTTTCTATTTAGTTCCATCTTGACTTCGGCTTGAACTGAGCATGGACCTGAGTCCCGAGTTAACTAAATTCTGGGTTTTTTTTAAGTGTTCAGAGACTCAAGTGGGAGAAACTGCTGAGTATGAGGGCACATTCAGTCGGGAGTCATGTGAGATATGGAGAATTTAAACCCAATACGGATTACATGCCGAGAACAATAAAGCTAAATTTTTCTACACAAAAAAAGCCAAGGATTCGTTTCTCACTTGTCTGACATTCAACCGTCGTTAGTGGTTAGATTATCTTGAGTCTTCAGACACTTTTTGCCTTTTTTGGATTTTTTTTCATCTTCACAGTATGCATTTTAACTTTCCCATTTATATAAAATATATATATGTATTTTTTTTTAATATGTATGAAGTAATCTATACTCTATTTTGTTGAATTTTCTTTCACAAACATCACGTATTTATCTATTTCATTTGAAAGCTGGTAAAAAGTATTTTCTGAGTAGAGTTTGATGCATTGTAGTCGTTACTGTTTGATGATAATGGTAATGATTGAATTTATAATGAATTTATGTATATGTTGTTCGATTAAAATTCATTAAAATAAATTTAATTGTAAAATAAATAAAAAGAGAAGAATGACAGAGGAGCGTCATCGATGACTTTCAAATTTAGTTGGATTGTTTTGAAATTCAAAATTCTAACGTGTAGTGCATTAGTGTGTGGGCGGATTAAATATATATGTTTATGTTTTGTAGGTATATATGGATATAAAATGCTGAGGAGAAAAGTTTTAACGTGTGGGTGCGTTGGTGGGTGAAGTTTGAGCTTATCGAGGGATTGGTTTTGTCATTGTTGAGATTTAATACGTGTTTGACGATGAAAACATTTCAACTTATAACTGACTGAGCACTTCTAGCTACAGAAACTAACTGTAATTCTTTTAAAATCTCAATACTTTATACAAGCTGACGTAACAAAACTAATGCGTAATTATTGTGATTAATTGTTTTTGTAACACTGCCATGGAAAAATAATATGGGATTTAGTTTATATTTATTTATTACTGTTATTAATAGAATTATTTTTTTTTTAGTTGTGGAAATTATATATAAAGATTAGAAAATATATTCAAACTTACCAGATAATTTATGATGGAGTTTTTCAGCTGGAAGTATTTTTATTTAATTGGCCTCGATAGAAACTTGATTTCAAAATTATACAGATTTTTTTTTTTTTTTTAATTAATAATATTTATATAAATTATTTTATTTCAAATCATTTTTTTTACCGAAATCTGATTGAAAAATCATTACCGCCCATTTTACAACATAAAAAAATTATTATTTTTCTTACGGAATTATTTAAAGAATTTTTAAAAAGTTTTTGAACCGGAGCCGAGATTCGAACCAGGAGTTTTAGGTTTGTTTTATTACTTGTCCATTTTAGAGCATGATATAAATTATATTAATTGATTTTTTGAAGTTAATTGTTATCATTGGTGAACTTGTTTAATAAAAATAATTTACACAAATCTAGAGCGTAAGAATCTGGTGTCCATGGGTTCTGTTAAAAATTTTTCGACAAATCTAGACCAATATTACAGTGAGAGAACAATTTATTTGAGCCAAAGAAATAGATTTATTTGAAATTATTGAAAAAAATGCATTCGGCAATTTGACTGAACACAATCATTTATTCCGATCAAATATATATTCGTTTATAAACCCCTATTACCCATATTTGTGGCCACAACTCCATTTTTGGACATTTAATACTTTATTTTAATTTTTAAAAAAGTATAAAATAAAATTTTCATTTTAATAGCGGATAAAAGTATCTCTGAACACATTTTGAAAATTAATTTCATCATTGCGTCTTTTACAAATTATTTTATTTAAGTTTTTTTTTTAATTATTTTATTGACATATTTAAATTTGAACATAAGTTCTTACAATTGTATGATTATAAGTACTATTATAACTAAATGAATTATACGTTTACAATTCCTCGTGAGTTTTGCTTAATTGTATCAGATATTGTTTGTTGTTATAAATTTATATAATTTTTACATGTTTAGTTATTATTTTATTCTTAGGAAAAAAATAGTTATTAAAAAACCTAAATAAATATAGGTTATGGCTTATTTAAGTTTTTCAAGTGTCCAAAATTGATGCTAAAGTGGCCAAAAACGGTATCTCTACCTTATAGGTTATAAATCTTTGAAAAAAATTATATGACGGCTGATGGCGTTACAGTCGCCACCATCTAAATACAGACTTGTCAACTATAAACGAATTTTCATTTTATTCAAAAAAAAGAAATCTTCCCTGGTGGAAATTTTTCGTAATTTTCTCTGAAAAACTCAATTCTAAAGTTCTAAAGACTTTGTCAGAGAAAATTACGAAAAATTTCCACCAGGGTTTGACTCAAAAAAATAAATTTATTTGTCTTAAATGAACATTGATTGAGTATATTCAAATATGACCTTTATTTGCTTGAAACAAATCTTATTTGGCTCAAATAAATTGTTCTCTCAATGTAGAATCTAACGCATGCGTAGTGCGTTAAAAAAAATTAGACAAATCTAGATCATTATTAGAATCTATAAAATTTTTTTTTAAATTCAAGAACCGAAGCATGGACTCGAATGATGAAGTATACTTTGTATACAAGGTATCTACTTTCTACCTTGCAGCATAACATAAATTATATAACTAAAGAAAATATATATATATATATATATATATATATAATAATTTAAAAAAATAAAATATTAAAATACAAGTCTCTTAGGATTTTCATAATTACTTATGTTACGGATGAGAAGCAAAACGCGATGGACAAAATATCCGCGGGGATAAATTGACCATGATGAGAACCGTACTGACGCGTTAAACATTTTGCTACCGCGGCTTCGGCAAACTCAAAGCGTTTCCAAACACTTAAGCTATCGTTAAAGAATATACGAACGTAAATTTGAGTATTATGAATATACGTTATAATTTATATTTTAAACTTATTAAAATTTATAAATTTAAAAAAAAAAAAAATATACATCCATATATATAATGCCGAAATGATTGATAGTATATTAAAAAATTTAACTATAGTCAGTGTAAAATGAATAAATCATTTAAATAATTAAAAATATTTCCTCGAAAAATAATAATTAGAATATCGAAAAATAATTCTACGAATTATGATGAAAACAAACTTACATTTTATTATTAAAAAAAAATTCTTATAATTTTGAATCAAGTTTGTGCAAGCTGAAATAAATTTTCTAAAAAAAAACATAATAATTAATCTGCAATAAATAAAACAATTAATAAATATACAGTATATATAAAAATTCAATTTTTCGAGACGTGGATGAAAAAAAATGTTTACAATTTAGCGAATAATTTGTAATTTAAATGGCATAAAAGAATGGAGAATTTGGAATATTCCCTCGATTCCCAAAAGCACATTTACTTATGTACATATATTGTTAGTATTGTTCACATCTTGGAATACGATGCTGAAGAGAAGAGAGGAGAGAATGAGAAAGAGTATGCCAGATCCTTTCGGCATCTGCACTGCGAGTAGGTCCGCTATGAGACCGTAGGGATAATTATTTATGCCAGATAGGATCTTACCTGAAGAGAACCTAGCTCCAGAGACAAAAGAATCTTCTCCTCTTCTTCTCTCTTCTTCTTCTTTTCTCATCTCTACATCCCATACTCTCCATTCCTTTGGTGTATCGTGAAGAGCCAACTTGCCGCTGCCGCCACAAGACACGCGTTAGTTTTGTTTAAATGTTTTAAAAAATATAAAAAAGAAAACTAATAATAATAATAATAATAATAATAATAATAATAATAATAATAATGATAAAGAGGGGATAAAAGAAAGATGGAGAAAAATACCTTTAGCTCAGCGGGGAATCCTGGATCACGGATGGGAATAAGCGCTCAAGGCTCCTTAGTCAGGATCTGATAATAGAAATCATCAGTATCTTGGGAATATTTTTATGTATTAATAAAATTTATAAAATAATATATTTGAGTTCGTCTCGAAAAAAAGAATATTTATATTTATAGTAAATATAAGAGCTGTAAAATAAAAAATATTATTTTTATTACTAAATACTTGAGTAAATATTTAAAAACTATTCTGGGTACATTGACGGATAAAGATAAAAGAAAAAATATAAAAGCCTATTTATATTTACAGTAAATGTTTGCGCTATATATTGAACTTGAAAATTAAAAACTTAATATATATTACGTATTAGTTGTTTATTTATAATATTTATAATTTAGTATCGTAGTTTTAAAACGTGGAACTGCTTGTAAAATAAGTTGTACCACACTTCCAATTATACAAAGAACCTGTTCTGTAAATTCGTCATGAATAATGAACTTATAAATAATGTTGTAAACAAAATTTACAGACAAAAATAGGTACTTTACTTGACATTAATTTTTTTATTTGATTTTATTTTCAGTAGATGATTATTTAAATTTGAATTTATATTGTTATTTTATTTATTGACGACGTTTTTTATATTTTTTTTTCTCTTTTAATAAGAATTTTTGTACATAAGAAAATAAAGAAATGAAGAAACAAACTCGTGTTATTTTTGAATTGATAAAAGTTTTGTGATTCTACTAAAACGGTATTATAAAACCCGTGGATCCACGAGATGGAGGTTTTACTATCGACCTCGGAGGTCCCCTGCCTCAATCTTGTAAGACAACTTGTAAAACGAGAACGAACGTGAGAGGATGCTTTTCGACCACTTTTCGGCCGCGGTACAACTATCTGTCCGTTTAATCTATCGGCCCACTCTCTCTTTCGGCTTTAAAAGAGAATAAATTGCCAGTGGGTACGTTACCCAATCTCATATGTATAAATCCTCGCAACTAAGTATTTATACTCTATATACATATGTATGTATAACATACATTAATCCAAATCAATACTAAACATTTATTCTTACGACGTACTTTTAATCGTAATTCATCCTCGGCAAAAAAATACTGACCATGTAAAGAAGAGTTTGTTCCTAAAAAGTTCATAATAGTTAACTTCGAAATTTTAGACAATTCTCAACTGAGTTGATTATTTTTTGAATTTTAAAAAATTCAAGAGAACAAAAATTTCAATCTCCAAATCTCGTTTTTGGAAAATTCTTATAAAAAATTTGACATATAATTTTATCTCATTTTTTTGCAAATGAAAGATCTCACAAGATATGCACAGAAAAAAAAGTTATTTTGAGTCAAGAAAATATTTTAAAGACAAATTTTTTTGGGAACCAAGTCAAGATTTTTTTGAGTCAAAGGTCTTAGTCAGATTTGTACTTTATTCGAAAAAATTGAGATTTTCAAAAAAATTTTCTTGAATCAAGAATATTTATTTTCAGTTCAGAACTTTTTTTTTGTGTACAAATCGATGCACTGTATAACTTAGCGATTCCTGGCTTAATTTATTGAAAATTTCTATTTGATTGCGAGAAAAATTTTGATAAATGCTTCATCTACTGTACAAGTGCAACAAGAACAGTTTCGCGCGTTTATTTGAATGCGCAAAAAAAAAGAACAAGTTCCCTTCGATGTTCTTCAAGCCAGCAAAATTTTTTGTCGGATAACTTTTATTAAAAAAATCGAAAAGAACATTCTTAAAAAGTATAATACGCAGTTCAAAATTCTTTGTAACCTTCAATGTTTTAAAACCTCAAAAATTATCAACTTGAAGTTCAGAATAGTCTCAAATTTATGAGTTTATATATGAATTTTTTTGAAACATTTCTAGAACGAATTTTTTTTTCCGAGTAAATGCAATTTTTGTTTTTATTACTTACTGCCACATTAATAAAGTGCTTTTCCCAACAAATGTATAATTTGAATTTTTTATCTTACGAATTTTCAAAATTTATGTCAGATAACCCCGATTTTCAAAAAAGAGGTTTTTTTTATAGTAATTACTTGCCATTGTGTAAGCGCCATATTTGTCATCCTGATTTATAAATTTTCGACTCACCTGAAACAGATAAAAAAAAATATTTAATATTATGATAAAAAATATTATTTTAGTGATTAATCATTTGGAAGATATTATCAGATGTATTAGATTGTTTTTGTTGTTTTGTGATGGAAAATCAATCATGGATTGATAGACAGATTTTGATTGCATGTTCAGAATGTTTCAATTTAATTTAAAAGATAAAAAATATATAAATGTATATGTATATACATATATAGATGTTTAAAATATGTATACAATAAGAAAGAGAAGTAAAATAAAAAACGCGTCGAGTCATGGTCACTATACACGCGGTTTGATACGAATGCGATATAATTCTCGGTGAATTTTAAAACGACCGTAAGAATTTTAATGAAGCCCCCTTTCATGACTTAACAATACTTCATCTGGAATAGTAATTAATGTAATTTTCACCAGGTCATATAGTCACATCACCTTCGATACCTATCATTATTTTAACGAATTTAAATAAATTTAAAATTTTTAAAATGTCTACTAAATAATCTACTCTGGACTGGTTGCACAAATTAAATATATAAATTTGCATTGACATATATGTTATTTTCAGATTGATAAAAGTTATCTGCAAAAATAAAAGAAGAAAATGGATAGAGGTATATTGATGTTTATTGAATTCCTGGCTCAAGAGATTCCTTTTTGCTAGGTGATATGTACTGGATACTGGCTACACCGAGGTCTTGATCCTGATGAAGGCCGTCGACCTTCAACGCTGGCCAACAACGAATACTTTACTTCACTCCTTACTCTTCTCTTTACTTCTTACTCTATCTCCACTACTACATTTACTCAAGAATAACGGCAGAGCATTTAATGTACGGAATTCCAGAATGTACGGAAATAAACACCGAGTTATTCATCTTCACAACCTTGCAGGAAAATTTATTTCAAATAATTTCCTTTTTTCATTTAATTTTATTTCCATATATAAAAATTACACTGAAATTTTTTCCAGAATCGAAATTTTTACCAATAATCGACCTCTTTATCGCAGGTTGATAAAACAGAATTTTCCCGCCAGTAAAGAAGAGTTTGCTCTCCACTGGGCAAATTGTGAACTGTGTTACCGACTGTCACACAAAAATTCCTGCTTTATCGGTTATTTAAAGTTGCACAATTATGTAAAATATGTGTTTATATATATATGCAGTAAATAGACTGCACTTGCAGTTGAAAAATGTAAAAGAGAAAGTTTTTAATGCTGATATTACGTATTAACTTTTTATTCCGCGATCATGTATTTTTATTGTTTAATTTCCTTGTAATTATTTGTTGCATTGTTAAAAAAAAATAACTTAAAAAACATCATAACTCATAAGTCCTTTCACTCCCTGTTTTACATTTTGAAATCCAATTGATAGGAGAAATCGAATTATTTAATTTGGCTTTAGTTTGCTCGGTCGATTTCTTGTTTCGCGAAAAAAATATTGAGTGGATGTAAGGTAGAAGGCGTGAGAGAATAGGATTTATAAGAGTTGGCTAGAGTATTATATTATATGACATAGAGAATAAATAAGTGTATAGGGTCTTAAACATATGCTGAGAAGTGGGTAGCGTTGGCCATGTGGTGATGAGAAAAAAGATGCCTTGCAGCGTCCCATTCAATATAATACAAGTTAAGAGTTGAGTAGAAAGTCGACTTGATTATGTTGTGTTGTTTAGTATTAATGCTGTGAGAGAATTTAATAGCTCAGTGCATTCAAATAATAAATATCACTGTCTTGTTTCATTTAAGTAAATGTCGGAATATTACAGGTTTTAAATATCTTATAAACAAATAGACATATAATGTTTGTTTTTTCCAACCGTTAGAATTCCATAAAAACTGAGTTTCGAAAATAAATGATATATTTATTATCATTTTTATTTGAATACTTTGGGGGTATTTAATATTTACAAAGTGATAAAAAACCGCAGCCTGGAATCGAACCGGGAACTTCCGTTAGCCGACTCACCCATTAAGTTTTTAATCTTAACATTGAACGTATTATTTTAATACTAGGACTTTAATGGAAAATTTTCTATTTTTAATTGAAAAAAAAAAAAAGAGATAAAGGCTGGGAAATTTTTTGTTGCCATTGAGTTTCTACACGGAAAAAACAGAATATTAAAAATTAATAAATAATAGTAAAAAGTGGAATCTGTTATCAATAATTAGTATTATTATGTGCTTAATGTAAAGTAGATTACTAATTTTTGTAAATTCCGAAAAACTACTATCAATTATTTCAAAAAGTAACTAAATATTATTACTTTTAGGTATAATACATGACTTTTTAGTGAAAGTTAATTAATTTATGGCAGAATCTATTAAAAAGTATGATTGGTAAAATTAAGAACTGCTATCTTAAATACTGATTTTTCCAGCCGAAAATTGAAGAAGTTACAAACTTTTATTTTATAAATTCGATAACACTGATCAATTATTAGCTTAAAATATCATTTGTTCATCATTATAAATTAATTTACAATATACATAAATCGAATAAGTGGTAAATAATAAAATGAAAAATTAGTATACTAGATACTGATTTTTTGCTCATAAAAATACCCAAAATTTTTAACTCTCATTTTATAAATTCAATCCCATTGACTAATAATTTATATAAAATATTATTTATTCGTTATTATAAATTAATTTATTATATAGATATATCGAATAAGTGGTAAATAATAAAATGAAAAATTCGTGTACTAGATCTTTATATATTAATATGTACGTTTACTAATTTTTCAGTTCCTCATTTTTAAAATTTTTCTGTTTGTTTGAATAGTAATAACTGTAGATAGCAATTTATCGATTCTTTTTCATATTAATTTTAAATACGAAATTACAAATTTTGCTCTTCTAAGTGTATCAAATTTTAATATGAATAGTAGCCATTTTGTAGTATATATAATGATCCTGGTTTGAAATTAGTATCGAATATACTAATTTTAACTCGAAAATAAACTACAAACTATTAAAATTTTGAGCACATTCTTTTCCGTGTACAATCTACAAGTTAATCAAAGAACAAATAGTTGATAATTTTTTTAATGCAAATGTTTAAATTGTAGTTTGATAAATAAAAGTTAAAGTAAAGTACCCAGGTAACAAGCAAACAATACTTAGACCTATCTAAACTAATCCTTCTTTATAGACTCGCTGAAAGTATCGATAAAAAATAATACTAAATATAATAAAGAAAGAATATGTTTATAGAAAATGCATATCGATAGTCTATATAAGCATCTCACGGCTAAGAGAAAATTTCAACACCTGCTCGTCATATATACTAGAGCGTGGGATGATCTCCATCCCAAGACCTGCAGGTATGATCTTACAATCGTAGGGAGTCTGTATATAATAAATGAAAGAATATAAGGGTGAGATCTCTGTCTGAATAACACATGACTGCTACTGCTACCCTCGCACAATAGGAATAGACTATCAATATATGAAAAATGATACATACTAAACCTAGGATTTCTCCCACGATGGCAACATTTATTAAAAATTTTCTCAGCTTAAAGGAAAATAAATAAAAAGAAAACGAGAAACAAAAATAATTTAATTATAATATCTCTCAGGGTGCTGAACATTTGCCGGAAAAAGGTGCAAGTTTTTTTTTTTCCCACAAGATTTGTGGTCAGTGGTCTGGTCTATCTTAGCGGGACAAATGGTGCAATTGGTTAGTCGATTTAATTTTTCCTAAAAATACTAGCCCTAATTTTGGAGAAGAGCTGGTGTAGTCTTTAAGTGTTGTATAGTTTTATTTAGTGTATTTAATAATATAGCATAGGCAGCTGGTTTAAAACATGTGAACGGAAGAGATGAGGAAAGAGGGTGGGGAAAGCCGATATGAGTTGTTCTGTTCGAAAAAGAAGAGGTCTTCGGGACAGGACGCGCGTCCTTGTGAGGAGATCCTGCTTCCGGGTTCTGGTTCTGGTTCTACTTCTACTTCTGCTACTGCTGCTGCTGCTCTCATCTCATATATTTTAATATTCACTCGTTAAAAACCTATATATAGTTTACTACAGAAATATACACCTGGTACTTTTTTTTTCTTTGTGCCTTTTTTTTTTGTCCCCCTTTCATTTGATATTTTTTGTTCATACATTTTACGTAAATGAGAAAATAAGTATGTTGTATTTTGTGCCATATTTTATATATGATAAATATATATCTAATTTATAGTTTAATATGACGTTATTAAGCTTAAAACAGTTATTTTTAGAAAATAATTAAATTTAATGGATTTTTAATTTACAATTTGCTATATATATATATAATATATATATATATATATATTAAGTTTGATTATTTAAAATGTTTTGGGATTTAGAGCGTGAGAAATTAGGTTGTTAATTAATCATTCGGACATGTGTCGTGGGCGTCTTACAAATTAGTTTTGAGATAAATTACAAGAGAAGATGAAGAAGGAGAAGGGGAAATTAGTTTATCATTTTACTACAATTGTAAATTAATAATTGTTAAAGGATAAATGATAAATGAATTTAATGACGTGATTAAATGGCAAATATTGTCACTATGAAAACAAACATCATAAGATATGTAAACAAGTGTCTGCGTAATGTAGAAGCAGAGTAAAAAAGATGAAGAAAAAATATGTATAAAGAGCGCAAAAGCTCAGGCATATGTTACCGAGTATAAATGTACAGATGGTCTTTTTTTATGGACACTAAACACGATGAGAATTAATATATATACTCTTTTAAATCGCGGATAAAAACTTTTTATCTTTTTATTAAGAAACTGTGGGAGGTCATAAAAAATTGTTTGTTCTTCAGATGTTCAATTTATTGGTTACTAATTGGATAATAAAATATTCTCGTTAAATCTATATACTATAGTTTATATGATATTTTATCTTGTCCGATAACTTTCAAATTTTTTTTAACTTCTAAGTCTTTTTTTATTATTAATTTATTAATGTTTTATCTTATATATTCTATTGATATATATTTTTTTTTATTTATTTATCTTTTAGAATTATTCTTAAGAAAAAGAAATTTTTTCATTAATAAATTTCTATTGTAAAATAAAATATATATTTAAATATTGTTTTTTTAAATTATTTAATTTATTTTTTTTTAGAGAAAAATTTCTGCTTTAATGAACAAAGAAAAAATTGTTTACAATTTATAGCCTATAGGTTGATGTATATAAATATACATATTTGTAATACAAGTAGGGGAGAGTAGGGCGAAATGGGCCTCTTAAGAAAAAAGGCTCATTTTTCCCCTCTCTCCCCTATTTCAAAAATTTTTTGCTTAATTAAAATAATAATTTTTTTTAAATTGAAAAAAAAATTTCAAGGTTCATTATTGAGGCAACTGTTCATAAAAATTATTCAATAAATTTTAAAAAAAATGATTAAGTGACTTTTTAAAAAAAATTATACCAAAAGCAATTTCTCTTTTTTGTCTTGAAATTTGAAGCGCTAAAAAAAATTGTCCTGTTGCGCAATGGAAAACGCATCTGTCATAAATTTCCATTTGTAACAAATAAGGTATAAATTTAAAAAATAAAGTATTTGTTTAGGAGTGATGAATAAATTTTCAAGTGCTATAAAAAAAAATAACAATGACCTATGTAAATCCATTAAGTTTACTCTAGATAATTTTTTCTAAAGCAAAGTAGGTTTCTCGACTCTTCCGTTCCCATCTCCAGTTCCCATACATCCGAGAGGAGTTTCAAGTATATAGAAGTAAAGAGAGAATTGAGCACTCGAAACGTGTAACGTTATACCCAGGTGTTCTTGTGTCAACCTTACAGAGCACTGAGATTTTAGGTGGCTCTTCATTTTACATGCTGGTGAGTGCTCTCGACGCAAAAAACCCTCGATGGGTGGCCAAATATCCCAAACAAATATATCAATCCATCTATTTACTCACACGTCAATAAAACACAATCGCTCCTCAGTCCTCACAAATAAAATTTATAGATGACAACATTGTCAAGAATTAAGTCAAGATGACAATTCAATCTTTAAGTGTAAACACAATCCCAATAAATATATAAATTTATACGTAATACCCAATACTCGTGCAGACTCTATAAGCCAGAGTAATACAGGATCGCGAGCGGCCGAGTTCACTTGTTCGTCCAGTCTCTGGACATTCACCCCAGTACAACATGTAACTTTGTATGTGTGTTGCAACATTGACATACACACACAAATATAAATATATGTGACAACAAGTAAAAGACGCGACCGCAGATACTAAACGGCAATACCGGAGGAATCGTCTTTTACTCTTTACTCTGATACCGACCTTGTCTCAAGAGACATATCTGGGCTGTTTCTCTTTTCTTGAAACTTGTCTCTACACAAGACCAATATATAATAGTAATGGTATTATATATCCAGTAGTGTCATTGCCCATCTTGAAGATTACACTCTACATTACAGAGTACGCAATGGTGTAGTCATGCCCAGTATGGTAAAACTACAGTCTTCAAGACTTAATACTCACAGTTTATACTAAAACTACTTCTACTTGTTCTTTTATTTTTTTTTTCGCTTTTGTCTCTTATACAGTTTTATACTATTTTCTCTATGCGCTTGAAATAACTAGTATAAAGAGTCTTGTGTTTATTTCTTATTGTTGTTTTTTATTTTTTTTTTGAATTATTATGTATTTGTATTTATGTTATTTGGAAATACCTATTAAGTTTCAGATAATTTATAAAAATATGAAATAAGGTGCATCGTGGGACATGGTGGTAGGTTCGGTTGGTAGTTGGATATATATAAATAAAGGAAAAATAAGTTAAAAGAATATAAAGAGAGGTTGAATGAGCCACGAAAGTAAGCGATGTGCACGTGTGTGTTATTTGTGTGTACGATTTTAGTTGTGTGAGTAATATATATATATATATATATATTGGTAAGGACTGGCTTGAGCTCTTGGAACATGCAATCTTCGCCCATTGAAGACGCGCTGGGAAACTGCATGGTTATTACTTACCTGAATGGGATAGAATATGCCAGAGAGAGAATGCACCCAAGAAGCGGGAGGTTAAAGAATAATAACAATAATAATAATGATAATAATGAGAGGTAAAAAAATGGTGAAAAAAAAAAAAAATTTACGAGAAAAAAAGAAGGAATGGTGTAGATGGTGTGCATAGTGTACAGTAGAACTAAGGATGGATGCGAAACTCAATATCAAAGAAGGTTCTTGCGCTCTCTGTAACCGCTGCACGCAATCTTTCGACGCTACCGATGCATCTTTGAGATGATGAGAAGTTTCTGAGTAATGTTTAAATATTTCATATATGTATTTCTTATTTATCGTTTATGTGAATGTTGAAACTGTTTATTATTACATTTCGTTTTATATTTATCCTCCTAAGGATTGTAATTATTTATATTTATTTTTCCTTGATGATTTCTCTAGAAAATCATTGCAGTTTTTTATGTCTGTCAGTAAAGTAAAAAAATTTGAAAAAATGTTTCATTGACTGCTGAGAGATGAGTAAAAAATTTATGTTGCTGACGGCGATATTAAAACTTTTATTAATCTATTAGTGGTAATTTTATTACAAGGAATCAAATAATTTTTAATACGGCTATGCATTAGAGTTTTCCGAAGCTGGTGCAAAAATAAATAATCCGATTTATTTTGTGTTTTAATAGATTTTATCGTGTTTCCGTACGTCTATACAGATAAACAGTGAACGGTATTTCGTGTCAGAGGTTTACAAATTTATATATTTTCAGTAAGTACCAAAAATATATATAAATTTGAAAAAAGTTATGTAAATATAGATTAATTAAAATTTACTGAATTTTAAATATCTAAAAATAACAGTAGTTTGTCTAAGTAATTTGCATGAAATCGTTTATCTTTTCAAGGCTATAAGTATATAAGTATATGCTAATTAATACTTTTAAATAAGCCGTTCAAGATTTTCAGAGTATATGTAGTTTGAATAAAAAAATACATGTGAAGTAAAAGACCTAGTCCTAAGGGACTAGTACCCAATCACTTGATATATTTGTACATTTATATTTAAATAAATATATTATTATATAAATATAGATATACAAATACGTGGAATTGTCGGACTACACGGGAAAAAAGAACTGTTGCTGTAACAGGATATTATACTGTAGCAGCTACAGGATTCAGTTCGATTAGAGCTACAGGACTTGTCCTGTAGTATTCACAAGATCAATCCTGTTGCAGCCGCAAAAATAGACAGATGGCTGCAACAGGATTGATCTTATAGCTGTAACAAAGCGAGTCTTGTAGCTGATACACGGAAAAAAATGATGCTCAAAATTTTAATAGTTAGTAGATTATTTTCGACTGAAAATTAGTATATTTGATACTAATATCAAACCAGGATTATTATATATTACAAAATGGCTATTATTGATATTAAAATTTGATACACATACAAGAGTAAAATTTGTTATTTCGTATTTAAAATTAATTTGAAAAAGAATCGATAAATTGCTATCTACAGTTAATACTATTCAAATAAACAGAAAAATTTAAAAAATGAGGAACCGAAAAATTAGTAAACGTACATATTAATATATAAAGATCTAGTACACGAATTTTTCATTTTATTATTTACCACTTATTCGATAAATCTATATAATAAATTAATTTATAATAACGAATAAATAATATTTTATATAAATTATTAGTCAATGGGATTGAATTTATGAAATGAGAGTTAAAAATTTTGGGTATTTTTATGAGCAAAAAATTAGTATCTAGTATACTAATTTTTCATTTTACTATTTACCACTTATTTCAATTTTCGACTGGAAAAATCAGTATCTAAGATAGCAATTCTTAATTTAACCAATCATTACTTTTTAATAGATTATGCCATAAATTACTTAACTTTCACTAAAAAGTCATGTATTATACCTAAAAGTAATAATCTTTAGTTACTTTTTGAAATAATTGATAGTAGTTTTTCGGAATCTACAAAAATTAGTAAACTACTTTGTATTAAGCACATAACAGTACAAATTATTGATAACAGATTCCACTTTCTACTATTATTTATTAATTTTTAATAATCTGTTTTTTCCGTGTACAGAACTTTAGTGCAGCATCAAATTCATGCTAGAGGATATATTTCTGTTGCAGCAACAGTTTTTTTTTTTCATGTAGTCCTTGATCGAATATTAGGTCTTTTACCTTAAAAAATAAAAATTAAAACAAAGTATGAGTAATTTATGAAAATAGATTTCCTTGAGTACACAATAAAAATGATATACAAGACATATATAAATAACAGAATATACACCAGCGTGAAACATCATTTGAGCATCACACATTGAATTCCGGGCCAATACGCTTGCCCCCCTCATCAACCTCAATTAAACTTCACCGTCTCGCACTCTCGTGTGTACATATATACATAAATGTCTATATATATATATATATATATATATATATATATATATATATATATATATATATATATATATATGTACAGATGACAGTGACATAGCTCATCCACAAACTGAAGAAAACAAGTAACATATATTAGAAAGGGAATTAAATGAATGTCTTGCGCGTGTATAACATTAAATTACGATGTATTGAGTGTTATCATGAAACCTTGAATAAAAATACAAAAGAGCCAACAGCAGCTAAAGATTATATTATTCAACACATAACTTATAACACAACATACAAAATAGTGAATTCTTATTCAATATATCCTCATATCTTGTTAGTTCTCATTGTGGATTTTATTGCCGACAATTATCACAAAACATTGTCCACAATTTGTCGTCTTGTCGATCTCAAAAATTTAATCTCTTGCTCTTTCTCTTTCTTCCTCTTACTTTCACCCTTTCTCGAGACATATACATACAAGATGTATACACGGTTTCAATCGAAAACATGTTTGTGAATTTAAACGGAAGATTAGTTGTGTCAATGGTTGATAAAAAATAAAAATATTCGATGAGAAACATCCGTCGCCGTAGCTTTTAAATCGGCAAGGATAAAAGTGTCTCTGGTCTCTCTGACTCTCATCTCGACTCGGGGTTACTCTGACTTTTATAAATAAATGTATATAGATATACATACACATGTGTATCGGTATTATTATTATATACATATATATATAGAAATGAAATAAAATGTAATGTAATAGAAGGGGGCTTTGAACTTGTTCGTCGTTCAAGAGCAAGTCAGGTTTAACGCCGCGTTTAGTTGTATCATATCTATCCGACACTTCCGTTTTGTTAAATCTCGGCTTTATTTTAATTGAAGGCCATTTATGTTTTTTTTATTTTTTATTTTTATTATTGTTATTATGCTACCTTTTACCTTTACCTTTCAACTTGTAAAAAGAATTTTAATCATGAATAAATTTATTTTTATGTCCGTTCAGTTTCGGATTTTTTTATTTTTACTGTCGGACATTTAATTAATAAGTTTGATATTTAAATTTTATAAATATTTTTTTTTTAATTAAAAATAAATTTTTTTCAATAGTTTGTTATAAATATTTTTCAAATTTTAAATAATTGACCGGGAAAATTTTATCAATAAAAGATAAATAATTATATTTTTTTAACGGATGTTCGGATGAAAATTAATTAATTAAATAACTAAATAAAACTATATCATTTTGATGACAATTATTTGTGAATACGCATCCTCTTTTTACAGATAAAATGACTCGTTAATTATGAGTTGATATTTACAATCAGTTAAATTTTAAAAAATTATAAATTAACGGGATAAATTTTTAAAAAAATTATAGAAGGTTTGAATATTTTTTTTATACAAATTCAAAGTATTTTTAGCAAGTTGGTATTTTTGAGGAACGAGGATGTGGCAACCTAGCGAAGGTACAACATAACACAAGAGTGAATGACTGAATGGAATTCGTTTGGCTTTCGTAAAAAAAAGAGAAAAAAAGGGACGCCCTGTCGAGAAGATTTCAGTTAGACGGGGGTGACCTGTACAATCCTATTTATCTCTGCTGTATGGTCTAGATCAGCCTGGGCATGGACCACTGGGGGAGTCTTTCTAGTTGGAGCTAAAAAAAATTTCAAATGAAATGAAATGAAAAGAAAATATTCGTAAAGAAAAAATATCCAAGACCTTGCACACCTGAGATGGACGAGAACATTGAAGTTTGATTTTAAAATGCGTTATGCAAAAATAAATCGAATTATTTTGAGAAGTATGTAAAAAATAAAATCGCACAATAAATAATTTAGTGAATTTTGATTTTTCTCATTTTTTTTTTCACCACTTCCACTTGACTTTTCAAAGTTGCGATTGAGGTACGATAATGGACAGGATAAACCAGTTTGACTTTGTTGATGAAGAAAGAGAGGATACTTCTATCCTTTTCATTGGGGAAGAAAAAAAAATATTTCAACCATTCGACTTCAGCGCAGTCTCTTCCCGTCTATTCTTCGATATAAGCTTTTCATTTTTTGTGCCTCGGTTTTGTGAGAATAGTATAAAAATAAGAAATTCAAAATTTGACATTTCTGTTGCTAAAATATTTATTCAGCGTGTATATTAGTCTCTAAATATACCCCTAAAAAATACCATTAAATTATTTAACAAGAAAATATATTTAAAGCATCACTTGAAAAATAAATCCTATAATTAAGCAGAAATAATAACTTGTTTCCTTTAAAACCAAGGATTAAATTTTTCCGTTATGTTAATTTTTTCTACCAGTCTTGAAACACTTTAAAATATCTCGGATATCCGCCTTTCATTTTCGATAAAACTCAAAAAATTAATTTTTTTTTACTACATATTAGCATTGAAATTTCTTCTTTAAAATTTATTTCATTTTTTATAGAGACAATTTTAGTTTTACTTAAATTAACCGGTGGGTTTTAAATTGAAGCTTATCGTCAATATACAGAAAAAAAATTATTTCTAATTTTTAGTAAAAATTACCTGAAAAATATGATACTGTGAGGACATCTGGTAAATATTTAAATTTTTATGATTCTGAAGTTGGCAGACAATTAACAATTTTCGGATTGTTTTTTTCAACGAATAAATTAAAAAAAAAAAAAACTAAAAATATGCACATGTGGGAAAATTAAAAAAACTATAAGTGCAATTTTTTCAAATATTTTTTTATTATCATTCATAATTTTAAATAAATTTCAAAAATTATTCGATGTCGGCTAACTTCAGTATCATAAATTTTTCCACGCATATACTAAAATATACTACTCGATAGCATGTAAATAAAGTACATTTTTTACTAACAACATTGTAAAAATTTAGTTACACTCTGGATGTCCTTACAGTACCAAATTTTATGAGTGACTTTACTCAAAAATTCTCTGCGTGTTCATAATGCAAAATTTTTCTTGCGCCAAGAAATTTTTTTTTTCTATATTTTTGTATCATAAATATCAACTTATATTTTACGACTGTTATTTAGTTTTAAATTTATTTGTAAAATCGAATGTCATTTCCTTCTTAAGGCTGGACCGTACTGACCGAAATTTGAATTCTACTTTTTTAAAAATTTATTTATCAATTCTTATTACCGAAATTTTTATAGCTTCTAAAAAAATGTATAAGACAATTTTTTTTTCTGAAGATCTTCATCATTTGAGTGTCATAATTAATCAAGACGTAATTAGAAAAAAAATTCAAAAATTCGATTAGTCCTGCCCAGCCTTAAAAATTAAGTATGAAGCGACAGAAGTACAAGACCATTATTTATCATTTTATACTGAAACCCATCAGATTTTCTTAAACAAAATTAGGATTTGCCGATTTTAATAAAAAAATGAAATTTCTCAAATAAAAAAAAACCTTGAGCCGGATTCGAACCGCGGTCTAGAAAATCAACGTCAGTAACTGAATCCACATTATTTTTATTAGCATTTTACATGTTTTCTTCAGCCTGATTTAAATTTAAATTAAATGCAATCTTGTATTTACTTAGCAAGTTACTTGTTTATCTGTGCAAGGGTATTTCCTTTCACCGGGCATATTAAATAAGTAAAAAACCTTCATCACCCTCGATCACTAATAACAATAAATAACTTGTATTAATTATAAATAAAGGAGCAATAAAATAAATGAAATTTAAACCATCAGACAAGACATGTGGCTTAGATTCGGCGGGTGTATCATTTCATTAGTCCATTAAATAATTATGTGTAAAAGCCGCTCCCTGTGTTCAGCATGCACACTCTTACACACATACCTATCATTCACACAACACACACGATAATACACAAAAGCATACTGGCTCTCGTGTCTTTCTACCAGACTGACACTGCGAGATCAAGTCTCAGTACTCCGGTTTCTCTGCTCTTTCATCTCTTACACACTTAATAATCTCGTAATGAACGTCCATCAACATCTTATTCACTGCTCTACCATTCCCATGAATTCCAAACTCATTAACAAAACCAACAACAAAATAAAAAAAATCCTTTTAAATTATAATATAAAGCTACTACACAAAATCTATTTGATGAAGATAAAAAAATAGTGGAAATAATATTAAAATTTTCGAGTAGATAAAGAAGTAATATAAGCACGTGATATTTAATGCTCGACATATATGACGTGTTCCCACGAAACAGCATCGTGTCTCTTCTCCTCGATCTCATCCAGGTCAACACCACTTGAACCAATCTCGATGACGGCGTTGATCACAACTGATGACACATCGTACCCGCAAATCATCATATATCCACTACCGCCTTATGTTTATTATTATTTTACCAAGACCCTATTGATTAAACTTATCCTTTTGTTTAATTACACATTACACGCACATAGCAAATTAAAACAAACAATAAATAATTTTTAAATAAATATATATATATATCTATATACTTTACTAACAATTAAACAATAAATGTAATCGACGTGACTAATACCAATGGCATTCAATTTACAGCGTGAACAATATCCTCTGTGTAATATTTTTAATTAGAAAAAAATAAAAAGCTTTTTAGTAAGGAAATATAAAAGAAAAAAAAAACCCGCAGATAAAAATAATAAATATTAACATACTGTAAACTATGAATTGTCAAGTGGACTTTACGATCGTGATTTATCGTAAATGTACTTTAGCATCGGGCAAGTAGCCAACCAATTGAGTTACATATCTATCCTATCCTCACTCGCGACAGCAATCACAGCTTCTAAAAGAGTGCATCAGTGCATCTGTTCATACATTCACCTCTACTCTTCATCATCATCATCATCTTTATTTACTACCCATACTCTTTACTTGTATTACATCTAGTCTCAATTTTTTACTTGCTTTCATACTGGAGTAAATATCTTCCAGCTCTTAATCCTATGGGTCGAAAAACGTGGTCTGTTTTAAGAAGACCATGATTAAGAAAAATTATTTGAAATGATTCAAAACACTTTGAATATGATCCTGAAGTTAGCAGACAATTAGTAATTTTCGGATTATTTTTTCAATAAACCAATTACAAAAAAATAAAAACTAAAAATATGCACATGTAGGGAATTTAAAAAACTACAAGTGCAATTTTTTTAAATATTTTTTTTTTCATAATTTATTTTTTAAAAAAAAGTCCAAAAATTATTAGACATCGGCTAACCAGTGTCATATTTGAATCGACTAATATATAGATATACAATTAGCATTTTCTCAAAAAAAAACCTTTAAAAATAAAATTTAGAACGAGGCTCGATGCATTACTCTATAATCTAGCAATCTACGTTTTCATTTTTAGAAAATTTTATGTATCTGAAAACTGAAACATTTTTTGTGAAACGCAAATAAAAAGTAAAAAATCTACTGGATCTAAACATCTGAAATGTTTCACAAGTCGAAAATTTCAGCCCACCCCCATTTACCCCTTAAGTCACTTTTCAAATCAAACTTTTTTCATTTTCGTTGCGCGAAAAACGTTCCGGTCTTCGAGTACATAATATTTATATGTTTAAGAGAAAAACCTGGACAAAATTTCCATTTTCTGCGCAAGTGCAACGAGGATAGTACCGTTCGTCGACTTGAGTGTAATAGAGAAAAAAGTTCAGACCCTTCTTGTCAATTAAAAATTTTAAATTATTTCTAATTAAATTTACTTTTATTTTAATTTAATTAACATGTAGTTCAATCAAGTTTTGCCTATAAGTTTCCTTATTTATACTATTTTCAGACTTGTTTCCAATAATTTTTAGTCTGATTTTGGTCGGCTATAGATCAAAATCAGACATTTTTCTCAGATTTTGACTTTTGAGTTTTTATCCACACGAAAATTAAACTTTTTCTACCCATTATTTGTTTGTTTTTGATTGCCTTTAGATCAAAAACAGTTTGAAATTCTTATAAAAATTTAAAAACAGGCCACTTAGTCGAGTTGCAGTCGACCAGGGTTGATCTGATCTGTTGCATTTAGCTATGTGCTATATATATATATATATATATATATATATATATATATATATATATATATATTCTGGACTGTAACTAAACATAACATATAATACAGCAAAGTGAACAAAGAATACGCGAGCTAACACAAGACACAATAACATAAAACCATATCCAGTCTTGTGTCTCGAGTCCTCAGTCCTCAATCTTGAGTTTGAGCTTCAGTTCCGTGTCCAGGATTTTAAAATATAAAAGAAGTCACACTTTGACGAATTGAGGAAAAAAAGCATAATATAAAAGCTAAACAAATGAAATAAAAAGGATAAAGCAAGACAGCTGGTGTATAAAAGAAATAAGTGAAAGAGGAGTCAAGGTAGATGCACTATGTCGTCTTCTATTCCCAGTTACCGTTTTCACAGACTCAGTCTCAGTTTGTTTCAGTCCCAAGAGCAAGACCAAGACCCAGAGTGCATGAGTCCCGTGTGTGAGTATAGTAAGTAAAGTTGAGTAAAGAGACTTTCTGAGGAGTTTTGCTGTCGAGTAGACTCTTGTAGATGTATGAGAGTTGAGTAAAGGTATAGCTTTACGGACTACTCGGATTCAGACTTAATGGTTGGCTGGCTACCGCTCCTCTGTCTATGCCTTTCCTTGGTCAAGTAGAACGAGTGGGACAAGGAACAGATGCTTTGTACCCAGATTAGAGTGAGCTAGATGATGATGTTGAGGTATTTCGTTGCTCAGATAGTGTACTCTGTTTATGTCTACCTCTCGTATGTATTAAATATAATACAGGTACCAGTAAATTTATTTACCATGTTCAGGTCCCCAAGAGTTTCGCTACAAAATTAATTATTTTATCCGCCCAAACTGCTAAGAGCTCCAAAATTAAATATATTTATATTTACTGCAGCTCAAAGCCAGGTGGGGAATAAAAGTTTTTATTAATTATTCAATTTATAGTATTTTAGATTTTTCAAAACCACGTTCTGTCCACACGGACAGAGCAGATGATTTTTAAATTTTATAACAGCCTAGGAAAATAAAACTTCTATTTGGTAGACTGATAACCAAGAGAGCAAGTGTTTTATTTTTTTTTTTCTAGTCTTATAAACAGCTTCGTAACGTGAGATTTTTTTATACCAACACCAGCAAGACATATGCTGTTATCTTGATACCAGAGTATATTATTTATCAAGTTGGTGTTGATCAAATACGGGTGTTATCTTGAATACGATAATTGTGGAGAAGATTATTAAAAAAAAAAAAAAATACGTACATACTGTACGACTTGATGCGTATTAAATAATTTAAATAGTGTCGTAATTAATAATTAAAAAATAAGTTAAGGTCATAAACTCACCTCGCTCCTCTATAACTTCAGCATTAATGCTCGCAAAAACAGTGAACAAGATCCCGATGGCTATGGCTCTTGCCATTTTTTTTCTTAACGTTCTCCAGGACTCAAAGTCTCTGGTAACAGCTACCTCCACATAAATAACGGGCAACAATGCATATCACTAGACACTTTTTTTTTAAATATATTTTTTTATCACTGCACTATTTTTTTTTCTTTCACAAGATTTTCCGCTGTCACTGATAATTTAAATTTCCGTTTAAATTCGTAAAAAATATATTTTAAACCTAATGTTCAATAAATAAAAATATATCACCTGTATATATCATATGTCTGATTGCATACACTTTTAAAAAACACTTGTTTATTTTTTCCAAAAAAAAAGAATTAAAAAAATTAAAAAAAATTCAGTATTCAAATTTACTATTTAAATTTAAATAAAATAAAATTAGTATATTTAAATAGGACGGATTTAAAATGTATAATATAAATAAAAAGAGTTTTTTAAATAAAAAATTTAAAAGACGACATGAATCTTACGACGCACTCGCACGCTAGTCGACTCGAGAATACGCGCGTCTTGTCAGTGGTTGCAACAAACTCCGCGCATGCGCAACAGGTAGCTTCTTAAAAATATTTAACTACCCGAAGACTTGGGTATAAATAACCGAAGACTTACGAAGTTACACGAACGTCTTTAATAAATATTACGAAGATTTACGAAAGTTTACGAGCAACTGCCGTTCGGGTCTTTTGATTCTACGAAGATCTGTGGTGAGTGTGTGCTTTACAATCTGTAGTATTTTATAGTATTATATATTATATATATATATATATATATAGGTATATATATGAATGTGTGTTAAGTTCGCCAATCGTTTTATCAGTGTAAAAATCTTAGTGTGTTGAGTTCCCCTCTCTTTATTTAAAAGTGCATGTATATGAGAACCAGCACCAGCACCGGCATCATCACCAACATCAGCGCAAATAATAAGACGATGTATGCGAAATATAACAGGACTGGTTCTGGTTTTCCTCGGTACGTGAATCAGGGAACAATATATTATATATGTTGTATAGTTATGTGAGAGTATACAAAGGACATATAAGAGAAAATACAAGGTCAGAAAACGAGTCGTCGGACACTTGATGATGATAGGCTGCTGAGTATGAGGACTGAGGATTGAGGATGGCTGGATCGGGTGGTAAAAGACTCAAGGTAAGTTGCTTGCTTTATGTAAAAAACAATGAAATTCAAATTTTTAAAAAAGTAGGGAGTAGAGATTTTTTTATTCGCGGGATCAAAAGGAAGATGTAGGTTTTTTAGGACGCGATTTATTCGCGATTATTTAAACAAGTGGCAGTTTTTTGGCGGCAATTTTAAACATCTGTGTTATCATTTATTTTTGTTGCTCAAGTTTTTTTTTTGAGGGCAGAGAATGATGACATTCCCACGATGAGCTTCAGGATCTCCAGATGCTCTTTTTCTGGAGAGGTTTAAAAAAAAGGCTATTTTTGCGTGATAGCTCCAAATGGTTATTCATTTATGCTTATCATGTTTATTTAATCCCGGCTTATACAGACAATTACTTTATTTTATTGGTCTTTAAGGATCGGTAAAAAAATTATTCCAGCGATCGAAGCCAATTTAATTTTTTATTTACTAGGTTTTGAAATTTTGCTGTCATTTAAAAACTTTTTTTTTTTTTAAATTGCTGTTTAAAAGATTTTATTTACGAAATTTTTAAATAGTAATTTTTGATGATACTGAAGTTAGCTGACGTCTAATATTTTTTGGAATTTTTTCAGAAGGATAAATTATAAAAAACAAAATATTTGAAAAAATTGCACTTGTAGTTTTTTAAATTTTCTATATGTGCATTTTTTTAGTTTTTTTTTTTTGGTAATTTATTTGTTGACAAAATAAATTCGAAAATTTTTAATTGTCAACTTCAGAATCAAAATTTTTGGAATTTAATTTTTCTAAGAAAAAAAAAATTAACCCCCTGTCCTTTCAATTAAAAAAAAAAAAAAATGTTTTCTTAAACTACAGGAAAATGAAAACAAAAAAATAATAATTTCAATTTCTTTTTATTTATTACAAATAACAAGATGTATATATCGGTGCGTACGCATATCAATGACTTTATTTTTTAAAATTGAAAAAGCTCCATCCGATGCTATTCCTCACAACAAAACTCAATGAATAATAAATAATTTAAAATAAATTTATTCATTAATAAACTTAATAACTTTTATTATTTTGTCTCTCCGTTGTCTCAATCTTTAATTCATACTTATCATAAATCTTTCTTTAACATTTCATGTAATCACTGAGAATATACATTGTTATTATCATCATCATCATCATTATCATTATTATTTTTATTAAATTGTTCAGAAGTGCTTGTCGTAACTTCTACAACCGCCGGTGCGCCAAGCCAATACAATTATCATTATTATTATTATGATGCCACACTGCATCGGGAAGTTTCTTCACATATGATAAGGCAACACGCAAATTTTCTATGCATGATTATAGCAGTGATAGCTGCTGCAATTTTCGACACCCCATTTAATTCATTTTTTTTTTCACCAGTAATTAAATAGGATTTATCGTAGCCTGCATTTATCTGATCACTTTACGTATATATTTTTTTTGTTCATTATTAATTATTATTATGATACTGAAGTTAGCTGACGTCTTATAATTTTCGGTTTTTTTTTTTTTTTCAAAACTAAATTATGAAAAAAAAAATGAAGTGTAAGTGTAGCACAGACAAATTTAAAATTATTAATAAATAGAGTAAATAATTAATAAAATAAAATTTTGAAAAAAAGCGCATTTAAAAAATGAAAAAATTAATAAGTGCATTTTTTATAAATATATTTTTTTTTAATTATTTACTCTATTTATTTATAGTTTTAAATTTTTCTATCTGCTACATGCACTCATAAAAAAATATTTTTAAAAAATTGCACTTGTAGTTTTTAAAATTTTCTACCTGTGCATATTTTTAGTTTTTTTTTTTTGTCAAATATTTGTTGAAAAAATTAAAATCCAAAAATTGCTAAATGTCTGTTAACCAGGATCATATTAATATGATTCTAACGTTAACCGGCGTCTAATAATTTTTGTTTCTTTTTTTAAAACGATAAATTATAAAAAAAAAAAATATTCTAAAAAATTGTACTTATAATTTTTTAAATTTCCAACATGTGCATTTTTTTAGTTTTTTTTTTTTTTGTAATTTATTTGTTGAAAAAAAAATTCTAAAATTTTTAATTGCCTGCTAGCTTCAGGATCAAAGTTAGCTGACGACTAATATTTTTTGGAATTTTTCAAAACAATAAATTATAAAAAAAAACATATTTTAAAAAATTGCACTTGTAGTTTTTTAAATTTTCTACATGTGCATTTTTTTTTTTTTTTTTTTTTTTTGGACATTTGTTGAAAAAAAAAAACCCAAAATTATTAATTAGTCTTTCAACTTCAAAATCATGTATTATTATTATTTATAGTTAATTTTTAAAATTTAAAACATTATATTTATATTTATTATTTAATTACTTTATTTGGTTACTGTGTAAAACATTTTATGATGAAACAATTACATATATTTATTCATATACACATATATATATTATTATAATATATATACATATATAACTAACATTACTTTTGTTGTATTATCTAAACACTTAGCTCGTTTAATGCATTGTCAACAGTTTTAAAATATCATTTTACAATTCAGATCAAACACGTATGCACATTTGTAATATTGTTCAGCGACTAAACCCATCATGTTTCAGCATTCATGTCAGCGCAATTAGAGGATGAGCGTTTAAATTAATTATAACAGTAACAATAACAGTAATAATAATAATTTTAGAAAATAATTTTTAAAAAAAATTATTATTATCGGATTTAAATATTTTGTTTTAATAAAAATATATAAGTACAAAATAACAAAATAAAATAATTATTAAATAGTTTTTTTGTGATTTTTCGTTTTGTTAAGATATATAAGAATTCGTATTTAAATGCAGGCACGTCTTATTATATCACTCTAGAGGCTTGGGGGGATCGGGCAACCCAATGGAGACCTACCAAACCATTTTTATTTTTTTTTATAATTTTGTATACTTACTTTTAACGGGATTTTATTTTTCTAAACTATTTTTATTACCGTCTTTAGTTTTTTTAGGCAGGAGTGCAACAAGTGCAAATAATGCGCAAACTAATTTATCTTCTAACTTTTTTTATAAATAATAATAATTAATAATAACTAACTAACTAACTAACTAACTAACTAACTATTTAACTTATTAATCAATTAATTAATAATTAATAAATGAGAACAATTTTGTTTTTCGATTCGAGATATGAATTGTACTTGTTCTACAGATATGGTTCGTTCTGTTTTTTTTTCCTAGGCCAATTGATATTTTTTAAATTCGTGATATCGTTTTTTTTTTTACTCGATGGTTTGATAATTAACGATCGTTGTGGACAGACGAAACCAATCCTGGATTTAAATTAATTATTTAAATAATTTAATTGTTTACGTTGATTAAAAACTCCTCCTTGATTAACGAGTGATAACAATTTTGTTTTAGTTTATTGTTTTGGTTTGTTAATTAAATAATAATTGCAAAGCGTATTATTGGTTTTGTTTTTTTTTTTTTTGTTTTGTTTTGTTAATTAAAAAGATGAACGCTTCACAGTTTTAACTTAACAAACTACTGCTTCTGATATGGGATTTTCGGTGATGTGAATAGTGGCGGTGGGCCAGTCGAATTTTTTCGAACAAAAATGATTGAGTCCTTCTAATGACGCTAAACGATAATCGGCCATTTTTAATGGTGATAATGGAGCCACTGAAATTTAAAAAAAAAAATTTTTTTTTTTTAGTAAAATTAAAGTTTTTAAAAAAAATTTTTAATAAATATTTTATTTATTTTAAACTTTACTATTATTATTATAGTTTTATTCAAATGAATTGATGTCACACATATGAAGCTGTTGATAAATCGATATACATATGAGTGATTAAGTGACAGGTGAATAGATTGATATATATATGGTCGACATAATATAATATATATATATTGGAATAAAGTTATAAAAGTAAATAAATGAAATTAATTTAAATAAATAAATAATTTAAATAAAATGAAATGAACAAAAGACAAGCACACATGCAACTCAAAAATATAATAAATGTGTACGTGTTAACTTTTGTTGTGTGCGTATTTTTTTTTTTTTTTTTTTTTTTTTAATATTTATTTTTTGTACACGAGTATATGTTTATATATAAATATGTGATTTGCCACTGACTCTACACTAGGTGCAATTTTATATATTTTTGTTTTAGTACAGTATGTAGCATATAATACATAGTAGATATATATATTTATATATTAATATGAATATATATATATATATGCTTATAGTTTGTTTAAATTTTCCTACCACAATCGAGCGAGAGCCACTAGGGAAAAACACTAGTTTTCCAACAGAGAAGGTTATTGTTTTAAAGTTATTGTTTTTTTGAGTTTTTATTATTTAAAATAAAATACCGGAAGTTATTATTTGTTATATATTTTTTAATATTATTCATTTATTTACAGTTTCATTTGGTAATTGTCATTTTAATAATTACTTTTTTTTCGCAAAATATTATATTTTTTTTTTCTAATTTGAGGTTTAAATTTGAAAATTTATTGTTCTTTATCATGATCTTGTAATTATGGTTTAAATTTGTGGACCCACTTATTTAAGGCTATAAAATTTTTTTTCTATTGTTTCGGCTTGAAATCTTATTTACGCATCTGCGAATTAATTAAAAAGAATTATAAGACGACCCTTAATTCTTAATTTGATTAAGAATTAAGTATAGGTAATGTATGTTGTAAAGTCACTTTTTTTTTTTTTTTTTGGTAAAATTTATGACTAAATATTTTTTAGTAATTAGGGCAAACAGTCCTCAACCCTAATAATAATTATGATCTTTATGATTTTTTTTCAACAATTTAATTAAAAAAATAAAGCAAATTAAAAATATGCACATGTAGAAAATTTATAAAACTATAAGTGCAATTTATTTTTTAAATTTATCGTTTTTAAAAAAAGTTATTAGACGTCTTTATCAAAAAATTTTTTTGTAGATTCTACTATAATTAAATTTTTATTAATGTTTATTATTGAACAGAAAATCTGAAAATTTTTTTATAAAATATAAATAAGGGTAATTAATATCACGAATTTATTGAATCTATATTTAAGAAATAAATATTAAAAATTAATAATGTTATTAATGTAATTGATAAATTCAAATTGCAGTTCTAAAATACTAGTTTGAATTTTTATTCAACTTAAAATAATATTTTACTATAAAATGTGGAGACTAAAAATAAGATTGTAATATTAGACCGTCAGCGAGATATGCACACGTTTTAAATATTTTGATATTTAATCAGTAGTTTGCATTTGAGTAAAAGAAATTTTAAATCTCTTTTTAAATTTTCTTTCAATTCACAACAATTCAAAACAATATTAATAATTTAATAATTATTTACAATGTGTAGGAAAAGATTAGATTATTATTTTTTCCAAAAGTTAATAAAAATATCGGTATTATGACAAGTCGCTCCAAAACCTCTTCATGACACAGGAATCTACCGAAAACATGTCTATCGTAAAATAAAACTAGGAAAATTTCTATGTCTACGATCCTCATTACCTCGTACCAACTTTATTCAAAAACTGTTAGTTCTAATAGCTCAAATAAAAAATTTCTTGATTCTAAGATTTCTTTACTCTATTACATCATTATTCCAAGACAACTCTATTCAGACCTATAGGTATACTCTCTAAACATGAATTAGTAAAAATAAGTGAATATTCACTAATTTCAAGTGCTAATCAAACCACTAATTTCAAAAAGTGGTTTTAAATATTCACTTATTCATGTTTAGAGTGCAACCTTATGATCCTGAAGTTAGCCGACGTCTAATAATTTTTGAACTTCTTTTTTTAAACAATAAATTGCAAAAAAAATATTTGAAAAAATTGCACTTGTAGTTTTTAAAATTTTCTACATGTGCATATTTTTAGTTTTCGTTTTTTTGTAATTGATTTGTTAAAAAACAAATCCGAAAATTACTAATTGTCTGCTAATTTCAGGATAATTTTGAGAAAAAGTAAATAGTTCAGTAATCGGGTAAATGTTTACTTTTTTTTTTTTCAAAAATTTGGTTAATTGTCTTGGAACAATAATATAATAGAGTAGAGAAATCTTTGAATCTAGAAATATTTGAGCTGAGCTATTAGGGCTAACGATTTTTGAATAAAATTAGTACGAGGTAGTAAAGATCTGAGGACATATGGAAATTTGCCTAGTATTATTTTACGATAGACATGTTTTAGGTAGAGAAATGATATAGTCTGTCCATAGAGAGGTTTTGAAGTGACGCCATAATGTCAAAATACCATTAATAAAAAAAATTCTGTTCTACTTAATAATTAGTCAAAAATTTTGAACAATGAACAAATAGTATATTACATACCTAGGCCAGTAAAATAAGAAAAATTGTTGGCCTATGCTGACAAACATGTGGTCTGAAGCTTTTCTTTTTACTGGCCAAGGTGCGTATATTATTTTTCTGCTCGACGAAGCTGGAAAGTTGCAACTTCGTTCAGGGTAGCGGCCCGAAAGTTGCCACTTTCCGGCCGGAGGGCAGAAAAATTTTTTTTATAGTTAAAGTAAATGAAGCCACGAAATCGAGTTGAAAATAATTAAAATGACTAATTACCAAATGATAATTATAATAATAGTAATAAAAAAATTAAACACGAATACAATGGAATATTAAAATTTCTAAAAATACACATCGAACGTTAATATTAACAATAATAACCAATTAATAGTATATATTTAAAAAAAAAAGTATTATTAAATTTTTTAGTAAAAAATTAATTAATTAAATTTTTTTGTTAATTACAACCCGTTAATATTTTGAATTCCGACTTACTCAACAATTAGAAATGGCCAGTAAATTGGCCAACGGCAATGATCGGTTCCTTTGCAGCTTCAATTCCTAATTACAATTACCTTCGGATGTTGTAGGCGTCAACGGCTTCCGCGAGCTTTTCACCACTAAAGGTCATGAAAAATAAAATAAAATAAAAAATGATAATAACATACAAATAATTATGACAGACAACAAAAAACAACAAAATAATTAAACAAATTAATTAATTAATTAATTGATCAATTAATTAAATAAATAAAATAATAAATAAATGTTGTGCCTCTTTAACAAAAATTCTAATGCATGGCTGTGATGCAACGCGATGACTGTTTTATTTATAATTATAACAATTATATGAATATATATTTATATATATATATATGAAAAAAGACATTGAGATTCAGACGTTGCGACAAAATAAAAAAAATAATTAAGCAATTTATGCCAACAAAGCGTTAAATTAAAAAAAAATACGATGCCCTCTAATTTTATTATTTAAACTGTGATAAATTTTTTAATTGTTTTGTTATATTTTTTAAAATACATACCACTCGATAGATCCGAGACGCGTGGGAAATAAAGGCGCAAATTGGTGAACATGTAATACTTTTTTTTTTTTTTTTCTAAATTATTCCTCATTTTAAATAAAATAATAAAAAGTGAATCGAAATAATTGAATCTGGATTCAAAAAGGGATTTGGTTTAACTTTTTAAAATTTAAAAATTTAACGGGACTCACTATTTTATTGTTTTTTATTTTTTTTCGTATCGGTATTCGATTTGACATAAAATATTTATTTTTTTTTTTATTATTATTTCTTACAATATAAATAATTATTTATAATTGTACCATAGTAAACAATAATAATAACTATTATTATCAAGTCTTAAGTTACTTTAGATGTAATAATAGTAATAATTATTATCATCATTATTATTATTATTATTAATATTATTATTATTATTATCATTATTATTATTTTTATTATTATTATTATTATTACTATTATCAAATAATAGTCTCTAAATAAATATAATTTGTATATATATTAAGTGTATACATTATGTTGAGTGTCAAGTGCAAGTATTGTGTAATATTTAGTGACGAAAAAAAAGCCAAACAGAACGAATGAATTTAATCGATATATAAAAATCACGGTTTTTTTTTTATTTTTAATTCCACGAATATAAATATAATTTGTTATATTTGATATTTAATATTTGTTTGTTTACTTTTTTTTATAAGCAAACTTGACATCAGACACGGGCAATTTTTTTTTATTTTTCCGAAGAAATTTTATTTTTTTATGCTAATGGATTTGATTTAATGAGTAGTGATTAATGTTACTGAATAATGTTAATTAATATGGATGTGTAAATAATTAAAATTAATCTTCACCAAATTGAATAATTAGTATTTTTTAATTTTTGAATTATGAGTAAATTTAAAACTTTTTTCAAAATTTAGATAATTTTCAAATTATTTGGTATTTGTTTCAAATATTTGAAAAATTATAGAAACTATATAAACTTACAAAATTGTTAAATTAAATAAAGAAACTCATTTTTATTTCAAATTTATTAAATAAGAATTTGAAAATTAATATTTTAAATCTGAGCTTAATATTAACATTTAAATATAGTAATTTTTGATTCAATAAAATTCATACACTTGACACATCCGTATTAATTAATAAATTAAAAATTAAACAATTTAATTTCTCAATAATATGGTTCTATGATTTTTGATCCTCAGACAAAATATCCTTGAACGAAATATATCGAAACAAACTTTTACGGTATTTTTTTTTCTTCTTGAATAATATTTTCCGTATAATTTTTGAAGAAAAAAAAAAAACTTTTTTTGACAGTCTAATATAGGAGAGGGAGGGGCAAACTGGGTTACAAAGAAATACAAAATTTTCGAGGACTCAAATACGCAAAATTTTTTTTTTTTATATTCAAAGTAAGTAGAAGAAATTATCATTTTTCGGACTAAATGAGGTACCCCCTAAAAACGATGAAGAAAAAATTTCTAGATATTAAATTAAATTTTTTCGTCAGTAATTTACATAAAGAAAAATTACATTTTATGCAATTATTGAATACTGAGAAAGATATAAAAAATTTTTAATAGTTTTTATCATAAAACAAGTCAATAACATTTTTCGACTGACATTCGATTTTTAAAAAAGTTTAACAAAAAAAAAATTTAAATGATGCTCAATTATATTTATAAAAATGATTTTGGAATGTTTCAAAAATTTTGAAAAAAAAAAAGTTTGTTTTCTATAAAATTTTTGGAGACCTTCCTTCCCTCTATATATCTAACAATGACCCTTTCTTTACAGATTATATGTAATTATGAGATATACATACATATATTTGCAATAGTACTCTACCATTTATTCAAAAAAAATTAGATCAATACATTTTCGAAAATTTTTGTGATTGAATTAACCGGTATAAGTTAAAAAATAAAGGGATTTTCCAAGTAATGCAAGAATATTTTGTCCACGGATCAAAACGCCGATTACCAATAATATAATTTCGATCTCTACTTATTATTTAACTCTCGCTACTTTGAACAAGATCAACGATCAACAAGTTTAACTAGACTCTACATTCCAAATAAATAAAAAATTTTTAAAATTTAACAATAACTTCACTTAGGCCAATTACAGATTACTAAAAGACAATATTAATTAAATCATTGCAACTTAGATCTAGTTAATTAAACTGTTACATTACTAGATACATCAATAATATGTTTTTGTTACTCAAACTTCATAAATTTTATTAATCTTAATAAATTTTTATTTTTATTTTCTAATAGTTAATAGTTAATTAATTATAGACCGAGCATTAACGATTAATTATTTTGTATTTAATTAAATTTAAATGCTTCAATGCTCGTACAATTAAATTTAAAAGACGTTACTACGCCCACATTATTTTAAATTTTAGCTATTGTATCGTAGTTATTAAACATTACTATTATTTGCGGTATCAATAGTAAAATTTACTGACATAAAATATAATTGGCGATTATTAATATTGTTCAGAGGTATATAGATATATTTTATATTTATATAGTATTATCTGAAATATTAAATTTACTTTTTAGCGACGCTCACTTACCGTATCCTTCACCTTGAAGAAATAGTCGAAAGGCTTCGCTCACTTTTCCTGGCTGTTCTTCAAGGACCATACCACAGTCAGATATCTGTTGATTCATTATTTTATATATTAATTATTTGATATATATATTTATTGTCGGTAGAATAGAGGAAGTCATTTTTTTAAATTTACCGGCATCGGCTGCTCAATTTCAAAACACAGTAAGGAACAATTTTTTTTAAATCGACTTTTTAGTATTTTTAGTTCCAGTGGAATTTCGCAGACATGATTTAATACATTTTTCAAAAATTTTGTTTTTGTCAGTTACTGTGTTCTGAAATTGAGCAGCCGGCATTCTATGTCTTAGAAGACAGCGCCCGCCACTTTTTGAAAATATGCAATGTCTCAACTATTAAGCCGTGTCGAAATTTTATTAATTAATAAAAAAAAAGTTAAAACTTTAATTGAAAAAAAAGATAATTTTGCCGAGATATAGAATTGAAAAAATAATTACAGTTGTCATCATTTAGGAGTTAAACAAAATTTGTTGAATAAATTTTAGTCTAGAAAATTTGAAAATTTTCATTGGGAAATTGACATGAAAATTTTATTGAAATTTATTTAACGTTTTGTATGATTTCTAATTGATGTCAACTGTAAGTTAATTTTTTTCAAATTCTATATCTCTGCGAAATCATCCTTTTTTCAATAAATATTTTAATTTTTAAAAATTAATTGATAAAATTTTGATACACTGAGTCATTGAAAATTTATAAAAAGTGAGAGGAGGCATCGTCTGAGAATGGCTTTAAATGAGAACGCAATTACTAATAAAAAAGGAATTTCTCTTTTGAAAGAAAGAATTTCTTTGCGCAAAAAATTTTTACTCTATAAAAAAAAATTATGAATCGAAATCGAAAATTTTTCTTAGATAATGAAAGAAATTTAATTAATCAGGAATTTATAAGGACCAATTTTGCCCCTTTTTCTTTAATAGTTGATTTTTCAGAAAAAAATTTGCAAGCAATTTGTATGAAAATTCTTTCAGTAAATGAATTAATTTATTTTTTTGTTACTTTTTAATAAATAACGGATTGAAACTGGAAATTCAATTGGACTTAATCCACTAGTTAAATTATTTAAATTGAATAAAACCATATTGATATAAAGCAAAAAAATGAAAATTCATAAGTTTAAAACTTTTGAATGAAATCGCATTAATATTTATTAAAAAACTATACTGCAATTATAAATTGTTCCAATTTATAACTCTCAATTTGCATTGATTCCTTCCGTTTATCGGTATATAGATAAAATATTAATTAATAAGTAATTAGAACCGCGTATTTAAATACAAATAAATTAATTTGCCAATAAACTGAATATCAATAAATAAAACTCGGTATCGTCTATAATTAGTAATTAAAAATTAAAAGGCACTTACTTTCATCCATGTACTATTGGTCGGGTCCAAACGGCCATTAAGCGTAACAGTATCATCAACATGAGGACTTAATGCTCCAGTGATATTGATTACGGGTACACTTAATGTTGAACCGTCCTTTTTGCGAGTTGGATCCAATTCACGGGCTATATTTAAATCTGTACGTCGCACATAGCTGTCAATAAGTAATGCGAGATTCATTGGGTTGACTTTTCGTTCAAAGTAGTTGGTATAAACTTGAGCTAAATCATGATTTCTTTCTTCAGTTCCCTAAAATATCATTTTATTTTTAAATTATATTCATAATCACAATCATAATAATTATAATAATAATGATAATGATGATAAATTCTATTATTTTTCATAAGATATATTTAAATTCATATTTTATCGACAATATTTTTTATTAGGTTCTTAAAAAATTTTTTTTGAAAGCAGTTGCATTCATTAAACAAAAAAAAATGCCAATTGTCAGATTGTAAAAATGTTTAATTTTGATTTTAAAAAAAAGTCGGAGATTTTATATAAAAAAAAAATTATAATATATTCAACTCTTATCAGACCTGATTAAATTTAAATAAATTTTTTCCGGGTTTTTAAATTTAAAAATTAATTAAAAAAAAAAAAAATTATGTCATGAAAATAAGTTTTTACGGTAATCAAGTGCTTTGATAACGAGAGTCATCAAATTTTTGAAAAGATTATCAAGAATGTCACTAAATTGAGCTTGAAGACAATTGTGATCAGTCAATGACTTGTTGATAATTAATAAAATAAAAAATATTGTCAATAAGATACGAACTGAATCTTTACAAATTAAAAAAAAACTGATAATTAACTTAGTGACAAAAAGTTATACATTCGGGCCTCGTTATAAGACTAGTTCAGTACTATTAGGGTTTTTTTCTCGTAAAAAAAGTTACCTTTAAATTGAGAAAAAATGAACCGTAAATTTCCCTTTCTAACTTTTGCTGTCAAATTGTTGGCAAATTTGGGCAAAAAATTTTAGGCAATTTAAATGTCAAGTTACTTTAAATTTCAAGCCAAAGTGGCTATTAGGGAAACTGAGAAGTTCTTATAACACTTGGTTTTATAACGAGGTCCGAGTGTAATAATAATGTATATTTAAAAAACCTACTCGGCCAAAATGATGCCACATAAGATAATCCAGAACACCTTGAGTCATACCCTGTGACCTTAGATGACGAACATTTAGTTTCTGATATCCCCATTCGATCCAACCAGCTTGCGTTGAGATGCAATTTATTAAACACAATGCATTGACTTTGCTGGGATGAGATAAAGCGAACCGTGCGAGTATATTGGCCCCAGCACCCACGCCAAAACCAATAACTGATTTAAGTCCAAAATGCCCCAGCACAAACAGCAGCTGTTGTGCTAATTCGTCCATCGTTGGATAAACGTAGCTGCGGTAAACAAAAAAAATTATATAATAATCCTTTATTATAAAATTATACGATTAAATCTTCTTATTAAATTAACGCTTATGTTTGATATTAAATTACTTTAGTAATTAGGGTACAAGGTCATACTATAAATTTAATACGCATATCCAACACACACACGCACATACATTCGCAGTTTATTAAATAATTGACTCAAATTGTGATGATAAAATTTGTATTATATAATCCCACGTACTCGAAAGGTAGCGTTGGTGATCCTTCCTCTTGACCTGGTGCATTCACATGATAAACACAAAAGTTTTCAAGCAATACTCGCATGTCAATATAATTAAAGAATGCCTGGAAGCTCGAGATATCTAGAAAATTTCAAATTAAAAATTATTAAATTTCATTTCTTTTCATTAAGGAGCATAGCCACTGTGAAATTTCAAAAAAAATTTTTTTTTTTTTATTAAATCAAAGTTTATATATTCAAAAATATGTATCTAGATTATTATATGAAAATTCCGAATATTTTTCGAATTATAGTCATTCTTGTGACAGCGCGTCAACTGACCATTGCATTAACTAAAAACTTTAAATGCGTTTTTCTCGAAACTACTTTTTTTGAACTGGCGGAATCTGTAATTTCCATAAATATAAACCAATTCGCAACTTTTTTTTCATGTTCGTCTATTTAGTAGCTAAAGTTGCACATAGTAATTTAGGAAATTTTGATTTTTAAGATTTTTTAGAGCTGTTTGAATCCAAAAAAATTAGAAAAAATTTTTAATGTCGCCATTTTTTTTAAAATCAAAATTTTTAAAATCTTCTGCGTGGAACGATAACCACATGCATACAGATTACAACGCGGTTCGGTTTTTTATTTCAGATAATCCGTTTTTGAGTTAGCGATAACACCGTGGTGGGGGAAATTTTTTTGGTGCTCCACAAAAATATTTATAACTTTGTAATAACATGATATTTTTTAACAAAAATTTAGGAGAAGTATCTTCACTGTATACTTTATAAAACAAAAGAAACCCGATATCCAAATTCCTTTATTATCTCAATAAAAAAATTCCCAAAAATTACGTATTTTTTCGTGCTCACAGTGGTTATCTCCTTTAAAATAAAAAAGTTGAATTTTAAAAAATTAAAATTAACGATTTAAAATATTATTTGTTTTACTGACAATTAAGGCCTAGATCATGATAAGTTAGGATGGCAGGTTTAGCACGATTGCCTTGAACGGCAACCAATAAACTTCCTTTGTCTGTATCAACTCTCTCCTCCCTAACAGAACCATCATCTTTGCTCAGGTATCTCAATGCAGGAAATTGCAGTTGGATATTTTTTAGTTCGATATCATCCATGCTATCTGATGGCATTGTGCTAAAAATAATTATATGATTAAATTAATATTCAGAACAATTAAGATCATATTAAATTTATAAAAATAGCTCATTATCTTAGAATTATAAATTGTCTTTATTTAAAAATAATTTTACTGTCAACCTTTTTTATTTTTTTTTTTTAATTTCATTGCTTTGCGGTTACGGCTTATATATATATTATTTATTATAAATATGAGGATAAAAAAATGAAAAAACCCTGTTTATATTTATTTATAAAATCTATTTTACATTGTGGTAACGTACACTGTAGCTTAAAACGTGAATAAAATATACAAACGATTGAATTTCCTGACGTCAAAAACAACAGCGCCGTGACTTATAAGTTCCTCTCGATAACTTTTATTTACTTTTTTTTCATTCATTTCGTTGCTTATTTATTGCTTGCAAAAAGTTTTATATTGATTTTTATACTTAACATTACGTTCATATATTTATTATATATATGTATATAGATATATACTCGTTATTTTTCATTTAAAAATCTGAGTGGATGAAAGGAAAATATTTTTTCGTGATAAATTTTGAATATTGTCCGGAGAATGGGATTTCCGGTAGAATTTTAATTTAACAAATAGGTTTCATTTGACGGGAGATATATAAATATAATGGGAACAAATAAATATATAACGAAAATAATAAAAAATTTGTCGAGTTTATTTTTCGACTGAGATGGCGTCGTAATGTCTAGGATTTATCGATCGATGGAGCTGGGCGATGTACTCACTGTAATTAGTACCATTTTCATATATATATATATAAAGATATATAGATATGAATAGTCTTATATAACTGAATTAATAAATTAAATTTTTTTCATATAAATATAATGGAAATTTTATATTTTTTCGCAGATTGAGATAAAATTTTGTGAATGAATATAATAATTATAAATTGTAAAATATATATTTTTTATCGAGGTCAACTAAATTTCCGTTTTGTGGCCTCGTTTTCCCACGATATTGATTTTAAACGCGTCGATAGTTTTACTCTTAACCACAAAATCTATATATTTATAGATATGTTAAATAGTTATTTTTACATCCATTAAATTTTAAAAGCCTGTGGCCTTTTTTATGAAAAAAAAAAAAAGATAAAAAAAATTTCAAACCGTGTATGATTGATAGCAA
The DNA here is from genome assembly GCF_026212275.2 of Microplitis demolitor. Lineage (NCBI taxonomy): Eukaryota > Metazoa > Arthropoda > Insecta > Hymenoptera > Braconidae > Microplitis > Microplitis demolitor. The sequence goes on from NC_068545.1 coordinate 5,322,228, forward strand.
TTGCAAACAATTTTTTTAAACTCATTTCACTTGTAAGGAATCCATTTAATAAGACAAGTACTAAAAAAAGAGAAAGTTATTAGATATTTCCTTATGCATTTGCCGTCAATTTGTTAATTGTGATAATAAAATAAATATTTGTTACACATTTTGACTGTGGACTTTTGTGTACATGTATGTAAATATACTATTATATATATTAGTATATGTACTTAACGAGTCGCTGATAATTAGACGCTGTTGCATGATGCAAACTTGTTACAAAAATTGTTTGTGTTGTCACTGTACATCAAACACACAATTCTATTTATTTATTTATTTATTTTAGTTAAATAATAGGTCTTAGAAAAATATAGTTCCTGTTAATTGTTAATTTGTTTATTCAAATACTTAAGAAAGTACTTTTTATGAAATATTAGATACTTCAGGTAAAAAACCTACAGAAAAAAAGGATTAATTGGCGCAAAAAACAAAAATTTTTAGTATGAAATAAAAAGAAAAGTTTTTTTACACAGAAAAAAATGTTATCTTGAGTCAAGAAAATTTTTTGAAAAACAAACGTTTTTGGGAACGAAGTCAAGATTTTCTTTAGCTAGGAAAATTTTTTTTGGTCAGAGATTTCTAACTTTATCCCAGAAAATTGAAGTTTTCAAAAAAAAATTTCTTGAATCAAGAAAATGTATCTTTAGTTGAGAATTTTTTTTTCTGTAAGACGAGAAAAAATTTATTGACACTAGAAATTTTATATCGCTCCAAAAATTGTTTTTTGGATGAAAAAAATTTCTTAGGGCAAGTAACACTTTTTTTACGCCAAAAAACCCTTTTTTTCTATGCAGTAATCAATCACTTATATATTTATATGTCAATATTTACTATACTTACTAAATATAAATATATAAATATATAAAGTGACCAGGTATTTTTCCAAGATCCTGAAATTGACAGACAATCAACAATTTTTGAATTTTTTTTTCAACAAATAAATTATAAAAAAAAAAAAAACTAAAAATATGCACATGTAGAAAATAAAAAAAAATACAGATGCAATTTTTAAAAATATTTTTTTTTGTAATTTAGCGCCTGAAAAAGAAATTCAAACATTATTAAACGTCAGCTAACTTCAGTATCATATTTTTCCTTACTGTTGAAAATTTTCAGAGTAAACGCGGATTAAATCCGGAGTAAATTCAGAATAAATGCCATTGGAGTGATTTACTCCGAAAGGAAGTTTATTTTAATATTGAAACTCTGGTTCAGAGTGAAATTCACTCCGAAAGGAAGTTTATTTGCTCCGTATGTGAAGTGATTTTTTTTGGACTCCAGAACTTCAAGTGACGGAGTGAATTTGAATTGAAATAAAATCCAAAATCGCTCACGATTTTTTAATTTACAATAAAAAAATAAAAAAAAATCCGCGTAATTTCGATGAAAATATTTTACACAATAGTGCTAGCGTGATAGAGCATAATACAGTAGCAAAAATCTATAAATCGTTGCTATATGATATAAATTTTATAGTATGAATTCTTAATATTTTTATGAACTATCGCAGTATAATATAATATATAATATAAGGTACAGTGTACAGTGTTAAATTAATGTTTATATGTTTAGTAAAATGCAAAAAATTCTAACTACATATTTAAATAATTAAAACTATATAACTAAATATATATAAAAAATATATCATTCTCTAGCAAATGCATACTTTTTAATCTACATTCTTTCGTTCATATTTATCACACCCTCGTATACTTTAATTAATTAATTAACCACCCTAAATTTCTTCTCTTCGTTTAAATATTTATTAAATACTCACCCCAGTAGAGCCGATTCCTCAGGACAAGCAGCAGTCGGCATATTTTTTTTGTTCCTAAAACAAAATTATTAGAAAACAAAATCACACTCAACCTCATATTAGTATTATTCCTTTCCAACCAACTCTTGGTTACTTTATTTTATCTTATTAATTAAAACTATTAATAATTACAAAGTCATATTATAATAATAATTATAAACACACGCACACTTATAGTAAGCATGCAAAAAAAGCAGGCATTGTGCAAAAAATATAAAGCCATGCACATGAATAATAATTATCAATAAAAGCATATACATATCTACAATACATATCTATATATATGTATATATAAGTTAATGGATGTTATAATATTTTTTTAAACAAATATAAGTCGCATGCGGTTTACCTCTTGGCCTTTTTACATCGGCCGGATCGATAGCCGCAGTGTCAACTCGCGATTCCTCGAGATCGACTTTCTACGATCGGTTTCATTGATTTTTAAAATTAAATCGTTTTTTATTAACTGAATATTAACCACAAACTAAACATACCCTACACCTCTACGCATTAACTAAACGATAAATAATAATAATTAAATTAAAAAAAAAAAAACCGGTAACGATTTAACGTACCTAGTAACAATAGAAATGCTTTCCGTACGGTCATCGATGAGCGGATCCTTTCTCCTGAGCTCGGCTTTGGGTGCAGCAAAATTGAAGGCTTTTTTTACACTGTCAAACACACTCTGACTCATTGTCTGATGATTCTGATCAACAATCGTCGTACTTTTATAAACATTTTCACCTAGATCATCTAATGATCGGTAAGAAGTTCCATTGTTTGCCGGCATCGCGGCACTTGATAACTTTTTTCGTTACTATTTTTTTTGTCGTTAAAAAAATCAAATTTTTTAAATATATTTCCGGTGGAAAACTGACGTTTTCATCAATTACTTAATCTTGTTACTCAACTGACGATGATGATGATGATGAGGACAATCTTTTATTGTATTTTACTATATCGTATTACGGCAAAGATGCTACAGCTTTTTATAAGCGTCGTGGTAACTTTAATATTTGATGCTGTGCGCACTGGAGATCGTAGGCGTGACCAAAAGCGTTGTCATACATCAAGACAAATGAACAATAACAAAAAATATAATCAAATAATACAACAATAATTTACAAATGTCATTTTAAATGATAATGATTAAGACATTTAAACATATATATACATATATTGTCTTATTAATAGAATTTCATTAAAATTAATTTTTTTTAATTTTTTATTCAAAATTTGACTTTCGTGGTTGTAAAAATTTTTAATCAAAAAAATTTTTTATTCAAAATTTGAAGTTCGCGGTCGTAAAAATTTTTAATCAAAAAAATTTTTTATTCAAAATTTGAAGTTCGCGGTCGTAAAAATTTTTAATTAAAAAAATTTTTATTTAAAATTTGACTTTCGCGGTCTAGAAATTTTTAATTAAAAAAAAATTTTGATGTTATTAATAAAATAATTGATTGTCTATTCATAAATTTTGAAAAATATTGAGTAAAATTTTCAAGTATTCAAATTATAAAATTTTTACAAAAGCTTTATTAATAAGTCGATATATGTATATAATAAAAATAAAATTAAAGTGATAATTTCCAATTATTAAAAAAAAAAAAATTAATTCTATTCTATATTAAAAAAGTATTAAAATTTCACTCATTAATTAAAATCTATTTACAACAAACACATGCAATTAGTGCTGATTGGCATGCATTAAAAATGCCATCGAAATGTGTGTGTTTTTTAAAAAAATAAGTGTATGACACATTGTTCAAACATTCAATAGAATGAATAACGTTAATACTATAATAAATATGATAAATAAATGAAATAAAATTTGAAAGAAAATATGACGAGTTAGTTGTCTGTTAAGTGGCCCAATTTTTTCTCTTTACTTTTAATGAAGACTAGGATTGTATTCTACCGACCCAGTGACTAAGACGTAGTACTTTTACATGTGTCTATAAATGTATATGTATATATATATATATATGTATGTTAAGTATAAGTGGGTGTGTATGTGTGAGTACCTAGCTGACGTTAATGCATAGCCTACTATAGTATACATTGTTATATATGTATATATAAATATATGTATAGCCCACCGTCAATATCTTCCGGACGCGGGAAATCATATACTTCCTTTTAAACTGATAACTATTGGGCAATCGTCCACGCGTTTTTAGTTGTACATAAATTTGAATAAAAAATAGTCTGTTATTTAAAATATTATTTTGGTTTAGGATTTAATGGTATAGTTGACGACAAGAAGTCGATGTTGGGGTAGGGTTAGTATTATTGATTTTCTACGTCATCCCTCTACCGTAATTGAGTCGGCTCCGACTACGAGATTCAAAATCGATAACTTATTTTTTTTTAATTTTAAATTTATCAGTTACTATTATTATTTATTATTAGTATTGTTATTATTATTTATTAAATTTAAAAATAAATAATTATGGTTAGTCACTATTTGCGCAACATAGAAAGGCTGGATTAATCACACATGATTAATCATTTTAATTGACCTATTTATTAGAGTTATTTTAATCGTTATCATAAATATATATTTAAATTTAAAAAAAGCTCACCTTGTGGATTTTATATTAAATCCTGAGCTGGTGTTATTTATATATGTTTTTGTGGATCTTCCACGACCCTCGTTGCCTAAAAACAATTGCAGCTTAAAGAAAAAAAACTTTATAAATTGTTTGTTATTAGTAAACTTTACGATCCCGCGAGTAAACCAATCGCGACGCGATCGTTACTTTTTTTATTTTTTTTTGAATTATCTATTTTCCAAACACTCGAGCGATTTATTAGATGTGATATAACTTTTTATGTTTAATATAAAATGGAGTTTTGTAATATACCCAGTTATAATATATGTATTTATATATATAGATATATATATATATATATAATTGTAAAATGCACTATTCAATGATGTATATTGAATGACACCGCTCGAGTGATCACGCTCAAGTCTTGTCACGAAGACATCGACAATTACTATTGGCCCTTGTCTTATTTGCTCGCATCGGTCAATGGAAGTGCGCAGTACGTCTTGCGCATTGATTACTAGATTTTACCGGTTTAGGTCTGTGTGTCGACATCTATATTTTATATCTGAATACGTCATGTTTTTATCATATTGTCATTTTTTTTATTTTCATTTTGATATATCCTCGTTATTTATTAGATATTTCGATATCGAGCTAAAGACACCTGTCTGAATTATTAGTTTCGTTAACGAGTGATTAGTTAAATGATTGTCATTGATAAAGTATCGATTATGCAATTTTTAAATTCGAGTATCGACTACCGAATGCACTATTGAGTTTTTCTATTTGTGAGAAAAATAATTTACTGAGTCCATCTGTTGTTTGAATTTGGAGAAAAATATATTTTTCATGTGGGAGTTTACTGCATGTAGGGTCGCGTTGCTTTTTCATCTTTGCCGACAGGTGATAAAATTATAGTTTGTTCTGTAGAACATTTTTTTATCTGTCATAGGTCATTTTTCAAAATTTTTTCATTTTATGAAAGGGTAACATATGGGAGAGGGTAAAATGGATATCTAAGAATTTAAAAGGAAATTTTTTTTTTAATTTTCATTTTTTAAAAATTTAAAATAGAAAATTTTTGGAATTTATTTTTTTGCAATGATTTTACTCTCAACTCTTTTGTTTTTCTAGTGGAATTTAAAAATTAGAAGAAAATTCTTTTCATTTTTTTATGCGTCTCATTTTACACGAAAATAAAAAAATTATTTCCTAAGGATTTGAAATCGAAAACTAAAATATGAATCGCACTGAAGATTAAAAATTGATTTTTTTTCAGTGTCCATTTTCTCCATTTTTTAAAAAATCAATTAAAATTCCTTATCTAAGATGACGAAAAATGATCGGTATTAAATTCACTGTAAAATCATCGATTCGAAAAGTCTAGACAGTTATCGATTATTGGTTATTTATTTTTAAAATTTATCGAATAATAAAAATGCCTAAGAGGATTTAAATAATTTTTATTGGAGATTTTTCAGCGTAATGTATGCGTCTTGTATATATAGGTAATATTATACGAGAGTGTAAGATAAGAATATAATTTTGAAGTTTATGAAGTGGAAAAAAGTACAAGAGATAAGTTGAATATACTTGTGCTGACCGTCATCTTTAGTATAAAAAGAATATGCTTGAATATATTTTATACTACTTACACATCTTTAGGTATATATATATATATATATATATATATATATATATATATATATATATATATATATTGCAACATTTTTTTAGTCTTTGGTCTCGTTTTAAGTTTCCCTATACACTGATATACTCGGGCAGCTAAGGTTCAGGGATTACCTGGGTGAATGTAGTCTTATTTATGGTCGGTTAAAAGGATTTTAATATACGTCGAGTATCGCCACGAGCGATAATTCAAAAGGACAGCCTCCATATTTTGTACACCCTATTCTAACATACTTAACTTATTTTATATTTTTTATTTTATATACCTTGTCTTATAAATAGACCGTGTGAGTTTTGATTTTTGTGTATGTGTACACAGTACATGTACATTACACACATCGTAAATTTACTTTCATCACCGAGTTTTAACTTCCTGTGATTATTTGGTAAAATTCCCATAGAATTTTTAACGGTGCACTATTAAAAATTCGGAGTGATTATGGATTTTATTTCAATCCGAATTTACTTCGCCATTCAGAGTCCCAGAGTTTAAAAAAAAAATAATTTTGCATATGGAGTAAGTAGATAGTTTGTGTTTTCAGCGGAGTAATATGGATTTTATTTAAATTCGCATTCGCTCCGATTCTAAGTTTTGGTGCTAAAATAAACTCTTTAAGAGTGAATTTAACTCTGAATCAGAATTTCAATATTAAATTAAATTTTCCTTTGAAATTTCACTCCAAAGGGATTAAGTAAATAGACAGTCATCTCTGTATTTCCGAAAAATTTTTGATATATGGTATATATGATCATAAATTGCCACATATGGAAACAGGCAATTTATGCCCACTAGGGTGTTTCATATTGAGGCGATATTTTGTTTTTTTCTGTCCTACCTGAAAAACTAAATTTTTAGAACAAAAAAAATATTCCCGCTTGAAAAAAAAATCTAAGTCAATTAAGGGCTTCGATTATCGAAAAATTCGATTTCCCATTTAAATAACATGGGAAAAAAAAATTTTTAAGTTTAGAATGTTTTACCTCGGCAATGGCTCAATGTACGAATAAGCACAGCAGACATTTTTGTATGGAATTTAATGCTCTACAAAAAAAAACATGATTTTTTGAAAAATCCATATGTTCAAAAGTTATTGGACCTCGTGGTTAAGTTAGAGTAAATTTCAAGATCTTTTCACTTTTTCGGCGAAACTATTTGACTTATCATAAAATACTATTAAATTTTTTTTGTAGATAATTTTATTTCCTACAAATTATCTCTGATAAATTTTTTTAAAATTCTGCATTGTTTCTAGTTACTTCCATTTTAATGCCAAGCTTCTAAAAAAATAATATTCTGATCGATTTTAAGATCAGATACACGGAGAAAAAATTAAAGGAACTGTTCCTAGTACGTTTATGAAATATCATCCCATACCGTTATGGTAATGATTACTAGGGATTATGGGATATAGACCCATACTTTCTGAGAAAGTTTCCATAAGTATGGGAACAATTCCTATCATTATGGTAACAGTTATCATATCGCATGTGAAAGAAGCATGGTAATGATTACCATACTCATAGGAATAGTTCCCATAAGCAAACAGGAACCAATCTTATAACCACATTGTAACAGTTCCTATAATATTATGGTAACCATTCCCATCATATTATGGTAATCATTCCCATAATGTATGGGAATTATTACCATAATATTATGGGAATGGTTAACATAATATTATGGAAATGGTTACCATAATATTATGGGAATGGTTACCATAATATTATAGGAACAGTTACCATAATATTATGGGAATGGTTACCATAATATTATGGGAATGGTTACTATAATATTATGGGAATTATTACCATAATATTACGGGAATGGTTACCATTTTATTGTAATATAGTTTCACAAAAAGATTAAATATACAAAAAAAATGCTTATTACAAACAAAAATTATTATAATTTCTAAATATTATGGTAACCATACCCATAATATTATGGTAACCATTCCCATAATATTATGGTAATAATTCCCACAATATTATGGTAACCATTCCCATAATATTATGGTAACCATTCCCATAATATTATAGTAACCATTACCATACGTACATAGTAACGATTACCATAATTCCATAGGAACTATTCCGATACCGTATGGGAATTATATCCACAATTATAGGAATGGTTACCATAATATTATGGGAATGGTTACCATAATATTGTGGGAATGATTACCATAATATATATGGGTGCCGTTCCTATAATCAACATTTCAAAAAAACCAGTTACTATGCAGTATGGGAACCATTCCCATAATATATTGTAACTGTTACTATAATTTTCTCTCCGTGTACTGTCATTTATTTTTATTATTTCGACTGATTTATTTAATTATTTATTTATTTCTCTAAAAATTATAAATATTTTTCGGAGTATGCAGAACTCTAAGAATGCATTTAAAATAAAAATTTTTTTTAAATTTCAAATCAATTTAAAAAACAAAAAAATGATAAAGACTTATAATTATATCGAATTTTGTATGCGTTTGAATTCCGATCGAATGTGGTCTCAGTTTGCATGGTCATGAGACAAACGAGAGATAGAAATTGTCCCAAGAGGACGTTCCGCTAGTCACTTGTACCACTCTGTGACGAGATAATTACCCCCGTGAGCACGAGAGTTCGTTGTTGTATCGTGATCAATCTACATAATTCGGTTGGGTGACTGCAAGTGAATTTCCCTGTCTCATGAATCGGTTGATTCATAATTGATTAGACAACTGTAATAATGATAGCCTGCATATATTGAAATTCGATAAATTTAAGAAATTTACGACCGGCAAAATAAACCCTATATATCTAAATATGTAAAAAAAAAAAAAGGGAGGGATTTTTTTTTTTTTTTTTTTTTTTTTTTAATATTCTTTTTTTAGTCATTTAAAATCTTCATAATAATTGAATTTGACGCGGCAAGTTTCATTATAGTCAATGATATTGCAACGTCTCGCTGATGTCGGCTGCACACCGAGACATTGCATTAGCATAAAACGAGAATAGCAAACTTCCTCGAGTTTACCCATGCAAATGTAAAGCTAGTGGAGAAAGAATTCGCGGTTACTCGCTGTGGCAAGTTTCAATTCAACTTTTGTCGTCAGAAGTGATAGAGACAGTGAACGAGGCTAAGAATAGAGTGTATGAGCAAAGCTAAATAAAAGGGGGTGAGAGATAGAGATAAAGCTAAAGATGGAAAATTATATGTATATGTATATGTATATGTATATGTATATGTATATATGTACGGAGAGGAATAAGCGAGAGATTGTCTCAAGTTTGCATGTATAACGTTATCATCGGTTGGACTTCTTGGTTTCCGTTCCCGGGGTTTACTTCAACTCTGTACCGATAATTCGCTATTGCACGGCGAACAAGAGAAACACATACAATAGACATAGAACTTGATAAAAGTATAATATGAAGAACCATTCAAAATGATAATATAAAAGTTTTTTAAAATTATTATTTCAATGCAAAGTCAACTCGGTGTTTTATTAACATTTTTCAGTTTTGACTTCAAATGGGGATGCGAGAGACGCTAAATTTTTTTTTTATTTTTTTTTTCTTTTTAATTTCACAATACTTTTTATTTACATATGTTATTTTTAGACGGATGTTATTTAAAATACTTTTTATATTAAGGAGCTTCGACCGACACTACTCGAGTCGAAATTTGGTTTTGCATTAAGTACTCAATATACTTGAATATACCTATTTCAGTACTTGATATTCTTAAGCAGACCTAAATAAGTATTTTTCATACTTTATACTCTTATTAATTCCTATGGATTATAAAAAATCAAAATTTAACATCTCTTTGGAACCTATAAAAACTATTCATTCTCATTTGGTAGGATAAATTCTTAAATTCCTGATTAAAAACTAAGTATTTTATGACCAATTCCCAACTCCTACATTAGTCCTTCGAATTCTAATTTACTTTTTTCTTTAATTTAAAATCTTTCGGTGGACCTAACGAATCCCTATTACCACTTTATACGCTTAATAACTTATAACGATTCTATATCAGAAAAATATCTTTTTTTTTTAAATTTAAATTGATAGGTTCAAATAAATATGTTAAAACTGTAGGTCTACTAGGTCCTAATAAATAGTGTAGAATTCATAGGCTTGAATAAGCTTTTATCGTATGTTTAGGCTCTGATAAGTATTAATGATTTTTAATTTTAGCGCCTATTTAACAACTAAACGTCATTTTCTCCCGTAACTGACATTTGTAGGATTTATATAGGAGTTGTTTTTCCATACAAATTAAGTACTTAGTCTTTTCTTTCTTGATCCTAAGATTTCAAGGTTCTAGCAAGGTTTCAAATTTTGACTCGGGTAGTGAGTCAAAGTAGTGTTTGAATTTTTTTGTTTGCTAAATTCTCCTAATAGTTATGAAAATTCATTATTTTGATTTATAATAACATAAAGAATTCATAAATTAATACTTATTAGTTATTTAATGAAAGAAAGTAATGAAATTACTTGGTTATTTTTGACTCATGGTTTTATAAAAAGATGTGGCAGCAACGCGTTCTAATTTCTTAAACATCGATATTCAAATTAAAGCGGAAAAATTTATTTCTAATCTCGTCTCTCTTTTTAATGTATTTCTATCTTTGTTTTTTTTCTGAGCTGCTTCCGCGACGTTGGAAAACCCCCAATAATATGTATCTCTGTCGATGAACGAGATTAAAAAATAAAGTTTAACTTGAATTATTTAAATAACTACAACGGTAACACTTTATTGTTTAAATCTTATCATATTCTAAAAATATTAAAGTTTATGACATGTGGTTTTTTATTTCTTAAATTTGGGAGGTTAATAATGAAAAAAATTGAATAAGACATGACAGAAGCTTGCCCGCCATAAGAGCCTGTGTATAAGAACTTTAAAAACGTCATTTTTAAATCTTTTTTTCTAAAAAACTAGACGGTGGATCATTTTCAAATTTTGAGAATACATAAAGGACTTATTTATATATATACTTTCAAATCTTAAAGTTGGAAAATCCTTATTACATTAGATTCGGTCGAACCTCCTTAAATTTTATAACGAAAAACAGCAGGGATATTTTCAAAAACGAAATAATAATTTTAAAAATCTATAGCTTCTAAACTATTGGATTTAATTAAAAATTTATAAGGACCTTTTTTATAGAGGATAAAATTTCCTACTAAATTGTTCCAGTGCATTTTTATCATATCTTTGATAGTTTAGTGATAATATTGATTCAAACTCCGAAATGATCTAAAAATGACTAAGGGTAGAAAAATGAATTTATTTGAAAAAATAAAGCATAAAAATAAAAGTAAAAACGTTTGCGTTAAAAAGATAAATAATTCAAAAGTTTGAAAAGATAAATAAAGTCAGTTGCATTATTAAATTATAAATTTAAAAGTATAAATAAATTTTATTGATAAAACTAGCGTGTCGTAAGACAGAAGTTTATTTTGATTATCGGTACTTTCACCCTAGATAGCATAAAAAATTAATAACAAAAAAAATAAAGTATGAATAAAATAATTTAACCAAGTTGTCACGAGGGAGTGTATATATAAGCAAAGTTTTCTAAGTACGAGGCATCTGGGTGTACTGGGGTTGGATCCCAAGAGCGCGTGAGTTCTATCAAGTCATGCGATTGCCTTGAAAACTTGTACATACTTACCAACAACGTTATTCTCCCGGTTCGCCCTTACGTGACACATGCATAATAAAAATAAACAGTAATAAAAAAAGAATTAATAAAAATTACAGGAATGATAGCGTCACAGTAATGAAAAATAAATGAGCTTAAAGAATAAAAATAATCCACTGTAAAAAGACCGGTGGTAAAATTAAATAATATCGGTCTAGAAGGTGTAATTTGGTGATGTTCGAATACCGGTGTTAAATCGGTGTCAAATCGGTTTGAAAATAAAATTCCATGTGTAGAAATTAGAAAGCAAAAAATGTTTTATAAATAAAAACATAAAAATTTAATTAATATTACACTGTAAAAAAAAATGGGGTAAGTCCAGAAGGTGTAGGTGTTAAATTTCAAAATAACACTGTCATTGATGTAAATGTTCGTTACGGATGTTAAAAAAATTTTCCGGTGTTAGAATATTTAATTTTGTATACATTTTTACCTACTCGATCATTACAGTTAAACAGTGTTTTTATTAATTAATTTAATTATTGGTGATTAAAATAGTGGGCGTAAAATTGTGTAATATTTAAATAAATTACGTATGTCATATATAATTATTTAAATAAGTACATAGCAAAATTGAAATTTCTTTCAGATAATATTCATCAAATTTTCATATCTTATTATACGTCATACATTTTTTTCTAACTTCTACCCATGGATTTTTTTGCTTATACTGATTTAACACCACCAAATTACACCATTTACATCGGTGTTATTTCATATTAACACCGGGCGGACTTTTTATAACAACGTAAAAAAAGTGGTGTTAAAAATGGACTCAATTTAATACCGCGTGGTGTTAAAATTAAATAACACCAATTTTAGACAGTACAATTTGGCGGTGTTAAAATACCGGTATTAAATCGGTGTGGAAAAAAATTCCACGTATAGAATTTAGAGTAAAAAATGTAGGGGCAGGGGGGGGGAATGGACCCCTTAAAATTTTAATTGTCACGAATGATTTGGGGGTAAAATGGGTCCTCAAACATTTAGGGGCCCATTTTGCCTCCTTCCCCTATTACAAACAAAAAATTATAAAAATTTTATGAATACACGGAGAGAAAATTATGGTAACAGTTACAATATATTATGGGAATGGTTCCCATACTGCATAGTAACCGGTTTTTTTCTATTGTTGATTATAGGAACGGCACCCATATATATTATGGTGATCATTCCTATAATTATGGGTATAATTCCCTTTATGGTATCGGAATAGTTCCTATGGAATTATGGTAATGGTTACTATAATATTAAGGTAATCGTTACCATAATATTATGAGAATAGTTACCATAATATTATGGGAATAGTTACCATAATATTATGGGAATGATTACCATAATATTATAGGAACCGTTACAATGTGGTTATAAGATTGGTTCCTGTTTGCTTATGGGAACTATTCCTATGAGTATGGTAATCATTACCATGCTTCTTTCACATGCGATATGGGAACTGTTACCATAATGATAGGAATTGTTCCCATACTTATGGAAACTTTCTCAGAAAGTATGGGTCTATATCCCATAATCCCAAGTAATTATTACCATAACTGTATGGGATGATATTTCATAAACGTACTACGAACAGTTACTATAATTTTTTCTCTGTGTATTATCTGGTTAAAATTTCAATTTTACCGTGTACTTATTTAAATAATTATTTATGTTATATGTAATCTATTTCAAAATTACACAATTTAACGTCCACCATTCCAATCACTAATAATTTAATTAATTAATAAAAGAACTGATCAACTGTAGAGATCGAGGAAGTCAAAATATTAACAAAATTAAATATTTTAACACCAGGAAATTTTTTTGAAACCACTGCCGGTGTTGAAATTTAACACTAAAAATTTTGACACTTACACTGCTTGGCCTTACCCTGGTTTTTTTTTACAGCATAATGATGATAATAATAATGAAGCTTTGTGTAATCGATACTTTTATAACGATTTAAAATTTTACAACCCAACGACGCGTATAGCGTTGAAACGTAGGTAGTAACAAATTTCGTATTAATAATAAATTTAACGGCGGGTTTCGGACGTTAACGTACCCGCTAGTAGCAGTAACTTATGCTTATATCCTACAAGCAACCTACGGAATACTATTTCACAAAATAACGGTCTGTATTATATTGGCATTTGACATTCACTTATGCCAAACGACATTCTCGGCATGTTTAAATTAAAGCCCATCTGAAATTCCGAGAACAATTTAACGGCAAAGCTCGCTGTAATCAGTATAATTATACAAAGACTTACTAGAATATATAGAGAACATAAGACAGTGAGTGAGTGAGTGAAGTAAATCCTTTAGTTGTGTGTTCATATATACCAAAATTTCTATCTTTCTTAGATGTATTCTCGCTCTCTCGTATTCTGTCAAAACCGCAGGGCAAATCCTTGTTCCCGCGACTTCTAAAACGTCTGTGTGGTATGTAAATACATCAAAGTTTATGCTACGTAATTCCCTGCCGAGAAATATTGTTACTATTATTATTGCTCTTATTAACTCAAAAAACTATTTAACATTTAAATTTTATGGTAATAAATAAACGGTAGAAAAAGAGGAAGCGAAATTTTAAGGCTTTTCATTATTTATCAAAAATTTTAAATTTTAAATTTTGAATAGACGAAATTTTTTTCGGGATTCATTTAGTCAAATTTTTAGTTCAGTCATGAGGTGGTGATTTTTTTTTTCATTTCTGGGCAAAGTGGGGTAACTTTAAAAAAATAAGAAATGAAATTTTGGAAAATTTTTTCTAGGGCATCTTAAATTTTTTAAAAATAATTAATAAAGAAATAAATTACGAGTTAGGATTATTTTCCAATAAAAAAATTTTCAAATTTTTTATAAATAACCGGACAATACAAATTTTTTCAAAATATTTTCATGCATAATAATTCATAAATATAATTTTCTATTACACGGAAAGAAAATTATGGGAAGTGTTCCTATGCATGATGTGAATAGTTCCCATAATGGTATAGGAGCAGTAGCCATACTATTATAAGGATGGTTCCTAAATATTATGGAAACCATCCCTATAATAGTATTGGTACAATTCCCATTACATTATGGGAACCATTCCCATAATATTATGGGAACTATTTCCATATCATTACGAGAACCATTCCCATACCATTATAGGAATACTTTCCATATTATTATGGGAATTATTTCGATAATGATATGGGAAGACTTCCTATAATAGTATGGGAATAGTTCCCTTAATGTTATAGGAATCATCCCTATAATATCATAAGAATTTTTTTTTGCAAAATAGTGCAGAAATTTTTTCAAAATTGGAGATTTTATCAAAATCTAAATTTTTCTTTTCAAAATTTGAATTTTCTTGAATGTTCTGCGATGACAAAATATTTCTGTTAAACACTTTGATGTTTTTTGCCAAATACGAATTTTTTTTTTTTCAATGTTTGATTTTTTGTTTTTATGTTTAATAATATTTATATGTATTGTAGAAAAGATTTCCACACTTTTCTTTATATTTATATTCCCATAATATTATAGGAATGATTCCCATAATATTATGAGAATGATTCCTATAATAATATAGGAAATATTCTGATTGCATTATGGGAACTATTCCTATAATATTATGGGAATCGTATCCATACTATTATGGGAACTATTCCTATAATGTTATAAGAATGGTTCCTATAATTTATAGGAATAGTTCCTAAATATTATAGGAATGATTCCCATAATATTATAGGAAGTCTTCCTATGAATTATAGGAATCATTCCTATAATTATAGAAAATAGTCTTATAATGGTATGGGTTGCATTCCCATAGTCATAGGAACTATTCTCATAATTATGGATAACATTCCTATAATTATAGGAACTGCTCCCATAATTTATGGTCGTAATTCCTATACTGGTATAGGACAGAAGTTTACAAAATTATGGGAACCAACCCCATAATTTTCTTTCCATGTAGAGACTTTAGCATAAAAAATTTATTTTCTAATTAATTATCAATTGAAAATATAAAAGCATTAAAGATAAATATCTACATATGTAAGACGAAATATCTTCCGGGTATCAATTCATCAAAAAGTCAAGCTTATGTATGCAAAGGTTTGTAAGAAAATAAAAAAAGTAATGAAAAGAGCAAAGGAGGACGTTGAGGCGGGACCGCCGTCATGCAGGGGACAAACTGGGAAAGCCTTTCTTTAAAATTTATGGGATAGCTGAGGCACAAAGTTGGGGATGACAGTGGTAGGGGTAAGAGAGAGAAAGGAAGAGCAGACTGTTGGAATATCTCATAGTGCTTTCATCAAAACGCCAATAAATTTAACGAAGCAAGCCAACTGGGTCGCCGAGTAGTATCAAAAGCAGTCTCCTGTCGTCAAGTTGCTGCATCCGTTTTCAAAGAAACTACTGACTGCATCTAATGTAAGTGTATATGTACACATAACAAGTTGTAAACCAGTAGAATAACACGGGACGAGTTTGAAGACCCAGGATACGAGTATAGAATCTTTTTTAAAAGTACTTCTCTGGGTAAACAACTGGGCTGCCGAACCTCAACTTAAGACTTATCCATTGGTGGAAGATAAATTGACGCAAGTACTCTTCGGGATGACCAATTGAGTTTAGATGTTCTGGAGTAGAATAAAAAAAAAAAAAAAAAAAAAAATGGTCGAAGAAAATGGAGTTTAAAAAAAATAAGAAAAAAATATACTGAGAGATGTTGGTCACGGAGCTTACGTACTATGCGCCCAACTTTTCAAACAGCACCTCTTGGTACTCGAGCAGTACCAGGGATACCTTGCGATCGAGTTCCATTCCATCCACGTTAAATATTTACTACTAACGGAATTTTAAATTACACTTGGATGACGCTACGAACCTCTGGTCGACCTTTAGTCAAGAAAAATAGAGAAAAATTTATATTACCTTCAATTTAATTATTAACTGAAGTTTTCAATTTTTTAAATATTTTTAATTTTTAAATTTAATTATGGGATATCATTTTTCACTCGTTATTTTTATTTTTTTTAAATTAGGGAGTGAGGAAAAGAATGTGGATATTTCTATCAAAGGAAAATTCGATTTTTCTAACTGTTCAATTTAATTGCATAGTAAAATTTTATTTTTATAATTATACCATTTAAATTAATTAGAAAGACTTTTGACCATATTTTGAATAATAATTTCGAAAAATGAATATATATAAAGAAAAAAGAAAAAGAATAAGTTTCTGCTGTAGAATATGACCATAGAATATTTTTAAAAAAACTATGCAGGGAATTAAAATGAATATTACGGGGCACATTGGGACAGCTAAAATTTATTGACTTTAAAATTGAGTTAAAAATTTTTATTTAATAATTGAATTGAATTCTATGCCTAAATTTGAGTTGAAATCATTTTTTTTAATATATTAAAAAAATTCCCGTGTAAAAAAAATTCGTTCCAAAAAGATTCCAAAAATGTTCTGCATGTGGAATTTCCGATAATGAGACAGATTAGAAGTTCGAGTAGAACTTTTTTAGAGCGTTAGTAATTTTGATGGTAAAAAAAAAGTTTATGGGCAAATTTTCGAGTCAAAAAAAAGTATTGTTGGAACTTTTTTTGAATTTTTTACGGACATTACAAAAAAAGTTCTAGAATCAACACTCTTGACTTTTTTATAGACTAATAAAGACGTTCCAAAATCACTACTTTTGCATCTTTTCCAAAATAAAGACGTTCTAGAATCACGCCAAAATACTTCCAAAATCACTAGTTTTGAATTTTTTATAGAACGAAAATAAACGTCCATAAAAAATTTTTAAAAGCTCCAAAAACGTCCTTTTTTGATTTGAAAATTTGTTCATAAAAACCTTTTTCACCATCAAAATTACTAACATTCCAAAAAAGTTCCATTTGAAGTTCTAATCTGTCTCATGTTTAGAAGTTTCACATGCAGAACTTTTTTGGAATCTTTTTGGAACGAATTTTTTTTTACACGGGTAATTTTAATTTTCAATTGAAAATTAATTTTTGATGTTTTGAATAAAAATTTTTTATGTCTTTATTTCCGTGTTGTTTTAGAAAAGAGCTTTTTTTTTAAATTTTATAATAGTAAAAAAAAATTCATCAATTTTTTTAGGGCAGGCCATTTTGCCCCCGGTCCGAAAAATGTCTATAAAATAATTTATTTATGAAAAAAACCTTTTAAAATAAAGGACCAAATATTTAAAATTAATAATTCTGATTCAAGTCACGTAGATATCATGAATTTTTAAATGACTGGCTGCCATTTTCAAATTTAATTTTTTAAAAACTCATAGTATCGTTTATAAAAAAAAGTACGAGCGCGATTGCATTAAATCTATTTTTGGGTAAAAAGTCACTATCAATATTTTACATAAAAAAAATTGTCTCTAGATATTGAACAAAAAATAACATAGTGACAGGGACATAAATATCGCCGTTAAATAATCTCATGATGATAACAACCGTCTAATGATCGTAATAGCAATATAAAATAGAATAAAGTACATTAAATGTCGTGCATTCATTAAAATATAACAATCTCGATGAAAATACATCCGCAATATTCATACAATATACAAGAGATTGCTGTTTTACATGGATCCAGGTCACGAAAAAGTTGTCGTGTTTATTTTGTTGGGTTACCCATTCTCAGGATCACGTATAGTAGGTATCTTTCTCAAGACAGACTGAAAGTATGTTCATATAAAAATCAAGAATATAAATTCTTCCTATAAATATATATATATATATATATATATATATATATATATATATATATATCCACCGATATTTTTATTTTTACCTCATTTACATTTCTCGAAAATTTTACCAGCTGTGCAGATATTTTTGTTGCATTAAAAAAATACAACAAACTAAAATCCACACGGAAAACAATGATGCTCGAAATTTGAATAGTTTGTAGTTTATTTTCAACTTAAAATTAGTATATTTGATTCTAATATCAAACCAGGATCATTATATATATTACAAAATGGCTATTATTTATATTAAAATTTGATACACATACAAGAGCAAAATTTTTAATTTCTTATATTAAAATTAATATGAAAAAGAATCGATAAATTAATATCTATAGTTATTACTATTCAAATAAACATAGAAAAATTTAAAAAATGAGGAACCGAAAAATTAGTAAACGTACATATTAATATATAAAGATCTAGTATACGAATTTTTCATTTTATTATTTACCACTTATTCGATATATGTATATAATAAATTAATTTATAATAACGAATAAATAACATTTTATATTAATTATTAGTCAATGGGATAGAATTTATAAAATAAGAGTTAAAAGTTTTCGGTATTTTTATGAGCAAAAAATCAGTATCTAGTATACTAATTTTTCATTTTATTATTTACCACTTATTCGAATTATGTATATTGTAAATTAATTTATAATGATGAATAAATGATATTTTAAGCTAATAATTGATCAGTGATATCGAATTTATAAAATGAAAGTTTGTAACTTTTTCAATTTTCGACTGGAAAAATCAGTATCTAAGATACCAATTCTTAATTTGACCAATCATTACTTTTTAATAGATTATGCCATAAATTAATTAACTTTCACTAATAAGTCACGTATTATACCTAAAAGTAATAATATTTACTTATTTTTTGAAACAATTGATAGTAGTTTTTAGGAATAGACAAAAATTAGTAAACTACTTTGCATTAAGCACATAATAGTACTAATTATTGATAACAGATTTCACTTTTTACTATTATTCATTAATTTTTAATATTCTGTTTTTCCGTGCACGTGTTACATTTTTGTATTGAAGGTTGACAGTCTTTTGTTCTTTTTATTTTTTAAAATAAATAACTTAAATAAAATAAAAAGTTTACCTTGAAATAGGTTGTCGAATAATTATAGACGGTGATATATTTTCGTCCTCGTCATAATTGCAGTTTTGTAATGGAATTTGTTTCCATTTAGTTGTAACTGTTTGATGACAATTAGATGTTGCAGATGCAGCAATTCCGTCCGCAATTGAAATTTGAATTTGCATCGTTTCTGAATTCCAAATTTTAACCCTTAAATTATTGTTGGCTGATGTAGTTGGAAATGATTTAGCAATTGCTCTTGAAGTTTTAGTCGTTAGACGCGACATCACAGAATAAAATAATATTATTATTATTATTATTAATTATTGTATATGTAGATATAGATATATATTAATATTTCACAAATATTCACAGCGTTATTTCACGAGTTGACGAACTACTGAGTACTCTAGTACGTATGTAATACTAAACATCGCAATTAACTCACCGAGTAACATTTGTTACGATCGTATCTATATGGCGCGCCTATAAACCAATTTAATGATTTTATTTTAATGCTTCAATGCTTTTCAATAGACATTTACGCCGTTTCTGATGATACATTATATACATTTTAACTACTTACCATTTCTGTATATACATATTTACACACACACACACACACACACACACACACACACACACACACACACACACACACACACACACACACACACACACACACACACACACACACACACACACACATACACACATATATATATATATATATATATATATATATATATATATATATATATATATACATATATTTATATATTTATATATTTTATACCTTTTTGTTATCGTACACCGTGCAGTATTTTTTTTTCTTTGCTGTTTTTTTAGTTTTATTTTTTCACAAATAGATTTTATTTCAACACGTTGTTAAAACTACAGAAAAAAATCCCAAGAGACTGTTGGAGTATTTAAAGTTAAAATGAAAAAAAAAAAAAAAATGTGAAATAAATAATAAAACAAAAATGATGTATATAAAGTATTATCTCATGTCAACTAAGTCAATATTTGATGTTACTGGATTTCATTATATATATTTTTCAAACGTGAATGACTGATTAGACAATATGAAATACAATGTTTATTTTTTCACGAATATTATTATTATTATTATTATTATTATTATTATTATTATTATTATTATTATTATTATTATTATTATCATTTCAGAACATTAAAATATAAAGAATTAAATTAAATTTTGTTTTTTTAACTTGCCGCTAAGAAAATTAAAAATTTTCAAAAATTCGGGAAGTTATTAGTTTCAGTCCGATTTTCGAAAATCGAATTTCTAAGAGATCTTGACGTTTTGAGGTTCTAGGAAGCTATTCTGACTAATTTCACGATGATGTCCAAGTGTATGTATGTATGTATGTAAATATCTATAACTTTTGAATGGATCAACCGATTTTGATCTTTAAGGTGTCATTCGACGCGGCTTGTCAATAGTCAAAGTTTAATAAACTTTTTGGTTTTTTTGATTTCCGGTACGGAGCAGGTCGCTATCACTGCAGCAATGGGGGACTTTTTTTTGAGCGGGAGATTGTGAATAACTCGCTGAATTTTGAATTGTTTTCTCCAAAAACTTGATCTTGTATTCATTATATATTCACAAACATATGCTTAAAACATTAATACATTCCATGTAGTAGTTTTATTTTAAAAAATTTCAAAAAATCATCTCTTCACTAGTGGTCCCCCTTAAAGTCACTTTTTAACAGTTGGGGTCATTAGCGACTATAAACTATTGGTACTTTGAAGGTTTTTGTAAAGTCAACGGTAGGTCGAATTTCAGAGAACCGATTTTTCAGTTAATACTGGGATTCGAACCCACGTCCGGTCAGTTACCAAGTTCGAAAGTAAGCCTACTTACCTCTCGGCTATGATAACTGGTTACTTTACTTTATCGACATTTATTTTCGTTAAAAAATATTAATACAGTTTCAAATTAATTATGTTTGAAAAATAATAAAAAAAGTTTTTGGTGCTGGGAATATTGAATTATTAATTTCATAGAAAGGCTCAGTTTTCATGACACGATTAATGATTTTTATTTTAGAATTGAAAGCTTTATGGTAATTTAAATGACACTAACATTAAATCGATGATAGACGTTTAAAAATAGCTTTTCCATCGACACATTTACTTAACTTCTCGTATAGTCAGTTATAGTCGTATAGTCAGTGTAAGAATATAAATTAATAAATGTACTTTTTGTGAGGTGAAAAGTTCACTTTATCTCTTGATTTTGACAAATATCCATTTTTAACTTCATCACGACCAATGATCTTAGAGATTTATATAAAAGTTTATTTAAAAGCTTGAGATGTTACCTTTGACAACTCGAATAATTCAATAGTACGAAAACGTTGATTAAATTATTTTTTAAAAATAAGCTTAAGATTCATTCGAAGCCCGTTTGACCGATAATCAAAAATTTATCTATTTTTAAATTTACATCCATATATGGAAAGAAAATTATAGGAATGGTTCCCATAATTTTGTAAAATTTCATCCTATACCAGTATAGGAATGACGACCATAAATTATGGGAACAGTTCCTATAATTATAGGAATGTTACCCTTGATTATAGGAATGGTTCCTATAATCTATGGGAATACTTCCTATAATCTATGGGAATACTTCCTATAATATTATGGGAACCATTCCCATAATATATAGGAACCATTCCTATGAATTATAGGAACCATTCCCATACTATTATAGGAATAATTCCCATACTGTTATACGAATAGTTCCCATACTATTATGGGAACCATTCCTATAATATTATGGGAATGGTTTCCATACTATTATGGGAACCATTCCTATAATATTATGGGAATCGTTTCCATACTATTACAGGAATAGTTCCCATACTATTATAGGCCTAGTTCCCATAGTATTATGGGAACCATTCCTATAATTGTATGGGAATAGTTCCCATATTGGTATAGGAACTATTCCTATACCATTTTGGGAACCATTCCTATAATACATAGGAATACCTCCCATAATTTTCTTTCCGTGTAGTATTAAATCGTAAAAAAAAAAAAAATTTTTTTTCCGTCTAAAATTCAAAAATTTTTATTTGAGTCTAACATTTTAAATTCGGGTAATGTTTTTCAAACATAAAAAAGTGATTATATTTTTGATTATAATTTACAATTTTTTTTTTTGAACTAAAAATTTTTTGAAGCTTTTAATTTCTAGTGAGCGTACATTTAAAAAAAATTTGTTGATTTAAATAATTCAAGTGGAAAGTGTTAAAATAAAAAAAAATTCATTTTAATATATAGAAACAAAGGAAATAATTTTTTTTTTTAATTAAATGGAAGTACAAAGGTATGAATAAAAATAAAAAAAAATATGAATGCAAAAATTAATAGCGGTGGATTCATGATACTTTGTCGTTAGATACATATATGTATATGTAAATATATAGATATTATGTGCATATGTATATTTGAAGGTGTATACCCTTCTCAAGAGCTTTTACGAGTTATGCCATTCTACGGGTTAACGTCGCCCTGGTGGTGCAGTGGCGAAGGGGATTGAGGCTCAGGCACGAACATGTCTGAAATTCATGAGCTTTCGTGTGAGAGAGACTGTGTACTAGTAAGATCGAAGAGAGCTCTAAAGTTTTGGAGACGAGAGCCAGATAAAGGGGTGCCAGAAACCAAAAGAAAAAGACAGAGAGATTGAGAGCCCAGCAAGTTAGAAAGAGATACTTTAAATTCTGGGATGAGATATTTTCGTAGAAAGGAAACTTGTATATTGGATGTAGCCGCAAGTAGTAGATGTACGTATGTAGTCGGGCAATTTCTTCTTTGTACCATATACTGAAAAGAACAAAGAAACAAAGTGAGACATGTGAGAACAAAAAGTACTACCTACAGCTACGGTAAATTATAATGTAACCCAAAAATAAATTTTTTTTTCTCATCATATATATATATATATACATACCTATGCATAGTATAAAATATTCAAATTTCACACGTACCATCTTTCACGATAAAAGAAAAATTTTTATTGACGATAAAAAAATTTTTTTTTTGCTTATATTTACTTTGACGGTTTTACTTTGAACATTTTTTTGCCTTTCTTATTTATAAGAACTTGAAAAAAAACTCTATCGATATTTTAAAAAAATTTTTTTTATCAAAAATCTATAATTGAGGAATAATTAAATTTTTTTTTACTAGAAAAATATTTGGGAATTCATTATTTAAATTTTAAAAAAATTAAAATAATTGCAGAATAAATTTTGAAACTTGGAAAAGGCACTTGGTAAAAAAAAAATCGGTTTGTCAGTTGACCCTGCTGGTCAGCTCCAAAACTGCTCGCTGTTCTCGAGCTCTGAGTTCGAAAAAATTGTTGTGAATACATTTTTGAGCTCTTCAAGCCTTTTTGCCTTTGTTGTCAAAAAAAAACGTTTGTCACCATTTTTTCTCCGATTTCTCTTGAACGAATGAACCGATTTTGATGGTTGAGGTGGCATTTGATGCGGCTTATAAAGTTTCAGAGCCCAGTTGATTTTGGAATCAATCCATTGAGCACATTACAAGTTATCCAAAAAATACATTTTTGAAATCTCTGAACGAACTTTAGCGATCAAGTTCAAATTTTTTCAACTTGTAGAAATTGACTTCGCATCGAATGCTACTTTGACGTTCAAAATCGGCTCATCCGTTCAAAAGTTACGTCAAGACCTGATAGAAATTCGATTTTGAAAAATCGGACCCAAACCAATAACTTCCCAAATTTTTGAAAATTTTAAATCTTAGCGAAAAGTTAAAAATTTGACTGAAATTAATTTTGACAGAAATTTAAAATTAAAAATTTTTGAACTAAATGACACTAAAAATTTGAATACTCATGAATAAATTAAACCGCTCAGTATACTTAATATTCATAATTGGATATATAAATGTTAACGGGTATAAGTAAATAAAATAAATGAAGTGATAAACGTCACAAAGTAATAAGTAATACGACACCATAGCTAAGGAGGTGGTAACTTTGATGGTACTGAGGATCAGTGATACAATGTCCCAAGCCAGTTGGGACATGCATGTTACTCACCTCTTCATTGTCTCTTTCACCTTTACTCAATGCACACACTCTGTTGGCATGCTATCAACCACTTGCGTCCTACACCAGTTTCCCCATACCAGGATCCGTTTCTGCTCTTCTGGCATCTCCCCGAACCTCTATCTCTACCCTCTACTCGGTTCCGTGCCTGAGTATCACTATTAATTAGAGGCAAGGACGAAGTTGGGTTGTCTCTGTCTACCAACGGATCCACAAGACTGCTAATTACGGGCAAGTTATATCAGGAGTGAAGCGAGCTAGAGCTGGAGCCAAAGCTAGACAACCTACCTGCTGCTTTGCTACAACCACACTCGACTATACCCTTACCCAGCTCTTACTTGCAATTATTAAGGCATTACAATCCACCAGACAGCTGCCGTTCGGCTGCTTTCCATCCTCTATATAGTTGTACTACACAGTTCTACTCAACCCTCAGATATCCATGTCGTCTTCATCTCCATCCTCCATCTACCAACTCTCGACGTGGTGACACATTGTCACTTACTCATATGTATCACTTGCCAAGTACTCATTGTGTGTCTAAGATCTTCAGTCTAGTGTTTTATCTTAAAAACGTCTATTTATAACTATCACTTTATTAACTTCAGATTACTTTTTTATTAAGAAGATTTCTTTAGAACTCGGCCTACTGCGATGGGTTTTATGATCGAATGATCACAGAATTTTGTCATCATATGTCTTATTTTACCTCGTAGAGTCAAAAAATACCACCCGCTCAAAAATTTATATATGTAGGTATATATACAATATAACGCGTCTTGTCATCACGATAGCGCCCGCAATTCTTAACGGATCTTAATGAAA
Organism: Microplitis demolitor; assembly: GCF_026212275.2. NCBI lineage: Eukaryota > Metazoa > Arthropoda > Insecta > Hymenoptera > Braconidae > Microplitis > Microplitis demolitor. Next base: position 5,347,860 of record NC_068545.1, read on the forward strand.
TTTTATACACTTATTTATTGGACGATTACCTTGATCAAGTTCGAAGATGAGCTCAATCGGTCGATTAGTTTGGAAGTTGTGGGTGTTTGAAATTTTTTTTGAATTTCATAAAAATGAATTTTCTAGCTTTATCCTAAAATAACTTTTGAACTGAAAATGATAACTCAATTCTGTAAAAAGTATCTCAAAATTTGAACAATTAGCTTTTATTTTCACTGTAATACTTGATTTTTTGAAGCATCTTTTCTAACAATTTGATGATATTGAAAATTTCACAAAAAATAAAAAAAACTTAATTTTGCAGCTTAGTCTTCTAATAACTTCGAATTAATAAGGCATAACTCATTTCCTTGAAATTCATATTTAAGCTTACAAAATAAGTATTAATTACACTATTGCAGCTTTATTGTATTTACATAAGAAATCTACTTTTCCATTCTGGGTAAGGCTAGATGGCTCTTTTTTTTATTTAAAAAGAAATTTAACGAATGTTAGCCTTTTATATTAATTTCCACTTGTGAGATACAAAGCAATCAGAGAGCAAACCAACTGACCAATTAGGACAGAGAATACGTAGGAATGAACAATACATGGAAATTCAGAACCTTTAGAGCTAAAGTTTAGAAGCAACTAATATATACATGTATATATGTATAAATCAGTTGAACTGTATGAGAGGTATAGAAATATTAAACACACACACACACAAATTTGATGTCTGACCGTAGATTTATTCAGCATGTGATTCTAGCTTTAATGATCTACTTCAGTTATAGAAATCACGAGCTCTATGTATAAACTTCAACAATTAAAAGCATAATTAATGTTTAGTTATAATTAATGTTTAAAATCTATTTAATATCTCAGTGTTAAACAAGTGGTGATAAAATAAACTAACATGTATAGTGGTATTAAAACCGGTGTACATAAGGAGTACATTGACTCTGATAAGTAGGGACAAGATTTTTGACTTAATTTTGAAATTAATGATTCAAGTATTTGATATTCCGGCGAAAATATTGGTCTTATAGAAAAAGTTTTTAAACAAAATTTGTAGGAAATTTAATTTTCGAAAAAAAATTTCTCTTATGATATTTTTATAAGACCAATATTTTCACAGTAATTCCAAAATTAAGATTCATAATGAATGATTCAAATTTTTGTTAATTATGAAAGTCTTAATTTTGAAATTACGATGAAAATATTGGTCCTAAGAAAAAATTATAAGAGGCATTTTTTTTACAAAATTAAATTTTGAACAACTTTTATTTAAAAAATTTTTTTATAAGACCAATATTTTCACAGTAATTCCAAACTTAAGATTCATAATGAATGATTCAAATTTTTGTTAATTATGAAAGTTTTAATTTTGAAATTACGGCCTCCTAATTAATCCTAAGGAAAAATTATATGACATTGTTTTTAGAAAATTTAATTTTGTACAACTTTTACTTGAAAAATTTTTCTATACGACCAATATTTTTGCCGTAATATCAAAAATTTGATATGATTAATTAATTATTATTGCCAATTTTTTATTTAAGGAAAAAATCCTGGCCTTACTGATAAGAATATGAGGGTGTGAGTACAAATGTTTTAAGATCTACAAAACAGAAAAAAATAATAAATTAATCATTGATGATTGAATTTCATTTTTTTGCTGATTTAGTTTGCGAACAGACTTAATCATAATAATCGGCTTTTCATATTTTATACAATTATATTAACACGTACACTCCGTCACTCGAAGTCCCGTAGTTTGACAAAAAATCACTCTGCACATGGAGTAAATAGGAAGTTTGTTTTTTCAGCGGGTGATTTGAATTTTATTTAAATCCGCATTAACTCTGATTCGAAGTTTTGATATTAAAATAAACTCTTTTTACACCGTAAAAAAAGTGGTGTTAAAAATGGACTCAATTTAATACCATGTGTGAAATATTTTAACACCACTTCCGGTGTTGAAATTTAACACTGAAAATTTTATCACTTATATATTTTGTAGTGTAGGAGTGAATTTAACTCTGAACTAGAATTTCGGTATTAAATTAAATTTTCCTTAGGTGCGAATTTCACTTTGAACGATTACAAATATAGAGTTCTGCTCTGCATTCACTCCGCTAATTTTAAACTTCCCGCTAAGAAAATTGAAAATTTTCAAAAATAGGGAAGTTATTGGTTTCGGTCCGATTTACGGAAATCGAGTTTTCATCAGATGTCAACGTTTTGAGGTCCTAGGAAGCTATTCTGACTATTTTCGGATGGTCATCCCTTCACGTGTGTGTGTGTGTGTGTGTGTGTGTGTGTGTACTTTTTTTGTCCGACGATATCTTTGGAACGAATAAACCGATTTAAACGTATTTGGTGGCAATCAAAAGGGCTCACCAAGATTTAAAGTTTACAAGTTATACGAAAAATAAAATTAGAAATTTTTTTTTTTAATTTGAAATACAATGTGACTTCTAATACTTTAAAATTTAAACCACTTTTTTCAACACCGTTTTCGGGCTAAAATTTAACACCGAGATAACGTAGATATACACAGTGCAGTATTAAACCAACATCAAAAACATCAAATTGAAATAAAATTTATCATCAAATTATTAGCAACCAAATTAATACATTATTAGTTTATTTAAAAAATCACTAATATATAAACGGAGTACTGTTTTAAAATTATCAATCATAATATTTTCGTATTTATATAAATAAAATTTCAACGGCAATTATTTTACCAATAAATTATCTGAAAAGCTGTGCTTGTGAATAAATTATAATTATTATCAAACATTAAAATTTTATTTAATGCCGTAGTTCTATTTTATTATAAAATAAACGGATTAATAAATAAAAGAAAAAAAAATCTGAAATAATTTTCCGACTTTGTTCACTAGTTTCTTTAATTAAAAAAATTAAAGCTATACAAAGAAATAAGTAAATAAGTATAAAAAAAATGTAATTGGATTTGATTTTTATTAACTCAGCAAATAAGGAAGTTTGATGTTTCATTGAACTCGTTCAAACGAATAATTCACCTTGGTGAAATGAAAATTTATCCGGCAGTTAACAAATGCCAAGCTTTACCTTTTGCATCCGTACTTTTCTATTCTCTCATTTTACCACGACGTGCTTTTTCACCTGCACCATAGCATGTATGTGTAAAAGTATATAGTATAGCTTACTATATATATTTTTCCCTCTCATATAATCCTAGAAAATGCGTTCACTCGTCGTTCGATCCACAAAATACGAGCAACGGTATTATTGTTGTTTTGCAAACGAAAGTCGAGCTTGGCTTTATTCCAATGGTAGTCATCGACCACATGAACAAATCCCTCTCTAGCAACCAACTACTGTACAATACTGTACTGAACCATACAGAAATTTTATCTAAAACTACCTGGTAGCTGTTAAAGTTACAGAGGAAGCATCAAAAAAATATATTCTGACTAAAAAAAGTTTAACTTTCCATGCATTCAATTCCCATCTATACTGTGAAAAATCACCGGGGTTAGTCCAAGCTGTGTAGGTGTTAAAATTAACGGTGTTAAATTTCAACACCGAAAGTGGTGTGAAAATAACGGCGCCGTCGGTGTCGATATTCTTTACCGGTGTTATAATATTTTACTTTGTGAATTTGCCAATTTATGGAGAAATCCAAAGAATACACTGATAGAAATTTTATATTGACTCAAGAAATATTTTCTGGAGCCAATAATTTATTTCTGAAGAAAACCAATTGTCTTGCTTCAAGAAATTCTTATCTTGATTTAGATTTTCTTCGTTCTAAAGATTTTGTATCTTTAATGGATAACTCTCGTGTCTTGACCCGAAACTATATTATCTTCAATCGATACTAGTGAATTCTTCAAGCAAGACCACTCTTGTCTTCAACTAAAAATGTCGTATTATTATTTTAAGAACTTTAAATTTTTGGTGCAAGTAATAATCCCTTAATGGAAGATGTATTAAAAGTAATGTAAAAAATTTTTTTTTAAATAAATTTCTACTTTAACATATCTGAAGTAAATAAGTGTAGTTCTAAAAAATCACTTTAACATTTTTTATTTTTAAAATAAAAAAAAAAGTTTTTTTTTCAAGCGGAGTAAATTGATATCTCGATTTAAAAATCGCGCCATTCTCGGAACAAGTCGGTAATGTCTTAAATCTACACAGAAAGAAAATTATAGGAAGTATTTCTATGTATTAGGGGATTGTACCCATACTATTATAGGAAAGGTTCCTTTATATTATAGGAACCATCCCTATACTATTATAGGAATGGTTTCTTTATATTATAGGAACCATCCCTATACTATTATAGGAATGGTTTCTTTATATTATAGGAACCATCCCTATACTATTATAGGAATGGTTTCTTTATATTATAGGAACCATCCCTATACTATTATAGGAATGGTTTCTTTATATTATAGGAACCACCCCTATACTATTATAGGAATGGTTCCCATAATGGTATAGGAACTGTTTCAATAATATTATGGGAATGGTTCCCATAATGGTATAGGAACTGTTTCAATAACATTATGGGAATGGTTCCCATAATGGTATAGGAATTGTACCCATACTATTATAGAAATGGTTTCTTTATATTATAGGAACCATCCCTATACTATTATAGGAATGGTTCCCATAATGGTATAGGAACTGTTTCAATAATATTATGGGAATGGTTCCCATAATGGTATAGGAACTGTTTCAATAACATTATGGGAATGGTTCCCATAATGGTATAGGAACTGTTTCAATAACATTATAGGAATGGTTCCCATAATGGTATAGGAACTGTTTCAATAATATTATGGGAATGGTTCCCATAATGGTATAGGAATTGTACCCATACTATTATAGGAATGGTTTCTTTATATTATAGAAACCATCCCTATACTATTATAGGAATGGTTACCATAATGGTATAGGAACTGTTTCTATAATATTATGAGAATGGTTCCCATAATAATATAGGGATGGTTCCTATAATATATATAGGAACCATTCCTATAATAGTATGGGTACAATTCCTATACCATTATGGGAACTATTCCCATAATATTGTAGAAACAGTTCCTATACCATTATGGGAACCATTCCTATAATAGTATAGGAACGGTTCTTATAATTTATGGAAATGGTTCCTATAATATTATAGGAAGTATTCCCATAAATTATAGGAACCATTCTTATAATTATAAGAACTATTCCCATAATGGTATGGGTATCATTCCCATAATTTTCTTTCCGTGTACATTTTGCCTATCTTAATCCAAGAGCAATAAATTTTTAAGCAAAATAGCTCAGAATTTTGTTTCAAAACAAAAAAGGTTTCATCGAAGAATAAAATTCTCAAATGAAGAATTTTTTTTCTCTATCCGAGAATTTCAATTTTTTGGTTCAAAGACTTATTTCTTGAGTTAAAACAATTAAAAATTTTGAAACAAGAACCACATTTTGAAGAAATAATTTTTCTTGAATCAAGATAGTTTTTCTATCAGAGTATATTTGTCCATGATAACACCGTAAAAAATTAGCGGAGTGAACGTGGAAAAATCCAAAGTAAATGCAGAGCAGATGACTCGATATTGTTAATTTTTCCGAGTAAAATTCACTCCTAAGAGAAGTTTAATTTAATTCTGAAATTCCGGTTCAGAGTAAAATTTACTACTACACCATAAAATAAACCGGGGTAAGTCCAGGTGGTGTAAGTGATTAAATTTTCTGTGGTAAATTTCAACATCGGAAGTGGTGTTAAAATAATTTTCGGTGTTGAAAATATTTTACGCATGGTGTTAAATTGAGTCTATTGTTAACCCCGGTCTTTTTACAGTGTATTAAAACACCTCGATTTTGTTATAGTGCCATAGTCATAAATTGGTAGTTGATTAACTTTTGATAATAAACGAAATTCCATTGTAAATATTCCTCACAAATTCTTTGTCGTACATTAAATATTCACCAAAAAGCTTTGAATATTTCATATAATATTTTATTTATAAATGATTCTGATGGTATTTAATAAAATATGACGAAAAATAAAAATATTTATCAAACGTGAAATTAAATACATAAAAGTATAAATGATGAATATAAATAGAGATATGAAATTTGAATCAGTTTTAATCATAAAATGGACTGAATTTTATTTATATTTCTCTTTGATGTTGCTTTTTATCTCGACAAATTTATTCATCATTTGTACGATAGAAATGTTAAATAAATAAATTAATATTGATTTCAAATCTCAAATCAATAAAAATATTTATTTTTATACTGCGATTTTTTACAACGTTTTAAATTCTTATAGACACTTTTTATTATTGCTATTGATTTAAAACGCAGGACAAAAATAAAAGACTGAATTTAGAGGTGGAGTGGGTTGGCAGAATGGAAACGCGGAGAAAGAATGTACTATTTTAATCCACCATACTGTAAATCATTTATTTGACTCGTATTTTTGAAAGAAATCTCTCGTGTGTATTTTCAAAACATTTATGTCAGTGTACCTTGTTCAATTCAAGTAAATTTTCTCAGTTAATTTTGCATTGTACCCAACACAGAATGCAGGAAAAAAAGTTTCTAGCATAGGCCCATGAGTTACGATTTTCTATGGAATTTCTAGAAGGCGATCTTGACCAAAATTATGGCGTCCATTGGATGTCTTCAGGCATCGGGGATATTAACTAGTCTTTTGGAACAATGTTGGCTCAGAAGGGCGGAGAAATTTTGTTTTTTTCAGCAAAAACCCAGAAATCTCGATTTTCTATAGAATTTCATAGACGGTGATTTTGACCAAATCAATGGCTTCGATCGGATGGTTCTGGTCTTTGGGGATATCGAATGAGTCTTTTCAAAGAATACTGGCTCATAAAAGTATGAAAAAAATTTTTCTTCAGTTAAGCGGCTGAGGCACACACGTGGCTCGGGCGATCACCGAAGTTAAGTAGCATCGAGCATGATTACTACTTGGCTGGGTGACCTTGAAGAGCTCAAAAAAAAAAATGCACTGAAAGATATTTTCGAACTCGAGAAGCTAAAAAACAGCGTCAAGTTTTTGGGCTGGCCCATATTTTCAACTTTTTTCCCAATCCATTCAAGTTGCAAAAACGATCAACTCAAAGTTCAGTATTGTCTCAAATTTCGAAGTTCATTTCTTTGACAATTTTTGTAATGAGAATTTTTCACACGTGTATATATATAAATCAGATGTAATAATGTAACAAGTGTAAAATAAAAAATGTAAAATGCAGAAACGTATAGAATAAATCGTTTTTTAACGTGACAGCGCGAGTTGATGGAAAGATAGGAGGGTAAAGAGGCCTCTGAAGTTTTTAAATTCCTCTCACGTGCATGTTCGTGGTAAATTCGATGGAGTAGTCGTTCTCAATTTATTTATACACATATATCTATATATTAGTATGTATATATGTATATGTATCTACATAGATGTAGTAGATACATATTTACAGTAGATACAAGAGGGATTGATGAGAAAGAGAGTAAAGACTTTTTTTAGAACGACCCTTTTTTCACCTTTAAATCTTCGACATTTTTCCCAGCTTGACACACAAAATATGAGACATAAATATATTTTTGTATCTGAGTGTATGGGTGTTATAAAGTCATAAAATCCGTTACACTTGCAATTGCATTCGCACTTGCACATGGACGTGGACGTGGACATGGACGTGTAGTTTAACTGTTGTAAAATATATAACGCATACTACGTCATCAGTTATATAATAGTTGCTGTCATTTTTATAGAGTTTGTTGCAAATATAATGTGTGCTCTGTGTGCTGCATACTGTGTGTCGAGATAGGGACATAAATACGCACAAATGCCGAGTTTAAAGTGTAATAAAGCGAGAGTACTTGGGACGAATCCTGTGCAATGTATATATGAATAGCTGTTTGATTGAACTCAGCTACTCTTATTTGTTTGTTTGTGAGATGAGATGAGTCCTTTGCTCTGATGTCTAAAAAAAAAATGAGTTATCTTGCTGTGTGACTTTGCTGTGCTTTTTTCTTATGACACTCAGCTTTATTAAGTTAATTTAATTTTAAACTTCAGAAAATCTTTACTCTAGTAGAGTTCAGTTATTTTTTTATTATGTTTTTTTTTTTCACTCGGAAAATTTATTATCGGGTCACGTATACCTACTTCGTTTTTATACTTTAGTTGTTAATTAGAGAAGGTAAAAAAGAACTCGTATTTTTTTACAATTAAAGTTATCGACTGATTTATTTTATAACAGTTACATAGGAGAAAGAGACTGAGTCAATTCGATTTCAAAATTTTTAATTATTTCAGAAATTTTTTTTAAGGGTATTCTTATTCAGTGCCTCCCATTTTTTTAAAATTTTCAATGACTTTCAACTGTCATAAATGTGTCAAAATTTTGTCAATTAATTAAGAAAAAAAATTGAAGCATTAATTGAAAAGGAACAATTTCGCCTGAATATAGAATTTGAAAAAAAAAAAATATTAGCCCGCTAAATTTAAAAATTCAAATTATAAAATTGACATGATTTTGCTGATATTTATTCAACAAATTTCGATTAACTCCTAATTGATAACAACTGCAATTAATTTTTTTTTTAATCTATACTTCGGCAAAATTACGACTGCGACTTTTTTTAAATTAATGCTTTAATTAATCGATTAAATTTTGATATACTTATGCCTTGTTACCAACTCGAATTTTTTAAAATCCGTAGGTTGGCGTCAAAATTTCCGTTGAATTCCGTAGATGTTTCAAAATATCCGTAGATCAGACGCTTCTTAAGGGTGAAAAATTTTTGGTTTTGTGGTAGAATAGATCAATTTTTCAGAAAATAGTGCTACGGAAAAATCCGTAAACTTGGTAACACTGCACTTATGACAGTTGAAATTCATTGAAAATTTTTGAAAAGTGGGGGGCATTGTCCGAAAATGGCCTTGATGTTAAATTTAAATTTTTCTTCAAATAATATTTTGAAAATTTATTTTTTTATTAATGAATATAATTTAAATTTGAATACGGGGCAAAACGCGCCATTTTAGAGAAAATAACCAGATGCGACTGTAAACAAGTAACAATTTTTTAATTATAATTAATTTGAATTTAAAAAGATTGAAAAGCAAGAGATTAATACATTAGTATTAAATAATATTTGAATTTGGAAAAAAAAATTAATTAAACAATACAAATATTTTTGATGCACTCCTTTGAATTTGGAAATTGAATTTTTTTTTTTTTTTACGTGAGTTTTTTACATTCTTACGGGTTTGAGTTTACGTGTTATAAATTTACCTTGCAGAATTTTTTTCTGTATTTACTTTATTTATTTTTTTTAAAAATTCAAATAAATATTTATTTGTTTTTAATCATTGTAAGTAACTGCTATCGTTTGTTTGTATACAATTAAAATTTATGGAAACCTTTTTTTGCGTGTATACATTTATATATTTATTTATTTAACGCCAACCGGCTTTCTAGTAAAAGATCATAAAAATATATACAATTACATAAATACATAATTAAAAAATAAAAAAATTGTAACTAACAGAAATATCCATTACTGGGGTAGAAGAATTTGAAGACGTTGAGGAAAAACTCAATTACAGTTTCATATAACGAGTAAAAACCATCGTAAAATAAATTATTTCATTTATTTTGCATTTAAAAAAAAACATTATACTCTCTTGACCTGATTCGTTAGCTTTTGATCATATTTCCAAAATAATCTGCATCCCGTTTCGTTTCAGGATGTCAGCATGATTTTATGATCAAAGGAATTCCGTGTGCGTTAAAGTACATCTATATATATTTATCTGTTTGTGTCTATATTGATATAAATAAATTACAAAGTCAAAGCTTTGACAATCTAAATTAATATATAATTAGTTATATTTATATATATATTTTTAATAATAATCACAATTTTATTATTTGTAAATGTATTAATAGAAATTCCATTAGTAGTCATAAATATTAAATAAATAAAGGAGACAGCTTTTTTTTTCAAAATTTATTTATAAATCTTTTCTTCAAATTGTTGCAAATAATCCCGTGTAAAAAAAGGTTAAAAAAGTGATGACTATTCCAAACTTAAAAACGTGACACAACAACGAACTTTAGTGCTGGAGCTGGAGACCCTCTACATGGCTACCTTGTGGATTCTTAGTTGATACTATTTGATTTTGGCTCGAACTTTTGAAAATTCAAGAGAAAAATTTATAAATATCCTTATAATATGGAGATATGCTAAAACGAAAAACGCTCAGAAATAGTTCAAAATTAGCTTTTCCTGAACGTATTTTGCACTGAAAAATGTTAATTTGTAGTATTAAGTCAATTATTATTTTCTATGTGTTGTCAGAAGTTTGAAAATCGTTTAAAAAAGGTTCTTTATTGTGTCAAGTTTTAATATTTAGAATAGTCAACACTTTGTTAACCTTTTTTCAACAATTTATTGTACACGGAATACTTTTGCATACGTTGCATTTTGTCGCAAAATTTGGAAAACAAAATTTTCGTAATTTTTTCGAGGACACTATTTTGGAAAAAAAATGTTTTGTGGTAAAAATTTATCTCTTATTGAAAACTTAATAATGTTATCAATTCAAAAAAAAACTACTTTTATTTTTGGCCCTGCCCTACAATATATTTTGATGTAGCCGAATTATTTAAATGTCGAATCAACATATCAATTGAATATCACCTCATTCATACAAAAACGGAAATATAGTAAATTAATTTAATATTTATTGATATAATAGGTTATTTTAATATCATATTGTCACTGAGTATCGATTTTGAGTCAATAAATTGAGCCGTGTCATTGTAAAATAATGAAAGCCCATATTTTCTTCAAATATTTATTTTTCAGTAAAATCAAAATGCTAAAGTAAAACAGACATAATCTAATTATAGATTTATCGAATTGTCAATAATCCTATTTTGAGAGTATCTAATTTTGCAATGCAATGGCGAGCATTAGCACCTAAACGTTACGTTTAAACCTAGATTATGAATACATTCTGCTGTGACTAAGCCTTTAATAATAGCAAATAATAATAATAATAATAATAATAATAATAATAATAATATATTACAAGATAAAATATTTGTCTGAATATTGATAATATCATAACATATAAATAAATAATGACAAATTTCAGTATAATAATTTTAATATTTTATATTCATTCAATAAATTTGAAATAATATATATTGAGTTACATAGGACATTAATTGAAATAATTTACGTTTATTATATTGGAAAATGATGTACCCCCATTCAATATTATATTCATATATAATTGTCGAAAATAATGAATCTGTCAGTTGCCAGCGGGCTATAGTTAATGTATGACAATCGTTTATTATTATCATTTTCATATTCACTCATTATTCCCATGCCTATATATACAACAGAAATTAATTAATTATTTTTAAAATTATATCGTAGTTATTGACTTTAGTTTAATTTATAAGTCGTTTTATTGGCAGGTGTACTTTTTCAAATCCAATCACTTGTTTATGGTATTTTTGGAAAAACTTTATTGGAGAAGGTACACGGAAAAAAGAGTAGGTGAAGAATTGAACTCTTATATGTATTGATTACAGTTTCGTATAGTAGTAAAGCGCTGCGACTCTAAAACTAAAAATTACATTTTTCTCCAGACATAACAAATATTACAGTTTCAAACTCGATATTCTCCAGCTCTCTATACTAAACAGATTTTATAATTTTAAATTTTATTACAAAATTAGTTAAAATTACATTTTCGATCGTTAATATTACTATTCTGTATAGTAGTGTTCTTCTTAAGATATAGAATTTAAAAATTACAGTGTGAGCTGTGATTTTTCTCAGATCATTAATCATTCTCGACAATTGATAACTCACAGTGTAATTTTTATGTTATCAATAAATAAGAGGTATTATTTGAGAAAGCAAAAAATACATAACCAATAAATGTTAATTTTTACAGTTTCACCTATCAACTATTAACTTTTAAATAAAGCAACAATTCAAAATAAGAAGTAAATAATGCTTTAAAGATTTATTTAACTAAAATTACATTTAAAACTGTAAAATTTGCTGCTTAAAATTGTATTAATTTTATTACTATAACAAATTTCTAAAATTACAGTTTAAGCTTTAATGTTTAGATTTTTGTCCCAAAGGCCTGTTTTCACTGCATAAACTGTAATTTTTCAACTGCTCTTTTTTCTGGACACTTTATTGTCCCAAAATAAATTAAATTAAATTAAATTAAATAGTTTTTGTGATAGCTGATAAATTAAGGGGTTTTGTGATTCGTTTATTCGATCAAATTATCAAATTTAGAAGTCGAATTAGTTATGGGTCATTTAATCGGACGTTAATAGACAAAGAAAAAAATATTTTTGAAATTTTATTTTTTAATAATTTAATAGAAACTAGAAATCTTCTGTCAAAATAAATTTAGAATATAATTTCAATTATTGATAGATCGTGATATGAATACTCAATTTTTGACATAAATAATATAGGGTCGACTGTTTTAGTTTTCATTAATAAACGAAGAAATATATATCAGCAAAATAGCATACATACAATAATATTAAAGATGTAAATCCTATATATACTATTTTGCCAGGATATATATTTTTTCGCGCGAGAATTAACATTTAATTATTTTCAAATCCTAACAAAATTTATTTACTAAAAGAAATAAATGTATATTACGCTATTGTGAAATAAATACTATGAATTACACATTAAATTTATTAAAGATTCTATTTAAAAATCGTATTTATTTGAAGGGAAAACTCAGTAATTGAATTCAGGAATACAGTCTGATGTGCAGAATTCCTTTAGCTGTATCTATTTAGGAAACTATGCCTAATAATGCTAGGGATGTTGGAAGTTAGAATTGAGATCTGTATATATATATATATATATATATATATATATATATATATATATATTCCATTCCATTATCACATTGTTCTGGAACAATACATTCTCGATAGTACAGCACTAATTCACACAGTGAAGTGTATGAAAAAGCATTAATTAGCCTCTCTAGAAACAAACCTCATCTAAATATATATTATCAAGGTCTACACTAAAAGCATATAATTTTTTACAGTTATTTGTTTCAGCTAATCTGTCAATTAATCTTTTAACAGAAATAAATAAATACTACATCATATTTTTAGTATATCCCAGGTGTACTTCCTGGTTCAGAACGATAAGTACCAAACTCTGGTGCATTTCCAGTTTTCTCTTTTGTTCCATTGCTGCCTCATAAATTACACTTTTACGATCCGTCTGTTCGTTTATTTTTTTCCCGCTCAATTTCTGTGGCTACGGTGCTGCTTTTTTTCTCACCCATTTTACATCTTTTCATTACTTTTTTATTTATTTACGATTATTTAAAAGCTGAAGAAAAAAAAAAAATTCAAATATATATCTATATATACTTATATGTATAAATTTTACTGCATATACGTTAAAAAAAAAAAATTGCAATGTGTACATTCACCTTCAGGTGATCATTATTTATAAATTACTCGCACTGGCCGTGGAGAAAGTTGACCTCTGGAGCAAGACAACTTTCTATGTATACAATCGTGATGAAAATTTGTGATATAAGTATTTAATACCACTGTCAATATCAAGTGCATTAACATCTTGATAAGAGTAAATAATTGAAGACTCAATTATTCAAGAAAAATTTTGAATAATCCAAAAGTACACACCTCAATCGCTCATTTTCATTTTAATATTGACAAGATGGCCTATTTTGGTGTAATTAAAAGAGTGTATAAATATTTTTTTGTGACAGAAACTTGAAATGTACGACATTTAGCGCAGCTAAAAATATTAGATAAGATACAGCTGGTAAAAAAGATACCTAATCGTTCTAATAATGACGTCATCAACGGATCAAAAAATATTTTTTGGTTACATGTGCGATAGCAAGCGACCAAAAAATATCGAAGAAGCTCAACGTGCCATCTTGTGACAAAATTTATTATCATTTTAATTCGTACACTTACCGACTTCTTTATCATTTTCAACAAATACTCAAAAAAATCTTACCAAATAAATAGACGCGGATTTATAACCTGCCATTTATAAGCACTAAATATAGTAAATTTCGAATATCTGACAAAAACTAATGTATTTATCTACAGTAAAATTTCCGTAATGTTAACACTCCTGTCCAGGACCATTCCGAAATGTGAGCAAATCCTGTGGTTCCCACTATACCAATACTCGTGTCTTATGTGCGCAGGTCTGCGCGGTCAAGATGCGTGATGTACAAAAAAAAATCATTTTTAGGTTAGGGTTTAATCGTATAGGTGCAAATGGGAAAATTTGAATTGCCCGCCACTAAGACTTCTTTTGATTGGTTGCGCGGAAAACGTAGTGGGAGATAGGATTGTTAACATTAGGGAGAGATTCTTGTTAAATTTAGAGAGAGTGTAACATTACGGAGAGTCACATTAGGGAGATTCTACTGTTGTACAATGGAGTCGCTCGCACTCGATAGATAAACTACTATTGTGAGTAGAATAGTCGGAAAAAAACTATTTATAAAGCACCCTTACTCTCTTAAATCTGAAAGAGTGAAAATAGTGACTATTCACTATTCGCTAGTGAAAAGTATATCACTAATTTAAATAGTGATATACTTTGCACTAGAAATAAGTGACTATTCACTACCAAATAGTGATTTTCACTGATTCGTTTTTAAAGAGTAGTGCAATATTTAAGAAAAAAAAATTTGATATTCATAGGAGGGTTATTTTTAATGAAAGCCCATTTAAAATTCTTAGTAGGTGGCAAATTTAATTGCTAATTTGAAATTAAAAGATTTACTGACGAGACATAAATTATTACAGTTTGAAAAATTTTAAGTGCGGACATCTTGCTATTTAAGTTTATAAATTTTCACTTTGAGGATTCTAATTTTAAAGTTTTATAATTTTTCACTTCATTAACATCTGACATAAGACAATTTGTTAAAACGAATTTTCTTATTTTATTGATAGAATAAATTTACTTTAAATAATGTTACAAAGCTTTGCTATTTAATGAGAAAGTAAATTGACAATTAATTTTGATATCAGCTAAAATTAAAGAGAAAAAATGAGTAACGGTAATCGATAAATTTATGGAAATAATTTTTCTCAGTTTGTCAAGTTATCTAAGAAAAAATATTCAATTATTTTTTTTTTCACGATTTTTTCTATTTTACTGTCGAAAAATTTTTTTTAAATGATTCGAAAATTTAAACTTCAATATGACATTTTTAACTTAAGAATTTAATTGGCGTAAATCGGTACTAAAAAAAAGAACTTAAATTTCACTTGATTTCGCCTTGCTCGTTTTTGGCATCTTAAAAAATAATGATACTAAAGTTAGCAAACGTCTCATAATTTTTGGATTTTTTTTTTACAACAACAAATTAAAAAAAAAAATATTTGAAAAAATTGCACTTATAGTTTTTTCAATTTTCTACATGTGCATATTTTTAGTTTATTTTTTTTTTAATAATTTATCATTTTTAAAATAAGTAAAAAATAAGTAGACGTCGGTCAATTTAAAGATCTTAAAAAAATATATTCTTATAATGAATCAGTGAAAAAGACTAATCAGTGAATTTCAACTAGACTATCACTAGTTGAATTAGTGATATATTTGGGCCTATTTGTGCAGTGAATATTCACTGATTAATTTAAAAAGAGTAAATGAATTTATTTTCAATGAACTTAACATTAAATAACTAAATTACCAATTTATTTGTACGACAACCAATAAAAGGTGCACAGAAAGCAATAGGGTATATGAAAATTTGTATTCCGTGATTTGTCGAAAAGCAATATTGTATAAAGGTACGACATGATACGACGAGTTGAGGGCAAAGAACGAACCGTGCAAGGGCTCGGAAATAGCTCAACACGCTACAACTATACATAGGTATATATACATATATATGTATACACAAGTCTTGTTGGTTGTATGTTGTTTGTTGTATATATAGATAGTATAAAGGTATAGGTACTATATAGACATTGGAACGTGACAGGAATTTCATGTCATAAATGAAAGAGAATTCACCGTACGCGACATCGGCTTAATTACTGGCGTTCACTTCTCTCTTTCTCTTCGTATGTATATATTATACTCTTATACTTGTTCTCTTTAGCTGCACTGACTTCTATATCCTACACATCAACAACATATAGAGTGACATACATTGTTTCAAACCCTGTTTATTTACCAACACTCTTTACTCTGTACTCTGGACTCTGGACTCTGTATTCAGTACTTTGTGTATTGAATACAGCTTATTATTTATTTTAGTATTTTTGGAGGGAAAGTTTCGATTGCAATCAGTATCTATTGCTAACGATAACAATATCGAGGTATTAACGGGGGTGTAATTGAAAGCTGTTGTTAAAATAATGGTAGATAAGAGTCTACTTAAATTTTTTCCGATACTATTATTAATTCATGATATTTATTATTTTTATTGGAAAACAATGAAAGTTAATGTACGAAATAAATTTTTTAAAATTTAAAGTTATGGGAAATCAAAAGCGCATCAATGGTTTGCTTTAATAATAAAAAAATTTAATAAACTTTAAGGCAATAAATTATCATAGATTTATATTTTATGGATTACGCGGACAAGCGGTGATGATAAAAAAGTTAATTACACTGATTAACGGGTGGTATTGATTGAAAGTAAGACAAAGATGGAGGGTAATAATTAGTTGTCAATAAGAGTTGATAATTATTTTTATTAGGGTTTTTTTGTAGAGTAGTTAAAGCAGATGCAAAGTAAATTGAGAAGATTAATTATGTGCTCTAATTTTTATTGTAAAATTTAGTTTTCAAGATTGTGATATTTTAGGCTTTCAATCATGGAAAAAAAAGCAGTTGAAAAATTGAAATATCTGTATTTATTACAGTTTCGTATAATAGTAAAGCGCTGCGACTCTGAAACTAAAAATTACATTTTTATCCAGACATAACAAATATTACAGTTTCAAACTCGATATTCTCCAGCTCTCTATACTAAACAGATTTTATAATTTTAAATTTTATTATAAAATTAGTTAAAATTACATTTTCGATCGTTAATATTACTATTCTGTATAGTAGTGTTCTTCTTAAGATATAGAATTTAAAAATTACAGTGTGAGCTGTGATTTTTCTCAGATCATTAATCATTCTCGACAATTGATAACTCACAGTGTAATTTTTATGTTATCAATAAATAAGAGGTATTATTTGAGAAAGCAAAAAATACATAACCAATAAATTTTAATTTTTACAGTTTGACCTATCAACTATTAACTTTTAAATAAAGCAACAATTCAAAATAAAAAGTAAATAATGCTTTAAAGATTTATTTAACTAAAATTACATTTAAAACTGTAAAATTTGCTGCGTAAAATTGTATTAATTTTATTACTATAACAAATTTCTAAAATTACAGTTTAAGCTTTAATGTTTGAAGATTTTTGCCCCGAAGGCCCGTTTTCACTGTACAAACTGTAATTTTTCAACGGCTCTTTTTTCCTTGATGGATTCTGCAATCAATTAAATTATCAAAAATTTATTTAAAAAATTTTTGTAACAATCTATTAACTATAAGCTTTAATTTTATACCGATCATGTGATTTTGGAAAAAAAAATTTTTTATAAAAATTTTTATTTTTAAATTTTGAAATCAATTTTTTCCGTGAAAAATTTCTCAATTTCAAATGTACCTAGTTCTTGATATTTAATAAAAATATGACTGAAATTCAAATGACTTTAAAAGTATTCCATTACGGGTATGCTGAAGTCAAATTTTTTCCTAAAATTCAAATTAAATTTCCAGTTTTCTTATAAAATTTTCAAAATTTTTTTCTCAAATTTTTTCATCGTAGGATCATTCAATTACAAATAAATTACAGAGTGACTCTCCAAGTGTTCCATTACGGACACGTTTAAAAAAATAAAAATTTGAAAAATTGGTTAAATTTTTGTATTGAAACCAAAATCTAATATCGTACGAATAATATAGTTTTGATTTGCTAATTTATGGAATTTCCTTATTTATGGTAATACTGGATCCTGCTGGTCAATAAATATGTATCAACAATCTAAATTTAGTTTGAGTCAGCTGTCGTCAGACAGTTTAAGAGCCATACAGATGGCACTGCACGGTCAAACGAATTTATTGTAGAATGTCGTGGTTTGTGAACTATGCGTTGATCCCAAACCAATTTCTCTCCTTGACTTTCTCAAACAAAGTATAATCCTTTATCCAGTTCTTTTTTCCAAGCTATTTTTCATCTTCTACAGTGTATAAAGTCTCGTGTAAACTTTTCATCATAAACTTACATACAATTGAGTATAGTCCAAGTTTAGTAGTACACTCGGCTGCATGTACACTGGGAATATAAAAAAGTATTAAAAATAAAGAGGAACAAGTCGGCGGAAAAGGTATTGAGTCTTCTCACTCGGTCACTCACTTGCTAACAAACTCACTCTTCCTTTTTTATCTGGCAAACTTTTTCGGGTAATGTCGTTGAAACGCTGCGAACAAACGCGGATACTACTAAAGAGAGAAAACGACAGAGAGGGAAAAAGAGGGAAAAAGATACTACAGTATTATAGAAGTAAAGAGAAGACAAGTTGCGGGTTTGAAGAGAGAGCCATACGAAAGTTTCCTCTTGCTTTTGGTTGAGTATTGGAAGGATAACTGTGTACTCTCTACTCATCTGATGCTCTCTAGAACTGGATGATTCCCAGATCCGCCATCCGCTTCTCTCTCTCTGGGTGGCCGGTTGACGCTCGCTTTTCATTTTGCCTCAGACTTCCGTAATGTTGTTCATTTCTTACTACTTTGTATATCCATACACATATATGTACATATATATACGTATATATAGCATCGCATGTGCATGTATACGTTCAAAAAGAGAGTTGTCATACAGAAAGTAATTTCTCTACTGTAAAATTAATATTCGTTAAAAATATTTTTATATTGTTGTTTAACTTTATACATAAATCATCAGTGCCATTAACTTAAGTCATTAAAAATATGATGATAGCGTCCGAGTGTCTATCATCAATTGATAAATTTATTTTTATGACGCATGATATTTATGGGCTATAAATAGACAATAGACTAAGCGCGACTGATTATATATATTTTAAATAAATTTTTACTCTGTTCTTTTGTGATAAAATTTTTTTTTCAACTTTACTGTACATAATTTTATTTTATGTATGCGGAAAAAAACGGAATATTCTCTGTAAACATGAATAAGTGAAATTGGTGAAAATTCACTAATTTTAAGTGCAAACCGAACCACTTTTTAAAATAAGTGGTTCGGTTTGCACTCAGAATTAGTGAATATTCACTTATTCATTTTTATTTCACTTATTCATGTTTAGAGAGTTAAAAATTAATAAATAATTGTAGAAAGTGAAATCTGTTATTAATAATTAGTACTATTATGTGCTTAATGCAAAGTTGTTTACTAATTTTTGTAGATTCCGAAAAACTACTATCAATTATTTCAAAAAGTAACTAAATATTATTACTTTTAGGTATAATACGTGGCTTATTAGTGAAAGTTAATTAATTTATGGCATACATATATTAAAAAGTAATGATTGGTAAAATTAAGAATTGCTATCTTAAATACTGATTTTTCCAGCCGAAAAATTTCAAAAGTTACAAACTTTTATTTTATAAATTCGATATCACTGATCAATTATTACCTTAAAATATCATTTATTCATCATTATAAATTAATTTACAATATACATAAATCGAATAAATGGTAAATAATAAAATGAAAAATTAGTATACTAGATACTGATTTTTTGCTCATAAAAATACCGAAAACTTTTAACTCTTATTTTATAAATTCTATCCCATTGACTAATAATTTATATAAAATGTTATTTATTCGTTATTATAAATTAATCTATTATATAGATATATCGAATAAGTGGTAAATTATAAAATGAAAAATTCGTGTACTAGATCTTTATATATTAATATGTACGTTTACTAATTTTTCGGTTCCTCATTTTTAAAATTTTTCTTTTTATTTGAATAGTAATAACTGTATATACTAATTTATCGATTCTTTTCATATTAATTTTAATATACGAAATTACAAATTTTGATCTTCTATATGTATCAAATTTGAATATAAATAATAGCCATTTTGTAATATACAATGATCCTGGTTTGATATTAGTATCAAATATACTAATTTTAAGTCGAAAATACACTACAAACTATTCAAATTTTGAGCATCATTTTTTTCCATGTATTGAACGAATCTATAATGTTTTCTATATTCTTCCCAAAAAAAAAATTTTTTTTCGGCACAAAACGGAGCGAAAAAAATTGTCTGTTAAATTTTTTACGTGTCCCATTTTATCCCAGATATTTAATATCACTTTAATAATAATAATCATAAAAAAATAAATAAACAATTTTTTTTATCTGTCACTTGTACTAGTCTCAATTCCTTGTCACATTAAACGCCAACTTTCATAATTGTCAGCAAACTTTTACTTAAAATAAATTTTTACAGCAATATCTCAAGTGTTCTATAACGGCCACCCTTAAGTTACATCAGTAAGATAAAAAAAACTTTAATATAAAAATTTATCGTAATGACCTTTGTAATTAAGTGTATTTTATCAATAATTACTTGAGCATTGAAAGGAAAAAGACAGAGTAAAAAATTCCACGTACGCTCGTTTCGTCTACGGAAGATAAAAAATAGTAGGAAAAAAAAAAAAAAACAGATCGGACGGTTGAATGCCACGTAAACCAATCGGAGTTGAACACGAAAAGTTATACGGAATGTAACACCAGTGTCTGAGCACCTCTTTACAACTTAAACTTGATCCGCGTGTTACATTTTGATACGCCAGCAGCCCTCCCTCACATACGTGCTCCCCATTTCTTAGATGCCCCCTAATAAATAAACAAATCCATAAATAAATAAAATAAACTGAGCAATAAATTATTAACTCAATGTAAGAGATAAAATGTTAAAAAAAAGGCGGTGTCAAAAATTGTTAAATAAAAAAGAGAAAGTAAATTATAAATACAAGTCCGAAAAAAAAGTTTATACGGGTGAAAATAAATAAATAAAAAGATCTGCAGAGAGCAGAGCTCGTGTGTGAGGGAGAGAGAAGGTCAAATGCGGAAGTAAGGCAGAGACCTACATATTCCAAGAGGCCAATGAGACGGCGCAATGTGGCATACCACTCTCTCTTTTAAAGTTCTCTCTCTCTCTTTCTCTCTCTTTCTCATACCACCAGATCTTGTCTCTCTCTGTCACGCTATTCAACGTTTCTTCGTCACGTGTACGCTGTACTTCGCACGCGCCATCTTCCTCATTTATCTCACTCAGTTACTCTTGCGCCGACTCTTCCTTCTCACTCGCGACTGATTCCTCGGCCCCCGCAATTCTGGACACCACTACTCCAAATGCCATGACGTGCCTCAGCCAACTCGGTTGAGTCGCGTTCATACAAACGCCAGTTGCTCCGCGGCTTCCGCCACAGTTACAGTGACATGCGTTTACTTGAATCACTTACTAGTAGTAACAGTTGTAGTAAAACACTCGCGAAAATTATGCGTCCGTCAAGTGTCACTATGATGACGTGTACCATTTTTATTTTACTTGGAGCACTTATTTGTCAATCATCAGCTGCCGATAGTAATAATAGTAATAATAATAACATTAAAACAAATGAGCTTAAAATAGAGCCACTGTTTGTACCAGATGGTTGTGCGGTTAAATCGAAAAAAGGAGACCACGTTACTATGCATTACACCGGAACTCTTGTTGATGGTACCAAATTTGATTCAAGGTCAGTTGTGATAATTTATGATGACGTGGAATTACTATGTGATTTATTTATTTATATATTTATTTATAATCCTGAAGTTACTAGACAGTTTTTAATTTTTGATTTTTTTTTTTCAACGAATCAATTGCAAAAAAAATAAAACTCAAAAATGCACCTGTAGAAAATTAATAAATCTATGGGTGCATTTTTTTAAAATATTTTTTTTTTTTATAATTTATTGTTTAAAAAGAAATCCAAAAATTATTCGTCGGCTAACTTAAAAAAAAAATGTTCAAATATTTGCTAAAAAAAATTGCACAATAGAATTATTTGAGATCAAACGATCAAAAGCGTCAAATCCATCAATTAAACGTGATTACTGTGAGTATGAAATGCGTACAGAGTACAGAGGAAACAATACGCGATTTAGATTTAGATTTCATACAACATTCAATACAGATGATTGCGTATTGAGGACTTTGATTATATTATTCTAAAGCTCGATTTTTTGTTCATTTATTTTCGCTTTTCTGAAAAAGTAAAAAAAAAATGTAAAATGTTGCATTCGAATGATTTTATTGTTTGAAAAAAAAAAAAAAGTAGTTTACTTTGAAAGCCGTTAATACTCACATCTGTTTTATAAGACGATTATTTATATACGCGTTTTAATCATCAGTGAAATTAAAATCTCTGGTAGTTTTTTATAGACGAGTGTGTTTTTCAGCTGATCCTTCGATTGAAGTTTTTAAAATCCGCTTAGACTCGGCTAATTATTACTGGGGATTTATAATATAATATTGATGATTGATTATTATTATTATTGCTGTTACTATTATGACTATTGATATAATAAGATATTAATTTCTCAATGAACATACTTACATTCATTTTCAAAGTTATAACGTAAACTTGATACCAAAAGTTTCCTCCATAATTTATACGTTCAATTGTTTTCTCTTCACCGTTATAAACGTCAGACCCGTTATAATAATTCTTTAACAGATATTTAGGTCAGAGTATAACGTTCCTTTATTATTGTTATTACAACGACATATTATTCTTCCATCATTTATTAAATTATTATTTTTATTTTTATCAAAACAATAAACATACATCTTTTATTATGCATTTCGTAACTTCCTTTCTTTGTAATTATTATTTAATAAGAAATTACATATTATTAAAATAGTCTGCTAAGTAGAAATCTAAAATTTAGTGACGATTGTTAATATTCTATATATATTTTTTCAAATTTTCATTTACTTCCGGCACAATTTATTTTTTTAACTTCCCGCTTGAAAATTGAAAATTCAAAAAAAGGAAGTTCCTGTGTAAAAAAAAAAATTGTTTCGAAAATGTTCCTGTCAGTGAATTTTCAAAAATTGAGACAATTTTGAATTTTGAATTGAAGATTTTTGGAACTTTAAATTTGGAATTAGAAGTGTGAAAAATTTTTAACTAGTGTAGACTTTTCTTGCGAGTTTTTTTGTTTTTTGAATTTTTTGAGCAAAAATAATTTGAATTGAAAATTTCGGAGTTCATAAAAAATTTGAAATTAATTACAGTTACTCAATTTTAGGACTATTTTTGACGTCAAAAAGTGAAAAAATTTGATTTTTTTATTAAGTTATAAAAGTAAAAAAAGTGTTTATAAATATTTGCAGATCATTATTATTTTTTTTTTGACTCATACACGGAAAGAAAATTCTAGGAAAATTTACGATGTTAACATCGTAATCGCAGACTTTCATTGGCGCCAATTTTTGAATTCCTTATTTCAAAATTTACGATAGTCTTTGTTAAAATTACGATGTAGGTTATATTCTTTACTATTAAACATCGTAATTTTAACAAAGACTGTAGTAAATTTTTAAATAAGACATTTGAAAAGTAGTCCACAATTACGATGTTAACATCGTAAATTTTGCTAGAATTTTTTTTCTGTGTACTTGAATAATTCTGATAAGAGTCAAAAATGTTCATAATTCCTTTTCTTTTTTAAAGTTCTTCAAACTCAAAAAATTGTCGAATCAAATTATTTTTCTTAAAAAAAATAAAAAAAAGGCGTAGGAAAAGTCCACATTAATTGAAAATTTTTCACACTTATACTAAAGTTCCAAAAATGTTCAACTTAAACTTGTAATTGTCTCAATTTTAGAAGTTCTGTCATGAATGTTTTCGGAACAAATTTTTTTTAACAAGTTGATTTTGCTCCAATTTTCGAAAACCAAATTTCCATCAGATGTTGACGTTTTGAAGTCCTAGGATGTGAATCTAACCATTTTCAAATGGACGTCCAGTATGTACATTTTTTTTGTCCGAGCAATAAAAATCAGCAAATTTTTGTTGCATAACTCGTAAATTGCTTGACCAGTTGTTTCTAAGTTTGATCAAATTTAAGCCTCAGATCTTTCAACAGCCGCAGGTCACGTGCAATTATAAATTTCTAATTGCTGTGTAAAAATAGTATCGTATACTGATGACAAAAGTGCATTTTTTCAGTACCATTATAATTTTTTCCATGCAAGCATGTAATCATTAATTGAAATCACAAAATAGTTATTGTTGAAAAGTAAAAGTGTTACTTAATAGTTAAAGAGTAAGTAACTTTTAGCGATAAAGAGCAACAGTGATGATAAAACATATGTGTAGTGAGAAAAGCGGAAGTCATTATCGTGAATAAGTTTTGAGATTCACAAACCCTCATATCGTTTATGGGAGTCGTTATCTGCGAATGCTTAAAAAGAGAGAGAAAGTTGAAGATAGATAGTGTGTATATAGGTATATATGGGTATATATATGTATATATAATCCGTAGATATATACATAGAGTGAAAGAGAGAGAGCATCTAGTAACAGTAGCTTCAATGACAGCTTTCAAAAGCTTCGCAAGTGAAACTGGTGGATAGTGGGAAACCATTCACAGTGGTGGCGGCAATCTCGGCTTCTCCGGGTTTATTCCTCGTTGGGAAGCGCGTTAATTGAAATTTGAATCAGACAGCATCTGCTTAGATTAAGAGGATATGCCTGTAGTCCATCAGCGTATAATTTAAACTTTTAAAACCACTTCCTTTTTTTTTTATCCCTAGAAATAAAAAAAAAATTATCACCCAAAGTAAAAAAATAATTTTTTCCAAGCATCAAATTTTAATTTTAAATAATTACCTCAGCTATTGTACTCGTGCACAAAAAATAAAATATAACAAAAACACACTCGTCGTTTCCTTGTGCGATTATACTTAATTCCCGCGTTATAACTACCGG
Organism: Microplitis demolitor; assembly: GCF_026212275.2. Taxonomy (NCBI): domain Eukaryota; kingdom Metazoa; phylum Arthropoda; class Insecta; order Hymenoptera; family Braconidae; genus Microplitis; species Microplitis demolitor. Next base: position 5,373,018 of record NC_068545.1, read on the forward strand.
TATAGGAAACGGAAACGGTAACGGGTCGATTTTCTTTTTCCTTCCTCGAGAAAATACCTTTAATAAATATATTCGCGTTTTCGTTCTTGTACACTCTTGTTCCCAAACAATTAAAAATACTCTCATTACCCTGTTATTATTTTAATAAATAACAATAATAATAATAACAACAACAGCAACAATTTACAGTGCCAGGTATGGACGCATATTTATGGATATTGCGCAGTATAATAAAATAAAATGAATATCATTATAAATTAATAGCTGTCATGAGTAATGAGTAATTAATAATTAAAAATTTATTATAATAATAAAATGTTAATGTTCAAACACGAGAATATCCAGTGGGTGGGTGGGTGGGATAGGGAGAGAATGTAGCTGCTCGCCGATAGAACAATGTTAAAATTATTACAATGGTGTAGGTGGTATGTAGTGTAGTGGTGGGCTCTATTACACGATGTGATTCACCTGGGACTAAAATGAGTCCATAGACAGTTTCACGCGAGTTTGTTTCAGTCCCAAGAGTACTGTCGACGAAAATTGATCGATTATACGTTACAGGATGATGGACTCTGGCCAGGTTTCATCTACGTCATATTCAAACAACTACTGACTACCTGTTCTATTATTTTCACTCATCAATTCATATTTATTTACATCTATGTCTATATATATACATATATGTATGGAAATGTAGATGCAGATATATATAGAATGTATGCATATGTATGTTGTCTATATCGCTTAGAAACTGGTAGTTAGTTATATATGTGTAGATATGTATATATATATATATATATATATATATAGATGGCGATGTATGTAAAATTGTAGATGGCGTTGACGATCGCGAGATTAACCGTGACAGAGAAGGACGGGTATTGTCAATCGACTTTACTTTGCTACAGGCTATTCTATTTCAATGATTCTGTCATGATATATAGGTACACAAGCTCTGGAATATTGAAATTGATGCAAGCACTATCAATTTCCCAAGTACTTGAATTACTTTTTTTTTTTTTTTATTTATTCATTATTTTTTACCCATTTGTTTTTCTAATCGATCATTCCATTGTTGCTCTTTTTCCGATATGTTGGATGGAAAATCTCTTATCAAATACAACAGATTGTATTATATAATATAAAGTTTCTGTTATTATGATGGAATGTATATATAAGATCATTCGGATAATATCTGTTTGAATTTTCAATGCAAGTTAAATATTGATGCATTTTCTATTAAAGAAATTTAGTGGTTAGAAATCAAAGGATAAGTTGAAAGTATGGAAACTTGAAAACTAGAGGTTACGACACTGAAAGAAATAATCGGTAGCCGCTACCGGTTAGCAATTGAGAGCTACTACCGATTATTTTTCAGTAGCTGCTACTGATTATTTTTTGGTAGCAGCTACCGATTGCCAACCGGTAGCCGCTAGTGATTAATTTTCGGTAGCAGCTACCGATTGCCAACCGGTAGCCGCTACTGATTATTTTTCGGTAGCCGCTACCGAAATAATCGACAGCTGCTACTAATTAATTTTCGGTAACAGCTACCAAAAAATAATTGGTAGTAGCTCCCAATTGCCAACCGGTAGCTGCTACCGATTATTTTTTTCAGTGAAAAATCTGAAAAAATTTTAAGATAACGCTTTGTTTAAATTATTTTAGCGCGTAATTATTAGAAGTAAAATAAATTTGAATGAAAATTTTGTTAAATATCATGCGTAATTTTGATAATTAAACTAATTTTTTTATTTCGAATAAAAAATTATAATTATTGTAATTAATTAAAAAAAAAAACATTTATTTGATGAAATTGCATTAGTGAACTCTTGTTCTTTTCATTAAAAACAACGACGAAAATAAATTTTTAAAATTAAACGCCGGTTTGAATATTGAGAATGTCAGATTTCCTGATGCTTTTATCGTGATTTCACGTGCATGTGACGATAAAATATGAAAATTCAGTAGATTGCACGAATTTTTATCCTTCAATTTTTTTTTTTGTTTTTTTTTTTTTTAACCTCATTCTTCTTTCTTTTTCTATTAATATGTCTGTGTATATAGATATGTTAGAGAAGCGTTTAATATATATCTGTGTAGTGGATCGCGTGAAAGAGGGATTTACTTCTGGAATGGAACTCTTTTTTCCTTATTCTTCTTTCATTCTTCAGTAGGACCTTTACAATCGCCTTTTGCTCTTTAGTTTTTTAGTACCTATTGCACGGAGGTATAGGCACTGTGCTGAGTGAATTCCAAAGAATCGACGAGTTGCACAGGATTGCATTATCGGTCAACCCAGAGAATTCATACAAGAACGTATTTGTAGTAGTAATACCAATAGTAGTAGTAATAGTAATAGTTATAGTGATAGTAGTATATGTACCTCTGTACATATAGAAAGAATGATATCCCGAGAGAGCTAACTCAGCTGTTCTCAGTCCATCTTTTCTCTCTGAGTTCACGTGAATTGAACATTATTGCCGGAAAAGAATATAGACATCTCTATGTCTGCTCATTAATACTTCCATCAATTAAACTTTTAAATTTTATCATTTAAAATAATACCGTAGAAAAATAGTGCCATTGAGTATTATACTTGATGTCACTAGTTGTCTACGATATTTTATATAATGGATGCTCAAAATTAGAACGTCGTTAAATGCTTAACGTCGGCGTCATGCGGTCGCGATCATTTTAATAATTTGTCTTCATAGAAATCAATGTTTTTTTTTTGGTTCAGTTTATTTATTTATAAAAAACTACTCAAGTGTTTATTTATTTAATTATTAAAAATGAAATTGAATACTTATTTATTTAATAGAAATTAAAATAATATTTTTATTTTATTGTTTTATTAATCAAAGAACATGAAAACTAACCTAAGAAAAAGTCTAATACGTGTATTATTTAATATAAAAATTTGAACAAGTTTTTTTCTAAATATAAAACTAAAAAGTCTTAAAATTTGAGGTTAATTAATATCCTCCTTTGATTCGATTTTATTAAAATGTAGTATTTATTTTTACTTTCAATCACTTTTTAATGAAATTAGAGTTCAGGTTATAAATTTAAGGCGACACAAATTTATCAGTTAATGAAGATCCACAATCGTTAGCTGATCAATTTAATGCGCATGTGTAATCTAGAGAATTTTTTTTGCTAGTGATGCAGTTTTGGGTAAAGGTGAGTTCACCCCGGTAACCTATCTTGAACATTTTGATAACTTGGATTATAGAGTAGGGATATATCACGCCTATTTTCGTCGAATTTCGCGGTAGAAGGGATGCACAAATGCTTTAAGAAAGTTTAAACACTGCATCTGACCAATCAGAAGTGATGAGTGTTTAATAAAAAAAATTATGAGACCGAGGTTAGGCATTTAATGGCGTTTATTTTGAGCATGTATTATATAAAAATAATTTTAATTTTATTTCAGAGCTTACTCACATTTCGTGTTTTCAAATAATTACTTTTAAGCCCATGTCCGATTATTTATCTCCGCACACTTTTTACTCTGACTCAATAATTAAAAAATGTAGACGCGTTTTCTTGTGTCACATTTTTTGTGACCAAAACAGACAAAGACTCATTCTTTTGACGCGAAAAATTCAATAATAATTTTTTTTTTTTTTTCATTCATTGCCTAATTAGCTGTCGATATTTTTTTTATGAAGCTCTGTTGGTGTATTACACCGATACTTATACACACTTACACTATTTACAGACACCCACACACTTACATATATACAGTTTCCGGAGAAGTGCGTACCTAAAGAAGGGAAACTTTACAGCCCTTAGGTACTCTCTGTACCTCTTTTGTGAATAGAGTCAGTGTCTATCTAATCCTAGTATCGGTCAGTTCGGGTCATACTTCCAGTGTCCCATATACATATAGACATTCATAAGGACATTGAGTTTTGTCATTATTCAAGTTCATTTTGTTATTCAAGTGTATTCATTTATTATTAGTTTCTGTATCAATAAAGTGTCAGTATTATATTTATTATCAACCTTATTTAAATAATTTCAGTATACTGTACATTCTCTATATACGCCTATTCCACAGCATCCTTCTCCAATTCCAACAAACTCGATATGATTTTGTGAAAACGGACTGAAATCTTTTTATCCAACATTTTCTCGACAATAATTTTGTATAAGTGATAGGCAACACGTTTTCTTCTCATTTATCTTTTAAAAAAAGCATCCTAGTTATTTTATTGGTTTTCGAGATGAATGTACCTGAAGATAAAAAAAACGTCTGGAAAGCGTTTAAAGCTGACACTGCAATTACTGCCGTTATAGTTTTTTTTCATCCTTAAAAAAATATTTAAATACAAATATTACATAAATATTTTTGTTTAACAAAAAAATAAAATTTTCCGTTGTATTAGGAGTCAGCGGTCCTTTTAATAGATTTAAAAATAAATGAATTTAAAGAACGAGTATTTATAATGATTATTAAACTTTTTATTTTGTTGACTTTAGTTTTTGTTTGCACAAGTACTTTTGACCGAGTTTACCGGCATAACGGCATAGCTGAGATACAAGTATGAGAGAGTTAGCTTGACGCTGTGTTCTGCTTTCTCTCTCTACTCGTCGCATTTATTTTGTCGACTTTAGGGGGCACACGACACTTGTGCACACTATGCCACTGGTTTCTCCTCAACTTGGTAGAAATAATTAACAACCCTTGTAGAACAGCTGAGGGCGCTCTCTGGCACAGGAACCACTTGAGTCCTCTCAAAATTTAAGCTCGTACACCTAACCGCTTGAAATATTTAGACGTCGCTGCTCTGTGCTTGCTGCTGCATCGCATTTACCTTTTTACTCGTTACTATATATATCCATACATACTATATATATCCATACGTACATTCTCTATTTATAAATATATATAAACACTATGTTCAACACACATTCATATGAGACAGAAATCTTCTTTAGTGTCCATCAAATTAACAAATACTCAGTGAATTTGTAAAACCAAAATCTAGGGAATTAAAATTGTCGTCGTTGAAATTTTATTACTGTTGAATATAATTACCCCTAATTTTATAATTACATGGAAAAAAGAGCAGTTGAAAAATTACAGTTTGTACAGTGAAAACAGGCCTTTGGGACAAAAATCTTCAAACATTAAAGCTTAAACTGTAATTTTAGAAATTTGTTATAGTAATAAAATTAATACAATTTTACGCAGCAAATTTTACAGTTTTAAATGTAATTTTAGTTAAATAAATCTTCAAAGCATTATTTACTTCTTATTTTGAATTGTTGCTTTATTTAAAAGTTAATAGTTGATAGGTCAAACTGTAAAAATTAAAATTTATTGGTTATGTATTTTTTGCTTTCTCAAATAATACCTCTTATTTATTGATAACATAAAAATTACACTGTGAGTTATCAATTGTCGAGAATGATTAATGATCTGAGAAAAATCACAGCTCACACTGTAATTTTTAAATTCTATATCTTAAGAAGAACACTACTATACAGAATAGTAATATTAACGATCGAAAATGTAATTTTAACTAATTTTATAATAAAATTTAAAATTATAAAATCTGTTTAGTATAGAGAGCTGGAGAATATCGAGTTTGAAACTGTAATATTTGTTATGCCTGGATAAAAATGTAATTTTTAGTTTCAGAGTCGCAGCGCTTTACTATTATACGAAACTGTAATAAATACAGATATGAGTTCAATTTTTCAACTGCTCTTTTTTCCGTGTATACATGATAATTATTATTATTATGAATGGATTTTTATTTTTTAATTAAAAATTTATATGTTATAATAACATAAAAAAAAAATTTAATTTTAATATTTTTGCAAGCGGAAAATATGACGATGCTCCGCGAATAAAGCTGAGTATTTAATGCAGGATAATAAAATTTATGAATGTTGAAAAAACAGCTTAAAAAAAGCCAGGGGTGATAATTTTTTCGACGGCTTTGAAAATCATTTATATTTTTTTCATGAAATTTATTTCATTATACAATAATTTTAAATGTGTTTATTTTCAGAAATAATTGAATATAAACTGAAACAAATTATTAGTGATTAATAAAATAAATGAGAGTAAATACAGAAAAATAGTGAAAGAGAAAAGTATGAGCGCGAGCATTACTCACGTACTTAAAATATAATTAATTGATTTAATTTCTGTTCCACTAGAGATAAAATATTTAAAAAAAAACAGTTTTTATTTAAAATTATTTTAGTTCCATTAGTAAATTAATTATTTTATTTGGTTAGCTGTTAATCTTTATCATTATTAATTTCAAACAACGCCACGCGCCAAATTCGTAACATATTTTCTAGCCATATGTTAATTGGCCCTGAAATATAAATGATTCCATCTGTTTAATTAATTAATTAATTAAATCACCCAGGTCAATAAATTTCAAGCCAAAAAAGGAGTAAAATTTTTTCTAGGCTGAAATTTAGTCAATGACTAGACCGAAAAAAAGTCAAAATTCTCTAATTTTATTCAAAAAAAAATACTCCAGTCGAAAAAACGCTAACTCAATTTATCAGCCAATTTTCGACATGTTTATTAAGTATAAAAAAATTTCGGCGTATTTTCGGTCAACTTTCATTTTTTTTCAACAAAACTGTATCGTTTCAACGTGATTTCGATCAACTTTCGGCTTTTTCCAATAAAAATGTATGATTTAGGCGTATTTTCAGTCAACTTTCGCCTTTTCCAATAAAACTGTATAGTTTCGGCGTGTTTCGGGTTAACTCTTGGCTTCTTTCAATAAAACTATATGATTTCGGTGTATTTTCAGTCAACTTTTACCTGTTTCAGTAAAACTATGGTTTCGGTGTGTTTTCGGATTTTTTTCAATAAAACTGTATGATTTCGGTGTATTTTCAGTCAATTTTCGCCTTTTTCAATAAAACTGTATGGTTTCGGCGTGTTTTCGGATTTTTTTCAATAAAACTGTATGATTTCGGTGTATTTTCAGTCAACTTTCGCCTTTTTCAATAAAACTGTATGGTTTCGGTGTGTTTTCGGCTTTTTCCGATAGAACTGTATGATTTTGGTGTATTTTCAGTCAATTTTCGCCTTTTTCAATGAAACTGTATGGTTTCGGCGTGTTTTCGGCTTTTTCCAATAAAATTGTATGACTTCGATGTACTTTTAGCTAGCTTTTGCCTTTTACAATAAAACTGTATAGTTTCAGTGTATTTTTGGCTTTTCCCAATAAAATTGTATGATTTTGGCGTATTTTCAGTCCTCATTCACTTTTTTCAATAAAACTACTATTTCGGCATGACTTCGATTAGAAATTCTCGGTCCATTTTCGGCCAAATATTTGTACCCGGCCAATGGTTTCTCTGAACGGTCTGCTCAATATAATCACGAAATAAAAAAAAGTATTTTTAATGAGAAACAGAACAACAATAATGATGGTAATAGTAATAATAATATATTCAGTCATGAAAGGACATTAGGTATGAAATTTGCCGACCAAGTCACGTCACCTCGTTATCATTCACAAGAAGTATTTACGTGTTATATCTAGCGGGGAATAAGAGAAGCGTCTCATTGTGAAATTAATCGATGACAAAGACGTTTACTGAATCGACGAGTTGGAACCCGATAATTCCGTTGCCGTAATTTAATCCTTGTAACAACTCCCAGCAGCAAACCAGTAACTTCCATCCTGTGAAATGCGGAACCGAATAAACGAAAGTTATGTTTTCATCAGATTTTACCTGACAAATATATAAAATTATTAAATTCATGTAAAATAGAGGAACAGTAACGTAACAATAATTTATTTATTATTTTTTTTGTTTGTTTTTATTTAAAACTTCGGATTTACGTTTTTCATTTGCTCCGGATGTTTTTTTACCAGAAAAAGTTAATTAAAAATTTGTTGCGGATGTATTTATTAAAAAAATATATATATATAAACAGTAGTTGATTTTAAATAAAATGAATAACTGAATATTTATGTTTGTATGCATATTCAGTGACGTTATGTGGCGTGAGATCTTTGAGTTAGTGATCTTCAGAATGCAGAATGGACTCTTGATCCCTCGAGGCAACGCTTGACTTTTAAAATACGCTATCTTACCTATAGTAGTTTTAAAACATTTTTTTATATTTTATTTTTTCTAGTTTTTTCACCAATAAAATAAAATAAGTTAAAATTTATACATATATACATATCGCGTTACTAAAACCATAAGGGCGTATCTCAAAATATACGCCCTTTTGGTTCTGCAGAACCAAAAGGGCGTATAAAAAAACTTTTTTGCTTCAATCAATGTAAAAATGTTGACAACATTAGAATCTATTGAAAAAACGAAAGAAATTTTTTTTTTTGTTTTACGCCTTTTTGGTTTTAAGAAAAAATTTTTTTAAAATCATAAGGGCGTATCCTGTTTTTTCGATTTATTATCAATTATAGGTAAGAGTAAGAAAAAAAATTGCCAGCGTAATAAAAATTATCACTCCACAATTTAATTTATATGAACAAATATTTATTTAAGTGAAAAAACAAATAAAAAATAGAGAAAAAATAAATTCATCAGGGTATTAGTCCTATACCATCTCCATCGTCAGAATCATCTGTAGCTAAGAGTATGAAAAAAATTTTTTTAATTTTTTTTAGAACATAACTTGACAATAATAAAAAAATTTATAAACTATTACCATCGCTGAAAATTAATCTTTAATAATATTGATAATATTTTTGTGGGACGGTGCCTGATGCACAAAAATGATTTAGGTCATTAAACTTGCTTTGATATATTGGTATTCTAGAGCCATAACAATTCTCAAGAACAACGGTAATTGATTTTTGAAAATAAAAAGAAAAAAAAAACAGGAAACAGAAAATGAAATTTTGATTGAAAAATGAAAAAATGCACCTTTGAAAAATTGAACAATCTAAATGTGCATTTTTTTAATTTGATTAAATTAAATTTCACAGCACTCATAGAATTTAGAATTTTTTCGTTCCCGAATTATACATATTTTTTACATTAATTGTTGAATTAAAAAAATTGTGACAAACTTAAGATTCGATCAAAATTAAATAAAGAAATTTGGTTTTTTATTCAAATAAATATTTGTTCAGATAAATCAAGCTGTGGAGTGATAATTCTTATTACCCTTGCAATTTTTTTTCTTACTCTGACCTATAATTAATAATAAACCGAAAAAATAGGATACGCCCTTATGACTTTAAAAAAATTTTTGCTTAAAACCAAAAGGGCGTAAAACAAAAAATTTTTTTTTTTCGTTTTTTCCATAGATTTTAATGTTTTCAATATTTTTACATTGATTGGAGCAAAAAAAAAAATTTTATACGCCCTTTTGGTTCTGCAGAACCAAAAGGGCGTATATTTTGAGATACGCCCTTTTGGTTTTAGTAACGCGATATATATTAGTATCGTTAAAAAATAATTTTGACTTTTTTTTTTCTCTCAATTTTCAAGAAGTTCGCATATAACAAAAAAAAATTATCTCTTAATTTGAGCGGGAAAACTGGAGTTCAAAAATTACCCAATAATTTTTGAATTTTTAAATGTTACAAAAATCAAATTATTATTTTTTTTTTGCGGCAAATATATGATCTGATAATACTCAGCTTAAAAAATTTATTTTTAAAGGACGCTCAAGAACTTTTAAATCCGGGTCAAAAACAATGACAAATTTGGCTTTTTGGTCTCAAATGGCTACTAAGTGAGTCGTTAGCCAAAAACAAGTCAAAAATGGCTGAAAAATGCAATCAGTTTTTACTTACTTTTGACTAATTGACCTAGATTTTATTTAATTTAAATTTGACTTGATTTTAGCTCAGTTGACTCAAACTTTATTCCCGGGAATTTTTCAAGTATTTGAAATTTTGTAGCGACCTTAAAAATTTGAATTTATGTCGTAGCTTTTTAGATTAGCGAAAAAAAAAAAATTTTTTTTGAAGTCCCTTTTGAGTTTCATTCAAAAAAGTCAAGGTTAGGTTATTTTCTTGACCCGGAAATTTTCCAAGTATTTGAAATTTTGTAGCGACCTTAAAAATTTGAATTTATGTCGTAACTTTTTAGAGTAGTGAAAAAAAAAAAATTTTTTTTTATAGCCCCTTTTGAGTTTCATTCAAAAAAGTCAAGGTTAGGTTATTTTCTTGACCCGCAAATTTTCCAAGTATTTGAAATTTGTAGCGACCTAAAAAATTTGAATTTATGTCGTAACTTGTTAGAGTAGCGAAAAAAAAATTTATTTTGAAAGTCCCTTTTGAGTTTTATTCAAAAAAGTCAAGGTTAGGTTATTTTCTTGACCCGGAAATTTTCCAAACATTTGAAATTTTATAGCGACCTTAAAAATGTGAACTTATGTCGTAACTTTTTAGAGTAGCGAAAAAAAAAAATTCTCTTTAAAGTACCTTTTGAGTTTCATTCAAAAAAGTCAAGGTTAGGTTATTTTCTTGACCCGGAAATTTTCCAAATATTTGAAATTTTGTAGCGACCTTAAAAATTTGAATTGATGTCGTAACTTTTTAGAGTAGCGAAAAAAAAAATTTTTTTTAAAATCCCTTTTCTACATCTAAATATTTAGGGACAATAACTGCATGTATCTTTAGTTTAATAAGATCATTTTTGTCGAGCTTACATTGCTTCAGCTCTATAGTTAATACTTTGTGTATATATTTATACATCTATGTACAGGTATGTACGCGGACGGTAAACTTTTGCAATATCTTCTTAAAATCTAAATTGGTCCGTACTGGAGTTTCAGAAAGAGCTATTACTCTAGGATATATATTGAGAGAAGCAAGAAAGAGAATAAGTGAGAGAGAAAGTAAAAGACTTATACTCATGTACATGATGATAGCTAAACATTGATAAAATTTATTCTATAAGAATAAATTAACTTGAATTTAATTTTCTGTAGCAAGTTTATTATTTTTCTTTATAAATTTATTAACTAAAAATAATAAAATAACTAGATTGCTGAAGCGACCTGAAACTTTTTGAATTATTCTTATTTTGAGATAAAAATTTTTTTTTTTTAAATTTAGGGGAAACGGGGAAGGAGTCACGATACAGTCCGTGTCTGCAGCTAAATGAGACCATTTTGGCGAGAAAGTTTTTTTTTAAACTTTCATTTACCAGGGGTGGGGAAAGTTAGCAATCGCAAATAAATTTCGATTTACTCCCATTTAATTTTTGCCGAAATAATTTAAATAATAAACCCAAATTTTTTTTATTTTTATATTTAATTACAATAAATGTAAAAAAAAGTTTTCTCGGCAAAGTTGAAATAAAAAAATATATTTTTAAAAGAAAAAAAAATTAATCTGGGAGCCTTTTAAATTTAATTTGACTCTAAGGAGTTTAAAAAAAAAAGGAATAGCTTAAGGTAAAGAGATCTAATTATCATGAAAAAAAAAAAATATATATATATTGGGATGAAGGTACTGATTGCCGAAGCTTTTTCAATTTGAAATCAAAAGTTGAATGAGAGAATAGAATAAAAAATAAAATCAGATACTCTTGAGCCCAGATCTTGGTGATAAGAGAATCTGCTGAGGAAAGCAGGATAAAAAAAATAATAAAATGAAAGTTGAGAAGTTGTAATGGAATTCAAAACGTTACTTAACTAGCTATTGACCTCACTTTCTTATACTTTTATATTTGAATATATTTATAGCTCTATTGAATAACTTATTTGCAAAAATATTATATTTAACACCGTCTCGTTTTATTTTCTAGTTCGTTAATATAACGAGCTGTCAAAAATTTGACAGCCGTATAAATAAAAATTCAAGAAAATATATGTATCGATATATTTATCTATAAAATATACATGTATATATAAATAACTATAAATAGTTGATAGATAGTTTCAAAGAAATCAATATCAAGATATTCCATAGTGGTACGCCACAGAGTTGATCGTAAATTTTATGCAAACGCGGTCGGAATATGGTCAGAGAGCCAGGTGGCTAAAGACACTGCTGCCAGCATACTATAGAACTAAAGGAAATGCTGGCATGGAATTTCCCGAGAAAGTACCTTGCCATACCATACGATACCTTATCTTACCATACCACATATATATTTATGCCCCTCTACTATATACAGTCATTTGCGCAATTTACCCCACCACCATTTCGGTTCGCTACATCCTCTTTACTTTCTTCGCATTCCTTCACATTTTTATTATTATTTTATTCCTATTATGTCATATAACTAGTTGACGACATTGACCGTAAACTATATCAAACTTTCTCGTATTCAATGAAAAAAAAGTTGGCTCTGTGAGCAGTTGATACAATGCCAGTGTATTTTTTATTATAAATACGGATGCCCGTGTAAAAAAAATTCGTTTTCAAAATTTTCCAAAAATGTTCATTACCATGGACTTGTTAATTTGAGAAAATTTTTGACTTTGGGTTCATCATTTTTGGAACCTTGAAAACATTTAAAAGTAAAAAAAATTTGAGTGAGTATTTTTCAAAACTTTTTTCTGCATTTTTTAAGTAAAAATATTTCGATGAAAATTTTGTTGGTTTGAAGAACATTTGAAAAATAAGACTTTGAAACTAATTATGAACATTTTTTGAGTCTATTATAATTTTTCAAAAATGAAATCTGGAGATTGAAAATTTTTTCACTCTTTAATTTTTTTGACTTTCGAAAAATGATCAACTCAAATCTCATAAAATTTATTCAAATTTGGAAGTTTAATGTTATGAATTCATATATCTAATCATATATATGATCAGACATGGCCAATTTTCATATATCGATACTGCCATTCTAATATGCCCTATCCCACAAAATTTGACTTTTCACTTTTTTTGAAAAATTCAATCATTGTAACAATGTGCAGCTTATGTAAAAATTTCAAAGGTCAAATTATTTATTTAGTATTTTTAAATAAATATTCTAATATGTCGTATCCCACATTCGTATAGGTTTAGTCACACTTAACATTTTTGATTTCAAGTTAATTTTAAGAAAGAAATTAACGACATGAGTAGAAAGGTAATGATGCATAATTTTTGACTCTTCTTACTGCATATTCAAAATTATTTATTCACTACAAGTGCCTGTATTTTATGAAAACATGAAAATAAATTTTTAGGTTATACGAATATAAGCATGATACAAATAATTTTTCGTTGCCGACCGGGAAACGTTTTTATCGACTCCCGAAAAATTTCCCAAATGTGGGATAGGGCATATTAGAATGGCAGTATCGATATGATCATATACGACCTTATATGAATACTCATATATGATCATATATGAATTTTTTTTCCAGGGAACTTTTTTTGAATATTTTTGCAATGAACTTTTTTTACATGGTGTTGTCAGTATTGAAAATTTAATTTATCAAAAATTTGTATGTACATTTTTTTTTCTAAAATTTTATGTTCAACTGACTAATTATTTTTAAAATAATTTTCAAAATGGAAATTATTTAGTTGGAAAATTTAAACAAATTTTTCATGTTTGAAATTTTATGACGTCATATATAAGCAGACTATGGTCGCCATGTATCGAAATTTGAATAAAAATATTCAAAAACTTATATATTGCTACAGACTTAATTTAAATTAATATGAATAAAGAGTAACATTCGATATCGAGTTTTGAATAGAACATAATTTAACAATTAAATAGAGGAATTTTCTTACTCTAAAATTGTTGTTTGTTAAAATTTCTCATGCTGAATAACTTTATAATAGGGTCTAACTAAAAACGCGTGTATATCGTAAAATCTTTTAACGAGCGTCGAGTACACTCGTAATTGCAGTCGAAGTACGCCATGAATTGTTGAAATGGGAGTTTAATGAAAAATAAACTTATATTTAATTTTATTTTTTTTTTGCATTGTAAATTGATAAAATTTCCAAAGTTATATAAGTTGAAGAATACTTAAAAAAGAAACTCATCAAGAGTATTCTACTAAAAGTACATAAAGAATGAAGATAGTTTTAAAAAGTATACTTAACTCATTTTGCTGAAGAAAAAAATTTGTTTTTTTTTTTTTTAATTTTTCTTTTACACATTTATTTTTATTTTACTTCAAAGTTACTAATGCGTACAATAAATTCATAATTTTATGTACTTTTTTTTTCATTCTCTCGTCTGTACACTGAAAAAAAAGGTATTACATAGGAAAGATTTTCTGGAGTTAAAAATTATTTTTACTTCATTTTTTAAAATTAAATATATGATTTTCCCATGAAAAATTTGATGACAAAAAAATTTTCAAGTTTGAAATAACTCACCAAATTTATTTTTTAAAATTTTTTGTTACTAAAAATTTTCGAAAAATTTTACTTATTCATGACCATAATAGAATACTTTTAAATTTGCGCGGTCATTAATTTTAAATAAAACTTTGTTTATTAAAAAATTTTTCAAAAATTTCTCAGATAATTCTGAAAATTGAAAATTATGAAAAAAATTAACTTCGAAATTAAGAATAAAAAAATTAAAAAATTAAGACGACATTCAAATTTCGTGTCAACTGATATCTGCACAGAAAAAAATCATTTCTTGATGCAAGAAAAATTTTGCATTTTGAAATGAGAAAAAAGAAATTTCTTACGGCTAGAATAATTTTTTTTTTGCAAAATTTTCTCAAAGAGTAAACAATTTTTGTGCCAAGAAATCCTTTTTTTCTGTTTTTTTTTTTTTTTATTTTCCACCAACTCAAAAACGAAAATAAAACTTGACTTAAAATATTCGTAAAATTCTGGCATTTAATTATCAACAACATATAAGTAAAAATTTTGTTAATTATTAATCCAGGTGTCAAAAGAAAAAAAAATAGCAGCATATAATTTGACGATAAAATAAATTTTTAAAATAATTCATTTACTGAGAGATTTTATCTGTCTAATTAAGAAATGAAATGAAATTATACCTGAAAATTTAAAAATGATAATTATGATGAATAATAAATTAAAACGGTTATTTTTGTAAATGAAAGTAATAATAAAAATAATAATAATGAATAAATAAGTGAATTAATTAAAAAAAAAAAAGTTAGAGGGAAAATTTATCTGGTGACAGGGTTGAGAGAAAACGCGTGTACAATAGCATTGAAGATGCTGTGAGATCGAAATTGGAGAGTTAATCTGATTGTCAGTTGAAGAGGTTGCCTTGAGCGAAAATCGACTTTCTCATCTGCACGAGCCTCTGTATAATAGTTATCACCGTAAAACAGCATTCTAGTTGTAGATCTGAAATTAAATGTAATTTGTAATAAAACACGAATTGAATAATTGGAAAAAAAAAAAAAAGAAATATATACGTAAAGAATAAAGAAGTTGAGTCAACTAAATAAGAGACTAAATAAAAGAGAATAATAAAATGTTAAGAAAAACTCTGAAAGTGTGTTAATGGATTTCTTAAGTTTGTTCGACTACTCAGCTTGAGTTCGAGCAGAATATCAAGTTCTAAGTTGTGAAATTAGTGAGTCTTTAAGGCATGAGTTTTAAAAAGAGTAAGAAAAGCCCCATGAGCGTAAGCAACTAAACTTCTGAGTGCTTCCAAAGCTAAAAATAATAATAAAAAATAAATATATTTTTAAATATTTTCATGACTTTTCAAAGGCTGGTTCAAGTCCTAGGTCTGCTGTGAAGGCCACTAGAGGTAAATAATTTCCTCCTGTACGTATTAAATATATATGCAGGTCGACAAAAAAAAATTTTTGAGATTTTGCTAGAATAGTGATCCTGTATAATGGTCAAATTTGATAATAAATATGATAATATTTCATAAGTATATTAGGGTGGCCCAAAAAAACCCGCTGTTTTTCTTTTTTCGAGTCTTATGAAAATTTGTTGGTTTACGATGTTTGAAGAAGCCTCTCCAAAAATTAGCTTGATAAAAAATTTTCAAGAGGTCGCTTATGAATTTTGAAAATATCAAAAAAGATCGAAATTTGAATTTTTTATTTCAAATTTTTTTCTTCCCCAAAATTTAAATATTTAAACCTCGCTCAAGAATTTTGAATGTTTCAGTGCTGTCTTTTGGACGTTTTCGAGCGACCCTTGAATATTAATAATAAAGCTTCTCGATTTTTTCACCATCAATTTGCATCACAATCAGTGAAATTATAACCCGAGAAATAGAAATAATAAGTTATTTACATACTTTTTTATTTTTTAATTCAATTTTTAGGTTTTTTCGCTTATTCAAAACTTGCCAAATTTCATTGTTTAAGACTGTCCTGTATATTTTTGGTTATGCAAAAGTTATATTTTAGTGAAATGACAATAATTGAGTTATAAAAAAATACAAAAACTAATTCAAAGTATTAGTCACATATTAACAGTTAATATTCAAAATTATTGCGCGCCATTTAAATATTTAAATTTTGGGCTGAAATTTTCAGCATAGACATGATTTTACAAATATAAACTATTGCTGCCACGAGAAAGAAAAAATATAAAAGTACAAATCCGAATTTCAATCATTTTTTATATTTTCAAAATTCGTGAGCGACCTCTTGAAAATTTTTTTTCGAGCTGATTTTTGGAAAGGCTTCTAAGACTCGAAAAAAAAATAGTCCGTTTTTTGGACTTCCCTAAAATACATATTAATTTGATTGATCAATTTTTTTTCAATTTGATTTGGGCAAAATTTTTGATCCAGAAGTTAACAGACGATTAACAATTTTTCAGTTTTTTTTTCTCTAATTCAATTAAAAAAAAAAAAAAAATAAAAATAAAAATATGCACATGCAAAAAATTTAATAAACTGTAGGTGCGATTTTACAAAATATTTTTTTAAAAATTATTTATCATTTTGAAAAAAATCCAAAAATTATTAGACGTCGGCCAACTCAGTAGCACAAAAATTCCGGGAGATTTAAAAAAAAAAAGTTTTAAAAAAATGAGATTTATGTTGATTTAATCAGATCTCATTAAATCTGAATTATTTTTTTACGGAAGCATATTTCATATTTTATCACAGTTCCGCACACTTTAACATACTGAAATACGGACAGACTAACGAGTGCTACTGAAATCTCCAAGCAAAATCGATTTTTAAAACAACTGTCGGAAATGGTGACAAGTGTTTCTGACAATGAGTAAAGCACATGACGCACAAAATTCTGAAAGAAATTTAAATCTCTCTTGACAGTGATAATAATAATAATAATAATAATAATAATAATAATAATAATAATAATAATAATAATAATAATAATAATAATAACAATAATAATTATAATAATAATAGTAAAGAAACATAAATAATAAAACAGTAAAGTAAAGTTTTTAAACAAAAGGCAGAACAATAATTCAAGCGATGAGATTACAAAATAATCAGATAACTCGGTCTAAAATGGTTTAATCACCAGCATTCTCTTATCTTTCTCAGTGTAAAAGTTTATTCTGCACGAAGAATGCCGGGTAGTCGAAAGAGAACGGGACGAAGAAATGTTACTTTAAGTAATAGTAATGAAAAGAATAAAAACAACTTATATACACTATTTCACTGGTTCTCATTACCATCACTTTGTCCTTCCTCGGGACTTTAAGAGCTCAGAGCTTTACAGAAAACCTGAAAGCTGAAACTCGCACGCAAGAGTCATGAGCACTGAAAATAATAAAACTCGAGATAATTTAAGCGAATAACTTGGCCTATAGGAACTTGAGCCGGAGGACATTTTTTGCTCTCACTTTAGATTTCTTAAACTCAAATCTCGATCTTGGGGATACAAAATTAAAGTTTGTGTCACTACTTTACTTTGTAAATGTGGACTAGGCTGCGTCATTTTGGCGGAAAAGTTTTTTTTTGCATGCAAAAAATTGAATTAAGGAAAATTAGTGAATATTCACTTTGATAGTGAATTTCGCTAATTTGCTTTTAGAGAACATTTACTGATCTAAATTATTTAGTATACAGAACATAATCTCTGTGCATGGCTCTATCCCTTAATTATAATTTTAAACAGTCGCTTATAATTTAATATCATTTGCCATAATAGTACATAAAAAAATTATTTTACTCGATTTATTGTTACTTTGACAGTAAAAATATTTTCTCCTCTGATCGATCGTACGAATGCTATATTATTGTACATTAAATTTAAAACTTTTTAAAAATATTTAAATTATTTTTATTATTAACTATATTTTAAAATCCCTGAAACTTTATAAATTTTTAATTTATCGACTTGCGCCTTCAGACTTTTTTTAGCCCACGAAATTCTCTACAAATTAATAATTTAACTTTTTTATGCAACGTCGAAATATCACCAGCTAAAATATTTATTTCTGTATTTCAAACGGCAAATGTCATAAAATTATGAGCGACCTTTTGAAATTATAACTAAGGGCTAGAACGACAGGAGAATTTTTTTTTTTTTTAGTGTATACTAAATGATTTAGAATAGTAAGCATGAAAATAAAAATGTTACTGCAAAATTACATACAAATATTTTTTCAAATTTTTTAATTTAAATAATTAATAAAATTATTTAAAATAAATATAATAATATTTGTGTAAATTTCTAAAGAAACCAATATATAAATATCATGACAATCAAATTACTCAAAAGACATAATAAAAATTCGCAGTCACGATTTACACAAGTTTAGGAATGTAAGTTTATGTTGTGAATACTGATGAGAATAAATTTTGTGAAAGTAAAAAACAATAACAATAATAATAATAATAAATAAGTACATTACTTTATCTCAATCATCAATAAAGTCTCAAGAACTAACGACAATTGTCATAAAACATAATGTATAAAATATATGTATGAGACATACATATATAAATATATGCACTCACAAAGAGTGTAAAGTAAATAAAATAATTAATCAATGAAGTTGGCGGTAAACAAATTTACATTTAAGACCCAGCCAGCGGATGCCGTGACAAAGATCGCGTCTCGCGTGATATTAGATTAGCGATAGATAGAACACCGGACTATAGAGCAAAATGGTGTTTAGTTTGGCAACTATAAGCCACAAGAGAGGACGCGTCGGATCGTGAGAGTGGTCGCGGTCACCCGTCACGACAGCTGTCTCTCAATATAAAAAATTGGGAGAAAATTTTGAGTGATCACGGATTTAAACCAAAATTCGGTGTTCTGGAGTAAAAAAAATCACTCCAATCGCGGAGTAAATATGGAGTTTGTTTTTTAGCTCCGCAGAAATTAAATAGTCATCTGCTTCGGATTTAGTAGACTTATTTTTTACAGTAAAAAATAAAATATATTTATATTCATATATTTTTATAAAAGATCCATTTACTACAATATTTATCATTTATCTCTTGGCTCTAATCCACAGAATACTTGTTCATGTAAATTATGAATACTAAGATGAATACAACGTTTTAGGTGGTTTAATGCAGATTTAGATAGCCTGAGGTACAGTGGTGTGCTTTTGGCTTTTAAGTCTTAGAGACTTTGCCTAATTAATTTATAGACATCCTCCTATATATATATACACACACTTATATATATATATATATATATATATATATATATATATATATATATATATATATATATATATATATATACAAGTGTAAGGCATAGGATGTTACCTACTCACAGCTTTACTTCCTCTCTACTCTCATTCTTGTTATTCTCCTTTTACTTACATATATTTTAACTCGCTCACTCCCTCGTAAAGGCAATCTCTTAGCACTCGGGTCTCACTCGTTCTCGTTACTCAGCTTATCTAGCCAGTGCACTTGCTCCGGGCCACGACATACACCACAGTCTCCTGGCTACACTACAGTATCAAGGCGTCCACTCGTCTCTTGTGTAGTCTACCCGAGAGTGTCGGGGACTATGTAAGCTTATAATTATTCGCGTTAAAGGTTTCAGTGGTGTCGTCCTAAATACCACAGTGTTATCAAACTTTACCCAACTATTTTTATTCTACAATCATTTTTCTCTTTGTTTATTTAGTAGAACTTGAGATGATCCTCAAGCTAACAGACAATTAATAATTTTTGATTTTTTTTTTTCAATTAATCGATTGCAAAGAAAACAAAACTAAAAATATGCACATGTAGAAAATTTAAAAAACTTTAAGTGCATTTTTTAAAAATATTTTATTTTTTGTAATTTATCGTTTTGAATTAATTCCAAAAATTATTACTAATAATGGGACAAGATTTTTGCCTTAACTTCAAACTCAATAGTTCAAATGTTTAATATTACGGCGAAAATATTGATGATATAAAAAAATTTTTCAAAAAAAAGTTGTAGAAAATTTATTTTTATAAACAAAATGTCTCTTATGATTTTTTTACACGACCAATATTTTCACCGTAATTCCAAAATTAAGATTCATAATGAATTATTCAAATTTTTATTAATTATGAAAATCTTAATTTTGAAATTACGGTGAAAATGTTGGTTATATAAAAAAATCATGAGAGACATTTTCTCTAGAAAATAAAATTTCCTACAACTTTTATTTGAAAAATTTTTTCATAAGACCAATATTTTTAACGTAATTCCAAATTTGAGATTCATAATGAATTATTCAAATTTTTATTGATTATGAAAATCTTAATTTTGAATTTACGGTAAAAATCTCGGTTGTATAAAAAAATCATAAGAGACATTTTCTCTAGAAAATAAAATTTTCTACAACTTTTATTTGAAAAATTTTTTTATAAGACCAATATTTTTACCGTAATTCCAAAATTTAGATTCATAATGAATTATTCAAATTTTTATTGATTATGAAAATCTTAATTTTGAATTAACGGTAAAAATCTCGGTTGTATAAAAAAATCATAGGAGACATTTTCTCTAGAAAATAAAATTTTCTACAACTTTTATTTAAAGAATTTTCTATACGGCCAATATTTCTCCTGTAATTTCAAAATTTGACACCATTAATTATTAATTGTTATTTTCAAATAAAAGCAAAAATCCTCGTCCTAATTATTAGACTTCTCCTAACTTCAGTATCATAAAGTTGAGCTTTAATCTCATTTACGTTTCATTGAAATTGATCTATTATTTTTTTCTAACGAAAATTAATTGTCAACCAGTCAGTTATAAAAAATATTGTATAATTTCGAAGCTTATTAATTATTTTATTCAACTCAAAGCTTTGAGTGTCAGCTTACAAATTTTTTATCAACGCATTGACATTTTTGCTGACAGTACAAATTTAAAACTTGAATAATGTAAAAAGTATATTATTACACAAAACTCTGTAATTCGAACTCAACTACTTGTATATTCATAAAATGAAATGAAATAAATTTATAAATTTCGATAACAGTCGATCTGTCTCTCCGTCTGTCTGGCTGTCTATTCGTCTATAGGAAAGCCAATAAAGTCCGAAATATGCAATTGATCGATTCAATTTCCGTTACATTTACACTCGCTCAGGTCACGACGGAATATATTCTTGATGGAAATGAATATTTGAATCCTTAAAGTAATAATTTAATCACAGTAGATTGATATTGAAAAGATCTAGTAGTTCTGATAAGTTTATACTTCGTCTTATTATCGAACAGAAAAGCAGACCTCAATAATGCAATGCTTCTTCTTGTACATTAGTAATTTCAATAATCATTAATATTTGATACTTCGAGTGACTATCAGATTGTTAATTACTATTTTCATGGATAAAATTTAACCTGTCATTAGATTCTCTAAAAATTTTCTCGGATTATTTCTTTAAGACTATTAAAAAATTTGGAAAATCCAAAAGTGCATGCCTTGGGCATTTATGTGAATGATACTCAAGTGAGTTAAAAGTTTAATACACATACAGCAATTTTTCATTGAAAACCGTTATATTATTTTGAATTTTAACATATTTTTTTGTATCGACTGTTAATTAAAAACAATTAGATTATAAGTTTTTAAATAGCCCGCCATTTTACCTAAGAAACGCCAGCTGCTGATATGCATACTTTAGTATAGATATATTCCGTGCCATCTATCGATACTATCGAAAAATAATCGATACATAGAAATCGATAAGTAAACAAAAAATACAAAAAATTATCTTGGCTATGTTCACTCTTGAAATAAATGTATATTTTAAAAAATAAGTAATATGGCGGCTCAAAGGGTAGAAATTGTCGTGTGATGCCTATCTAAAAATATTAATTACAATTAAACCATACGATATTTAGCTGCCATTTGCAAAAGGGGTCTTCTCATCAACTATACGAAGATATGAAAAAAAAAATTAAGTTGAAAAGTTGTATTTTTCGGAAGTTATAGTGTTTACTAAGCCCATGACTCCTGACTAATTTAACCCTATAAGTCACTAAAAACAGAAAATTTACAGAAAAATCGTAATAAGTCGACGTAAAAATGTATAAAATCTGTTGTTTAATCATTTTTCTTTATAACAATATATTATTTTTGTATCATTTAAGTGTATTTATAAATTTCGAAACAATTTAATATGACGAAATCGAGAAAATTCTTAAGAAATTTGACGTAACCTAAATTTAATCTAACGAATGAACGTTAAAGTAAAAAATGCCCAGCTAAGCGCGATTTTGAAAACAGTCACTTAATTTTAATTTATAATCTATTATAAAATAATTTGATACATCGTATTTTAATATATTTAAATTTACAAATAATTATTTATCAATTATATTTTTAGTTGTAATTTTTTTTTTTATAAAAATTATAAAAAAAACGCCTTAGACAGTTTAAGTGAGCAACTAATGGTACTGAGCGGGTATAGGAGCTTTAACTTTATTTGACTCCTCGAAAACTTAGTATTTCCTTTACCCCACTTCGCCCCCCCCCCCCCCAATTTTATTATCCTATAAATTTTTATTAAAATTTTCACGTGTACCTCTAAAATTATTGTTGCAGTCTTATAAATTAAAATATTAATTTCTTTTATAACTTAAGCTCTTTAGATGCACACAGGAAATTTGAATTATGAATTTTTAATAATAATCCTTATTATATTATCATTATTATTATTATTATTATCATTATTATTATTATTATTATTGTTATTGTTATATGATACATTACATTTCTCATTTTTTTTTTTTCTATTCGTTATTCGCATATTAAAATTTCTGAAAAAAAAAAAAAAAACAATCTCTTATTATTATAACAGAACTTTCATACATGTATATAGATCCATATCATATATTTTTCATTGAAGATAAAAATCCGTAGAATTGAAATACACAATGACCAAGCTTTAAAATATGGCCAGTGTAATGACTTATAGAGAGTACTCATGAAGATAAATATGAGTTCCGCGAGTAAATGGGTTTGAATAAAAAAAAAAAAAACCGCGCCGGCTTAGAGCTTAAAGCTTTCCTCGAATATATAAACGCCTTTATAATTTTTTTTTTCATCTTTCCCTTTCAAAGAAAAAGCTATAGAATAAAAATAAAAAATAAAGTAACAATAAAATAATAAGAACAATTATATATGACTACTATAGCCCGCGTACAAAAGCTCAGTTATACTTTATTTAAGATGTACGAGTTACATTTTTGAAATTTTTCCACCCATAAATTCAAATATCACCTTTCTCTTTGACATGTTAATGAGCGTATAATTTAAAACTATAGCGTACTAAAAAAAATAAAAAATTGTAAATTAAAATAATAAATTTCTTAATAAATTATTCTCTTGAAAAATAATAATTTTACTGTGTGTGAAAATGGTCTCATGAAAAATCGAGTTAGAAAATAAAGTTAGACATTTTATTTTATTTTTTTTTTTTTTTTAAGTTTTGCTATACATGTATATATTGTGAAAATTCTTTTGACGACGTCGAGTTTATCATTTATATTACTTGGCAATTTTTTAGTCTCGATTCCCCTGACAACTGGAAGATACCATGGTATCGTGGTGTAGTGCATACATAAGCTCGGCATCAAGAGATTTATGTGTTTTACAGTAGTAGTATGCAGCCACCGTTTCACCTGCAGTGTTCAAGTATGCAAATGCCAAGTGCTACATCTCTATGGAGTATATAGAGCTCTCACTCGCGCATTGTTCTCTCCTTTGGTTCTTTTTCTCTCGTATCCTCATCTGCACTTCTCACTTATTACTTTTTCTCTTTTTTTTTTTATCTCACATTTTTCTCTCGGACCTTTGCGTATTAATAAACTATTAAATTAAATAACCAGATACTTTTTATATATTTTTTTAAAAAAGTTCAGCTCAAATATTTAACTCATGAAATTTTTTTTTACTGCAAATTTAATTTTTAATTTAAATAAATGAATTTATTTTTATTGCACAGTTTAACAGGTGAATTTTATTTAATTTTTTTAAAACTTTAAATAATTTATCTTTGTGATTAAAAATGCAAAGGTGACTTAGGTCATATGTCAAGTTATGGGATCATATTTCGCAGATGTTAAATCTCTTAATTTTTTGATGATTAATTTATTTTATAAATATAATTAATAATAAGAATTAAAATGCAGTAAAACAATTATTGTTATCGGAATTTTTTTTACATTTATTTATTTTTTAATTCAATAACTAAAAGAACAACCTGCAGCTGTAGGTCACACGTGATTCCCTGAATTTATGAAATATAATTTGAATTTTAGTGTTTATTAAAATCTACTGTTGAATCAATTCTAGAATCTTTTCTTTGTTTTTATTATCATTGAAATTTAGTAAGACAAATTTCATCATTAACTCTCAAACTGATTGATTTCGATGACTAATCATTGTATGGAAAAAAGAGCAGTTGAAAAATTGAAATATCTGTATTTATTACAGTTTCGTATAATAGTAAAGCGCTGCGACTCTGAAACTAAAAATTACATTTTTATCCAGACATAACAAATATTACAGTTTCAAACTCGATATTGTTCAGCTCTCTATACTAAACAGATTTTATAATTTTAAATTTTATTACAAAATTAGTTAAAATTACATTTTCGATCGTTAATATTACTATTCTGTATAGTAGTGTTCTTCTTAAGATATAGAATTTAAAAATTACAGTGTGAGCTGTGATTTTTCTCAGATCATTAATCATTCTCGACAATTGATAACTCACAGTGTAATTTTTATGTTATCAATAAATAAGAGGTATTATTTGAGAAAGCAAAAAATACATAACCAATAAATTTTAATTTTTACAGTTTGACCTATCAACTATTAACTTTTAAATAAAGCAACAATTCAAAATAAGAAGTAAATAATGCTTTGAAGATTTATTTAACTAAAATTACATTTAAAACTGTAAAATTTGCTGCTTAAAATTGTATTAATTTTATTACTATAACAAATTTCTAAAATTACAGTTTAAGCTTTAATGTTTGAAGATTTTTGTCCCTAAGGCCTGTTTTCACCGTACAAACTGTAATTTTTCACCTGCTTTTTTTTCGATGCACCCTCGGTTTTTTAGTGTAGAACATCACCTCGAATAATCTTTTCATTAAAAAAAAAAATATATGGTTTAAATACTCGCATTCTAAATGATCAATTTTTATCTGATTTTTTTTTTGCTTTTATATTGAAGCAGAAAAAATATATGCAAATTTATTGAATCAATTCAATGCCAGTAAATGGCTACACTAACTTGTGTAGGATCAATTTAAATTCCAATACAATATATATATATATATATATATATTTATATATATGAACATAAAATTTCATTTAATTCTCATTTATAACGCAAATCTCATATTAATATCTAGTATATATAATAAATATAAATATTTGTTCATGACTATCAGTAATTAAATCATTTAGTAACGAAAATTATTTGGACATTAACCGAAATATTATTTCAATTGATCACTTGCATTAAACGATAACAGTTAAATCAAATTATTTATTTTACTCTCAATTTATTTATTTATAAAATTATATATTAAAAACAAACTACAATAATTTTTCCATTTATTACAAACACATAAATACTCACTTGAAATAAAATATTAAAATAAATTGGGCATGATAAATGATCTCTGCGGTAAAACTTTAAATCCACATGAAAAGTCAGCAGTTGAGGGATGAAATAATTAAATAACCAGCATGTGGTATCTTACATCTGAAAATTCAGCTGCTATCCTTATTGGATTTTATCATTTCAAATTTAATATTTATTAGTTTAAATATTTATATAAAACTACATCTCTATTCGCTTTGCTCATCATTTTAATAATTCAATAGTATCTCGAATGCTCTTATACTTAACCATTTATTATTTCTCTCTGTAATTTATTCATTAGCTAATTCAATCCGTCATTTGTGATACACTTTTATTATATTTTAAATAAAATTATTTATATTTTAAACATTACTCATACATTTAATTAAATTTGTAATTCTACTTAATTTAATATATTAATTTAATTATTCAAATATATTCATCATCACATATTCCATTAAGCGAATTATATTAATTAATTTATTTTTAATAATAAATTAATAAAAAGGGGGTAATAATATAATTATGTGCAAGTGGCCATGCATACACGGAAACATTATTTTGTTTGAAATCCTACGGTGTCATAGTAGAGCTCAACTATGTTAGCCATCTGACGGGAAGTAAAATAAACTCATGCAAAAATTACTGTGAATAAAATGACGGACCTCAGAAATTGGGGCGACATCTTATAAACGCCTGTATAACCGCCATTTTGTTAAAAATTTTTCTAACTGGTTTTGACTGACAATTTTCTTGACTAAAAGTGAATTTGTAATCAAAAATTTAATGAGGGTCTGAAATGACGGACTCAGGCCCTTAAATTTTTGACAGTCATTTTGTATTTGAACAGGCTCAACATTTAAGATCGTCGGTTACAAGACCGTCAGTGGACTGTCTTGTAACTGAAACTCAAATTGACGTTCACTTACTGTGACCGTAGTACAGTTTCCAACGGTTAGAGTAATTTGTGACATCATCGCTGTTAAATTTACTATGGCCGATTACTATTCCTGATTTAAAAAAACGATTCAAATTGATAAGAAATGATTTAAAACGATTCAATTTCACTAATATATAGATATCGGGGATTTTACGTCAAATCGACCACTTTTGAACCCGACCCTTTAAGATTTGGCTGAAAATTATTATTTTTTTTCTACTCCATCAAAAAGTTTTCTCATAATTTTTTCAAATTTTTTTCACCCAACCAAAAAAATAAATTCAAGTTATAAATTAAAAAAAAAAAGGCTTTTTTTATTTTAAATAGCTATACCTTTTTCAAAATTCAACTGATTCAGACGTTTTTTTTTTCAAAATCTTTGTTTTTAAATGTACTTTTCGAAAAAAAAATACAGAAAATTATTGCAAATTATCTTCATTGTTTTTTTTTTAGATTTTTGGAAAAAATCCCAAATTTTTCGATGTTTACCATTTTTGATTTTTGATTTTTTTTTTATATAAAACTTTGACATTTGCAAATCCTCAAATTTTTTCAGAGTGATGTTTTTTCGATTTATATTTTTTTTTTTTCCAATTGAAAAAAAAATTTTTTTTCAACTAACCTTATTGCTCATAACATCATGCTAAAAATTTTTATCAAAATTTCCACAAAATCAAAGTTAGAAAAACATATAAAATTTATGAAAAACTATAAAAATTAATTACTAATTTAATTTAAAAAAAATAATAATAATGATTATTGAAAAGTAATTTAGTTTTTTACTATTTATGATTACAGTTATGACCGCGATTCACCGTTTTCATTCCAACTGGGCGTAGGCCAAGTAATCAAAGGCTGGGATCAAGGGCTCGTGGACATGTGCGTTGGTGAACGTCGAAAATTAACGATACCCCCCGAGTTAGGATATGGTGATCGTGGAGCTGGAAACGTTATACCAGGAGGTAATACAACAGAACAATATCCATTTCTCTTGATGCACACACAAACACCTAAACCACATTCCACCAATAAATAAATACCAAATCATTGATTAATTAAACCCGGTGAAATTGATACGTCAGATATTGATAGGTATTGCTCAACCAACAGTGTAAGTCCTATCAGATGAATGAAACAATTATACGGGATTTAAATACATATATATCCTACATCCATAACTAACAAATCAATAATCTTTATTGAACTCTCAATCGCTCACTCAGACATTTTGACTGACGTTTAAAACAAACTACTATTTTTATATTTTACTTTTTATAGTCACGATAAACTAGGAAAACAAAATTTTTTACTCAATAAAAATTAGTATCTACAATTGCTATTTTTTATTTTACTAATTACATATATAGTAAATTAATTAATGAACTACTTTTTAATTCGTTCATTATGATGTCCTCTAATTGGAACAACCGGAAAAAGTCATGAGAAAAATTTATATTTCGAATTCAGACCCATATAAGGATAAATGAGAATGAGTATCTATGAAAAATGGCCTGTAACTTTGTTGCTGTTGGGAATAGCCTATCACAATATCAACGTTTTTTGTTCATTATGATGTCCTCTAGTAGGAGGAACCCCAAAAAGTCCTAAGAAAAATTTATTTTTTGAGTAATCGACGTCGGACAGATAGAGGCAGTTGTGAGCAGATGACACTGTCTATGTCTTTTCATGAAGGATGACCCGTAACTTTGCTCCAGTTGGAAATAACCTAACACAATACTAAAGTTTTTTGTTTATTATGATGTCCTCTAGTAGGAGAAACCCTAAAAAGTCATAGGAAAAATTTTATTTTTGAGTTCAGACCCATATGAGGATAAATGAAGATAAATGAGGATGTCTCTCTATGAAGAGTGGCTCGTAACTTTTTTTCTATTGGGAATACCTCATCACAATATTGACATTTTTTGTTTATTATGATGTCCTCTAGTAGGAGAAACCCAAAAAAGTCCTAAGAAAAATTTATTTTTTGAGTAATCGATGACGGGCAAATAGAGGCAGATGCGGGTAGATGATACTGTCTATGTCTTTTCATGAAAAATGGCCCGTAACTTTGCTTCTGTTGGAAATAACCCAACACAATGCTAAGGTTTTTTGTTTATTATAATGTCCTCTAATAGGAGAAGCCCAAAAAAATCCTGAGAAAAATTTATTTTTTGAATCTAGACCCATATGAAGATGAATGACAATGACTATCTCTGAAAAATGGCCCGTAACTTTGCTCCTGTTTGAAATAACCCATCACAATATTAACGTTTTTTGTTTATTATGATGTCCTCTAGTAGGAGAAACCCAAAAAAGTCCTACGAAAAATGTATTTTTTGAATCTAGACCCATATGAGGATGAATAAGAATGACTATATATGGAGAATGGCTCATATTTTTCCATTTATTAAAACCATCCAAAATTTTGTCTACAGACGTCATTTAAAAATCTAAACCAAATGTGCAGCCTTGCCAAATAATATCGAACCCCCATAAGCACACTATATATATTTAACCAACCACGAAATGTCTTTACTATGACTACAAAAAATTATAGTTTGCCTTTAACTCTCCGAAATATGAATGACAATTAACCCCTACTAACCTACCAAACTTCTTCAGTTAATTTTTTTACCTTACATAATTTGCGCTTCAGTCCAATAAAAATTATTTTCTGTTTACAATTATTTAAAATTTTTTCCGTCGTTTTTCCATCGTTTAAATTCAAATAGACACTAAATTACTCCATCCTATATAGAGTAAAGTGTAGCATAGTACAGTACGCTATTAAATATAGTAGATTGATCCTTTGTTTAATTTTCAATGGATACTCTTGTAATCATGGATAGTGGTTTAAATTGTGTGGCATACGTGTCAAATCTACATCGTATTCATACACATACTCTTTGCTGTACTCAATACCCAAGTATCTATAAAATATATATATATATATATATATTTATATGTATGTATAAGGCGATTATCAATTTTACTCGTTCAAACAGCGAATAATTGAGTAGCATATTTCATTAGCATCTATTGAATCGAACTGGTAGCATCTATAATTAATGTGTCGCTTGGTTCGTTAACCGTCACGTTGGATCACACTTTACTTGTTGGTATTATTATTACTATTATTATTATTATTGTTATTGTAGGTAATATACATGTTCTTGTTCTATTGATATTAAATGTTATTGTTATCGTCATTGTTAGATTGAACATGGTTTAACGTTCATATATACGAATATATATGTATATGTGGATGTATAATTGAATTATTTCTTCGACTTGTACATTTATTATAGCGGTGGTAGCACCAACGGCAATAGCAATTGTAATAGCGATGATAATTGTAACAATAATGATAATAATGTATGAGGAAGGTAGATGCGGAATTAGGTATATGTTTATCTAAACCTCAGAGGTATTACCAAATTTCTATTGTCATATCAATGTCTATTCAGTGTTTAATTACATTGTCATGTTTGTTTTGTCAATTGATTTTTTATTTTAATTTATTTCCTAGGGGATAAATTATTTGGGTATTTTATTTTCTGATAAATAAATATGCAGGTAAATTTTGTTGGAAATTTATTTAATTTATCAGGAAAAGGTGGAGGCAAATGTGCTGAGATTAAAATATCAATTGAAGGAATTTTTTATGCGCGGGTCGAAAAATTTGATCTGATTTTACAAAGTAAAAAAGGATTCGTTAAAAGTAACACGTCATGAGTGTCAAAATTATCGAAAACGTAACCTTCAGTTTTAACACACTCATATGTTATTGGCAACACTTGAAGAGTGTTGAATTTGACATACGCTTTTGTGTTACTCGGACACTTCTCAAAAGTATTTTTTACATTATTTAATGTAAAGGTAAAATCAATGAAACAACTGTAGATAATTGATTCTTCAGCAGTGAAATATTCAAAATAACGATAATATTAGTAACAATAATAATAATAATAATAAAAATAATAATATTATGTATTGTTCAATACATATATACATACAATCATTTATTATTATTTTCTTAAAATGTTCTTAAAATTAATCTAATAAAATTATAAAATAAAATAAATAATAAAAAATGCCAGCCGATGATTATAATAGTGTGAATAGACGATGGGTAGCACGTCGTGCTTCCCCCCCAGAAAAATAACCGAGGCAATAGTTTTAACTTTTTACTTGAAATTATCCGAGAATTCTTTTGTTTCGGTCGAGATTATTTTTAACATATTTTGTGTGTTGATTTGACAGTAACATATAAAAAGTGTTACTTTCGTATAAAATAACATTTTTTTGTGTTAAAAATTTAATCGATTGTGACAGTTGAAACAAGATGAATAGTGTATGTTAAATTGACACACAAAAGTGTTGAAAATTCAACACTCAGAATTTTAACATACGCTTTTTTTTTACACTTTGACGATTCGTCTTTTACTGTATAGTCTAATTGGAGTAGTTGATCTGTTTTTGATTTTTTATAAAAATTTAGATGTTGTTTTAGAAAACAATGGGATTACGGGCAGACAAAACTAGATTAATTCTTGAACTTTAAAAAACTTTAGTTTTGAAAATTATCAAGGCCAAAAAATTATTTTTTTTTTTTTGTACCTAGTATATTTTATGGTAATAAATATAATATTTATTCACATGATATTAAAACATTGCGATACTTGGGTAAGGGATAATTAGACGTGTGCTAATTTAGTGTATGATATTTTGACGTGTCATTCTGTCTGTGATATTTAGACATGCAACCCTCATTAAGTATTTGGTATCAATATAGCTTCGAGCAAAATGAACCTTAACAAAAAATTTTGAAATTTACAAATTTGTTCCAATTTTCTAAAAAATAAACTGGGTCTGTTTTTTAAAATTTTATATATTTTATACATTATCAATAATAATTTCTCAAAATTAAAGAAATTTGGATTAATAATTAGGTCCATTATATATTTTTATCCTTTAATTTATAAAAAAAACATGTGCCCATTTTACCCCAAGGACTTAATTTGTAACCCTCTCTCCCTGTACTGAATAATTAATTATTAATTTAAAAATTGAATTAAAAAG
Source organism: Microplitis demolitor (assembly GCF_026212275.2). Taxonomy (NCBI): domain Eukaryota; kingdom Metazoa; phylum Arthropoda; class Insecta; order Hymenoptera; family Braconidae; genus Microplitis; species Microplitis demolitor. The sequence continues at coordinate 5,404,938 of NC_068545.1, forward strand.
TAAAAATTTTTTACAAAATTTGGTAATAAAAAGAAAAAAAAATCGATTTAAATGAGAAATTTAATATGAAGGCAACTTTAAATTTGGTACAAGACAATGAAATATTAAACAAGGAAACATGAATTTTAATCAACGAAATGTCAGTCATGTAAAAGTTTTGAAATAATTAATGGGATTTAAATTATGAACGATTGCGGCGGCGATAAAGGAGACGTCGGTGTGGTTCTAATATATAATTTCTGTATTTAAGTTTGTGATTTTTTATTTTATTTCCAGGCGCTACGCTTTTGTTCGAAGTTGAGCTGATCAATATAGGAGACGCTAAACCATCGACAAATGTTTTCAAAGAGATAGACATTGACAGTGATAATCAATTGTCACGTGAGGAGGTGAGCAAAATGGCAAGATCTATTTTTTTTTTTTTTTTTTATATATTATCTATCCAGTGGGATTGAAGGTGATGGATTTCTTATAATTTTTCCACACCAATTTACTAAAAGACTACTCTACTAAATTGCATTATAATCCCAGTAGTTTAAGTAGCTCTTTATACATACAGCAGGGTATTATGGTCATGTAAAAATTAATTTCTTACATTCTGCGGACAAAGAAATTACTAATTTTTAATTTTCTTAAAAAATGTTCAGGAAAATGGGGTTGCTTAGAAAAATGATTAATATTTTTTACGAAATTTTAAATAAAAATTTAAAAAAAAGTATAAAAATAAATTACGATTTCTAAAAAAAAATTTGGAAACTCCATTTCTCCGGCCCTACACGGAAAAAAATTATGCTCATAATTTGAATAGTTAGTAGTTTATTTTCGACTTAAAATTAGTATATTCGATACTAATATCAGACCAGGATCGATATATATATTACAAAATGGCTATTATTTATATTAAAATTTGATACACATGCAGCAGCAAAATTCGTAAATTCGTATATTAAAATTAATATGAAAAAAAATCGATAAATTGCTATCTACAGTTATTACTATTCAAATAAACAGAAAAATTTTAAAAATGAGGAACTGAAAAATTAGTAAACGTACATATTAATATATAAAGATCTAGTATACGAATTTTTCATTTTATTATTTACCACTTATTCGATATATGTATATAATAAATTAATTTATAATAACGAATAAATAACATTTTATATTAATTATTAGTCAGTGGGATAGAATTTATAAAATAAGAGTTAAAAATTTTTGGTATTTTTATGAGCAAAAAATCAGTATCTAGTATACTAATTTTTCATTTTATTATTTACTACTTATTCGATTTATGTATATTGTAAATTAATTTATAATGATGAGCAAATGATATTTTAAGCTAATAATTGATCAGTGATATCGAATTTATAAAATAAAAGTTTGTAACTTTTTCAATTTTCGGCTGGAAAAATCAGTATCTAAGATAGCAATTCTTAATTTGACCAATCATTACTTTTTAATAGATTATGCCATAAATTAATTAACTTTCATTAATAAGTCACGTGTTATACCTAAAAGTAACAATATTTACTTATTTTTTGAAACAATTAATAGTAATTTTTAGGAATCTACAAAAATTAGTAAACTACTTTGCATTAAGTATATAATAGTACTAATTATTAATAACAGATTCCACTTTCTACTATTATTTATTAATTTTTAATATTCTGTTTTTCCGTGTAATCACCTAAAAATTAATTAAATAATTTTTTTTATTTTTAATCAATAGTCAAAATAATAATTCTTATTTTAAAAAAACAAAATTCATTATCACAATTTTTATTAAATTTTTTTTACTCTTCTTTAATAATTTATTCAATCAATTAATTCAATTTCTTTATTATTTTTCCCATCAACTTCATGAATTTTATGAAAAAAAAAAAAAAAAAAAAAAAAAAAAAAAAAAAAAAAAACATTGAAGAGCATTATTTATAAAGAGCATGAATTGATTATTGATTAATGATTACTAAGATAAATTATAATTATACCTCTGGTAATAATGAATAAAAAAAAAAATAAATGAAACGTATGTAATGAAATGTTAATCAGGTGAGCGAGTACTTGAGGAAGCAAATGGTGGAAGCGGATCAAGCCGGAGAGACCAGCGACGAGATGAAAAAAATAATCGATGACCATGACAAACTAGTGGAGGAAATATTCCAGCACGAGGATGTCGACAAAAATGGGTTCATTTCGCACAAAGAATTCAGTGGCCCCAAACACGACGAGCTGTGAGACATTATTGTCTCGACGTCTTCCGCAATATCACAACTCATGTGTATTCATCAACATTAATATCAACACCCACATCAACATAAATATCAACATCAACGTCAACATCATTAAAATCTTATCTGTCATTATATTGCGGTAAACTCATTCATTTCCGGTAAAGAAAGTTACTTTCTAATGAGAATCCAAGACAAACAACCAAGTGCGCCAAACCAAATGCGTATATATCAAATATATATATATGAAAGATGTGCGAATAATTAGTTACAAATATTCGTATAAAATCGAGTAATTTGAATTTTTAAAAAATTTTAATCATTCGAAAAAATTTTAATTATTATAAAAATTTTTTTATAATTTTTTATGTTAAAATTTAATATCCGAAATTTGAACTGAATATTTGAATTTTAATTTACAACTCAGATTTGAATCAAATAATTTGAAAACTGAATAAATATTTGAATTTTTTAAAAATTTGAATTATTTGAAAAAATTTGAATTATTTATAAATTATTGTAAAAAATTTTTTATAATTTATTACAAGTGGGTTAAAATTTAATATTCGAAATTTGAACTGAATATTTGAATTTTAATTTACAATTCAGACTTGAATCGAATAATTTGACAACTGAATAAAAATTTGAATTTTTTAAGAATTTGAATTATTTGAAAAAATTTGAATTATTTATAAATTATTGTAAAAAATTTTTTATAATTTGTTACAAGTTAAGATTTAATATTCGAAATTCAAACTAAATATTTGAATTTTAATTTACAATTTGAAATTAGATCGAATAATTTGAAAACTGATTAATAATTTGAATTCTTCAATTCAAATTTTATTCACACATCCCTAAAAAAAAAATATATATATATATATATATGTATATTTAAGGATATGCAAATAATTCGAATTTGAATTTTTGAAAACTTAAAATAATTCGTAAGTTTTTTAAAAATATGAACTATTGTAAAAAATTTCATAATTTACTACTCGAAATTTGAACTGAATATTCGAATTTGTATTAAATAATTTTAACTTGGATCAAAAAATTTGAAAATTGACGAGAAATTCAAATTTTTCTATTCAAATGTTATTCACACATCTCATATAAATATATATATATATATATCTTCTTAATCGGAAATAGAACATGATGATCGATAAAAACAGACATTTGCATTCTACTTAACATTCCGGAATACCAAACAATTGAAATCAAATAAAATAAAATGATTTCCCGAAATATTAACGACTAAAAAAACTAGTTAATATATAAATATATAAATATGAGATTAAAATCATCTCAATATAAAATGTGTACAGAAATCGATATTAGTAAAAATTTGTTTGTTTTTTTTTCTTTTTTTAATTTGTCTGTTATTAAAAATGTAATTACATGCTTGGCTTTACTTGGGCATTTAATAAACTAAATTTTTGAATTATTAAGTAAAATAATTAAGTGAGCAGATATGTGTAATATTTTAAATGAAACTTTCCATTTTTACATTTTTTAAGTGAATAAAAATATTGTTGTTAATTATTAATTATTAATTACTGTAATTACAAGTAGTGAAAAAAAATTATTATTAATAATAATAAAAATAAAATCTTCCTTGGGTTCATTATTAAGATGAAGTAAATTTATTGATTGAATATATGAGAATATATAGGAAAGGCAGGTGGAAGTGAGTGAGTAGAAGTATGTGGTGATTTTAAAAATAAAATATATAATAAATATGGACATATGAATGAGAGATTTATGTGTAAAATGAGCGTTGTCTTGAAGCTATCACTATATTGTAACTTACATGATTTTTATTACTACATTATATTGTATATTGTTAAAGCTGGATGAAAGTTAATGATAAAAAAAAATCCTGTGTCTTGTACACAGTTTTGTTAATAAAAAAATTTTGAAAATATTTTTTGTCTTTATTTATTTTATTTATTCCTTTTGTAAGCTACTCTTTCCTCGATACTGAGCCTTGTGCTCGCTATGCATCTTGAGGCCCGTAGTTTCTGACGTCAGGAGCTACCCCCAGTCTGTGACAAGGTTCACCCTCACTAGAGAAGGACGAGATGGAGATTGAAGCGTATGAAGAAGAGGCCTTCCGACGGGACTCCGAGAGGACCCAGCGTGACGTCATCTAGCTATTCTCACCCATCCATTTATTACATCACTTATTACTAACTGTCCGTATTGTACGATTAGTTGTCAAGTTTAATAATGTTTAATTGTTAAATAAATATTTGGTTTTATCTACTAGCAAGTGAAATATATTAAAGTGCCCTTCTCACAATTTATTTATTTACATCTAAATACAGAAGTTAAGTACAAATAACAAGACTAGAATGATACAATAATTAATAAATTTGGCACTTGATTTGATAACTCAATAAAATTTTGACAAATGTTTTAGTAAAAAATTTTAAATTAAAAAACCGCGGGAATTTTCAGCGGTAATTCAAAGGAAGTTATAATTAATTTTGTAAATAGTATTTCGATTAAAATAATTAAATTCACATAAATTTCATAACTGCAGGAAATTAATTTTTATTTTTTTGAAAATGTGAAAGTTCAGTGGTTTTAATTCAAGGAGAAAGTATACAGGAAGTTGTTAATTGAATAAAATTAACTTGTGTATTTAAATTGCCGCGAAATATTATAAATTTATATATACATAAATTGTTAATTTTATTTAAAAAAAAAAAAAAAAAAAACGCTGGAAAAAATTAATTCATTTTAAAATTAAATTAATATTAAAAAAAAATATGCATTCAAATTAAAAATTTACAAATCTACCGGAAGTGAGCATAATTAATTACCATAATTTGAATATGTATACAAAAATTAATTCTCTCAAATATTCCCACAAATGTTTTCTCTTTGAAGACAAAAAAATTCACTTGCGACAACTGAAATTCTTAATATAAAAAAAATTGGACACAATAATCGCAATAAATAAAACAAGGATTTAATTTTAAATGAATTTATTTATCACTCGTTAAACATTTAAACATCCGTACAATAATTTAAATAAAAATAATTATTATTTATAATTATAGTTATATTAAATCAATAATAATTACATAGTACACTTTCAAAATAATTAAGCAATTACATTTATTATTTATATATTTATATTAACGTCCGTTTTGAACCATTATTTGATTAATTGTTAAGAAAAGTTTTTTTTTTTGCGATCAGAAAAAAAAAATTATAAACGGACTCACACTTGATTTCATTTCTTCTCCATTTATCACAGTCACTTCAGTAGACAAACAAAAAATATTCAATTTGGTGCAATCGATTATATAAATGTTGAAACCATATATATGTGTACATATATATATCTATATATAGAAATCAAAATCAAATTACATATGGCATTCAATAAAAGAGCTTCATATATTTTTTTTAATAAAAAAAATTATACCCAATATTAAAAAACTTTTAAGCTGTCCATTTTACCCCCTTTTTTTTCTAAATATCAATCGTATATAAATTAAAATATTACCAAAATTTTAATTTGAAAAATATAAATCTTAGATGAGAATTTAAAATAAAAAAAAATAATAATGAAAAGATGAAATAAAAATTGAATATTAAATCGTTAAAATTATATATTAAATTTATAAGCTACATCGTCATAATCTTTAGTGACATTTACGGTAGACAGAAGTAGTAATAGCTGGGATTGTAGCATCAAATAGCAGTAGTAGTAGTAGAAGTAGTAGCAGTAGTACAAGTAGTACAAATTATAAGTAGTATAAACGTTAAGTTGTTACGTCAACGAGAGAATCTCGCTCGTCGCTTTGTCCTAGTTATATATATATATATATATCGTGTCACTAACTCCAAAAAAACATATATTTTTATGCGCTCTTTTGGCTGTAGTTACCAAAGTTAAAACCAAAATAACGTAGAACTTTTTTTTTAAACGTAAATCGTATTGTAGATTTATTCTAAAGCTGTAATTTTTTTTTTAATTTTTAGGTACAGCAAGACCTCGTTGTAAGACTAGTTCCGGGCTCTAAGGGATAAAATTCTTATAATTAAAATTCCGAGCGCCAAAGTTTGAATTTTAAAAAAAGAATTTTAAAAAAGATCAATAATCGTTTTTATTACGAGGAACACTATTAATTTATTTACCTGGTTAACACGTTTTATTTATATGTATTAGGGTGGTCGTTAAAAATTACATTTTCTTAGGCGTCCCAAAAAAAAGCTTCTTTTTAGTGAAAAAATACCTGGGGAATCTAGTTTTTTCGCTTTAAGTAAAAAGAACACGTGCGGCAGGACGACCAAAGTTCATTTTTCGATACAATTGTGGTTTTTTAAAAATATCTCATAAAATATGCAGATTAAAGGAAAAAGTCATAGGAACTATTTTGTAGAAAATCAAATTCTTGACAAAAAAGGTCGTGTTCATTTTTGTTATAAAATGTATATTTACGAAGATATTTAAAAAAAACTTTTTTAGATCTTATCAATTGAGCATTTAAAGAATTACGAATATTAAAAATAACGTTTTTTTTTAAATATAGACAACGTTGTAACTCGTAAAATATCAATCATTAATGCTTGTTATAGATTCTATATACTTAGAAAAATATTATTTTCAAAATTTGTAATCCTTAAAACGCTCAATTCAGATCTAAAAAAAGTTTTTTTAAAATATCTTCATAAATACACATTTTTTAAAAAAAATGAATATTACCTTTTTTGTCAAGAATTTATTTTCCTTCAAAATTGTTCCTATGATTTTTTCCTTTAATCTGCATATTTCATGAGATATTTTAAAAAAACCTTGATTGTATCGAAAAATAAATTTTGATCGGCCTGCGGCACGTGTTCTTTCTCCTTAAAAAGAAAAAACCAAATTCCCCAGGTATTTTTCACTAAAAAGAAGCTTTTTTTTAGGGCGCTTGAGAAAATTTAATTTTTAACGACCACCATAATATGTATATACATCTTATCGCGATTTTAGTTGTAGTGTTCCTTAGTCTTATTGCGATTGAGAATGAGTCTTATAACGAGGTCCGATCGTATTAATTAAATCTACAAAACGATTGATGATGAACAAAAAATTACACTCCCTTTTGATTTTAAACTTAGTGACTAAAGCCAAAAGGGCGTATAAAAATATAAGTAATTTTGAAACTAGTAATGGGAAATATACATATATATATATTATTATATTTTTTAAAAATTTAAATAGTAGTTTGCTGGCTATTCAATCTCGTTAGCGTTGCCTGAGGCACCATGGCGCAATTATAATAATAATATTCATAAAAATTATATCACAGTAATTTTTTTTTTTATATTTTAAAAAGATTATTTAAATCAGTAGCCCTTGATGTATGCTGCAATATGTTTTTTCTCTTCTTCTGACAGTCCATTCTTCAAGGTCCTACGCACTGTAATAATTTAAAAAAAAATAAAATTAAATAAAAATTTACAATAAAATAATAAAAATTATAAATATATGAGTGTAAAACACAAATCACTAAGGTTAAGATATTGAAAGCAATCAATTAAAGGGGATTTAAATATTCCGAGGTAAACTATTGCAAGCAGTCATGCTTTTGATTTGCAGTATAAAAATGAACAGCCTCACTGAATACGCGCATGCAAATTTACTCCCTTGTGAAGAGAAGAGAAGAGAAGAGAAGAGAAGAGAAGAGTAAGGGGTTTGTAGAGTATGTACACTATGTACTGTTAGTATATATGCGGTATTGGAGAGTATAAATCCGATGTAATTGATGCAGCTATAATATATATCGTACTCATATCAGATATACCTTAAGGTACATAATTACTGATGTACTCTAGTTAAATATCAAATTCTCCTTTGTTTACATTGAATCCCAATTGATACAGATCTCTAATTATTTTTATTGGTAGACTATTTACTTTTTTTTTTTTTCATTCAAAAAAATTTCTTTGAGTTGTTAATAAATAAAAAAAAAATTTTATTTCTGTATGGCCAATTGATTTTTAAAAAACTAAATTTAATTGGAATATTTTTTTTTTATTGTTTAAAAAATTTTTAAATTTTATGTAAAGGCTTTAATAAATATAAGCATGGAAGCTATTAAATTTGAAAAAAAAAAATGATTTATTTTTGAAATTTTTTTTATTCCAATCTGACATAAAAAGAAATTTGGAAAAAAATCACTTTTTTAGGATAATCCTAAAGTTAGCGGAAAATTAAAAATATACGGATTTTTTTTTAACTCTATTATGAAAAAAAAAAATAAACTAAAAAAATGCGCATGTAGAAAATTTTGAAAATTGTAGGTGCAATTTTTTAAATATTTTTTTTTTTAAATTTATCGTTTTTAAAAAAATTAAAAAAATATTAGACGTCGGCTAACTTATGATCCTGAAGTTACCAGACAATTAGTAGTTTTCGGATTATGTTTTTTAATAAACCAATTACAAAAAAACAAAAACTAAAAATATGCACATGTAGGAAATTTACAAAACTACCAGTGCAATTTTTCAAATTTTTTTTTTTTATAATTTATTGTTCAAAAAAAGTCCTAAAATTATTAGATGTGGGCTAACTTCAGCATCATAAATTAGCTGACGTTTAATTATTTTTGGATTTGTTAAAAAACGATAAATTATGAAAAAAAAAAATATTTAAAAAAATTGCACTTGTAGTTTTTAAAATTTTCTACATGCGCATTTTTTTAGTTTATTTTTTTTCTTCAAATTTAATTGTTAAAAAAAAATCAAAAAATTTAAAATTGTCTGCTAACTTCGGGATCGTCTTACTTCCGTATCATTTGTCTTCACCATAAATTATTAGTTTCTTAACAAAAATTTCTTACTTCAAACGATTAATTTATTTAAATTAAATAAAAAAAATTTTAACTCAAGAATATTTACCTTGAAAAAAAATTTTTTCTTTTAGTCTTTAAAAATTCAAACTAAAGTATTTGCATAAATATCAAAATATGTATGATTAAAAAATTAAAAAAAATTTTTTCCAAATTCAAAATTATCCCGATTCATAATTTCACTTTTTTTTTTTTTTTATACGGATGACTAATTTTAAAAAAAGAATGCTATGAATAAATAAAATTATAATTAACAGTAAAAGTATTAAATAAAAAAAATGAAGAGGGAATTTATCGAAGCGAATTATGAAATGAGCTGACATTCTTATTCTCGTAAACGAATTAAATTAACTAATATATTTAATTACACATCTATAAATTCTTTATGTACTCGAGAGCAGTAGAGCGCATTACTTATACTTTAATAACCAAAAATATATTTTACTTTGATACAAATTTATATAAATTTTCATGTTTAAAACCTTCTTAACTCATACCACCTTAATTTTCTCCATAATACTCTCAGCGTCCTCGTAAACTCCCTATATATATTTAAGATAAAAAATAATTATGTAAATTAAACCCTAATTATTTCGCGTAACAGCTTCTATAAAGGATTTAATTAATAATAAAATACAGATTAAAAAAAAAAAAAAAGGAAATTTAATTATCTTATTATACAAAATTGTAATCACATAGAATAGTGGATTTTAATTAACTAAAAACATAATTTTACGATTGAATTAAACGGGGATTTAGATTGATTACGCGGCTCAGGTAATTTACGTTGTCGCGAACACATAAATTAGAGTAAGTAATTTTTTAATTTAAATGTGTGTATGTTTACATTTAATTGGACTAATGATACAACAATCGGTAGATTATGGACGTGTGTATGAGCACTCTGAGTTGTTACATTAGCTAGGGTCGGTACTATGTAACAAAGTAAACCAAACCATTTAACTATTCTCTCAAATCGTACATGTTAATCCGATTGACGTTGTGACAATGCTCAGTCCTATCTCTCTTGCTGGCTCTTTACTATTCTATTCTCTCTGTGGGTTACTGGATATTAATTGTCGAGGAAAATAGAGAATAGAGATTATATGTGTATATATAGAGATATATAAAGAGAGAGAAAGAGAGAGATGAGAGATATGTATGTATGTAATGTAATCATGAATAGGAATATAATGAATAGTGTGTAGAGAAATAGTGATAACAAGACAGATAACGCAATCGATAAGTTATTGTATGTATACCTTTAGTTATGTAATTAATGTCAAATATAATGTATATATATTAGACTGATTCAAAAAAATCGACTATTTTTTTTCTTCTTTATTATATAGAAAATATTGTTGGAAATGACGAAACAAAATACTGTGAAAGTTTGAGCTCTTATTAATATTAACAGCTGCCGCATCGCAATTTTCTATTTCCCGTTTAAATAACATGGAAAAATTTACTTTTTAAGCTTTGGAATTTTGTAGCTCAGTGTGGGACCAATACTTTTGAATGTTAAAGACATATTCTTATGGGAAATTTGACGCTCTATAAAAATGGTGTCTTATAATTTTTCGATATTTTTATTTCTTCAAAAGTTATTCGAAGTCAAAGTTAGATTGACGACAAATTTTTACATTTTTTAAATTTTTTGACGCAAACATCAATTTTTTCGGAAAATTTTATAGGACCTTTTTTGTAGAGCATTTTATTTACTATAACTTATCTTTGAGAAAATTTTCGATATTTTTCACGAGTCGTAAATTATTTGCAATTAACTGAAAATTTCAATATAATTACTTTTAAGCTACAATATTTAGATTTTTTAAGAACATTTCCAGTTAATTGCAAATAACGACTTGTGAAAAATATCGAAAATTTTCTTCAAGATAAGTTATAGAAAATAAAATGCTCTACAAAAAAGGTCCTATAAAATTTTCCGAAAAAATTGATGGTTGCGTCGAAAAATTTAAAAAATGTAAAAATTTATCGTCAATCTAACTTTAACTTCGAATAACTTTTGAAGAAATAAAAATATCGAAAAATTATAAGACACCTTTTTTATAGAGCGTCAAATTTCTCATAAGAATATGTCTTTAGCATTCAAAAGTATTGGTCCCACCCTGAGCTACAAAATTCCAAAGCTTAAAAAATAAATTTTTCCATGTTACTTAAACGGGAAATAAAAAATTGCGATGCGGCAGCTGTTAATATTAATAATAAGAGCTCAAACTTTCACAGTATCTTTTTCGTCATTTCCAACAATATTGTCGATATAATGACGAAGAAAAAAAATAGCGGATTTTTTTGAATCAGTCTAATATATATAGATTAGGATGCTTATTAAAAATTAAATTTTCTCAACTTGTCATTAAAATGGAAATAACTAGAAAACAATGCAGAATTTAAAAAAAAATTATCAAGGATAATTTGTAGGAAATAAAATTGTCTACAAAAAATATTAATGACATTTTATGATAAGTCCGATAGTTTCGCCGGAAAAGTAAAAAGATCTCGAAATTTACTCTAACTTGACTTCGAGATCCAATAACTTTTGAACATATGGATTTATCAAAAAATTATAAGAGACTTTTTTTGTAGAGCTTTGAATTCCCTAAAAAAATGTATGCTGGGTTTACTCGTACGATGAGCCATTGCCGTGATTAAAAATTCAAAACTAAAAAAATTTTCTTTTCTGTTATTTAAATGGGAAATCAAAAATCACGAAACGCCACCTCTTAATATTAATATATATATATTATATATTATTTTGTGTATGAAATAAAATAAAATTGAAACAATGCCTCTAGGGAGAGATGCTGCTTATTTCAATAATTAATAGTAAATAATTATTGTATAAATTACAAGCCGTGTAAATATCAAAATTAAAAAATTAAAATAACGAAATATTGAATTTTCCGAGCGCGTTTAATTTTTTAAAAATTTTGCTTCGTTATTCACGAAACAAAGAACCGCGAATCCTTTATTAAAGATTTAAATTGTTAAAACAAACATATTTATATAACATTTTATTTTATTTTGCATTTCCATTGATGGGCACTAGCACTGCGTAGTCTCCTTTGCGTTATATAAGCAAATAAATGAAATTTTTTTTAGCATAAACAAAAAAATATTAAATACTAAAGCCGTGTTGTTATTAATTAATGTATCCATTAAACAAAACTTCACTCATATTCACCTCGAATTTTTTTTTTTTTTAGTAAGAGATTAAAATGTTATTTCAAAATCATACTCAGAAAAAATAATTACCAACATTATTTCGAGGAAAAATATTTTTAAATATATATTCAGCAGATAGTAAAAAACATATCTAGTCGAAAAATTTTCATATTTTTTCTCGCATAGCAAATTAAGGTCGGGAATATTATATTCATTATGTGACATACAAAGTATTCAATAAGTTTTGAATTTCAAAGAAAAATTCAAATGTCAAATTTATTCCTACATTTTATAGCAAAAAAAATTGTGACAATTCTCCCACTTTTATTTTACGGAATGAGATAATATTAAATGAAAAAAAAAATTTTTTATGAAAAATGCTTTTTTTAAGGTCATGCAAAAAAATCCACACGTGTTAAAAAAATATCCGTCGAAATAAAAACAAAATCAAACAAAAATTAATTACTTACACTGAAACAAAAAATAATTTTTTAAAAATCAATATTTTCTGAGTAAATTAATTGAAATAATTACATATTTAATTAGAAAAATAAAGTTCTCAACAGAAGAAAATTTAAATTTATTTATGAGTGTGAGTGTAGCAGACATCAAATTTAAAAATATAAATAATTAAAAAAAAATATTTATAAAAAATGCACTTATTAATTACAAATTTTTTTAAATGCGCATTTTTTAAAAATTTAATTTTATTAATTATTTACTCTATTTATTAAGAATTTTAAATTTGTCTAATGGATGCTACATTCATAGTCATATTTATTTAGATAATTAAAAGAAACAGCATTTTTTTTTATTAAGAAAATCTTTTGATTATCAACTAAAAAATTCATGAAATTAAAAAATTTTATAGCATACACTGTAAAAAATTTGTGGCGTAAATCCGGGGAAATGCAGAAAGGATGACTATTTATTTATTTGATTCCCTCGAAGTGAAATTCACATGATACTGAAATTAGCCGACGTCTAATAATTTTTGAATTTTTTTTTCAAGCAGCAAATCATAAAAAAAAATATTTGAAAAAATTGCACTTATAGTTTTTTCAATTTTCTACATGTTCATTTTTTCATTTTTTATTTTTTTGTAATTAATTTGTCGAAAAAAAAATCCAAAAACTTTTAATTGTCTGTTAACTTCTGGATCATAAATTTACTTCAGAAAAATCGGAGTGAATTTGAATTTAAATAAAATCCAGATCCCTCCAAAATTGCTCTTTTAAAAAACTAAACTCCATATTTACTCTGCACGCAGAGTGATTTTTAAAAACTCCGAAACTTCAAATGATCGAGTGAATTACTATTTAAATAAAATTCAAATTTACTCCTGATACTGGTTAGCCGACTGATAATAATTTTTGAATTTTTTTTAGAAACGATAAATCATATAAAAAATTTTTTTCAAAAAAATGCACCTGTAGTTTTTTAAATTTTCTACAAGTGCAAATTTTTAGTTTTTTTTTATCTTCGTAAATTATTTTTTAAAAAAATTCAAAAAAATTTCAATTGTCGTCTAACTTCAGTATCATAATTTACTCCAATTTTTTACGATCCTGAAGAAGACAATTAGCAATTTTCGGATTTTTTTTTTCACAAATCAATAAAAAAAAAAAATGCACATGTAGAAAATTTCAAAATCTACATGTGTAATTTTTTAAAATATTTTTTTTTTTATAATCTAATTTAAAAAAAAATCCACAAAGTAGACGTTAACTAATTAGTACCATAATTTCTTACAGTGTAATTTCGTATAAATCGAAAATATAATTTTTCTGAATTATTTTTTATCTCAATGTTTAAAAAAAGATTATAAAAACCAGCGAACCTTTTATCAATAATAATTATAATTTTCGTTGTTGTGAAAATATAAAACAGTAGATATACTAAATACATATATCGCGTGTTTCTTTAGGGTCGGTACCCCATTGACGTCGTGTTGTTCTCGCGGGTGCGTGATCGTTTCACTGTTGAGAAAGAAATATAATTGTTTATAAGCCAAGTACATGTACCCATTAATAAATAAATAATTAATAATTAAAAAAAAAAAAAATAATCAGGACCATCACCACACCCCTTAGTATTTTTCATACAACCGTTGGTATATTTTAAAAATATATAATATCAGGCCATTAACATCACACTAATGGGCAATTTATTAAGTAAATTAGTGCTTAGATTATATATTAAATAGTAGTAATAATTATAATAATTCCTGGAGAAATGTGTCTTTGATAATTAAAATAAATAACTTGTAATAGAGAAGAGTTTGAATAGGAACCATTAAAATTAAATTGTCAATTAAAAGCTCGGCTCGTAGAGCAGTAATTGACCATTATCGCAAGTATTCAAGTATCAAGGAACTTTTTAGTCTATTGTATATTGAAATCGTCTAAAACTTTACGGACTTTACTCTGTTGATGTCGACTAGTGTAAATTTGCGAGGATCTAAATCCCTTGCCGCGACTTTTCGCTCCCTATTTAATTTTGTTCTAATAAATGGGACAATTTTTACGGATTACACAATTACGGTTACGGTCTTTGTAAGTTGACGTGACGAGGGACAATTAATCACGGGTTAAAAGCTTCGGGTTCAAGCTCTACCGTCGATATGACAGGTTTGAGCTTTTAACTTTTTGGTAAATTTATATAGAGTATGGGGTAGATGGAATATATATGTATATATATATATATAATAATAATTTCAACAACTATTAACGAGATCGGAAGTACGTCAGGTTGACTGACCGACGTTTATCGTTTGAAGTAAAGTGAAAGTAAAATGAATATTACGAAAATATATAGAGAACATAAAAGCTAAGTTGGGTTGCCGGTAACCACGTGAGGGTTTTTTTCAAGAGGGTGCCCCGTCGTTTAGTAACGACTGTATTCGTTGGGTAAAATCAATTTCCGTAAGCGATCAAGCTGAACGAGTAGAGGTTGCTGTTCTATAGAGAGACTCATGTTCGCTTCGTGTATCTCATGTGGGTTTTATACGTACGTATGTACGAACGAGTGAACATATATTGTATTGGAGGTAAAGTATATCTATAGAGATGTATAGGAAATGTATGGAAGGAGTGAGTAAACGTACATACGAACGAATAAAGGTACTCGCGCGGCAAGGCGTAAATCGCGTAAATCGTTGCGCCTAAATTGCTCTTATCGATTTGCAGGAGAACAACCGATTTAACCAGTTCATTTATATACTTATATTTATATATGTATATGTGGAAATTGGGAATTTCTGAATCACATTCGATTCGTTCAATATGTGAACAAATATCGTATATAGTCAACTATCCGTCATATGCCGGGTCTAGGTGATGTAGGGGGAATTTTTCTTAGAAATTCAGTCTTCCCATGACTGTAGATTTAGTTTTGTCCTCGACTACTCGTTATAAGCCTGATTTATTATGATTCTGACGTTAGCCGACGTGTGATAATTTTTGAATCTTTTTGAAAACGATAAAATTAAAAATAAATATTTTAAAAATTGCACCTGTAGGTTTTTAAATTTTCTTTATGTGCATATTTTTAGATTTCTTTTTTTTTTTAAATTAAACTGTTGAAAAAAGAATTTTTAAATTGTTGAGGAGGTTCAAGTGAAACTAGTGAGTCAAAGTAGTGTTTGAATTTTTCTAATTGCTAAATTCTCTTAATAGTTACAAAAATTTATTATTTTCATTGATAGTAACATAGCGAATTCATAAATTAATAATTATTAGTTATTTAATGAAAGAAAGTAATGAAATTACTTGGTTATTTTTGACTCATGGTTTTATAAAAAGATGTGGCAGCAACGCGTTCTAATTTCTTAAACATCGATATTCAAATTAAAGCGGGAAAAATTTATTTCTAATCTCGTCTCTCTTTTTAATGTATTTCTATCTTTGTTTTTTCTCTGAGCTGCTTCCGCGACGTTGGAAAACCCCCAATAATATGCATCTCTGTCGATGAACGAGATTAAAAAATAAAGTTTAACTTGAATTATTTAAATAACTACAACGGTAACACTTTAATGTTAAAATCTTATCATATTCTAAAAATATTAAAGTTTATGGCATGTGGTTTTTTATTTCTTAAACTTGGGAGGTTAATAATGAAAAAAATAAGACATGACGGAAGCTTGTCCGCCATAAGAGCCTGTGTATAAGAACTTTAAAAACGTCATTTTTAAATCTTTTTTTCTAAAAAACTAGACGGTGGATCATATTCAAATTTTGAGAATACATAAAGGACTTATTTATATATATACTTTCAAATCTTGAAGTTGGAAAATCCTTATTCCATTCGATTCGCTCGAACCTCCTTAATTGTCTGCTTTTGAGATCATGTTTTATTTTACAGTCGACTATCCGTCATAGGCTTCGTCTAGGGGATGTAGGAGAAATTTTTTTTGGGGTTTCAGTCTCTACACTACCGTGCGTTTAGTTTTGCTAATAATAATTATAATGATGAAGGTATTAATGACAACAATAATTATATATATATATATATATATATATATATATATATATATATATTGTATATCATTTAAACTTTTAAATAATACAGAAGATTTAAATGTAATTCGTGATCACAATTATGAATAATAAATTATATTTTGCTGAGTATTGATTCAATTATTTTCCGAATCATAGATACTAAATTTTCATTATTAATTTGTCTATTTTTTAGTATTCTCCATTTATAATTTTGACAATTTTACAAAGGCTTATAACCGGCTGTCTGGTATAAAACAAAAAAATCATTAAGTAGGGGAAGTTTTCGAGATTTAGTATCTACGGATTGAGGGGGAAAGGCTTATAACGGGTAGCCAATTACATAGATATACATGAGGACAAATATATTTTTTTTTTATTTTTAAGTCTCACTAAAAAATATCGAACTGTCATTAAAATAAAAAATGTGATCGTAATAAAATAAAAAAATAATTATATTTTTTTAGCAGTTAAGAATTCATTTGCAATGTACTAAAAGTATGAATACTAATTTTCTGGGTATTTTAACAAAATAAATATTTTAGTCTTTAGGTGACTTTCGATATTTCCCCTTAGAAATAAAACTCTGAGTTGACACTCTAAAATTAATCGATGGCTTTGTTTGAAAAATGGAAATTTTAACGAGTTAATATTAATGTTTTAAACTCGCGTGAGCAAACAACACATTTTTCAATTTAATGTTTTTTTAAATTTTTTAAATTTTTGTCTTAAAAAAAATAATCATATATTTTTGTAATATTTAATTAAAAAATTACCGAAAGTTTGAAAAATTCATAAATTTAAATATCTTGATGACTAGTAAATTTTAAAAATAAAGTAAATAATTTTTAAACTAATATATATTTCTATAAAAATATGAAAAATCAATAATTTTATTTTTATATAGAATTTCTCATATTTCTTATAATTTACCCATTCACGTGAATAAATATTTTTTTTTTTTTTTTTTTTTTAAAAAGAAAGAAATGAAATTGAGGGTAGAATAACGTAGGGTGCGAATAAGGTGCAATTTTATAAATTTATCACAACGGTTTGTGACTTCCACCGCATTGCTCTTTATAAAAATCTATATATAAATATATAAAACTTATAAAGAGCAGTAAAATAATTTATATCAATAAAATATACCATAATAAATATAACTCTAAAAGTATAACTCAAGTAATGATATTTAATCGCAATGGAGTCACGTGCAGGGTGCAGGGATCGCACTTACAAGACTTACGATCGGCGTTTCGCGTCCTCTTGCGTTCCCGCGGTGTCGTCCGCGTAGATGGACACTTGGTCGCGGTCTTCACCAATGACTCGAGCAGCTCATCGTCGCCGTCCGTTACGTTTCCGTTGGTCGTTTCGTCTCTCAGGATAGGACCCAGAAGTGTGCGTCCTGAAACAAAAATAAATTACCCAGTGTTTAAAAAAAATAAATCGTTAGTTGATGAAATTTTTGGACGTCAGACTCCCGATAGTTTAAAATTTTAAAGTAAATTAAATATATATAAGAAACGTGACGTTAGCAGCTCATCAAATAATTTAAAAAATTTTTCTCGGTTTTTTTTTTCATTTTATTTTTTCGTTACGATAGAAAATCATTCATTTTATATTTATAAATATATATAAATATTTCTACGTATATATTTTAGTAATAATGGCTCAGTAATTTGTTATATTTACTCGTTTAGTTTTTTAAAAATTTTTTTTTTTTGACGTCAGTGCTAGTGCTGCGGTCCGTCACAATCCGTTTCCTTATATATTTAATATCAAAGAAATTTATTCAAGTTTTATTATTGCAAATAATAATTTTTTTTTTTAAATATATAAATTTGTGTACTATTAATTGATATATATATATCATGTATGGGGAAGTGGGCCCTATAATTTAAGACGAAGGGGAGGGGTCTAAAAAGTTAAAATTTTGCGTGACGTATTTTATGAACGAGCTCTAAAATACTTACCCTCTTTTCGTTGTCGTCGCCAAGGTAAAGTACCGTGAATACTTTCAACGTCTGAAATATCACTACCAAGAAGTTGCCTCAGTTCAGCGTCAGCTCGATCTTCTTTCGTACGAAATTTACCCACCTGTAAATAAAAAAAAAATTAAAGATAAAAAAATATATATTTGCAAGTGAACTGGCGAGTAAAAGAATGAAAAAAAATTTACGCGCAAGATCTAAGACACAAAATATATCTAGGATTTGATTAAATCGAGTGTTGAAAGCTAGAGGGTTCAAAGTAAAAGGGTAAAGTATCTATATATACATATATTGATATATATCTGTGTATAGAAGACTTTGATATCCTGAATATAAATATTTAAAATAAAAAATACTTGCCTCAGTTATCATTTTACCCCGTGTCTTATTCCTCTCACGATGATTTGCTTTTTTTTCTAGCTGCTGTAAAACACGTTCGCGAGTTGTTCTGTATTCCAACGCGAATTCAGATACAATTCTGCAGAATTCATTGGGCTTTGTGTCTTGGACACGATGCAAGGGAATACCAAGCCAGAGAATAAATTTGTGAAACCTATTGATTATTCGCCGATGAACGATACTCAGTACTATAATTCTTTCCGCACAATCGGCTAAAAAGTCTGACATTCTGTTAACAAAGGAAATAATTCAAATAAAAAATTTATATATAAATATATATTTTAAGTGTGTTGAGAAATAATATAACAATGTTTCAGTAAATAGTAAATAGTAATAAATTGTGTAATGGAAGACGGTATTGGGAAAGGTAAAGGCGAAGGCAATAGAAGGATAAAGGAAGAAGGGAGGCGGGAAGGGGGAGGGAAGTATGACGTATCAAAGGGCCAAAGTGATAAAGAAACAACGGAGTTGAGTAATTTAAAAAGAAATGGTGAAAAAAATATAAAAAAATAAAAAGAAAATGACGAAAAGAAAACGAGTAAAGCTTCAAGTAATTAATGGTGAGTCACTTGGGCTTTTGCCAACTTACTGGAGGGGAAAATCGGGCAAAATTTATTGGGCCTGCTCACACAGGGGACAACTCGTATCCTCGACAATTTACAGGATTTTTGGTTCTTAGATAAAAATTACTCAAGATTACAACTAATTCTTGTCTCAAAGATATCGTTTTTTTTTAACAGTTGATAAAAATAGTTATTAAATTTATATCCTGATAAATTTAAGCTTTTGATGGTCAATAAAAATTTTAAAATGTTTTTCCCGCAGTGACACAGAATTATTTTTAGTGACGGAATAATGAAATGAATATTTAATGGGAGACAAGCAGCGTTGAAATATTTTTTTTTGTCAAGAGAAAAATTTAAGCTGAGTTACAGTTATCAGAAGGCGGGTAATGGAATTGGCAGTGTCTAATTTCAATAAAATATTAATTTATTTATTTACTTATTTATAGTGTAAATATAATATAGATATTTTATTAGGATTCTTACTTTACTTTCATCATTGTTGAGCCATCGTGCTTGGCAATAAGCTTCAGATGGTCCCAAGAGGCTTTGCATTCACTCTCAAGCTTGCTGATATTTGACGCCAACTCGTCAAAATCAATCTTCGACGCTCGGGTTACTGCTCCGATCTGACGAATGAAATTCAAAGGAAAAAAAATTTTAAATATTGAGAGATAAAATGAAGAGATAAGAAAAAGAAAAGACCGTTCGGGATTTGAAATGAAAGTAGATTTCTCGTATTTCTTTATCTTAAACTTCGTGATAAAATTAAATTAAAAATTAATTTTATTTGGCATTTTTAATGAATTCAACTCGAAAACTGTCAAAACTAAACTAATTTTAAAATTTAAATTGCCACCTTTTTCTACATGGAAAAAGAGCAGTTGGAAAATTGAAATATCTGTATTTATTACAGTTTCGTATAGTAGTAAAGCGCTGCGGCTCTGAAACTAAAAATTACATTTTTATCCAGGCATAACAAATATTACAGTTTCAAACTCGATATTGTCCAGCTCTCTATACTAAACAGATTTTATAATTTTAAATTTTATTATAAAATTAGTTAAAATTACATTTTCGATCGTTAATATTACTATTCTGTATAGTAGTGTTCTTCTTAAGATATAGAATTTAAAAATTACAGTGTGAGCTGTGATTTTTCTCAGATCATTAATCATTCTCGACAATTGATAACTCACAGTGTAATTTTTATGTTATCAATAAATAAGAGGTATTATTTGAGAAAGCAAAAAATACATAACCAATAAATGTTAATTTTTACAGTTTGACCTATCAACTATTAACTTTTAAATAAAGCAACAATTCAAAATAAAAAGTAAATAATTCTTTAAAGATTTATTTAACTAAAATTACATTTAAAACTGTAAAATTTACTGCTTAAAATTGTGTTAATTTTATTACTATAACAAATTTCTAAAATTACAGTTTAAGCTTTAATGTTTGAAGATTTTTGCCCCGAAGGCTGTTTTCACTGTACAAACTGTAATTTTTCAACTGCTTTTTTTTCCGTGTGAATACTCAACCGATTTTTTAAATTTTTGAATCTGATCAAGATAATTGCCTAAAGAATAAGTATCTAAAATTTCAAAATCATCCGTAAAAAAAATTCAAAATTATAATAATGACATTTTTACCATAACACAAAAATCAATCATGTTACTCTGAACCTTTATTAAAATTCGAGAAATTATCGTAAAATAAAAAATAAAAAAAGGAAAATATAGGGGAGACCGGGGCAAGACGGCCCCCTGGGGCAAGAAGGTCCACCTCAAAAATTAACCAAAATTTTTTTTTCTTGTTTTCTTTTGATTATCACAAATTCAGATTATTTACTCATTTTTAGCCCTACACGTGAAACTAGGGGCAAAATGAACCACTGAAAAATTCTAAGAAAAATGTATTTCATATTATTATAACCTAGTCATGATTAATTTAATAGAAATATCATTTTTTGGTTAATTCTATGGATTTCGAGTAAAATAGAGCATTTGAAAAAGTTAAAAATACGAATAATCAAATTTTTATTCAATAGAAAAATAATTATTAATCAATTAAGTTATTTTCTATTGAATAACTTTTAATTTTTTCATATAATTTGTCGTAGAATCCAACAGAACAATTATAATTATTATATGTAACATTATGAATAATATATTTATAAAATTAACAACATTAACTATTAAAATGTAACAAAAATACTTTTTTAGATATTAAATTTAATTTAAGTGTATTATAAATTAATCTTCACAATATTCACAAATGTACATATCGGAAAAATATTCGTCAACTCCTGCACAGGAATCATGAGCCCATTCTTTATATTTTTGACACTGAATCCATGATTCTTTTGATTCCGAATACAGTCCATGACAGGAGAGACAGTAACAATCGTTTGGAAAAAAATTAAAACACTCAATTTTTTTCTACAATAGTGAACAAATTACTCGTATTATATCAAAAAAGGTTATTTCGAGTAATATAAAAGTAAATACAGGAGTTAAAGAAAAAAATATAAACATTCATAACGCGGGAAATTTTTTTACAATTAAAAAAAAAAAAAATTTTTTTTTTTCATTTTTTTTCGGAGGGGGCCGTCTTGCCCCAAACAAAAAAAAATTTTTTTCAGGAGCTTCACCAAAATTTTGGTGAATTGAGTTAAAGTTGGACGAGAGTAAATCGACTTGATGGTTAAAAGCCACAAAGACTAATAATCAGCTTAGATGGGCCGTTTTGCCCCGGTCTCCCCTACTTTATTTTATCAGCTATGACATTCTTTCCACTAAATAAGGCTTCATGTTTCTGTTAAAAAGTTATTTAAGAAAAAACCGGCGGAAGTATCGTTTTTCGTTAATTTGAAAATTTAAAATCGCCGCCATTTATAAACTAATTTACCGATTTTGCTTATCTTTGAACACAGCTGAGCTAATAATTAATAGAATAAGTGTGTCAGGTTTCATTAAGATCCGTTCAAAATTGTGGGCGCCATCGTCACAACAAAGCGCGTTATATTATACATATATACATACATACATATATAAACTTTTGAATCAATGGGATTTTCGGAACCTACTCAACGAATTATAATAGACTAAGGCGAAATTCTTTGGAAATCCCACCATGAGGATAAATGCAATATATAGATTTCTATCAAATCTACACTGTAAAAAATTTTGAATTTTGGGTGATTTTTTTAAAAAACTCCGAGTGAATTCGAATTTAAATATATTCCGTAATCACTTTCGAATTTACTTCCCATTTTTTACAGTGTACTAAAAAATTAATATGTAAATGATAAAATAAATACATTGAAATTGATAATGAAATTTTATGAAAATTTCTGATATTATTTTTAAGAAAGAAATAATTTTAGTATAGATTTCTTAGTAAAATAAAGACTCACTTCAGAGTAAAGATCCGTTGAATCAGGAAACTTCTCCATCACCATATGACAAAGGTGGTGGAGTAAAGAGTGCTTGTGTACGGTGTCCTTGACTTCAGGTACTTTGGTGAGATATTCCAGTTGAAAGCCCTTCACCTGCAAAAAGAATGGATAAAAGAAAGGATAAAATTCTATAAAAAAATAACAGGGTGAAAATAATGAAAAAGAGAGAGACAGAGGAATTGGGTGGGAGAGAGGGAGGGAGTAAAGAAGAATGTGATGAGTGAGGTCGAATATGAGAGTTGGCCCGAAGCCCGAGATATAAACTTTTCAATAGATACACTCGAGGATCCGTTATATTAAACGGATATCATTTGGCTGATACAATAGCTCACCTCATTTCCGTTCAGGAATATCCCGATTGATAGCAGTGTGCTGAGAATACCACGGAACGTTTTATTCATCCGCAACGTCTCCATGCCTTGCTTAAGATCCATCAGTGGGTCTGCTATTTCCTAGATCAGAAAATACATTTTTCTTTTTTCACTTTTAAAATCATTTTCGCGGGTGGAAAAGTTCATTATTACGGAAAATTGTTTTTCTAAGGAAACATTTTTTTTTTATATAGAAAGTTAATTTCACGGCTGAAATATTAATTTTGATACTCGAAAAATTTTCTTTATTATTGAAAATTATTTTTTTGTCAGTGAAATTTATTTTTCACACTAGAAAAACAATTTTTCATGTAAAAATTTAACATTTCATTTAAATTAAATATTTTAAACTATGAATATTATTATTTTCTCATAGATATTTGAATTTTTCTTTGGAAAATCGTTTGTGATCACGAAAATTAGTTTCATATTCATAAAAAAACTCATCCAGTAATTTTCTAAATTGTAAAAAAAGAAAAAATTTTCTTTCAAATTTTTTTGTCATTGAAAATAAAAAAATCAATTTTGAAAAATATATTTACTCAAACAAGATAAATTTCCATTTTTAAAAAATTCGGTTTTAAGGAGGTTCGACCAAATCTAATGTAATAAGGATTTTCCAACTTTAAGATTTGAAAGTATATATATAAATAAGTACTTTATGTATTCTCAAAATTTGAATATGATCCACCGTCTAGTTTTTTTAGAAAAAAAGATTTAAAAATGACGTTTTTAAAGTTCTTATACACAGGCTCTTATGGCGGACAAGCTTCCGTCATGTCTTATTCGATTTTTTTCATTATTAACCTCCCAAGTTTAAGAAATAAAAAACCACATGCCATAAACTTTAATATTTTTAGAATATGATAAGATTTAAACAATATAGTGTTACCGTTGTAGTTATTTAAATAATTCAAGTTAAACTTTATTTTTTAATCTCGTTCATCGACAGAGATGCATATTATTGGGGGTTTTCCAACGTCGCGGAAGCAGCTCAGAGAAAAAACAAAGATAGAAATACATTAAAAAGAGAGACGAGATTAGAAATAAATTTTTCCCGCTTTAATTTGAATATCGATGTTTAAGAAATTAGAACGCGTTGCTGCCACATTTTTTTATAAAACTATGAGTAAAAAATAACCAAGTAATTTCATTACTTTCTTTCATTAAATAACTAATAAATATTAATTTATGAATTTATTATGTTATTATAAATTAAAATAGTGAATTTTTATAACTATTAGGAGAATTTAGCAAATAAAAAAATTCAAACACTACTTTGACTCACTAGTTTCGGTCGAACCTCCTTAATCTAAAAGCTAATATTTCCTCGTATTTACTTATTATTATAAACGGAAATTGATGTGCTTCGTATACTCCATAAGTAAATAGCCGAGAAATTAATAAATAAGTATTAAACCCCGTATAAATATATATATTTTGCAGGTGTAGATATAGATATATAAGATTTAAGATGTAAGATGTATATAAATATGTACATAAGACGACTTCTCAGTTGATTTGACTACTACTACTTTTGCTTTATCTTCTTCTTTTTCTTCTTCTTCTAGTCGGAGTTTAAGTTCGATTGCTTACCTTCTCGGAGTTCTCAAAGTCGAGTTTGAAAGCCCAAAGCTTCAATCTTGCTGGTAACTCTGATATCGAGGCAAGAGTAAGTAGAAACTGTTCTGCTGAACCAAGAGGTAGATCCGGACTAGCGGCCTGCGCTTCTTGGATTCTGGATCTTTCCTCTTCGGTTGGCAGCATCGTTAGAAGTTTCTACAATAATACGTGGTGTTACAGTTATCACTTATCTCTTTTGAATAATTTAAATAAATATATATACATATATATATATATATATATATATATATATTAATACAATAGACAATAGATTTAAACTTTAATTAAAAGTCATAATTTATTCATTTCGAAATTTTATTCATACCGGAAATAAAAAAGAAAAACAATATTTTTTAAAAATTAATTAACGTAAAAATATTTAGTAGGCTAGTTTTTTTTTTTTTTTTACTGAACTTTTATTCTATGACAAAATATAATTTTTAATGAATTCGCAAACTTTTTTTTTTTTGACTTGCACATATGTGAGTTGACGAAAAATGAACAAAAAGTCTTTTTTTAATAATTCAACGGCTCTAAAACTTGTAGTAAATTATAAAAAGTTTTAAAAATTAATTAGAATTCATTTATAAAATGAATTTTTTTTTAAAACCTACGTCAAAATAACTTTGTTATAAATTTATTGTACACTAAAACAAAGCCTATAGAAATTACAGCGACGGAGTTGAGTTGTTAAATTTAGTTTACTCCGTTTACTAAATTATTTAATGGATAATTATAATGAAAAAAATAATAATAAATATGTACATTAATTGATTTATTTAAATAAACTCACCTCGATGCCTTCGCGATTCATAATAGTAGCGTCCATTTTTAAAATAGCTGTTTTAATAGATCGTGGTGGTGGTAATTTAGTCATGCCAATATTTATAGCATTCGATCTTTTATGATCGAGAACAATAATCTCCTTGTTTTTGTTCATCTCTTGCTGTTTCTGCATTTACACCAAAATAAAAAAGATTCAAATCACTACGTGACTACACAACTTGCAGTAAATTAAATTACTTATTACTGAATAATGATCATAATTAATAATGGTGACAACTATAATTATAATTATAATTATAAATAAATAAATAAATAATAATATTATGAATTTTTAAATAAAAATAAATTAAGTTAATTTGCATCATTCTTTTATCTACAAGCCACATGCATTAATTTACATACATTTATAAATTTAAATACATATGCAATTTAGAATGAAATATTTATAGGGAAATTGGGCAAAATGGATAATCGAATTTAGGGCTTTTTTTTTTCTAAAATGATTTTGAAAAATAAGTTAAAGATCTGTCAAAAATTATGGGGACAATGGTCATGATAAAAATCGTCAAAATCTTTAACACCAATATATGATAAAAAATTACCGAATTTAATAGGATATATAGGGTGGTCGTTAAAAATTACATTTTCTCAGGCGTCCCAAAAAAAAAAACTTCTTTTTAGTGAAAAAATACATGGGGAATCTAGTTTTTTCGCTTTAAGTAAAAAGAACACGTGCCGCAGGACGACCAAAGTTCATTTTTCGATACAATTGTGGTTTTTTTAAAATATCTCATGAAATATGCAGATTAAAGGAAAAAACCATAGGGACTATTTTGAAGGAAATTAAATTCTTGACAAATAGGTCGTATTCATTTTTGTTATAGAATGTATATTTACGAAGATATTTTAAAAAAACTTCTTTAGATTTTATCAATTGAGCATTTAAAGAATTACGAATGTTAAAAATAACGTTTTTTCTTAAATACAGACAACTTCGTAACTAGTAACATATCAATCATTAATTCTTGTAGATTCTATATACTTAGAAAAATGTTATTTTCAAAATTTGTAATCCTTAAAACGCTCAATTCAGATCTAAAAAAAAGTTTTTTTAAAATATCTTCATAAATACACATTTTAAAAAAAATGAATATTACCTTTTTTGTCAAGAATTAAATTATCTACAAAATTGCTCCTATGATTTTTTTCTTTAATCTGCATATTTCATGAGATATTAAAAAAAAACCACAGTTGTATCGAGAAATGAACTTTAATCGTTCTGCGGCACGTGTTCTTTTTACTTCAAAAGAAAAAACCAAATTCTCCACTTATTTCTTCACTGAAAAAAAGCTTTTAATAGGGCGTCTGAGAAAATTTGATTTTTAACGACTACCCTAATGTATATACAAAAATATTTTTTAATTGGGAATTATTAATAAGAGATCTTAATCTAGACTCGGAATTCAAAATCGCCTAAGACTTATTTTAAAAAATTTTTTTAAAAATTAATTTCAAATTATATTTTTTTTTCAAATTACAAGTTCATTATACTTACAAATTTTATTACAAATCTCAAAAAATAAATTTTCTTATTTTTTGAAGGCTACTCCATTTTACTCAAAAATTGAAAACTAAATTTTTTTCTTATTTAAAATTTTTCATAATTTTTTTTTAAAAGCAAAAAAAAGTTTTAGTTTATTTAGGATAAAGTCGACTTTTTCTCTCAACCTTCTTATTTGACCCAACCACCCCTACATTATTTTAGAAAAAAAAAAATGGGTCAAAGTATTGAGTGATGAAATCGTTGAACATCGTTAATGTATATAAAAATAATAAAAAAAATGATTTGTTATTTGCATATGTCATTGACGTAAACTATTCGCAAATATATAGCCGATAAAATAGTATATCAAAGTATCACAAATTTAAACTCGAGTATTTTTATAAATATTTATTTCAATCTGTTAAATTGACATAGCCGCAACGCCAAGAGGAAAAACAAAATATATATATATATATATAAATATACAGATGTCAAGCGGAGAGTTTTTTTTTTTCATTTTATATTTTTTTTGTTATATTTTTTTAGGAAAAATGAAATGTGCAAATAAATTGTGTGGCATGTGCGTCATACGGAAAGGAAAAGCACTAGGACATATATATTTATTTGTGCGATAAAAAAAAATCTAAACAAAAATAATGATAATAAAAGTAATAAAAGTAATAACAGTAGAGCATGAAGGACCAGTCGGGGTGAAAGAAAACCAAGTTGAGAAATTAAGACTCACCTCCTGTTGTCAACCAGCATGCCATTTTTGTTTGTGTAAGAGCACCAACATTATTGCAAAGAATACAAGAAATAGATTAGATTTTTTTTTATTTTTTATTAATTTCATTATTGCCTTTAAATCCCATTACCATTATTATTTTATTGTAGCTATAGATATCAAAAAGCTACAGTCTAGTCGCGTTATGAAACCGCTTACGGGGGTGTAGGAGTGTGTACATGATTATTTTCATAGTCATGGTGGGAGAATGCCTTCAAAAGAAATATATGTCGATGGACTCATAATGCGACTCGACTGTATTTAAATCACACTGTTATGTTCAAAATTATGTTATTTGATTTATTTTTATTTTTATTTTTATATATGTACAGGGGTGAGCGGATCATGTTTGAATCGAATCGAATCGAATGTAACTATTCGATACAAATAAGTCGAAACTTTTTGAATTATTCGTAAATTTTTAAATTATTTGTAACTTTCAAAGTTACTCAATTTGAATCGAGAAAATTTACGAGTGTGAGTAGCAGACATCAGACAAATTTAGAATTATAGATAATTAAAAAAAGAATATTTAGAAATATTGCATTTACTAGTTTTGAAATGTTTTAAATACGCATTTTTTTAAAATTTTATTTTATCAATTATTTACTCTGTTTATTAATAATTTTAAATTTGTCTGATGTCTACTACATTCAAACTCATAGAAAATTCTGATAAGTTTTCAAATATTGAATTTTTATTTAATGGAGAGCGTAGTTTTTAATGTAATAAAAAAAAAAAAAATATTTTTGTAGATTCGTGTCTGAGCTCAGTTTACCTCTCACAAAAATTTGAATTATTATATTGGAAAAATATATGAGTTTGAATGTAGCAGACATCAGACAAATTTAAAATTTTAAATAAACAGAGTAAATAATTTAAAAAATAAAATTTCAAAAAAATGCACATTTACAAAATTTAAAAATTAACAAGTGCATTTTTTATAAATAATATTTTTAAAACTATTAACTCTGTTTATTTAAAATTTTAAATTTGTTTGACATATGCTACATTCACACTCATCAATTTTAAGTCGTTCAAAAAAAATATATGAATAATTTGTAAATTCAAATTATTCGCTCTTTATATTTGCATAAATATTTATGAGTTTACTTTATTCAGAATTATATTATTTACCATAAAAGAAAACACATTTAACTATTTTTGTAAGATACTGAAGATACCCGAGGTCTAATAATTTTTTCATTTTTTTTAAACAATAAATTATAAAATAAAAAAAAATACTTGAAGAATTTGCACCTGTCATTTTTTAAATTTTCTACCTGTGCAAATTTCTATTTTTTATTTTTTTGTGATTGATTAATTAAAAACAAAAATTCAAAAATTCTCAATTGTCTGTTAACTTCAGAATCATATTTTTGTTTCCGTTTCAAAATTTCGAAACCAAACATCGCGTAAAATAACCCGAGAACCTCGAAAGCTAGGCGGCAGTGAATTTAATTCATTTAAGAACTTGCACTCACGGACACACATAAATTAAAATCACAAAATGTTCATCGTTTGATAAAAAATTATTTAAAACTTTGATATCACTTATAATCGAGTGTCACAATAATTTAAATAATTATTTTAACTGAATAAATTGACAACGACAATGAGAGAGTATCCAGCGGGAGAAAAACTGACTCAGAATACTTCTGCGCACGCGCAACTTAATTCTATCACTTCTGCGCAGGGCGAACCAACCGCTTCCACAACTGCGCAAGTATTTCTGGGCCCAACTTCATACTGCCGCCATCGTAATGACGCCGGCCTCGTCTAGCTCGTAATTTAATATATAAATAACTTATTTCTGCAATTATATTTATTAAAACAAGTGTCTTTAAATTTTATTTGGCGCTCATTGAACATTTTGTGATAATAATTCAATCAGTATGGAAAATATAAATAGTAAAAGAACTTATTTAAATAAATCGTGTCATTGTTTCTACTGTCAAGCTATCAAGTTATTTTTTGCCGCCGTTTTACGAGTGTGAATGTAGCAGACATAGACAAATTTAAAGTTATAAATAAATAGAGTAAATAATTTACAAAATAATATTTTTTAAAAATACACTTATTAATTTTTTAATTTTTTAAATGCGCATTTTTTTAAAATTTTATTTTATTAATTATTTACTCTATTTAGTAATAATTTTAAATTTGTCTGATGTCTGCTACATTCACACTTATGCTATTTTTAAAAAACATCCTGAAGTTAGCAGATAATTACTCATTTTTGGATTTTTTTATAAACTATAAATTTAAAAAAAAATAAAAATATGCACATGTGGGAAATTAAAAATATTATAGATGCGATTTTTTGAAATATTTTTTTTTTTCTTTATCGTTTAGAAAAAGAAAAGAAATTATAAGACGTCGGTTAACTACTGTATAATTTTAAAAAAAAAACTTGTGTTATTTTTTTTTTAAATAAAAAATCGTGGTTCATAAGTGAGAAGTGTTTCATTTCGGAAGTGATATCAGTGTTAAGTTTGTGTTAGTAATTTACATCAGTGTAATTTATTGTTAGTAATTATTTGATTGTGTCAACTAGGTTTTTAAATCTAAGTCCAATGAAGTCATCGAAAAGCAGCAAAATGTGAGTTTTTAATTTTTTTATACAAAAATTATTTATCATATTTAAAAAATTAAGTGATTATTTATGGCTTTAAACTATTTATTGAACTTATTACTTGTAATAATATATTTCATTTACGTCAAAAATTTGAAAAAAACAAAATTTACCGCCAAAAGTAATATATATTTAAATAATAAATAATCCGCTGTAATTATAAGTTCATTGAAGTTGAATTGCGAAAAAATAAAAACTAATTTCCAAATAGTCGAACAATAAAAGTACATCCTGGTGTCCTGGTAATGACACTAAAGTTTGTTGAAGTTTAATAATTTTTTTTAAAAATTAAACTGACAATAAAAAATAAAAAAAAAATCAATAATTTAAAAGTTGTATAAAAATTCATTATTAAAAAAAAAAAAAACGAATATTATGAAATAAAAATAAAATGAAAGTACTGATTAAAATAAAAATAAAATGAGCGATTGAAGTGTGCACTTTTGAATTTTCCAACTTTTTTTCGTTTTTCAAATTTTTACCTTTGGCTGAAGCTAAAGGGCGTATAAAAATGTCCTTTTAAAATTAGCAACGCAATATATATGTAAATTACATACATACATATTGTATTGTATATAATTTTGTAATTAATAATTTATCAAAAATACTGATATAAATTTAACTGGAATGAATATTATGATACGAATATAAATAAAGGCAATACAAATAATCTTGTAAAATAAATTCTGATAAAATTTCTAACGATACAGGATTCAATCAATAATCTATTGTGTCTTTTATACCGAATTCAATAGAATATTTAAACCAGAATTTTAAAATATTTTTTTTTAACTTCAAAAATATTGTTTTAAAAATTTATAAAAAAAAACCATTATTTATAGCAACTATGCAGGAGGTTCGAGCGAATCTAATGTAAAAAGGATTTTCTAACTTTAAGATTTGAAACTTAGTATATATAAATAAAAAATTTATCGATGTATTCTCAAAATTTAAATATCATCCACCGTCTAGTTTTTAGAAAAAAAGATTTGAAAATGACGTTTTTAAAGTTCTTAGACACAGGCTTTTATGGCAGACAAGCTTCCGTCATGTCTTATTCGATTTTTTTCATTATTAACCTTCCAAGTTTAAGAAATAAAAAACCACATGTCATAAACTTTAATATTTTTAGAATATGATAAGATTTAAACAATATAGTGTTACCGTTGTAGTTATTTAAATAATTCGAGTTAAACTTTATTTTTTAATCTCGTTCATCGACAGAGATACATATTATTGGGGGTTTTCCAACGTCGCGGAAGCAGCTGAGAGAAAAAACAGATAGAAATACATTAAAAAGAGAGACGAGATTAGAAATAAATTTTTCCCGCTTTAATTTGAATATCGATGTTTAAGAAATTAGAACGCGTTGCTGCCACATTTTTTTATAAAACTATGAGTAAAAAATAACCAAGTAATTTCATTACTTTCTTTCATTAAATAACTAATAAATATTAATTTATGAATTTATTATGTTATTATAAATTAAAATAGTGAATTTTTATAACTATTAGGAGAATTTAGCAAATAAAAAAATTCAAACACTACTTTGACTCACTAGTTTCGGTCGAACCTCCGTAAAAATGGTGATACACAAAATTCAGGACATGCAATGCGTCAGTAACATTTTCAAAAGAAAAAAAGATAATTTACGTAGTACCGGTTTATGGAGTAGTGTGTATGAGTTGTTATAAAGACTATGAAACTTTAAACAACTTCTACAGCAAGACTTTGTTTTTGTTTAAGATTGTCTTGATCAAACTGTCACGACCCCTCACGTTTCTTACTTCCCACCCACGTCCTACACCAACATATCTTAATATAAACCATTTGTGTACTATACTGCGATCTAATGTCAGAACTTTCTGAACAGAATTGCGTATCATTGTATCCATCAATAGTCTATTATTTTCGCTTGATTTAAGCTGATTCCTGATAAATACGCAGTTATCGTATGCTCAATATAAATTACTATAATAGTATTAATTATTATTATCAAAACAAGAGAAATAATAACAACAATAATAATAATCGTGCAAAGAGAATTAAATGGGCTGTTTATAGCAGTAATTGGTTAATAGCCACCACAAACCTTCAAAATCACCCTTGTTAATTTTAAATCCCACTAAAGGGGCTAATTAAATGGAAAAAAAATATATCCACGTAATAATAATATTAACAATAATAATGGTAATAAAAAAGGGCTGTGTTCATTTATAAATGGACGTGTATGTAAATGTATGCAACCGACTATTCTCTCTCTGACGCAATTATAACCCCGAGTAATTAACGGTACCAACACATACAGTGAATCGTACTTATGAAACAGCTTGTCATAAAATAGGCGATAGCGTTAAGAGTTTGAGCTGTACGCAGAGTTAAAATTGGGTAAAAAAAAAAAAAAAAAAAAAAAAAATACAAACCAGGAAAAGGGAAATAGTTAAAAAAAAAAATTACTCGGCAATGAGAACAAAAAAAGTGACGCAGCGGAGGTAGTAAAAGCAAAAAAAAAAATTTGTTTGCTCGCTCAACCTTATGAGATTCCGTAAAAGCAGTCGCACGCTACAATTACTATTCGTTGACGGATTCGTTAAAAATACATTTGAATCCGGGTATGAATGCGCTTTCGCGTTAAAAAAATATATACTTTTTTAAATAGTAATATTTTTAAAAAAAGTGCTTGCGATCATAATGATAATAATAATAAAATTTTTAATTACTGCATGAAGGATATTTTTTTAATTATATTTGCAGATGTAAAACCAATCAGTTAACTAATTAATTCGTTAGTATTTGCACCTGTGCTTGCGCCAATTATTGGTTTCAAGGCATTTTATATATATATGAATAGGTATATATAGAAGTAGTAAAATAAATAGTTGAAACTCATGTTTCACCTGATTCAAATGAATTAAAAGCTCTAATTACGTAACATAAAATTAAAAATAATATTCTGAACTTATGTATAAATAAAATAACGTAAAATTTTTTTACCTTTGTGATGAGATCCTTGGCGCGGCTTTCAAAGAGATGTTCAAGTTTCTGGGTGTCAATGGTAACGGGAATCAACTCATCCCATATCATAATGTTTTTATCAAGACGTGACAGAATGATGGGATCATCTCTAACTTCTTTCCAGAAAAGTTTTACGGTTTTTTTATTTTTTTTCGTAATAGCTGTTTGCGAGTGTGTTTTAATGCCAGTAGAATTATTGGTGATACTGGTGGAGTTGGTATTTGAATTGGTGTTGGAATCCATAGGACTGGATGTGGGTGATCGGTTGGATTTGAGGTTAACTCCAAAGAGCGGTGGCGGTCCGTTGGGAAAGGGCGGTGGGAATTTACCCACGTTGTTGGCTGGCGGGGGTGGAGGAGGAGCACGTCCGATTCCATTCAATGAGTTTGTCGACGGAACCATTGGTGGCGGAGGTGGCGGAACACCGTTGCTTACACTGACCGGCCCCAGCACGTCTATTTCGTCCTCGGAATTGAGATCGGTGAAGTCGAGATCACACAGCGTTAAGGGTCGCTTCATCTGGTTTACCAATTCTTCCCAGTGCAATTCGTTTTCTGATTTCTTAACTTCGTTTATTTTTGGTAAGTTGTCGCCGGTTGGTGATTTTACAATGTCCGCTTTTGATTTTGATTTCGCCAATCCTTCTTTAGCTTTTGATATCAATCCACTCATGTCACCTATTCTATAATTTATTAAAAAAAATTTTATTTTAATTACATTACTCAATTATTCAATTAACTGCAATAATTCAGTCATACACGATACCCGGAAAAAAACAGAATATTAAAAATTAATAAATAATAGTAGAAAGTGGAATCTGTTATCAATAATTAGTACTATTATGTGCTTATTGCAAAGTAGTTTACTAATTTTTGTAGATTCCGAAAAACTAATATCAATTATTTCAAAAAGTAACTAAATATTATTACTTTTAGGTATAATACGTGACTTATTAGTGAAAGTTAATTAATTTATGACAGAATCTATTAAAAATTAATGATTGGTCAAATTAAGAATTGGTATCTTAGATACTGATTTTTCCAGCCGAAAAATTGCAAAAGTTACAAACTTTTATTTTATAAATTCGATATCACTGATCAATTATTAGCTCAAAATATCATTTATTCATCATTATAAATTAATTTACAATATACATAATTCGAATAAGTGGTAAATAATAAAATGAAAAATTAGTAAACTAGATACTGATTTTTCGCTCATAAAAATACCGAAAATTTTTAACTCTTATTTTATAAATTCTATCCCATTAACTAATAATTAATATAAAATGTTATTTATTCGTTATTATAAATTGATTTATTATATACATATATCAAATAAGTGGTAAAAAATAAAATGAAAAATTCGTATACTAGATCTTTATATATTAATATGTACGTTTACTAATTTTTCGGTTCCTCATTTTTAAAATTTTTCTGTTTATTTGAATAGTAACAACTGTAGATACCAATTTTTTGATTTTTTTTTCATATTAATTTTGATATACGAAATTACAAATTTTGCTCTTGTATGTGTATCAAATTTTAATATAAATAATCGCCATTTCGTAATATATATAATGATCCTAGTTTGATATTAGTATTGAATATACTAATTTTAAGTCGAAAATAAACTACAAACTATTAAAATTTTGAGCATCATTTTTTTCCGTGTAACAAATCAGGCGTGAATTCGGATTTTATTTAAATCCGAATTCACTTCCTGGAGTTTAAAAAAATTCACTTCCTTTAGGAGTAAATTTAATTCAGAACCATAGCTTCAATATTAAATAAACCCTTTAAAGAGAATTTTTCTACAAGTAGTTTAAATAAATAAACAGTCATCCGCTCCGCATTCACCCCTCATTTAATCCGCGCTCACTTCGAAAATTTTTTACAATCTATGCCACAACTTCATATATGTAAGCAAATATGCCACATGATTCAAAAAGAGTTTTTTTAAACTGTACAAAAAGGTAGCACAGATATCTTGGGGCAATATGCACCACTTAAAATTTCTTTAAAAAAAATTAAAAAATCCCAAAACCGGCATACAAATTTTGATTAAAATTTTTTTCAAATTTTATAGACTCTGGTTCAATTATTTTTTGTACTGAAAAAATTTACTTGTAGTTAGCAACACAATAAATTTAAATCTAGTAATTTAAAAATTTTTTTCAACCGTGTTCATTGTGCCCCACATATTTTTATATTAAAAATTCGAACAATTATATAAAAGTTGGAAGATTATTTGACTTGAAAAAGTCTATATAGATAAATAATTGCGAGTAGTCAGGATAAAATTATGAAAGCCCGATGATTAGTTGAAGAATAAACACGGATTTAAAATCTAAATGAATTGTGAATAAGAATTCTGAAGGTGAATAGCGGCATAGTTGTAATAAAAGGAACTAAAAGGTTAATTAATAAATAAAAATACCTCGAGACTTTATCCTCGACAGGGCTGCTGGGTATTAAATTCTGCGCAGCGAGTTTCTGTGTCAGATCCTTAACAGTACCCTCGCGTTTAATTTGTACAAGAACCCGACGATCCTCATCTTCATTGGTGGTGTGATTGAGCAGCTCGTTGCACTCGATACTACCAGTACTTTCATCCGGGTTTTTCCCGTACCATACTACCGGAGAAGGGGTTTGTGGCTGTAGTGGTTTCTTTTCCTCAGAATCAAGCTTGTTAGCGGCGTTCATCAAGGGTGTAAGATCCTTGCGGCTGTTTGCTCGTGGTACTTTATTGCTGGGGGAATCGTTGTTCCGGTCGTAAGCCGAGGAGCCGTTTGTGTATCGCAGACCATTCGATACGTACGCGGGAGCTAGTGTGTGTGAGCGACATAAAAATAAAAAACCACGTCGTCAACGTTCAATAAAACGCTCGGCAAGTGCGCGATAAAAGATCCGCATTAAAAATAAAAATGGTATCAGTAAAAAAATAAGGAAAGATAAAAAGCTAAATTAAAAAAAATAAAAAATAATAATAAACTAGCTGTTTAAATATTTCGCTCACCTTCAGAACCGTCCAGATTTCCAATAGATGCCCTCATATTTGCCGTAGCCTCCTGTTGCTCTCTAATGAAGCTCCGTTGTCTTTCGGCTCTTTCTCGTCTCCGTCTAAGTGCCGGTGTTACTCCAGCATCGTCTTTATTTTCTTTGTAACTACCGTTAAGCTGGACATCAAGCCCCTGTGAGCTCTGAGAACTACTCGATTCATCGTCATCGTCAACAGCCGTCGGTATCCCGGAATTGAATGTTCCATTAAGCGAATTCAACCCCAGCGAGTGATTTAGACGGGGACTTAAACGTGAATTTAAGGACATTGAGAGTGGCGAAGTGCCCGTTGAATGTCTCCGTGATTTACGTCGTTCATGTGAATCTACAAGAGATTTTCTGCTCCGCAGTGTTTTTCTGTTTAATAAAATAAATAACAAAGATTTAGTTACTCTTAAACTCTTAAACAATTCGAGATACGGACAACAATAAATATTACCTGATGTTATCGTCGAGTTGTCGAATAGGCGAGCCACGATCGTTTCCGTCCTCGTGATGGAGAACAGCTTCGTAAATTTGAAACTGCCTTAAAAGATCGAGATCCGTCCCCTGCTTGGACATGTAACGTTGAATAATGCCCTCGATCCCCTGCTCCTCGAGACAATCGACCTGGTCGTAATATGTGTCCTGGTCGGGTATCCCATTGAGGCACTTGTTAACGAGTGTCGTCGCGTAAATGAGTAGCTCCGTGTCTGCTGCGTCGTAGTCCTTGAGGAGTTTCATCACATTGGTCCAGGGTATCATGCCGCGCGAGGTATCCACTGATCTGACAGCTCTCACCAATAGAAGGCTGTTGGTTTCGACGTACTCCACAAAGACGAGGAGCAATTTGAGCGCTGTCTTAACCACCAGCCTAAATCTGCTAGCTATTAGGGTGTAAAGCCATTGTACTGTTTGACCATGCTCCATCACTCCATTCATTCCGTCAACGTACAGCATCACTTGACCCAATGCTGAAAATAATAATTATTAAATTATAATTACTATCATCGTCATTACACTGTAACTGTAATTCGAATTCATTCTGTCATTCGGAGTTTTTTATGGGCAGAGTGATG
This sequence comes from Microplitis demolitor, assembly GCF_026212275.2. Classification (NCBI taxonomy): domain Eukaryota; kingdom Metazoa; phylum Arthropoda; class Insecta; order Hymenoptera; family Braconidae; genus Microplitis; species Microplitis demolitor. The sequence continues at coordinate 5,442,998 of NC_068545.1, forward strand.
CGGATTTTATTTCAATCCGCATTTACGCTGGTCCAGAGTTTTAATAATTAAATGAATTTATAATTAATAGAAATAGCTGTTAATTAAAAACATAATTATTTGACTAAATAATTTATTCAGACATTAATTACTAAACTTAAAATATTTACGGAAAAAAGAGCAGTTGAAAAATTGAAATATCTGTATTTATTACAGTTTCGTATAATAGTAAAGCGCTGCGACTCTGAAACTAAAAATTACATTTTTATCCAGACATAACAAATATTACAGTTTCAAACTCGATATTCTCCAGCTCTCTATACTAAACAGATTTAATAATTTTAAATTTTATTATAAAATTAGTTAAAATTACATTTTCGATCGTTAATATTACTATTCTGTATAGTAGTGTTCTTCTTAAGATATAGAATTTAAAAATTACAGTGTGAGCTGTGATTTTTCTCAGATCATTAATCATTCTCGACAATTGATAACTCACAGTGTAATTTTTATGTTATCAATAAATAAGAGGTATTATTTGAGAAAGCAAAAAATACATAACCAATAAATTTTAATTTTTACAGTTTGACCTATCAACTATTAACTTTTAAATAAAGCAACAATTCAAAATAAAAAGTAAATAATACTTTAAAGATTTATTTAACTAAAATTACATTTAAAATTGTAAAATTTGCTGCTTAAAATTGTATTAATTTTATTACTATAACAAATTTCTAAAATTACAGTTTAAGCTTTAATGTTTAGATTTTTGCCCCAAAGGCCTGTTTTCACTGTACAAACTGTAATTTTTCAACTGCTCTTTTTTCCGTGTTAAGTTTATAATTTATAAAATGTTATAAATTATAAACTCCATTCATTTATAAAATCCATCATTACTATCATTGTCAATAGCAACTAATTGAATTTAATTGATATAAATTATTTTTATTTAATTTTGCTAATTGAATTTATTAAGGGATCTGTAATCGTTGAGTTGGTTAATTAATTGATTAATTTGCCCGATAATAAAACCCCGTTTGGGAAAAGTTTTAGCGGTCTATCCGAGGATAAAAGTTTAAGCTTTAGGACACGGACCCGAGTTGTAGTTTAATCATGAATGTATTTATTGGGTTCAGTGGATCGAGTGGATCGATAGGTGGTAACTTTGATGACACTCCCTTGGTGAACATTTAGGTGACACAGTTAATAGTACGAGTAGAAGTTGCAAAGGGAACCCTTAACCCTCCACGAACGTCGCAGTATGGGCGGAAGGGTTGCCGGCGAGGAATTACACCGAAACGATAAAGCTCGCGTCGGCAAAAAGCTCGTGTTTGCGAGGCGTTTTCGAGTGCCTCGTAAAGTTTCCGAGTGGAGGGACCCTGCAGATTCTGGCAACGAGCTTTTGCTGTACAGAACTGGGATAGAGGATTGCTGGCTGTTGGGCTGTAGGGTTGTGGGCTGGTGGGTTGCCGCTGCTACTGGTTGGATGACTCGGTATAAAACGGTTCGAGCAAATGAGAACCCGGTGCATCGCGTGCGAATCCCACTAACAAGTGTTTACTATACGTAAATTCCGGCATTTTCTTCTGACCTGCTATTTTAAATTGCTTTTGGATAACCCGCTATTTAGACGGATACAATAGATCGTTTTGTGTACGTTTAATTGCTGACACTGGGAATCCTAAATCCTACTGACAAATAACGTCCAATGAATGCCAAGCTTTTTTTTTTTTTTAATTACGAAATTTAATCAACTATTTTCATTTGAATTACTCTTTTTATTTATTTTCTTGCATGTTATTTATTAATAAAACTTTTGATCGAATCCAGTAATTATTAGTATTATTTTATTTTTATTTTTATTACGGTCTTTTTAGAAACTTTTAAAGGCCTTGTGCTGTGCGTGAGTAAAATGAGAATTCGATATTAAAATAATTTCTTTAACTCCCCGCTAAGAAAATTGAAAATTTTCAAAAATTTGGGAAGTTATTGTTTTCAGTCCGATTTTCAAAAATCGAATTTCTAAGCCCGCAGGGTCATCCGACATACTGATTTTTTTTTTTCGTTTTCATACAAAATGGGGTATTTTCAAAAATTTTTTATTTAAATTTTTAATGAAATTTAATTAATATAATTATTTACTACTAAGGTAAAAGCCCTTATACCCGCTCAGTATCATTAGTCGCTCACTTTAACTGTTTAATGCTTTTTTATAATTTTTATGAAAAAAAATTTCAACTAAAAAAATTATTATTGATAAATAATTATTTGTGAATCTGAATATATTAAAATATCATGTATCAAATTATATTATAATAGATTATAAATTTAAATTGAATGACTGTTTTCAAAATCGCGCTCAGCCGGGCATTTTTTACTTTAACGTTCATTCGTTAGATTAAATTTAGATTACGTCAAATTTTTTAAGAATTGTTATAACTATATCTTATTAAATATATTTTTAAAATTCATGAAATTTTTTATAAGAAAGAATAAAGTAATAAAATTTATAAATTATTTGTTCAAATCAATAAACTTATGATAGTTTAATTGATGGTGTCTTTGAGCGACTATAGGGTCATGTGTTGATCGAGTAATGGTACATGACAACTTTTAGTGAGCGACTATGGATACACTCAAGGACCTTATTTAAAAAATTAATAATAATTAATTATCAAGATTATTCTTCAAACTAAAATTTTGTTCTAATACTCGAAACTTGAAAAAATAACTATAAAAAAAAAGGTTTTTGATTTTATTTATTAATCTATATTGAGTAATTTAATCTCACTCCAATTAAAAGTGTGCGGGTATAGGAGTTTTTACCTTAAATTTAAAAAAATACAATTTAAAAAAATGAAAACATTTTTTTTTAACTATCGGGTAGGGTAACAGTTTCAAGTTTGACCGAGAATTAATGACTGGGTATTTAATGACTCTTAAAAATTTTTAAACTGTGAAATTTAATTCATGAAAAATTTACAACCTATAACTGCATATTTTTCATGAATTAAATTCCACAGTTTAAAAGTTTTTAAAAGTATTTAAGTACCCAGTCATTAATTCTCGGCCAAATTTGAAACTGTTACTCTTTTTAAAATTTATAAAAAAACAAATTATATTAATAAATAACAATTAAAAATTTTGAAAGAACCAAATCTTTCTACTAAATTATTGGGTAGTCCATTTAACTTGATAGGAATTTTTATAAAATGTAAATTGATAAGATAAAATGAATATTAGTTTCACAGTCGACTGGTCAGTAACTAGAAAACTTAATTGAAAGGTAAGAGATTAAATACATATATCCAGTCCCCATATATATAACAGCGGCATAATAATTATCGCGATGAAAGCACGCTTATAGTTCTCCTCCGCGGGTGGGATATAGGAAGAGGAGTGTGAATTATTTCACGGCTTAATCAATGCACACCCTGAGCACGAGGAAAGGACGACGAGGCGGAACGGTAGCTGTGGAGGCTGGAACAAGCAGAGAACCAAGTGTATGAGCCCGAACCCGAGAATGAGGACGAGGACGAGGACGAGAATGAGAATCAAGAGGAGGTTGAGTCATTCTATCGCGCGAAGGGGTTGGTCTAAATTTTTTTACTGGTTTTTTACTTTTCTAAATTGCAGCATGCTACCGCCGGACGAAGTAACTTTAATTAAACTACGCTACGTATACAAGTTCCAGCCCATTTGTTATAGTCGCTTTTACAGCAGCCTCTCCAGTTCCCGAGCCCGAGTTTTATCCTTATCCTCACACCCTCTTGTCACCTCTCAGCAGCCTCTTTTCCCTTCACTATCTCTTTCGAACTACTTGTGCGTGCTGTTAACTCTTGCTCGTCTCACTTGGACTCTACTCCTGTGCTGCCGCGTTCCCACTTCTGACCCACGTCGCTTAAGATTTATGAAGGGTGAAATGTATACACACGTCTATACCTGTATCTAGTTATAAATATATATATATGTATATATAAATATGTGTATAAACAATATAGATGTTAGTAAAGTAGTTATACTTGTAAAAAGTATGGTAGAGTAGTCATACTTGATACTTTTTGTTATTTCATACATCACGTCTCGCGATTAAATGAAAAAATACTCGGCATTGTCCTCATAGTTTATTTTTTTTTATTACTTCATTTTAAATAAAGTGACAGTTACTCTATGCACACAATCTCTTTGTCTTTATTTGAAAGAAAAAAAAAAAATTCAGTATTTTTCTGGATGAAGGATTTAAAAAAAAAAAATTAAAACAGTGTGAGCCTTTAATTCGCGACATTTAACTCCCAGTGAGGAAACAAAATGAAAAAAATAATGAGACATTAAATATTTTTTTCTTTTTTAGTAATTATACAAATAGAACTGAGCGATTAATCGAGTGGAAAATGAATCGGTTATTCGAGAGATAATTTAAAATAATTTTCTCGATTCACTCCCGCGAAATCCACTCAATTATATAGCTGACTGTTGGTGGCAGCAATCGAACGGTGGTCCGCTCGGTCGCTCGCTCGAATGCGGATAATCGGACTTTAAACTACAAACGTTATCATTACACAAACCACGAGTGATTACGTAAAAGCTGATTAGTCCTAGATTTAATTAACGAAGCATTATAATTTGTAAATATTATACGCATTGATGTTACAATTTATCAATATTTAATCACCTTGCAATTTCGTTGGTAATTATGATCATTTTAATTCCATATCAATTACATCGCTATTGAATTATTTTATTTTAAAAAAAGTTAAAATTAAGAGGGATGGGAGACAACAAAAAATTACTGATTTTTTTTTGGCTGAGTAAGAAGAGAAAATTGTCATGATGGAAAAAATTGGACCCTAGGATGGCCGAAAAAAACTGACTAGTTTTTTTTTCGAGTCTCTTATGAAAATTTTTTGGCTCACGATGTTTTAAGAAGCCTCCCCAAAAATCAGCTCGATAAAAAATTATCAAGAGGTCGCTCACGAATTTTGAAAATATCAAAAATGATTGAAATTCGGATATTTACTTATAAATTTTTTCTTTGTCGTGGCAACAATAGTTTACACTTATAAATTGATGACTGCTGAAAATTTTGGCCCAAAATTTAAATATTTAAACGGCGCTCCAGAATTTTGAATATTAACTGATAATATCTAACTAATACTTTGAATAAGTTTTTGTATTTTTTTATAACTCAATTATTGTCATTTTACTAAAATATAACTTTTGCATAACCAAAAATATACAGAACAGTCTTAAACAATAAAATTTGGTAAGTTTTGAAGAAGCGTAAAAACCTAAAAATTGAATTTAAAAATAAAAAAGTATGTAAATAACTTATTATTTATATTTCTCGGGTTATATTTTCATTGATTGTGATGCAAATTGATGGTGAAAAAATCGAGAAGCTTTATTATTAATATTCAAGGGTCGTTCGAAAACGTCCAAAAGACAGCACTGAAACATTCAAAATTCTTGAGCGAGGTTTAAATATTCAAATTTTGGGGAAGAAAAAAATTTGAAATAAAAAAATCAAATTTCGATCATTTTTGATATTTTCGAAATTCGTGAGCGATCTCTTGAAAATTTTTTATCAAGCTAATTTTTGGTAGAAGCTTCTTAAAACATCGTAAGCCAACAAATTTTTATAAGAGACTCAAAAAAAAAAAAAAAAAATAATCGGTTTTTAGGGCCACCCTATTAGACCCCTTACATTTTTTGTCGATACAAATAAAAAATTTTGTTAGTGGGTCCATTTTGCCCCACTTTTTTTAATGGGATCATTTTAATATCGAATACTTGGTAACAAAAAAAAAAAAAAAACAATATTGAGATCGAGTTCTTAAGATGCCCATTTTACCCTCTTTTTAAAAATAATTGTAAATGATGTAAGAAGTAGCACAGAAGTAAGAGCAATTTTTAATGACTTTTTTTTTGTTCATTATCGTTAATTTTATAATTACTATTAATTATTTTATAAAAAAAAAAAAAAAGTGCGCAATTAAAATGAATTAATTTCCATTGAAATTTATGTCATAATTATTTATTATTCAATGAAATATTATCATTATATATTTGGAAATTAATTATGCTGTCCCGAGTAACGACCCAAAAAGTATTTAGCGGTTTCAAAATAGTAATTTATAAGATTTATAATTAAAATTGAAATTCTTAAAATAATAACTCACTAGATGTATCATCACCCCGCGGCATAATTTTTCTCACCTTTACTCTATATTAATTATAATGAATTGACTTTGGTAAATTAACTTCAAAAATTACAGTAATTATTTTTTTACAAAATTAATTGGCCTCATTTTACGGTGACGAAATATTCAATAAATTATCATCATACAACAGCTGGAGGTAATAACTATGTATTCTACGTACTATGTACACCTACGGTGATATTTTTTAACTCATAAATATTTCATATTTATTAATTATTACTCCATTTTCCAATAAACATCTCGTTAAATTTTCTATTCAAATCCTTGCGAGTAACAGTAGCCATGACATTTAATCTGCCAGTGAGACGGAAGTAGATTTCAAAAAAAAATTTTGACTCATGAAATCGTTAAAAATTATCGTTTATTATAAAATCAAAATTCAAACTCACTTTCCTTTTCTTCATGTTTTTTTTTAACATAATTAAATTTAATTATTCCATTAAAAAATTATAAAAGTAGAATTTTTCATTATTTTGAAAATTTTCAATGGTCACCACTTCTCAATTAAGGAGGTTCGAGCAAAACTAGTGAGTCAAAGTAGTGTTTGAATTTTTTTGTTTGCAAAATTCTCCTAATAGTTATAAAAATTCATTATTTTGATTTATAATAACATAACGAATTCATAAATTAATAATTATTAGTTATTTAATGAAAGAAAGTAAAGAAATTACTTGGTTATTTTTAACTCATGGTTTTATAAAAAGATGCGGCAGCAACGCGTTCTAATTTCTTAAACATCGATATTCAAATTAAAGCGGGAAAAATTTATTTCTAATCTCGTCTCTCTTTTTAATGTATTTCTATCTTTGTTTTTTCTCTGAGCTGCTTCCGCGACGTTGGAAAACCCCCACTAATATGTATCTCTGTCGATGAACGAGATTAAAAAATGAAGTTTAACTTTAATTATTTAAATAACTACAACGGTAACACTATATTGTTTAAATCTTATCATATTCTAAAAATATTAAAGTTTATGGCATGTGGTTTTTTATTTCTTAAACTTGAGAGGTTAATAATGAAAAAAATCGAATAAGACATGACAGAAGCTTGTGCGCCATAAGAGCCTGTGTCTAAGAACTTTAAAAACGTCATTTTTAAATCTTTTTTTCTAAAAAACTAGACGGTGGATCATATTCAAATTTAGAGGATACATAAAGTACTTATTCATATTTATACTGTTTTAAATTTTAAAGTTGAAAAATTTTTTTTATATTAGACTTCTGAATCAAAAATATTATTTTTGAAACCTGCCCGATGAATTAAAAGCTATCGCAAAATTTTTTGAAAGTTGCGCCATGAAACCATAGGAATCTATTAGAGTTTTATGAAACCTCATTGAAAAAATTTAAAATGAATGGAAAAAAATTCAAAAAATGGATTTAAACCTCTAGGTTTTATTAATAATTATAAACGTCTGATAGGACGAAATTCAAATGATCCCATTAGCAAGATTGATTATGATTATAATTACGCGAAACGAAACTCGTCGAGAGGTCGGGTGAGTTGACGTGGGAGGAACCGAACCGAACTGAACCAGTGATCGTAAATGGTTGGCTTTGAATCTTCTAGCCAATAATAAGCTTATACACTTAAGTCTGGATCTATAACTTGGAAGTGATTTACCCGAAATTGTGACTAAGATCGAGGAGCTGGTGAACTTTGAGATGGACTATTTAATTTAATTAATAGTTGCTCAACTGGTGAAATTGCACGTGGCAAATAACCAATAAATGCTTCTAAAGCATAAACTAGGTACTGTTCCGTGTAGACAAGTTTAATGGCATGACGGGCGATAAAAAGTCTTACGTAGGCTGCATTTACTGTATGTAAATATTGTATATAAATATATATCTAATTTTAAGAGTATATTCCAATAAATGTATTCACCTCGGAGTATATAATTCTGGTAATTCTGGTCTGCTTCGTTGCCGACCTTGATGAGACATGCCAGTCCGTCATTTTGTACAAACTCGTGCACTAGATCTTTATCCTCCTGTAATAAAAAAATAACGAGAAGTTGTTTTAAAAAAATTATTTTTTTGTTGTGTAATTAAGATAATTATTAAATAGGTTGTATTGAAAGGACTTAAACATTCAAGATGATTTAAAGAGATTGGAAATTTTTATTTTAGTAAAGCGTTCAATAATTAGAGATTGCTGATATAAAATGCGATAACAGAAATTTTAATTTTTAAAAAAATTTCATTTAAAATTAAACTTTTTTAGAAGGCGGACTTAAACGGGTAGTTTTAAAAATAACTGAATCGCTTATTTGAGAAACCCCATAAGTCAAGAAAACAAAATTTTTCAGGAGATACAAAAAACATTTTTCTGGAAAAACTTGCCATTGAAATAATAAATAGATAATTGAAGATAATAATGTTAGCGTCTCTGAAAAATATTCAAACAAGAAAAATTCAATTTTTTAATTGAAACTACTTAAAAAAATTATTTAAAGTTGATTGACTTATGGGGTTTCACAACCGAACGGAAGAAAAAGTTATAAAATCATTGTTTTTTTATTTTTTTCCACTCAAATAATTTATTAGACTGATAAAATGAAGTATATAATATGTATTTAAACTCTGAAATCCAGAAATTACAAAAAATAATAATTAATTAAAATATTTTAATTAGTCATATTATTTTTTTTTTTTTCAAAAAAAGCGCGAATTTTAAATAAAAAAGAAAAAATTATTTCTATAAAACAAAAACTGCATATGTTTATTTGAAAAACCCCATAAGTCATTGATTTATGGGGTTTCTCAATGAAATGAAATTTTTTTCACCCCGTTAATTGTTTTTTAAACACTAATTTGATGGATATTTTTATTAATTTCTATGAGGGGGACATCTGAAGATCCCAAAAATGTAAAAAACCAAATTTCGAAAAAACATGACTTATGGGGTTTCTCAAATAAACGATTCAATTGAGATAGTAATAGGTATTAATTTTCGATGGCCCGTTTTACCCAGTCCCTAAATGATTTTAATATGACAGATAATATTTTAAATTACCAAATATTCGAAATCAAATTTAAAATATCTTTTTTTTTTTTTTCTTATTACTGTATCATATTTAATTGGAGTCATTCAAGAATTTGAGGCCCGGGTAAAATTTTTGAAATGTAGGTTACGCAGTAACGAAATTTAAGTATCGATGCCCATTAAATAATAACGGTAAAATAATACCATTACTTGCCCTGATTATTAACTTCTTTTCTTATTGCTTCATAAGCGATACAGTTAAGAGTTAAAAAAAAAAAGAAATAGAAATAAAAGTCAAAATTGGTAAACGGCGGAAAAAAACTCACAGAATGTAAATAAATGAACGATGAGAAAACGAGGGGCAAGCAATAATAAAAAAAAAAAAAAATGACATAATTGAAGCTCAAGAATTGTAGTTGAACTTTATAATATTGGTATTCTCTTTCTCTTTACTCGGGATAGCCGCACGAATTGTTGAGAAAATCACGAAATTCTACAAGCATTCGAGATGGAGAACTCCTGTTCTTCTCCACCCATCTCTTTCCAATTCCACCAACTTAACCACCCCCATATATATATACATATATATTGTACAATACTATACTCAGAAATCCATCGATTCGATCTCACCAAATCCGTACTCGTCAGCTTTCTCTACAATTCCCTTTCTTCCCTTAACTATATAGTACTATTATATGTATATATATATATATCGGATTATTATAGGTTGTAGTAGTAGTATTGGAATTTCAGGCGGTACGTCGAACCCGCGAAAATTCGATTAAATCGCGGATTAAGGCGTCAGATTAAATGTTAACATTGGACATGTCCCATGAGATTCTACCGAGAATTGGATATTACGTTATCAACTATTAATTGCTTAAGATATTAATTTACAATTACATTACATAGCTTCTCTCAATATCGTTAACAAGTAAAATTTAAAAATCTCTTTCTACTTTAATAATAAATTAAAAATTCTGGGTAGAATTAAACCCTCTTTGTTTTTCATTAATTACTTTTTAAAATATAAGTTTTAAATTCTTACTATATGAGATAACAGTAATAACAAAAAAGAAGAAAATGTGTTTTTTTTTTACATTCATTGGATGGGAAAGAAAACGGATGACGGTAGAATGCAAAAGAAAATGGTCGTGCTGTCGCCTCACAAATATTTACTCGGGCAAACCAGCTAAGCGAATGAGGAGAAGAAAAGCTGGATGAAGAATAAAAAATATGAGAAACGATGGGATGAGAGACGAGGATGCTAAAGAGTATATGGAGAGAGTTAAGGTACTGTTGTATAGATAACGTTATAAAGACTTTGTACAAGTGTGTGCATAAGTGTGCGTGTGTATATAAAAGGGACTTGAGAGAAAGAGATAACATATGAGACGTGGGGGCGAGTAAAGAACAAGTCGCGTTTAAAAATAGCCGCAGTGAAACTCACCTGGAAGATCTGCTTGAGAGAGAAGAGTGCACGTCTCAGTTCACGGCCTTCGCTGTTCAACAATTTCTCTGTAAAAACAAAACAAACCGTTTATTACAATAATTATTCAGATGTCTTGTGAGCAGATGTCTTTTAATGGTTAAATTAAAATAAATATTCATTTTATTTACCCATGTTTAATGTTACTTTTCTTTGTTATTATTATTATTATTATTATTATTATTATTATTATTATTATTATTATTATTATTATTATTATTGTTATTGTTATTATTGCTGTTGTTGTTATTGTTATTATTATTATTATTATTATTATTATTATTATTATTATTATTATTATTATTATCATTATTATTATTATTATTATTATAATTATTATTGTTATTATTATTATTATTATTATTATTATTATTATTATTATTATTATTATTATTATTATTATTATTATTATTATTATTATTATTATTATTCTTATTATTATTATTACTATTATTGTTATTATTCTTATTATTATTACTATTATTGTTATTATTATTATTATTATTATTATTATTATTATTATTATTATTATTATTATTATTATTATTATTATTATTGTTCCTATGATATAAAAGCATAGTTGGACCGCATTTAGATTACTGCAGCTCAATTATGATAAATTACAGCATTCAAAACTTAGAAATTTTACAAAAACTCCAGAACCGAGCTATCCCAAGTCGAAATTGAGCTTCGCTTTAAGTATTCAATATACTTGAATATACCTATTTTAGTACTTGGCATTCTTAAGCGGACCTAAATAAGTATTTTCCATACTTTATACTCTTACACTGTAAAAAATTACCGGGGTAAGTTCAAGCGGTGTTAAATTTCAACACTGAAAACGGCGCCACCGGTGTAGATATTCTTTACGGGTGTTAAAATATTTTATTTTGTGAATATTTTAACTTACTCAATCACTATACTTGTTAATAAATGATATTTTTTATTAATTTTCATAAAGAACTGACATTTTTTGTGTTTTATAATTTTTGAAGTTCATTCTCCAAACAGACGCAGTTTACCCCGTTTTTACACCGGTATTTTTAACACCAGTGAATTACTCCTCCTACACTGGTGTAATTTCATTTTTACACCGGGTGGAGTTAAAATGAATCCATTTTTAACACTGCTCTTTTTACAGTATATTAATTCCTATGGATTTAAAAAAATAAAAATTTAACATCTTTTTAGAACCTATAAAAACTATTAATTCTCATTTGGTAAGATAAATTCTTGAATTCCTGATTAAAAACTAAGTATTCTATGTATGTCCTATTCCCAACTCTTGCATTAGTCCTTTAAATTCTAATTTACTTTTTTCTTTAATTTGAAATTTTTCGGTGGACCTATCAAAGCCAAATAATACTTATCGAATTTAAATTACATAGTCGAGACTACTCTGTGAAAAATTTCCTCCAAATTTAACTATGGGTGCATTGTAACCCCGGACCATAAGAAAACTGGTACAAAATTTACAATTGTTCCATAGTAAACTTATGCGCATAGGTACCAATCGTGTCGTCTGCGCATACCGTTTACTATGGGACACTTGTAAATTTTGTACCAGTTTTCTTATGGCCCGGGGTTACAATGCACCCATAGTTAAATTTAATGGGAATTTTTCACAGTGTAGGGTCATTTGAAGCTCATTGAGGCTTATTGAGGATTTTTGAGTATCATTTGAGGCTCAAAATGCTTTTTTTACACAGTGAGGCTGGAATGAGACTTACTTGGGTTCGATGAGGCTAGATTGAAGTCAGATATTTTGACCCGGGTACCATCCCCCATATGAGTAATAGTAACCATCTAGGTAAGAATGCTTACCATTTTCAATAGGAAAAGTTATTATACAAGAATGAGAATCATTAAAATGTAAACACAGGAAAAATTACTTCGCTAAGATGGGTAGTATTTTACCCCTTTTTTTCCAGCGTGTATAATATTGTTATTATTGCTATTGTTATTATTACTTGCACTTGAATTTGTGAACAAATAGCAAATTTGCTAAAGAAACTATTACTATTATTATTTTATATAAATATTAGGACTTGCTTCTGCTGGTGAAAAAAAATAATTTTTATGATAGAAAAAAAAAAAAAAAAAAAAAAAAAAAAAAAAAAAAACATACGATAATTTGTTGTAAATTGCCGTAAAACTTAAATGAATTACTCCAAGATCTATCATCAGTCGATAAATTTTCCAGCTTTTGGTATTCCAGTTAATTTTAAAGTTACACGTTATTCTTAGGGTCAAATATTACGTGGCTAGAAATTTAATATCGTTAAACGAGAATTTTTATCTTATTAACGAAAAAAATTTATAACCTCCTTTAATAATTATATCAGTTAAAATATATTGTAATTTAAAAATATTATTATTATTATTAAATATTTCTACAAAAAAAATTTTATTAATTTATAATTTAATTAACTTCACATTGATTTATATTTTTGTTCTGGAATATCTAACAATTCATTTAATAAATGAAAAATATGAATACTGATTAAAAAAATTAATTAAGTAAAATATGTATAGATATTTTTGAATTGGATTAAATACATATATGAAGTAGAAATATGTATATTTTTTAAATGAAAGTACTGAAGTACATTAAAAAGAAAGAGAGATAGGAGTCAATTTTGTTAATTATCAATTCCAACTTTACATTTCAAATTTAAAATTAAAAAAATATGTATATATATTATAGATATATGTATATAAATGAAATCAGTAATATATGCCACTCGAATTGTTTGACGCTCATTACATTCACTCGTTTATTTACATTAAAAGTCGCTGACGCGGTGCAATTAGTAAACGGGTATAAGCATGACATTAATTAAATCTGATCGAATTTTTACATACTGAAATTTTTTGGGGTTTACCGTTTTTATTCATTCACTTTATACGCATGAGCTATTTAAGTACAAATCGTTTAATAATTATTTTTTTTTTAAGCTGTCTAAAACAAAAAAAAATTATAAAAATATCTATGTTATAAATCCCGGATTTTTTATATATAATTGAATCGATTATTTGAGAAACCCCATAAGTCATATTTTTTCGAAATTGGGTTTTTTGCATTTTTGGATTCTTTGGATGTCCCCCCCATAGAAATTAATAAAAATATCCATCAAATCAGTGTTAAAAAAACAATTAACGGGGTGACAGGAATTTTATTTTATTGAGAAATCCCATAAATCAATGACTTATGGGGTTTTTCAAATAAACATATGCAGTTTTAGTTTTATAGAAATAATTTTTTCTTTTTTATTTAAAATTCGCGCTTTTTTTGAAAAAAAAATAATATGACTAATTAAAATATTTAAATTAATTATTATTTTTTGTAATTTCAGAGTTTAAATACATATTATATACTTCATTTTATCAGTCTAATAAATTATTTGAGTGGAAAAAATTTAAAAAAACAATGATTTTATAACTTTTTCTTCCGTTCGGTTGAGAAACCCCATAAGTTTATTAACTTTAAATCATTTTTTTAAGTAGTTTCAATTAAAAAATTAAACTTTTCTTGTTTGAATATTTTCAGAGACGCTAACATTATTCTCTTCAATTATTTACTTATTATTTCAAGGCAAGTTTTTCCAGAAAAATGTTTTTTGTGTTTCCTGAAAAATTTTGTTTTCTTGACTTATGGGGTTTCTCAAATAAGCGATTCAATTATTATTAAGATCTATAAAAACCTGCACAAAACCTGACCTAAGCCTTGTATAGAATTAAAAAAATTTTGCTCGTCGTAGATCCGATTATTTGAAAATAAATAAATTTGAAGGGGTAGGGAATTCATACAATGCAAAAAAAAAAAAAATCACTTCGTATACGGAGTAAATTCGGGGGTTTTTTTTACAACAAAGTGATTTCAAAGAGATCTAAATTTTTTTGAAATCCACATTCTCTCCGAACCGGAGTTTCGAAATTAAAATAAACTCTCCCTCTGAAGGAATTTAACTGCAAGGGGATTAAATAAATAAGAAGTCATCTATTACGCATTTACTCTGGATTTAATTCACGTTCACTTCGAAATTTTTTTACAGTGTATGCATATATTAATAATTTAATGGCAATGATTAAGAGTTTCATAAAAATTTTTCGTCACAATGGGGTGTTTATTATAATGTAATTTATTTAGGACTATTAAGATTCTCTAGGTAATTATTTAGCGTACTTTAGGGTAGTTTGAGGTTGTTTAGAGTATCCGAACAAAATTATTTTGGAGAGAGCAAAGTTATAATGCAGAAATGGCTGAAGATAAATTGAGTTAACAAGAGAGTAAGAGAGATAACTTTTAGCGTTATATATAAATATATGACCGGGAATAAGAGAGTAACGAAAATTTACCAACGTTTTAGTTGTTATTTAATATTTTACAATAACCTCGACAACTTTACAATTCTATTATCAAATATAATTATAAATTTGTAGCAAATAATAATAATAATAATAATAATAATAATGTTATATATATATATATATATATATATTTTTTTTTTTTCTTTTATATAATTTAAAATTACTTTTTAGTTTTGCTTTTATTTCTGGACTGGTTGAATTGACTTTCGAAATTAGGATTAAATTAAAAAAAAAAATAATAAATCGTAATGAAATAATTAAATTTTTAGTTTTTTAAAAATAAGTGGATTTTTTCAGTAAAATTCTATCCCGCAATTTAGACTAATCCCGCCCATGGGCATTCGAGATAAAAAAAAAACAAGGAAATTTTTTAGTCGATAAAAAAATATATTCTACTTTAAAAGCGGGTAATACTTAGGAACAAAAAAATACTAAGTAATCATGTCTCAGGTTTACCCGAATTCAGGGTAATTTATTATAATTAGTGAAGGCATATTTACTCTAAACTTGTCTCCGTGTACACCATTAGTATTACCGTGTACAGAAACAAGAAAAAAATTATATTTCAAAGCTTGAAAGAGACTTCCTACTAAAATTATAAAATAACGAAATATTTCATTCCGTTATTTTTTTAAAATAAATTTTAAATGCTCCTGAAGTTAGCAGACTACTAACAATTTTTGGATTTGTTTTTTTTTTTCAACAAATTGATTACAAAAAAAAAATCTAAAAATATGCACATGTAGGAAATTTTAAAATCTATAAGTGCATTTTTTAAAAATATTTTTTTTTTTATAATTTATCATTTTGAATAAATTCCAAAAATTATTAGACGGCGGCTAACTTCAGATCACAATAAGGTATGATACTGAATTTAGCAGACGTCTAATAGTTTTTGAATTTTTAAAAAAATGATAAATAATAAAAATAAAAATATTTCATTAAATTGCACCTCTAGTTTTTTTAATTTTCTACATGTGTATTTTTTTAAAAATATTTTTTTTTGTCTCTGAGTGTTGAAAAAAAAATTCAAAAATTTTAAATTGTCTGCTAACTTCAGGATCATAATAAGGTTTGTAGACATTTAAAAATTTTTTGTTTTTTTTTTAACAAAAATATAAATTTTGAAAATTGCAGGCATAGTTTGTGAAATTTTTTACATGTGCATTTTTTGAAAAATAATTTTTTTCACTATTTATCTGTTAAAAAAAAATTTTTTTTAATTTCAAATGTCTGCTAACTTTACTATCATTAATTTCAGTATCATAATTTGAAAATAATTTTCCGATAAAATTATGATAATTTTTTAAAATTGAACAAAGATCATAATTTTTTTTTTTTAAACTAAGTTTTAAAACCCTTAGTTTAGATTTTATAAGAAAAAAATTGGCGCCAAATTTGAAATAATTAATTTGAATTGTTTTGATGTTCCAAAAATATTTCTGGTCATTAAAATTATTAAAAAAATAAAAAAGTAGAAAGCAAATGAATAAAACTGGTTACAAAAAAAACTTTTGATTTTTAATAAATAATAAATTATCTTTTATTTTTTTGAATAGATTTTTTATAAAAGCCAAAAATTCTTTGAAAATAAATTTTAGTGACTTTGACAGAAGTTATATATATAAGTATATTAAATAAATAGAATAGTAGTTAATTTATTATTAGATTTCTGAATAGATTGTTTGTGAATAAAAACCTTGTGGTCTGCGATGAACAATCGAGAATGAGAATATAAAATGTATATGTGATATATGTGATATATAGCGTAGCAACAGAAAGTATAGTAATTAGAAGGTTGGAGAACGGGTAGAGGTAAAATGAATAAAAAAAAAATATGTCGAGAACCGGCTGTTAAATAGCGGTCGTAAGGCCCTTAGGCTCAGAATCGAGCCCTTGACCACATTGACCCACGTGTTAAAATCCGTCATGTCATTATTATCACATTTTTCATGAGGTCTTATAATAGAATATTATTCAGTGTTGAACAGAATTTCAATCTCTTTTTTTTTCTCAATTTATTCAGACGATAAATACTTTAATTATCTAACGGTAATAACAATAATTATCAGTAATTTATATTATATTTATATTAATTAATTATATATCATAATTAATAAGCAAACACAAAAATAAAAAAATTTAATTAGTAGACAAATAATTTTTGGTAATTGATTAATTATTTTTAATTATCTATTTTTTTACTCATTCCATTTATTTTCGAGTACCCGTAATTAAAAAATTTTTTCATACTAATTTTTTGAATGAAAATTTTTGAGAAGAAAAATTTTTTTTAATAATTGAAAATTTTCATTTTTTGTCATCATTTATGACGAAATGAATTAACCTGGAAAATGATAAATTATTTCATTTAATTATTTTATTTAATAATTAAGGTAAAAGCCCCCATACCCGCTGGGTACCATTAGTCGCTCGATTTAACTGAATCGTTTATTTGAGAAACCCCATAAGTCAAGAAAACAAAATTTTTCAGGAAACACAAAAAATATTTGCCTGGAAAAACTTGACATTGAAATAGTAAATAAATAATTGAAGAGAATAATGTTTGCGTCTCTGAAAAATATTCAAACAAGAAAAATTCAATTTTTTAATTGAAACTACTTAAAAAAATTATTTAAAGTTAATAAACTTATGGGGTTTCTCAACCGAACGGAAGAAAAAGTTATAAAATCATTGTTTTTTTATTTTTTTCCACTCAAATAATTTATTAGACTGATAAAATGAAGTATATAATATATATTTAAACTCTGAAACCCAGAAATTACAAAAAATAATAATTAATTAAAATATTTTAATTAGTCATATTATTTTTTTTTTTCAAAAAAAGCGCGAATTTTAAATAAAAAAGAAAAAATTATTTCTATAAAACAAAAACTGCATATGTTTATTTGAAAAACCCCATAAGTAATTGATTTATGGGGTTTCTCAATAAAATGAAATTTCTTTCACCCCGTTAATTGTTTTTTAAACACTGTTTGATGGATATTTTTATTAATTTCTATGGAGGGACATCTAGAAAACCCAAAAATGAAAAAAACCCCATTTCGAAAAACATGACTCATGGGGTTTTTCAAATAAATGATTGAACTGTTTAATGCGTTTTTTTATAATTTTTATAAAGAAAAATTTCAACTAAAAATATTATTATTGATAAATAATTATTTGTGAATCTAAATAATGGTACATGACAACTTTTAGTGAGCGACTATGGGTACACTCAAGGACCTTATTTAAAAAATTAATAATAATTAATTATCAAGATTATTCTTCAAACTAAAATTTTATTCTAATACTCGAAACTTTAAAAAATAACTATAAAAAAAAAAGGTTTTTCATTTTATTTATTAATTTATATTGAGTAATTTCATCTCACTCCAATATAAAGTGAGCGGTTATAGGGGCATTTACCTTACACGAAAAAATTTGTAATCGAACAATCAAATAAATATTTGACTTTCAAAAAAAAAAAAGTTGTCAAAGTATTGCAATTATTCTATTTCTATTGACGTGTGAACAACACGTATGTACAGTGAATATTTACATTAATTAAATGGGATTCGCGTGCGTGGATTTTATTGCGGATATTTAAATTGCAAATAGGCGGGTGCAAATTCAATGATTACTTCGATATACTGATAATTTATTTATTTCTTTTATTATCATTATATATTTCCTCCGACTATGAAGTAAATACACCGATAATAATTAACATTCCACTATTTTTACAAACCGGTAATTAATTTATGGATTCAATTATTTATTTACGTAAGCGACTAATAAATTTTTAGCAAGGACCCAAGGTACTCATGGACTGAGACCGTGTGAACAATGAATATCTTGGGAAATCTAGCAGGTTAATTCGTATCTCGAACGTTTAGATGGAGTAGTACACACTCTGCATCTTCCCTAGGTTATCTCCTTATCGTGAAAATTAAATGTTCTTCTGCGACATGGTCTGGAAGTAATACTGAGTCCCTTGCTAATGCTTATACTTTTTTTACTTTTTCTTTTACTTTTCCTTTTTCTTAACCTCTGGGTTTATTTTGTTCCTTAATTCACTATTGCTACATCTACCATTAAATTATACTTTATGTAAAGAGCTTTTAATAAATTTTCTTAATATAAACATAGATCGTGTTCATTATTAATTAATAGAAGAGGGACAAGCGAAATTGGGTACGTTAAGTCTTACACGGTAATAAATTTTGTTAAAAAGAACAAACACAAATCGCGTGTTGAAAAACGCTTTGCAATAATTTTTAATGTAACTTTAAAAACGTCCGCTTGAACAAAATTTATCTGTAATTCAATTGTAACTTTTATCATATTTTAAATATCAACTGTTACATGAGTTGAATATTAATCTTTAAATTTTTTTGTTATTTTTACCCGGGAAAAATAAATTTAAAAATCTTACTAATATTAAAAACATTATTTTGATACTTTATATTAATATATGAAGAACAACTATTAACTAATTAATTAAATAAAAAATAATTTAATAATTTTTTTTATTTTAATGAGTAATTATGTTGAGTATAGTGTACACTTAAGAAGTTAGTTTATGATTTTGAATTACCGGCTTATGAAATAAAAATTAAGTGTCACTTTTTTTATTGAATGCTAATTGTATCCTGCTGTTATTATTCGGACAAATTATTTAAATTAAATTATCTTCTGAATAATCCACATACTTTTTCTATGACAATATCCAGCCGATATCATCGAAACGTCATATATATAATATATATATACAACCAGTGTTGTACTTTTCGCGTAAAGAGGACAGAGAAAATATTTTTAACCCTTGACGAGTGTAAAGTCACCATTTTTCATATATTACTTTAACAAATTAACATAAATTAAGTGTCGGTCCGAAAGTACCATTAATAAAATATAAATTTCGTGTTGAATAAAATTTATCTAGTGATAGAAATAAATCGATTGAAAATGGTCAAACAAAATAATGACATTGCGTTAATTCAACACCCTTCAATTGTTAAATACGCGACGCTTCATGAATCGTTTATTTGACAAACTCCATGTTTTTTCGAAATTGGTTTTACATTTTTGAGGTCTTTGGATGTCCCCCCATAGAAATTAATAAAAATATCCATCAAATAAGTATTTAAAAAACAATTAACGGGGTGACAGAAATTTCATTTTATTGAAAAACCCCATAAATTAATGACTTATGGGGTTTTTCAAATAAACATATGCAGTTTTAGTTTTATAGAAATATATTTTTTTTTCTTTTTTTAAATTCGCGCTTTTTTTGGAAAAAAAAATAATATGAGTAATTAAAATACTTAAATTAATTATTATTTTTTGTAATTTCTGAGTTTCAGAGTTTAAATACATATTTTATACTTCATTTTATCAGTCTAATAAATTGTTTGAGTGGAAAAAAATAAAAAAACAATGATTTTATAACTTTTTCTTCCGTTTAGTTGAGAAACCCCATAAGTCAATCAACTTTAAATAATTTTTTTAAGTAGTTTCAATTAAAAAATTGAATTTTTCTTGTTTGAATATTTTTCAGAGACGCAAACATTATTCTCTTCAACTATTTATTTATTATTTCCATTGCAAGTTTTCCCAGAAAAACGTTTTTTGTATTTCCTAAAAAATTTTGTTTCCTGACTTATGGGGTTTCTCAAATAACCGATTCAAATTTCAAACTCGGGTTATTTTTAATACAAATTCCTTGTTATATTTCTTATTTTAATAAAATCGCAGATTACCATATTGCTAAATTTTACTAAAAACAATCTTTCTCCATTAATAAACTTCTCCATTTTGCCTGGTAATGAAATAATTTTTTTGAATGGCAATCGCAATACTGGCTGGCCTTATCCTATATAATAGAGACATAAAAAAATAAACGGATTTGCATAGCATCAGATACCTGATACCGCAAAATTTGAATATTATTTAATATTCAATAATCAAATTCCGTCCAATACATATGTATATAAATATGTATTAGTTTATGATATATATAGTAGTAGTTGAATGAAACGGAACTGCATGAAAAGTCCAGTCCAAGTGTCGAGAGAACAAGGGAGCCAATCTGCGTCGTACACACGTACCGTTATGCTCGAGTGATCCTCCTGCCGCAGCTGCTTAATCGAGCAATCTCCTCGGTGAACTGTATATCAGCCAGTCCGGAGGAGGAATTGAGTAGTATAGTACTGAGTGTACTGAGCTACACAGTAAACCAGCAGTACCACTGCTGGTGTACCAGTACCCCGACACCATCACGACCATCACAAGCACCAATACTAACACTACTACTATTATTATATTCAACAAGAGCGCGAATAAGTAAAGGGAGTGAGGCTAAATATCGATTCAACTCAACTGTTGTAATTGAGGATGTTCAAATAAACGTTTCTTGTTTGTCGATTATCGTGTGAAAGTTAACGTTTATATATCTTATCTACTTTACTTTTTAAATCAATCAATGTCAAGATAAATAAATACTAGTTAATAAATAAATAATACTTACCAATTATTGTATGGACTCGCACTGATAACTGCGTTCTGAGGACGATCGAATTTTTACGACTGTAACAAAAAAAAATATTTATTAATGATAGTCGACATTAAATTACTACAAAAAAAAAAAACGAATAATATTTAAATATATATAATATATATAGAGATTGAGGTAATTGAAAAATATTAATAATTATTTTTTTTTTGTCAGAAGTCAAAAATAATATTGAAGTAATAAATTTTTAGCTCAATTTTACAAGATAGTAAAAAATAATTCTCAATATTTTTGAATTTTATTGTAAATAGTCACTTGCTTTTATAAATTAATGTAAAATTCGTACACTGTGAAAAATTCACAACAAATGTTCCTATGGGTGCATAGTAACACCGAACTATAAAAAAACTGGTACAAAATTTACAAGTGTCCCATAGTAAACGTATGCGCAAAAGCCGCAATCGTGTACTCTGCGCATACGTTTACTATGGGACACATAAATTTTGTTCCAGTTTTTTTATAGTTCGGTGTTACTATGCACCCATAGGAACATTTGTTGTGAATTTTTTACAGTTTAATAGAAAAAAATTTCGACACATGAAATTTTTTGATAAACGTTAAAACCATTTCGAACATTAAAAAATTTAAATTCTGTGAAATTTTTCTGAGCTAATGTTCTTAAATTTTTTTTTCTAATTTACTTCCTTCAATTATACAAAAAATGATAATTTTTCACTCAAACTCAACCGAAATAATTTTGTTTTCATTTCTGTTGAAATCTCTCCTCAAATTTGGATGAATTTTTTCTTTCAAATTTAAATTGCAGCCTTATTTCGGAAAAATATTTTTTCACAAAAGCAAATAAGTAAATTTTCAAAATTATGCTATTGCACTAAAAAATTTTCGGAGTAATCGCGGATTAAATCCGAGTGTACTTTTAATTTACCTGAGTCAAAAAACAAATTATAGTTTAGTACTCAAAAGCCTTAATGAGAACTATGAGGTCTAAATACGAATAATTTATCGGTTTTAAATTATAACTAAGACCTCAAAAGTCTCAACGAATGAAAAGTTATAGTTCGGACTTTTGAAATTTTTTATAGAACAGGAAGGGGAGAGAATACGTCGAATAAGATTTTTGAGGTTCAAATCTGGATAAAATTATTCCTGTATGTTTTGAATATTTTGAGTCTTTAATACAGTTTAGTCCTCAAAGTGGTAAAATTGGTCGTAACTACTACTTTGAGGACTAAACTAGGCTAACTTTCTACACTGTTGTCAATCTTAAAATTCTAAATTGATCCTCAAAAACCATTGAGAACTTCAAGACTTAAATCCGACTTTTTTGACTCGGGTAATCTCCTTGGAGTAAAATCCCCCCTAATGAAGTTTATTTTAATACTGAAACTCTACTTCTGAGTGTATCCGAATTTCAAAAAATCTATATTACTCCGAAATTACTCCGTTGGAAAAACAAACTCCGTATTTCCTCCGTAATCGGAGTGATTTTGTCTAGAACTCCGAAACTCCATGACAGAGCGAATTTGAATTTAAATAAAATTCCTAATAACTCCGAATTCACTCCCGATTTTTACAGTGATGAATAAGCTTATAATGGATGTTTAAAAACAATAATAAAAAAAATTTCCATCGAAATAAATTAGATAAATAAGTGATGATAACAACGATAAAAATGTAATAATAAATTAAAAATATTGCGACTCGATTAAACAAAGAGTTCATAAAATAACCAACACTTGGAAACTCGTAGAGTTGAATGCATTAGATGTGATGACTTAATTATGTTTAAATACTACTGTCTGAGTAATTACTAAACTAATCACTTCATGGCTGTTGATTGTACACGAGTCTTTATCTATAATGTACAAGTGTTTGTTTAATCATTTAAATTGTTTTGATATACATGTACAATCTATAGATATTAAATGCACATATATATGTGTCATATACATGTGTATAGATATATATATATATATATATAGTACATAGTGTAACAACTAAACTGCAAAACATCTCCGTGAATTGGGTTAGATTGTCTCGATGACAAGACAAAGCGTCGAAAGGGGAGAGAAGAGTGACTGGTTGAGCTCCATCCTATCGTATCCTATCCACTCTACTCAAGCACTTGGTTACATTAGGCCGCAGGCAAACATTCGACCTCGGTTGTAAGATTGAACTTCAAACTCCTGCGAACCTTCCCACACAATCTGTTTGCGTCCATGAGAAAACCATGAAGATTGAAACAATGGATTGGTGAACAAGAAGAGGGCAAATACTGAAGATATATATATATATATATATATATATGTATTAACGTCTGTTTATATTTGTGTGTTTGTGTAAGGCCATGCTCTGTATTTGTTTCATAGTTAAGGTGGTATGAAAAAAATATCTGGAGTAGAGGGCAGGTTAATAATGTTTCCGCTCGTAAATGAACGGCAGGGGAATAAAATATTTTACGTTGAGTATCATTTCGTTCACGTTACATATTCCCCCGGCATATTTTCCCAAGCTATTCAATTAGCTATTCCCCCTGCTCGTGGTCTTTTCATTATTTACTTTTTTGAATCACTTCTGTTAACTTTAAGCTTTTATTCACCTACATACCCACAAAACCACGGTACACATTTTTTTAGACCAATTATATACTTTTATCTTGTACTTTAATTTATTTTAATCATTAAACTATTAGACAGGAATTTATATTTTTATATCTTTACTTTAATCAATTCATTCTTTCTGCTTAATTATTACTGGGGTCGTAATGGAACAGTTATAAGATTGTTGTCTGTGTCTGAGTTCTTTTAAATTATTTATTACTTTTACAAAGTATGAATTTTTATTAAAAAATTTATTACAAGTTTTATAGGAATTTTTTTTTTTTAAGAAAAAATTTTTTATCAAAATTTATGGGAATTTTAAATATGGAGAAAACAGAATATTAAAAATTAATAAATAATAGTAAAAAGTGAAATTTGTTATCAATAATTAGTACTATTATGTGCTTAATGCAAAGTAGTTTACTAATTTTTGTAGATTCCTAAAAACTACTATCAATTGTTTCAAAAAGTAACTAAATATTAGTACTTTTAGGTATAATACGTGACTTTTTAGTGAAAATTGATTAATTTATGGCATAATCTATTAAAAAGTAATGATTGGTCAAATTAAGAATTGCTATCTTAGATACTGATTTTTCCCGCCAAAAATTTCAAAAGTTACAAACTTTTATTTTATAAATTCGATATCACTGATCAATTATTAGCTTAAAATATCATTTATTCATCATTATAAATTAATTTACAATATACATAAATCGAATAAGTGATAAATAATATAATGAAAAATTAGTATACTAGATACTGATTTTTTGCTCATAAAAATACCGAAAATTTTTAACTCTTATTTTATAAATTCTATCCCATTGACTAATAATTTATATAAAATGTTATTTTTTCGTTATTATAAATCAATTTATTATATACATATATCGAATAAGTGGTAAATAATAAAATGAAAAATTCATATACTAGATCTTTATATATTAATATGTACGTTTACTAATTTTTCGGTTCCTCATTTTTAAAATTTTTCTGTTTATTTGAATAGTAATAACTATAGATAGCAATTTATCGATTTTTTTTCATATTAATTTTAATAATCGAAATTACAAATTTCGCTCTTCTATATGTATCAAATTTTAATATAAATAATAGCCATTTTGTAATATATATAATGATCCTAGTTTGATATTAGAATCGAATATATTAATTTTAAGTCGAAAATAAACTACAAACTATTAAAATTTTAAGCATTATTTTTTTCCATGAATTAAAGCTTATGATAAAATAAAATTTTGTAATATTTCAAAAAATGAATGGATAAATCAATTTCAGGATAATTACTATTTTCAAAAATAAAATTTATCGTTATAAGAAGCTTTAAAAGTTGATATAAAATTTTTAGATGAAATGTCCGTATGTAAGATCTGCACATATGTTGTATCTTGTATCGAAGATAAAAATAATAAAAATAAATTTAAAACTTAATAAAAGAGAATAAAGAAAATGAGTAATAAAAAGACAAAGATGAAATGGAATTGAAGACAGATGTGATTTTACAGTTGGGTGACTTTTGAAAAGATATTTTGAACACAGCAGCTCATATACTGGGTTCAGTTCTTGCTGCTACTGTTGAAGTAGTCGCAGTACCAGTAGTAGTTGAAGTATAAAAGTCGAGAGAATGACGGAAAATATCTATTACAAGATACAAAAGACTGAAATAAAAAATGAGGAAATAAACTAGCACTTTGACGACATATTTTAGATTTCCGTTCTGTTGTTCATTTATTTCTTCTACATTATATCAGCAATAGTAAACTTTGAGTATTGTATGCCACACAAATATATATATATATATATGTACATATATTTCAATCACTAGTTTACCCAATGACCATCACTAAAAAAATTGTAAAAAGCAGGTGTAGCCACTGTGTTGCAGCATGCGTCCAGCGGCACTGACCAGCGATTTCGATAAATCTTTAAGGGGTAAAAAAAAAAAAAATAAATAAAATAAAATGGATGAGAGTTAGTACTAAATTGAACGGGCCGCAGACTGTGCAACGTACCGATGGATATTGCAGACCATATATATAGAAACATAACTTGCGCAGTTTTCACGTACAGAGTTTTCGAAAGGTGATACGGCAATCATCAATTATTTTTTTATTTTGTTCTCCATTTCTCCCATCCTACTTTTCTCTCCTGCTTTCTTCCTTCCTCTCTCTCTCTCAGACTCATTTTTTTTCTACATTGTTTTTTATCCCTGCGTATTGCTAGAACTAACCGACTAGGGGATGCTCATGTTGTGTAAAAAATTATTTGGTTTGCCAGCAAATTCACCGATGGTATTTTTGGCTCAAAGATTTACGACACCCTAGAGAGATTTGCTCAACTCCCTCACTGGCAATTATCACATATGGTTGAAATCCACAAAATATACAAAACTCAGATTTATATATAAATGATCATTCATTTATATAGATACACAATTACAATGAATTGTTATTTTTCATCCGTGTTTTTTGAGGTTATTGTTTAAAATCATTTAGTGTTTATGGAAAAAAATTATCTCATTATAACCCGTAATTATAATTTTAAACAGTCGCTTATAATTTAATATCATTTGCCATAATAGTACATAAAAAAATTATTTTACTCCATTTATTGTTACTTTGACAGTAAAAATATTTTCTCCTCTTATCGATCGTACGAATGCTATATTTTTGTACATTGAATTTAAAACTTTTTAAAAATATTTAAATTTTTAATTATATTTTAAAATCTCTGAAACTTTATAAATTTTTAATTTATCGACTTGCGCCTTCAGACTTTTTTTAGCCCACGAAATTCTCTACAAATTAATAATTTAACTTTTTTATGCAACGTCGAAATATCACCAGCTAAAATATTTATTTCTGTATTTCAAACGGCAAATGTCATAAAATTATGAGCGACCTTTTGAAATTATAACTAAGGGCTAGAACGACAGGAGAATTTTTTTTTTTTTTTAGTGTATACTAAATGATTTAGAATAGTAAGCATGAAAATAAAAATGTTACTGCAAAATTACATACTAATATTTTTTCAAATTTTTTAATTTAAATAATTAATAAAATTATTTAAAATAAATATAATAATATTTGTGTAAATTTCTAAAGAAACCAATATATAAATATCATGACAATCAAATTACTCAAAAGACATAATAAAAATTCGCAGTCACGATTTACACAAGTTTAGGAATGTAAGTTTATGTTGTGAATACTGATGAGAATAAATTTTGTGAAAGTAAAAAACAATAACAATAATAATAATAATAAATAAGTACATTACTTTATCTCAATCATCAATAAAGTCTCAAGAACTAACGACAACTGTCATAAAACATAATATATAAAATATATGTATGAGACATACATATATAAATATATGCACTCACAAAGAGTGTAAAGTAAATAAAATAATTAATCAATGAAGTTGGCGGTAAACAAATTTACATTTAAGACCCAGCCAGCGGATGCCGTGACAAAGATCGCGTCTCGCGTGATATTAGATTAGCGATAGATAGAACACCGGACTATAGAGCAAAATGGTGTTTAGTTTGGCAACTATAAGCCACAAGAGAGGACGCGTCGGATCGTGAGAGTGGTCGCGGTCACCCGCTTGTTCCAATTATTCAAATGCATTGCCGATGGACGAGCCGTCTCTCGTTGTCGCACCTGTTGCATATCCGTGTGGTGCCAAAAGTCCCTTACTCCCGACCTAAAATTCCTTCTTCACATACACTACCCTTAAACTTTCATTACACTGCCCACATTATTATTTAAAAGACAAAAAAAATTTATCAATAATTTAAACAAAAGTAAAAAATAAATTTACCAGTAAGGCGGCATTTTTATAAATCCTCGAGTACTGTGAGCACTTTAACACAAATTTTTGTTCAATTAAAAATTTATCATTAATCTATTTAATTGTATGTATGAAATTTGTAGTTTAACGAAAACTCTGTATAACATGACACAACATTTAATACTAGTTGAAGTTGAACTTGTGAGGCCTAAGAATTACCTCGACCGACTGCGGCTTGTATCCTTGTCCGTAGCCTCTTACATTACGTTCTCTTTACTTATCTGTACTGTATATACATACCTACAGTATATAAGTACTTTTATATATATATATATATAAATATATACTGTATAGTTATACTGAGGAGGAGCAATAGCAGTCATCACAAAAGAGAAGAAATACACCACGGGTGGGAGATGAAAACGACTCCTCACGCGAGTTTATATATATATATATATATATATATATATATATATATATATATTATTCCACTGCTCCGTGTGAAATTTATACATTCTTTACGGTCTAAGCACACACATTTTTATTTCACAGTACATTGTTATTATTATTATTATTGTTATTGTTGTTATTATTGTCTCACTACTGTGGACTTGAACTTATGATAGTTGGGGTCATGTTCAACGTACTATTTTGACATTTTTATTTATTCTAAAATTACATGTCATATATTTATATATTATTTAATTTATGTGTAGACAAAAAAGCTTTTTTTTGGTGAAAATAGTGATTATTTTTTTTTAGTTAAAGTATTAATTATTTTAAGTACTGGAGAAATGAGTGAATTTGCAAAAAAGGGTTGGATTTGTTAGAATAGTTTGTTTGTAGATTAATAAAATAATTGACATATCCGGATGATTGTTTTTTAAAAATTTGACTTGTATTATTTCAAAATTGGGTGGTTAAAGGGACCACTAAGTGACCGCCTGAAAAAAATATGATTTTTGGAAAATTTTTAAAGAAAATTACTGCATGGAATGTTTTACTGTTTTAAGGATATATTTTTGGATATATAATGAATACAAGATCAAATTTTTGGACCAAACAATTCAAAATTCAGCGAGTTATTCACAATCTCCCGCTCAAAAAGAAGTCCCCACTGCTGCAGTGATAGCGACCTGCACAGAACCGGAAATCAAAAAAACCAAAAAGTTTATTAAACTAGAAGGTATTTTCTGTACCATGACCCTCGGGCCAAGAAAAAAATTGAAATTTAATAAAATGGCGGAGTTTTTAAAAAAAATTCAAATTTCGCGCGAAAATTTGATGATTTTTGGCCTGCCAAAATTACATTTTTGATTCGATCAAAAAACTGGAGGTTCATGGCACGTAGAAACATATATAGAAGAAGCTGCGATTCGAATCAAATCGATCGGATGATTTGTCTTCGAGTTATAGATACAATTTTGAAAAATGGATTTTCGAGAACCGTTAAGCGGCTGTTCTTCAGATGGCTATAACTCAAAAAAACTATTCGATATACACTAGAAATTTTAGTATGTTATTTTTGAAGCTATCGAAATATGCAAAAAAATTGAATTGATTTTCAAAAATTTCATACTAGATGAAGCTGAAGCTAGCGGCCGTAATAAGTAGCGGCCAGAAATTTTTTGCGTGGCCGCTACATATTACGGCCGCTAGCTTCAGCTTCATTTCAAAATGTAAAATAAAAAAAAATAGTTAAAAAGAAAAAAAATTAATCTTCTTAGAAAATTTCTAATTAGAAATTAATCCTTTTATATAAATCAATATTTAGTCAACCCTCAGGTGGATTAATTTTTTAATTGAATCTTCAGTCAATTTTTTTTTTAATTATCAGTCACGTTTTTAAAAAAAAAAAAATATCGTCAGTTCTCCAGTCAATCGACCTTGAAAATTTCTCAAAAAATGACTCTTAACAATAATATATAATAAATATAACAGTAAACATCCGCGCACTTGACTTATTTTCTTTTTTATCACCCGATTGATAATTGTGTAAACAAAAGATAAAAAAGCAACAAAGGAAATTAATGAATTGAGTTACGATAGAAAGTTTGTAATAAATAATAAAAAATTACAATGATGTGAATAAATTTTAAACGAGGATAAAAAAAAATTATTGTTATCAGTAAAATAAAATGAAAGTTGTTACCAAAACCAGCGACGAGCAAAAAATGTGGAAAATCATTGAGCATATAACTAACGGTAATTACAAACGGTAATTAGCAATCGAGAAAATTTTTTTTTTTCAAATGAATAAAAATAAAATTTCCAAGAAGTAGAAAGAAAAAACATAAATATTAATTCAGACATTAGCTTATACGAATAAAATAATTTTTTTTTTCCAGAGCAACTTTGAAGTAAATTTAATTTAAAATTATACAATTGAATAGTAGATAATAAAACTCATTAATCTTAAGTTGGTTATAGCGGAGGAAAAAGATTTAAATCTTATGGATATCTATTGCAGGTGGATGACTCGTCAGTGGCTCGTCTTAACTCTAGCATAGCATAAACTGCTCGCTCTCTAGTCTGCTCAGCTCATCTCAATCTAATGATTACCCCAAAGATTTTCTCACTTCCTCGACAGCGGAACGGAATTAAGGAAGAAGCGGACGGGAATCTAAGCGACTGAAATGTAGGCAGAGAGAAAGAAAAAGAAGCGGGTAAAAAAAAAAAAATAAAATATAAAAGTAAGAAAGAATAAAAGAAGCTGAGGCTTTTATCGGTCCGAAACTCAACGTCTAACGATTATAAATGACTTGCTCAAACTTTTTTTATGCTTTATCTTTGTAAATCCCTCGCGAACTGGACTACTGAGTTAGAGCCAGCTCCTTCCACTAACTTATTGTACTTTTATTTTTTATTTTTTATTTTTTTTTTTTTTTTATTCTCGAGAAAAAATATAAATTTAACAAAAATAAGTTTATGGAACTGCCTGATAATGCGGTGGTTAAATAATAATTTGCTTGTATTAAATAATAAATCCGAGGTCAAATGGGACACCATAAAAACTGTAAATTTTCGGGGATAAAGAGCGATACCATTGAGGAAAAATTTTTTTTTTGCAGCGAGAATAAAATTTTTAGTAAAAATTTTCAAAATTTGAATGGAAAAAAATTTTAAGCGGACAGAAAATTGAAGTATTTAATCTTAGAGTTGGAAAGTTGATTCACTGCCCAGTTCCTATTTGTCCCCTTTCTGAAACCCGTAAATAAATATTTAAAAAAAAAGCGCCATCTGGATTTTCCAATGGAAAGGCGGTAACTTTTTTGAATACAAAAATTTTTGAAACTTTATAAAAAACATATTACTCAATTTGAAATAACGCTAAAATAGTGTAATTAATACTTATTTTATAAGCTTCGACATGAATTTCAAGGTATTGAGTAATACCTCATAATTCAAAAGTTAATAGAGAACTGGCTGCAAATATAAGCTTTTTTGATTTTTTGTAAAATTTTCAAGATAATCAAACTAATCGTACGAACTGTTCGATACATTTTACAGAAGTAAGTTATCACTTTCGGTTTGAAAATTATTTTAAAGGTAAAGCTCGAAAATTCATTTTTCAAAATAACAAAAAATTGCAAAAACCCGACTTTAAAGCTGATCTACCAATTGGGCTCATCTTCGAACTTGATCAAGGTAATTGTCCATTGAATAAGTGTACAAAATTTCATAGAGATCCATAAAGAATTGCGTATGGTGGCTAAATTCTTTGATAATTTTATCATGAGATCTATTGCAATAGTCCAGTTTCTAAAGAAACACCAGTCAAAAACAAATTTTAGTCTAGTCCTCAAAAGCCTCAAAAGCAAATAAATAAATTTTCAAATTATGCTATTGCACTAAAAAATTTTCGGAGTAATCGCGGATTAAATCCGAGTGTACTTTTAATTTACCTGAGTCAAAAAACAAATTATAGTTTAGTACTCAAAAGCCTCAATAAGAACTATGAGGTTTAAATACGAATAATTTATCGGTTTTAAATTATAACTAAGACCTCAAAAGTCTCAACGAATGAAAAGTTATAGTTCGGATTTTTGAAATTTTTTATAGAACAGGAAGGGGAGAGAATACGTCGAATAAGATTTTTGAGGTTCAAATCTGGATAAAATTATTCCTGTATGTTTTGAATATTTTGAGTTTTTAATTCAGTTTAGTCCTCAAAGTGGTAAAATTGGTCGTAACTACTACTTTGAGGACTAAACTAGGCTAACTTTCTACACTGTTGTCAATCTTAAAATTCTAAATTGATCCTCAAAAACCATTGAGAACTTCAAGACTTAAATCCGAATTTGTTTCTTGTCTCAAAAATTTACCTAAATATTCTTACAGCGCAAAGAAAATCTTTAGTAAAAATAATTAAAATTTGTTCTAAATAAATTAACAAGTGGTTAGAAAATTAAAGTATCAAAATTTAGAGTTGGAATGTCAATTCAATGCCCAGTTCCAATTTGTCCCCAATAAAAACTCAAAAATAAAAAAGAGAAAAATTTGCTTTCTCCAAAATGGTATCTTTATGTTGTATTTTAGTAAATCCGGATGTATATGACAAGGATTTCACACAATCATGTGTCGTGTCTGTCATTGGTCATCTTCCGCTTTAAAATAGCTACTTGTTAATGCTCAACGCGTGTTTGGTGTCAAAAGCATTCGTGTTGAGTGGATTCAAATGTTCTTAAACTTTTATTTCTTTTGTAAATGGATCTAATGGATGTATTTATATATAAATATATATACATATATAGATTTTGTTAAGGATTTAAATTTAAATATAAATACAAGTATTATACATTTTTTTATTTTTATTTTTATTTTGGATAAAACGCTAAAGTTTAACGGAAGTATCTGCAGATATGAATGTCTACGGATTTTTTTTTGTTAATATATATGTCTATATATATATATATAAATGTGCGTATGCATTGAAATGCAGCTTGTCGACATTTTTAACATAGCTCACGTAATAAATTTCATTCACTGTCGACGTCAGAATAGAATAGAATATAAATAAAAAAATAAAAAAAAAAATATGGGAGAAAAAAAATGTTGAAAAAATTTATCTCATAATTTTTACCATTTTTTTTGTTAAGAGAACTGATACGAGGTTTATTTGGGAGCGAAATTGTATTTTGATAGCTGAATATTTAAAAAAAAATTGATAGGAATTTTTGAATATTTATTTTTTATTTAGTCAATTGTTGATTGAAAAGCCTCATTTTTTTTTCGTTTTTGTGATTGAAATATTTGATAGCAGCGTTTTAGGTTAATGACGAAAAATGTGTACATAAAAAAAAGGCCGCATAGTTGAATTTTTCAAACACTGAGTGGCTGTGAGTAGAAAAGTAAATATTTTAAAAATGTTTACTTAATTTTTAGGATAATATAAATTTTTCACCTGGTGATAATAAAGTAAAGTTATTTTATGTGATAATTTATTAAAATTTTTGTTTAAATTTATTTAAGGTAAAAGCCCCTTTACCCGCTCAGTACCATTAGTGGCTCACTTTAACTGTTCAATGCGTTTTTTTATAATTTTTATAGAGAAAAATTAGTCATATTATTTTTTTTTTCAAAAAAAGCGTGAATTTTAAATAAAAGAGAAAAAATTATTTCTATAAAACTAAAACTGCATATGTTTTTTTGAAAAAACCCATAAGTCATTGATTTATGGGGTTTCTCAATAAAATAAAATTTCTGTCAACCCGTTAATTGTTTTTTAAACACTGTTTGATGGATATTTTTATTAATTTCTATGGGGGGACATCTAAAAAACCAAAAAATGAAAAAAAAACCCCATTTCGAAAAATATGACTTATGGGGTTTCTCAAATAAATGATTCAACTGTTTAATGCGTTTTTTTATAATTTTTATAAAGAAAATTTTCAACTAAAAATAATATTATTGATAAATAATTATTTGTGAATCTAAATATATTAAAATATCATGTATCAAATTATTTTATAATAGATTATAAATTTAAATTAAGTGACTGTTTTCAAAATCGCGCTCAGCCGAGCATTTTTTACTTTAACGTTCATTCGTTAGATTAAATTTAGATTACGTCAAATTTTTTAATAATTGTTATAACTATATCTTATTAAATAAATTTTTAAAATTCATGAAATTTTATATTATGAAAGAATAAAGTAATATAATTTATAAATTATTTGTCTAAATCAATAAACTTATGATAGTTTAATTGATATTGTCTTTGAGCGACTATAGGGCCATGTGTTGATCGAGTATTGGTACATGACAACTTTTAGTGAGCGACAATGGGTACACTCAAGGACCTTATTTAAAAAATTAATAATAATTAATTATCAAGATTATTCTTCAAACTAAAATATTATTCTAATACTTGAAACTTTAAAAAATAACTATAAAAAAAAATATGGTTTTTCATTTTATTTATTAATTTTTATTCAGTGATTTAATCTCACTCCAATTAAAAGTGAGCGGGTATAAGGGCTTTTACTTTAGTTGTTAGATATATTTTTTTTTTTAATATATGATTAAAAAAAACAAAATATTCATAAAAAATATTTTTAAGGTAAAAATAAACAAGTAATTAAAAACAAGTATTAAAATTATACAAGTGAAAGAATTTAATGACGTGTAAAGTAATAAAAAGTAAAAAATAATATTTTTTAATATCTCAATAAAAAAAAGTTTCTTTGTTCCCTCTTTCATCTTAACTCTCTCTAAAAAAAGAAGTTAAAATATTTAAAAAAAAAAGTACATTTTTTTTTTTTTACGATAGGAAACTAAAAGCCAGTCTATTTATGGATGAAAAAATATTTATAAGTTAATAAAATGCGAGTCATAAAGGCGATTTCGTTAAAAAGATTTGTGCGGTTTATTAGTTCTCTTTTTTAGATCATCATCATAATAGTACTATCCACAAGGATTCTTAGCTATATACATATATATTATCTCCTCTTTTTAGTCCTGTTCGTCTCCGTCTTTTCTCATACTTAAACTCAAACTTTATCCTTAAATTTTATTTTTTCGCTCTACTCCTTCTATTTCATCTTCATCTTAGTTTGTCCAACACGCTCGCAGCTGTATGGTAAAAGCCAAAAGAAACTCATATCACGCACGATTCACCACGGGTATAAAGCGTACCGGGAATAGTGTGCACACGTGGCACCACACCATCGGTTGACAGAAAAGACACCAAAAGCAAAAGATGCTTTTTGAATGCGGTTCACGTACTCTCAAGTACTGAACCACCGGATAATAACTCATGTAAATAAAAAAAAAATTAACCCTAAAAAAATTTAAATAAAGTCGTAAACATTTTTATTAAATGTTTTAAAATTGTATAAAGAAACTGCAAGTACACAATTTAAATTTTCATTTGACAATAAATTTTTTAAATATTTCAAAAAATGTAGTTCAAGAAAATTTTTTTTGTCATATCAATCACGGAAGTTGAATTTTCGAGTAACATGCAGAGGGCGCAAACTGTACGATTTCTGGCAATCTATAGTTTAGTTAACTTTCTTCGAACTAGAATCGAAAAGTAACTTCTCTCTCTCTATCTGTCTCTACATTCCTACATGACTACTAAAATACGCTACAGATGAGTCAAATTATCTTTCAATTCGACAAACGTCCGCTAGGTATAGTTTGATTAGCGAGACTGCGCTTCGGATTTACCCCCACCATCAAGGCGCAATGTCTTAGGTATTAAATTTAGATGGTGGGGGTAAAAACCAAAAATATCCGAAACGCACTCTTGCTAATCCAACTATAGAACTTATAAATTAAATAAACAGTAATTAAATATTTTTGACTGTTTCTCTCGCAAATTCAACTTCCGCTGTCAATATGACAAAAAATTTTGTTCGATACTTTATGCTTAAAGGTAGGAACCCTGACAGACTTTAAGTGCAGGCACGCGTTTGAGGTTATGGATGCATTTTCATCAAGACCTCGTACTATATCCGGTCTTGCTAAGAATGCGCCCATAGCCTCAAACTCGTGACGTCACTTCAAGCCGTCAGAATCCCTACCGTTCCGCATACGTATCGAAAATAACTAATATAATACATGCTTAAAATAAACGCCGTTAAATGCCTAACCTCGGTCTCATAAATTTTTTTATTAAACACTCATCACTTCTGATTGGTCAGATGCAGTGTTTAAACTTTCTTAAAGCATTTGTGCATCCCTTCTACCGCGAAATTCGACGAAAATAGGCGTGATATATCCCTACTCTATAATCCAAGTTATCAAAATTTTCAAGATAGGTTACCGGGGTGAACTCACCTTTACCCAAAACTGCATCACTAGCAAAAAAAATTCTCTAGATTACACATGCGCATTAAATTGATCAGCTAACGATTGTGGATCTTCATTAACTGATAAATTTGTGTCGCCTTAAATTTATAACCTGAACTCTAATTTCCTTAAAAAGTGATTGAAAGTAAAAATAAATACTACATTTTAATAAAATCGAATCAAAGGAGGATATTAATTAACCTCAAATTTTAAGACTTTTTAGTTTTATATTTAGAAAAAAACTTGTTCAAATTTTTATATTAAATAATACATGTATTAGACTTTTTCTTAGGTTAGTTTTCATGTTCTTTGATTAATAAAACAATAAAATAAAAATATTATTTTAATTTCTATTAAATAAATAAGTATTCAATTTCATTTTTAATAATTAAATAAATAAACACTTGAGTACTTTTTTATAAATAAATAAACTGAACCAAAAAAAAAACATTGATATCTATGAAGACAAATTATTAAAATGATCGCGACCGCATGACGCCGACGTTAAGCATTTATCGACGTTCTAATTTTGAGCTTATTTTTATCGTAGACAACTAGACATCAAGTATAATACTCGATGGCGCTAGTTATCTAAGGTACTATAAGACCATTTAGAAAAAAATTTTGGATGCCTAATTTTTGCCCAGATCTTTAATTGAAATGAATTTGCAATAATTTTTTTCTCGATAAATTAAAAATTTTATCAATTTCTAGTTCTCCAGTGAAAAAAAAATGTAGAGCGCACCTGCAATGCATCAGATTGAAGTTTGTAAAAATAATAAATTTTCGGAACGCGAAAAAAAATCACAAGATTATTATAAAAGGAAGGTTTTGAAATAAAAAAAAAAGTGTGAGGGCCAATCATGACGTACTGGACACACGATGTAACCTCGCAAACATGAGGATATATTGCTGCCGGATCGTACAGTGTACGAGTTGATGATCGATTGCACTCGTGGATGAACGGCACGCTGGCCACACTGACCTCCTTTCTGGCCGCGCGGCTATCGACCACCTCAATATCTCTGTAATCCCCCAATTACTTCAGCTTTATTTACTTCCATTCAGCTGATCCTCTATATATATACATATATATCTATCGCAATGTGTAAGATTTAATTTCACTGATTATAAGATATATTCATACATACACGTCCATGTATATGTATATATAAATCTCCACATTTATTTAAACATAAATTACCTTCTTCTTCATCATCCGTTTCCATCCGTCAAATTAAAAAAATACCGTTGAAATTTTAAATTTAATAATAATAAAAAAAATTTGTTTGTTCAAATGCAACTCTTTAAATTCACAAATACCCTCATTATTTTTTATTACCGCAACTGAATTACGGTTAAATAATTTATTACATACGATAATTAAAGGTTGGAAAGTATTACACGCAATACTTTTTTTCTTTTTCCGCAAAAGAATTTTAAGTTTTAATATTTCAAACTACAGCGCAATTTTAAAATGTATATTAAACATGCAATTTATATAAATTAATCAACTTTATACTAATAATTTATTGGATTAAATCTGACGTTGATTTTTGACGATGCCAGGATTAATTTATTTTGACAGATTAAAAATCAAAAACCTGAATTTTATAAACAACCGAGCAGGGAAGAGAATAAATTTTAAAAAACAGTTACGTCAATATGAGAATATGGATAACAGAGATATTCGCTTTAAAGCACAGTCTCATTAACAATTCAGGTGTGTCCTACTTATTGCGAGGAAGCAAAAGGAGAACAAAATATCACACGGCAAGTCTACATGCACCGCACAAGTTTAATCTATAATATGTTGTGTAGGAATGGAGGAAATGACGGAAAGGATAATAATGACGAGAAAATAGCGTGGCTGTTTGTTCTTGTAAGAAATTCGATGAAAAAAAAATAATAATAATTACAAATGAGGCACAAGTCTAACTGTTGACTTTTTCATGTTAAATAAATATGTTAAGTTATTTTT
This sequence comes from Microplitis demolitor, assembly GCF_026212275.2. Lineage (NCBI taxonomy): Eukaryota > Metazoa > Arthropoda > Insecta > Hymenoptera > Braconidae > Microplitis > Microplitis demolitor. Next base: position 5,481,276 of record NC_068545.1, read on the forward strand.
ATTTATTTTAATTGTAAATAATCCGAGTTTGAAATTTAGTGTCGCGTATTTAACAATTGAAGGGTGTTGAATTAACGCAATGTCATTATTTTGTTTGACTATTTTCAATCGATTTATTTTTTATCACTAGATAAATTTTATTCAACACGAAATTTATATTTTATCAATGGTACTTTCGGACCGACACTTAATTTATGTTAATTTGTTAAAGTAATATATGAAAAGTGGTGACTTTACACTCGTCAAGGGTTAAAAATATTTTCTCTGTCCTCTTTACGCGAAAAGTACAACACTGGTTGTATATATATATTATATATATGACGTTTCGATGATATCGGCTGGATATTGTCATAGAAAAAGTATGTGGATTATTCAGAAGATAATTTAATTTTAATAATTTGTCCGAATAATAACAGCAGGATTCAATTAGCATTCAATAAAAAAAGTGACACTTAATTTTTTATTTCATAAGCCGGTAATTCAAAATCATAAACTAACTTCTTAAGTGTACACTATACTCAACATAATTACTCATTAAAATAAAAAAAATTATTAAATTATTTTTTATTTAATTAATTAGTTAATAGTTGTTCTTCATATATTAATATAAAGTATCAAAATAATGTTTTTAATATTAGTAAGATTTTAAATTTATTTTTCCCGGGTAAAAATAACAAAAAAATTTAAAGATTAACACTCAACTTGTGTAACAGTTGACATTTAAAATATGATAAAAGTTACAATTGAATTACAGATAAATTTTGTTCAAGCGGACGTTTTTAAAGTTACATAAAAATTATTGCAAACGCGCGATTTGTGTCTGTTTTTTCACAGAAATTCTTTACCGTCCATGTGTGCACATGTGGTTTTTAGTATGATAAAAAATATACACACGTGTTTCATTAACATGAGAATATAAATATACGTAACAATGTAAATATATAAAATGTATATAGTTAATATGTGGGTGAGTATCGAAACGACATATGTACACATATATATGTATATATGTATATATATTCCTAAAATAGCAGTGGGACATAATCTCAGGTGGTCGAAATGTTATAGGGACAGGGAGTTTAACTAGTGTATTGAGTAGTGTAACAACCACAAGATAGATATATTGTACTAATGTAATGTATATAATGTAATGTAGGTAAGGGGAGAGAAGTAGGGGGAAGAGATATCGTAATCAACAACAAGACGACAGGACCCTGGAAGATGGTTGTCAGCGTGGGAACGTTCACGGAAGATCAGTGGCTGATTACATAGACACAATGGGAAACAACCACAAGACATTCCTCTGCCCTGTTTAAACTCATGGAACGACTCGTCATCCAGATAGCAGGGTTACACCGTTAGATTCTCTCAGCTTGATGTACTCTCTCTCTCTCTTTCTCCCTCTTACTTGTGCTCTTTCGCTCTTCCTCACTCTCGGTCTCAATTTGAGGTTCTATATTTCTGTTATTTGTTCGCTTGCAGCTTCGGCGGTTATAGTCGAGTTGCAATTCCAACTATTGTTAAATCGAGGATGAAACAAACGTCGTAATCCTCGGGACACAGCCCAGATAGATTTTAAACTGGACTGTGGGATATTTTTAACAAATTGCATTGTCTTATATTGTGATTACTCTTGGGTGCTTTTTTCTTTCGCCTAGGGTGTTATCTTGATACTTATGCTGTATTACTATTTTTATTGCTTTTATGCTCTTTTGTTGGTATTATTTTTTCATTTCGAAAGTACGGACAGTTTATTTTATTATTTTTACTGCAAATTGTTTGCATTGTAATAAATATTTGTGTTTGTTCTTCCATTGAAATATAAAAATTTATTGAGTTTTGAGACGAGACCGACAATTCGAACTCTTGTAATATCGATAAAAAATATTTTAATGACACATGAATTGTTTATTTGAGAAACCCCATAAGTCATGTTTTTTCGAAATTGGGTTTTTGGTATTTTTGGGATCTTTAGATGTCCCCCCATAGAAATTAATAAAAATATCCATCAAATCAGAGATCAAAAAACAATTAACGGGGTGAGAAATTTCATTTTATTGAGAAACCCCATAAGTCAATGATTTATGGGGTTTTTTAAATAAATATATGCAGTTTTAGTTTTATAGAAATAATTTTTTCTTTTTTATTTAAAATTCGCGCTTTTTTTGAAAAAAAAATAATATGATTAATTAAAATACTTAAATTAATTATTATTTTTTGAAATTTCTGAGTTTCAAAGTTTAAATACATATTATATACTTCATTTTATCAGTCTTATAAATTATTTGAGTGAAAAAAAATAAAAAAACAATGATTTTATAACTTTTTCTTCTGTTTGGTTGAAAAACCCCATAAGTCAATCAACTTTAAATAATTTTTTTAAGTAGTTTCAATTAAAAAATTGAATTTTTCTTGTTTGAATATTTTTCAGAGACGCAAACATTATTCTCTTCAATTATTTATTTACTATTTCAATGTCAAGTTTTTCCAGGAAAATATTTTTTGTGTTTCCTGAAAAATTTTGTTTTCTTGACTTATGGGGTTTCTCAAATAAACGATTTATATAGGCAGCATTGAATTGTTTGACGTCTGAATTTGTTTTGCAAAAAAATTTCTCACGATCGACTTAGCAGATTGGGACTCAATAAATTATGTTTTTGGGGCATAGTCTGTCTAGAATTAACGGTTATGTATCATAGAATATCTTGGGAATTTAATTGTTAAGACAATAATGTTTTTTTTTTAGTCAACATACACAATTATCATCCAATTAAACATGAAAATATACTCGTCACTGTTTATTATATTTTTTAATTAAAAAAATTTTTAATTAATAAAAATTATATTTTATAACAGGACTAATCCGTCCAAACAAATTTGACTTGACCTCTTTAGAAGTTAATGAGATAATTTTTTTATTGAAGACATCAAGATGTCAAAATTTTTTTTTTTACTTGCGTAGAGTAGCCAATAAAATTAATTTTTTTCTAACATCCCCATTTTTCCCGGCTTGATTCTAATTACTTTTCAATAATATTTTTTACTAATCATGAGTTAATAATAATAATTTTCAATTACTGTAAAGTTAGCAGACAGTTAAAAATTTTGAATTTTTTTTCAACCACTATAATTGAAAAAAAAAATAAAAATAAAAATATGCACATGTAGAAAATTAAAAAAACTACCAGCGCAATTTTTCCAAATATTTTTTTTTTTATAATTTATTGTTTAAAAAAAAATCCGTAATTATTGGACAATTAACTTTAGTATTATAATTTTTAATTAAAAAAAAAAATTCTTCAAACTTTTTTTTAAATAAAAATTTATGGCTGACTCATTAAATTCTACATTTACTCAAAATATAAAACTAAATTAAGAAGTTAAAAAATTTTTCTTCTCATATTTAATAATAATAATAAAGTGGTTGAATAATTGTAAAAAAAAAAAAAAAATAGATATCATTTTTTATCAGTTTTTTTTTCTCCATAAAAGCTACTGTTTCAGATTACGTCTAAATCCAAGTTATGATGAAAACACGTCTCACAAAGAAAGTAAACTCCGGCCCTCTAGTATTTCATAGAATTTCCAGAACACATACCCTGACCCCGACCCATACCCACACCCACACCCACACCTACACCCACACCCATTCAGGACCTATTCACTCGGCGGCTCTGGCTCAGGCTCTACTCTCAACAAATATCCTCAACTGAGTCAATTTATTGTATAACGTATAAATCGTCAACAAGCTTACATAGCTTATCTCCCAAGAGAACTACAAGTGATGTTACGAATTCTCCTTGCGACTCTCCAGAGACGATACGCACGCACCCGTCGTAAACACGAGCTTTCCTCTACGAGCGTCACTGTTCCACTAGCTATACCATCATCCCTCGACGAGGTCTATACCCTTGGCTCTGTTCCTCCGGTGGTATGGATACAAACTCTCCTAGCCACTGTACTGAGCAAGTAGTCAGAGAACAGTAGTGCAGTCGAGTCTGAGTACACAGTGGATCCAAATTCAACTGAACCCTGTACCATCTGCTCCCAGGTCAGAGTGAACCCTAAACTATCCAACTGTCCAAAGTCATCATCACAACATGTCTCTTCATCGGACATCAATACCAACCTAATATTTACTGTCTTCAATTATCCAAATGGTAAATGTTTTAGGTACACAAAATAACACTCAGTTGTCAATTTACATTTGTATATATATCGCGTTACTAATTCCATCAAAAGGATTTATAGCTTTATACTCCGGAATACCAAAAGGGCTCGGATTTTTTTTTAATTCCAATCGTTTTGCAAACTTTTAGCTTTGAAAGAAATTCCTAAAACGATTGGTGATAAAAAAACAACCTATTAGTCCTTTCGGAACCATGACGAGATATGTAGGGGGGGGGGACGAGGCACCCTGAGGTAAAATGGACCAGCTGAAAATTTTGAAAAAATGATTCTTTCATATTTTTATCGTCAAATTAAAAAAAAAATTTAGTATATTAATCTATTTTTCGGCGATTTTCTATAACTGGGGCAAATTTGGCCACTAAAAATATTCGAAAATATTTTATTTTTTAATTGATAAAAGTTTCTAAATAATGCAAAATAATATGTAACATAAAAAATGAAAAAACACGTTTTTTGGTTCAAGATAATAACAAATAAGAAATATAGAATTTTTTTTATGTTAAATAACAATTAGTAATTAAGCTGACGAGCGGGAATGATTTATCACACCTAAAAAATTTTTTTTTGAGTATTTTAAAACTAAAAATAGTTGTCGAGAAAAAAATACATTTCTAATGATGGAAACAATTTAAAAAAAAAAATCATTTTTTGGAGGGGGACCTCTCTGCCCCACAAAAAAAAATTTTTTCTGCCTTCGTATCCACCAATAATGTGAAATGTAAATTTTCTTTATGTATATTACATATAAAAAATTTAATTTGATGAAATTTGATCAACTTTCAAAAATTTTTTTTTTCAACCTTTTTAAAAGGTACCCATTTTTCCCGCCAAAAATAAAAATTTTATTTTTTAACGGCAGCGAAAAATTTTGTATATTTACCTTAAATATCATTAAAAATAAAAATATTTTGCGTACTGTAGTCCTTGAAAACTTAGTACCCCCTTTTGCCCCACTCCTTCCCTTTTAGAGTTGTCCTTAGAAGGACTTTTCAAATTTTGTAGGATCACCGCCTAAAGGATTACAAATACGTAAAAAAAATTCCACTGATTTTTTATTTGACTTCATATCTACTTTCAAAAACATTCCCAGTAGATATTTTTCTAAGGGTTAAAAAAAGTAATTGATAAATTTTCTGCCCCTTGAAAAATAAAAAAAAAATTAGGTTTGCTACTGAGTACGTCAATAGATGTGTAACATGCAACATGTAACTCAATTTGAAATTATATTCGTAGGATTTTCTGTCGTCAGACTTTCATTTATAATTCGAGGTTGTTAGATAAGTAGTGCTATATAGTCAAGGGTTTGCTTTAAACTCTAAAGGCATTGAAGTAACCCAAGAGATCTTTACATACAACTCAAAAGTCCCTGTAGAGTCTGCAAGTACGAATGCGAGTACAAGAACGAGCATGAGTTCGTACGAGCACGAGTATGAAGTACATGGGTAAGTTACATTAGGTTGCATTGCATAGCGGTAGAAGTAGCCGAGGACTAAGCAGAGGAAGAGTTGCCGGTAGCAGGACAGAAGTTTAACCTGAGACTAAAGCTGATGCTGATGCTGAGTAGCAGTAGCAAAACCAGTGGTAGCAGAAAGGAGTAGAAGGACACACGGTGAACGGAACGGGTAATGTTCATGAAAGGCTAATGAAGACGTGTCGCTGGTCCGTGTTCCCGGAATCCCTTCGCTCTACCGCAACCATCGACTACTAAGGCTTAACGACCCATCGACCAGTACTGCTATGTAATGTTTGATACGACTCCCTTTCGTATTAAAACTTAATTGCCGATTATCTTCTGCAACATCAAACATTTATCTAACCAATACGCTTATTATACCTTTATTTTCGATTGTTACTTTGCTATTTCATTATTTTCAACGGGATGGTTATTTGGTGTCGAAAATTTTTATGTACCTGAAGATCGGAACGTTTTTCGCAGAATGAAAATTTAAAAAGAATATGTGATTTGACAGCTTAACGGGTAGTTCCGGAAGTTGGGGGTGGGCTGAAACTTCCGGCTGACCTACTAACATGTGTAGAGGGGAGAAAATGAGGTGCCGCCAAAATTTAATTTAATCAGATGTATTTCCCCCCCCCCCCACCCTTGTACGCTGAACATTTCAAAAATCTTGTCATCCAGTAGATTTTTTACGTTCAAATTTCGTATTTCTGTCACGCGAAGAATGCTCCGATCTTCCGGTACATAAATTTTCCCTAAACTAGAGATGTACTAAAAAATCGCGGGAAAATTTAAAAAGAATTCAAAAGTAAGTTGCTACAATTCGAGTTGATAATCTGTAGGTTCGATAGGGTTCAAAATTTTTTTTTCAATTGAATTGATTATGGCCAAGAACATCTCTAAGAACTCAAAAAAAGAAATCATTGCAGTAAAAACTTTTGATAGATCACTTTTTTGGAAATTTATTATACTTTAACCCATTGACCGTAAGCTTTTATTAGATACCCAATATTAATTAATTTTTTAATGAGGAGTAGATACAATTTAAGTCGACAAAACCTCAAGAAAATTTGAATAACCAAAAAATGTTAAAATTATTGCGGCAAAAATTCTTCAGATCTCGAAATTTGAGATCTTGCGCTTTTTATTTAAAAATAAATCTTTTTATCAGAAGCTTCAAATTGCTACCAACATTTTCCATAAAAAAAATTTTATTTTTTACCAAAATTCAAAATTTAAATTCCTCAAAGATTTGAAAAAATTTATTAATAGCGACAGATTCCCAGCGATGTTATAAAAATATTTGATTACTTGTACACTAAAAATTGAAAGTAAATCGGCAGAGATTATTTTATCTTCAACTATAAAATATAAAATGTAAAATGTTTGTTAGCAAGTACACAGAGTGTCTATGTTGCGCATAAAATATTATCTTTGATACAGATTGTTATTTAGGTTTATTTTTATCCACCGAGATACAGAGATTATTTTTACACTTAAAGACAGTTATGACACACTTCAAGATACTAAAGTACTGGTATTAGTGTAAAGACCGTGCTCTTTTAGCTCTCACAAATATATAAATATATTTATACACAATATGCACAACACACATTTATGTGTGAGAGTTAAGTTTAAAGAGGTACAAATCAAGAGAAAGGAGGAAGGTGTGCCGAATAAATTGTTGCAAATTATCTGACATCCCTTTAATAATCTTTCACATACTTTTAAAAATAAAATACTTTTTTTTTCTTTTTTTTTTTTTTTTTGTGCATTCGTAATCCAGTGTAATTTAAAATTCAAAATTTAAAATTCACTCGTTTTCACATTTATGAGATAAGATAATTTAGCTTGGGTATTTTTCGGTTCTAATTCGGTACATCAGAGGGTTGAAAAATATACTAATGGGGTGTACTGAGGACTCGAGGTTTAAAAAAATATAATTGAAGAAAGAAAAGAGGCAGAGTGAAGTATCCTGCTCGTGGAGTTACGAAGGCATGAAATTAAGAGATGTGAAATGCAAATACAATGGGTTTTTCTGCGGGAGTGACAGTCGTATTTTTGCATGTGGGCGGTTTATGTATATTTATATATATATATATATAAATATCCATATATATGCATATATATCCATGTCCAATTAAGTTTAACAATTATTTGAAAGATTTTCTCGTGCAGTCTAGTGTATTCTACTTGACACACTGAAATAGTTATTAAAATAATAACTTGGAAATATATATGCATATATATATTTTTATTCATTATTTTTTGTGTATAATTATCGCACTTTCTCGTACATTTTTATCCTTATTCCGAAAACTCAAAGGTCTAATTTTAAATTTCATTTCTCATATCCATCATAAATGTCTGACTCTCGTTGGTTTTTTTTTTTTTTTTTTTAAATTAATAATTAAACTTTTGTAATTTATCTTTATATATTTTTAATTAGGAAGCTTTATTCGCTTTGATGGATTTATTGTCGACTTAAACTTTCAAGTATTGAGAAACTTAGAGCAAGCTTTTGTAATTATAATTATTGTTTTATTAGTTTATAAGTATACTTTTAATATAATTAGCGCTCATTATTTTTTCCGGGATCTGAGGCTCAATATAAATTTAAATGAATTTTTTTAAATAATTTAGCTGAGGTCCGGGCAAACCGAGCCCAAAAATTTTAATTTCCAATTTTTTTTTTAAATTAAGAAAATGAATTTACTTATAAATTTTTATAGGGGAGACCGGGGCACGACGGCCCACTTAAGCCGGTAATTATTTTTTATGGTTTTTAATCTATAGGTCAACCTAATTTCGTCCTTTCTTAAGCAAGTCTCTTAAGGATTTACCAAAACAAAAAAAAATTTTTTTTTGGGGCACGACCCCCCTTAAAAAAAAGCTGAAAAAAAATTATTTTTTTTTTTATTAAAAAAATTATTTTAAGCACAAATATTTTATTTCCGTATCTTTATAATCCCATGGATTTCAAATTTATTAAAAAAATTTTATTTAGCTGATATCAAATTTTATTGAAAATTTTATTTTTTTATTTTGACTCCAATATTATCTGTTGATCTAAAAAAGCTCAAATCAATAAATTTTCCAAATTTATTTTAGTTTACAACAAAAAAAAATTTTTTAGCAAATTTTTTTTCAAGTGGTCCATTATACCCCAGGTATCGCAGATTAGCCTAAAATTTATTTAAAACATCAGAAATAACATGATTTGACCGAAAATGAAAAAAAAAATTTTACCAAATTTTTGAGAGAAGTCTTCGAGCCCCAGGTTCGCCTACTAATTATCAAAATATAAAAATTATACTTTTGAAGCTTTTCCTTTTTCCAAAAGTGATCTAATTTTTTTTCAGGTTCAAAGATTTTTTAAATAAACAGCGTTCATTACTTTTTCCAAATCTGAGGCTCAAAATAAATTTAAATGAATTTTAAAAATAATTCAACTCCCGGACAAAATGGCGCCAAAAAATTATTTTAATTTAAAACTTTTTTTTTTAATTTCAACTCCTAATTATTTTAAAATAAATTTAATAAAAAAAACCCAATACGCCAAAATAATTTTTTAAAGCTGCTCAATTTTTCCAAAAGTGAAAAAAATCTTTTTCAACCCTAAAAATTTTTGATATTTTTAAAAAATATATAAAAAAAATAAGATGTAACATATCGTAAAAAATTGAATTGTTTTCCGAGCGCCCCCATTTTTCCTGATCCTTCCCCAATATTGATGTCATAATAATAAAATAAAAAAATGTTTGAACAACTACCGAAGCTTATGTGATTAGCATAATATATATTCAAAGGTACGATATATAAATATGTCTGGCCTTTAAACTTGGACGTAAATAAGCGATCCTAGGTAAATGCCCGTCAGTAAAGCTGCGTTCGACTCCTGAAGATGTTTGTGAAGTTTTGCCTTAGGCATTTCAATAAATATATATACATATACATATTTGTTACAAATCTCTCTTTCTAAATATACATATACATATATATATTTAAACTGGTAACATAATATCTTTGAATACATATCTCAAAAGATTGACTACAGAAAAGCCCTAGGGCGAGATTTGATACAGTAACGTGACGATAAGTCGAAGGTTCTGTCATATGTTTCTATTTCCCAGTGCGCGATTACTCGAAAAAAAGTAAATAAATAAGAAACATGTAACATCAACAACAATGATACAAGTATGAGGAAAGAAAAATATATGATGAATTAGTTGATATGATATTTTGCTCGATGAAATATATATATAGTAGAAGAGAGGAGAGGAGAAAGAAAAATATATATGAAGCAATGTATACAGGACGTAGAAAAATGAGAGGATATACACGAGAGACAGCTGGAAGGTTTGAAAGAGGGTCAAGAAAACACAGAAACTCTTGACTGAGTGTTTATTGTGGGTTATGTACGTGCGCACTTACTCTGTATCCTCTGTATAGAAACACAAAGTGTAGTGACTTAACTTCTCGGCATGGCAGACAAACTCTCGGTAGTGGTTTCGGAACCTACTACACTCATACTTATGCAATTTTTGAATGTAGTGTATAGTGGTCGCGGTTCCAACCCTATATAAGTTGCGAGCCACTGCACGTACAAGTTACCTTCTGGAATTCTCCTATGGGAAAACCCAAAGTCATACCGCTATAGGAAAGAAAGAACGACCGCAAAAGCGCTCAAGGAAGATGAGAAGGGTCTGGACTCTTCTTGTTTTAAAAACTCTCGCTCTACACTACCAAGTTAACACTCCAAGTAGATGATAGGGTCGTTAAATTTACCTTTTTATTTTTTAACATTAACTGGTTTCCTCATTAACTCGGTTCTTTTATTTCTTCGTTATTACTCTGGGATATGAATTCTTTAAATTTATAATGCATTAGTTATTTTATGAGAAATCACTTTTTTATCACCACTAAATTTATCCAGATTTATTTTTTAAATCTTTTCTATTGTTTTGTAAAATAATTTTAAATCGTCGATCAGTTTTTTACATTTTTTACGAATAACAGAAAAATAAAAAATAAAATAACAGAAAAAAAAAAAAAAAAAAAAAAAAAAAATGAACAAAAATTCAATAAAAGCTTTCGATCGTCCCAAGATTTATTTAAACCGATCAACCTTATGGTGAAATATCAATATCTGTAAAAAAACGACTTACAAAGACGGACCAAATTCAGTTACTTCCCTTTTAAAAATTTCTAAAAAATTTATGTGATTTTTCCTTGAAATTCAGGGTTACTGCACTGTAAAAAATTACTGGGGTAAGTTCAAGTGGTGTAAGGGTTAAAATCCGCGGTGTTAAATTTCAACACTGAAAGCGGTGTTAAAATAACGTCACCACTGGTGTAAATATTCTGTACCGGTGTTAAAAAAAATTACCCGGTGTTAAAATAACACCGCTGGTGTAGATTTTTTTTCCGGTGTTAAAATATTTAACTTTATGAATATTTTTGCTTACTCGATCACTATACTTGTTAATAAATGTTATTTTTTATTAATTTTCATAAAAAACTGACATTTTTTGTGTTTTATAATCTTTAAAGTTAATACTCCAAGCGAACGCAGTTTAACCCACTTTTACACCGATATTACTATGCTTTTACACCAATTTAACACCGATATTTTAACACTACCGAATTACGCCTCTTACACCGGTGTAATTTCATTTTTACACCGAGTGGAGTTAACATTCCATTTTTAACACCGTTTTTTCTACAGTGTGCTCCTAAATATAAAACAGTATGTACACCGTAAAAAGAGCGGTGTAAAAATGGACTCATTTTAACTCCGCTCAGTGTTAAAATGAAGTTACACCGGTGTAGAAGGCGTAATTCGGTGGTGTTAAAATACCGGTGTTAAACTGGTGTAAAAGTGAGGTAATCGCTTTTACACCTTTTAGGTATCGGCGTTATTTTCACACCGCTTTCGGTGTTGAAATTTAACACCGCCGATTTTAACACCTACACCGCTTGGACTTACCCCGGTGATTTTTTACAGTGTAAAAATAAAAATTTTGAGCACATAAAAATAAAACAATGACAAAAAAATAAGTGATAATATTTGGCACATAATTTAGTGATGAATGTTAAGTATGTAGCAAACAAAAATGACAAATGATGTTGATATAACTTAACATAATTTAAAAGGTATGAACAATAACTAGTGAATATATATATATATATATATATATATATATATATATATATATATATATATATATATGTGACGAGAGTTGATATTTATAAAATGTTGGGTTACGTGCCTGGGAATAGATTGTGAAACCCACTTATGCGATTTATTCCGAGACTACTCAACTCCGAGAGTGCCCGCAAGCACACACAGTAGGGAGGAAAAGTCATATAGAGAAGTGTGATATGTTAGCCGGAAAAGTCTCGACCTACTATACACTACAGCCTCACTATACTTCCTATACACACACACTCACATATATATAATATGTATATGCACATTATAATATCTATCTATATATATATATATATAGTTATAAAAGTTGTCTTCTTTTTTTGTCGTCTATCTATTGAAGTAGGGAGCGGACCAGCCAGTCAGAGATCGAGTGACGTGTCCCGTCGTTTTTCTTTAACGTAATCGATATCTCGTGAATAGATCGAGCGAGAGGCGACACGGCGAAACGATTTATCTGAACGTGAATCGAGGGCGAGGTCGGGAGGTCGCGGACGCGCGAGACTACTACCTACAGCCTGGAATATACATAGTGCTAGTGAAGCTGTATGCTTCCCTCTTCATGCTTATGCTCTGGTGCTGGTCTGCTGGATAAAAAAAAAAGTTAAAAGTATAAGCGACGACTACAACGACATCCGGTCATCGGCTTTTACTGTACTTTGAATCACTTTTCTTTTATCACTTTTCCCTCGTATTTTTTTTTCTTTCTTCCTTTTATTCGTTTTATCACCGGCTTTTAATATTATCGTAAAAAAATATTGCTTTTATTTAATAACTTATTATTGATATTAATTTTATAACTTTTTTACATTTTATGGCTAAAAAAATCGTTTATTCATTTGGATATTTAGTACTTTTATTTATTAATTAATAGAGTAGTTTAGATTATTTAATTTATTTTTATTGGAAAAATTTTTTAACAGATTTCATAAAATATAACAGAGCAATGTTTTAATTACAAGTGTAGGCTGGCCACAAACCGGAAAACTCATCAATGTCGGAAAATATCATGGAAATGTTCGCGAATTTTGAAAAGTATTCGGGAATTTAATTGTGACAGTTCAAAATTTAAAATTTTTTCACTAATACACTAGTCACAAAAATTAAGGGATTTTTAAAAAACCCAAAATTTTTAAGTGATTTTCAATAGGCTGAAATTCGAAGGAAAATGGTCGTACAGCAATAAAAAAATAAGCAAATCGTAACTTTAAGTGCTCCAAGAAAATCATCGCAAAAAAAATTTTCAAAATTTTTGCTTCTCAAAATTTTATTACTCCAGCATGAAAAATTCAAAATTTCAAGACCAGGTCAGAAAACTAGACACTTGAAGTTCCAATTTGCCTTTTTTGTTTTTGTCGTATTCTTTCAAACTACAGCCCGCGAAAAATTAATTCAAAATTTTGATTTTTTTTTTTTTTTTAATATTCTCTAATTTTTGTAACGAGTGAATTTCGAATTAATTTTAATCATAAAATTTCTTATTATATATATTAATTTACATATTTTTGACATCGAATAATCAAAAGTAGGCCGTATTATATTTATTTTGACTTTTTTTTTGGTTTCTTGCATAATTTAGTCATCTGATTTAATTATTGACAATTGAAATATAATAAAAATTTTGAATATCTCAATGATACAAATTAATGAACCTGAAGATCCGAGCGCTTTTCGCGCGACGAAAATAAAAATTTGAAAGTTAAAAATCTACTGAATAACTAGATTTCTAAAAAGTTTCAAATATGGATGCTGGTATGTCGAAAATTTCAGGCCATCCTCAACTCCCCCTAAAGTAACCCTTAAGTAGTCAAATTATATAAATTCTTTTCATTGTCGTTGCGCGAAAAACGTTCCGATCTTTGACGTACAAAAAAAACTTTTGGATCAGGAAAAAAATTAATGACTCTACTGAAAAACCGGAAAATATCAGGAAATTTCGAAACCTTGTTTTGTGGCCACCCTGGTCAAGTATTTCCAGCAGTTTATTAATTAAAAATTTCTAATTATTTGGTTAGAATTTTTAAAAATATTCGAAAATTCAAAAATTATTCATTCCGTTCAAATTCAAAAATTTGGTTCGCAAACATTAACTTTTTATAAATTTGAAATTTTTTTTGAATATTTATCACAATAATTTGTATTTATAAGCCGCATTAATTAATTTTATGATTATTATTACTATTATCGGTTGATATTCTTTATTATATTTTATAAAACCATAGAAAAAGATTTTCAATAACTTTCCGGAAAACTCTATTTAAACTTATTCATCGAGTAAATGAGAAAGATGTTTAACATCGATTTTGCATAAAATTTAAACTTTGATTCTCGTTAGTAGACTAAGTTTCTTTTTTTTTTTTTTTTAAATCAGTTTTTTAGGGCAACCTCGGCTACTATATGTAAGTAATGCAGATGTCGTTTAACTTTGATAAATGGTAACTTCAGACGCTTGTCATTAACAAAAATTTTATAAAAAAAAAAAAAAAATTTTTTAACTGAAAAAAAAAAATACATTAAAAATTTTCAGTTTTATTTTGGATAAAAATTGCGATAAGCCGAGTGAATAATTATTTGGATAATAAAAATTTATTGAAATTCATAAAAGAATGTAATTTAACTAAATATATATGAATAAAGCAGTTTGTCATATGTGAAATTGAATGAAAACGTGAGATATGTAATAATAATAATATTAAATTCAAGAATATGTAAAATCACTGGAGGACTTTATTCAGTTGGCAATAATTCTCATTTTTTTTTTTTTATTTACTTTATTTTTCTGTTTTTTTTTTTTTTTTTTTTTTTTTTTTTTAAACCGACTTTCCATTTTCTCAAGCATTTTCGCGTGTTGAGGCAGTAGATGTTATATAGGCCATGTACTCGGCGCGATAATACTCTCGCAGCTGTTCTTGATAGTTCATTGAATTAAATCTTTTTCTTGAATTTATTTTCGCAATGTAATGTGGAGGAGATGGTGAGTAAGAGAATGATATAAAACTGGGGGTAAAAATTTACAGTAATAAAAATGGAATAATAATAAATTTTTGTAATTTATTATATCATTTTTTTTTCAACAAAAAAAAATCGGTCTGTCAGTTGACCCTGCGGGCCAGCCCGAAAACTTTCCGCTGTTTTCGAACTCCTAGAGCTCGAAAAAATCGTGGTGAATACATTTTCGAGCTCGGAAATACTTTTAGATGACTTTGTTTTCGAAAAAAAAACATTTTTTACCATTTTTCCCCTAACGATATCTTTCGAAGGAATTAATCGATTGAGATAAGTAAGGTGGCAATTGACGCGTTTTATTGAGTTCTACAAATGATCAGATTTTGAAATTGATTTATCTAGTCGTTTTTGAGAAATTTCGAAAATACTAATAGAAAATTTTTTTTTAATTCTTTCGGCAACGATTTCTCTTGAATGAATAAACCGATTTTGATGTTTGAGGTGGCATTTGACGCGGTTTATGAAGCTTCAGAGCCCAGTTGATTTTGGAATCAATCCATCGAGCACATTACAAGTTATCCAAAAAAAAACATTTTTGAAAAAAGTTTATTATTGAATATCTCTAAACAAGCACTACCGATCAAGCTCAATATTTTTTTCAGCTCTTAGATATTAGAGCCGCGGCGAGTGACACTTTGACGATCAAAATCGGTTCATCCGTTCAAAATTTACAGATATTTACATACATACATACATACACTTGGACATCATCGTGAAATTAGTCAGAATAGCTTCCTAGAACCTCAAAACGTCAAGATCTCTTAGAAATTCGATTTTCGAAAATCCGTCCGAAACCAATAACTTCCCGAATTTTTTAAAATTTTTAATTTTCTTAGCGGGAAGTTAAAAAAAATTTTTAATAATGACAGAAAATTTTCCATTTAATAATTCGAGAAAATTTTTTTATTGAAGTCTAATATTTGAACTTTATTTAAAAATAAATAAATTAAGAGAATAATAAACGAATAAATAAATTGAAATTTGAACTCCTGCAGTAAATATATTAAATTTATTTTTGTCTGACAATTTGTTTGAATATAAATTTAATTAAAATATGCACAGAAAATAAACAATTATTCAATTAAATTTATGCTAAAAACATCTGAAGTAACTTTATAATTAGTGATCCCTGAAATAACAAGATAATTTTTTTTTTAAACTGAATAAATTTAACTATGAAAACAGAAAAAAAAATAATGACAACGGTGTAATGATGTCGAGTCAATAAAAACAACTAAAAGGGAATAATTTACTATAATTTAAAATCCAGCCGAGCGTTGAACCGATAAGTTAAATATAAAAATAATAAAAATCCAAGGTAATGTACATAATATATTATCAAGCATTGGGAAAAGAGACAGATGTGAGTAGTGAGTGGTCACAAGAAGTTAAAGATCGATCGATACTCGTTTCCGTTCCTCACAACATCCGTGGAAGAGATTCATCGTCAAGAAATCGGTTTCAAGTGGAGAGCATCGACATCTAGACGCCGCGACCATTAACGAGGTGTCGGGCTGTCGTTCATGCGGAAGTCTTCACGACAATGAGTTCACAACTAATGTACACTGATATATATATATATATATATATATATATATATATATATATACATATATATGCAATTAATTAACTTCTACAACAACAACAACAACAACAACAACAACAACAACAACACTAACTACAGCAACTATACTACGATATTAATGAACTGACTCAATGTCGGTATATGTTTGAGTTATATATATATATATATATATATATATATATATATATATATGTATAGGATAAGAAAGAGGGGTAAAACAGGGTACTTAAGAAAGTATCAAGTTTTCGAGGATTCAAATATATGAAGCTAAAACTAGCGGCCGTAATAAGTAGCGGCCTGAATTTTTTTGCGTGGCCGCTACTTATTACGACCACTAGCTTCAGCTTCATCTCAAATACGCATTTTTTTTTTGTAGGTAAATTTTTTAAAATTCAATAGAGAAAATTTTCAGTTGGTCAAAAAAAAACACTTTCATTTTTTGCGGGCAAAATGGGGTACCCCCTAAAAAAGACGAAAAGAAATTTTTGAAAATGAATTATATATTTGATTAAATTCAATTTTCTTACCAGTGATTTACATAAAGAAAAATTACATTTCATATGATTTGTGGATGCAAAGGAAAAAAAAATTTTTTTGATAGTTTACATCATAAAACAAGTCATTAATATTTTTTGACTGACACTCAATTTTTGGAAAAGTTTAACTAAAAAAATTCAAAATAATTTTCAATTATATTTACAAATGATTTTGGAATGTTTAAAAAACATTTTAAAAAACAAATTGTTTTTTATTAAATTCTGGGGACACCCCTAGCCCGTTCCCTATATATGCTAGTTGTATATATATATATACATATATATCGATTTATAATAAAACTCAATTTATATTTACTTGAGTATAAAAAATGACAAGTGATAAAAATGATTATTTATTTAATTTTATTTTTAAAAACATTTATTATTTTTTTCTGGGTGGAAATAATAAATAAATGACATAAAAGTATTTTGTTTATCCCGAGTTATTATTGAGTGAAATATTTACTAGTAAATATTTATACGAACGGTTGAATGACTTTCGCCGCAACTGTGGAAATTCAAGTTGATGTATCTGAATATAACCGAAAAAGCGGATATATATGAATCTAGACAAGTACTCGTTGCGTACATACATATACATATATATATATATATATATATATATATATATATATATATATATATATATATATATATAGATGTAGATAAATATGTGTATAGTAGTGACGGCGATGGTGTTACGTTTTACGCGTGAATCCGGAAACAAAATTTGTTTTTATTATCTGCCGACACATGGATTCAGAGGGAAAAGAGAGTTTTTATTGAGTGCGAGTGGATAGGAAGATCAAAATATTATTGAGTGTTGAAAAAGAGAATTATTGATGCCATTGATGCCTTTACGCATTGCGGTTAATATTCTTTACATTTTTTTTTTATTTTTATTTTAAATTTACAATTTAAATCGAATTTCATGTGCTGTAGTTTTGAATACGGCCAATTGAAAAATCAACCGACCGGTAATTTGATGGAAACAATTTTTTTTTTAAAAGAAAATTTAAAATTTCAGATTTTTTTCCTATTTTTAATTTAGACATGGATAAAAAAAGTTGTAATACGAACGTGATATTTTTTAAATTAAAATTCTCATGATTATTTATATTTGAATTATTTCATTTGTTAATTAATTGCTTCAGTTTATCGAAGTCAATACATTGCGTTCATTAATTTGAAATTCGAGTTATAATCGATCGAAAGTTTGTAAAGACAAATTCTCGATTGTTGGGATTTTCAATGGTTCGTATGAAACAATTGTAATTAAATAGAACAGATGTAGGAAGATAAGTACTGTACGAAACAATCGATCAGTTTAAATAAAAATTTTTCAGAATTGCAGTAGTAATTATTAAAAATCGTTAATTATTAATTTAAATATTCAAAAATCTATTGTATTAAATAAAAATAATTAAACGTTAAATTATCAAGGGGAACATTGTACGAGTTACAAAAGATTTATGAATGAAAAGAAGGTAAAGAACCTTTTGAATAATTTGAATCTTTGTTCAATTGTTCGAAAATCAGCTTGCAAAATTACGAAATTTAATTATCACATTAAATATGAAAATACCATTTTAATTTTAACTAATAATGTTTTTTATGACGGAAAAAAAATACACGAGCGCAAGATTAATTTAAGAATTCAACAATATATCAAAGAATAGAATCAAGACGGAAAGTTTATTAAATCGAAATTATAAAAATTAAACTAGCCAAAGTTTTTTAATTAATCGTTAAGTAATTGAAGTTTAAGAATCCATAAATTTTATTTGCACTGAGAAATAAAATAATAAATTAAATGTAAATCGTTTTCATGAGATTTTATAATTTACGCGGGTTTTTTTTTTAACAGAGCAATTAGAGAGTAACAAAAGTATGAAAAAGTTACGAAACTAATTGTATTAATTTATTAAAATAAATGATGAATAATAATAGAAAAAAGTAACAATACTTTTATTAAAATAAACTCATTAGATAAATTATAAGAAAAAAAAAATAATATATATTTTTACGGCATCCCTTTTTATCCAGGAGTTTTTCAATTTAACGTCAAGTAATTGAGATGAAATATTGAAAAAAGTTTGACAAACTTTTTAAAATTTAACATCAAGAACATTTTCCTTTATATATATATATATATATATATATATATATATATATATATATATATAATAAGAAGTTATAAATATACTTAATGTAAAAAAAGCATTAAAAAGGATGAAAAATATCTTTCATATCCTTTCAGAAAAACCAACACCTTAAGTATATTTGAAATATATTGAAGTATCGAAAAGTGAATTTCTCTAATATTGTAAAGTAAATTTTATAACGGGTATGTGAAAAGTGTTTGAATCAAATAATTCGATTTGAATCAGAACTTTGATCCAAATTTCAAAAATTAAATTTTCAATCAATGTATAATAAATTATTAAAATTTTTTCACATCAATTTACACACTAAAAAAAAAATATTTGTCCCAAATAAATCAATTTATTTGTGGCCTTTTTTGAATATTCCTTAATGGCAAATAAATATATTTGGTACAACTAAATATGACAGTTGATTCAAATAATTTTATAATTTGACTGAAACATATAATTTATTTGTAGTAAGTGAATGATATATTTGTGGTCCATGGTCCAACTAACCTTTTATTTGCAAAAATTGAATCATTTCTTTACCTTAAATAAATCACATTTCATGTAATTAAATTTTTCAATTATACAAAATTTTTAAAAAAATTTTGGCTCGAAATCTACCGATTTTTATTATGCTGTCTACCAAATTTGAAACAGGAATGGAAGCATCTGAAAAATTATTATTCATACACGGAGAAAAATGTTAAGTGACTATGCCTATGAAGCACAGTAATATTTTAATTACTCTATAGTTTGTGCCCTACTACTCTTATACACAAACTATAGAGTATTTAATGCCGTAAGATGGACGGTGGAGTTGGATTTGAAATTTGTGACAAAATCAAGATATACTTGCAAATAACATCAAAAAGGATATGGCACTTTCGTCACGTAATATAATGTCTTTTCCACGTATATCTTGACGCAAAAAACAAGAATTTCATATTCATAATTGTTTAAAATACTAATTTTTTTCATCTCTAGGTTTTGTGCCCTACCGCTCTTATACACAAATTATAGAGTAATGTAATTATTACTGTGCTGCATAGGCATATTCACTTGACATTTCTCTCCGTGCACAAAAAATTATTATGCTATACCACAATACTTACTACGCGCGAGAAACTTATCGATGGAATTTAATAACAATTACCCGGGCCATAATATCTAGCCTCATCGAACCTCACTTACACTGTGAAAAATTTCCAAAAAATTTTACTATGGGTGCATTGTAACCCCGAACCATAAGAAAACTGACACAAAATTTACAATTGTCCCATAGTAAACATATGCGCATAGGTCCCAATCGTGTCGTCTGCGCATACCGTTTACTATGGGACACTTGTAAATTTTGAGTCAGTTTTCTTATGGTCCGGGGTTACAATGCACCCATAGTAAAATTTGTTAGAAATTTTTCACAGTGTAGGTAAAAAAGCATTTTGAGCCTCAAATATTGCTCACAGATCCTTAATAAGCCTTGATTAGCCTTAAATGAACCTAGTTTCGACTCAATGAATCTATAATAATAATAATAATAATAATAATAATAATAATAATAATAATAATAATAATAATAATTTTACGAGTTCGATCAAATGTAATTTAAATTCGATTGATATTATTTGAGGCTCATTAAGGCTATATGAGCATTATTTAAGGCTCAAAATGATTTTTTAGCTAAGTGAGGCTTGATTAAGACTTACTTGGGTTTGATGAGTGAGGCTAGATATTATGACTTGGGTACTTTCATACATTATAATAATTGTGATACGGCATAATAATTTTTCGTATGAGCATAATAATTTTTTGGATGCTTCCCTTCCTGTTTAAAGTTTGGTCGACAGCATAATAAAAATTGGTAGGTTTTGAGTCAATATTTTTCTCCGTATATTATATATCTCTCACAATTAAATATTTAATTGGCCATATCAAAATATACGATATCTTTGGCTCAAATGAACCTTTTTTTCAGTGCACTGTAAAAAATTAGCGGAGTAAATCCAGAGTAAATGCGGAACGGAGCGGATGACTACTTATTTATTTAATTCCCTCGGAGTGAAATTCACTCCTAAAAAGAGTTCAGTTTAATCTTAAAATTCTGGATCGAAATGCATGCTGATTTAAATGAAATCCAGATCACTCACCTGTCAAAACAAACTTCCGTCTTTTCCGAAACTGCGGAACTCTGACTGATGGAGTGAATTCGGATTGAATTAATATCCGCTATCACTTCGATTCACTCACAATTTTCCACAGTGTACCAATATTTTGATTTTCAATCGAACATTACACTGCTAAAAAACAGGAGTGAATTTGTAGTGATTACAGATTTCATTCAAATTCAAATTCTCTGCATAGAGTTTATTTTTTCAACGGAGTAATTTCGGAGTGATCTGGATTTTATTTAAATCTTTATTCACTCGAATTCAGAGTTTCAATTTAATATCCAATTAAATTCAACAAATTCGCAATATGAATTATTGACCCACTCCTAACTTTACTCATTCTTCCAAAAAGGTCATGCTCAAAAAACGAAACCAATTTGTAATTAAATTAAATAAAAAATAATTGGAATGAAATGAGTGTCGAGAGAAAAAAAAACTTGACATGCATGGCAAAAATATAAACTCGTAAAATTGTGGATAAGTTTTACTTGGAATGGATGTGTGTGTATATATATTTCGACATGAAATTGGCTAAATTTAAGCAAACCCGCGTTCATACCCCTGAGCGGTTACCTGCTTTAATTACCTGCGACGCCACTCGCAGTTCATCCTATTCCGAAACGGCGATACTAATTCACTCGAGAGATTTTCGCTCACGGGCATCGAAACATTCGTTGGTTGACTACATTTTGCACTAGACTAGCAATTGTAATGTATATATGTATCTATATAAAGTATATTATAGTAGATTTACTGAAAATACAAGTACCTTGGAGACGAGGAACATGAAACTCAGTACTTTGTTGTGGATTATAATGATAATATTTACATTAAATCACAAAATAATCTTGAGGATTATTTGGGTTGGTATTATCAAATATTATCTTTCATGTTATAATATTAAATAATGTGATGAAAAGATAAAAGATTAGAGCCGTGACTGTTTTTTAAAGCTCAAATGAAAAAGTACTTGAGGTACAATAGTTCAAATATCACACATACGCGGACACACGCTTAAACTTTTGTGTGCTTGTGTTCGCGGGCCATTTCAAATGGCTTTTCTACGTGCGTTTTTCCTCATCTAGGGGCTCTCTGCTCGGCTCTATTATATATAAGAAGAAAAAAGCTGCTGAAAGTTTTGCTTGTCGCTCTGCCAACCGAGTATCGATTACAATATTTTACTTTTTTTGTTTGTTTGTTTTTAAGTACTTACTTTGTCTGAAAGCCTTCGAACTCTTCTTGTTGTTCGCTAATAGACGCTTCCAGATCGAGGTAAGCTCCATAGTCGCCATCTTTGTAAAGTTGTAATGCTGTATCGTCCAACTGTAACAAAAGAGATCATTATTTTTCATTAGCATTTTTTTTTTTTTTTTTTTTAATTATGCAAAGTATCGAAATATTTTCATTTTAAATTTTCACCGCGAAAAAAATTTCCATTGATATGAAAAAACTTTTGAAAAATTTTTTTAAATAGAAATTGTACACGGAAAAAACAGAATATTAAATATTAATAAATAATAGTAAAAAGTGGAATCTGTTATTAATAATTAGTATTATTACGCGCTTAATGCAAAGTAGTTTATTTTTGTTGATTCCGAAAAACTACTATCAATTGTTTCAAAAAATAACTAAATATTATTACTTTTAGGTATAATACGTGGCTTATTAGTGAAAGTTAAGTAATTTATGGCAGAATCTGTTAAAAAGTAATGATTGGTCAAATTAAGAATTGCTATCTTAGATACTGATTTTTCCAGCCGAAAATTGTAAAAGTTACAAACTTTTATTTTATAAATTCGATATCACTGATCAATTATTAGCTTAAAATATCATTTATTCATCATTATAAATAAATTTACAATATACATAAATCGAATAAGTGGTAAATGATAAAATGAAAAATTAGTATACTAGATACTGATTTTTTGCTCATAAAAATACCCAAAATTGTTAACTCTCATTTTATAAATTCAATCCCATTGACTAATAATTTATATGAAATATTATTTATTCGTTATTATAAATTAATTTATTATATAAATATATCGAATAAGTGATAAATAATAAAATGAAAAATTCATATACTAGATCTTTATATATTAATATGTACGTTTACTAATTTTCTGGTTCCTCATTTTTTAAATTTTTCTGTTTATTTGAACAGTATTAACTGTAGATAGCAATTTATCGATTCTTTTTCCTATTAATTTTAATATACAAAATCACAAATTTTGCTGCTGCATGTGTATCAAATTTCAATATAAATAATAGCCATTTTGTAATATATAATAATCCTGGTTTGATATTAGTATCGAATATACTAATTTTAAGTCAAAATAAACTTTAAACTATTCAAATTTTGAACACCATTTTTTTTCTTGTAGAAAAATTTTTTTTATGCCACCCCATGAATCCTGAAAATGTCCGAAAATTTTGCTGACAAATGAAAATTTCTCAGAATATCAGTGAGCAGTTTAAGGTTCAGTGGAATCCAGATAAAAAGTTAATTTTTTCCTGAGTGTCCTCATTTAGCCCGACCCTCTCTTAATTAAAATTTTTTGTATTGAGTAATTTTTGGTTAATTTTTTGTCGAGCAAATTAATAATGTACTAAGCACTTATATACTAAGTAATGTGGTAACAAAAAAAAAAAATTAGTGAGTTAGTCTGTAGTTTGTCACAATATCTTATATTTTTCAGAACCGTAAATCAAAAAGTCGCAAGACCGCAAATTGTGCGGTCGCTCTAGGCAACTTTTTACATTTCATTGTGGTCGGTGGTCGAGGACAATCAATCAATTTTTTTTATCACTAGTGTATAGAAGTGGATCGATTGGTTCCACTCTGCTCTCCATCTCATATCAACTCGTTCAGTTAACCCGCTTTTCATCTCTTTCTTTATACATATATATACATATATACTTAACTAAAATTCAACGACAGTAATAGAATGGGAGTTAGTTTGTTATATATCCTCTCTGATGTATATTTCTCAAAATGAGAACTCTTCCAAAAATAAATATTGGTCATACGAGCCCGCACATCTAGCACATCTACATATAACTATAACTATAATAATAACTACTCGTTGCATACATACGGATAAAAAATAAAAAAATTAAAAAGTTTATATTGTCATATATATATATATCAAAAGGTCAAAAATTAACTTGAATTGTACTGGATAAAAAAGTTTGTCAATTGTTTGACGAAAAGCAAATAAAATATGCATTCAAATATTTTAAAAAAATTGAAAACAAAGAATATTTCAATTCCGGAACGGGAATTCATTGGAAAAGAATAGAGCTTTAGTAATTGAAAATAAAAGTTTAAGTATTGGCAATGAATAAAAAAGAAATTCATTGTTTAATGGAAAAATACTCAGACGACCGGAAACGTCGATGGAAAAAAATAAAAGACCACCGACTTAAAGATCCCACTGAATGCGTTGAAACACTCGAGTTGTAGCGAAAAATAAAAAAAAAGACACGAGATGAGAATGAGTTGAGAAAATATTTGAAAGGAAAAGAATGAAAATATGTAGTTGAGTCATAAAGAAGACTATAGTTGTCTAAGTGACCTATATTTCTATAAATTTTTGTTTTAAAATAACTCGTGAGCTTACTGAACTCAGAACTCAAAGGTAGTTAATGAGCTTTTTATTTAAATGTTTGTTAAAATCTTTTTTTTAAATTTACTTTTCATATTAATTATCAATTGTAATTATTAAAAAAAAAAAAAAAAAAAAAAAACGGCCATTCGGTATTCGAAATGGAAGTAGATTTCTCATTATTAGTTTTTTTTAAAGTTTTCAAAAGAAATTGAATTAAAAATTAATTTTTTTTGACATTTTAAATGAATTTCAAACTCGAAAACCAGAATTAAACTGATTTGAAAATTTAAATTGCCGCCTTTTCGCAAATACTCAACCGTTTTTTTAAATTTTTGAATTTGATCAAGATAATTGCCTAAAGGATAAGTATATAAAATTTCATAATCACGTAAAAACTTTTCAAATATATAATAATGACATTTTTACCATAACCCAAAAACTAATCATGTAACTTTGAACCTTTATTAAAATTCGAGAAATTATCGTAAAATAAAAAATAAAAAAAAGGAGAACATACTTTATTTTATTAACTATGACATTCTTTTCACCCAATAAGGCTTCATGTTTCCGTTAAAAAGTTATTTAAGAAAAAACCGGCCGAAGTAGAGTTTTTCGTTAATTTGAAAATTTAAAATTACCGCCATTTCTAAAGTAATTTACCAATTTTGTTTATCTTTGAACACAGGTGAGCTAATCATTAATAGAATAAGTGTGTCAGGTTTCATTAAGATTCGTTCAGAATTGTGGGCGCCATCTTGGCAACTAGGCGCGTTATATTATATATATACATACATGTATAAACTTTTGAACCAATAGTATTTTTAAAACCTACACGGAGAAAAAATTATGATACAGTTACAATATATTATGGGAATGATTCCCATACTGCATGGTAGCCGGTTTTTTTTACAAATGTTGATTATAGGAACGGCGCCCATATATATTATGGTAATCATTCCCATAATTATGGGTATAATTCCCATATGGTATCGGAATAGTTCCTATAGAATCATGGTAATCGTTACCATGTAACTATGATAATGATTACCATAATATTATGGTAATAATTTCCATACATTATGGTAATGATTACCATAATATTATGGTAACCATTACCACAATATGATGGTTATGTTTAAAATAATATTATAGGAATAGTTACCATAATATATAGGGCTTATTCCCATATACACTCAGGGACCATTACAATGTGGTTATAGGATTGGTTACTATTTGCTTATGGGAACTATTTCTATAAGTATGGTAATCATTACCATGATTCTTTCACATGCGATATGGAAACTGTTACCATAATGATAGGAATTGTTCCCATACTTATAATGGAAACTTTTCCCAGAAAGTATGGGTCTATATCCCATAACTCCAAGTAATCATTACCATAACGGTATGGGATGATATTTCATAAACGTACTAGGAGCAGTTACCATAATTTTCTCTTCGTGTAGACGAATTATGATAGACTATGGCGAAATTCTTTGAAAATTCCACCATGACGAATGCAATAGATTTCTATGAAATTTATTAAAAATTAAATTCATTATGTGGGATTTATTTTTCGAAGGTATTACGGCCTGTTACATAATATGAAGTACATACAAAGAGTAAAGAGCCGAGAATCTTGTTTGCTCAGAAGCTTTTATTTAATCTTATATTAAACCACACGCCAGTGAAAATTCTAGCGTCATGTAATAAAAATATCTAATGAGCTAAAAATAATGCAAAAGTATAAAGAAAATGAATAAGTGGAAGCTGCATTGATTATGTATTCTATCTTATGTCTAAACTAGACTTGTAAAGTATTTGAGTAAAGGAATTTGAAATACTCATTTAAATGTTTTTTAAGTATTAAAGTACTTTACTTTCGAGTACTGAGTATTTGTATTTAAAAACTTTTTTAGTTTAACTGTCAAATACTTTTAAAATTTTTTTTATCTCGATAAGATATTAAATATGTATTTTTATATATATGTGAGATATAATAAAGTATAGAGCACTTTTACTCAGTAATTTGAAAAAGTTTTCAGTTGGAAAATTTCATTATCAAATTTATTGATACGGAAGTTTTTTAAATTGAAATGAAGATTAAGAATTTGTGGCTGTATTTAAATACTTATAGATTAATTAAATACTTATGATATTTATTGAGAACTATATATATTTTTGGTCATTTAATGCGTTTTGTAAAAATATTAACGAGGAGTTTCTGCTCCTGATTAATTAATCGAAAAAAAAAAACTATGGAACGTAAGAAGGGAAAAAATTTGAATCTGAGGTAAAAAAAAACCGCGAAATTTTTTTTCAAACTCTATAAAGGGGTAATATGGACATCATGGGGTAATATGAGACACGTAAAATTTCTTAAAACAATTTTTGAATTTGAAATCAGTCTTAGAAATTTTTTTTCAAACTTTATAGAGGGGTAACATGGACATCATGGGGTAATATGAGACACGTAAAATTTCTTAAAACAATTTTTGAATTTGAAATCAGTCTTAGAAATTTTTTTTGGAAAAGTTTTAGTAAAAGTAAGCCTCAGATATTTTAAATTTTTCAAAAATAGTCGAAAAAGTTATAAATTGTGACTTCGAGTTATTTTGAATAAAAAATATCCATTTACCGAAAATTTCAAATTACTTCACTTCTTTTTCAAATAAAAATTATTCATACCATGTTTTTGTCTCATATTTGACAAACAAATTTTAAGCATTAATATTTTTACAAAAATACTTTTTCAAAAGGGTTTCTAAAAACAATGCAGTTTTAAGATTATTTTTTACTGACGATAGCTAATGTTCTTTATTTTTTTTTTCTCCTCTGGGCTGTATTTTCTTGTATCGCGGGTACTTGAAACGTGAGGTAATGTACCATCCATGAAAATGGGAGATAAAGTAAACAAATTATTAAAATTTCCAGCGGATAGATAAAAAATAAATTGTTAATAATAAAGTAAAGTAAAGTAAAATAAAAAAAAAATATAAAATTGTATGCAAGTTCTTTGTCATGAAAAATTTAGGTCATGGTAAAAATTATATAAGATGGTTTTATAAGATTCTCTACTCTGAGGTTACGAGGTTCATATTTTTCAATTTATCTACGTAAATACTTTTGACGTGTGTTATTAAGAAATATATATATTTTTTAAATTTTAAATCGAGCGACTTTTTTTCGGATTAAATTTAAGTGTTTTATTAGTGTGCCTTGGAGGGATGGGATAAAACCGTTTGACAAAAATAAAAACTGGTTATTTGAAACGTGACTGTATCACCTATGGTTCATACTTATAAATATGTGTAAATGTATGTTTGCAAAGTCTGTAAAGAGTATATGTATATATGTTATATTAAATTTCCGTGAGATTACAAGGTGGTAAATTGAGAGAAAGAGAAATTTCGGGCGATAGATAGAGAATGAAACTGGAAACCACAGCCGGGTGTATAAGTATATTCAATTACATGATAAGATAATGATTTATTAATTTTATATAAATTTCACAAGATTTTAAGATATCAAGACAAGTGGACTTGTGTAAACATTTGTTAATAAAGAATTCATTATTTTATTTCACCGTACGTATATCAGTTTCATGTTATCATTTTTTTTAATACGCTAATAAATTTTAATTATATTCAATGTTAAAAAATATGCTTTTAAATTTCATGATAAATTATTTTTATAAATTTTAAGTCCATTACGAGTTAATGGTGAATAAGATTAAATAAATAACTACTCATTTTTTTTACTCATGAAAATTCATCTTTTCGAATTATATTATATATTTTTTTTTTTTTTTTTTTTTTTTTTCATTAAGAAAAAATGCTAATTATACATAAAATTAATTAATATTTTTTTTGGCAAATATTACATATAAATAAAGTCCAGATATTATAATAAATTAAAATGCGAGGCAAGATGGACCCTTGGAAAAAAATTCAAAATTTTTATATTTTTTTTTTTTAATTTTAATTACTGTACCACGTCTATTTTAAGATTAATATTCAATTAAATCATAATTTCAAAATACAAAATTTTTTTATCAAAAGCCACTAATTGTGACTCTTAGAGAATGTTCCGCAGTTTTGGACTTTTTTGCTTTGATCAATAATAACTCAACGCCAAATCGTCGTAGACTTTTTAAGGGCGGCAAATTCAAAAGCATAAAATTTCCTAACAGACTCATAAGGTCAGATTTAAAAAAAAATTTATTGAAGCTCATAGACTTTTTGGAAAACGAGCGAAAATTTGGAATTTTTTATTTTGCGTCGGTTTTCTTAAGATTACTCTAGAACTGTGCATGATAAAAAAATTTGAAGACTAGATCTGAAAACTAGAAACTCGAGGCTACAATTTGCTTTTTTTATTTTTAATCTACGACAATTTTTCATCGAATTACAGTTGAAAATCACTCAAAAATTTGAGTTTATTTTTATATCCCTTAATTTTTTTTGATCAGTATTATAAAAATTAACTTTGAACTAAAAAAAAACTATCAATTTTTTTAAACTCGTATAAAAAAAATTCGTTCTAAAAAAATTCCAAAAAAGTTCTGCACGTGGAGCTTTTAAACATAAGACAGATTAGAACTTTGAATGTAACTTTTTTGGATCTTTAGTAATTTTGATGTTAAAAAAAAGTTTTTATGAGCAAATTTAGAGTCAAAAAACGTTCTTGGAGCTTCTTTGGAATTTTTTATGGACATTCTAAAAAAGATCTCTAATTATCACTCTTGACCTTTTTCTAAGGCTAAAAATGACGTTCAAAAAACATTCCAAAATGGTTCTAAAATTACCACTTTTTAAATTTTTATAGAACTTAAAAAACATCTATAAAAAATTCCAAAAAAGTTCCATTCGAAGTTTTAATCTGTCTCATGTTTAGAATTTTTTTTACACGGGAATAAAAATTT
The DNA here is from genome assembly GCF_026212275.2 of Microplitis demolitor. NCBI lineage: Eukaryota > Metazoa > Arthropoda > Insecta > Hymenoptera > Braconidae > Microplitis > Microplitis demolitor. The sequence continues at coordinate 5,511,114 of NC_068545.1, forward strand.
TTTTAAATATTTAGAAAATTGAAAAAAAAAATTTAAATTGGCCCATTTTACTTCCTCAATATAAATCAAAAAATTACCTCAAGTAAAAAAATGTTTTTACAAAAGATTTCTCTGAATCTCACAATCAGTCTTTAAATCTGTTATTTGCTCTCCATATTAATTATCGCTAGTTCAAATAATTTATCTCATAATTGTGACAAAAATAAAATAACAGCTAATTAACCTATCAGTTATGACAAAATAATAAAAAATAAACCAACAAAAATTAGCCAAGTATTAAAAACGAGTTTGTTGAGGTAAATTACGTTACACATGAGAGAAATAAAAAAAGAAACAATTTTACCAAACCACTAGCCTAGTAATATATAAAATATAAAACCACTCAGTACTCATAGCCACACGATACCCGCGATTAAATAGGCGTGTACATTACACATCTAAACTACTGGGTTACAAACTAGTACATCCAGCAAATCCACATCTACTTTTACACTCACTTATCCATATCGTACTTAGTAGAGAACACACTCTACATCATGTTGTTCTTTTCGGTTTCTAGTTGCTTCACGCTCGAACGCGAGTGCAAGTGCAAGTAAACAGTCAGACGAGAAAGCAACATTGAAAGTAAAACCAAATATCATTTTATTTCTCGCTAACCACTTTAACGCTTCTTAATTAATATAATTATCCTCCCACCATAATTAGCTAACTACCATTTTATAAATAATTATCAGCGTGTCTATAATTTATATCCCATAAATAAAATAAAATAAAATCCTTCATATCATCCATCATCCATCAAAATTAAATGGCTAACGTTAAACTATCATTAAAGACAACACATTTATCTATAAACAACATGTGTTGTGTTGAGAATGATGTGGCTGGAAATAATCCGCGAATAGTATCGGAAGGTTACAAAGCACGAAACCGATAACAATTTCATTGCGGATGCACTCGAGCCTCGAGAACGTGAATCGTGGTTGGGTTTCATGAGATCCAAGTAAAGGCTGAAGAGGGAGAGACAAAGTTATCGGAAGAGTCTGAGCAAGAGTAAGAGTACAAATACTAATACTGGTTAAACTATGAGCACAACTACACATAAACAATTTATCTCGCATTGTATTGCACATTTATGAGTGCTCTAGTACTAATATAAGTGTAAATGGCACTCGGTGTAGGTTAGTTAACAAGGCAAGTACATATATTGAAGATATGGTCAGCCCGCGGGTTTTAGCTGTGTATCGTTTTATAGGATACGATCCTATAAGTCAGCTGTATTGTAGCACATGAGACATGAGAGCGTAGTTGCTGGTATTGTATACGGTGCGGATGATACAACCAAAGTGTAAAGGACAACCAACAACAGGAGAAGGCCAGAGCGCAAGAGACCGGGAATATAATAGAATAGAAGGGATGTATGGAATAAAGGAGGGATCAAGGAGGGAAGAAACCTGCACCAACAGTCAAGCTTTCCCATTAGGGTCATGAAAGGATCCGGGTGGTAATGCCCGGCGTTAAACTCCTCCTACCTCAACACTTGTATTTCAAGTATATATAACGTGTGCTATGCTTTTCCTTTAACCTCTCTTGCTTTTGCTCTGGCTCTAGTTCTAGCTCTGGGTCTGGCTCTGGATCTGGGTCTGGCTTCAGCTTTGGCTCTGTACACCCCAACCTCTTTATCCTCATCCTCTTTCATCGAGTACGATGTTACCAGGTACATACCTATTTACCCCGTGCACTTATCCGTGTGAACAGAACAGTATCGGAAACCTGCAGGCGCCTGTAAACCTTCCGTAAACCCTACTTGTTATTTTAGATGCCAAGTAGACAATGAAAGCTCGATACGATGGAAGCTTTTCAATGTTATTTTAACTTTATTATTATTATGCCTTTTTTTAACGGCACACATTTTTTTTCATGCGCCATTTCATAAGCTTACGAGTTTTGTGACGAGTTGGTGGATGTGACGCAACGGCAACAGAAGAAAAGAGCTGGTGGTTGTGGAAAATCAAGAGGAAGAGAAGAGAAGGGAGGGAAAAATTAGGGGAGAGGGGGAAAGAAAAGAAAGAAAAATAAAAAAAATTCATTTCAACCCTCCGGAAAATGATTTGAACAAGGCTATATTAGTGTGAAAGTATAGTGTAGCGTGAAAACCGGAAAAGCACCCGGTCGTTTACGTTCACCCGCTGATATTTCAACGCGTCGAATCGTAACGAGCCCATGCCCACCCTTGTTATTTATTACGCGCATTTATTCGCAGCACGGCATAGAATTACGAATAAACGAGGCGGTCAGATTTTAAATGATGTTTGTGCCACATAATACTGCTACTATCTGGGCATTCTCATCTACCGTCAATCATTTCAATAAAACGTTTTCATATCTAATGGATATACGCATACACTAAATATTACTGATATTTAATGCTTCATATTTTTTATTTTACCACTTAATTTTTTTAAAAATTTAAACCACCTCTTTTATTAAATTTTACAAGCAGGATTTATTCCACCTGATGATGAATTCGCTAATTAATTTTTTAAATCCCAAGGGAGTGAGGAAAATAAATTTCCAAGGATGTCTAGTTACGAAATTTAGTTCAATTTGATGGAGCATTAAACTGAACTATTATCGTGAAAGTAACCCATTTAATATTTTTTTTTTTTTTTTTTTTTTTTTTTTTTAAATAAAATATAAAGAAATAGATAAGACAGCAAGACATCTCATCTTGTTGGAGAGATTATAGAGTTTGGGTTTGGATGGTGGAGGTGCTACTGCTTTTCGGCTGGCTCTTAACAGGCAGGAAAAAAGTGAGGCAAGAAGAGAAGAAGAAGAAGGTCCCTGGTGGCACGGTGATGGAACGATGTATTCTTTCGACCGACCTCTACTGCCTAGATGTATATGTGTATTATATATATATGTGTATATATAACGGTAGAGGCAGCAGGCGATGCGAGAAATCGAGGGAAAAAGGTAAAAAGAGGTGGGAATTCACAGGCAGGCCGAAAGTATTTCACGTAAAACTACAAGTCAGCGGAGAGAAAAAAAGGTAATAGAAAAAAAGGGATGTATGTATGGATGGATGGATAGATCGAGTGGTTGTAGAGGCTTCTCTGAGAATAAATACTGAATTCAACTTGAAAGAACGGACAAAAATGAAGTTGCTTTAACTCTCTTGTGATATTGGAAAAGTGTCTTGTTATCTATACAGACGATTCATTGTTCAATATACCATGACAATATATTTCTAAATTATGGATTTGTCTCTTAAATATTTACAAGTATATTTTATTTATACCATTTATCATACATTATCCTGCGGTATAGTTAATATTTTATTCATGGATATATTTTCTATATCCCTATTTTTTATTAAAATTTTCTGAGCAGATAATCATTTTTTGAAATAAAATGCTCGAGCTCTACCACCGATCGAATGCTTTCTACCGCCAAGTTTATAATTTTTTAAATTATTTTTTAAATGTTTATGGCAATTTATTATCACAACTAACTAGAAATAAAATAAATATTTGAGAAATATATGAGTTTAACGATTTATACAACACACTGATTGTATCAACCGTCCAAATCCTACAATTTTAGCTGTATGACATCATAGTCACGAATATAATCCAGCTGTTTCTTTTTCCATGTATCGATGACACAACACCGGTGTCGTAACTAAAAATAAACTACGGACAATAAAATCACAATAATTTACTGAATTACAGACGAAGATAAATTGTCGTAATTTTAATTGAATTTTCTTGAAATTTTAATTTCTAACCTGGGTCAAAAAAATAACTTTTTGAAGTAATTTTAAAAATTTAAAATAAAAAAAATTGAGCAAGACAAAAACAAGTTAAGTTTAAATTCTTTTTTAAAAAAATAAAAAACGTATTTTAAGATATGAAAATTAGGCTCATCTTCGAACTTGAAGTAATCGTCCAATGAATAAATGTACCTGAAGATCGGAACGTTTTGCGCGTAAAAAAAAAAATGAAAAAGCGAAATGTAATTTTACTCTTTAAGTGACTTCAGGAGTAATGAGGGGTGGCTAAAATTTTCGGCTAACATACAAACGCCTATTTGAAACATTTCAGAAATCTAGTAGATCCAGTAGATTTCCTTCTTTTTATTTTCATTCTGCAAAAAATTCCGATCTTCAAGTACATATGTTATCTATATATTAGACCGATTAAAAAAAAATCGACTATTTTAAATTTCCCGTTAAGAAAATTTAAAATTTTCAAAAATTTGGGAAGTTATTGGTTTCGGTCCGATTTTCGAAAATCGAATTTCTAAGAGATCTTGACGTTTTGAGGTTCTAGGAAGCTATTCTGACTAATTTCAAGATGATGTCCAAGTGTATGTATGTATGTATGTAAATATCTCGAACTTTTGAATGGATGAACCGATTTTGATCGTCAAAGTGTCACTCGACGCGGCACTAATATCTAAAAGCTGAAAAAAAAATTAAGCTTGATCGGTAGTGCTCGTTTAGAGATATTCAATAATAAACTTTTTTCAAAAATGTTTTTTTTGGATAACTTGTAATGTGCTCGATGGATTGATTCCAAAATCAACTGGGCTCTGAAGCTTCATAAGCCGCATCAAATGCCACCTCAACCATCAAAATCGGTTTATTGGTTCAAGAGAAATCGTTGCCGAAAGAATTAAAAAAAAATTTTCTATTAGTATTTTCGAAATTTCTCAAAAACGACTAGATAAATCAATTTTCAAATCTGATCATTTGTAGAACTCAATAAAACGCGTCAATTTCCACCTTACTTATCTCAATCGATTAATTCCTTCGAAAGATATCGTTAGGGGAAAAATGGTAAAAAACGTTTTTTTTCGAAAACAAAGTCATCTAAAAGTATTTTCGAGCTCGAAAATGTATTCACCACGATTTTTTCGAGCTCTAGGAGTTCGAAAACAGCGGAAAGTTGACCCGCAGGGTCAACCGACAGACCGTTTTTTTTACGCGGGAATTATTTTAAAATTAAAAAAAAAAATTTCGCGTGAAAAATATTTAAAAATACTTTTGTTTTTACAGACACTTGACAAAAAAAAAGTAAATAAGAATTTAAAAATCTACATATACATATAATATATCTTTCCTTTAATGATTAGTCATGACAATTGAATGGGACTTGTCATCTATTGGCAATGAGGCAAAAGAGTAAAAGCAACAATAAAGAAAAAAATTTTACACACGAGTGGGTTTATTCACATATTATTTCATGCATATATATATATATACATATATATTCGCTAGAACATATAAGAGTCGTTGAATTATTGTCCTCGATTTCTCGCCCACGTTTTTAAAATGTAGTGGACCTGGCCACCGTGACATTCTTGAGGATACTTGAGTATCCTGCTGAATACGTTAATTATACTTGAGACTCCATCATACATTTACACACCTCTACATATATATCTATATATATTTGTTTTTATTGCTAAAACATAGTATTGTACTTTCACTCTTCTTATCCTACAACCACGTAGGGGAGACCGGGGCAAGACGGCCCCCTGGGGCAAGAAGGCCCACCTCAAAAATTAACCAAAGATTTATTTTTCTTGTTTTCTTTTGATTATCACAAATTCAGATTATTTACTCATTTTTAGCCCTATAAGTGAAACTAGGGGCAAAATGAACCACTCAAAAATTCTAAAAAAAATGTATTTCATATTATTGTAACCTAGTCATGATTAATTTAATAGAAATATTATTTTTTGGTTAATTCTATGGATTTTGAGTAAAATAGAGCATTTGAAAAAGTTAAAAATACCAACACTCAATTTTTTAACTTCCCGAGATATTTCAAAAATAAAATTTTTTCAAAAATGTTTTTTTTAATAACTTTTAATTCGCTCGATGAATTGATTCCAAAATCTAATATCAGACCAATTTTTTCTACAGAAGTGAACAAATTACTCGTATTATATCAAAAACGGTTATGTCGAGTAATATAAAATTAAATACAGTTGTTAAAGAGAAAAATATAAACATTTATAACGCGGGAAATTTTTTTACAATTAAAAAAAAAAAAAATTTTTTTTCAGGAGCTTCACCAAAATTTTGGTAAATTGAGTTGAAGTTGGACGAGAGTAAATCGACTTGATGGTTAAAAGCCACAAAGAATAATAATCGGCTTAAGTGGGCCGCCTTGCTCCGGTCTACCCTAATCGATTCTTTAATGAATGAATCGGCAGTAATATTGAAATAAAAATAAACAAAAATAAAAACTTGTTTGTATGCTAATGAGCGAGTAATTATTATCTGGTATGGAGATCAAGGAAGGCAGCCAACCTGACGACAATACTGTAATGTTAAGAAATAAATAAAAATGGGGAGCATAAAACGCAGAAGTAAAGAAAGTGAAGAAAAAATTTAAAACCTGTCAGACGTTATTGTTAAAAAGTATGACCTCTCTATATCATCTGGTCCTTGTCCTGTCTCAAGTGCCTCTACTCATTGTCACACGTTCTCACTATTTTTCACTATATATGACGACTTGACACAGAACCACCAGCACCAATGGTGTTACCCTCCGTTTACTTCAACGACTTGCAGTTACTCGGAGCACGAAAATTGAGCTGTTAAATTATAAAATTTTTTCCTCCTTTCGCATCTCGCGCTCATTTTATTTTTTTATCTCCACCTACACTTCTGTTGGTATTATATCGTGTTTTCTCGCTCTAGGGACTCAGGATGTCAGACGACCGCCGTAATCTCGTGTGCCAATTAACTCTATGCCACTCGAGAATAATTTAACGTAATTGCTGGCTCCATTGTTCATAAATCAAAGTACAATACTTTTTTTTTACTTGTCTCGGATTTAGTTTTTTTATTTTTTATTTTACTTTTATAAGACGTTTTTATTTAAAATTTTAACTGCCCATACTGAAACACTTGAAAAGTTAGCTTTTGTTTTTAAAATAAAATTTTAATGTTTATTTAAATATTTTTAAATTTGGCGGGAAAATCATTTTTTTTTAAATTCGCGGGAATTTATCATTTTTATACAAAAATTCATTTTGAATTCTAGAAATGAAAATGTAGGGCAAAATGGAGACGTTTTATAAAGAGAAAAAAATTTTTTAATGTCTATTTAAATATTTTTAAATTTGGCGGGAAAATAATTTTTTTTGAAATTCGCGGGAATTTATCATTTTTATACAAAAATTATTTTGAATTTTAGAAATGATAATGTAGGGCAAAATGGAGACGTTTTATAAAGAGAAAAATAAAATTTTACTGTTTATTTATATATTTTTAAATGTGGCGGGAAAATAATTTTTTTTGAAATTCGCGGGAATTTATCATTTTTATACAAAAATTATTTTGAATTTTAGAAATGAAAACGTAGGGTAAAATGGAGATATTTTATAAAGAGAAAAAAAAATTTTTAAGAATTGCATTTTTGGGTAAAATGGGTCACTATCAAAAACTAAATAAAATTAATTTTTAGTGAAATTAAAAAAAGTATGAAACTTCATGTGTGTTTTAGTAAAACTTAAATTTAAATTTTTATCGAAAAAATTATTTTAAAAATCACATGCCAGTTAATTGAGAAATTTGACGATAAAAAAAAATATCTATGATATTTAAATACTTAAATTACATTTCATGTCAAAGTTATCAAAAAATTAAATAAATAATATCGAATAAATTAAATAATTAATCCAGACTTGAATTCTATCAGCAGACCTTTCTTTTTTCAAATCAATTATTAAATCTGACACTTGACATTTCATTTTTACCCGTAAAAAAAAAAGTAATTAATTAAACTAGAATTAAATTGCCCTAAATTTTCAATCTAATTTTATATCACTGCAGCTCATGTCAAAATTGAATCCCTTACATTATTTTTTATGTAATAAAATAAAATGAATGTCAGTGGTACAGCAAAGATTTATGAATTAATAAATAAATAAATAATTGAATAACGTTCCCAGATGATGTATGACTAGATTAAGGTATATAATTGATATATATACATATATAAGATATTAAATGCATCAAGTGGATGTAGCAGATGAACGTACGTACAAAACTACGAACCCAGGAGTGAACGAATGTCTGTTGGTATTAGGGTAGATCAAGAGAGCTCTAGTATTAATCAGCGAACTTGACAGAAGAGCCAAACGAACGAAGACGGTAAAACTTTTCAAGGGAGCAGATTAATGCTGTGGTTAGTAAATGACGCCCAGAGGAAATTGCGGTAGCAGTTTTATAAATTATCTTTCGCGATTAAATTGATGCGCGAAAGCTACTGCGTTATACACTAAAGTCAACTTTATACTCTACATACTATCAAAGTTTACAACTTTTATTTATATATATATATAGACAGAGACGGATATATATGTAGCTGCGTCGGAACAGTGAAATTTTATTACCGGTAATAGAATCATGGACGGAATAGTATAAAAAGAATGTTGTAAATAACAATAGTTTCTTACTTTCTTACAATTTGATTTATATTACGACATGAAAAATATCATTTTTTACTTTTAAAAAATAGTAATGATGTTAAAATAAATTTCAAAGGATTAAAAAAAGTTATAAAATGTAATTATTTAAAATTATTAATAACAAAAGTTTTCCAATGATTTTCTCATTGTAATTAAAAGTAAGTTTGTGATAAAAAATAAGTTTTTAAATTTAATTACCAAAACTTTGAGATTGCTCTTGTTAGATCAAAGAGAATATATAAAATTCAATTTAAATTAATTTTTAAAATTCAATAACTTTTATTTTAGTTAACTTTAATTTATTTCATATTTTATAATGTAAATTTACAGCTAATGGTTTTTATCAATAAAAAACTTATCTTCTTTTGTCGTGTTTTACAAAAAAAAAAAAAAAATGTGATAGTGTAAATCCCGCGAGTAAAAAATTTGACGCTTCTATCACTTCCGTAAAAATATTCACACGTGATTTAACAGTGATTGCAGCTGAGAGAGAATAACGTAAAATGATTTTATAAAATATTGAGCCAAAAGGTTTAAAAAAAAAAATAAAAAAAAAAAAAAAAAAAAAAAAAAAAAAACAATAATAGCCACGCAACGAACTGCATCGAAATTGCTTAAGTTAAATAACCGACAATTGAGTTAACAGTTAACTCAAAGTGTGTATAACAATCAATAAACTCTTGTAAGCAACACCGCAATACAACTAACACTTAGTCTATTGCAAACTGTGTAGTAGTTCATAGGATTTGTTAAGTCCTAATTGTTGGCAACTTTTCCAAGAAGTGCAGTTTGACCCTCGAACTGGAAGAGAGACTACGCATTTAGTTCAAGGTACGTTTAACTTTACTAAACTATTATGTATACATTTATACCATCATATTAGGTATATATATATATATATAAATAAATATAAACACATAATTTAATACATCTAGGACGTTACGGTCGACCTTACGGAACGGGATGCGACTCAATCGCTCGTAACGAATCTTGGGATCAAAGACCTTATAAATTCTTTTCCATATCTGCTGTAATAATACAACAACAATAATAACAACAATATATTTAACGTCTTGGTGAAAAAAAAAAGAAAAAAAAATATATAATGACCGGAAATGTAATTTCCACTTGTACTTTACTGCTGAATGGTTTAAGAAATATATTAAATATAAAATAATAAGAAAAAGTAATACAGTTAATAATTACTGTTAGTGTTTTATGTTACACTGTACGAAGCGGTGTTAAAAATTGACTCAATTTAATACTATGTGGTGTTAAAATGAAAGAAGTGGTGTAAATGGCGTTAAATGGGTGCAAAAGAAAATGGCACGTATGGAAATTAGAGGAAAAATGTGTTGTGAATGAGAAAATAGAAAAATTCAATTAATATTGTCTGGAGGAAATTTCATTTAACACCGGTAGAGCTGGCGGTGTTATTTTAACCCGGATTTTGGTGAAATTTCTTAGTAAAAAATGTCGTATGAAGTTTTATTGTTCCCAAGTTTATGATTTGGATTAAAGGGACCACTAGTGTGAAATTTAAAAAAAATCGATTTTTTTTTTGCATATTTCGATATTTTCACACTTCGCATTTTTCAAAATTGCATCTATAATTCGAAGACAAATCATCCGATCGATTTGATTTGAATTGCAGTTTCTTTTATATATGTTTTTACGTACCATGAACCTCCAGTTTTTTGATCGAATCCAAAATATAATTTTGCCAGGCCAAAAATCATCAAATTTTCGCGCGAAATTTGAATTTTTTGAAAAACTCCGCCATTTGATTAAATTTCAATTTTTTTCTTGGCCCGAGGGTCATGGTACAGAAAATACCTTCTAGTTAAATAAACTTTTTGGTTTTTTTTTATTTCCGGTTCTGTGAAGGTCGCTATCACTGCAGCAGCGGGGACTTTTTTTTGAGCGGGAAATTGTGAATAACTCGCTGAATTTTGAATTTTTTGGTCCAAAAATTTGATCTTGTATTCATTATATATCCACAAATATATCCTTAAAACATTGAAACATTTCATGCAGTAGTTTTCTTTAAAAAAATTATCAAAAATCATCGTTTTTTCAGGCGGTCACATTAGTGGTCCCCTTTAATTTCATTAATTAAAAATTTCAAATTTTTTTTCTAAATTCTGAATGTTCCGTTGCCCCATTATATAGTTTAAAAAAAAAATTGGAGCTAATATTTCTCTATAGAGTTCGTTTTGCCCCTTTTCTCCGTGACATTATAAATATAAAAAATGTATGAAACTTGACAATTGTAATAAAAGTAGTTGAGTAGAGTAGAATAGATTACAATGTTATGGGTAAATTTATTTGGTGTTATGAGTTTAAAAAAAAAAAAAAAAAAAAAAAAAAAAATACGCGTGGGACGCGTGTGAACTTCGACTGAGGCCTTATGTCCTTAATTAAGTAGATTGCACTCTGGGAGGTATTGTGTACAGATCTCGCGTGATAGAGAATCTATACACGTATAATATATTATGAATATATGTATATAGGTGTGTGTATTATAAATTGTTAAACATAAGTGTGTGGATATAGTGTACCCGGGGAGTACGATACGACATTTACTCTTTAGCGATAGCGGTACATGCGCCAGACGTTTAGCTGTCTTAATGGAGTCTGGCGTTTAATGTCCGCTGGCTGTGACACACTCGAGCACTAATGCAAGAAAAGGCTTCGTGAAACGCGAAAACGTCTAATGTCTGCCCGTCTAATGTCCAACCGTCTTGCCGTCTGGCTTATAACGTCTGTGTTTAGAGGAGCGCCTAAGAGTTATATAGAATCGTGCATTGTCTTGATCAGTCATTCACGTACACCTTTTATTTTATCTTACGTCTATTATTTATTGTACCGCTTATATGGATTATTTTTTATTTTTTACTTGGGACTTGTGCTATTGTCTATTAAAATTTTTTTTTGTTTTATTTTAGTGAAAAAAAAATTATTTATCTACAAAATAATAGACTAACATTATTAAGGGAGGGGCAAAAGGGGGTACTTAAGAAAATAACAAGTTTTCGAGAACTTAAATACACTGAATGTTTTTTTTTTAATGATATTCAAAGTGAATAGAAAAAATTTTCAGTTACCGTTTAAAAGTTATTTAATATATAATTTTTTTTTTTTTTTACAAAATTTTGGGGTACGACGTTATGTGTACTCTACCCCTTTTTACCACCCCCCTTCCCCTACATTGACTACAAAAATTAAAAATGATCTAATCTTGAAATTTTTCAAAATTTGACGTGACTGGGATTCGAACCCGAGTCCTACTAGTAAGAAAGTCTTTGTCCTCTTAACGATAAAAATAACTGTCATGAGAAGGGACAAGATTTTTGCCTTTAATTTGAAATGAATGATTCAAATGTTTGATATTAAGGTGAAAATATTGGTTTTATCAGAAAAATTTTCAAACAAAAGTTGTAGGGAATTTAATTATCTAAAAAAAATCTCGCTTATGATTTTTTTAAATAACCTATAATTTCACCGCAATTCCAAAATTAAGATTCATAATGATTAATTCAAATTTTTGATAATTACCAAAATCTTAATTTTGAAATTACGGCTTTCTTATTAGTCCTATGACAAGATTATAAGAGACATATTTTTTATAAAATTAAATTTTGAACAACTTTTATTTGAAAAATTTTTTGATACGACTAATATTTTTACCGTAATTCCAAAATTAAGATTCATAATGATTGATTCAAATTTTTGATAAAAACCACAATCTTAATTTTGAAATTACGGCTTTCTTATTAGTCATATGAAAAAATTATAAGAGACATTTTTTTTTTGAAATTAAATTTTGAACAATTTTTATTGCAAAAATTTTTACATACGACCAATATTTTAGCCATAATATCAAAAATTTGACCCAAGTAATTATTGATTATTATTTTTTAATTAAAGCAAAAATCCTGGCCCTAGTCATAAGTAATTTTTTAAATAATTTAATAAAATGAATTCAATATTTATTTCATATTAAGAATAAAATAAATGAAAAGTTGCTATGAAAAAAAATATTTAATTTTTCGCGGTCCCTGATTGTAAATTGAATAATTTAAAAAAAAATAATAAATTTTAATTCTACATAATTAAATGATATAATAGACAATAAAATATGAAATTTTCTTTGTAATAGATAAAATAACATATCGATATACTCTATTTGGAATAATTTGTCGAGTGAATTTCCATGTCGATTGATAGCCAGTGTGCATTTAGTCTCTATTAGAAGAAGTGAAAGCGATTGAATTACTTGACCGGAACCGTTTCTAATATGTAATAGTCAACGTGAGCGATATCTAGCAGTCTATATATTTATTATTTTTCCTTCTTATACATTTCTCATACGTCATCAGCAATAAGACAAATTGACAAAAATTATCGAATAAAAAAAAAAAAAAAAAAAAAAAAAATACTACCGGACAATGCCAGTTATTGTTGTCGAAAAATTCTCATAAAATTTTTTCGTAGCCACCTTACGTCCCCTAAGTCAGCAATTAATATCTAAGAGTTTTGTCAGTTTTTATTCAACCGAAAATAATAGTATTGTATTTTTATACGAACTATTATTATTTTATTATTTCATTTCTATAAAATAGAAAGTAAATAACTTCCTAGATATGACTACTTGATAATTTATTTTTTATTTCTCTTTATAATAACATATATATATATATAAGAATATTACAAATTATTGTAATACTTTTTCTTAAGTTTGAACAATAGAACAAAAAATAATTTATTTTCAAGGTTATTTAAAATTAATCACAGACTGAGAACCTGACGGGTCATATTTCTTGTCATCGTTTTCGATTAAAGAGAATAGAATAAATGAAAAATTTACCGCGCTGAAAAGAATATAAGTGAAGAACGGAAGTGGATATGAATTTTACATCATCTACTGGGATATTCTTTGGCTTTCTCTCTTTCTTCGTTCATATCCTTGAGGACTATATTAAAAACTAATGCCCAAGGAGAATAAAGAAAGATTGTCAAAAAGTTGAGAAAAGAATAACTAAAAAAAAAAAAGAAGAAGAAGAAGAAGAGAGAGGGAAAATGGAATAATTTATACCTCCTTATATATTTATATAAATATTTAAGCATGCTGCACTGTAAAAATTTTTTTGGACCCGGTGTAATGTAAATGTCTCTCGTCAAAATTTTTGGTGTGAAAATTACACCAAATTCGGTGTTAAATTTAGACGGTGTGAATTTAAAATTTTTACACCACTAAACGGGTAAAGGTATAATGATAATTTTGGGTTAAGAAAATTAATCGTAAAAATATTAAAATGTTGAAAATACTACACGGAAAAAAAACTAGGGGTTGGGGGGGGGGGGGGTAAAAGAAGATACCCCAAAATTTTGTAAAAAAAAAAAAATTTTATATTTTAAATAACATAAACATTCCAAAATCACTTTTGTAAATATAATTGAGCGTTATTTTGAATTTTTTTTGTTAAACTTTTTCAAAAATCGATTGTCAGTTAAAAAATATTAATGAGTTTTGTTTTATGATAAAAACTATTAAAAATTTGTTTTTCTTCTTTTGTACCCAATAATCATGTAATATATAATTTTTCTTTAATATGTAAATTACTTGCAAAAAAATTTAATTTTATTAAATCCATTTAAAATCCAGAAATTTGTCTTTTTACCCTTTTTAGGGGGTGCTCCATTTTGCCCACAAAAATGAAGACTTTTTTTTTTAACAGTAACTGAAAATTTTTCTATTTACTTTGAATATCATTAAAGAAAAAGAGTCAATGTATTTGATTCCTCGAAAACTTGGAATTTCCTTAAAAACCCTCTTTTGCCCCTCTCTCTCCTATATAAATTGAGAACGACAAGGAATATAATGATAAAGTGATCAGTAAATACTATCATTCTAAATAGTAATTTTTTCATTTATGATCAAAAAGTGAATAATTACAGGATAACTATGAAAATTTATTGTCTCTGCGATAAAAATTATTATTTGAGCTTTCAAAATCGTAATTGATACTAAGAAAATTGATGACACGTGTTATAAAATTGTTTATTTGGAATAATAAAATTTCCCATGTTAACACATTGGTTCCGGGTTATAATTTCAAACGCTAATTTTTGGTTTACTTTTTTCCGTGTATTCAATATCTTAATAAAAATTAATGTAGTTATTGATCAAGTAGTTAAAAATATTTGGTTCCATACCTAAAGAACTTCGAAAATTTGAATTTTTACACTTTGAACTTGACAATTTCAACGTTGGCAATTTGAACATTTGTAAATTTGAACTTCGGTAAATTTGAACTCTAGTGATTTGAACTTTGACGATTTGAATTTACTTTTTTTCTCAGGCTTTATGTGCGTGGAAATGTGAATTATGTAAACCTATACGCTTGAAATAGTGTGGTGCCTTTTTTCAGGGGTTTTGTATGCATGGACACATAAAATATTCAAATTTACAAAACTTGAGAAAAAAGGTAAGTTCAAATCGTCAAAGTTCAAATCGCCAAAGTTCAAATTTAACAAAGTTCAAATTGCCGAAGTTTAAATTTCCAAAGTTCATTAGCTTGGTTACCAAATAATCAATGATCGTTTGCTGAGTAAAACTGAATGATTTAGAAAAAGTAGATTACACCGTGTTAAAATTACACGGATGGAAAACATACACCAACAGAATTTTGCACCGAAATCTTTTACAGTGTGCAGTAACATTTTTATTTTCATCCTTAAACTTCTCAATAATTTAGTATACACTAAAAAAAAAAAAATTCTCTTTTCGTTTCAGCCCTTAGTTATAATTTCAAAAGGGCGCTCATATTTTTATAACATTCGCCGTTTAAAATACAGAAATAAATATTTTAGCTGGTAATATTTCGACGTTACATAAAAAAGTTAAATTATTAATTTGTAGAGATTTTCGTGGGCTAAAAAAAGTCTGAGGCGCAAGTCGATAAATTAAAAATTTATAAAGTTTCAGGGATTTTAAAATATAATTATAACAACAAAAATAATTTAAATATTTTTACAAAAATAAAGCATTCGTACGATCGATAAGAGGAGAAAATATTTTTACTGTCAAAATAACAATAAATGGAGTAAAATAATTTTTTCATGTACTTTTATGGCAAAAGGTATTAAATTATGAGCGACTGTTTAAAATTATAATTAAGGATGTAACGACCAGAGGTATTTTTTAGTGTACACTAAATCGTTTTCAACAGCGAACACACAAAATGCTGTTCTAGAATGACAGTTATATATATTTCTATAGATAAAATATATAAAAAGTTAAAGAAAATGTAAATATAAGCGTGAAGGTTACGCTGTAAATAAATGTCGGTGTGAAAAAAAAATTCAAAATCATGGGAAAAGGGGCGAAGCATCCCCTGTTAAAGTAATTGTCATGCAAAGTAAAGAGCCGACATTAGCATCATAAGCAGTACAGTCAGATACCCCAGATTCTCAACAACTTATATATATATTTAGTTAATTAATTCAAAGACACGTGGCTTTCTATCTCTTCAACTCTGCAATATTACCCGAATATCCGTTTTTTTTTTCTTTTTTTTTGTCTGCAATACAAGCAAACTAAAAATAAATTAAAAAAGTTTTTTCGCATTATTTAAGATAAGACTAAAATATTTAGTTTTAAATAATCATGTCGCCCAAGTAAAGACAATAAAATTTGCATCGGCGTTATGATTTAACGGACGGTGAATTTCACGCTCGGCGGCGAGGATTTTATACAAAAATACCAGAAATTCTCTAGTCGACTTGGGCGGTTAGGTGTGGAAATAAAATAGGCGGGGGTGAGACGGAAGCTGGAATGTATAAGGTTTTCGTGGATTTTTCCTCAAGCATTGTGTCTCGGGACTCGGAATGAAATTGAATCTTGAGGAAACTGAGAAAGATGAAGAATAAAAATAGTTTGCATTGCACCTTAATAATATACAACAGAATAATAAATTAAGTAGCTAAATGTTAATTCAGAGTTTATAAAATATTATCAAGCCCTTGCGGGCTATAGTAATGTGAAATAACAAAGAATTAATCTCTTGAGATTTTAATGCGGTTGAGGTGGTCTTGGGTTGTTGATGAGCCCAACGTAGGCCAAGTTTCCTTCCAAGATACTATATATAAATATATATATATATATGTATATATAGTTTAAGTATATAACTACAGTACTAAGCAACTACTACCGGTACAACTCGGGTCTTCTACTTTACTCCGGGTTATACGAATAAAGGACTTCCGTCTCGCGAGTGAGGCAACATCGTTGGGCTTCGTCCGGCCGCAAATAAATCGCGGCATTACTGAGAAAATACTTTTCTCTCACTCTATTCCATTACATCCTTTATCCTTTATTTATTTATATTTTTTTTCTTATTCTGTATACCGGATAAGAGATAAAATAAATAGATAAAGACAAAAGAATAAATAAAATCTATTGAACTTTAGTCAACGGGTAATTTACTGAAAAGCTGACCCCGATAAATTTAAACTTTTAAAAAATTTCAAGTAAATAGATAAATAAAAATATTTTTTTCATTAGGAATTTTAAGGACTAAGGTACCCGTGGGTAATAAGGCCTATGTGACAGAAATGATATTTAAAATAACCGCCTTCGCTAAAGGCTACTCTAGTAGAAGGGTTTTGCAGAGAGATGTTACGACAAATTTAGTCCCGATACTACGTTCCCTGTCTTTGATATTTCATCATCCATCAAATGCTATTGTAGCGCAGAAGAAATGATAAAAAATAATCTAGTTTTCTGACTCTTAAGGAGGTTCGAGGAAACTAGTGAGCCAAAATAGTGTTTGAATTTTTCTGGTTGCTAAATTCTCCTAATAGTTATGAAAATTCATTATTTTGATTTATAATAACGTAACGAATTCATAAATTAATATTTATTAGTTATTTGATGAAAGAAAGTAATGAAATGACTTGGTTATTTTTGACTCATGGTTTTATAAAAAGATGTGGCAGCAACGCGTTCTAATTTCTTAAACATCGATATTCAAATTAAAGCGGGAAAAATTTATTTCTAATCTCGTCTCTCTTTTTAATGTATTTCTATCTTTGTTTTTTCTCTCAGCTGCTTCCGCGACGTTGGAAAACCCCCAATAATATGTATCTCTGTCGATGAACGAGATTAAAAAATAAAGTTTAACTTGAATTATTTAAATAACTACAACGGTAACACTATATTGTTTAAATCTTATCATATTCTAAAAATATTAAAGTTTATGGCATGTGGTTTTTTATTTCTTAAACTTGGGAGGTTAATAATGAAAAAAATCGAATAAGACATCACGGAAGCTTGTCCGTCATAAGAGCCTGTGTATAAGAACTTTAAAAACGTCATTTTTAAATCTTTTTTTCTAAAAAACTAGACGGTGGATCATATTCAAATTTTGAGAATACAAAAGTACTTATTCCTATTTATACTGTTTTAAATTTTAAAGTTGGAAAATCTTTTTTACATTAGATTTGGTCGAACCTCCTTAAAAAGGATACTGATAGTTTTAAGTGTTGTTGAGCAAAACAATCTAGTCTTCTGACTCTAAAAAAGTATTGTTGGTTAATTTAAGTGATGATTCATCTCTAATACCAATTTTATTAAGCATAGTTAAAATATTCCAGTTTGTTTAACCCGTAGGCCTTATTATCCTACCGTAGGAAAATAAGGCCTATTCGTATGGTTTTTGTAAAAGTATAATTTTTTGTTTGTTTATAGTAAAAACTACCATTACTTCATTACATTTAATGGCTTATGTATTGAAATAAGGACGAATGATACATTTCGATAATTAAACGCAATATTTTCAATTCTATTTAAAATCTCCCTTAGCTAGGTCTTATTACCCGCTAGTACCTTAGTTAAAATATAGAGAGTGGGAAATTTTAGCAATGCAGTGAACCACATGGACCTTTACTTTCGCGCACTCGTAAACTTGGTTAAATTCCAGGAAGTCGCATCACGTATCCAATTTTCCAGAGATCGAGTCAAGTGTGATACGGTCTGTAAGGATCTTGTATACAGAAATGAATTTTCGGCAAGGGTGAAGAAAACACGCGTTACTATTTTTATTTTTTTCTCACGACTCGGATAAGTATCTCTGGAATCCGAGCTCAAGTTCCTATCGGAGTTTTCCTATCGAAGATCTTTACGGCCTAACAAATTTTTTTTTTTTATATGGAAATACGGGTGACGAGATACGTCGTTTGTGACTATTTATTGAAATTGCTGATAAAAAAAAAATAAAAACAAACAAATGGCTAATGAGTTTCAGAGCCGGTTGACTGAAGAACGAGACTTCAGACGAGTGCAAGTACTTTTGCTAACTACTTATTGAGTGACAGCATAACACACAAGTGACCTCGTAGCTTTTAATCCTCCTTTACTTTGTACTTTTTTATGAGAACTACTTGAATGCTACCAACAACAACAACAACAACAACAACAACAACAACGACAATAACGATTGCTTGTATTCATTTTCATCCGCTTTACTAACTTGAACTCATGAACTTTGAACCAGGGCAGTGCGATAAATAGACTACTGCACGTCAGATTCTATGTCAAATCAATTCCTCTGCATAGCGACGTTTACTTTTTTAAATATTTTTATTGTTTTTTTTGCCGTTCACTTTAAATTACCTCATTAACTTAAATTGAACTTTTTTTAAACAACTTCATTACCTTATAGTTTCTATACATACAGAGTATTTAGTTAGTCTTAACAAAAAGTCTACGTTGAAATTACTTAATTTCCATTGCAATGTTGAAACCTTTAAATTCAGTAATTATTTTTAGTCAGAATTAAATTTTCATACAGAAAAGAGTCGAGTCAAAACGATACTGTGGCAAAATGGAGCATCTAAAATTTTTTTTATACCTTTTTTACGGTGTATCCATTTTGGCGGTAAAAATCAAATTTTTTTTTGTAAAGGCAACTGAAAATTTTTTCTATTTTCTTTGAATATCCATAAAAAAAAAATTTAGCGTATTTCGGTCTACGAAAAAAATTTTGTTTCAAGTACCCCGTTTTGCCCCCCCCCCCCTACATCTATATTTTTTTTTATGAAATAATAATTTCTAACTTCAATTAATTAATTTTAAAGTTTAATTTTTTTCAAAAAAAAATTTTTTTCAACTTTTGTACTTTAAATTATACTGCAACTCATATTTATTTTTCATATTTTTACATTAATCATCATATTTTTCAAAATATAAAAAAAAAATTTTTAACCCCATTTTGTCTACAAATAAAAAAAAACTTTAGGCAATTAAAAGTTTGACTTATTACCTTAAGTATCAGGGAAAAATAAAAGATTCAGTGAACTGAAGATCGTAAAAGTAAATAAAACAATTGACTAATAATATCAATTAAATATCAGTAGATTTCCGAGGCTCGTTTTCTCTTACTAATTTTTCTATTAAAAAAAAAAAAAAAGCGAAGAGACTTTAACCTTTAGTTTATAAATGTTTAAATAATTGCGGATTGAAATTACAGGAATAATTAAAAATAAATTTAAATTGACATACATAAAATCCTATCAGAATTTCCTATCAGCCAATTAGTAGAAATGAGATTACAGTTGAAGATTAACTAGCAGCTTCCTGTGACGTTGCTTGACATTTCAGAGCCCCCGACTACTCGGCTTCTCTGGCCTGTCACAGGTAAGTAAACACACAGAACACCATATCATACAGACATATAACATAAATACACATATATATATATATATATATAATACGAAGTATAAGGTAGTATTAGAGTAGTGCAAGGTGTCCCACGCGCAATCTAACATTCATCTCATCCCCTGTAACTATAAACTTGCTAACTGGTTATAAGCCAGACATACCACCACCACTTTACTTTAATATTATATATATATATATATATACATATGTCTTGTAGATAAATATGAGTATATATTATAAATATATACTAAACCATATTTTCGTCTTTCGTCTTATGCTCACTCATTCGTCTCTACTATACCGTAAACTCGAAGATCTCCGACCTAAAATATTTACTACTACTACTACTACTACTACTAGTACTACTACTACTACTAATGCTATTACTATTACTGAGATAAATATACACACAAAATACCCTCGTTTACCTATTTATTAAATAATCTCCCTCATAAAAGCCGGTAATTATTTACGAGCATGAATATTTTAATGAAATATTCAATGGCAATTGGAATTTTAAATATCTACATACAACCGGCAATAAAATTTCACTCATTCAATGTTCTGTTGTTTATTCAAAAGTAATTAAAGTTTGTTAATAATTGTAGGAAACAATTAAAAGATTATCATTTTAAATAGTAAATAATTTAGGGCTTTAAATGTTTTTTAGATCAAATTGTTGTAGAAAATTAGAAAAAAAGATAGTTGTTTAGATTCCGCTAAAAATATGAACAATTTGAAAAAAAAAAAAAATAATGTCGATATCATTATTTTTTAAAAATTCATAAAAAATTGTGCAATTACGATATTGAGACGTTTTTTTTTTTTGGTTTGTTCTATTTTTCATTCTCTTTAAGAAAAAAAATAATTGAAGACTCGTAAAAATTTTGACACGAAAATTTCGATAAAAAACCAGAAAAAAGTGATTTTTTTATGCTTTGATACTACAAAAATGTAATTAAACTATAAAGATTCTATAATAAATGATGGCAGATCAATAAATTCGCCACAGAAAAGAACAATTTCAAAAAAAAAAATTTTTCGATATCGTTATTTTTTTAATTTTTATGTCCAAAAATAGGCGGAGCCACACATCTAAATAATTACCGAAAAAAAAAATTATTTTATAAAATTTGATATACATTTTTTTCAAAAATTATACACAGAAAAAAAAAGATTTTTTGGGACGAGAAAAAAATTCTTACCCAAGAAATTTTTTTTAATCCTAAAGAAATTTTTCTCTTCCATTCATAATTCAAAATATTTTTATCGCCAAAATTTTTTTTTGTCTATGTATCAAATTTTTTTTTTTAAATATTTTATATGTACTTAAAAAATAGAAGCAAAAACATTTTGATGACTGAATTTTTTTTTTTGACAAAAAAAAATTTTAATAAAATAAATTGTAGAGCATAAAATTGACATGTCTTTAATTTCCAAGTGGGCATTGGAGGCCGAGCTGCAGTTGCAGTTGTTGTTGTTGTTGTTGAATACTGTAAAACAGTTGTCCTACTGTAGTGCTATTCTGGGTGGAGAGTAAAGTAGACTACTAGTGGAGTTGTAGTTACAGTAGAGAGTGAGAGTAAATGTAACGAGAAAGCAACAACTCGCAGTAATGAGAGTAATGTTGAAACGAAATAATGAAAGGGTGTAGATTCAACATATATATATATATCTATATATACAGTGTCTTAATTAACTTGTAGTTACTCTCAAACTGAAGTAAAAAGCTGAATTTAATGCTTAAAGTAACTTAAAGAAGTTTTTTTTTATTTAAATAATTAAATTAAATTCATTCTCTAGAGCTGAATAAAAATAAAATTTGCATAAACAATAAATTTAAAAAAGATCACAATAATAACAGTAGTAGAGTGAGATGAGATGACTACAGCGTGCTGTAATAATGAGTGATAGTAATGAGTGCACTTGATGTCCCATGTCAATGTGACAAAAAAATATTAATAAAATTTGTAAAATTAAAAACAGGTCATCCTGGGTGGGTGTTTCGATGACATGAGTGCCCCTTGGGATAGTGTAGTCTGCAGTAGGATATACAATAGTTGTATATAGTATATAATATATGATAGTGATAGTGTACGATGAGGATGAGGATGAGAAGCTCGCATCTGGCGTTGGCATTTAACGGGACACAACAGTTTTATTGGCTCGTGACGTCAATGCTAACTTTGTGCCATCGACGTATCTATTTTTTTATTATTACCATTATTCTTTATTATATTATTTTTGTTTGAATATATAGTTCTTTTCATTTTTCATGTCAAGCTTCAATGATTGACTGGCGTAATCGTCTTTACTACTCGTCTTCATTCTCTCAATCTTTTGTGACACTAACTGACTTTGAATTTCAATTTACAGTAGTTAGATTACTTGTTTTTTCTTTTCTTTTTCAATTCGTTTATTCATTTATAAAGAAACAGGCTTCATTTTTTTTTACAATAAAAGTTTGTATTTTTTAATTATAAAAAAAACTCATTTTATGGCAGAAATTTGAATAATCGTTATCACTATGAATCAGAAGACATGGTAGTATCCCGCGTAATGACACTTGACACATACATGTGTTTCAACATGGACTTGGCGCGAGACACTATCATGTTTTCTGATTAAAAATTTTTTATACGTGAGAACTTCCGATTGTTTGATCAAAATTTTTTTTCATTATTGAAATATGATTGGCTCAAAATAATTTGGAAAAAAGGGTCAAAACGGGTCTCTTAAAAAAAAAAATTATAGTAAGCAATTTTGAGTGGCCGAAATCACCTTAAGGTGTTCATATTACCCCTAAGTAAAATTTAAAAAAAATTAGCGCAGCCTCTCCCCTCTCTTTCCTCTATTTCAAAAAATTCTTGAGCCTAAATAAAATTAATTTGTTGAATACTTTGAACTTTATCATGCTTCCGTACACAGTAAAAAATATTGTCTATGTGTTAAAAACGGTCCGTGTTAAAGTTTTTGTGTCAAATCAGCAAAATTCTCTGGGTTACTTTAAAATTTTTAATCGGTTTACTATTCAACTTTAAAAGTGTTACCTAATATAAAAATCGATATTATTAACATTTATTAAGTGTTATTTCAAAATTAACATGAAAAAATTAATTGACGTTCATGATTAGTACACGGAGGGAAAATTATGGTAACAGTTACAATATATTATGGAAATGGTTCCTATACTGCATGGTAACCGGTTTTTTTGAAATGTTGATTATAGGAACGGCACTCATATATATTATGGTAATCATTCCTATAATTATGGGTATAATTCCCATATGGTATCGGAATAGTTCCTATGTAATCATGGTAATCGTTACCATGTAACTATGATAATGGTTACCATAATATTATAGTAATCATTACCATAATATTTAGAAATTATAATAAATTTTTTTTTGTAATAAGCGTTTTTTTTTGTATACTTAAAATTTTGTAATATACAAAAAAAAATTATTATAATTTCTAAATATTATGGTAACCATTCCTATACTATTATGGTAACTATTCCCATAATTTCATGGTAATCGTTACTATAATATCATAGTAACGGTTACCATAATATCATGGTAATAATTTCCATACATTATGGGAATGATTACCATAATATGATGGTTATGTTAACAATAATATTATAGGAATAGTTACCATAATATATAGGGCTTATTCCCATATACACTTAGGAACCATTACAATGTGGTTATAGAATCGGTTACTATTTGCTTATGGGAACTATTCCTATGAGTATGGTAATCATTACCATGATTCTTTCACATGCGATATGGAAACTGTTACCATAATGATAGGAATTGTTCCCATACTTATAATGGAAACTTTTCCCAGAAAGTATGGGTCTATATCCCATAATTCCAAGTAATCATTACCATAACGGTATGGGATGATATTTCATAAACGTACTAGGAGCAGTTACCATAATTTTCTCTCCGTGTATAGATTAAAAAAAAAAATATTTGAAAAATTGCATCTATAGCTTTTTTACTTTCCTACATGCGCGTATTTTTTTTTTGTTTTTTTCGTAATTGATTAAAAAATTTTTAAATTGTTAACTGTCTGCCTATTTTAGGATCAATTTGCTATCAGAAAATCATTTAATGTTAAATAATAATTGTTGACACTGGATAACATAAAAGTAATCCATGATACAAAAATAAAGAGTAAAAGTTAACATTTTTTGTGTCGCTATTAAATTTAAAAAGTGTTGAAGTTACTTTTCATATTACTCGAATTTCGTGTTGAAAGTTTAACACAAATATTGTGTGGATCGTTTCTAACACAAAGATTGTGTTGATTTTAGCACAATATTTTTTACTGTGTACAACCGGACATTCAAAAAAACCCACTCATACTTTGATTAAATTTTTCCCATGGACATAAAAGTAAAAAAGTGAACATAAAGAATTTTCTTTATTAAAAATGACCCTGCGATTCCAAGCAATCCTGAGACCTGATAGAATTTTTTCATCGAGTAAATCGCAGTATAATTCCTATTCAAAAATAATCGGCATCAACTAAAAGTTATAAAAATTTCCACCTAATGTCCAATAAAAAATTTTCAATCAGTTTTCACAATGTAAATTTATCGAAGAAAAAAGTATAATTTAACGCAGTGTAAAGTGGATATTGCCGAGAATTGGATAAAACTAAAGATATAAAAAAGTGGGTACTAAACAATATTACCTGCCATCAAGATAAAATTTGTTGAGAACAATCACACGAAATGTTCAATCTCGTCTAGGAGATGTTTCCCATCAGACTAGGTCATTTCTTTTTTTTTTTTTTTTTTCAAAGACATTCTCTCGTTTTGATCGTCATTGCCATCGTCTTTGTCGCTGCTGTATGCTCTCTCGTGTACTCTTTCGTCTCAGTGGTCAAATGTAATTTTGTGAAATAAAACGGTCATAGGAGACATGAGACATACTGCAGGCTACACTCTACATTCTACATTATACATTGTAGTATATATACTATATACTACTACTATATAATACTACTGCACCCTGAGTAGTAGACAGGAAATGTCGGTACGTTTTCAAGCGAGAAAAACATTTTGAACAAGGAAATTTCGCACGGAAATGTAACAAACCTGGTATAATATATATCTATATATTTATACAGTAGATTGCAATATCTAACACCATGTTGCGAAGCTGGCCAGATATTTCTACAGCAACTATAAACACTACACCCGTAGAGTCTCTACTCTAGTGAGTTAGAGATCACCCAACCGTAGAACGTTTATCCAAGATGGACGAAAAAGAGCCAAGTTACTTTGTCGGTTTTCTCTTTGTTTACGAAACCCTCTATTCGAATAAACTTCACTACTGCGTTGTTACGTCTCTACCTTTCTTTGTTACCGAACATCTATTTAGCCGCCTCACACCTGATCCTTTGTATCGTTTACAGAAAAAAAACCAAAAAAGAAACGTTAAATAAAATAAATTAACTAAACAAACAGCCAAAGGAAAATCCCCCATGTAATTTTTAAATTTAAAAAAAGTCTAGAATAGAAAAAAAAAAAATAAATAAATAAGAGCGATTGAACTCAACAAGTATCTAAAGTAGACGGTACAAAGTAAAAGCTGATGTAATCTCAAAATACCAAATCCTCTTTACTTTCAAAGTGAGTAACAAAAAAAAATGTTTAAAGAGAGACGCAGTAATCAGTCATCACTAGATAAATCCATGTCTTTGGTCTGAAACGTCATCTTCATCTTCATCTTCGTTTTCGTCTTGAGCTTGAGCTTCAACTTCATCTTGGTCTTGGTTTTGGTCTTCGTCTTCTTCTTGGTCTGGGTCTTTTACCCAGTGGCACTGGTGCGCTTCAACGAACTCCGCCTCTTTGTGCCCTTGATTTTACCCCTGCTATCTTCAGAAATTCTATGCCGTAGCTCTTTATTTATTTATTTATCTTTTTTTTATTTCTTAACATTATTAATATTCATCAAAGTGAAAGAGGTAAGGAGTAAGGCTGGCTCGAGGACGCGCGCTAAGCAGGACGAGTACCGTTAAAAAAAAAAAAAAAAAAAAAAAAAAGCCCTCCAGTTCCTTCTTCGTCTTCGATACAAAGACAGGATAAGATACTTTATAAATATATAAATATTAATTTTACGGTTATAATACTTTTTAATGTCCTTAGCTGTTTTTATTTTGTTTATCATGAATACGTAAATTTATTTTATTTAAATTTCTTTAGTTTTTAGTCTCAATATTCATATAGATCTATACTTTTAAAATATCAAAAGACATTTCTCTTTTTTTTTTCTTTAGAACTCCAATGACTTAAAAACTGCAAATGTATTTAAAAAGATATAGCATCGCTTGGAAAAGATTTCAAGCGACTTGTTTTAGCAAACCCATTCACATTTCATTCATTCATATTTTTTTATTCAACAAAAATATCGAATTATTTAAACGTAACGCAAAAAAAAAACTAAAATAAGGTGAATTTAGATTCAAATGGAATTTCTAGCGAAACTATTAATTTTAGAAAAAAATGTTTTGAACAAAAATTGTAGGAAATTTAATTTGCTACAAAAAAGGTCCTTACACTTATCAACCTATCTCTGATAGTTTACAAGTTACAGATTAAATAAGTAACAGATAGATTAATTAACCAATAAGATGTTAAAATTTATTGTTTTTTTTTAACTTGCAATTACGTCGAAATAATCAGATGTACGTAAAAAATTACTGAAACCTTTTTTGTAGAGGATTTCACTAGCTACAATATTAATCCTATACATTTTTATCTTATCTATGTTAGTTTAGCTGGAATTTTGATTTTTTAATAACAACTTTTAGATGTAAATTTGAAAATTTGAAATAAAAGAAAAGAATTTATTTTTAAAAAAATTGAATCGATGTCCAGCAAACTGATGAAGGTACTGCTGGTTATAAATTGCAAATTTAATTTAATTTATCGATTTAATTACAGAGCTGTAGACAATTTCTATTCTCGACGGATTAAATTTAATTCTCATGACATAAAACTGGACATGAGTCCGATAACCTGATCCGTGCAAAGTAACAGAGTGTCAAATTTATTAAAGTACATATTTATATACATATAAGAATAGAAACAATATAAAGTAACAGCTGATGAAGCAAATGCGATCGTTGAGTTGGGAATTGGGGGATCAGTTACTGGTATAGAAGTAAAATGAAGAGATTTTCAGGATAAAAGGAGGTTTAAATTTGGAATTGTCTAGAGAATTTAAATCTGGGGTTAAATAGTAAAGTTCGGAAGTGTAAATTAAAGATATTAAGAGATTTAAGAAAATTAAATGAAGAGGCAAAGCATGTTGCGGTGATTAGACACTGAAATAACGTAAGAAAGAGTTAAATAAAAGTTAAAAAATGAAATAGAATAGAGAGGGATAGGGGAATTGTTTCTGGTTTGGTAGCAACAATTGACTTAACAGCTCTCAAGAGAGCAAAAGCTGTAGCAATATAAAGAGGAGCAAAGAACAAGTAGATTCTAAAGGTATCCTCGTGCCCTCAATCTTAACGAGCTGGATAAATCCCTGAATAGCATAAGATCCGGTTACAATAGTTTCGGCCCGCATGGAACAAAGACAAGCTAGAGAGTTAACAAAGATAGACGTAAACGAATATAAGGAATGGGAGATAGATAGAAGAGTGAAAGAACCAAAGTTAAGTTAAAAAGACTAGACTTGCTTCAAGATATTCTTTGTAGTGAAAAAGCACGAGGAGGCTTCTGGTCTTTGAAGTTGTTCTGTCTTACATTCTCCTTTCTCCTCTCGATCTCTTTTGCTCATTCTTTAACTCTTATCCGAGATGTGTCTACTTGTACTACTTGTTCCCTATACACTCGCGCGGAGTACCCGGACGTCTATTCAACTGTAAAAATCCCGAGATTCTGCCCCGTGGTCATCTGAACTCGTGATCAATCAACCGGTAACATTTCAAGCAAGAGTCGTCTTAAGGAGAAATGAATTTCCTGTGCATTCCCAAATTGCCCTTTTTTTTTTTTATTTTCTGTTCAAATTTTATTGCTTTTCTATTTACTGATTATCGACTTTTATTTTTTACCAATAAAACTTTTACAACAATAAAAGCGAGTAAACAAATGAAAATATCTACGATAAACTTTTCCTTTGATGGAAACCAAATAATTCGCTCACTTTAAAGTCTTTTTATCAGAGCTGTCGCTCTCTCAGTGTCGCTTTATACTTTTATATTTACTCTACTATTATATTGTCAATTTGTAGGTGCAGCATTGAATTGATTTGAGTTGACGCAAACTCTTTCGGCTCATGCATGTTATTTACATAAACTATTATTACTCGTACATTTTTAACAAAGTTTTATTAACCAAAAAAATTGTTTTTCATTAAAATTTAATGCTGGGGTTCAAATTAAAGCTTTTGATCAATAGATTCTTATGATATTTTTTTTGAACCCGTCAGCACTCTCGTTATGAGAATTTCGCTCACAGGACACTATTCAAATTATAGGATGTTGCTGCAGTGCAGGCGAAGCACTAAAAAAAAAAGGAGTACTGAAGGGTTAATGATCACAATTAGAAAAACTAATGATAACTCAAATTGTGTCCTCAATTTTGAAAACTAAAGGCTCACAAAATCGAAAAAAATTCAGTACACGGAGAGAAGAGAATAGTTCTGATTCCTATACTAGAATGGTAATCATTAGGGGAGAGTGGGGTCAATTGAACCAAAAATACTTTGACAATTTTTTTTTATATGAATAAAAGTAAAATGATAACTTTTTCTTTTACAAAATTATAATTTATTATATAGACTATCATTTCTCATAAGCACATAACTTAACAAATGATGAAAATTTTCAGTAAATACGAAATTGTACAACTGCATCAAATGGTTCAATCGTCCCCTTTGCGGGGGCAATTGAACCACTAATCGGGGACAGTTGAACCAAGAGTATTAGAACCACAAACGAATGACTTTAATGAATAATTTACTATTCATTCCAGCCTAAAACTAAAATTACAACACTTCTAATAATATTTATTATTTTTTATAATATTATATGTTATAACAATCTCTTTTAAAACTTCTGTCAATATAATTATTTTTTTTCTTGGTTAGTTTCGCTTGTTTTCACATTCTGTCAAGATGCGCACGCATATCTGATGCTCACAATGTGATTCGTG
The DNA here is from genome assembly GCF_026212275.2 of Microplitis demolitor. Lineage (NCBI taxonomy): Eukaryota > Metazoa > Arthropoda > Insecta > Hymenoptera > Braconidae > Microplitis > Microplitis demolitor. The sequence goes on from NC_068545.1 coordinate 5,540,516, forward strand.
TGGTTCAACCGTCCCCGAGAGTGCTGGTTCAATTGACCCCATATGATTTTATTGAAATAATTAGTTTAAAAAAAAGTATTCAAGAACTATTTTACTAGAAGTAAAGGTAGAAATTTATGACTAATATATGTAAGAAGGTATTACAAAAAAAATTTTAAGATTACATTTGAAAATTAAAAAATTATTAAACAATTTGTCAAGAGCTGAGAAGTAAAGTTCAGATGCCTAAAAACACAAAAACTTGAATTTTTTAAAATTAAATCATCATATTGGTTCCAAATTTTGGTCAGACTAAGGTTTAGTGTATTACCATATAATTCCAAGAGGATGACTCATTTGTCTATTTTTTTCGATTTTTTAAGCTTACTGGTTCAATTGCCCCGTGATTTAATTGACCCCACTCTCCCCTACTATGCTACATAATAATGAAGATTTTTGTAAAAATCCTGTGTTTTTCAAAAATTTGGGTTCTGTAACAAATTGCCTTCGGACAAAATAACTTCGTAACAAAATAATCTGAAAAAAAAAATAACCTTCAAGTACGATTTATATCGTTATTGTTGTTCAAGTTATTTTGCCGAGGTTATTTGAGCAAGAAGTGTTTTTTATTTTTTTTATTCATTAACATTTCAATTTTTAATTAACCGAAAGCTAAGATTGTTTTTTTTTTGTTTACGTTTTTTGCTAATAAATAATTGAAATGCTCAATAATATTTACAAAAGGGATTTTAGATTTAAAAAAAAAAAAAGTTTTTAACAAAATTTTAGGAATACCCCCTCCAAGTCATAGGTTTAATAAAAATTAAGACTTAAAAAAATATTTCAAGTTCCAAATTTTAACTTAAAAAACAATAAAAAAATGTTGATTTAAATAAAAAAATTATTAACCCAAACGAAAATGTGTATTATAATGGATAATGGAATATATATGTCGCGTGACAGGTCACACAAGTGTAAAGTATGCTTTGAGATAAGCAAGGAATTTAAAATAAAAAGTAAAAAATACCAAAGTTGACGAAATAAGTATAAAGTTTTATCTAATAGCTCCGATTATTTTGTGTTATACATCGCCGGGTGAGTACTTTATCCTTCAGAGCAATTTTAAAAAAGTTTTTATTGGATGAATAAAAGTCAGTGGCGGCAAATTATCGCTAAAATAAAATGCGATGCCCGGCAGTCACGAAACTACACACATATTTTATGCACTCGCATCTATTATGTCTCTATATATATTTATTATTTTTGTTGTTTTTTAAATTTATATACATACATGCACCCGTAAAATATGTATGTATATGCACGCATATACTTTTATATTCTATACGGTATTGTTTATTCCTTTTTTTAAATTTTTTTGCGAAACATTTTTTAGCCAAGTGTATTCGGGTATAAAGTAGGAAAAAGAGCCGGATACTAGCCGAGTTTATCAGCGATACTTTCTGCTGAAGAGATACTTTTGTGTAATACGTCTCCGGTAACGTACAGTACCGTGAAAAAATATTTGCCAGGCACGATCGTGAGTGCGCAACGCCCCAACTCGACAATGAGTACACTACAAACATATATAGATATATGTTTAAATGTATAAAAACGTACATACGGTACATAAATGTATAAAGAGTTTAAAAAAAAGATAACGAAAAACGAGCCAGAGAGATGTAGATTTATGCCTCTTTTCTAGTTATCTCACGTTGTATTTACTGACACGGCATCTGCGATCCTTCTCTATATATAATATGTATACCACTCGTTCTATGTTATGTTGTGGTTACACATATTTTCCAGTTTATATATAAATGTACACCAGAGAACTAGTACGTTCTCCCTGGACTCATTTGTCAATTATATACCGCAATACTATCATTGTTTTAATTGATGCATTGTAAAACCCACGTCAAGTGTCTCGTCGATCATATTAAATATCAAATATTATATGTAGTAAATGTACACGGCGAAGAATTTTTTTTATTTTAATTGTAAATAATCTGAGTTTGAAATTTAGCAACGCGTATTTAACAATTGACGGGTGTTGAATTAACGCAATGTCATTATTTTGTTTGACCATTTTCAATCGATTTATTTTTTATCACTAGATAAATTTTATTCAACACGAAATTTATATTTTATTAATGGTACTTTCGGACCGACACTTAATTTATGTTAATTTGTTAAAGTAATATATGAAAAGTGGTGACTTTACACTCGTCAAGAGTTAAAAATATTTTCTCTGTCCTCTTTACGCGAAAAGTACAACACTGGTTGTATATATATATTATATATATGACGTTTCGATGATATCGGCTGGATATTGTCATAGAAAAAGTATGTGGATTATTCAGAAGATAATTTAATTTTAATAATTTGTCCGAATAATAACAGCAGGATACAATTAGCATTCAATAAAAAAAGTGACACTTAATTTTTATTTCATAAGCCGGTAATTCAAAATCATAAACTAACTTCTTAAGTGTACACTATACTCAACATAATTACTCATTAAAATAAAAAAAATTATTAAATTATTTTTTATTTAATTAATTAGTTAATAGTTGTTCTTCATATATTAATATAAAGTATCAAAATAATGTTTTTAATATTAGTAAGATTTTTAAATTTATTTTTCCCGGGTAAAAATAACAAAAAAATTTAAAGATTAATATTCAACTCATGTAACAGTTGATATTTAAAATATGATAAAATTTTCAACACGCGATCCATGTTTATTGTTTAGAAAATTTTTCGACTGTACCTCAATAAAATAGTTATCTTAACGAGGCTAATAAAATAAAAATTTGTTTTTGTTACAGTTGTAAGTTAAGTTTAAAACGGCCTTGTCAAGTTCACTTGTACGCAAACAACGCACACCTGTCTACACCTGATTCGCGTGTATGAACATGTATGTGATGAAAAAACCAAGTAGGTTTATATCGTTTCACTTTCCTAATTTTTTTTTCTTCGTAATTAAACCGTGCGATGATTCTATTGGAATACATCGGGGAAATCAGAAGTACCTGGCTCTCATTTTTACATCAACTTTAATAACGTGTTATTGAAAGAATAAATTTTACTTTTTCTGTTGATTAAAAAAAAACCATATATTCTATTTTATCTCCCAGCAAAAATTTTAACAGACGTCTGATTATTTATCGCTGAGTATAAAAGTTTTTGTTTTAAATTATTTGTCGGAAATTAAAAGTTCAAAGTTTTGTTTTTATTTTTTATAAAAAAAAAAAAAAAAAAAAAAAAAAGTTGTCCGGAGTATTATCAGCAATTTGTTCTCGATTGTCAGATAAATTGTAACTTTAATTGTTTCCATGAAAGCGAATGGTTGAGTTGATTGTTGACCGCAGCAGTCTCGACTTAATTCGATTAAGCGGTTCAACTTAGTGACAAAATAATTTAATTAGTACGACGGTTGGATTGAGACTCTGGGCAGTGGATTATGGTCACTCTGTTTTGTAAGACGACCAAATAAATAATAAATTTAATAAATAAGTAAATTATCAACATTGAAAACTTTTGAATCAATAGAGAAATTTAAAGTTCACTTTCTCTACTCCGTGTAATGAAAATTTGAAATATCAGTTGTCAATTTTTTTTTTTTTTTAATAATTCAAAAACTTTTTTTTGAACGACTTAAAATTGTAATAGTTTTTGGAATAATTAAAATTTTTAAAAATACTTTTTGGTTACTTTAAAAACTGAACTTTGCATTGAATAAAAACTGAATATTTGAATCGTTTATTTGAGAAACCCCATAAGTCATGTTTTTTCGAAATTGGGTTTTTTGCATTTTTGGGTTCTTTGGATGTTCCCCCATAGCAATTAATAAAAATATCCATCAAAGCAGTGTTTAAAAAACAATTAACAGAGTGACAGAAATTTCATTTTATTGAGAAACCCCATAAGTCAATGGCTTATGGAGTTTTTCAAATAAACATATGCAGTTTTTGTTTTATATAAATAATTTTTTCTTTTTTATTTAAAATTCGCGCTTTTTTGGAAAAAAAATAACATGACTAATTAAAATACTTAAATTAATTATTATTTTTTGTAATTTATGAGTTTCAGAGTTTAAATATATATTATATACTTCATTTTATCAGTCTAATAAATTATTTGAGTGGACAAAATAAAAAAACAATGATTTTATAACTTTTTCTTCCGTTTGGTTGAAAAACCCCATAAGTCAATCAACTTTAAATAATTTTTTTAAGTAGTTTCAATTAAAAAATTGAATTTTTCTTGTTTGAATATTTTTCAGAGACGCAAACATTATTCCCTTCAATTATTTATTTCTTATTTCAATGGCAAGTTCTTCCAGAAAAATGTCTTTTGTGTTTCCTGAAAAATTATGTTTTCTTGATTTATGGGGTTTCTCAAGAAACGATTCATTTGAAAACTGACCAAAATTTAATCGGTTTGAATCGAGGAATTTGAATGATTAAAAATAATTCAAAAACTTTCGGATAATTCTAAAATTGACAAATAATTTGAAAAATTAGAAACTCAAAATTTTGCAAGAAGATTCGAATTATCAGAAAAGTTACGAATAATTCGATTTGAAATTCGAAAATTTAAATAGACATTCGATTCGATTCGCACACTCCTATCCTCTCCCAATTTAAATAAAATTTTTTTATGGCTCAATTTTTAAATTCTCACTGTACCGAAAATTCTCAAATTCAAAATATAAGTCAACAAATTTTTGAGTATTGGAGTAAATTATTTAAAAATTGTATGGAAATTGTTCGTTTCACTTCTGATTGTAAAAAAAAAATTGTTTTAGTATTTTCCTCAGAACTATGAACTACGGTAATTTAAAAGCTCGTACAGATGAAAAATTTTTATACGAAGCGCACATGATGAACTGAGAATTGATATGAATAAAAATGAAAATAAAAGTATTATTGGTAGCCAACTGTTATATAGACATCCGTACAGACGAACGGACAGGCGAACTATGAAAAAAAAAATTGAAACAAAGGCTATTTTTTAGCTAGTTCTGTAACAACTCTTTTTAAACTCGTGTGTAGTCGAACCGTATCGCTGTATTGAGTTTAGTTGCAAAATCAGAGGATCCTAAGTGAGAGTATCGGTAAAGAGAAAGCCAAAGAGGAAAAAGCAATCGAAATAACTCGTCTTATACTCCATGAAATCACGAAAATCCTTCGACTTTTGCCAAACTAAGGGGTTCTATACTCAAGTATTTAAATTTACAGGAGATAACCGATTTTAAAAAGTTTTAACTTTAGAGTTTGCACAAACTTGTTGTTTATTTTAAATGCTCGTTTATTTTTTTTTTTTTTTTTTTTTTTTTAAAGAACTTCCTCCTCATTCTCATTTTTATTTGCCCTTTTTGAGAGTTAAAAAAGTTCCCTGTTAAATCTAAAACAGCAATCGCAATCAAATATCTTTCAACCCATTGGAGATTAAAATAAACTTTTTTTTTCCTTTTTAATAAAAAAGTTTTAATTAAACTCAGCTCCAATCACAATAAAATATTTTTTTAAATTTTATTTTTGAAATATAAAACCTAAATACCATTTGAAATACCATTTGGTGATAAAAAATAAACAAATAACCGTAATTTCGAGCCATAAAAAAAAAACCAAATTTTTTCCTTCGATAAAAGAAAAAAAAGTTGAAGACAGACGTATGATTAAATAAAAATAAATGAGTGAATTATGTAGACTCACCCTGTGAGGTGCTCTAAGAAGTCGATGCACCGCAGCTAACTGGTTGATGAGCGGCAAGGTCGCGCTGAAAGTGTGCACAGGCGGCCTCGGTGGCTCTGGATATGAACTCGCGTACGCGAAGGGATCAACATCATTAAGGTATTGCACCCTGCACGTAAGCGACATTCCGATTTATTCCCTAACTCCAGTAGAGTCCAGTATCAGTATCAGTATAAACTACTTGTCCTAGTTGCCAACTTTTTGAATTTACTCCAACGTCAAGTAACTTTTGTTATCCAATAGCCAGCGACACTTTATAAATCTCTTTGTAACAGAGGTGTTTTGATAAAAAATAAGTTGGACAAGTGTTGGAACGAATACGAGTAGTCAATAAGGAGAAAAGTAAAACGAAAATTTTCGAAGCAGTGTTCGGTAACAACGTCTTCAACAAGAAGTAGTATCAGTAAAAGAAGATGAAGAATAAGAATAAGAATGAGAACGAGTACATGTATGTGTGCCCGTGGGTTATTTTCTTATTCTCGAAGCTGAACCGGTTCACCGTGGCACGTAGCGGACGATGGTTGCTCTTTTACTCTTACTCCTGTACTGTAGGTTCCCGATGCTAAAGTTGCTCCTGCTTTATTTTAATCCGCGGCGGGCCAGAAACTCTTCTCTTCGAGTAGAGTACTACCCGTTCCTCCGTACACCTCCTTACAGACTTGTCTCTTTTATATTCGACCGCTCGTAACTCCCTTGGATTTTATCGCGATTCTTCTGGTTGCCTTTACCTTTGCCTTTATTCCCTTTTTTACTCCAATAATTTTTTTTTCTTCTTTTTTTATATATAACTATACAGTACTTGAGAAAAGTAATATATCCAGCTGAACAATAACCACAAACAATAACAGTAACGATGTTACTATTCGCACGATTCCATTGATTAAAAAGTATTTTAATATTTCCCTGTTAAATAAATATATAAATATAAATAATTGCCGTAGTTGCGGGTGCTCGATTGCGCAATCGTCAGTTGGATCATAAATAATCGTTGGATTTATTGTTTAACAAGCTTTAATTTAAATAAAATGGATGTAGGGTTTCATTGAGATCGCGAGCCTTGACCGCGGATTTAAGTGACGTAGAAAAAAATTCCATTACTTTTATTATTTATTGTTATTTTATATATATTTATAAATATATATCGCTGGTAGTTTGTAAATTAATAGTTGCATTGTCAACGTGATTATTAGACTTGAACTTTGTTTCGTAATAATTATACGGGGTAATTAAGCAGCGATTGAAATAAAATATTATTATGGAATTTTAAAAAAAAATGAAAGGAAATAAAGTTGAATTGTAAATGGGACTGTAAGTATAAGTGAATTTAAATACCGGGACCGGGGGCATAAGTTTGAAGTTGGGGGCTACTGTACCGGCTCCAGACAATCGGAGACCGGTAAAATCTTGTAGTGTGTATGGTATTAAGTGGAGACCAAGAAAGAACGAGAGAAAGAATCATGGAGCTGAGAATAAACGGAGAGGGGAAACGAGTCTGCGCTCTTGCGAGATAAAAATCCTTGTTCCTTGTTATATTATTTCAAATGCTTGTTATGGAGTAGATTTTGATTTTTTATATTTTTATCAAATTTTCTAACGGTCAATGTGATTTTTTAAAAATAATTTTAATTACCAGTGTTAATAACTTTTTTTATTATCGGGCAATTGAAAATTTTAAAATTGTTTACAAGAAAAACAAAAAACAAAAAAAATTCACATGTAGAAAATTTAAAAAACTACAAGTGTAATTTCTCAAAATATTTTTTTTTTTTAGAATTTATCGTTTTTAAAAGAAATCAAAAATTATTGGACGATTTCAGTATCATTTTCTTTGAATAATTAAATTTTGGAGCGGCGGGAATTTTGAAATTTTTTAAATTCAAACAAAATATATATAGATATTTATGATCCAACTGACATTAGTAAACAATTGTCGGTACATGCGTACAGTAATCGCGGTGCTGGAGTCTGCGCCGAGGAGTTTTTCCAAGATGCGGGATCGAAGGTCACGTGTCTCTGAATTCAATTGACCAAACTGGCTCCCAGCGTATTAACAGCCGCGATAACTTTATTTTTTATTTTTTATCAACTCACTATTATTATTTTATTTATATGGACACTAATAAAAAAGTATATTCAGTAAATTACTGCCGTCGTCGTTGAGGACGACGACGGAGGCTGGACACCGATTCTGGGGGGTAAAAATATGGTTTTTTTTAACGAACACAATGGAGATATGAGAAACAATATAAATATTAAATAAACGGCCATACAACGTGCCTAACCACGCGAGCGGCCGCCGCGACACTGAGTCTTGCGGACACCTGTCGACTGCCGCGACCGCAACGCCACCTCGCGTTTACTCCCCCCTCAGCCCGCGCGCACTCCACCCACACCCTTTCACTATTTCAAGAAAAATCCCACGCGGGCTCATTCTTATTACATTATTATGACAATCATTTTATTTTTATTCACTTTTTGTAAAAAAAAATTTAATTTTAAAATTTTTTGACGTTTGCATTTTTTCGATAATGGGCTACAAGAGAGCTTTCATAGAAAGCAAATAATCACGTTTTGGTACTAGGGTGTTGAGTGTGCAGTTGAATAAAAAAAACTAAATAAAATAAGAGAGGAAAGTTGGGGAAAACCGAGTCACAGAGGGTTAGTGGAACCACTCACTCACGTGGCAGGAAATTCTTTTGTCGAAAACACTTCGAGTCAGTCCACAGGGGAAAGTTTATCTCTTCCGTCCTTTTTATGCATATATGTATGTATTTATATATACATATATATATATATATATATATATATATATATATATATAAATATAAGTACTGAATAAAGTTGACGTAGAAACGTACAAGCGAAAAACTTTCAGTGACGGAAATTCGCATCCCTCTTGTGTCATGCGAAAGATACGAAAACTCTATGATATAAAATAAGTTTTTCAGTGCTGAGTGGCGGGTTTCAAGCGTACTAGAGTAATGTCTGTCATGTTTTGAGACTAACAATTTATTACATTTTCTGTGACGTAATTAAAAATAATTTTCTTATAAAAAAAATTCTCACGTTTTTAAATATTTTCAAATGCCAACGGAGCAAATGATTCGATTATTTACTATCGTAAGATCAATTTTCGCGATTGTTTTTTATTTTATTTTTGGATTGGAGTGTTTAATTTATTAAAAATTTTTTTTGCAAGTAGAAGACACAATTTACTTGAAAAATTGCCATAGTAAATTTTTCAGTAAATGTGTGGACTCTAAAATTGAAAAGCATTTCATAGAAATTTCAAATTAACGCGGTAAATTTTTCAATTTTTTCGAACTTTTCTAAAATTCGAAATTAAAAATTTCGAAATTTTTATTTTTTTATTTTTAGTGTCCTAAATAATAAGCGGATGCAAATCAATTTCTAAGTTGACTACAAAAGTGAGAAAAAAATTTTGAAAAACGGTTGACCCTGTGAACCAACCCAAAAACTTCCCGCTGTTTTCGAGCTCGAAAACCGTATTTTTGATAAATTTTCAAGCTCTGCAAGGTCAAAAAACCATTGGATCGAAAAAACACCTTTCGGTAGAAAAAAAGTAATTTTTGTCCGACGATATTTTTGGAAAAAATCAACCGATTGTTGAGACTTAGATTTGATCAAACTTAGAAATAAATCAAGCGAGCGATTGATGAGTTATGCAACGAAAACTTAATAGAAAAATGGTCTATCAAGTTTTGTTTTTTGTACAACTTGCCAACTACTTGACCGATAGACTCCAAAATCTAATCAGTTCTAAGTCTTGGTGAGCCCTTTCGATTTCCGCCAAGAACGTTTAAATCAGTTGATTCGTTCTAAAGATATCGTCTGACAAAAAAAGTTTCCATCTGGAAACAGCCGAAATAGCTTCCTGGGACCCTAAACATCGAGATCTAATGGAAATTCGATTTTCGAAAATTGGATCAAAACCAATAACTTCCCTGTCTTTGAAAATATTCAATTTTCATAGCGGGAAATTTAAAAAACGGTAGCATATTGATCAGAAATTTTATTAAGCCCAAAATAAATTAATGAAAAATTTATGAATTTATTCTAGGGCGAAAATTCAAACAAACGAGCTTTAGAGTGACCTGAATAACTTATCCCTTTCATACCAATACTATTATTATGATAAAATATAATTAACGTTTTAAATATGTATACGTGTATTACAAATAAATTATACGTACGCCTGAAATAAATGATTTGCATACTAGAAATAATTAAAATCTACAAAAGATCTATTTAAAATTTATTAATACGCTTCCGATTGTTAAACGACTAATTTAAATGTCATCGTTAAATTATTTTAAGTCATTTAACTGTAAAAATAAATCGGATATTTTTCCTAAAAATAGATTATGATTCTAAATTAAATCAGTTTAATAAATTATATTCTTTGTTTTATTATAAAAGCTGCAGTACAGTAAATGTATATATTAATGTAAATTAATCATTTACGTTTATGTAATTATACCCAGCTCTAATTATTTCAATTTGAATGATTAATAAAATTTAAAATTTATGCGATTTTAAATAAACCTGTCAATTAGTCAGCGGCTTTAAGGTCATCACTCTCGACATGAATTTATTAATCCAAAGTCGGAAATATAAATGACTATTTTTAAAAAGCAATTTAATTTATATATTACCTTCTTTATAATTAATTCAATGACTCATAATTTTCATGCGACTAAGATTAGAAAATAATAATTAAATTAATGAAAAATTTAGAGGTGGGAAGGGCAAAATGGGGTATTCCATAAATCCTAGACAAATCTAGAGAAATCTTAGAGAAATTTTTATCCTTGACTTGTATGTGTTCGAGTTATTATAGAAGACTTCTCCGAATCCTAGAGAAATTCTAGAAAAATCCTAGACAAATACTAGAGAAATCCTAGAGAAATTTTTTTCCTTGAGTTTTTATATTCGAGTTATTATAGAAGACTTCTTAAAAAAATCTCGAAATCTGGTTTAATGTATTCACATCAATGTTTTCGAGCTCATAGAGCTATATAAGTAATTTTGATTTCAGAGAGTTCTATATAAGTAATTTTTATGGAATCCGGGGTATTTGGATTTCTATGCCTATCGTCTGTTAACACAAGTATACGAATCTATACTGGATTTCTGTAAGAATCCATATGGGAATCCATCCGAAAACGCCATATAGGAACTCACATATGAATCTATGCTGGATTCCCATATGGATTCATTCGGTAGGGTATTTAGTAAAATTCAATAAATATAGATAAACAAATATAAAATATATGAGTACTCGAGTACTAGTTTCCTAATCGGGTACTAGGTCTCTAACCTTATCAACTAAAAAAAATTATGATCGCGGGAAATAAAAATTTTTTAAAAAGATTTATGTTTTAAAAAGAAATGAATTGATGCAAACACCCTCGGTGACTGGTGTATAACTGGTACCGTACGTAACCCTCTGTACCTATTGTTTGTATACACTAAGCCGAATACATCCGCAGTATTAACTCGAATGAAAAAAAAAAAAAAAAAATGGAACAGAAGCCACGTCTGGCAGCTCATGAATCGCTTTTGTTTGGAAAACTCTTCTATTAAAAAAAACAAAGTCAAACAACTGGCAGAAATTAAAGCCACTCGCACTTTCCTTTTTACTTTTCTACTCCCAATAAACAATAATGACAATAACAATAACAACAACATACATTCAACCCTCGCAATCTTTTCAGTCTCTGAAAAAACCTTACTCTCTTTTTAGGTATTTATTATTTGTTTTTAACCCAAGTCAAACTAGCTTGTCTTTAACACGTATAAAGTGTACTTTTATTTACTTCCCGACACAGAAACGATAAAAAATTAAGCTACAAAAATTATTCGTCACTCTACAATAAGTTTATGTCGAATTATTTTTTTATTTCAACAACAAAAAGGGTCAACTTTAAACTATTTAACTTAAAAATAAGTTTGAAAGCCATTGCATTAGAATATAAAGTCAAAAGTTTATAGAAATGAAGTAAAAAAGACCAATAAAGATGACAAAAAGTAAAGAATAAAAAAGTTTGGGTAAACAATATTTATATTAAGTAAAGTAAACTTTTAAAAACATGAGTATTTTACTCACCGGAATATAACCGTCTGGCTGTGGTCTCTCTTTATCTCTGTAACAGATAAAAAAAATGTGGGTTTGGTCACTTGGGTCAACATGTGACATGACGACTGTGATGCTGGACATAAAACAATGTAATAATATAACTTTGCCCCAGAGCTAACAACTAAAGTTTACAAGCCTCATTCTAGTATCATCATCACTCGTCTCACTTTATCCTTTGGTGAGTTACAACGCGAGCAATTTAGTTACGGTTTAACATATATGTATATATATGTGTATGTATGTATGTATATATACATACCTTACTCGTCGTTGAATTACCGGAGTTTTCGGCGTGCTGTCGTGGATTATAACTTCGGCCACATCTATCTCTTCACATTCCGAGCTCTCGTCCGAAGTTTCTGCAATTCAAAATATGCATATTACCTTCATATACACTTACAACCCCCAATTCAACACCCACATTTACACACAAACATATATAGATAGAAAGATATCAGCTATGAATATTAAGTCTTCTTTATTCATGTTGGAATAATTATTAAGTCTATTGTTAAAACTAATTTACTTTCCCGCTAACAATCGGCTAAATCTGTGATTGTTTTAGTAGTAAATTGTATGCTAAGGTATGAAATATAATGACTTTGGATGAGGGTGAAGTATAATGGCAATGCGCGAAGTGAAATTGCGTTTATTCTGTGTCAGACACTATTTTTTAAAATTACCTGCATTTTAAATGAGAATTTAAATTTTGAAGCCCGTTTAAAAGAGAAAACTTAAAGTAATAACAGATATTTAAATTTAACTGTCAATTTTGTTGGTTAGAATTATGTATAATTATATGGGTGCAAATGTCCCTGACAATTAGAAATTTTTGAATTTTAGAACAAATAAATAAAATGGTAGGAGAATAAAAATTTTAAAATCCGTGTTTAAATAAACGAAAATCCAGTACGCGCATTTTTTAAAATTTATTTATTTGAAATTTATATGATCCTGAAGTTAGAAGAATATCAAAAATTTATAATAATGCTGAAGTTAGCTGATGATCCAAAAGTTACCAGACAATCAAAAATTAAAAAATTTTTTTTTTTCAACAAATGAATTACAAAAAAATAAAAAATAAAAAAATACACATGTAGAAAATTGAAAAAACTATAAGTGCAATTTTTTCAAATATTTTTTTTGTATAATTTTCTGTTTAAAAAAAAATTCAAAAATTATTAGACGTCAGCTAACTTCAGTATCAAAGTAAGCTGACGTCTATTAAATTTTGAATTTTTTAAAAATCGATAAATTAACAAAAAAAAATTATTTTAAAAAATTGCACTTGTAGTTTTTTTAATTTTCTACATGTGCATTTTTTTTTTTTTATTTAAATCATTAAAACAAAATTTGTAAATTTTTAATTGTCTGCTAACTTCAGGATCATGTGCGAATGTAGCAGACATTCGACAATTATTATAATTTTGAAATAAATTAACAAAACGTATAATGAATAAAAATAAAAAAATTCACATTCGTAGAATTAAAAAAATCGGTATATGCATTTTTTTAATTTAGTTTTTTTAATTGTCTAGTTAATTTATTTATAATTTAACATTGTTCTGACATCTGCTAAATTCACATTCGTAATTTTCTCGAGTTTTTTTAAAGAAATCAATTAGAAAAAAAAATTTTAAAAAGAACTAAAAATATGCACATGTAGAAAATAAAAAAAAACTACAGGTGCAATTTTAAAAAATTTTTTTTTTTTTTTATAAACTCGTTTTAAAAAAAAATTCAAAAATTATTAGGAGTCAGATAACTTCAGTATCATAAATTTATAAATTATCTTATGTCTGCTTCATTCATACTCATATAATTATTGATATTTATAATAAAAAAAATGTGATTGTAACTAGACTGAAAGTATGAAAATAATTTATCGGGCAAAAATTGGACAGTTTTTGATTGGAACTACAAGTTTTAATACAGGTTATGTAGAAAATTTTAATGCTAGTAATCAGTTGTAAGTTTTTTAAATATTTATAAAGAATTACCTCAACTTGATGTAAAAAACTAATGCCCAAAGTCAAGGCCAGGATGTCAGTAAAATAATAATAGAACTAATTGTGCAATTACTTTTATAATTGTCCCTAAACACAGCGAGAGCTTGAGAGTTAGCTTCCAAATGCTTCCTAGCTTCCCCCACTACTAGAATATTCAAACGCGCGCATGCGCAGAAGTTTAAAACGAAAATACAACAATGGCGGGAAAAAATCGCACTATCATTGGGACTTTTTCATTGCCCATCTCCAATGAAAATGTCATAGGCTTTGACAATTTGAATTTTTAGCCAATCGACGCGCGTTTTAATATTTCTACATTTTTTATCATCAACGGAGGTTCGAGCGAATCTAATATAAAAAGGATTTGCCAACTTTAAGATTTGAAACTTAGTATATATATAAATAAGTATTTTATCTATATATTTTCAAAATTTGAATATGATCCACCGTCTCGTTTTTTTTAGAAAAAAAGATTTAAAAATGACGTTTTTAAAGTTCTTATACACAGGCTCTTATGGCGGACAAGCTTCCGTCATGTCTTATTCGATTTTTTTCATTATTAACCTCCCAAGTTTAAGAAATAAAAAACCACATGTCGTAAACTTTAATATTTTTAGAATATGATAAGATTTAAACAATATAGTGTTACCGTTGTAGTTATTAAAATAATTCAAGTTAAACTTTATTTTTTAATCTCGTTCATCGACAGAGATACATATTATTGGGGATTTTCCAACGTCGCGGAAGCAGCTCAGAGAAAAAACAAAGATAGAAATACATTAAAAAGAGAGACGAGATTAGAAATAAATTTTTCCCGCTTTAATTTGAATATCGATGTTTAAGAAATTAGAACGCGTTGCTGCCACATCTATTTATAAAACCATGAGTCAACAATAACCATGTAATTTCATTACTTTCTTTCATTAAATTAATAAATATTAATTTATAAATTCGTTATGTTATTATAAATCAAAATAATTAATTTTTACAACTGTTAGGCGAATTGAGCAAACAAACAAATTCAAATACTGTTTTGACTCACTAGTTTCCTCGAATCTCCTTAATCAAGATAAAATTTACTATCTAAATTTCAAAATATTAATGTCAAAAAATAACTACTGTAATTTTCTTCACCAAATCTTAATTATATTAAGATAATAAAATTAAAAAAAATTATTTATCTAAAATTTTTTTATTTACAATCCGCCATTTTAATTACTCATATTCATAAACAATAATTGACAGTCATCAAAAAAAATAATCCGACAAATGATTGATTATAAATTTAAAAACATCGCAATGCTCTCCGATTTAAAGCTCTAATAAAATAATAACCGACTAATAGATTGTAAAAAAAAAATCTAAATTACAAAATTATGAAATCAATGAACGCATATAAATCAAACGGTGTAACCGATCCTTGGATAATTTTCCGTTGTACCTTTCGCAGCGCATAATCCACTTAATCCAAGTGTAATTCCTGTCATTTAATCGATTACTGCGGCAAACTCGCGGGTATTATAGCTGGTGGTTGGCATATCACGGGAGTAAATTCATCTCTACATATACTTCAGTATCTCGAACGCTACTGCCGGTACTACCGTCACAACAACTACTATCACTACCACTACTACTATCATGCACAAGCTAGCTTATATTCTCTCAACAACATTGACAACAAACTCACCTCCACCAACTCTAGCTTCCTGTTTGTATACGCGTGATATCACGGAAGTGTTGTAAGCAGCTGGTTCACCCAGAATGTCATCGATATTGGTAACTCCGCCGATGAACAAAGGCAATGTCGATGGTCGCTTACGCGACGATGATTTGCGATGCACGTGAGTATGATGCATGTTTATGGGCTGGATGTTGTCATAACTTGATGTCCGGTAGCATTCGACGGTTGACGGATTCTCTACCTGAAATAATTATCACCAACGTCAATATCAATATCAGCATCAGCATCAACATCAACTATCACTTATATTTTACGATTCCGTCAAAGAAAATAAAATAAATATTACCCCTTCTGGACTTATACGGTCGCCGAGAGGCAACTCCTCTGACATTGACGTCGTAAATTCAATACCCATCGGCGACTCGGTGTGTCCTTCATGTCCTTGGTGCCCAGTATGTCCCTTCGAAGAATTGCAACCCCCAACACTGGCAATTGATCTGCTACCGAGTATTTCAAGTTTCTCATACGAGCCAGACAAATCCTCGGAATTGCTGGACTCGTTCTCAATATTTATCCTCTGTATACCCTCGGGAATATTTGAGTTACTGTCCATCCACCAAGCAGCCTCTCCCGACTCAATGTGTCTTATCTTATTGACACTCAGCGGCAGAGTTTCGCTACCCGAGTCCTGGCCATTGCTCAAGTTCACTGTCAGCGGCGATCCCGTTCTCGGGGAACCATCGCCCACCGGATGAACTTCAATGCCTTCGGGTACTTCACTCGGGTCTTCACTGAGCCACCATGCGCGTTCCCCGGACTGCTGATGCTTGAGACGATTTTTACGTTCAGTCGCTCCGCTGGACTTTTTGCTCCCTTTTCTCGAGGACGAGCTCGATGACTCCTTTTTTATGGGAACCTCCTCTTGATTTATCCACCAGCTGTCCTCGGAGTCCTTCCACGCTTTATATTTACCTAAAACAAAATAACAGTTTTCATAACAACTGGAACTCTAGAGTATCTTGATACTTAGACATTCAGCAAAACTTAATTTAATTAAGTCTAATAAAATTATAATATATTAAATAACTTACCATCATCAGGCAAATTAGTGCTGACAGTTGTCTCCTGACTTATTTCATCTTGGCAGACACTGACACGTTCTATCCCCTCAGGTACATTGTCTGAGTTTGCGTCCATCCACCAGGGTTTTTCTCCAGAATATTGTCTTTTCAATGTCTCATTTTCTCTTCCACCACAACTGTTACTGTTATTATTATTATTATTATTATTATTATTATTACTTTCAGATAAATTTAAACTGGTACTGATAGTAAGGTTTTGTGAAGCGGGATTTGACACTGAAGAGGAACGTATCGATCGTCTGCGTGACCCGGTGTCTTTTTTGCTCCAGCAGCTGTCAGACCTGGTAGTGTCCTCGTCTTTGGGTTTAAACAAATTGGTAACCGGCGTCAATGTACGAATAAGAAAAGCTTTCGCCTCGTCGCTCTTTAATTTTTCACTTCTGGCACTACCACAGGAGGAAGCGGCTCGCGGTTTGTCCATACCCAGGGACAATTCATCAGTAGACAAAGCCAATACACTTGTCCTGGAGGAGCTTGCACTGACAACTTTACTGGCGTTATTTTTTTCACGTCTATCGTGTCTAGAGCTTGAGGTCGAGGTCTTGCTTCTACGTCTCCTTCGATTTGGTTCTGATCTCACTCGATCTTCGTCACTGCTCGAGGATGAGGATGAGGAAGACGAAGAGGAGGAGGAAGAAGACGAACTTGAAGAAGAATCAGAGGCTGCGCTAGTTCGTGAAGAAGAGACACTGGCTTTGCGTCTCACAGGAGACTCTGAATTACTTCGTAATTTATTATAAATAACAAGACACGGTAACGTAGGGCACGGGCTGCTGGACCCGTTTTTCAAATTACCCCCACTGATACGAGGTATGTGACTTGTTTTAGCACCACTCGAACCACTTGTTTCATTTCCATTGCTACAATTATTATTATTTTTAGCGTCATCTTGAGAACTGACCGAACCGCTGCGTGAACTTTTTGTTCTCTTGCGATTTAATTTATTTCTGTCACTCGCATCCGGCATATTGAGCGCCGATTTACGGAAGTCCTTGTTTACATATTTTGTCGAACTCTTCATACTTGCACTGTCACTACTTTTGGGAACTGGAGGCTTACCACGTGCGTTAGCAGAACCACTTCGCGAGTTAGTTGTTACCGCGGATGACGATGTGACCGCATCGGTAGAAGTTGATTTTTGTGACTGCGAGTGCGAGTGCGTCACTGAGGGAGCTCTTATTTTTGCATTATGACTCGTCAGAGAGCTAGCTGATGCAGACTTGGATTTGCCAGTTGGCAAACTGACAGTCCCGCTATCCGACTCGGATTTTACTCCCGGCGATGTCATTTGACGTTGCTGCTGATGTTGCTGCTGTTGTTGCTGTTGAGGTTGATGTTTAAAGCTCTTCGCTGAGCCATTACGCGATATAGACTTGGGTGTCATAACAGCATCTTGACGCGACAGCGACTGTCGTCGCGATGAAGAGGGGGAGGAAGCTGCGGAACTAACAGAGTTTTCGCGTTTTAGTATCTCGCGCGCTTGCTCTTTTTCCTGAGATAATTTTATTTTTTCTGACGTTGATATTTCATTTTCTAGTTCGTTATGTGATAAATTACACTTTGTACAGTCTGATGGTGTTACTGGTGGTGATGCAGCCGAGGGAGGACTCGGTGATATTTTGCTAGATAAAGAATTAACTTTAGCTTGAGTTTCTTTTATGTCGACGTCAGATTTAGCATTCGTATTTTTACAATGAGCTTCATTTTGTCGAGATGTCGAAGGAGAAAAAGACGATGAAGGTGGAGGAGTAGGAGTAGGAGTAGGAGTAGGAGTTGGAGCTGAAGAATGAGGTAAAGAAGAAGGTGAAGAAGAAGAGGGTTCTGTAACAGCCGGTTGTCTGTACCCGAAATTGCTGACTCTGCTACCACTTGAGTCATAAGTTCTCGAATAAGAACCTGAAGATGAAAATTTGTCGAGGTATGACGACGAGCCGGTTGAAGACCAAGGCGATGATCTTGTGCTTGCGTAACGGGAATATCTGGCAGTGTCATCCATACGATCGCTCTGCATGCCAACGTCTTTGGTTTCTTGGTTTTTTCTAATAATACGGGTTATTTCTTTCTGTATTGTGCGGGCTACGTCGACTCTTCTCGAGCGGATAAACGTCGCGGGTCCCGCGGGACCTGGGGACGTCCCTCGTGACACGACAGTGACAGTAACTAGCTTGACAGTATCTTCTTCTCCAGTCTCTTGTGGATTATCCGCATTACGTATATTACTATTTGTTTTAGCTCTATTCCGCTCAACTTCATCCGCATAATCATCATCTCTATCTCCATTTTCATTTTTATCTTTATCTTTATCTTTACCTTTAGCTTCAATTACATTTTTAACATCAATGGAGTTTGACTGCATGATATTTGCCGATTCAATGGCTTTGTTGCTGTGCTCTCCGTCGGGATCAAGCACGGGAGTAATAGTTTTCATCGTTGATGATGAAGACAACAGTCTATCAGATGGAGTAGTTGTTGTTGTAGAAGTACAAGTACCAGGAGAAGGTGAAGGCGGAGTAGTGCCAGCAGGATGGGGGTGGCCTATGGGTATTCCACTTCTCTCAGCTCCATTATGACTCGTCGTTGAGGAAGCAAGCCTCGAGGAGTTGGTAAACTTGCAAGTTACTGGTGTTTCAGCTTCAATGATCAAACATTAATATTAGTTTCATAATTACTTATTGTTACTTGGTATTTTTTTATTTAGTTATTCTATCAGTTCAAGGAGATTGCAACCTTTGATGTGAGAAAATATGGCTTTTTCATGCAAACTTTGGAAAATTTGATTATAAAATAGCATATATATTTTTTAATAGAGCTTTAATACCTTCTCGATAAAAGTTACAGAGAAGTTTATTATAAGTTTATTACATATTTTTTTTTTATATTTCCAAGTTCAAGGAAATATTTATAAAGCTTCATTGAATTTTTCAACCAACTAAACTATTAAAAATATATGATGAGAATCTATTGGTTTTAAGCTTTAATTTGATACCCAACATATAAAAAAAAAAAAAAAAAATAGAAATTTTTGAATTTTGAAAATTGAATTGAATTTGATGACAAATTTCATAACCAGTTAAATATTTAAAACTCTACTCAATTTTTATTAAAAATTTTTGATTATGACACAAAAATATTTTTATTATTTTGTAATTTTAAACTTCCCGCCAAGAAAATTTAAAATTAAAATAAAAGAGAAGTTATTGGTTTTGGTTCGATTTTTGAAAATCGAGTTTTCATCAGATCTTGGCGTTTTAAGGTGCAGAACATATATTCCGACTATTTCCAGCTTGACATCCGGCTGCGCGCGTGTATGTGTGTGTGTGTGCGCAAATTTTTTTTGTCCGACGATATCTTTGGAATGAATTAACCGCTTTGAACTTTTTGGCGGCAATCGAAAGCCCTCAAACTTAGAATTGATTAGATTTTGTAGTCGATCGTTCGAGTAATTTACAAGTTACACGAAAAATAAAATTTAAAAAATCATTTTTCTTTTAAGTTTTTCGTTGCATAACTCGATCGTTTTGTTTCTAAGTTTGATCAAATCTAAGTCTCAACAATCGATCGATTTGTTCTAAAGATATCGTCGATATGTTTTTTCGGTCCAAGCGTTTTTTGACCTCGTCGTTCAAAAGTTTACCGACAAAAACTTTTTCAAACTCGAAAACAGCGGGAAGTTTTAGGGTTGGTCTACAGGGTCAATCATGTTTCAGATTTTTTTTCAAGTTCATCAGTAATTATTTAAATATATGAAAGTTGATATAAACGGACATACTCTGGACTATTTAAATAGTAGCAATCTCTTTGATTGGAAGATAAAAGAGTTTAAAATAAAGTTTCTGTTAAAAATATCAGTAATAAAAAAATGAAAATATAAAATGAATGAAATGAAATTATGGTTAATATCTTACAGGAAGTTCCAGTTTGTCCATAATTTGTAATTCTGCCTTGAATTTTAAACGAGGTTGGCTTTGTCCTTTGGAGGCAAGTGTCAGGACTCGGTTCACGAGTTGAAGTTGAAGTGAAACTTCTTGGCAAAGTTGCATTAGTCCTTTGAGAATTCGAATTAGTAGATGAAGTTCTAGAATTTACAGAATTATCATTTCCTGTATTTTTTTCACTACTCTTGTCTTGTTCATTTTCACGTAATCCAGCGCGATATGAACTGTTGACATAACGCGACGATGCTGTCTCAGATTCACGGCTCTTGTCACCAACGCGCTCCCCATATTTCTCAAGCACTGATGATATACGTGGGCTTGTTTTTGTTACGGGATAAGAATACTTTTCTAGCAGAGTCGTTCCTATACTTTTTTCATTTTTATCTACGGATATAAAATTAAAGTCAATGAAAAAAAAAATCAAATATAAAATAATTAAAAAATAAAAATATATAATAAAATAAATATACTTGGAAGCTTATAGGATTTATCATCAGTCCGTTTCAATAATCCCGAATTTCTATAACCCGAAGACGAAGTAATTGCCCTGTCTTTTGAAGAAGCTGCTGATACTCGAGCAGATCCAAGGCTCGTAGAGTAACTTGGTCGATAACCACCTAAACTACTGGTACTAGAACTAGTGCTAGTTGAATTTCTTGTTACTCCACTTACGCTGGCACTGCTTCGTGGTCTGTACCCCAAATCACTCTGCAATATTAAATAAAATATAATAAATAAATAAATAAATAATAATTGACATTAATGTCTCTATTGTATAAATTTACAGCAAATTTTATTTTATTAATTTCATTTATTCTCTAACGCCTCTTATTATATACTCAATATATCACTATTATTATTATTATTATTTCGAGTCCATCAACATAAAATACGCTGGTTGCTTTCATTTAAATGATTTATGTACATCGATTCAGTCAGCTTTTAAATTCAACAATTGACCTCCTCGATGGATGATAATAGACCGTGGGTAACTTGCCAAAATATATTATTTATTTTACCATTTTTTTTCTTCATTATAAATTTATATTAAACGTTACGTCACTTTTATTGCCATGATTTTTTTTTTACGATTTATAAAATGGCTTGATGGAGTCTCACCTACATATTTATGTGAATGTGTACTGCTAAATTTTAATGGAAGCCAATATTCTATTGAAAATGATTATTTGATTGACGTTACAAATACGGAATAAAGACTGCGAGAAAATCGATAGCTTATAGAAGGTGTAAGTGGGACAATCAATTTACCAGCAGACCTTCGCTATCAGATCATTATTACTCTTTTCAAAAAATTTTACTGAATTTTACTAGAAATAATATTCATATTTTATAATAATTAGGAGTATAAATTATGAAAATTAAATTGATCAATTAATTATGATTTTGAAATTAACAGACCATTGATAAATTGTAAATTTTTTTTTCAACTTAATTTAAAAAAAAAAATAAACTAAAAATATGCACATGTAGAACATTAAAAAAACTATAAGTGCAATTTTTCAAAATATTTTTTTTTTTTAATTCGTCATTTTTAAAAATGTCTAAAAACTATCAGAAGTCTGCTAACTTCCGTATCATTGAATGTAGCAGATATCAGACAAATTTAAAATTACTAATAAATCGAGTAAATAATTATTAAAATAAAATTCAAAAAAATGCGCATTTACAAAATTTTGAAATTAATAAATGCATTTTTTATAAATATTATTTTGTTAATTATTTACCCTATTTATTGCACGACTCATGATGCGAAGTATCAGAGAGTGCTTTACGATCGAAAAATTTTTTGCACCTCACTTCGGCAGCTATTTTATAATTTTAAATTTGTCTGATGTCTGCTACATTCTCACTCCTTTTTTTTTTTTAATTTTTTATTGAGTACGTTTCCAAAATATTTTTTAAATCTGCAGTAAAAATTGTCCGTGATCGAATTTTGATCCACTTCAATTAAGAAAACCGTACTGGAAATGGTGATACTGAAGTTAGCTGACGTCTATTCAATTTTGAATTTTTTAAAAATTGATAAATTAACAAAAAAAAATTATTTTAAAAAATTGCACTTGTAGTTTTTTTAATTTTCTACATGTGCATTTTTTCGATTTTTTTAATTAAATCATCGAAAACAAAATTTGTAAATTTTTAATTGTCTGTTAAGTTCAGGATCATCCAGAAATGCTATCGATTATTTAAATTTATGACTAAACTTTAAAATTATCATTAAATCTAGACTAATTATCCGACAGTAATGAGCCAGCGTCAAAAATACACAAAAATCAACAATTTTTGAATGCAGGCTTCAAGATAATTATTATAATTATCCCTCTAATTTAAAGTAACCAAGATCCAAATAAAAACCAGGAAGTAAAAACAATTTAATCTGAATTCAAGGTGAAAAAAAACTCCATGTCGGATTCGAACCATCGACCTTCTGTTGACCCGACAGGTGCTCTGGCCAACGAGTTACCGCGATCATATTTCACTTTAAATTTAAATTTCAACTTGTATGTCATCTTTTTGCCCTCTTCTAAATCACTCAGTTTGCACAGCTGTTATAATTTTTTTATAAAAAATTTGAGATAAAGAAAGTCCAAGAATGTCAACTAAAGCTCCATGCAACCCAATAACAACTCTTACAAAATAGCTGGCAGGTCTGTATGAACCATCGCAAAAAATAGTAAAAATTAAAATGAATAAAATTTTTTTTTATCGAAAAGAAAGTCCATTTGACTCAATTAACATAAGCTTGGCATTTTGCCCGTCGTCATAAATAGATGACCGGAGTTTGCCTGTAGGGAGTATTAGCCTCTCTGTTTTACAACTCCGTACTCTGTACTGCAGAGTGTACATCTTTGATATAACGGGTGAGTTACAAGTCACAATAAAATTATCGATTTATATAAATTTTTAAATTCCCTCTTATACTTTTTTTATTTTTTGTTTCAATACTATTAGTATCATTATTATTATTATCATTTTTCCCATCTAATTTAATATAAAACTCGTGTAATTCCATCGCAAACTAAAACAACTGAAAAAAAATATAAAATATTTATAATATGCTATTATGTCTACAAAGCTCTTGTTGAAAAAATAAAGAGGAGGAAAAAAAAAGTTAAATCTTGTTGGAAAAATATTCTGACATGATGACGTCCATCTGCTGGTCTACGTCTGCACGGATAATAACAATAATAATGATGATAATAATAATAAAAAAATAAATAAATAAATAATGTGTACATACATCCTAAGAGTAGAGTATGATGTAAGTATAGTTGTAGTATAAAGTATCATATTTACCCTCTGGCAAACTTAAATACAAGTACACTCTCTTCAAGTAAAGGCTACTCGAATTCAACGAACCGAATATTTTCGAGGGTTTCCCATCATCATGAATATCGAGTATCGATTCGAAGATCTTGGACTATTGCTGACAACTGGTAGCCTGTTCACTTGAGATACCGACTTAAAGAACATTCATAAATATTTATTATAAAAAAAAAAAAATATGTATATATATGTATATATATATATATGTAAACAACTGGAAGATCACAAGTAAACTAATGATACAATAGTAAAATACAGAGGAATGATGAGTAAAATTAAACAGCCTCAGAAACAACAATTGAGAATGCGGGTCGTAGATAGAGGATTTAGTGGAGTTGAGAGTAAGTACGAGATTGAAACGCGCGAAACCGTTTTCCACAAGACATTGCTGAATACTCCAGATACAAATGTGTGTGTTCGCTTATATCCACATGGCAATTTCATCCCCGGCCTCGTTTAGCTTGCCTTGCATGCAACATACGTGTGCTTTTCTAAGTGTGTCGAGTGTGGAGTAACGAGTTGAGCCTCGAGTAGTTCCGTGTGCGCCGCTCATCGTTATTATGGTAATGCTATTCGTGGCGATAATGGAATTGGGACAGTAGTGTATACCTTCTCTAAGGAGAAAACCCTTTACCTCACTTCTGTCCTTATACACTTTATACCTTAAACCTTCTCATTCTCCTCCTTATTC
This sequence comes from Microplitis demolitor, assembly GCF_026212275.2. NCBI lineage: Eukaryota > Metazoa > Arthropoda > Insecta > Hymenoptera > Braconidae > Microplitis > Microplitis demolitor. The sequence continues at coordinate 5,565,220 of NC_068545.1, forward strand.
TCAAAATCTAATGCTTTCCTTAAGAATTCTTACATCTATTCAAATATCATTTGCCTTTGCTTTTTTTGGAATTTCTACTAGGAAAATTGGAGATTTAAAAAAAAATGTTGGTAACTTTAGTCTGATTTTTGAAAATACAGTTTTCATTAGATGTTGATGTTTTCAAGTTAATATTTAGGTTGGTGCCACAAACTTACACAGAAATAAAGGATTTTGTGGCACCAAAAATTTTTTGAGTTATGAATTAAAAATAAAATTTTTTAGAAGCAAAAAAAAATTTTTTGGGACGAAGATAAATTTCTTGCACTACCCAATAAAAAATTTTATTTTCAATTCATGATGAAAAATTTTTCTTGCGCCAAGGAATTTTGTTTTCTGTGTAAAGGATCAACTGCTATGCAGATTTTATTTTAGTTATATTTAGGGACAAGATTTTTGTCTTAATTTTGAAATAAATCGTTCAAATATTTGATATTCCGGCGAAAATATTGGTCTTATAAAAAAAGTTTTCAAACAAAAGTTGTAGGAAATTTAATTTTTGAAAAAAAATATCTCTTATGATTTTCTTATACGACCAATATTTTCACCGTAATTCTAAAATTAAGATTCATAATGAATGATTCCAATTTTGGTTAATTATAAAAATCTTAATTTTGAAATTACAATGAAAATATTAGTCTTAGGAAAAAATTATAAGAGACATTTTTTTTACAAAATTAAATTTTGAACAACTTTTATTTAAAAAGTTTTTCCGTACGACTGATCTTTTTGCCGTAATATCAAAAATTTGACATAATTAATTATTAATTGTCAATTTTTTAATTAAGGAAAAACCCTGGCCTTAGTTATATTTTAATGCTTTAACTATGCATGAAATATATATGGGAGGCAGGAATAATTTGAAAAAAATTGCCAATTTTTTTCAAGCGCGCGAAAATTTAAAAAACATTCGAATTTGAATTTTTGAATATTTGAACTCACATATGATAAATAATAAAAAGTTCTTTACAGTAATTTACAAATAATTCGTAAGCTCTAATGCTTCGCACACTTTTAATATATACATATATATCTAATTCTTATACATAGTCCACTAGTACTTTCAATGTTAATTTAGAAAATAAAACTAGATTTAAATCCGTAACATTTTACTCGCTAATCTGCAAAAAAAAAAAAAGAAAAAGTTTAAAGAAAAAAAAAAAAAAATGACCGCCAAATCCGTATTTTTTAAAAGTAGTAATCCGTAGTAAAATTAAAAAAATGAAATGTATAAGTTAAAGGGTTGCCAAGCAGAATAATCTGTTACGATATCTATTATCGCTTTTACTACATCGATTCAGTAAGTAAGTAAAGTGTATAGGGAGTAAGTAGTGCAGCCATCTAGTAGTCTTGCCAACTTTACGAAACTTTACTACTGTGTACACATTACACATTAGCTTTGTTACATAGATTTTAGTTTTAAACTTGACTGTATGTATGCATTGATTTAAGTGTGTAAAAGAGTAAGAGTAAGTGAGTAGAGTGTATGGATGTGTGGACTGTGTTGGCGGTGAAAATGTTTAGGCGCCAGTGGATTGAAAGATAGAAGTTGAGTCTTTCATTCATTCCCGCGTTAAGTAAACACCCGAGGCACATCACATGTGAAATAATAGTCACAAAGCGCCAATTCATTATTTTTGAATCACGTATTTTTTTCTTCGCTTGTTTGCGTTATTGGAGATTGGGAATAAATGGCTGGATTGATCGGGAATTTAATAGGCAAGCGGTTGTAAAAAACTACTGATAAATCGGATCGGAAATAAAATTGATAACGAAAAATTTGTGTGTCAATATTTATATCAACTTTTTTTTTTAACGCCAATCAATTCGTGTTATCAGGTTTTCAAAATATTCTGATTATTAATAAATATATCAGAAATATAATCAGCTAAATTTTTTTATTCCATTCTTATAAATTGTGCAATTGAAGAGAGAAAAATGAGTCCCCTTTTTTAAAACAGAAAATTTGGGAAAAGCAAAATCGGCTCAAATTTTTTTTTTAAAACTTCGTTGATTTTTGAATTTCAAGTTTTTAGAGAACAAATTTAGTCTGGTTTTGAATTTTACAACTGAAATAAGTTTAAAAAAATCACGATGATAATCCCGAAGCTCAATTAAAAATGATCCTGAAGTTGGCAGACAATTGAGAATTTTTGACTTTTTTTTTTTTAACAATTTAATTTAGAAAAAAAAAAAAAAATAAAAAAATGCACATGTAGAAAATTTAAAAAACTATAGGTGCAATTTTTTCAAATATTTTTTTTTTATAATTTATCATTGTAAAAAAATTTCAAAAATTATTTAACGATTGCTGACTTCAGTATCACAAGTTAGTAGACAATTAGAAGTTTTCTGATTTTTTTCAACAAGTAAATTACAAAAAAAAAGTAAAAATAAAAATATGCACATGTAGAAAATTAAAAAAACTACAGGTGCAATTTTTTGAAATGTTTTTTTTTTTATAATTTATCATTGTAAAAAAATTTCAAAAATTATTAGACGTCGGTTAACCAGTATCACAACTAAAAAATGTAAAATATTTTGGATTTATTTATTACGTGGTAAAGATATAAAGATAATTACGTTAATGTAAGAAACATTTAAGAAAATAGTTGTAAAGATTATATGGTAAAATTAAGTTAAGTCATTGGGTTATTTTCAGGACCTCGTGGGACAACTTCGGCGAGCCGCATGGATCGATTCAACGACTAGACGATGAGAGCAAGTAGTTTCTATGTAACTCTACAATCTATACATTTATGTATATGTATATATACATATATATGTAGGTGGGCTGTACAGTGAACTAGAGTAAGTGGACGAGGACAAAGAGATAAAGAGAGAAACTTGAAGCTCTGCATTCGTTGCCGCAAGTCCGACAGTGGTTTCCAGAGCCTGGGGATGATGATGGCTTCTTCGTCGACGGCTCTCAGCCACATTTGCTTCACCACATACATCCAAACTCCCTACTCCTAAACTACAGCAGTAGTACAGCAGTCCCATTTCCATTTCCAACACCGAGTGCACTCATCGAGAAATACGTCCGATATATATTTTCTTATTTCTTTCCATGCATTTCCTTTTCCCAGATATCCATATTATTATTTTTATCAATTTCATATTTCTGAGATACAATTGTAATAATAATAATGTAAAATAAAAAAAGAAAATTATAAAAATAGCTGAAATGATTTTGTTGTTTGGACAAATGATGGATGTCCGCGTAAATAAATTATGCATGTTTTTTTAAAGTTTTTTTTTTATTCATTTAATGGATGAACTGATGGAGATCTATTTGCAATGTATTTGTCAGTTGATCTGCACGCGAGAGAATACGCTACTGTTTACACGATAAAAGCAGGCATTATACTGTTTCAACAATTCTCATCGGTACACTGGCCAAGAGTTATTTTATATAGTTTGGACTTTGGTACTGAGCCAATTTTTTTTTTTAACTCTTTTTATATCAATACACCAGCATTACGTACTGAGATAAACACTACGAAATAATATAAATATAAATATCAATGGAGATTTAATTAATTTATTCCATTTTACTTTTAGATTTTTGTTTTAAAAAGGTCTTTATTTTTTAATTATTCGCGCGGCAGCCTACAATTTACGGAAGGGTTTTAATTTTAATTTTTTTTTTTTTTATTTTGCAGTTTTATATTATTTCCATATGTATATATATACATTTTTGTCAAATTTATTGATAATAAATTAAATAAAAAAAAAATTTTTTTAATTACGAGAAAAATTTTGAAATTTTTAATTATATTGGAAATTATAATCAAATTACGATTTTATTTTATAATTAACCAGAACTTTGTAATTTTTTTTTTAATTTAATGAGTATAAAAAAAATGTTCCATTAAAAAAATTTGATTATTTTATTATTATGGGACTGCAACTTTTTAAAAAGACAAAAAAATTTATTTTTATTTTTTTTATAATTTTACGAAATTTTTTTCTGGATAAAAATATTTAAATATTTATCAAGGTTAAAAAAATATTATAATAAGACGCAATAGTTACTGCACATTTTCAACACTTGTATTTTTTTTTAATTTGTAACTAAATTTATTTCAAAAATTATTTTGTTGAACATTCTTGCAACTGAAAAAAAAATAGTGTTCATGGAAATATTGACTACTAATCAAATAACAGACAGAATTTTTTGAATCCGCGAACTAATATGTGTTTTTGTTTGAAAAAAAAATTAAAAACGTACCGGAAGGAAGTAATGATCGATTAACTAAATTTATGAACTAATTTTATCATAATCAAACCTAAACTAATTATCCGGCAGTAATGAGCTTGCTTCTAAAATAAACAGAAATTAATAATCTTCGGATGTAAACTTTAAAATAACTATTTGAACACTCTATACGTATCCGGTCGCTCAAACATCAACAGTTTCTGAGTAAATAATTAAAGTTTATCAAAATAAATTTAATTAAAAAATATTTACTGTAAAATTATATTAATTTTCTGTAATAAAAATATTTTGTCTAAAGTAAAAGCTCCTATACCCGCTCAGTACCAATAGTCGCTCACTTTTGTTCAATGCGTTTTTATAATTTTTATAAAAAAAAATTACAACTAAAAAATTATTATTGATAAATAATTATTTGTGAATCTAAATATATTTAAATATAATGTATCAAATTATTTTATAATAGATTATAAATTTAAATTAAATTACTGTTTTCAAAATCGTGCTCAGCCGGGCATTTTTTACTTTAACGTTCATTCGTTAGATTAAATTTAGATTACGTCAAATTTTTTAAGAATTGTTATAACTATATCTTATTAAATACACTTTTAAAATTCATGAAATTTTATATTATAAAAGAATAAAGTAATATAATTTATAAATTATTTGTCCAAATCAATAAATTTATGATAGTTTAATTGATATTGTCTTTGAGCGACTATTGGGCCATGTGTTGATCGAGTAATGGTACATGACAACTTTTAGTGAGCGACTATGGGTACACTCAAGGACATTATTTAAAAAATTAATAATTAATTATCAAGATTATTCTTCAAACTAAAATTTTATTCTAATACTCGAAACTTCAAAAAATAACTATAAAAAAAATATGGTTTTTAATTTTATTTATTAATTTATTTTGAGTGATTTAATCTCACTCCAATGAAAAGTGAGCGGGTATCGAGCCTTTTACCTTACTTAAATTTAATAAAAATTTTTAATTTTAAACTCCTATTTTGGACATTGAGCGATGAACTGTAAAAAATTTTTGGAGTGAATGCTAATTAAATCCGGAGTTAATTCGAAGCGAATGACTGTGTATTTATTTAATGTCCTTGGAATAAAATTCACTCATAAGCGGAGTTTATTTTAATATTGAAACTCCGGTTTAGAGTGAATCCAAATTTAAATGAACTCCAGTTCATTTCGAAATCACTCCTCTGGAAAATTAAACTCTGTATTTACTCAGTATGCGGAATGATTTTTTTTAAAACTTCGGAACTCTGACTGATGGAGTGAATTTAAATTTAAATAAAATCTGTAATTACTCCGAATTTACTCCCGATTTTTTACAGTGTAATTAAGACTCATTTAATAAAATGATTAATTTTCATAAACAATCAACTCTGAAAGATTTTTAAAAATACTAGAGTTTGTAAAAAATAAAAAAAAATCGATGGGTCATTTGTAAAACGAATGGTTTTTTAATTGACTTGTCTAGAAAATAATTAGTTATTGAGCAATAAAAGCTATTGGAAGAACAAGAAACAAAATGGAGATAAATTTCGAGGTAGAAACCTCTGGCAGCTGATTCCATTGAGTATCAGCGAATCCTTATCTCTGTTTGAGTTTGAAGACGGTTATTTTACAAGTTGTCAAAGTGAGAATAGAAAATCGTGAGGTGTTTCGACGGCTAAGCTTTGTAATTGGAAAACTTCCGACACTTTGCACTACTAAGTCTAGCAAACTCTCTCTCTCCCTCTCGTATTCTTTATCTTACTTTTACTCTCTTTGCTCTTTTGAACCTGATCCATACAGAAACGAGCAGGATTAAAAAAAATACCATAGAAAATACGACAAAAAGTTTAAATAAACTTCAATATATTAATTTATATTTTTTTTTTTAATCCCAATAAAACTATCATGAAAAACAAAATATTTATTAATACAAGCCGCGTTTAAAAGTTTCAACAAAAAAAGAAAAAACATTTTAATAAAAAATACAGCAGGGCAATAAAAAAATCTCACGTGTAAGCTTATATATTTGCGGTGTATTTTTTGTTTAGTCTTTTATAAACACGTCGGATAACGTAACAAAATAAAAATAAGAAAAAAAGAAATAAATAAATAAATAAAAATGGAAAGAGTGAGAGAATAAGAAGAAGTAGAGAGGGAAGAATGGAGTAAGACATGTAATGTAATGTAATGTGAGAGAGAAAAGCGAATCGGAAGCTCGTAGTTGGGTATTATGTAGTCCCTTGCACGAGCGTCGATGCATTAAATATGAATGCAATGTTCCGTAGACGTGGATCTAGTCTTGCACGTGAGGGAGGTGTCGGTAGTAGATGAAGGTGTGGGTGAAAGCTACTGCTACTCTCCTAGACTACAACTATACCTTGTAGAGTAACTCTCTGTGGCGTACCCGACCCCTTTGGGGTTAAAGTCAATCAAAAGAAACGCCCGACGTCCACACAACACCATCAACCACTTCATATATATATATATATATATGTATGTATGTATGTCTATACTTGTATCGACAAAGTATAACGGTGTAACACACGTAGTGCATACATACTACCAAGAATATATACCCTTGTCTGGTGTGTCTTCCTACTCGTATCGTGTCATATCCCCTTCAATTGCTATCCCCCAATGAAACTTTCTCAGTAGCGGTATAGCTCTAGTACCAGCAGAACCAACCAACGTCACATCTTCTTCTGCTCTACGAAACGCTCAAGTTATTTACATTTCTCCTGGGCAGGATTCAACCAAGAGATGAAGATAAATTTATATATATATATATATATATATATTGGTAAATGTATGTATTTTCTTTGATATCCGATGTTGCTTTGAGAAGAAATCGATTTTCAGGTTATATCCTGAGGTTTATATATATAACTATCTAAAGAAAACTGAGGCACGACAAAGTAATTACGGAAATAGTTTATCTATATATAAATTTTAATTGTCGTATATCATTTATTTTTACACTGTAAAAAATCGGGAGTGAATTCGGAGTGATTACGGATTTTATTTAAATCCGAATTCACTCCGTCACTTGAAGTTTTAGTTATTAAAAGAAAAAATCCATATACGTACGGAAAAAAAAAATTAAGTAATTTTTATTAAATTTGAAAAAAGAATTATAGTCCGAGAAGTAATATCGAAACGTTAAAAAAAATCAAAACGTGTACAAAACTCAAAGTAAAAATGACAACATATTAGTTAGAATAATGATTTCTGTTGATTATAAAAATTACTGCATTCAAAATAAAATTTACTAGCGACAAATAAAAATTATAATGTACCAATAATTTTTACTAGTGTACTTAGTAAATATTAGTTAACGTGCTTTGTGAAAGATGTATTCTGCCGAGTAATTTTTACAATCCAGATAGATGGAGAGAAAATTATGGTAACAGTTACAATATATTATGGGAATGGTTCCCATACTGCATGGTAACCGGTTTTTTTGAAATGTTGATTATAGGAACGGCACCTATATATATTATGGTAATCATTCCTACAATTATGGGTATAATTCCCATATGGTATCGGAATAGTTCCTATGGAATTATGGTAATGGTTACTATAATATTATGGTAATCGTTACCATAATATTATGGGAATAGTTACCATAATATTATGGGAATGTTTCCTATACTGCATGGTAACCAATTTTTTTCAAATGTTGATTATAGGAACGACACCCATATATATTATGGTAATAATTCCCATAATTATGGGTATAATTCCCATATGGTATCGGAATAGTCCCTATGGAATCATGGTAATCGTTAGCATGTAACTATGATGATGGTTACCATAATATTATGGGAATAGTTACCATAATATTATGGGAATAGTTACCATAATATTAGGGGAATGGTTACCATAATATTATAGGAACCGTTATAATGTGGTTATAGGATTGGTTCCTATTTGCTTATGGGAACTATTCCTATGAGTATGGTAATCATTACCATGATTCTTTCACATGCGGTATGGGAACTGTTACCATAATGATGTTACCATAAACGTACTAGGAACAGTTACTATAATTTTTTCTCCATGTAGTAATTTTTACAATCTCAAATAGTAATTCTCTCTCGGACTAGCAATTTGTCTTACCGACAACCTAAAATGTACAGTACCTACGTAGAATTACATTGGAGATGTAATATTTATCGACTACGAAACAAAAATTGCGACTAATGTGCTGACTTTTAATAATTCTAATAACAATTTCTACTTTTTGTAATATTGAACTATTTTTATATGAATAAGTAAATATTGATTTTTTTCCAAGCGAAAATTTAACGAAGCTGTATTGTAATTATTATGATAAGTGAAAATTACAATCTACATAGTAATAATTAAAATAAAAAATTAAATTTCAACAAAACGTAATTTTTTTATGGATTGTAATTTTTTATTTGAGATAGCAAATTTTTCATTGTGATTGTAATTATTATTTTATTTTAATCTGCATTTTTCTCCGTGCGGAGCAAATAGAAAGTTTGTTTTTTTTAACGGAGTGATTTCGGAGTGGTCTGGATTTTATTTCCATTCATAAACTCTTCGGGGTAAATTTCACTCCGGATTTAATCTGCGTTAACTTTGAAAATTTTTTTACAGTGTATCGTACTTTTAATTATTTTTCAAAAATTAAAAATTTTTTTTTACGGGGCTTGATGGGGTTATCAAAAAATTTATTTATTTTATCATATTTGTTTTTAGTGCTCGTTTTACCCCGAATATTGGGTATTGCTACGAAATTTATGATAATCATAATTTTCACTATTTGCTGTCCATTATACCCGGGTACTATAATTGATATTCAAGCGATCGATATTAATTGCAATTTTGCTACATTTGTTTTTATTTAGTGAAATGGACACTGATTATATTTTAGAAAAAAATAATCAGGACAAATGTTTGAATAATTGACAAGAAAAATCAAAGCACATGATTTATTTACATAAAGTTTTTTGTACTAATATGTTTTTGTAATTTAAATAAATCGTTTTTGCTATGAATTTACTAAACCCACAATAAATATAAAACACTATATATAATAAATATAAATGATGATTCTAGTGTCTCAGATACTGACAGCCTTATAATCTATCAAGAAATTTATAGTTCGCCTCTGTTTTGATAGACGTGAGATCATTTTCTTTTTTTTTTTTTTTTTTTCAGTAATATTTTATATATTCTTCAGTATAAATATATTCTCTCAGATTTATGCCATCACTCAATATTATTTTAAACCATTTTTATTTTTTAATATTTTTTTTTCGAAAATTTTATTCCGTGTTTACATAAAATTGCATAGAAATTTTTTCAATTTCCCATTTTACCCCATCATCTCTACATATTTTTCGTCCGTAATTCCGTAATATAATTAAATTAAAAAAATACATTTCATATATTTTTCTCTCAAGAATAATAAAAAACTTTATATGTCATACATTTTAAGTCACAATGCCGATTAATTATTTACTCAACGCGCTTGCTAATTATAAATAAACCCAATAAGAAATTAAATTATAAATCCCGCCAGATTTAAATGAATAAAAAATTTGAACAATTAATATAATTAAAGTCAACTAATCTATGCTCTGTAAAATCGGGAGTAAGTTCAGCGTGATTATGGATTTTATTTAAGTCCCAATTTACTCCGTAACTCTCAGTTCCGGAGTACAAAAAAATACTCTACATACGTGCATAGGAAGTTTTTCTCTACAGAGAAGTGATCTGGAATTTATTTAAATCCACATTCACTTCAAACTGAAGTTTCAACATTAAGGGGGAAAGCTGGTCTGAGAGACAAAAAAAAAGAGCATATTTTTTAGTTTTTTTTTTTTATAGTAATTTCTTTATTAAAATTTTAAAAATTTGTGACATTATTAAGCATCATTCCAAGAATATTCTACTAAATTTTCATTAAAAAATATTGAAAAATAAGCCAGTGGTAGTGGGGAGAGACGAGACACCTCAAAAAAAGTCTCCATGCCGTAGGCAGGATAACTATGACTGCCTCATCTGAAATCAAAAAACTAAAAAGATTTCTTTAGTACATAAGTTTGATGGATTTGAACGAAGGAATCAAAAAAATATTTATTTTTGAATTTTTTGTAAATGTGTAATCAAAAGACTCGGATTTTTGCCAAAAATTGTTCTTTTTGTTTAATTAAAAAATAAGTAGTTATTAAAAAAAAAATCCTTTGTTCAAATCTAAGGTCAACTTTTGTACTAAAGAAATCTTTTTGGTTTTCTGATTTCAGGTGAGACAGTCATGGTTATCTTGCTTACGACATGGAGACTTTTTTTCAAGTGACTCGTCTCTCCCCACCACCACTGGCTTATTTTTCAATATTTTTTAATGAAAATTTAGCAGAATATTCTTGGAATGATGCTTAATAATGTCACAAATTTTCAAAATTTTATTAAAGAAGTTACTCTGAAAAAAAAAAAAAAAAAAATAAAAAATATATGCTCTATTTTTTATATCTCAACCCAGCTTCCTCCCTTAAGATAAACTCCCCTTCGGAGTAAATTTGACTCCAAGAAGATCAAATAAATTTACAATCTTCCTCTGCTGTCACTTCGCATTTAATTCGCGTTCACTCGGATTTTATACAGTATCATCTCTAAGTCCAAAAACTCAAAAAAAAAAATCCACATCCAAAAATTTAAAAATACTCAGTCATAAAATATAAATAAAAATAAAACTAATGAAAAAACAAAAATAAACTAATGAAATATATAAATCATCGCCTCTATCCCAATTCGATATTCCATCACTAAAATATATAACAATCTTACAGCTGACCTACATAGTCCCCAGATTTTAAGGAAGACACGCATAGTAACTAAATGAAGAAATTCGACACTTAAATGAATAGGAAAAAGGTCTTCCCATCTTTCACTTTCTCCACTTCTTCTTCTCGTTAATTATTTTATTTTTTCCCCAAACTAAAATCATTATCTATGTTCGAGCTTACATAATACAAAAACTAAACTATTTAAAGCTCAATATCTAGTACCCAGTACCAAGGAAGACGTGATAAGAGTTTAAAATTTGCATTAGTATGTACTATAGGTTAGTTGTTTAGCTGAAAAGTTAACTTAAGACACGCGACAAGTTGACGCGCCGTTTGGTAAAGGCCCAGCAAATTTATCTATTCCGATGTTTGTACCTAATTTCGTATTATTTTACTCATTAACCCTTTCAAACCTACCGTGCACAATTGAGGACATTAAAGTTTTGTTAAATAAATATAGCAAAATAAAAATTTACGTAACTAAAAACGGTTGTTTCTGTTTGCGAACATTATAAACTTCGTAAAAGCTTTTTCAATATTTCCATACTCAGTAGTACCTACTATAACAGGAAAAAAATCGGTTCATGAAAATTCCAAAAAACAAAAAATCAGGTTTGAAAGGGTTAAAATGCAGTCTACTTACTAATATATTCACTCGTGTATTCATTATTTCTCTGTCTTAGAAATACATCAACACATTTATATAAATATATATAGAATAGCAACTTCAGAACTTATAACAGAGTAATTGTGTCGCTAGTCGGGGTAAATCTTATAGCCCTCGCTGAGATATTTCGGTATAGACGATGGGAATCGTCGAAGAATGTTTGCTGGGTAAATACGGTTAATAACCCGGCGAAATGCCTCGCTTCGCTTCGTTAACCTTTTTTTTATTTTTTGTTGTTTTTATTCAACACCCGAGCCGTCGACGTTCACTTCACGGTACGCGAATTGATAAACACAAGAAAATAAATATACTTTATAATATTTTCATGGCATAATTTTATTTTTTTTTTTTATTGACAATGTGGCCCGGGGATGTAAAATGCTATTGGCTTTGAACGTACGTGGATTTGATTAATTGATGGTGATCCCACAGGACACGTTGATCAGAAAGGATCAATTAGCTGACTAAGATCACGCTGTGAAACTGGGGTACGTGTCAGCTGAGTTATTTGTAATCAATTAAATTAATAGACAGGAATAGTTGATTACTCCTTAGTGTCTTTGGTCAATAAACTGAGAATTGCTAATAAAATTAAATTAAAATAAATTGATTTTTTTTTCTTTTTATTGGATTTCTTAATTCAATTGGTCTTACTCTTAATTTACTGAGGAATAACTTTGTAAATTAATTAATTTAAATTATCGTCGATTACAAGATTTGAATTTTAATTTTTAAATTCAATTCGCGGGATTACTTTAATTTGAATTTTAAATTATATTATTTTTTCATTTGAAATTAATACTTACATAATTTCTAAATGACATTTTAAATTAAGTAAAAAAAAAAAAAACACTAAAATCCACTTTTAATTAATTAAATAAATAATTAACTAATAAACATTATTTAAATTAATTTATTTTTGAAATTTATTTTGCACTAGTGAAGACAAAATACCGATTCGGGTGTAAGTTGGATCGATACACCGGCAATAACTGCGCGATTGAGAGACATTTTGTCGATATACGAAGCGCGTACTATAAGAGCGTCGCGGCGTTTAGTTTTAACGGAACAGAAGCTCAGAGACCCTGAAGAACCCGGTATCTGCAGCAACAGCAGAAGCAGACAGACTCTGGTCTTACTAATACACACGTCTTTCTTAGACTTATTCTTGATCTTAAGTCTGTGTCTTTATTCAAAGCTTTTATTCTATAATAATATTACCTCGCTTACGCTTTAAGCACGTACGCATGTACTCACACGTTAATGTATTGATGTATATATAGATATAGATACATGTGTGTTGTGTGGATACGAATGGGATGTATGTATATGTGTGTATAGGTATAGACGTTATACGATACACAAAACACACTATACAGCCAACAGCTTTAGAACCCTATTTTAAGAATAGCTTAATCTCTCTTCCTCTTTCTTCTGGTACTTTTAATTTCTATGCTCTTTCACTTTCGTTTTAATTTAAACTATTTCTAAACACCCATTAATTTATTTGAACCATAACAACAATAAATTTTAATAAATATTTTTGTCGCCATTAAAAAAAATTTTTTTTATTTTTGACGTTTTCTTTTTAAATTTAGTTGTTTATTCGCATAACAGCGGTGGTTTTTTAATAAAAATTCGACTGAAGACTGAGGGAAATTTTTTCGTTTATTTAAAATTTTTAATGAGTGAAATTTTTTATTTTTACTACGACAATAATAAAAAAAATTATTTTAATTAATGGGTTATGTAAAATTGCAATAATCAAATTTATGAAAAAATCAATTATTAGTAATTTTAATAAATTAAATTTTTGTAAGTTTATTTATTTACGAAGTTAAGTAAATTATTTTTAAAGCGATAAATAAAAAAAAATTTTTTTTAGTATAAGTGAAATTTAAAAATTATTAAATAATTTTTAAAAAATATTATTTTGTAAAATTTTAAAAAATAATGATCCTGAAGTTGGCAGACAATTTAAAATTTTTTTTTTCAATAAATAAATTACAAAAAAAAAAGAAAACTAAAAAATGCACATGTAGAAAATTAATAAATCTATAGGTGCAATTTTTTCAAATTTTTTTTTTTTTTATAATTTATTGTTTAAAATAAAATCTAAAAATTATTAGACATCAGCTAACTTATGATCCGGAAGTTAGCAGACAATTAGCAATTTTTGGATTTATTTTTATAATAAATAAATAACAAAAAAAAATAAAAGTAAAAAAATGCACATGTAGAAAATTAAAAAAACTATAAGTGCAATTTTTTCAAATATTTTTTTTATCATGATTAATTGTTTAAAAAAAAACCCAAAAATTATTGGACCTCAGCTAACTTCAGTATCATAAATTGACAGAAAACCAAAAATTTCCGGATATTTTTTAACAAATCGATTACAAGAAAAAACTAAAAAAATGCATGCGTAGAAAAATAAAAAAACTATGAGTGCAATTTTTTAAATTATTTTGTTTTTAATTTATTGTTTTGAAAAAAAAGTCCAAAACTTGGTAGATGATTAACTTTTGTAAGAAAATCTGGAAGTTTAAAATGAAAATAAGAAACCAATGGTAAAATAGATTTCTGAAGAAACGCGATGTCGACTGACAGTAGTAAAGTACTGTGTATAGTCAGACTACCAATAATCAAGAGCTTGTAGAGGCAGCAGTGGACTACAAGTGAACCGACGTATGTGATAAAATAACACATGAGTTTCACGAGCTTTTCATGAGATAGCGCTCCAAGATTTATACTCGAAAAAAAAAAATATAAATAAATTACCAAGCTCTGTAACATGACTCATAATTTTTGTTTTATTTTTAAGTCATAAAACTCTAGGAGATAAAAATAGAACACGGTTGAATGGATTTTTATTTTTAATTGCTGTTATTTTTTAATAAAAACTTTTTTTTTATGGAAATACGATTAAGCTCGCAGACGTAATTAACAATCAGGCGATGAGACTTTGATCAATAGACACGCGATCCCTAAATCACGATAGGAAATTATATAGTGACGTTACAGAGAAGACGTTGGCAATTAATGAGAAGACAGATTAATCATCGTATTAGGTTGTCAAACTACACAGTAAAAAACGAATCGTCAAAGTGTAAAAAAAAGCGGATGTTAAAATTCTGAGTGTTGAATTTTCAACACTTTTGTGTGTCTATTTAACATACAATATTCATCTTGTTTCAACTGTCACAATCGATTAAATTTTTAACACAAAAAAATGTTATTTTATACGAAAGTAACACTTTTTATATGTTACTGTCAAATCAACACACAAAATATGTTAAAAATAATCTCGACCGAAACAAAAGAATTCACGGATAATTTCAAGTAAAAAGTTAAAACTATTGCCTCGGTTATTTTTCTGGGGGGGAAGTACGACGTGCTACCCATCGTCTATCCACACTATTATAATCATCGGCTGGCATTTTTTATTATTTATTTTATTTTATAATTTTATTAGATTAATTTTAAGAACATTTAAGAAAATAATAATAAATGATTGTATGTATATATATATTGAACAATACATAATATTATTATTTTTATTATTATTATTATTATTGTTACTAATATTATCGTTATTTTGAATATTTCACTGCTGAAGAATCAATTATCTACAGTTGTTTCATTGATTATACCTTTACATTAAATAATGTAAAAAATACTTTTGAGAAGTGTCCGAGTAACACAAAAGCGTATGTCAAATTCAACACTCTTCAAGTGTTGCCAATAACATATGAGTGTGTTAAAACTGAAGGTTACGTTTTCGATAATTTTGACACTCATGACGTGTTACTTTTAACATACACGAGTGTAACTTTTTCAAAACAAACGACGTACGTTGAAATAACATATAAATAAGTATCAATCGATCGTTTTACACACGAAAGTGTCAATTTTGATGAATCTTTTTTTACGGTGTAATAATTATAATTATAATTATAATAATTTTAGTTGCTTTAAAATATATACATTTGTATAAATATATTTATATTTATTTTGACCGGTTTTTATAATTGTAAGCGTAATTAAAGACGCATTCGATCTATTTCAAAATTAATTTATTGGTGATATTTCGGTAATTATTTGTATTAGCATCTTTTTCAGATCAATTCTAAAAATAATTATAAAGTAACCCAGTTGTTATGTTTAAGATCTGATTATTAGTAATTAATTACGCTATAAGAAATTGGGAGTGAATACAGAGTTAATTTAAATTCGAATTCACTCTGTATAGGGAGTAAATAAGGAGACTGTCTTTTTAGCGGAGTGATTTTGGAGTGATCTGAATTTTATTTAAATTCGCATTTACTCCAATTCAGACTTTTAATAATAAAATCAACTCCCCATCGGAGTCAATTTTACACCGAGGGGATTAAATTAATAAACAGTAATCCGCTCCACATTTAACCCGGGTTCACTCCGTTATTTTTTTTTTTACACTGTTGTAGTATAAAATTAAATTATTTTGCGTATTCTATTTACAATTTTTAATTTGAAAAAAAATTATTTTTTTATAAGTATTAAATTTAATATAAATCAGCATTTAATTACACTAACAATAATAATAATAATAATAATAATAATAATAATAATAATAATAATAATAATAATAATAATAATAATAATAATAATAATAATAATAATAATAATAATAATAATAATAATAATAATAATAATAACAATAATAATAATAATAATAATAATAATAATAATAATAATAATAATAATAATAATAATAATAATAATAATAATAATAATAATAATAATTATTATTATTATTATTATTATTATTATTATTATTATTATTATTACTATTATTATTATTATCGAAAAAAAAAATCTTAAAAAGTTTTAAAATTAGCTGAGTAACTCGAATCACAAAAATATTAATAGATAGTTATAAATAACCGGCTATTAAGATATCGGCATGCAACAGTTGGTATAATATTCTGTGTTAGATCTTTTAGCAAATTAACAAATGCATTTTATATGTACATATGTATATTATATATAATACTGTGCTGAGTCAACATTGTTTAATGATAAATTTATGATTAATAATATTTTTATTTATATTTATTACTACTATTGTTGAGTTGTCGTGTTTGTTATGCCACTGCATGATAAAATCAAAATAGAAATACCAGCTCACTCATATAATATGTTCCAAGTAATATTATGTTCGCGAGACTTATTTAAAACCATTTTAGATTATGACTCAACTTATAAATATATTTCATTTCATAAATTCTGTATTTAATAGTTTATAATTTAAACATTTTTTAATTTTTTTATTTTACAGTATAAGATAACGTTAAAAAAAAAAATTCCATTTCGAATTTTTGACATTTTAATAAAAAATTTTTATCATAAAAAATTTTGTCAAAATTTCATCAGCCGAATTCTTTAAATATATTTCTCAAAAAAGTCTACAAAAAAATTGATTTATTTAATTCTAATTTTAAATAATGCCCACAAGAATTCAGTGAGAATAAAAATATTTAAATACACGAACTATTTTTAAAGTTAAAGTACAAAATTTTCTGACGCCTCAACTTCTTCATAACAAATAACAAAATTCTTATAGAAATTAAAAAAAAAATATTACAACTAGATTTTAAAAAAAAAATGCATCTAAAAAAAAACGGTTATCTGCTAATTCTAAAAATATTTAACAATTTTTTTAAAATTTTGTCTGTATTATTTAAAAATATTTATTTTTTAAAGTACAAAAAAAAAACATCAACGTGGTAGTGAAGAAAAGCGTAAATTAAAAAAAAAATCAACTACTTAATTATTTATTTATTTCGAAAATTGCTATTGCATTTTTTTTTTTGTAAAAATTTATTTTCTAATTTTAAAAATATTTAACTTTTTCAAAATTTTGTCTGTATTTTTAAAAAATATTTTTCTTTCTTCTGAGTAAAAAAAAAAGCAACTTGTTAATGAAGAGAAGCGTAAAGTTAAAAAAAATTTACTAATTTATTATTTATTTATTCATTTAGAAAACTGTCATTGCAATTTTTTTTGTAAAAATTTATTTTCTCATTTTAAAAATATTTAACAATTTTTACAAAATTTTGTCTGTATTTTCAAAAACTCTGGGTGAAAAAAACAGCAACTTGTTAATGAAGACAAGCGTAAATTAAAATAAAATCATCAAAGATTGAAAGTAAATAAAAAAATAGTACACAGAGTTGAATTAATTTGATTAAGCTGTTTATAAACACTCGACCGTGAGTGGAGATCTTAGTTAGAGTACCTTGGGACGAAAAGTCCACTACTGTATAGTACAGAAGTTAGATGGTATGATATATTTAGAGAATTGGGGCAGCGTGCCTTAAAGTTAACAAGAATAAAAGGAACAAGAACAAGTTTAAACCGAGAAAGAAAAAGAAAATCCCGATGAAGGAACACCAGCTTTATTTCTTCATCTTCAACTAAAACTTTAACCCAATTTAACCAGCATAATTTAAATAATACTCTCGAGTTTATTACATTTATTATCATAAACAATTCCTCAGAGTCATCCCCCAAAAAGTTGACTTCCATTCCATCCCATCCCATCCCATCTCTTCTTAATTGTTACCAGTCAGTCTAGCTCTGATATCTCGTCCGTATTCGTATTCATGTAACTTAACATTTTATTATTTAGCATTAATACAATTAAATATTTATAATTGCGCATTGTAGCAGTAAAGTTTTTAATTTTAATTTTATGTTCATTGTGTATTTAATGTAGACATTAAAGTTTAACTCGACAATGAGTGAGTCAAATAGTCATGCGAAGTTAAAATTATCAAGAATAAGAGTAATAAGACCAAGTAGAAATAGAAGCAGAAGTAGAAGTACAAGAGATTAATGGAATGTAAGAAGTTGTGATTATGATGTTGATGTAAGTCAATTTTGTTGGTTTGTTCTATTCTTAGTTTTGGTGAAGATGGAAAAATATTTAGAAATTAACGATCCAGCGACAGAGTGAACTGTACTCTTATTACGGACAAGAGTGATAATTGATAAGGTTTGTGAAAAGGGGTAAATTTTATGTTTTGGTTTATTGTCATGCTAAATAAATTTCCAAGCGACTTTTATTGGGTTGAAAATGATGGAATAGTTAAAGAAGTAGATGCAGAAGAAGAAGAAGAAGAAGATAATCTCAAATTACGCTTGTAAGCTTTAGCTAGGCCGACGTGATCTTAGCCCACCATTGCCCGGCAACCTTTTATAGACACTCAGTAGTAGTGGGGTAAGATACCATTCTCAACAGATCTGGGAAAAACTTGATTATGTATTTTTCTAATTTTTTTTTTATTTATTAATTTTAATAATTTTATTTACAAATAAATTATGAAAGTTTATTTAAATTAATAAATTTATAACAATAATTTTAAATTTAAATGTAATAATGAATTTTAAAAAAGGAAATTTAAGGTACGAGTGCGATGATGAATGCAAAAAAAAGAAAGATGATAGAAACACTTAAAGCTCAGTAGGAAGGAGAAGAAGAAGCAGAAACAGAAGAAGAAGAAGAAGAAGAAGACATGAGAGAAAGTAATTTAGAATTTCCACCCCCGACAGTCTTTTGGCAGAGTCGTCGTACGATGAGTTGTCGCGGTGTTTTTGGAAATGTGATCAACGGTAAAACGCATCAGCGAGAATATGCACAAGTTACTAATGATGTAAATTCGCCCTTGCATCTCCGCAACCGTCTGGCCAATGTGTTACAGACTAGTAAAAAGTTTAAAAAGTAAAATAAAATAAATAACAAGACGTACTTCCGAGATGTGTTGCGAGGGTACTTAAGCTGTTAAAGCTTGAGCTTGCGAAATAATAATAATAATGATAAATATGATGATGATGATGATTATCATCATCATCATCATCATCACCACCATCAACGATCTAACGCGCATGCGCGCTAGATCATTATGACGGGGTGATGAAGTAGCCGCGCGCCATACGAACGACGGCGGTAGGCGCACTACGAGTAGGGCGCTGGTCGACTCCGAAACCCAGTGGAAGATACGACTTGTTGGCAGTTACCACGAAGAAATATTCACACGACTGTTAAACCATCCACCCTCTAACGGTGCCTAAATTTTTATTTATTTTTTAAATTATCAATAATTATTAAATTTCATATTTCATTTTATTTCTTATTGATTCACGATTAATTACTTTTTTTTATGTTCATTTATCAGCATCGAGAGCCATCGACAGGGGCCGTAAATACCTCTGAGCAAAGAATAAAGAGCTTATTTATAAATATATAAACGAAAAAAAAAATATATATATAAATATATATAAATTTATAAAAATAAGCTGAAAATGTCGTCTTCAGCTGTAGCGAAAACTTCAAAATACACCTATCGTAGCAGTGGAGGTGCTGGTCATGCTGATGTTAGCATTGAGTACAGCGCTGACCTTAGCGCCCTTACAAGACTTGAGGTTTGTTTCTATTTATTTATTTATTTATTATTTATTATCGCCCATTTTCTTTTAGTTGTAAGTAAAAAAGAATAGAGAAAAGTATTAGAGACAAAACTGTGTAGTGTTTTTGGAGGTGTTTGAAGTGATAGATTGTGACTCTGTTAAAATAATAAAAGGCAATCAAATAAAAATGTAAAAAAAAGTGATACGGGAGTTCAGTGACCATGGATGTTAGTGCCAACCATTTGAGAAGCCAAAGTGAACGACTGAAAATGTCTACCGGATAGAGTCTTGGGTACCAAAATAGACAAATATCCGCAAATATATAAATATCTATGTGACGTAGTAAATAAATCATTTTATTTATTTAATTTTTATAAGAAAATGTTTGAGTAAAAAAAAAAAATATGAATTTGAATTTACAAATTGGTGTTGAGTCCTAAATTTTCTAGCGTTCCGCGTAACAAAGTGTCTTCCAACGGAGATATTTTTGTCTGCGATTACGTAAAAGCCCAGATCGTAAGATCTAACTTTGTCTGAGCTATATCTACTTTTATATTTTTAAAATATCTATCCTTATATTTTTATATGAATATTTATATGACTAATTATCATAATAATTTATAATAAATAAATAAATATATAAATTTTTATTTTCAGGACAAAATTCGTCTTCTTCATGAAGATCTTGAGTCCGAGAGAGAATTACGTCAAAGGGTAAGTTTTAGATAAATTATTTTTTATGTAAAAAGATAAAAAAGTTATTTAAAAAATTGGGGGAATTTAAAAGAGAGACATATAATTTATATAAATAAAAAATAATAATAAAAAGATAGAGGGGGTAATATGACTAGGTCGAAAAGTCCAGCTAACGTCGTCTCTATTTTTGGGGCATCTGAGATGAGGCCTTTCGGCAGCTCTTTACACTAGTGCATTCCTGTCTCACGTATTTTATACCCGTACAATTGGTATGCGTTTTAAATTTATGGCCTCGAAAGATCGGCCTTGGAATCAATAAATAACGAAAAAGAAAAAAAACAATAGGAATAGAAATGAAAATAAAAATAATAAAAGAGACGGGAGCAGAGAAGAAAGAGAAATATTTAAGATAACTTCCAAAGTCACGGATGTAATTGTTTGAAATAAATTACCGGGCAGATGGTTATGATGACAGTGACGAGGATGTTAAATCATCAATGAAAACTAGAGTTAACTAGACTAGAGCTAGAGCTAGAGTAATCTTAAGCTTCATGGAAAATAACTTACGACACAATGGAGGATTATTGTAAATAATTACAGACTCTGACAAATGGCTCATTTGTAATGTGAATAAAGCGAGCTGGTTATAGACACGCTGGTCTTTATTTAGAATACGCTATTTGTGGGGTAAATAGAGTTACGTTTTCTCATGTTGGATTACCAGCTAATCTCATACTTTTAGGAAATTCTATATCGCGCGTAATATTTTTTTAAAAATAAACAAAATTTTTATTTTGAATTATTTTTTTTGTTTTTAGATTGAGCGCGAGCGTGCCGACCTCAGTGTCCAAGTTATCCAGCTGTCTGAACGTCTTGAGGAAGCTGAGGGTGGCGCTGAGTCTCAAGTAATTTAATTTATTTTAATTTGATAAATGTATAGATTATTTGGTTTTAATAAAATTAAATTTTTTAGTTTGAGATAAATAAGAAGAGAGACACTGAGCTTTTGAAGTTGCGTAAATTACTGGAAGATGTTCACCTGGAGAGTGAAGAGACAGCTCACCACCTGCGCAAAAAGCACCAGGAAGTCGTGGTCGACTTCCAGGACCAGATCGACCAGCTGTCAAAAGCTCGCGCCAGGTCAGAAGAAAAAAAAACTTTAATATTTTAATTTTTAAAAATGATATTTTACGGAACTGGCTGCTATCCAAACACTTAATCTGTTAGGGAGAGAAAATTGAGCCGAGATATAAAGAGAGGAATGATGTGCACCTGAAATACATAAATGGGCTGTTCTGCCAAAAATTTTCTAAACATAGACTTGATGCTATTAAATTTAAATTTTTTTAAAAAAATTAAGTTTAAGATTTCACATAAAATTTTTTTATTAAATAAATTTTTTCTGTCTTTCAAAATATTTGGATAAATTTACTGAACTTAATGAGCAAAGATAATTATTTATTTAAATATTTTAATAGAAAATGAATGAAATAATTAAAGAAATATCTGAATTTAATTATCTAAATAATTTATCTAGAAATATCAACGAACAGAATCTCGGTCCCTTAACTTTAGCGTACTCAGTTACTCGGCTTATAACTATTTTTAACTACTTGAGTCCGCGAAGCGATTCTCAACCCCACTGCGCGCCATATTAGTCCACGTTACCGGCCTGAATATCCCCACTCAGATAAATACCAACCGGACGACACCTTACACTCTTCCATGATTGCGTGGGTGGACGTGTGAAAGATGCCATGTTTTTATCACTTTTTTTCAACATATTTTTTTTTAAACACACAATGAGAGATTCAAAAACGTCTCAGTTAATGACCTTTGTATAATTACCCAGTGTCAACATGATGGATCTTTTTTACCAACGTAATTAAATATACTTTAAATATATTCTGACTAATTCCAGACACTTGAATAAACTATTGAGGACTCAAACTTGTTATTTTAATTTTTTTTTATGAGCAATAAAATAGTTACTGAGCAAGTGCTTAAAAATATTAATAGTAGACATAAAACTCGCAATTTCAAGCTTGAAAATATTATTTTTTTAATTACAGACTAAAATGATTAGAATTTATTGAAAAGTTATTGTTTTTTTTCGAATTTTTTTAGATGAATATTTATCTAAATTTTTTTTAAATTCAAATTTTTTCAAACTTTACGATAAATAAATCGCATATTTTACCAATTAAACATAAGAAATATTTTTCCTGATAAATTTAAAAACAAAAAATCCGGAGTTAATCGATTATCGATTACGTTTTTTTTAAATAAAATTTTGCACGTATCAGAATTTTCATTAAAAAATATTATTATTTTGAGAAAAATTTTTATCTGAACCCATCGAACAAAATACGGCAAAAATTCACGATTTAAATATTCAGAAAAAAATAACTGTTAATTAAAATTTCAAAAAATATGACAAATTTTATTTGTCATTAGAAAAAAATGAAAAAAAATTGTAAGTAATAAATACAATTTCAAAGAATAAAGAAAAAAATTTTTAATTTGAAAATTCTGGATATTCATTTTGCCTTCTATAGGACTTCACTTTATTTTTTCTCAGTTTAACTTTATCCGAAATTTAAATATTTACAATAACTAAGAGTAATTCGTAAAAAAAAGTTCTTTCATTGCAAAAAATTTGCGGAGTAAACGCGGATTAAACCCGGAGCGGATGACTGTTTATTTATATAATCCCTTTAAAGTAAAATTCGCTTCGAATAGGAGTTTATTTAACTACTAAAACTCTGACGGAATAAATTCAAATTAAAATGAAATCCGTAACCACTCCCGATTTTTTACAGTGTGGAATACTTGTCAAAAGTTTTCACCAATGAAAACTACTTTCCTTTTTCAGTAATTTTATTTTAATAAAAAAAAAATTTAATCACTAGTTCATCTTTAGTTATCTCGGAATAATTTTTCCTCCTGACCAGCAGCTTTTAATTATTTTTTATTTAAATTTCAAAATTACAAAATTAAAATTTTTTAAAAATTTCATCTGATTCGATTTGAATTTTATTTCGAAGTAAAAATAAAATAACAAATTGATAAATGAATTAAAAATAAAAATTTTAAATTAATAGGGCGGACAAAGAAAAAGCGAAATTCCAACAAGAAGTATACGAACTCTTAGCCCAACTGGATAGTGTAACAAAAGAGAAGGTGCTCTCAATGAAGACCATTGAGAAATTAGAGATCCACGTGTCGGAGTTGAATGTTAAGATCGAGGAGCTGAACCGCACGATTGTGGACATAACGAGCCACAAGACTCGTATGTCTCAAGAAAATATCGAATTGGTCAAAGAAGTCCAGGACCTTAAAGTGAACATGGAGAGCATCGTTTACACCAAGAGTCAGTTGGCCAGTCAACTCGAGGACGCTCGTCGTCGTCTTGAGGACGAGGACCGCAGACGCGCGATGGTCGAGGCTTCATTGCACCAGGTCGAGACCGAGCTCGAGTCCGTCCGTGTTCAGCTCGAAGAGGAGTCCGAGGCACGTTTGGATCTGGAACGTCAGCTGGTGAAAGCCAGCGGCGAAGTACAAATCTGGCGGTCCAAGTACGAAACTGAAGCCAACGCTCGTGTTGAAGAGGTAGAAGAACTTCGTCGTAAATTCACTTCTCGTATTCAAGAACAGGAGGAGCAGATCGAAAATCTTTTGGTTAGAATAAACAATTTGGAGAAGCAGAAATCACGTCTGCAGTCCGAGGTCGAGGTTCTCATAATTGATCTTGAGAAGGCCAATGGAACTGCTCGGGAGATGCAAAAACGCGTTGAACATTTGGAGAAGGTTAACATTGAATTGAAATCACGATTGGAGGAGACCGTTGCTCTGTATGAGCAGAGTCAGCGTGATCTTCGAAACAAACAACAGGAGCTTATGAGATGCAATGCTGAGTTGGAGAAAACACGTGACCTTAAGGAACAACTTGCACGTGAAAACAAGAAACTTGGAGGTAATTATTCCTAGAGAAACCACAATTTTTTTTTTTCATCAACTGACAGAAAAAAATATAAAATAAATTTTGTTTTCAATCTGATGACAAAAAGTCATGAAATTTTTATAGTAATTATCAAATTGACAAAAAAACAGCAAAGTAGTTTTAAATTTCCCGCGAAAATTAAAAATTTTTATCCTAGTACTTTATAATTTTTTAAAATTTTCATATATTAAATTAAATTACCTGTCATTAGAAGAAAGATTTTTGACTCAAGTCTTAATAGAAAATCAATTTTAAAATCCGCGTAATGAATATTGAAGATAAATTTTTTATAATCCTAAAATTAGCGGACATCTACTAATTTTTGGATTTTTTTAAAAATGATAAATTTAAAAAAAAAATCACAAAATTAAGCCTGTAGTTTTTTTTAATTTTCTACATGTGCATATTTTTAGTTTTTTTAAAATTAAATTATTGAAAATAAAAGTCAGAAAATTTTAATTATTTGCTAACTTCAGCATCATAATTTTTTATGAGCGTGAATATAGCAGACATCAGACAAATTTAAAATTATAAATACATAGAGTAAATAATTTAAAAAATAATATTTATAAAAAACGCACTTATTAATTTCAAAATTTTTTAAATTTAATTTTATTAATTATTTACTCTATTTATTAATAATTTTAAATTTGTCTGATGTCTGCTATATTCACACTCACTATTTTTTTTTATGATACTGAAGTAGCTGACGTCCAACAGTTTTTTAATTTTTTTAAAAACGATAAATTTAAAAAGAAAAAAAATATTTTTAAAAATTGCACCTATAGTTTTTTTAAATTTTCTACCTGCATTTTTTTTATTTTTTTTTTTTTATTAAATTAAATTGTTGAAAAAAAAAATTTTAAGATGTTTGCTAACTTCAGCATCATAATTTTTTTGTCATCGTTGAAAATAAGAATTTAAAAGAATTTACAAAAAATTATTTTCCTGCATTATATTCTTTAAAAACTCTTTTTTTCCTTTCAAATAATTAAAAACTTTAATGGCAGTAAAAATTTATCGTAACATTTATTTAAATAAATGATACAAATTAAAAATAATAAATTTAACAAATTTATAGACTTACCTTAGAGTATTTGCAGTAAATTAGAGTTTCCAAATATTCCAGTCTCCAAGGATTGTTTCCCAATACTCAGAGCTTCAATAATCCAAAGCTAACCTTAAATTACGTCAACTCAATTTCGTGTGACCTCTTCCCCTATAATTTCTTCTTTTTAAAACTTTTACAAACTTCACGAACAATAATTACCTTTTCCTATAATATGCGTAGGTTATTTATAATGAACAACTTTGAAAACTCCTCTAAGTATTTAAATATTTTAAATTCAATTACACAACAAAAGCTTTCAACAAAAAGATTCCGATAGATGGCGCGAGAGTAAGAATTTTAAATTACCAGAGTTAAACTTTTTTATTACCGGTATTATGAGAAGAGAAGGAAATGAGAAAAGGAAAATAATACTAATTGTTAAATATGTAATTGACAGTTTTCCTTTTTCTCATTTTCCTTTTCCCTTCTCCCTTCTCCCTGATCATTTATTCTCTTATTATCCTTTACTCAGTAATTCAAATCAAAGCAATAAATTTTCTTAAATAGATCAAGCTCAGTATCGCAATAAACAAACCCCGATAATGGAGATTGTTACATTGCGGAATGTCTATTAAACCTGAAGAGAGAAATTCCCTTTAGTATTCCTACGATTCCAATACCTTCGATCTCTATTCAAAAGCATTAACTTTCCCAACTATTTAAGCTCATCAAAATTGATTATAAAAACTGGACAAATAAAAATAAAAATAGGAAAGAAGGGGGGGGGGTACCCCCAAAATTTTATAAAGTATTTTTTTTTAAATATTCCAAAATCGCTTTTGTAAATATAATTGAAAATTATTTTGAATTTTTTTTCACCGTTTTCAAAAAATTCTGTTTGTAAAAAAATAGTACAAAATTAAACTTAATTAACTTTTAATAATTTTTTAGTCTATTACTTTAAGTTGTACATATTTGCTTTTTTAAAAATATCTTCTTTGGAATTAAAACTAATTAAATCTTTTACTTTGAAGTTAATAATAAATAGTCATTAACAAATAAAAAAATTAACAATTTAAAGTATGTAATTAAACTTTTTCAAAAATCTTGTGTCAGTCGAAAAATGTTAATGACTTGTTTTATGATAAAAACTATAAAATTTTTTTTTTTTTAAATATTTTAGAGACTTTTGTAAATATATTTGAGCTTTACCGTTTTTGAAAAATTTTGTTTTTATAAAAAAATAGTATACAATCAATTTGATTTTTTTTCTTATCAATTTACAATAAAAGAACTCTCAGTGTCAAATTACTTCAGATGTATTTCAATAATCAATTTCAAAATATTTACAATTTTGAAATTTTGAAATTTAATTAACTTTTTATAATTTTTTAATCTATTATTTTAAAGAATGTATAATTGCTTTTTTAAAAATATCTTCTTCGGAATTAAAATTAACTTAAATCTTTAACTTTGAAGTTAATTATAAATAGTAATTTAAACTTTTTCAAAAGTTTAAAGTGTCAGACTGACACTGTCAGTCGAAAAATATTAATGACTTTTGTTTTATGATAAAAACTATTAAAATTTTTTTTTCTTTTGCATCCAATTATGTGAAAATTTTTTTTTACGTAAATTACTTACAAGAAAATTTAATTTATTTAATATCCAGAAATTTTTTTTTTTCACTTTTTTAGAGAGTACCCATTCTCCCCGCAAAAGTGAAAATTTTTTTTAACGACAGCCGAAATTTTTTTCTATTTACTTTAAATATCAATGAAAAAAAGATTTAACATTCAAAGAACTTAGTACATTCTTAAGTACCCCATTTTGCCTCCTTTCCTCCCCTAATAAAATTAAAAATAAATTAATTTATTTTAGATGATTTAACTGACGCTAAGAACCAGCTAGCTGACATGAACCGACGTCTCCATGAATTGGAACTTGAGCTTCGTCGTCTGGAGAATGAACGTGAAGAATTAGCAGCCGCTTACAAAGAAGCCGAAGCTGTAATGAATCATTGCATTAATTATATTACATTATAAATAAATAATTACTAATATTTTATTAATCGATTTCAGGGTCGCAAGGTCGAAGAACAACGATCCCAGCGTTTGTCAGCTGAACTCAGTCAACTTCGTCATGAAACTGAGCGTCGTCTTTCTGAAAAGGATGAAGAAATAGAATCAATCCGGTAAGTTATTTTTTAATCAATTTAATTATAATTTTAATAATAATTATTCATCATGGATAGACTTTTCATTTAAATTTTTTATAAGCAATTACGCAATAAATTTATTTTTAATTTATAACCATGGCCTACCTCACTAGATCAATCGTCGATTTCTTAATACCAATTTATTCAAGGACAATGGCAATTTAATTGATGATTTAAAACCATCTTTACTTTTTATTTTTCTTTTTTTTTAAATTTAAATTTCCATATTAATGGAATCAAGTGAAAGTCTACAAATTAAATCAGAGATGAAGAAAACTGAACTCGTTCAAGAAACTTTAGCACGTGATCTGATAAATCCACGTGACTTATCAATAAGTCAAATCAGTCACTAAACATGACAAAGTTAAAACTAAATGTTGATTGCTGGGGGAAATCTTCGACAGTTTGCCTCGCCAATCATCGACACCTCGGTATTATATTATCTAGTACAGCTCTCTAATAATATACAATACCCGCAAGCTCGATCTACTTATTAGCGGTGCTGATTGGTCGTTCTCATTACGAACAGAGTAATCACACATTAACACATTCTGGATGGAGTAACCTGAAAAAAAACTACAAAAGATACTCAACGCACTAGTCCATCAACAATCAAAACCAATCGACTTATCAATCAGATCCTCGCGTTCATTCCTCGACCAAGTGCCTTTAGGATTTATTAATCAATTAGTAATCAGTTATCAGTAATAAATTTAATAGCTGCGCATTTCAATATTTTTACTTTACTATAATAATAATTATAATAAGATAAAATTTTATTTAAAATGGGTGATGTACCATTTTCTCAAATGCCATTGAATTCCAAATGGAAGCGAAATCAGCCATCGACAGTTTACGAAAACAATTACAATTGTGGGATTAATTATTATCAGCCGATGATCGATTACATTGATCAGAAAAATCGTAAGATTGTTAAAGATCCCCAGTATCCAGAAATGCCATGGGCTGATGAACGGTTTTTGTGGGAACGAAAACGCGTATTACCTTACACAGCCGACGAATTAATCCAACACGCCATTGAGGCGGAAGAACATGCCAAAGATCATCTGTCTCATTTTAAGGTATTTAATTAGTTAATATTTTAATGTATGACTAATTAATTGGTGAATAATTATTCGGGAATGCGCTATGATATTGCCAAGTGCAGTGACGTTACGGAATTTTGTTTTCATTCTATTATTTTTTTTT
This sequence comes from Microplitis demolitor, assembly GCF_026212275.2. NCBI lineage: Eukaryota > Metazoa > Arthropoda > Insecta > Hymenoptera > Braconidae > Microplitis > Microplitis demolitor. Next base: position 5,594,609 of record NC_068545.1, read on the forward strand.
ATTATAAATCTTATGTAATCTTTTGAAAGAATATATTTTGGCAGTCAATTAATCGAAAAATTTTTACAAAAAACAGAAAACAAAATTTTTTATTAAATTTTTTTTACATCATTAAATTTTTGACTTTTTTTTTTTTTTTTACAGAATTAAAATTTTTTTTGTAGAAATTAGGAGTAAATTTTTTCAAAAACTTGATATTAGATAAAAAAAAAATTTTTTTTCAAAAAAGGTTTTAAATTTTGTTTTTTTATAAATCAAAAATTCAACTTTTAATTTTGCTCTCACTTAAAATTTACAAGCCAATTAAAGAAATAAGACAGGGATAAAAAAAATGATTTCTCAATTTGAAAAAAAAAATTTTAATCTGAAAATTAAATTTAAAACACACTCATAACATCAGTATATTTTTGACTTTTATCAACTATCAGGACATAATTATTCATGATACTGAAATTGGCCGTCAAATAATTTTTGAATTCTTAATAAACTGATAAATTCCAAAAAATAAAAAAATTACACCTTTAGTTTTTTAAATTTTTTACATGTACATATTTTTCTTTGTTTTTTAAAAATTCAAATTGTTAAAGAAAAAAATAAAAAAATTCTTAATTGTCTGCTAACTTCAGGATCATAATTATTCTAAATTTTGCTTTCACTTAAAATTTATAAGTGAATTAAAAAATCAGACAAGTATTTAAAAAAAAAAAAGTTTTTAATTTTAAAATTAAATTTAAAATTTACACGCATAATGTCAATTAGTTTTTGACTTACGAATTTTTGTCAACTATCATGCATAATTATTTTGAAAGTTGTCATGTATAAGTTATTAATAGTTAATAATTAATAACAATAATAATAGATCGGTAATAAATTTAAAAGAGTGGGAGAAGTAATTGTAAAGAAAATAAAGACGAGAAAGACGGGGAAAAATTGATGACGATTGGTGCGGGCAACTTGGCGACGGCTGACCTTTTAAATATCTAATTTTGTAGTCCGGGGAACAGGCCAGCTTCCTCAAGTACTTTCATACCAGTAGCGTTTGTTAAAGCTTGTGCGCGGAAATACATTCAAATTAAATTTTAAACTTTCCTCAACTATTTTTTTTACCCCATAAAAATTAATAAAACTATTATAATTAATAATAATAACAACAATTAAGTATTGAATACTGTTTAATTTAAAGATAGCAAAGCGCTCGGACTTTAGTTTGAAAAAAGCTGTGGAAGCAACCCACGTAACAAAAGAAATACTTCCGACGAATATTGAAGAGACAACAAAATCTAAAAGAAACGAACGCCCGATACCGCTGGACGTGACAATGGCCGACTTGATGGTGCAAACAGTAAGAAACAATGAAAAAATGAAACACGTTAAACAGGCATTAGAGCACAGCGTACGTTTACGTGGTAAATCCGCGAGAGCTATTGAATTCGAATTGAGAGCTGAGTCGGCGAAAAATTTATCCGGCACAACAGAGCTAGCGGATATCAGAAAATACCAACGGGAAGCGATGCAAGCTATGTGGGATGAGCGTGATCACGTTAGAATGATGGAGGATCGTACTAAATTGTTGAAAGACGAAGAAATTAGATTGACTGCGCCTTTGGATGATTTGTCCCAGGAATTAAAGGAACTTGAAATAAAGTCTAGCAATTATTTCATAGACAAGAGGTAGCCCAAACTAAAAAATTATTATTATTATTTTTTATTGTCTAAAGTCTATCCATGGTAATTTATTTAAACATTTTATTTTAGTTAATTATTAATTTTTATTTAACAAATTAATTAGCAAGCAGACCAGCATTGAAATTGAACAACTTAATGCCCGCGTGGTTGAAGCTGAAACTAAATTGAAAACTGAAGTCGTTCGTATAAAGAAGAAGTTACAGATACAGATCACTGAATTGGAACTGTCATTGGACGTTGCTAATAAGAATAATATCGATCTGCAGAAAACTATTAAGAAGCAATCGCTCACTTTGACAGTATGTATTTATTGTTTTGCTATTTGTCTGCAGGGTAAAATAATAAATATTTTTTTTTTAAGGAATTGCAAGCTCATTATGATGAAGTACAACGTCAATTGCAAGTTACACTCGATCAATTGGGAATAAGTCAACGCCGACTTCAATCATTGACTGCCGAAACTGAAGAAATTCGCGGCAACTATGAATCCGTAAGTATTTTAAATATTAAATAATATTTATATATTTAGTGTGCAAAAAAATTTCTAAATTTATTTAAAAAAAAAAATTAATTTAATGATTGAAAGAAAGAAAATTTATTATTTATTTTTGGTGGATATTTTAAATAAAAATAATAAATAATAGATACAGTCAAAGTCCATTCAGTCGGATTCCATTAACTCGGAACCCCCTCAATCTATCAATTTATAGATACACGGAAAAAAATGCAGCTTAAAATTAAATAATAACTACAATCTCAATGAAAAATTTTCTATCTCAAATAAAAAATTACAATCCATAAAAAAAATTACGTTTTGTTGAAATTTAATTTTTTATTTTAATTATTACTACGTAGATTGTAATTTTCACTTATAATAATTACAATACAGCTTCGTTAAATTTTCGCTTGGAAAAAATCAATATTTACTTATTCACATAAAAATAGTTCAATCTTACAAAAAGTAGAAATTGTTATTAGAATTATTAAAAGTTAACACATTAGTCGCAATTTTTGTTTCGTAGCTGATAAATATTACATCTCCAATCTAATTCTACGTAGGTACTGTACATTTTAGAATGTCGGTAAGACAAATTGCTAATCCGGGAGATAAAATTACTATTTGAAATTGTTAAAATTACTATCTGGATAATTTTTATAATCAACAGAAATCATTATTCTAAATAATATGTTGCAATTTTTACTTTGAGTTTTGTACAAGTTTTGATTTTTTTTAACGTTTCGAGATTACTTCTCACATTGTAATTTTTTTTTCAAATTTAGTAAAAATGACTTAATTTTTTTCTCCGTGTATGTATCGTACATGTAATGTAAGAGCGCATGTGTAGTAGTTCGCTCTCTGAAAAAAAAAAAAAAAATTGGCATTCGATAAGTCATAATTTCCCGAAAATTTCCGTTTCTCTGTAGACTACGAGTTAATGTAGTTAGACTGTATGCAAAGTATGACAAATGGATGTAATTAATAAATGATTAATAATTTAAAGGCACTACGCGCAAAGAGGAATGTTGAGCAGCAATATGAAGAGTCGGTAAGCCGTATCAACGAGTTGACAACAATGAACGTAAACTTATCTTCAGCAAGATCAAAACTTGAACAAGAATTGGCAGCTCTTGCTGGTGACTACGAAGAAGTTACCAAGGAATTAAGAATTAGCGACGAGAGATACCAGCGTGTGCAAACAGAGTTGAAACACACTGTCGAAATGTTACATGAAGAACAAGAGCGTATTGTCAAGATCGAATCAATCAAGAAGTCATTGGAAATTGAAGTTAAAAATGTGTCCGTACGTCTTGAGGAAGTTGAAGCCAACGCAATCGTCGGCGGCAAACGTATTATCAGCAAACTTGAATCACGGGTAAGTAACAACATTACTTAATCAGTTTTAAAAAACTAGTTTCGTATGCAAAAACTAATTTAATAAAAAATTTTTCAGATTCGCGACTTGGAACTGGAGCTAGATGAAGAGAAGCGCCGACACGCAGAAACAGTTAAGATCCTCCGTAAAAAGGAGCGCAACATCAAAGAAGTTATGATCCAGGTCGAGGAGGACTCGAAGAACATTGCTCTGCTACAAGAATCTCTGGACAAGGCTCAGCAGAAGGTTTCGATCTACAAGAGACAACTTCAGGAGCAAGAAGGAATGTCCCAACAGAGTGTGACCCGAGTCCGGCGATTCCAGAGGGAACTTGAGGCTGCCGAAGATCGCGCCGATACTGCTGAGAGCAATCTAACCCTGATCCGCGCTAAACACCGCAGCTTCGTCACCACATCGACTGTACCCGGATCACAAGTTTACCTGGTCCAGGAATCGAGGCAGGAGTTAAACTAATTTATTATCAACATCTTTATTTCCAAAAATAAATGCCTCCATTTATCAAACATCTTTTCATTCATTATTAATATTATTATTATTATTATAAATTATTAATATTATTATTATTATCCTTGATGTACTCGATTTAATGTGTACTGAAAACACAAATCGATTTATTTATTTAATAATTTAAAATTAAAACGCTAAATAAAATTAATTTTAAAAAGGAAACGAGTCATCGAGAACAAAAGGATACAAAGTTTAAAAAAATAAATTATATTATTAAGAAGAAATAAAATACTTTGATAAAAAAAATAAAAAGTTAATTAAAATGAGGGTGAACACAAAAGCTTAATTGTAACTGACCAAAATTTTTGGGTCGATCAATATATATTTTATTATTATTATTATAATTGTTAATTATTAACTATTATTACTAATTATTAATTATTATTATTATTATAATATTTTTCTTTTCCATCGTAGAGACGAAAAAAGTAAATAAATGAAACGGATCGTCCCTGGATTTATAAAAAAAAGCTAAATAAATAAATAAAAAAAAGTAAACTATTTTATTTTTATAAAAAATTAAAACAGTAACAGTGAGAAAAAACAAAGAAACAAACGTCAAGGTGAGAACAAATTAATCAGTGTGATTTAACACGTTTTGAAAATTAACGCAAGTGTCCTTAAGAAACTCACCCCGATAAATTTGATAAAAAGTTTTAAATAAAATAAAATAAAATATATATTATTGTATGAATATTAATATTCTATTATATCATTAGGTATTACCTAGTACACACAACACTCGCTGTACTGCACACACGCATATTTACATTTCTTTTTTTTTTTTTAATGTGTGTGTGCGACATTTAATTTAATAATAATAAACTTAAACACGTACATAGAAAATAATTACCCGCATTGTCCTTTCCTTCATATTTTTAGTTTACATTATTTTTTTTCATTCTACCCCGAGTCAAAATATCAAGCTTAAATTGCACATTTTGGAAATTAAATTTACTGTTTTTAACTTTTTCAAAACGTAGATTAGACTATCATGAATCCAAAACGTAACTAAAACTTATTTAGACATACAATAAGGAAATATAAGCATAAAAAAAAAATTTTTTTCATCAATTTTGTACTCCTGGATTATAATAACGTCAAGTCCACAAAATTTTTTAGTACGCCCTTCTGACTATTAAGGCAGATACTGGTGTGATGAAGGCGTAGCAAAAAAATGCAGATTTTGAAAAGAAAATTATTGAGTTTCATGCATTTTAAATGTTTAATACGTTCAAAATGTTCAATTCACGTTCGAAATTTCGACTCGAAACTTCATTTTGACATGACAGAAGTTTAAAAACTGTTTGCCAGTCAAAGACCCAAAATAAAAACTTGAAGAGTCGGACCCTGACATGTCCACTTTTGTGATGATAGCAGTGAGATGCTGTAACTCATCTCAAGTTACGTAAGAATTTTTTTCTTCAACAAGATGTACCTGAAGATCGGATCGTTTTTCGTGAAATGAAAATAAAGAAACGAAATGAAAAGTAAAAGATATACTGGATCTAGATTTTTAAAATGTTTCGCGTAAGAGCTACTGTCAGTCGAAAATTGCAGTTACTTTCAATTATTCCCTAGCAGTGAAGTTACATAAATTTTTTTAATTTTCGTTGGGCGAAAAACTTTTTGATCTTTAGGTATATCCAACAAGTTAAATTTTTTTTACTTGTTTTTGCACCCACGGATTATTCAGAACACATTTAGAGGAAGTTGATTACTCGAAAAAAAATTTGGTGCAGGTCCAAAGCATCAGATGACTAATTTTGTATTGTGAGCTACTGTAACTCATCTCGAAGGCGAAACATTTTTTTTGTTTTGCAGTCACGGGCCGTAACGTGTCTCGTAACGTGTCTCCAATCTGTCTCGAATCTGTTTCGTAGCCTGTGCCGTAGGGTGATTGCAATCTGTCTCGTAATATTTTCGAGTCTATTTGATCAAATGATGTGAAGTTTCCCGAAAAATTGATGGCCAACAAGCTTTTTCGATTGCCGCCTTAAGCTTCCAAATCGATTCATTAGTTAAAAAGTTATAGATCATTCACACATATACATACACACACCCACACCCACACTTACACTTAGACTTACACACACACACACACGCACATACAGATACCCGGAAATCCTTCTGAAAATAGTCAGAATAGCTTCTTAGGATCTCAAAACGTCGACATCTGATGAAAACTCGATTTTCGAAAATCGGGGTGAAACCAATAACTTCCCGAAAATTCAGAAAATCATCGATTTTTTAAGCGGGAAGTTAAAAATTACAAATACTCAATATAAGTTTTGTTATTTTAATTCTTATTTTTCATAATCATTTACACCTTTTATTTACAGGGTATTATACATTAATAAAATGGAATAATTATTAACTAATTAATTAATCATAATAATAATCAATAATTAATAATTAATAATGACAATAAAAATAGACATGAGTTGAAATAATATAATGAATAACAATTGAAAAAATTAATCAACGGCAAGAGTTGACCGGGTAACAATAAATAAATATAAAACGACTGAAATTAAATTTTTATTTTTAAATCTTGTAAGTAATTTGGTAACCCATGCTTTCATTATTTATTATTATTTTTTTTTTTAAATTATTATATCGCTAATTATGAATTATATCAATAATGAGACGGTTTTAATAGCTGAGTTATCTAAGATAACAAAAAAATTTAATAATAATAATAATAATAATAATAATAATAATAATAATAACAGTAATAAATAAATAGAAGACAAGTGTACAAGGCAAGTAGCCAAAATAAATAAGATCTACAGCAAGAATGTCTATAAGATCTTCCGGTATTAAAAATAACATAAATCTATTTTTTAATTATTATTATTATTTATTATTTTTGTCTTTTTTTTTTAATTTTTTTTTTTTTAAACCGTCTCGTCGGAATATTCTCATTTTCTGATTAGATCCAAGTACGTAAATAGCTGACGAAGCATAAGCTAAATATTTTAATTCTATAACGCAAACATTTTAGCTCAATCTTCATCATCATCATTATAATTATTTATTTATTTATTAATTAATAATAATAATAGTAATTTATTAATAATAATTAATAGTACTATACCAAATTAAAAAAACCATATACAAAGCGATATAAATAACGTATTTTTTAAATATTGATAATATATGATAATAATTATTATTAATTGTTATTTTTATATTCTAATGGGTCACTCTCGCACTCTAAATTCGCAGAATTTTTGTAATGGTATACATACATTTGTTTACAAATTTGGTTTTTCAATGGCAAAATAAATATATATGGTGTATATTTATATATATATATATATATATATATATATATATATATATATATATATATATATATGTATATTAGGGTGATTCAAAAAATAACAAATTTTTTTTTTTCTTCTCGCAAACAGGTTTTAAAGTTTCATTTAGATAAAAAAAGACGCCTGTGAACATTAAAGCTCTTAATATTAACATTAAGAGGTTCCGCATTGCACTTTTCTATTTTCCATAAGAATAACATGGAAAAATTTTTTTTTGTATCTTCTGATTTTTATAACTAGCTAACGATGTACAGTAGAAAAAATCGACAGACATAGTTTTGTAGGGAATTGAATGCTCTACAGAAAAAGTCTCTTATCATTTTTTGATAAATCCATTTGTTCAAAAGTTATTCGAGGTTGAAGTTGAATTTATATGAAATTTTGAGATCTTTTTACTTTTCCGGCGAAACTATCAGACTTATCACAAAATATCATAGGACCATTTTTATAGACAGTTTTATTTCCTACAAATTATTACTGATAAAGTTTTTTCGAATTCCGCATTCTTTTCTAGTTATTTCCATTTTAATCTCAAGCTCATAAAAAAAACAATCTTCTGATCGATTTTAAGAACTTGAGATTAAAATAATAACTAGAAAACAATGCGGAATTCAAAAAAACTTTATCAGTAATAATTTGTAGGAAATAAAACTGTCTATAAAAAAGGTCCTATGATATTTTGTGATAAGTTTGATAGTTTCGCCGGAAAAGTAAAAAGATCTCAAAATTTCATATAAATTCCACTTCAACCTCGAATAACTTTTGAACAAATGGAATTATCAAAAAATGATAAGAGACTTTTTCTGTAGAGCATTCAATTCCCTACAAAAATATGCCTGTTGATTTTTCTATGATGCATCGTTAGCTAGTTACAAAAATCAGAACATGCAAAAAAAAATTTTTCCATGTTATTCTTATGGAAAATAGAAAAGTGCAATGCGGAACCTCTTAATGTTGATTAAGAGCTTTAATGTTCACAGGCGTCTTTTTTTATCTAAATGAAACTTTAAAACCTGTTTGAGAGAAGAAAAAAAAATTTGTTATTTATTGAATGACCCTAATGTATATATGTGGGTATGAAATTATTATTATTAATTAATAAATTAATAATAATTTATAAACTGATAAATAATCATACATTTTAATTGTATTTTGCGATTGGCAGTTTTACTGTTACGGATAATTTGAGTCAGACTGTTTCGTTTTTTTTTTTCACGGGCCCAACTGACTTATTTCAATAAAAAAAAATTTCAAAGAAAAATTTAAAAAAAATAATTCAAATAATTTATTAAAATACTAAAGAAAAAAAATTCGCGGAAAAATAATCGATTGATTTTCTGAGAGAAAATAATTTATTTGTTGATTGATTAGTAAAAATTTTCATAGAAGTAATTTTTTATTTTTTGTATTGAAGTGTCATAAGTATATTAAATTGCGGAAAATTTAAATTAATTTTATAATTTTAATTTATTCAAAAAAATTAATACTAATTATGTATAGCTCTTGATTTTATACAAAATAAATTTCATTGAAGTATGAAAAAAGTTTTTTTTTAAATTCACTTTATAGCGAACTGACAAGAAAAATTAATTTATCGTCAATGATTAAATCGTTTATTTGAGAAACCCCATAAGTCAAGAATACAAAATTTTTCAGGAAACACAAAAAACGTTAGTCTGGAAAAACTTGCATTGAAATAAAAAATAAATAATTGAAGAGAATAATTTTAGCGTCTCTGAAAAATATTCAAACAAGAAAAATTGAAATTTTTAATTGAAACTACTTAAAAAAATTATTTAAAGTTGATTGACTTATGGGGTTTTTCAACCAAACGGAAGAAAAAGTTATAAAATCATTGTTTTTTTATTTTTTCCACTCAAATAATTTATTAGACTGATAAAATGAAGTATAAAATATATATTTAAACTCTGCAACTCAGAAATTACAAAAAATAATAATTGATTAAAATATTTTAATTAGTCATATTATCTTTTTTCCAAAAAAAGCGCGAATTTTAAATAAAAAAGGAAAAATTATTTCTATAAAACTAAAACTGCATATGTTTATTTGAAAAACCCCATAAGTCATTGATTTATGGGGTTTCTCAATCAAATAAAATTTCATTAACCCCGTTAGTTGTTTTTTAACCACTGATTTGATGGATATTTTCATTAATTTCTATGGGGGGACATCCAAAAAACCCAAAAATGCAAAAAACCCAATTTCGAAAAAACATGACTTATGGGGTTTCTCAAATAAACGATTCAATTATTTTTGTAAATTTAAATAAAATTTATTTTTAGTGATTGCATTGACAAAAAATTATGTAAAGTCATATTTTTACATCAGTGCCCTGATTAAGAAAAATGATTTGAAATGATTCAAAACAATTTGAATTGATTTAAAACAATTCGAATTGACTGATATATAGATATACACTTAGCATGGATTAAATCATTTTTCTTAATAAGAGTGTAGTCATGTAAGGTAGAGAAATCTTCAAACAATTGACGTCAATTAACAAACAAAAAATTGACTAACATTCTATTCTTAAAACTAATCGCGATTCCCGCGCAAAATTAACTTTACCCGGAACATTATTTTATGAAAAATTTACCGAAAAATTTTTTACTGTCATTTGACATCTAAATAGAAGTGATGATAAATTTTTTATGAATTTAAAAAAAAAATCGGTCATTATATTGAGTGATACGACTTGTAGTTTACTTACAATTGCAAGTACTTGTACATTTAATATAAAAAATTGACCGAAAGTTTTTTACTATCATTTGACATTTAAATAGAAGTGAAGACTTTTTACGAATTCTAGAAACTTATTTTTAAAAAAATGACCGAAAAATTGACCATATCATTTGCCAGTCAATTTATCTGACTAAACATAAAAATGACGGTAATTTGCATCATCAAATTTTCAAAAATAAATTAAAAAATGTAAACAATTTTCTTAAAAAATTTTCCTCGAATTTTTTCTTTAGTATTTTTAAAAATTAATTAAAATGTCTTGTAGGATTGTATCATACTTTTTACTTAGATTTAATTAATTTAATATATATATATATTTATATATTATTTCAATTAAATATGGAGGTTTTATTGATTGTTGAAGTCGGATGTCAAGCTTGATTATCAATATTGTTTAAATATTTATCTGGATTCAATTACAAACTTCAGCTGTCAATGTATTGGCACATTATTGTACTAGTGGTAATAACTGCGGGAGCTCATTTATTTGAATATTCTATTGGAAGTTTCGATAAAACTAGTCGACAATAAATTTAAATCTAATTAAAATAAACCCAACGTATTCAATAATTAACTTTACAATTAAAAGCGAGAAGAAATTTAAAAAACTACTCGTAATATTAATAATATACTTCATACATAAATATATATATGTATATTGATATTTAAAAAAAAATATCCTACATAATTAACAGGAATGTAATTGGGAGAACATCAGATAAAAAAGTAAGTGCGATAATTAAAATTGTAAACTTTAGCATCAATATCATCAGTATCAGTTGATACATAAATATCATAAATAAATATTTAAAGTATAAAATCGAGTTATAAAATATCTAATCGACTTAGTACGTTGTTGTAACTATTTATTTATTATTTTTAAAATTGTAAAAACTCTGATGTAAATCTACTATGAATATGTATTTCAGTCTTTGAGTGAATTGCGATCCATGAGTAAGTTATTAAACATGGATCAATAACTATATTTATTATTATTATTATTATTAATATTATTTATATGTATCCATGTAATAATAATAGGTAATCATTATCATTCTACTCGGTAGACAGTCGGGCCCGGGTATTTAAAAGTAAATAACACTATTTTATCCAAAAGATAAATAAATCCTGTATTACCTGGGTCGAAAAATTTGACATTATTTTTGTCAAATTAAATTTTTTTTTAACTCATTGCTCTGTATTTAAACTAGTTGATGTCTTTAAAATTTTAAGGTGATTTTTATCTAAAGAAGATCGAAGACTACAAAATCATAAACAGAAAGTCTTACTTCAGTTTGGATAATAAAAAAATATTGTGAGAAAGAAAATTTGATTTTGATGTAGAGGCGACTGAAACCAGATTAAAAATTATTTAAAATGTCTGACAATAGTCTAAATAAGAATATATAGAGTAGAGTTTTTGGCCACAGGGCCAGATTTGGAGACTTGAAAAATTTACATAGAGTATTTTATAAAAGACGCAATGACATAATTAATTTTAAAAATGTTTACAAAAAAAATTCTATCACACTGTTGCAATGAAAATTTTATTTCATACTTTTTCATTGATTAAAATAAAGTTTCATGTCCAAAAATGGAGCAGTGGCAATGAATGGTATTTATACTAAGTACGGGCAAAACTAGATTAAATTTCACATTTTAAATAAATTAAATTAAATAAAAATTTTTATTTGATTTTAAACAGATCAAATTTTTCGACCCGGGTAGACTGCATTGAAAAAAAACGGAAAATAATACGTTTATTTTTACGTATTAAGGTAAAAGACCTAGTACCCGATGACTTTATGTATTTGTATATCTATATTTAATAAATATATTATGGAAAAAAAAATAGATGGTACTGGTTACTGTTCTGCGCAGTAATCGATGAAAAATCTAAGGAAAAATACATTTTAATATGTGTCTTTACTATTCTTGACACTAGAAACGCATAAGAATTTAGTAACAGTTCATGTCAGAACAGGATTGAGTACTGTTCTGGATGTTAATGAGAACTACGTGTAGACTTTCGCATTCTATACAGCAACAAGAGCTGTGTTGAGAGGTTTGAATTTTTTCCTAATTATGAACGGTGATTATTTTATCAGTAAGTAGTCATATGTTTTATGTACTGTGTAATACATCAATGGTTACTGTTTTAAAAGTAATAGTACATGTTGAAAATGACTCCTGTTCTGATATGAATCGGTCATTTTAAAATGTATTTGTCCCTATATTTTCGTCGATTTCTGCGCAGAGCAATAACCAGTACTATCTATTTACTTCTGTGCATAATATTGTAGTAGCGAGTACTCCATGTAAGAAAGTACTACATAAATTAGTCCAGTCGGAACTTCGAAATAGGTGACATTCTCAAAAATTGGTGTAAATTTGGTAAAAGGTTTATGATATCACCCGAAATAAAAAAGTTATCATCTCTACGGCCGATGAGAAAAAAATAAAAACACCCCCACAAACAGATTCTTTGCAAATATTTCATGAACAAGAAAAATTTGTGAAAGACTTTCGAACAAAGTTGTAGAGGAAAAAATTCACATTAAAAAGTTTAAGAAATTTTTTTTTTATCTATAAAAAATAACACGTAATAGATCATTTAAATTTACTGAATTTTTATAAGGATGTGCCACTGAAATAAAAGAAGAAGAGTACATACAGCTGCGGTATGAATGAAAGCAGTCCAGCTGTAGGTACATATGTCTTTCTATTTCAGTTGCGGATCCTTATAAATTTCAGTAAATTTCGCCATTTTTTATACATACAAAAAAAAGGATTTTGTTTTTTTTCTTATCAACTTTTAATCAAATTTGCACCAGCTTTTGACAATGTCTACTATTTCGAAGTTTCCTGGACTAAAATACAGCCTCAACTACAGCAGCTGTTGCAACAACTATGTAATTTCCTTAATACAAATATATGAGTCATCGGGTACTAGTTCCCTGATCGAGTACTGGGTCTTTTTCAAAATTTTGTTTTTTTATAATAATTACATAATTTTTTTAAATTTCTTAGTAAATGTTTAGTGCAGTTCCACTGGATGACGAAGATTTAATTAAATTGATTAATCATACATCTTTTTTTTGATAATCATTAAAAACATTACCAAAAAAAAAAATTTGAAATTCTCGCTAAAGTTTTTATTTTTGTCCATTGATATTGTTTTCTCATTCCTTTTTATTTATCTCTTATTCTTTAATCTTGTAACTCAGTAATCCAAAACCACATGTTACTTGTCGATATCATTTTTTAAAAACAATAAAAACAAGCTTTCTTATTTGTTCCTCGAAGCATAATCAGTCTAAACGTTTCACGGCTCACATAGCTGCTATCATTTTTCATTTATTTATTTCTATTCCTTCCATTCCATTAACAATAAATGAATTACACACTCAACATTTAATCATTCCTCCAATTCATATCATATCGTAATTGTATCGTATCGTATCCTATTCATATCAATCACATCTCAAACCTAACAATAGTTAGTACTCACTAAATTGTTTATTTTTTTTTTTTTTAGTATTTTATTATTATCACGAATCTACAAATAAAATTACCGAAAATAGAGTCTTTTTAAATTTTGTTTGATCCAATTATTATACTCCTTTACATTTACACCTTCTTATTTATCTTTACACACCCTTTTTTTTTATTTAATTAATTATTTTTTATTTATTATTAGTTTTATTGTATTCGTATTTGCTCATTTGCTTCCAGTCTATCGCTAATCATTATTAGCACCCTTTTACTTCAGCCTTCCATGTTTTTTACTGACAAAAAAATAATTTCCATATTTTTACTCGACCTAATTTATTTTAATTCCAACTCAAATTTTTTTAATTTTCCAAATTTTTTAGTTTTAAATTTATGGAATGTTTTTGGAGATTTAAAATTTTTTTTCATTAAAATTTATCAATAAAATTCAATTTTGATATTTCAAAGTATTGATTCTTTATGAGAAAATTATTATGATATTTATTATTGCTTGTAACTTTTTTTATTGGCTCAGTATTTTGAAAAAAAGAGAAAAATTATAAGGACTTGATAGATTTATAAATAATTTTTAAAAATCAGTTTTTATTTTAAATTTTTTTAGCAAAAATCAAATAAATAAAAATTTATAAATTTTGAATATTTCAGTTGTAATTAGTAAGTTTAATGACCCAGTAATTAACCGTGTTTCAGTTTCCGACTTTTTATAATTTTTTCAATTAAAAAAATTTTAATTTTATGTAAACAAATTAACGTTACCATAATTTAAAGCGACAACTTTAGTGTAAAAAAAAAACGTTTTTATTTTAATCGTTTATTTGAGAAACTCCATAAGTCAAGAATACAAAATTTTCCAAGAAACACAAAAAACGTTAGTCTGGAAAAACTTGCATTGAAATAATAAATAAACAATTGAAGAAGATATATTAGCGTCTCTGAAAAATATTCAAACTAGAAAAATTCAATTTTTTAATTGAAAGTATTTAAAAAAATAATTTAAAGTTGATTGACTTATGGAGTTTCGCAACCAAACTGAAGAAAAAGTTATAAAATCATTGTTTTTTTATTTTTTTCCATTCAAATAATTTATTAGACTGATAAAATGAAGTATATAATATGTATATAAACTCTGAAACTCAGAAATTACAAAAAATAATAATTAATTTAAGTATTTTAATTAGTCATATTATTTTTTTTCCAAAAAAAGCGCGAATTTTAAATAAAAAAGAAAAAATTATTTTTATAAAACTAAAACTGCATATGCTTATTTGAAAAACTCCATGTCATTGATTCATGGGGTTTCTCAATAAAATAAAATTTCTATCATTCCGTTAATTGTTTTTTAAACACTGATTTGATGGATATTTTTATTAATGTCTATGGGGGGACATCCAAAGAACCCAAAAATGCAAAAAACCCAATTTCGAAAAAACATGACTTATGTGGTTTCTCAAATAAACGATTCATTTGCAATCTTCAAAAGGTCAAAAACAAGGTCACTTACTTTATATTAATAATTCAAGGACAATTATTAATTATACTCCATATTAAAAATGTTTACAATAAAATTTTTTTTAATCAATCCGATAAAATTAAGAAAAATTTAATGAATTTTTTTAGCAGTAAAAAAATGATAAGTTACAAAAGTAAGTAATCATCTGCAGATTAAAATTTAATGACCAGCATTGCGTGCGCGGTTTTTTAAAATTTTATTCGTTTAAATTTGAGCAAAAATATTCGGGTGTACTTAAATGCTACAAATCTTGTTTTTTATTCTCAAATTTTCGTCATCTCTTAAATCATCAATCATGATTTTTTTTTTTAAACACTGATGAGAATAATTGTAGGGCAATGATCGCTGACTAGCAGTCATTTCACTGGTTTTTTTAGTTCCCATTATTAACTAATTTAAATTTTAAATGTTAGATGATAAAGCTAATTTCAATAACTCGCAATCGATTACACTAGTGAATAAACAATCGATTATTAATGCACTTATCAAAATAAAGCTTCAATTAATTTTGAAATTTCTATATCAATACAATTATTTAAAGACAAATTACTAAATAAAAAAATATCTATCACATACCGAGACTTTTTTTTTTAGCATAAAGCCAAGATCAAAATTCATTTTTTCAAATTTTTTCTCTCCAATCAATACCCCAAATAATTATTAATTTTAATTTTAAAATGTGTAAAAATAAAATTTCATATTTTTAAAGCCTAAATTTAATCAATTGCAAAGCAATGACATGATCGTTGTTATACATACAAATACAATTGTAAAAAATTGTCCGTTTATTTCCTGTCATCAGTCTCTTTTTTTTTAAATTATAAATAAATGATACCAACATACATATTTAATATTTATTAAATTGTATGTTACTTGTGTTGCTGAATAAGATCTTTTAAATTTATTTCATTCCTGAGCATGCATATGTGATTACGTTTTGTTCATTCGTTGGTAATCCAAGCTGCTATAAATCCATGAGTCCAAATTACTTACTTACTTAATGTCTGCTATACTCCCGTAATTAGCCAGTGATTTTTTAATACGCAGAGCAGTAAGTCTTGCTGCTGCATTGTGATACCAACACTCTTTCATAACTTTAGACATGACTTGCAGTGCCTAAAATATTAATTATTATCATTATTTTTATTTCATTTATTGTCTTTAATTGAATTAATAACACTGTACAATTTCGAAATTTTTAATTGCGATACTCTAGGTCTACTGTACAGAGAAATAAAATTATGTTTAATTTTATTAATTTTTTCAGTTAATTAATTACCAATTATCTGAGAAATATCACATGTTAATTAAATGATCTTCAAGTTAACTGACGTCTAATTTTTGAATAATTTAAAAAATGATAAATTATTTTTAAAAAAATAAAATAAAAATATGCACATGTAGAAAATTGAAAAAACTATAAGTGCAATTTTTTTAAATATTTTTTTTTTAATTTGTTGTTATGAAAAAAAAATCGCAAAATTATTTGACGTCTAACTTTAGTATCATGTTAATTAATGGTAGAAAAGTTAGCGACATCTGACAATTTAAAAAACTTTGAAATAATAAATTAGAATGTTTATAAAATAAAAATAAAAAAATGCATGTGTGGGAAATTCAAAATTCAGTATATGCATTTTTAAAAATTTTATTGTTTTAATTATTTAATTTTCTATATGTAATAAAAAAAGGATCGTATGTCTGCTGCATTTACACTCATGTTAATTAAGTGGAATAATATTAAAATTGAAAAAAAATTTTTTTTTAGTGTTATAATTAATAAATTAAATTGTTACATGAGCGTAGAAAAAATAAAATTTTGATTAAAATGGGATATTTTGATGTTAAATTAAAGGCTATGATTTAAAAATTTTTAAATTTTCTCAGACAGTGTCTCCTACTTTTTAAAAACTTTCTATGGCCGTCATGGGGCATCAAAATTTTATCAATTAATGCTAAAAAAAAATTAAAGCATTAATTAAAAAAAAAGATGACGGAGTTGCAATTCCACTGAGATGGAGATTTAAAAATAAAATTATTTACAGTTGACATTAATTGGGAGCTAAATGAAATTTGGAAAATAAATATCGTCAAATTTTTATGCCAATTTTGTCATTAGAATTTTTAAATTTTGTAGGCTAAAATTTATTCAACGAATTTCGATTAACTTAATGAAACTGTAAGTAATTTTTTTTAGTTCTATATCTCAACGTTAATTGAAACTTCGATGTCATTTTGTCAACTAAGCCTATTGTCAGACAGTACCCCCCCCCCACATTTCAAAAATATTTAATGACTTTTAATTGTAATGATTGTATTGAAGTTTGGATAATAAATTAAAAAAAGTTAAAACATTAATTGAAAAAAGACCTACGCAGTTACAATTTCACTGAGACATCGATTTAAAAAAAAATTATAGTTGATATCAAATAGGAGTTGAACGAAATTTGGAAAATAAATTTCAGTAAAATCTTCATGTAAAAATTATAATTTTGAATGTCAAATTTTTTAGGGTAAAATTTATTTACCAAATTTTGTTTAATTTTTAATTGATAACAACTGCGTAATTTTTTAAAAATTCTGTACCTCAGGGAAATTGTCCTTTTTTCAATTAACGTTTAAATTTTTTGTTTAATTAATTAATTAAATTTTAATACGGTTATGAAAATTTAAAATAATTGTATTTTTAAAAAGTGAAGAGCACTGTCTGAGAATGTCCTTAATTAATAAAAAAAATTGTAAAGTATGCGGCTAACTTTGGAAGCTAGAGGGTCAAAAAAAAATTGAATTTTAAGATGTCGCGTGATTAATATTTTGATTAAAAATTATCTAACATCAGGCGGTTTAGTTTTTGTAAAAAAAAAAAGATAATGAATGTGTTGGTCAATGGGTTAATCTGAGATACTTTGAGTATCAGTACTGACTTACATTCCACAAGTTTGTAATCAGACTAAAAAAAAAAACAGTCATATGATAATAGTATCAAACTTTTTTGATGACGCACAACACGGTCAGCAAATAAAAATTTTTATGAAATGATAATTATATTTCAAGGGCAATAAAAAATAATCTAGTTGCACAGTATTATTATTAAAAATAAAATTAATGAGCAAAAAAATACAAACTTCAATAGATTGCCATCTATTTGGAATAGAAGGTCTCTGACGGTCTGTACAAACAACTTTTCTCATTTCTTCAATAGTAGGATCCGAAGGCACCAGATCATAAAACGGTAGCTGGTAATCATCATAAATACCACCGACATTACACCTTCTGGCAATCTCCCACAGTATTAAACCAAGAGCATAGACGTCAGCCCTCTTGAAGGCATCAAAATGATTCATGTTTATCGTCTCCTCAAGGACCTAAAATAAAATATCATTTTTTAATAAATAAATAAATATTAAATATTTAAAATTTTGGAAAATCCAAAAGTGCGCATGCCAATCACTCATGATAATTATTGATACTTTATTATATTAATCATTTCTTTACATTATTAACTAATATTTAACTTTTAACTTATTAATTTTATTTTTAATTTCAGTTTCATTTTTATTATTAAATTTTTTTTTTAAATATTCCACTTTTTTTATAGATGTTATTTTTTATTTTTTAATTCTACTGTCTCACAAATGCTGCTGCCAGTAGTTGGTGGAAAAATAAAAAATGGCAGCTAAATTTTTAATGAATTACCAGTTTTAATTTTTTTATTAATTACAATTTTATTTATTAAACAAAAAGGATTTAGATAGTGATTTTCAAAAGGATTCTTGCGACAAAAGATACAAAGCTACTAAAAAAAAATCAGGCAATTTATTATATTTTTCGAAAGTTATCGTGTTTCCGAAGATTTATGCGTAACAACTGACAGCACTGGTTTCTTGGATTAAAATAATTCATTTTAAATCAACGGGATAATAAAGTGACTTAATAGCAGTTTCAAATTATTCCTTAATAAATTATCTGCCGACTAGTATGGGGCCGTTCATAAAATACGTCACGCAAAATTTTACCTTTTTAGACCCCCTCCCTTCATCACGCGATGTTACATTTTCTGCGACCCCCCTATCAATATTGCGTCAAAAATGATAGACCCCCCGTCTCTCTGTACATGATATATATCTATTAATAGTACACAGATTTTTATATTTCAAAAAAAATTTATTATTTGCAATAATAAAACTTTAATAAATTTCTTTGATATTAAATATATCAGAAACTGATTGTGTCGGACCGCACGCTAGCGCTGACGTCGAAAAAAAATAATAAAAAAGCCAAATATAAGTAAATATCACAAATTATTGAGCGATTATGACGGAAATATATACGCAGAAATATTTATATATTTACAAATATCACACGATTGACTTTCTATCGTAACAAAAAAATATAATTTTAAAAAACTAAGAAAAATTTTCAAAATTATTTGATGGGTTGCAAACGTAACGTATCCTTAGAACCCCAACCTCCTTGTCACAATAAATGTCATACCCTCCCTCCCCTTAATTCACGGACTAACACTAAAAATCTAAAATAGAGAGTCTTTAACGTTTTTTAAAACTTTAACAAAAGGCTAGAAATTTCGTATTTTCAAAAATTCAAATTTATCTCCGAGAAAAATTGTTTTAAAATTCTCATTTATTTTACGAATGCTACAAAGATAGTCTCGTTTATTTTTCTGAGTGTGAGAAAAAGGTGCGGTAGCGTATCTCCTTAAATACGAATGTATTTTATGGACCGGCCCTATACAATTTAACCAATTTTAGTGTAATCAAAAAAGTGTAGAGATGATTTAACGTGAGTGAATCAGTCGAAAAAATAATTTCAATTATAAGCATACCCGGGTCAAAAAATTAGATCTGTTTTAAAATAAATGTTACGTTTACATATTTTTCTTTAATTTAAGTTTATAAATCGTTTTTATTTCATATAGGAATTCAATCTTTTACTCGTGCTATTCCTTATCCAGGCCAATATCAGACTTATTTTCGTATGATGTTTAGTCTGTTTTAAATCGCTTTTAGACTAAAATCATACTTTTTTGTGATAATTCTTGGTCTGTGTTAAATTGTTTTAAAGGACAAAAACAGACTTTATTTTTATTTACTATAATTTTTAGACTGTTTTTAATCGCCTTTAGATAAAAAACAGGACTTTTTACAAATATGAATAATAATAATAATTTAGATTTATAAATTTATTTTAATTTTCTTAATATTTGAAATATGCTAATCCGCTTCCGTAATAAGATGTCACAAGAATTTTGATTTTTTCTATGCCAAAATATTTTTCGATTTTATCCAGTAAATAAGAAAAATTTCTCGATATTTTGAGAGTTATTTTATTACTTTTATCGAATACTATAAATATTCAGTTAAGACAACTAAAAAATAAAGCTGTCAAACTTTCATTAACTGCTGTCATTTTTAAACAAAAGACACTAAATAAATAGTAAACAAAATATAACCAATTCTGTAACTTAAAATACTTTTTACAAATATTGACCATCAAAAATATTACAAGCCCATGATTTAATCCAGTTTTGTCTGCGCGTAACGCCATTGTTTTTGAAACAACAGATCAAAATTTTTATAAAAGATCGAAAACAGATCAACTAGTCCAATTAGACTAAAGTCAGATCAAATTTTTCGACCTGGGTCACAGAGCGCGTTCGCACTTGAGACGCAATAATTAAAATAATAATTATAATACGTACTTCAGGAGCCATGTAACGTTTGGTCCCGACACGATTATTAAGCTGAATGTCAACAGTGTCAGTGATAACGTCATGCCTTACAGCGAGACCCAGATCACCAATAGCACACGTGCCATTTGTTTTGACAAGAATATTTTTCGACTTGAGATCACGATGAGCTATTGCTGGTTTACCCTGTGTACCAACAATCTCCATGTGTAAGTGAGCAAGACCCGTTGCCATGGTGAGTGCCATCCTCATCATACCCTTCGTATCGACTGTTGACCGATTTAGGTAATCGAACAGCGAGCCTTTCTCGTGATAATCCGTTATGAGCCACAATTGCGTCCACGTTCCATTGTCTGGTAGAAGAAAAAAAAACCATTTAATGCAATCGGAAATCGATATTCAATTTATTATTTACATCTCTCTATTAAGAGATAGTCATATATACTTTTAACGTTTAGCTCATGATATTTTTTATACTTTATGCAACAAAATTAATTCGTTATAAATATGGAAGAGATAAATTAATTACTGCGTACTTCTAATACGATTAATTGCTTCGCGATAATTAGTTGGGATTTTATGTAAATTTTTATAAATTAAGGCAGTGAATTTTTTTTTTATTTTAATGAATAAAAAATTTTTTATAAAAAAAAAACTTATCAGTTAATTGATAAAAAATAATTAAATGTTTTATAAAACGTGCTTTGAATTTATTTATGATTATTTGTTGCTGAATAGTCGGGTATAAACGGAGTGTAATTTTATTTCTTTGATAACTCATAACTTTGATAAATTGTCGGACAAAAACTTAACTTTTATAACCAGATGATAAAATATAGATTTAATAGGACGTGATAAAGAAAATGAAAAAAAATTTTTGTCCCACAAAGCTTTTGGAATAAAAAAAATTTTTTTTAAATATTGTTTCACTTTCTTTTTTTAATAATTTCGCGATAATTATCAAGACTAAATATCGCTTTGGGAAAAGTTTTGATTTTATAATCAGTGACAAAAAATTATTGAAATTTCATAACGAGATTTTTTTTCATATTTTTTATGAGCAGTGGGTATTAAAATTACAATACGTGATGTAATTTTTAAATACTGTGTAGCAATAAAAAAATATCATGGTTTGTTGGCGCATTAATTAACCGTGTGATCTTAAATAAGTTTGCCGATGTAATTAAAAATTTTTTACAATTACAAAATAGTAAATAATATGAAATTATTTTAATTGTTACATTAATTTATTATGAGCGTAAAAATAATTTAAAAAATTTTGATAAATTTTTAAAATAAGTTCGAAATTAATTAGGGTTTATTTCATACATTTACTAATTACGCAATTTTGAATTTCTAAACCTGTAAAATTAAATGAATTTTGTGAAATTTTTTCTTTGTATTTATTTACATGTGAGTTAAAAATTTAATATTTAAAATTCTAACCGAATATTCAAGTAAAAATTTTTTTAAAATTAAAGTTTTTCAAGTGATTCAAATATTTATGAGTATTTGTTATACTGAGTCATAATTTTCTGATACAAAAGCGCATTTATAAAATTTAAAGATATAATTTCTGATAATTATATTTTAAAAATATTGTAATTTCTTAATAATTTATAACTAGAGTAAGGTAAAAGGCCCGATACCCGCTCACTTTTCATTGGAGTGAGATTAAATCACTCAATATAAATTAATAAATAAAATTAAAAACCATATTTTCTTTTTTAGTTATTTTTCGAAGTTTCAAGTATTAGAATAAAATTTTAGTTTGAAGAATAATCTTGATAATTAATTACTATTAATTTTTTAAATAAGGTCCTTGAGTGGACCCATAGTCGCTCACTAAAAGTTGTCATGTACCATTACTCGATCAACACATGGCCCAATAGTCGCTCAAAGACAATATCAATTAAACTATCATAAGTTTATTGATTTGGACAAATAATTTATAAATTATATTACTTTATTCTTTCATAATATAAAATTTCATATAAATAAATAAATATGAACCTTTATTATCAGCAGCAATAAATCCCAGAATATTATCATGCCTCAACATGACAGTCTGATAGATTTCAGCTTCTCTGAACCAAGATCTCTCTTCACGTGAGCTAAATATTTTGACAGCGACATTTTCACCTCGCCATCTTCCACGCCAAACTTCACCGAATCTACCCTTCCCAATTGTCTCAACCAATTGGATTTGTCGGGCGATACTCCGCTGTACCAACAATGGCAGGCCTACTTAATTAAATAAACAAACAAACAAATAAATCAGTTAATTAAATATAAAACTACCCGCCAATACTGATAATAAATAAATTTTAAATTACAGAACACAAATTACCTGAACCACTGCCGCTTGTTGTCATCTCAAGCATGTCTCTAATAGTGACACCACCAAGAATAGGTCTCTCAGGTGCTTCCATCGAGTCATCGGGAAAATGTCTCGCGGGCCGATGCCGACTCATATGTATATGATAAACCACCATTACGACAACACAAATTGCGCAAATTGGCAGCGCTATCGTTAGGGCCATTTTCCAGGTAGCCCATGCTGCAACTCCGTCTCCACCGGACGTTACTTTTGTTTTAAAATTAATCATCAGTTAATATCTCATTTCAAATTTTATTCCTCTATCATTTTAATTATTTTCTTTTTTTTTATTATTAATTATCAATTAAAAATTGAAAATTTTGTTAGAAATAGCGACAAGCAATTAAATGCGTAATGAGCAATAAGCAATTGCAGGTCATAAATAAAATAAAAAAAAGGTTACAGGTGTGCGTGCAAAGCTTTAAATCCCATGCGAACACATATTGAGACAATTAATTTTTACATTAAACAGAATATTTTTTTTTTCCTATGGGAATTTTTTTTTCGTCAGCTTACCTTAAAAATAAAAGTGATATTTGTTTTAAATAAATTCAAATGATAAATTATATAAATAAAAAAAGTTTTTCATAAATTAAATAGTAAAATATTTATTTTCTAATGTGGATATTTTTTGTCCACCTGTGGTGCAAAGTCAAAATAATTTATATATTTTTAATTATTTTTACATGCGGTAAAAAAAAATCCTTGAATAATGATCAGAGTCGATGAGTCATAGAGTTTTTTTTGATCTCGTGTTTTGTGAACTTATATATATACTGATATCTATTTCGGTAATATATTTATTTATATGTATGTATATATTGATGTACAATAACGATAACGAACGAACGAAGGCCCAGATGATTCAAAAGTAACCAAAGCATTGAATACGTAACAGACGTGAGTACTGTGGGTGTCTAAAAAAAAATATGACAACACAAATAAATATATACATATGTATATATATGATATTTGTCTACTGCGATATAGATAATGAACAGTCGATTTACAATTTTTTTCGCATTTCCATTTTTTAAATTTACTTCATGCGGCCCAATGATTTTCCAATCGAATGAAATGAATGATTCAAAATTAACCGATAGTTTTGTTTTTATTATTTAAATTATATTATCGTATTTAATTGTGTGATTTGTTTTACTTGCACGTCCCTCATGAGTGAGATTTAAAAAAACAACCCATATATAGACGATTGACGATGAAGGCAGGCAAATACTGAATGATTTTTAACGAGTTTAAATTAGCATACCTTGCTGACATTGAGGAATAATTCATAATGAATAATGATTTTATTGAGAAAAAAACGAGAGAGATTCTAGTCGAGCAATAAAAAATTAAAAAATTTTTTTTAGATTTTTTGCAAGGCCGAGGATAATTTGAGTAAATTTGTCATGATTAAACGTACATGGTTTTTTAAATTTTGCAATTATTTAAGAACTTTCACTGTTTGAATTTGTAAAATATTTTTTTGGATGTGCAAATAGTTCGAACTTAGGAATTATTTGTACCGAGTTGAACTATTCGATTCGAACTTCAAATCGATTAATTCAAATTATTCTAAAATTTACGAAGAATTCCAAAAATTTTTTTTTAATGACTTAATATTGTTATAGCTTTTGGAATAATTCAAATTTTTGTCAGAGGTAGGCTCTCTTCATGGAAAAAAATTCCAGTAAAATTTACGATGTTAACATCGTAATCGTGGACTAGACTTTCATTGACGTCAATTTTTAAATGTCTTATTTCAAAATTTACTATAGCCTTTGTTAAAATTACGATGTTAAATAGAAAAGAATATAACCTACATCGTAATTTTAACAAAGACTATAGTAAATTTTGAAATAAGACATTTAAAAATTGACGCCAATGAAAGTCTAGTCCACGATTACGATGTTTACATCGTAAATTTTACTGGAATTTTCTTTCCGTGTATTAAATAAATATTGAATACTTGAAAGCTGATCAAAATTTTCTTGATTCGGATCAAGTAATTTAAAAAGTTACAAACAATTCAAAAACTTTTGGATAATTCTAAAATTTACGAATAATTTGACAAGTTATGGATGATTCGAAAAGTTTCGAATTATTCAATTTGTAATCCTGAGTCAAAAACCAAATTCTAGTTCAGTCCTCAAAAGCCTCAATTCCTTTGATATTTTATTTCCCGCCCAAAAAGTAACTCTACTTTAGTATTCAAAATCCTCAATGAGAACTATGAGGTCTAAATACGAATAATTAATGGATTTTAAATTATCAGTAAGACCTCAAAATTTTCAACGAATCAAAAGTTATATTCGAACTTTGAAAAATTTTAGATAAAAAAATTGTAGGTACAAAATTAATTACTTTTTAATTAAAGTGTTCAAAGTGAAACAGTACAACAGTTTTGACTCCATTTTATTTCGACACTTAATTATGCTGTTATAATAATTTAATAGCAATATTGCGTTCATGAAAAAAGAGGAGGGGGTAATTTTATTTGTGGATAAGAGGATACTGTTGTCAATCATCAAATTCTAAATTAATTTTCAAAAACTTCATTGAAAACTTTGAGACAAATCTAAATTTGTTTTTTGACTTGGGATTCCAATCGCACACCCCTAATATTTTTCTATTAAATGTTAGAATTAAAAAAAATGATATTTTTAAAAAAGTATATAACTAAATAAATTAAGTGAAAAAAAATAAATTTAAAAATACAAAATTTGAAAATAATTTGAATAAAGAAAAATATTTTTATAAATATTAAGACTAGTATTTGAAAAAAAAAAAAAAATATATATATGTATACAGTGTAATGAACTTATAACAAAATAATGTAATAGACATTTTGATTTAATACGTCGACGGGTAGTTGATAATCTCAAGATTGCGCTTGTCACTTTAGCAAAATTGAGTAATTTCCGGCGCGTGTGGGGTAAATGGTTTATGATTGAAGATTCAAGTTTGTCATTGAGTAATTTATATATGTAAGTGAAATAGTGATGTAAATTGTCAATGTAAAAAGGTTCAATCTATATAATAAATATATATATATATTATATATAAATGACAAGTACTTAAAATAAATATTCCTCTACAGTCAGCATAGCACTATATATATATATAAAATATGTGTCTATTATGTCTCTACATATAAAAAATGTGTAATACATGACGGTACTGGGTTTTACTTGAACGAGTGAATTTTTTTAAAAAAATTGGTAAAGCTTCGACGAGTGACAAAAAGCAACAAGTGGAAAGTGGAATTAAATTAATTATTTTTTTTTTTCATCGGAGTTGTTTTTTTTATCGCCGGATATATACCTCTTTCAAATCTGTATATACCACGAGGAGAATTAGCCAAAGGCTGTAGGTCGCGGTTGCAGTAGTCATTATTATCGCAACATGCGATTACAAATTCGTCTGTTCCAGGACCTCGTACTGTCTCATTGTTGCTACACCATACTGAATATTCGGGTGCTGGGAAGAACCGCGTCTTATCGTAACACCTGAGAACAATATATTTCCCACCTATATATTTATCACGGATACACATATATATCTAACCTTCATTCATTATCTTTATTATTATTTCCTTTTAAATCCCTTTATTTAAATCTTAACATTATTTTTTCCAAAATCCATCGACTGATTTTTAAATTATCCCGCCGTCGATTCGAATTTTTTTCGCGGGTTATTTTCTAACACAAGAATTTGATAAAAAACAAATTTTCAAATTATGCGACGTCTTAAAATTTTTTTTTTTTTAAAAACCTCATCGACTATTTTTAAATCGCGCCGTCGTATTTGTTTTTTCGCGGGTAATTTTTTATTTAAAATTTTTCAAAACAAAAATTAATAAAAAAAAAAAAAAGAATTTTTTTTTAAATTATGCGACATCTTAAGCATCCTGCTTACAACGAAAAAAAATAAAATAATTTCACCACAGGCAATTAATATAATCTAACGAATAACGTATACAATTATATATATATGTATATATATTTTTTTATACTCATTTATCTACACGTGCATCGACGCAAGCTATTAATAGATTTTTTGTTTGCATGATTACATCAGTAGATTTATTCTAAAATAAAAAAATATATGAATAAATATATGTATATAAAAAAATTACACAATAATTAATTACATAAAAGTAAATTATAAATTTAAATAAAGAAATAATAAAAAAAAATTGATTTATACCATAAATAAGAAGCAAAAGTGATTAATATATGATACATTAATCTCAAAGCAAATTTATAATCTTTACATATATAAATAATAAATGATAAGTAATAAAAAATTAGGAAGTAAAATAGAGGGAAGTGCAGATCTAAATAAATAAAATAATTGCGCAGTGAGATAGAAGAAAAAATAAAATAATAATAGTGGTAATAATAAATAAATAAATAAATAAATATATAAATAAGAAGGCAAGTGAAGAGTAAGAGGGCACAAGAGAGTGCGTCGAATTCTACACCACCGGCTTGATAAATTGTCACAGTGCTAATTGCTGCATTAAATACTTAAATTTTTATTTTCTTTTTATTTTTTTTTTATTAATAGATATAGATATTGTTATTATTTAAATAATAATAATAAGTTATAAGATTAAGAACTGTTGCTGTAGCTCCGGATGAAACTGTACCTTCTCTCGTGGTAGGGTGCAGCGCGGGTTTAAGATCTCGATTGCAAAAATCCTCTTTGCAGCACTCGATGACAAAGGTCGTATTTATCGAGTTGCTCGTCATGCAGAAGATCAGCGGTTCGGGTTGTGACGACGACAGCTGTTTTTTCACGCACCTTTAATCCCATATTTTCATATGATATTTTCACAACAAATTCACTTTTTTTCTTTCAAATTATCTTATTTTAAATATATATCATTTCCAGTAATGCACACTTCAAACCTCCGTTATTTTAATCATTTTTTATTTAATTTTAAAAACAAACTATTTAATAATTCAAATTTTTTCATTTTTTTTTTCATGTCAATTTATTTGTTCTCTAGGATTTTCATTTATTATATAGTCAAATTTAATCCTGCGTGTCTAACCAAGCCAAGAAAATTTGTCATAATTTGAGAAAATTCGTCTTGCTCAGAAGATTTCTCCTTAATCCAAGAAAATTGAGATTTTCAAAAAAATTTTCTTTAATCAAAAATATTTACTTTCAGTCGAGATTTTCCTGTACTCTGGATCTTGTAAGGAACAGTCAAGTTTTCAAAACTTCTGGCTTTCAAAAAAATTTGAAAAAATTTTGAATTATTTCTTCAGTGTCTAATATATGGCCCAGAAGTTGTCAAAGTCGAAAAGTTTACAATTGCAGTAAACAAAAATTGGAGAATAATTGAAAACACAGAATTTTTTCAAAAATTGACAGTTCTTCCATAGACTAAGTATACACACGAAGGGTTAATATTCAAATTAATTAAAAAAAATTTGTTTTAGAAAGTATATTTGACTTTATAGTGTTTGTACTCAAGGGAGATTTGCAATTTTTTCTCTTTCGCACTTCAGTGAACAACCGGAACTGTCACTGTTGCACTTTTACAGTAAATTAAGCATTTGTCAAAACTTTCTCGAAACTAAACGGAAATTTTTAATGTATTAGATAAAAAAATCTAGTGATTTTTTAATACTGCACCGAGCCTCGGTATTCTGTAACAAGAACTTTAATTTTGTAAAAAAATGAACAGAATAATTTGCAAATCTCTCTTGAAATATAATTAAATAAATTTACCAAAAAAAAAAAAAACTGAAAATTTGAGGTGTGCAAAATAAAAAATAAATTCTGAAAGCTATAAAATTTAATTTTTCCACTTCCTAAAATCCCAAGATTATTCCTAAGATTTAAAAATACATAAATTCCACTGTACTAACCATTTACCTTTAAATTATTTAATTATGATTATCGATAATATATTTTAATTTATTTAAAAGCGTATGCCGTCAGAATAAATCGAATAGTCAAAAAAAGAAAACTTAACAAATTGTATTAAATCCAAGATATTTGTTAGACAGATGCGATTTATTTTTATTTGTTAAATGCATAAGAAACTCACAAAGAATATTGATAAGGCAAAAAAAATGTTGAATGATTGATTGTCAGTTGCTGCTTAAAAAACTCGAGGAGAACATTTTTTTATCCTACTTATACTTTTTTTATGAAAATAAAAAACAAAAAATAAAAAAAAAATTAGCATTACAAAGTAAATAAATTAACATGTGAAAAAACATTTTAATCGTTTACTTCCTCGGGTTTCTCGTCAGCTAAAAAACAATAGGGGCCTCGATAAAGATAAAAAAAACTTAAACTCAAAGAAAAAAATAAATATAATGCTGTTAACTTTATGGGATTTGTTAGTTAAATCGTTTTTCGACACACGGTGTTTTAATAAATAACAAAAAAAAAATGTAAAATTAAATAAACAAATGTTTGATGTAAAAACGGGTGAAAACATTATTATTATTATTATTATTATTATTATTATTATTATTATTATTATTACTATTATTATCTCGAAATAACGCACGCACACACACAATCGTGGCGTATAGTAGTAATACAGATATGTCCCGTGGTTATTAATATACCTTTAGGTAATTCGGGCGGTACGTCGGAAGATACTAAAACCGGATATAAATTCAGGTTGCAGTATTCTTTATCGCAGCATACTCCATTGTGATTGTTGTTCGGTTTGCAGACGAAGGGCTCTTCAGGTGGGAACCATATTTTTCGGTCGAGACACCTTTTGTATAATATATCATAAGTATCTCTTTCTTAACCAACATCAAGATAATAAATAACGACTTTTAATATATGCCAACTGTCATTCTCTTATTTATTAACACTCATCGTTATCAAGCCGTTTATTTTATTTATTTATCATTTTATTTTTTACCCGATTTAAAAAATTATTATTATTATTATTATTATTATGATAGAGATAAAATAATTATGCAATGAAAAATTAATAGGAAATGTGAAGTAAATAATAAATAAACGTCTGTCGGGAAAATATATAACGAACATAAATAATTAATAAACATAAAAGTTTTTGGTCTTTGCGGTTAAATAATTTATAAAATCGAGTAACCTAAATATAATCTGTCTGGCGAATAAATGATTTAAAAATTAAGTATAAGGTGGTAGTGGTGGGATGCCATCGAGGTCGAGTCCTCGACGGTTTTAGTTTGTCGCCAGGCAATTTATTCCAAGAGAGTTCAAACACGAGAATTTAAACTGTTTTTCTTTTCTACGTCTGTTATATTTCTCTCCTGCTTCTCTTATATTACATAGTAATCTCATACCAATCTATCCCCTCATTATTATTATTATTATTTATCTCAGCTACTTGCTTTCAGTCATTTCATTTTTCCTACTGGCATCCAGCCAATTACTCAAAAAAAATTTTTTAATACATTGTAAATATTTAAATTTTTCATTAAACAAAATTACTGAAAATAAATAAACTATTTGACCGCAAAATTATTGGAAAAATTAAAATTTTTTTATCATACTCTAAAGATTTTTAGGTAATGAGATTTAAAGATAAATAATTATAACGAAAAATAATTAAAAGGGCTGGCTAATGATGCTGCCGAAATGCAATGGTAAAAATAAGTCGTAAACTTTTTTTAAAAATAAAAATAAAAAAAAAAAACAACCCCCTATTCATGGAACCCCTGGCATAGAATTTTTTTTCAGCTCAAGTAAAACTAGCTATCGATCAGAAAGAAGAACGAATTTCGTGTACATTACCACCCCCTTTTTTCTTTTTTTAACATACTGTATATATATATATATATATATATATATATTCTTTGTCTCTTTTGCTCGCAAAAACCGGTCGATCCCACACGCTTCCTGGCAATTATCCGCGCGTATGCCCTGCATCTTTTTTCCCCATCAAGAGTATTTCAATTATCCTGGTAGTAGTATATAGTATAGTATGTAGTTGGCTCAACGGAACTGGGATTACTTTCAGCCTCAACAATTTTTACGAGTCTACGAGAGTAGGAAACTTCTTCACGTTAATCAACGAAATCATTAAAACATTTTTTTCGTTACTTTTAACTGTTATTATGATAATTACTATAAATACAAATGTAATTGTGAATATATTTATTATTAATTATTTAAAATGTTTGTCCATAAGTTGATAAAAAAATATATATGTATATTTTACCTGTACGCGTGTGTGATGACGTCATCTTCGCGACTTGTACTCGCAAAACAGTAGCCGTCTGTCTCGCATGTGTGATTGGTATCCACACAAATGTCGCAGTAACATTTTAATCCTAAAATTAACAAAAAATGAGAATTATTAATTTATGAGATCTAAATTTGTTGACAGTAAATTTATAAATAAAGTCGTAAATAAGTGATTATTGTTTGTTGTTAATTCGTATCGTGTTTTGTATTTTTGGTGACGATTTTCCTCTTTTATTTATTATTTATTTAAATATTTATTGGTACTCAATTATATTGTATTGAATTGTATATTGTTTTTTATTATCATGTTTATTTATGTTTTCAATTTAAGTGAAAAAAAAAAATAAAATTCAATCTTAAGTGTATGAAATTCCCGTTACAATTGTTCATTACGAGTTACATCTGTTAAAATTACGAGATTTAATTTTATCTGTAATTTAATGCCCACGTCTAATAACTTCTATATAAATATTTATATATATTAGAGCGGTGGTTAAAAATTAAATTTTCTGAGGCGCTCCAAAAAAAGCTTCTTTTTAGTGAAAAAATACATGGGGAATTTGGTTATTTCTTTTTAAGTAAAAAGGACACGTGCCGAAGGACGACCAAAGTTCATTTTTCGATACAATAGCGGTTTTTTTAAAATATCTCATGAATTATGCAGATTAAAGGAAAAAATCATTGGAACAATTTTGTAGGAAAATAAATTCTAAACAAAAAAAGGTCATATTCATTTTTTTTTTAAATGTCTATTTATGAAGATATTTTAAAAAAACTTTTCTTAGATCTGAATTGAGCGTTTTAAGGATTACAAATTTTGAAAATAACATTTTTCTAAGTATATAGAATCTATAACAAGCATTAATGATTGATATTTTACGAGTTACAACGTTGTCTATATTTAAGAAAAAACATTATTTTTAACATTCGTAATTCTTTAAATGCTCCATTGATAAGATCTAAAGAAGTTTTTTTTTAAATATCTTCGTAAATATACATTTTATAACAAAAATGAACATGACCTTTTTTGTCAAGAATTTGATTTTCTACAAACTAGTTCCTATGATTTTTTCCTTTAATCTGCATATTTCATGAGATATTTAAAAAAAACCGCGATTGTATCGAAGAATGAACTTTGGTCGTCTGCGGCACATCTTCTATTTACTTAAAAAAAAAAAAAACCAAATTCCCCACGTATTTTTTCACTAAAAAAAGCTTTTTATGGAGCGCTTGAAAAAATTCAATTTTTAGCGACCACTCTAATATATATGTATATACATTTGAAAAAAATTATTATTTTTAAATTTTAAGAATTTCCACAATAATATTTTCATTAATTAAATACAAAATTTATTTATCTATTCTAATTGTCTATATTTATTTAAAAAATATTTATTTAAAATTGACATTTAAATTTATTATTTTTTTTTTATCTTCCCATTACCCGCATAATAAATTAAAGGAACAAAAAATTGTTTTTGAACTCCAAAATAAACAACTTAATTTCAACGGCTGAAAATTACGCAAGACTACGAAGAAATAATCAAATGAATTAAAATCAAAATCTCAATATTTAAAAAACGAAAAATTTCTATTGGAATAATCTGAATTTGCATATAAATAAATATATATAGATATATTTCTCAGTAAAGTAAAAAAAATTAGGTTCATTATTTAATAAAAACGCATTATGTAATTTTAAATTCATTATAGAACAAAAAAAAATATGAGAAATATAAGAAGTATATCAATCAGAGTGTGTCATGTCATATAATAAATTAATATATATAGGAATATACGATTAAGAGCGTAATTTAAACTATTGTTGCATAACAAAACGTCGATAACCCGTTGATCGATAAAGAATTTTTATAAATCATTAATGCATATTAATAATTTATTAACTACTAGTTCATTAACTATAAATGCATAATGAGTATTTAAATCAAGTACTGAAACTTCAAGTAATAAGTAATAACTAATTATTTATTACAGTATTTTTTTATTTCATTAATTGCGCAATGTTATTATTAATTTATTTACATACTTTGTTATACATAAACAGGAAAAACCTTTCATACTAAAGGAAAAATATTTCAACTATTGATTAAAAAAAAAAAAATTATAATCACACGATTGAAAACTATTTTTTATAACCAACGGCACTATAGCCTGCATATTAATTTATTTATTTAAATATTTCATTTTAATTAACTGACCGCTCTACTGAATTAAACTACAAACTAATTATTTATAATGATTTATAGTGGAAATAATAGACATCCGTCGACTTATTTTTTTTTTTTAATTATTCAAAAATATGTACAAAAAAAAAATTTCTTCGCGCTAGAAATATTTTGCATTATTAATTGAAGACAAAAATTTTCTTATGACCAGAAAAATTGTTTAGCGAAAGAATTTTATTCTCGCATCAAAAAATTTTTAGTTCAAATTTATAATGCAAAAAAATTTCTTGGAGTAAATAAAAATTTTTTACGAAAAGAAATTATTTTTTTCGTATTAATATAGATCTTCAAAAATCCTTTATATATTTTTCATATTTTTTTATAAGTGTGAATATAGCAGACCTCAGACAAATTCAAAATTATTAATAAATGCAATACTTAAATAATTGATAAAATAAAATTTTAAAAAAATGCGCTTTTGAAAAATTAAATTAATAAGTGCATTTTTTATAAATATTATTTTTTTAATTATTTATTTATAATTTTAAATTTGTCTGATGTCTGCTACATTCACACTTATTTTTTTAAATGATCCTGAAGTTAGTAAACAATTAAAAATTTTTGGATTTTTTTATCAACAATTTAATTTTTAAAAAAATTAAAAATATGCACATGTAGAAAATTTTAAAAACTGTAGGTGCAATTTTCTGAAATCTTTTTTTTTTTTTTTTAATTTATCGTTTAAAAAAAAAATCAAAAATTAGGTGGCTAATCCAATTCATGACAAGGTACCAATTATTGACTTTATTTATTTACTGAACTTCTATTTTCAGAAAATTAAAAATTATGTCTAATATACTTGTACGCTTAAGTAATCATCGATTAATTGTCTACATTAATTATAATCCTCGTTAAGAAACAGCTATCAATTTCCGGTTTTTATTTTTTTCAACAAATCAATTAAAAAAAAAAAAAAAAAAAAAAAAAAATGCACATGTAGAAAATCAAAAAAACTGTAAGTGCAATTTTTCAAAATATTTTTTTTTCTATAATTTATCTCTGAAAAAAATTCCAAAAATTATTAGACTTCAACTAACTATGATCCTAAAGTTAGCAGAGAATTAAAAATTTTCGGATTTTTTTTAACAATTAAATTTGAATTAAAAAAAAAAAACTGAAAATATGCACATGTAGAAAATTAAAGAAACTACAAGTGCAATTTTTCAAAATATTTTTTTTTCTATAATTTATTTCTGAAAAAAATTCTAAAAATGATTAGACGTTAATAAACTTCAGTATCATAATTAATTATGAAAAATAAATAAATAAACGATTAAAAAATAAAAATAACTTGAAAAATGTCTGTGACGACTGAAATAATAAATTATTTAAATAAATTAAGAACATAAATTAAGTGATAATTGATAGCATTGAATCAGTATTACTTGTATTCATTTAACAATAAAATTTCCAAACCAAATCGACCACGTGTTAATCTTAACAACATTAAAACTAATAATTAAAATAATAATAATAGCTAAGAGATAATTACTAACCATCAACTCTCGTCGACAAATAAATAATAAACACAAAGGCAATAATGCCAAGTGTGTTATTAATTTTTTTTCCCATTTTACTAAAAAAAATAATCAACTTGAACTTGAAGACTCGCAGTCCCACAATCTTGACATTTTATATATCACTTGTTTGTTTGTTTATTATTACGTTTTATTAATTAACAACATGGTGAGTTGATCAACTTGACAACTGGTTGATTATTCTTACAAAGAAAACTCATCAGCTGGTATTTAAACCAGTACCTTAAATCCACTTAGTTTTTTTTCTTTTTTTCACAATAATAAATAATAAAAATGTGTCCTGCTGATTATTTAATAGTTGATGATGATAAAAGTCAGTGGCGTATCCATGGGGAACTCGACATCTCGTTTCTTAGCCTCCGGTCGATGACCGTGAGACAGCATGCCGACACAATACAACACTTTTAGGCCCTTTTTTTCCTACTCCAGTTTTATAAATAATTATTACCGTCACAAACCCGCCGCCTGATCAATAAAATATTTTTTTACTCACAATCCTCAGCACTGAATAAAATTATCATTTTAAAAACCACAATAATTACGGCATTGTTGATTCACTTATTTTTAAAAAAAACATTTGGTATTCGGTGTACGTTTTTTTTCTTTTTTTTTTTCATACACATGCGGCCATTTTCTGCGATAGGCCACAGCCTAGAGCTCGCAATAAATTTGCGAATCAGCGGTACGGAGGAACATCGCCGGTGCTAAAAAACACTTTTTATTAAAATAATTATTTCCCAATTGTTGATTATTGTTTTTTTTTTTTTTAATTAATTACGATAAGTTAACCAGCATGTTGGTGATTGTTCGGTGATAATTTAAAAGCCTGAGGTTAAAAATACATCACTGGATTTATATTATTTTATTTAACAAGTCACGAGTAGTCACTAATGTGTGTACCTGCTGATCACTACTGATGCACTACCGATGATTTGTCACTGAGCGCCATGACACTAGCTGTGTCAGGTGGTGATAAAAAATATATATGTTTTATCATAGTTTTTTATTTACATAACTCGGATATTTATCAGCCATTTATTTATATATTCATAATCGTGATATGTAATTTATGTTAGACACTTTTTTAACTTTATTATCATTATCATTCTGTTTTTTTAGTTGCTAATTTACAAGTGACATGAGAGAACTCATGAGCGATTGTGGTGCCGCATATAATTCAAATGCGGAGCGGGAAAAAAAAATATTTTTGGACTTACATGCAAAATCTATGATACTTAAATTAGCTGACGTCTAATAAATTATTGGATTTTTAAAAAATGATAAATTATGAGTATGAATGTAGCAAACATCAGAGAAATTTAAAATTAATAATAAATAGAGTAATTAATAAAACAAAATTTTTAAAAACTGCGCATTTAAAAAATTTGACAATTGATTAGTGCGTTTTTTATAAATATTATTTTTTTAATTATTTAAAGTGCATTCCGAAGTTATTTTTATTACTTACGCGGTAAATTTAAATATTTGAAAAATAAATTATTAGAAATTGGAGAAAACTAAAAATCGTACGTCAAAATAAAATGGCGGCAGAATATGATAGAAAAATATTTAAAAAATTAAAAAAAAAAAACACGCAAGTGTTTAAACAAACCTTGGTGGGGAAATAATATGCAGAAGGGTGTCCTAATACACTTGGAGATTTGAATTAAATTGCTCCAAGTGTATTGCAGCTAAAAAAACGTCACTTAACTGCTATTTCCCACCGGACGATGCTAGATGATTTTGCTCAGAAACTTGGAAATTATCAGCATCAATAATTCGCAACACTTTACACGAGCACTGAACACTTAACGACACCACAGACACTTTGCACAATTTAAATTATACAAACACTGCACATTTGAATTAAACAATTACTATGAGCAATAAATTTTATGGATAATTCCGCGAATTAACTGCAATACTGTGTTTCTATGCAATACTGTGTTTCTATTTAAACGTAAAGAAGGATCTGGACTACTACTGTCATTGTCGATGATACTGACTGTCGCTATTGGACCGCCAGTTGATACAAAGCAATCGATTTTGCAATTCATTCTCCCACCCCCACTTTAGCAAAACTTTGAACTTTGATTACACTGACACGCAGTAGCGCTACTTGGCGCGAAATTTTAAAATTGAAATTTAATAATTTTATTAAAATTTATTTGTCTCACTAATTATATTAATTAGACTAAAAAGTATACTCCAAATTTCTTATTTTCATCAATAATTTATTAGTTATTCTTATTACTTGCGCGGTAAATTTAAATATTCGAAAAATAACTTATTAGAAATGGGAGAAAAATTTAAAATATTTAAAAAAAAAAATACTCAAGTGTTTCGTGCAAAATCATGCTGCTACTACGCTGCACTTGCACGGTCAGCTGCTAAGCTGCAGAGCATTTCGGAATGCACTCTTTCTCTACTTATTTATAATTTTAAATTTGTCTGATATCTGCTACATTCACACTCGTTAAATTATAAAAAAAATATTTTAAAAAATTGCACCTGTAGTTTTTTAACTTTCCTACATGTACATTTTTTTTTTTTTTTAAATTGAATTGTTGAAAAAAAATTTGAAAATCGTTAATTGTTTGGTAACTTCAAGATCATGTAAAATCTCCATATCGAATCCTATTCTGGTCAGTGTAGATTTCACCCAAATACTTTTCCATGAAACAAAAAATTGCCGAATCATATACAGCAAAAGTGGCAGAATCCTGAAGTCAAAAAATGCAAATTTTTCTATTCGCTGAAACGATAATTCGTCCAAGTAAAATTTTATTCAATTGAAAAGGAGTAAAAATTAAAAAACGCTGAAATTATTAAGAGCGAAATTTACAATTAATCAAAATTATAAAAAATAGACATAGAAATAGAAATAGAATTATATAAAACTTATTTGTCTGATGATCAAAATTACGAATAAAAAATTAAAATCCGCGATGGCCGAGTAGTTGATTAAGGCGTCAAGACAGTGAATTGTTCTCGCGTAGTATTCCTAAAACTTTGTCGCGATTTGGAGTCGATTTCAAGTTAAATTGATTTGAAATCGTATGGCAAACTCGAATTAGTTTTAAAATTTATTCTAGCATATAAAAATATTATTTTTTTTAAACTCCCTCTGAGCATCATAGGAAAATGCTAAAAGAAGTATGAATTTTAAATAACAGATTGCAGTCTATAGGCAATCGCGAAAAAAAAACAGTGGTTACATTTAAAATTTAAATAAATTAAGAAGGAATAGTTGACAGAAATTGGTTTTCTATAAAACATTAAAGTAAAAAATACATCAATGATTTCATAAATTTATAAAAATATTTTCTTTATGCATTATTATCATAACCGACGATAAATTCACATTACAAAAATGTAACAAAAGTGTAGGAATAATAGCAACGGTTGTGATAATTTATTAAATAAATTTTAGTACACTTATAAAAATGATAAAAACATATATAAATATACTAGGAAATCGCTTTAAGTATTGCTTTATGATAGACTATCGTCGTCAATAGTTAACTAATAAAAAATGCACTTAAATGCAATTTCTACTTAAAATTAATTAGTTATAAAAGATTTACATCTGTATTGAGCTGCCCCAAGTCCTTGAAACGGCAATTCGTGACACACGTTTACCAATTGTTTGGACATTAAAACCAATCTTTTGTAATTTTTCATGGTCTAGAATTTTACGACCATCGAATATGTACGCCGGCTTGGTCATTTCTGCGTAGATACGTTCGAAATCCAGTTCCTGGGAATAAATGAATGTTAGCCAATAAAAGAATACGTTTTTCTATACTTGATGAGGTGTACTTACAATAAATTCATCCCATTCTGTACATACGACAATGGCATGAGTATTCTTGGTAGCACTGTATGCATTGCCAAAAACATTAACACGATTTTTAAGGTCATCAATATTTACAGCTGATAAATTATCAATTATCTGAGTTTCTTCTACCTGTAGAACCATAAAAACAAAATTTATAAAGATATATGTTTTGTATTCTAACCTTGTTGAAAGTTTAATAATTACAAATTAAGTAAATAAAATACCTTGGGATCGTAAATGTGAAGAACGGCCCCTTCATCAAGTAGGTTATTGGCCACAGCGATAGCAGGACTTTCTCTAGTGTCTCCAGTATTTTTTTTAAATGCGAACCCTAGTATCGCGATATGTTTATCTGTGACAGTATTGAAAAGACTCTCAATGATTTTGTTCGAGAATCTAGACTTCTGGTACTCGTTCATATTAATCACTTGTTGCCAATAAGCAGCAACTTCTGGTAAATTGAGGCACTCGCATATGTATACAAGATTGAGTAGATCTTTTTGGAAGCAAGAGCCACCAAAACCCACTGAGGCTCGAAGAAAGTTGGAACCAATTCGCGAGTCCAAACCAACGGCTTTCGCCACTTCAGATACATCAGCTCCAGTACCTTCACACACAGCAGACAGTGAATTGATACTGGATATTCGCTGAGCTAAAAATGCATTAGCCGCCAGCTTAGACAGTTCGGAGCTCCACGTGTTGGTGGTAAAGATTTTATCACGTGGAATCCAGTGCTCGTATATATTACAGAGCTCATCAATAGCTTCACGTCCCTTCGAAGAATCTTCACCTCCAATTAAGACACGATCTGGATTCACTAAATTATCAATTGCTGTTCCTTCAGCTAAAAACTCGGGATTTGAAAGTATCTACAACGACAATAAATAAATTAATGATAAGCTTAGCAATTATTATTTTTATTAACAATAAACTAAACAAAATAACAAGCAGTACTTGATAGGAAACCCGTGGCTTATGATTAGCTTGTAAAATATTCATAATACTTTTAGCAGCTTTAACAGGCACCGTGCTTTTTTCTACAATAATTGTATGATCAGTCGCGTCCTTAGCTATCATTCTCGCTGTATTTTCAACGTACTTCAAATCAGCGGCACGGCCTTTACCATTCCCAAATGTCTTGGTCGGTGTATTTACAGATATAAAAATTAAATCAGCTTCCTGTATCGCAGCTTCAATGTCCGTTGAGAAGAATAAATTTTTTCCTCGGCATTTTTTCACCACTTCATCCAGACCCGGTTCATAAATCGGCAGTTTCTCCGAGTTCCACTGAGCTATCTTCTCTTTGCTTTTATCAACAACCGTCACACGGATATCAGGACACTTTAATGCTATTACACTACATGTTGGTCCACCTACATACCCAGCACCAATGCCGCAAATTTTTTTTATTGTCATTTTTATGTCTGAAACATCAAAATCATTATCAAATATCTCCAATAAATAAATTTCCAATTAAAATCACTAGAAAAAAAATTAACATTTAAATAAAATAAAATTATTAAAATAATTATATACTTAC
This sequence comes from Microplitis demolitor, assembly GCF_026212275.2. Lineage (NCBI taxonomy): Eukaryota > Metazoa > Arthropoda > Insecta > Hymenoptera > Braconidae > Microplitis > Microplitis demolitor. The sequence goes on from NC_068545.1 coordinate 5,635,287, forward strand.
TCAAATCAGATCCAACGTCGTTTTAAAATTTTTTTATCAGTCAAGTCGGCTGATAAATTACTAATGTCTCCATCTGACAGTACTCAATTATTTATATCATTAAATGTTTATACATAAACAAATAATGAAAGTAAGTAATGTCAGTTAAAGTTTTCTTTTCATTGATAATTTTAATTATTTCCAAATGATTTATTACGTTCATCATTTGTACCCAACCACCTTGATAGCCAGTTGAGCTCAACCAACAGTCAAATTGCGCATAAATTTGACGTAAATTCAAAACTGCTATTTGACGTCTGTGGGACATCAAAGTTTGAGACGCAAAAAACGACGTCAATAAATGACGTCAACAAGACCTCAACTAGAGAGAAATAAGACGGTAAAATCGAATCTAAACAATTTAGGTCAATTTGAGCTATTACTGCAGTCAAATTTTGCTGCTCAATTTTTGACGTCTCGAGTACGTCAAATAGAAGCTTTAATCTGACGTCAAATTTACGCGCAATTTGACTAGTGGTTGAGCTCAACTGGCTATCGGGGTCAATTCAAGAATCAAAAAGCAAAAAATATCTCTCTAGTTGAGGTCTTGTTGACGTCGTTTTTTGCGTCTCAAATTTTTATGTCCCGCAGACGTCAAATAGCAGCTTTAAACTTACGTCACATTTATGTGAAACTAGACGTCAAAGAGAGCTCAAAAGTTGACATTGAAATTTTTTATGTGTACCGTACGTCACTGAGGCGGCAGAAGTTTCAGCTCAAAAATTGCGCTGAAACTCTGGTTATCTGGGCAATTGGACAAACTTTTGTTTATTCTGACGGCGTTGGAAATTGGAGTAAATAAAATACTTGTCTAGGATACAAATCCACATTTGCAAAGAAAAACGGCACATGGTCATACTTTATCTGTCAACAATAATAAAACTGGCATATGTGACCTGATTCCTGAACACTTGATTTTATTACTTTTTAAAATTAAAAGCAAATAAAAATACACTACTTGGAACGTCAACTGATGCAAGTTTGTAGTGCAAAAAGAACAAACAAAACAGCAATCTCGAAGGTTGCTTTAAAAAAAAAAAAGCAAAAATTTTCAAGTTTTCCTTACATTAATTTTTATTTGTACATACATTTCATTGCATAAATCATTGATATCAATATTTATTTTTTTGTAATTGCTTAAGTAATCAGATACTGGTCAGCAAACTTTATTGAAATATTTATTTTATTTTTTTTGTTATTATTGTTTTGACAACCGGAGATCACATCAGCTGGAAATGACATTCCCAGGCGACATTTTTTTGTCACGTCACGAGTCTCGAGGTCATTTCTGAAAATTCGAACGCCAAATGATCGGGATTTGAGAAATTTAAATTCCGTAAATTTTCACAATTCAAAATTCAAATGAAAGTTTATGAGTGTGAATGTAGCATTGATGAAAATCCAATCAACAGTCTTTACGATACAGGATCAGTTATGGTTCTGGTTTGTGATAACTGCTAGTCCACCACTACTTCTATCAGTGCTATGAGTCTTGCTAGGAGCTATAAAAATTTCAATTGAAAAATGTTAAGATAATTGACTACTATTTGTAATTTACTTTTTGATGACACTTGTGTCAAGTCTTTGAACACAGACATAAATTTCTGATAGCTTTGTAAACATTCTGATGTCTTATTGATATTTCAAAAATCAGCTTAAAAACTGATGTCTTATAGGCGTCACAAAGTCAAGTGCTACTTGGGTACAATAAAAATTTAAAAATGCGTATTTATAATGGGAAAATCAGTACGCGCATTTTTTCAATTTCATTATTTTAATTTATTTATTGAAAATTTATAAATAGTTATACGTCTACTTCATTTACACTCATCAAATTATTATTTAACTCAATATCTATTGTGTGAATTTATTTTTATTAAAATTTACTCCATAAAATTTTAATGAGTTTAAATGTAGCAGACACACGACAATTTTTGAATTACATATAAAAAAAAATTAAATAATTGAAATAATAAAATTTTAAAAAATGCGTTTACTGAATTTTAAATCATGTAAACATGCATTTTTTTATTTTCATTTTATAAACATTTTAATTAATTATTTCAAAAATTTTTAAAATTGTCAGATGTCCGCTAACTTTACTATCATAAAATTTAAACAGAAGTAATTTTTAAACTTCTTTTTAGAATAGAAATCTACATTTCAAATTGATGAGCAGACAATTAACAATTTTTTAATTTTTTTTTCAACAATTCAATTAAAAAAAAAAACCAAAAAAAAATGCATATATAGAAAATTAAAAAAACTATAAGTGCAATTTTTTCAAATTTTATTTTGTTTTATAATTTATCATTTAAAAAAAAATTCAAAAACTGTTATACGTCAGCTAACTTCAGTATCATTACATTCACACTCATTTGAAATTGTAAATTTCAAATTACCCGCGTCACGGCGTAAATCAATCGCGCCTTCCACACTCTAGTAATCATTGTTATCGGTAAAGTATTCGAGTATACTTCTGTATGCAATAGTATAAACTATTAATATCAACTATCACTTTTATTATATTACCATTAGTCTAGCAACCAGCATTGAGTGAACAATTCCTGGTTGGTCTCTTTCTTTTTAAAACACTCGTCCCATTAATTGGAATTATTTATGAATCAATAAATTTGTGATCGTGCATTTGCAGTAGTTAATTAATAATTTATCGTGTTCATAAATAACTCATCTCGAATTATTTATATATATTTTTTTAACATTAATTTTAAACTTCACTATAAGTAGTCGAATCAAAAAAATTTCTTATTGGACTACAATCAGAACTTGATTGAACTTAATTTGCACTAGTGGTTATTTATAAAGAGCTAAAATTTATGAAGTGTCTGTGATAAAATACAGGTAAAATTGAACTGTAATTCGAAAAATATTATTTTTGAAATACCAGAATTTAAAATCATATCAAATAATTAGTTGGCGCATTCATTGTTATAAATTATCGGGTACTATCAGTTGGAGACATTAGTAATTTATCAGCCGACTTAACTGATAAAAAAATTTTAAACCAAGTTGGATCTGACCTGACTAAGTATATAATTATTTGAATAATTTTATTTTATTTAAATGTAAATTTTTTTTCTAGTGATTTTAATTGGAAATTTATTTATTGGAGATATTTGATAATGATTTTGATGTTTCAGACATAAAAATGACAATAAAAAAAATTTGCGGCATTGGTGCTGGGTATGTAGGTGGACCAACATGTAGTGTAATAGCATTAAAGTGTCCGGATATCCGTGTGACGGTTGTTGATAAGAGCAAAGAGAAAATAGCTCAGTGGAACTCGGAGAAACTGCCGATTTATGAACCGGGTCTGGATGAAGTGGTCAAAAAATGCCGAGGAAAAAATTTATTTTTCTCAACGGACATTGAAGCTGCGATACAGGAGGCTGATTTAATTTTTATATCTGTAAATACACCGACCAAGACATTTGGGAATGGTAAAGGTCGTGCCGCTGATTTGAAGTACGTTGAAAACACAGCGAGAATGATTGCTGAGGTGGCAACTGATGATAAAATTGTCGTTGAAAAAAGTACGGTGCCTGTGAGAGCTGCTGAAAGTATTATGAATATTTTACGAGCTAATCATAAACCAGGGGTTTCTTATCAGGTATTGCTTGTTTTTTTATTTAGTTTATTGTTAATAAAAATAATAATTGCTAAACTTATCATTAATTTATTTATTGTCGTTGTAGATACTTTCAAATCCCGAGTTTTTAGCTGAAGGAACAGCAATTGACAATTTAGTGAATCCAGATCGTGTCTTAATTGGAGGTGAAGATTCTCCGAAGGGACGTGAAGCTATTGAAAAACTCTGTAATATATACGAGCACTGGATTCCACGTGATAAAATCTTTACCACCAACACGTGGAGCTCCGAACTGTCTAAGCTGGCGGCTAATGCATTTTTGGCTCAGCGAATATCCAGTATCAATTCGCTGTCGGCTGTATGTGAAGCTACTGGAGCTGATGTGTCCGAAGTAGCGAGAGCCGTTGGTTTGGACTCGCGAATTGGTTCCAAATTCCTTCAAGCCTCAGTGGGTTTCGGTGGCTCTTGCTTCCAAAAAGATCTACTCAATCTTGTATACATATGCGAGTGCCTCAATTTACCAGAAGTTGCTGCTTATTGGCAACAAGTAATTGATATGAACGAGTACCAAAAGTCTAGATTCTCGAACAAGATCATTGAGAGTCTTTTTAATACTGTCACAGATAAGCACATCGCGATGCTGGGGTTCGCATTTAAAAAAAATACTGGAGACACTAGAGAAAGTCCTGCTATCGCTGTGGCCAAGAATCTACTTGATGAAGGGGCCATTCTTCACATTTACGATCCCAAGGTATTTTATTTACTTAATTTGTAATTATTAAACTTTCAACAAGGTTAGAATACAAAACATATATCTTAATAAATTTTGTTTTTATGGTTCCACAGGTTGAAGAAACTCAAATAATTGATAATTTATCAGCTGTAGATATCGATGATATTAAAAATCGCGTTAATATTTTTGACAATGCATACAGTGCTACCAAGAACACTCATGCCATTGTCGTATGTACAGAATGGGATGAATTTATTGTAAGTACACCTCATCAAGTGTAGAAAAACGTATTCTTTTATTGGCTAACATTCATTTATTCCCAGGAACTGGATTTTGAACGTATCTACGCAGAAATGACCAAGCCGGCGTACATATTCGATGGTCGTAAAATTTTAGATCATGAAAAATTACAAAAGATTGGTTTCAATGTCCAAACAATTGGTAAACGTGTGTCACGAATCGCCGTTTCAAGAACTTGGGGCAGCCCAACACAGATGTGAATTTTTTTACAACTAATGTATTTCAAGTATTAATCGCATTTAATTGCAGTACTTATTCGTGAACTAATACTGACGACAGTGATTAAAAAGCAATATTTAATGCAATTTTGCACCAGTATTTGAATTTTGATGTATATTTCTGTTATTTTTATCAGTATGTTAATCTTCAATGAACTCATTATTATCATTGTTATTATTAAACATTTGTAATATTTTTATAATATAAATTTATCAATTGGTATTAAATAAACAATCAAATATATTTTTAATTCATATACATTTTTTTTATTTAAATTTCATTAGAGCTGTGTCTCATATTACTGCCGGAATCACTGGCGTCAAAATTTGAAATAAAATTTTTCTTTTTATCTAAACAAATTTTCAAAATAAATTAAGAATTTCTTACTTTATTTTATAAAATTATCTTAGCGGGAAACGTGTTTTCAAAATGGCCGCCTAGAGCGCGCCACTTTCTGGCGCAGGAATTTACATATTTTTCTTTGCTCTCTTTATCTCTGTCTTCGTTAAAAATTAGTAACACCAACAACCCGGCATAAATCTTAAAATTTAGACACAAAAGTGTTTTATTGGTTATGATTTCATTACCGTATGTTTATAATGTATTAATAATTAAATAAACAAATAAATGAATGATGATTGTCGAGTGAATTATTGTTAATTAAATGACCGCTCACTTGTTGAGGATACATTGAATTTATAAATTAAGCAATGAAGCTTTTAAAACCAAACTGGGTGTCTCACGATGGTATTTTTTTAAAAATTAATTTGTCTATAATTCAAATAAATAAATTTAATTATAAAAACTATTTTTACTCCAGATTATCCTATTTTTTCCGTGGATATTCATCCTGATGGCAAGAGATTTGCTACCGGAGGCCAAGGTATTTTTTTTTATCTCTTACAGTAGCTTTCTATTGTAAATAAATGAATTAATAAAATTAAAATTAACAAGGCGGCGATTCTGGGCGAGTTGTAATCTGGAATATGGAGCCAGTGATCAACGAAGCGGCAGAACTGGATCAAAATGTCCCGAAAATGCTTTGTCAACTGGACAACCACTTGGGTAATTATTTCTTAACCTTCCACATGAGTAATAATCCATAAAATAAATAAATAATAAAATTTTAGCCTGTGTCAATTGCGTAAGATGGAGTGCGGGCGGTCTTTTAGCCTCCGGAGGCGACGACAAAGTGATAATGATCTGGAGATTAGCCGGCAGTGGTGGAGGAAGTTCGATATTCGGTGGTAAAGCCAGTGTCGAAAACTGGCGATGCATAGCAACACTAAGATGCCATGAAGGAGACGTGCTGGACCTAGCCTGGGCGCCGCACAATCCCTGGCTAGCATCTGCGTCCGTGGATAACAGTATCATCGTTTGGGACACTTCTAAATTCCCGGCTATCGTGGCTATACTCAAAGGTCACACGGGACTGGTCAAAGGAGTGACGTGGGATCCCGTTGGTAAATATTTGGCCTCACAGTCTGACGATAAGACTTTGAGAGTTTGGAGAACAACAGATTGGAGTGAAGCGACATTGATATCTGATCCTTTTGATGAATGTGGTGGTACAACTCACGTTTTAAGATTATCATGGAGTCCAGATGGACAACATTTAGTATCAGCTCATGCTATGAATGGTGGCGGACCTACTGCTCAAATAATAGAACGTGACGGTTGGACGCATGATAAAGATTTCGTTGGTCATCGAAAAGCTGTTACATGTGTCGTAGGTTTTAATTAATTTAATAATCAAAATTCTAAAAAATTATCACATCTTTGATTATTTATTTTAATTTACAGAGATTTAATAATAATATATTCCATAAAAAACAAGGAGGTTCATCAAAATCACGGGAATATTGTTGTCTGGCGATTGGATCACGAGATCGTTCGCTCTCGGTATGGCTGACGTCATTAAAAAGACCTTTGCTTGTAATAAATGAATTATTCACACACTCCGTACTCGATGCCAGTTGGTCTCCATGTGGTTTGAGATTAGCCGCTTGCTCTTGGGACGGTACCGTAGCTTTTATGGAATTCACCCAACAGGAATTGGGTCGACCGCTAGATCCTGCTGAGCAGGTTAATATTTTTTATTCAGCTTAGTATTCGCACATATTAATACTTAATAAGTATTTATATTTATATTTATATTTATATTTTTTTTATTACAGTGCAGCCTCCATGAACGCATGTACGGTAAATCGTTGGTCCAAGGAGGTTTTACCGTAATGGAGGCGCCGGTTTTACTGAACCTAAAGCCTCCAGCACCGGTTGCTCAAACACCACCCGCTACTCAACCAGTCTCTAATGGTTTTGGATCGACAGCTTCATCATCACCTTCGCCTATAAAAGCTCCTATCAATAAACAAATCGAGACGAGAACTTCCGATGGCCGGAGACGTATCACTCCTATGTTTATTCCCCCACCACCAGATACAATGTAAATATTTTATCAATGGGTTTCGGTGATCGGGATTAATAATTTATGATTATGACTTATTATTTTAGGAATACTATCGGAAGTACTGACGCAACGGTAGCATTAAAAAATACTCCAACATTTACAAGTACATCACAGACTAAAAGTACAATCGTTATAGAAAAACGTGACGACGTTGTCACGCCTAATGTCACTACGATAACTAATATGGCGACGCCATCAACATCAGCACCAGGACTTACGTTAAAGCGTCGCGAACAAACTGCTCCTCGGCAACATCACCATCATCATCACTCGCATAGTCGCAAACCTCGATTGGTGTCCGAAAAACAAGGTGGCCATGTGTTCCCACCATTGAAACCTATGGGTCCATTGTCTCATCAAGCCGCTCACTATGCGGTAACGGTAACAAATAATCAACATCTTGCTCATCTACAAGTTTTTCGAGGCACGGATTCGGAACCGACGTGGAGCCTTTACTTGGGGTACAGTGCAGTCGCTTTGGCTGCGTCCGCTGCTGTTATTGCTGTGGGACTAGAGGACGGAAGTATTCATACCTTTGATCCGACGAAGGGGTCACGGCCTGCGCCACCTTTGGCTCCTCCAGCTCCACTCGCAAAACTCTATGCTGTGGGTAATGCAGTGATGGTGATTTCCTGCTGCGGAGCTGTGCGTGTTTGGGAAATCGGTAGCACCTCGAGATTAATTGTCTCTACTTCTGCTAGTCATTTAGCAGCTTTTGGCGGCTCGTTATTGTCTTGTACTCTGTATAATGGAATGCCACATCTAGGATTTACAAATGCGCGAGCGTATATTTATAATAAAGAAATGGGTAAATTATAATTATTTAAATTTTGTAATTTATTTATTTATATAATTAATTAAAAATGTTTTTTTTTTAGGAACGTGGTTATTAGTTGGAGATAGTCATGATCCAGTTTGGCGTTGGTCAGCGCAAAGCGCGTCAACATTAGCTGGTGGTAGAACACCACGTGGCCCATTGTCATCATTACAAGAAGGATTAAACAGAACTGCGGGTGGTATTATGCCTAGTCCTAGACCGCCACACAATGGCTCCAGTGTTGTTTCATATTTAGAACAGCAATTACTAGCATCAAAAGCTCTTGGTAGTCAACAGGAATATATTCATTGGTTTATGGCTTTAATTACTTTCCTATTAACTCAAGGTAAAAATAAATTCATATCTAGTAGGGGTGTGCTAATATTTCGAACTTACAAATTATTCGGATCGAATCAATCGACTCAGTCGTAATATTCTGATTGAAATCCGATTGGGATCCGATTGAGCTTAATCGGTTTCAATCAGAATCCTGAACCAGGGTGATTCGAACTATGAATGAATCGAAATGTCAAATTCCTCGAATTATTCGCAAGTTTTTAAACTATTCGAAAATTTAAAAATAATTCAAAAATTCTCTTTACAACGACTTAAAATTGTAATACTTTTTCAAATAATTCAAATTTTTGTCAAAGGTAAATAGAGCTTAAAAACGAATCTACGAAAAAATTACTTTTGGTAACTTTGAAAATTGAGCTCTCTATTAAATAAAAATTTAATATTCGAAAATTGACCAGAATTTTCTCGATTCGAAACGAGTAATTTGAAAAGTTACAAACAATTCCCAAACTTCCTATAGTTCTAAAATTGACAAATAATTTGACTTCCGAAAAGTTACAAATAATTCGACAAATTCCGAACTATTTTAAACTTTTCGAATAATTCGAAGATTCGAATTTCGAACCTGATTTGCACACTCCTAACATCTAATAATAGTAATCATTTATATGATTCATTATTTAATTAATTAAAATTTGATAATCAGACGGACTAGAAAAAAGATTAAGAATAATGCTCGATGATCTTATGGGGCCAAGTCACAGCACGGCAGCTAAAAGTACATGGGACCCATCAATTCTTGGTATTAAAAAGCACAAGCTACTGGCGGATGCTTTGGGAGTAATTGGCGGACACTTACGATGGCAGAGATTATATCTTGAGTATTCAGAACAATTAGCAGCGTTCAAAAATTAACAAAATAAATAATAAATCAATTAATTAATTAAAAAGTAAACTATTACTAAAACTAAAACGTAATTAAATCTAAAAAGTCTACAGTGATATTTTTAACTAAGATTACATCAAAGCAATTTATATTTTTATCGTGAATGTAAGTAAAAAAAAAAGAAGAAAAGTAACAGATAAAGAAAAGAAATTTATATAGACAATTATGAATTTACTGTATGAAATTTTTTGATATTGATAATAATAAGTTAAATAATTTATTTTCCAAGGAATTTATCACAATTGATAATAATTTATCCAATTATTCTTCCATCTCTTCCATCCAATGAACTTCCAAAAACTAAATTAAATTAAATTCAAATAAATTTTAGATTATATTCAGAGTTAGTGCTCCACACATTTTTAAATTTTAATAATCTCTATGAATCAAGAGACACGGTAGTATCTCGCGCCAAGTACACGTTTAAACACACATATATGTGTAAAGTGTCATAGCGAGCCTACCATGTCTCTCCCGTAGACCAAACGGAATTAACTCCAATTATTAATTAGTCCAGAGAGAATTCCAAATTTTATCCTGCCCTAGTCATATCTCTACCATCATAACTCATAGTACTAATTTTTGGTACTAGGTCCTGTTAAAACCACTAACACCAATAATATGACGAATCAGAATTACGGTGATGACTGTCATCTACTGTGGTTTTCGGCAATGGGAAGAATTACGGTATTTCATAGTAAGTTGCTGTCTTCTACGGTAAAAGTACTGTAATTTAACGTGAAAAGCCTAAAGTTGACAGAAATTTGACGAAAAGTTCGAGGAAACTTTTGTAAAGTAAACTTTTACTAACAAACTGTGCTATTAAGGCTGTTTTTTTTATGATACTCAAGTTAGCCGACATCTGATAATTTTTGAAATTCTTTAAAAAACATAAATTATGTAAAAAAAAAAAATTTCACAAAATTGCACTTATAGCTTTTTTTAATTTTCTATATGCGCATATTTTTAGTTTTTTTTGTGATTGATTTGTAGGGAAAAAAAATCTGAAATTTGTTAATTGTCTGCAAACTTGACAATCATGGTTTTCTATAGAATTTCTATGGATTTTCTTAGACGGCGATCTTAGTTAAAACTACGACCTTGATGGGTGAAAGAATCCCAGCACATTGATAGTATGGATTTTCGTACACGGTGATAAGTCCTGATTTCCTAAAGAAATTCTATAAAAATCCTTAGAAATTCTTGAATTTACCACTTTCTCTTTGATTTAAAATTTACGCTCAATACGGAAGAAAGTCAATCTATCTTTGGGATCTCGGTGATTGATTATTTGAATCATCGGAAATCTGTTAAATGGGAATCTAACTATTTAGGATTTGAATCAACAATACATCCGTGTAATAGACATCCACTTAAATTTTTTCACTACTCGCTTTTAAAACAAATGTGCGCACCTACATCTGCGCACGCACCAAAATTTCTTCTTTTCAAATAACGCGACCGTTACACTGCCTACAGTGCTGCCACCACAAAATTTAAACTTGCGCATGCGCAGAGTATATTTTTTTAGGAAGAGAAGTAATAACGGTGGGAACAAAAGCCCAATCTCATTCTGGGACAAGTTGTCCCGCACAATATGAAGATGAAGAAAGATCCAGCATAACAGAATCAAAATTATCGAGTACTGTTAAAATATGAATTAATGTCATCCCTAAAACCAAAATGTCTAATTTAAAAATCTTTATGTATGTCTAGATAAAAATATTAACAAAAGGGTTAAGTTTGAAGGTAAAGTATTTCATTTACTCAATGATTTTTATTTATCTGATACTGAAGTTAGCCACCGACTAATAATTTTTGAATTTCGTTTTAAACAATAAGTTATAAAAAAAAATATTTTAAAAAATTTCACCCATAGTTTTTTGAATTTTCTACATGTGCATATTTTTATCTTCTTTTTTTTTTTTTTAAATTAAATGGTTCAAAAAAAATTTTTAAATTGTTCATTGTCTGCTATAGGATCATATTTTTATATATTGTATATATTACTGTTAAAAAGTATCATCAGTTCGCCGTCATGAGTGTGAATATAGTGAATATAGCAGACGTGAGACAATTTATGTTTCAATTAATTTAAATAATTAAATTTAAATAAATGCATATACGGATTTTGCATTTATCTAAATATGCATTTTTGAATTTTTACTCTACTTACATTTTTTTAATTTATTCTAAAATTTAAAAATTAACAATTGTCTATTACATTCATACTCATTCTGCCGTCATATATTTGTTCATATAACTAAAAAAAATTCGCGCCCCACTTTTGCGTAAATGCAAAATTTTATCTTTCGACTCTGTTAATTTCCATTTGTCATTAAATTAAAAGTAAATAATTTAATTGTTTGCATATAAAATAAAATAAAATTAAACAATCAAATTTTTTTTTTATAAGCTCTGATTATTTTTTAATATATAAAAATATATAATGAAGCTTGTGAATTTTATTGATAGCGAAATTACAAATTAAAATGAATAATTATCAATTATAATAATAATTACCTCGTTCATAATTAAATTAATCTGAATCATTTTGAAGGTACACTTAACAATTATATTATTAATTTTTATTATTAATCATAAATAATTGATAAATTATTTATGCAGTAATATTTCGAATAATAGCACCATCGATATATTAATAAATACATAAAATAACATATATTTTTTTTTGATTGTTTACTTTTTAATAAATCATTGATAATTGAAATAAAATATTAACAATCACAAACATTTAAGTAATAAATTAAATACATAAGTTTTGAGTCTGGTCTCCTTGATAATAAGGAGTTTCGTAAAGTAAACAATTAATTCTCTATAATTATGTACAAAATATTTATCCGGCACTTAATATTTATTATATTTAAATTTAAATTTTATAGGAATTTTATTAAGGCGACTTAATTTAAAATTTTAAATTTTAAATAATAAATTATTAATTATGTTATAAATAATTAATAATTTAATTACAGAGGTGGAGGACCATTGGGATATTCGACAACTGGATTAAATGTCCTGGCAATGTTGTTTGAGAGCATACAGCTGTAGTCATCCTCAGCTGTAGGCACCAGAGAAGCAACACCGAGTAATAATAACATCAATGCTTGAATTGGTAAGGAAGCTCTTAATACACGACCTAAGAAACGGTATCCACGCACTAATACCGTTCGATCTCTTTCGTCACCACTGAAACAGATGTATCAATAACATATATTAATTATAATAATTATATCAGTATTTTTTAAAATAATAACACAATCCCTGATTAAGAAAAAGATTTTTTTAAATTTCAATATTTTTTAATCTTTTTGAACTCTCAATAAAAATTAATAAGTTTCAAAGGCAGATTTTCAAACCGGGTTTTAATTTATATTAGTATGTCTATATATTGATTTGACTGATTCAAACAATCGACTATTTTTTTTTTTTCAAGCACACACTCAAAAGTTTCAGTCGGATAAAAGGAGACGTCTGTTTGAATTTGAACCCTTATTTAGTACTAAGTACTCCCTGATTACGGGTTTCTATTTCCCATTTAAATAACATGGGAAAAAAAAACTTAAGCTTGGAATTTTATATCTCAGTATGATGTATCGTACAAAAAAAGTCCGGGATACTTATGCTTTTTTGATAAATTCATCTGTTCAAAAGTTATTTAAGCTTGAAGTCAAATTTATAGTAAATTTCGAGATCTTTTTACTTTCCCAGCGAAACTATCAGACTTATCACAAAATGTCATAGAATCATTTTTGTCGACAATTTTATTCCCTACAAATTATTTCTGATAAAGTTTTTTAAAATTCTGCATAACTTTTTAGTTATTTCCATTTTAATGTCAAGCTTTTAAAAAAAATAGTGTTCTGACCGATTTCAAGATCTTTGCATTAAATGAATAGACATCTAAGTACAAAAAATTAATAGTCATAAAGTTAAAACAGTTGATAAAGTCCCGAAAAGGAAACGTTGTATAATAATTGTTAATGAACATTAAATAACCACGATGATCTCGTTCGATTACCCGTGAGTCATTTGCTGATGTTAAAGAATAGACATGAACCAACATAATCTAAAATTGAGCACTTCCGAATCATTCTAAATCCCTCCATGAATTGAACTTTTACAATTATTCAGCGATTAAAAGTTTTTCAAAAGTATTCAAAAACTTTAATGATTTCAAATTTCCCAAATTTTGCTATAAAATGAGATCCAGCTATTACTTGGTGATTTAAAAGTATTCAAAAGTATTCAAAAAAATATAGTATTTTTGAATTTCTCTAAATCTCTCCATGAATGGAAATTTTAATATTATTTAGCTATTAAAAAAAATTTCAAAGTATTTTAAAATTGTAATATTTTTGAATTCTTCTAAATCTCCGTATAAAATGGAAGTCAATTATCATTAAGTGATTGAAAAGTATTTACAAAATTTATATATTCGAATCATTCCGTCTTTCAACAGTTAGAAAATTCGACTATTATTTAGTGATAAAAAATTATTGTCAAGTATTTAAAAAATTGAATAACTTGAAGTCTCCCCACTTATCGAATAGCGGGTGATTTGAAATATTTAAAAAGATTCAGTGCTCAAAAATTATGAAGATTTAAAGTTGGCAGAATTAAAAAGAATGAAAAAACCTTTTTATCTTTCCAAATCGGTTTTCTTAATCAGGAGTATTAGTAGTGTAAATATTTTTATTTAAAAAAACATTATTTGTATAAATTAATAACAACCCAATAATTGTTATTTCAGTTTGTTAATCAATAAAGTGATTAAAATGTGGATTGAATATAAAAAACATACTCAGTACTGGATGATTGACCGTGTAGGCTGGTTGTCGATGAAGCTCCATCGAGTAGCTATAATTGATAAAAAAAAAAAAAACACAAACCATAAGGTACAAGTGCAAGTGTCGGTGAGTAATCTAATATTTAAAAAAAATTATAATATATTCTACATATGGCAATTTAAAAATAAAATCTGAATTATTTACTATAAATATGATTTAAATTTAAATTCAAATTTAAATCTAAATCTGAATCTAAATCTTATTATTATTAAATGATAATTAGAAAAATTAAATTTATTAATTCAGATTATATTTTTATAAAATATAATTTACCGTGATAACGACAACGGTGCTTCTACAAATGCATTTTAAAATTATTGAATAACTATTTTTTAATAGTTATCAAACACGTACGCGTTATTTTCAGTCTACTTGCTAAATAATTTTTACTTATGTAATAAAACAGTTTAAGCATTTAATTATTAAATGAAAAATAAATTGCGATAGCTTACATCGTTAGAGAGCGAGGCAAGTGATGATGAAGTGGCAGCAAGTCCAACTTCTTTAGGGTCTAATCCAAGAGCTGCGCCGAGTTTCAGTGCATATATTCCTGTTAATCGTCGTAATGATTGCAATCTAAGTTTTAGTTCGTGCAAACGACCACGAATTTCCATACTTTCATCTAATAAATGATGCGCTGACTCTTCAAGTGATACCACTCGCGGTTCGCAACGTTCTAAATCACTCCTCAATTCCCTAAAATAATTATTTTTAAAAAATGACAATAGGTTGAATTATCAATTGATTAATTAGATGTCAATAAATTAATTACCTGAATTTATTGTACTTTGATTTAATGACATCGACATTGTCTGCTAAGTCAATGGGCTCGTTAGCTTGTATAGAGTTTTCAGTTCTCTCTAGCCAGCTGAGTAGTTCTTCAACTATCCGATGAAACTGCTGGTTGCCCATGAGCGCAGACTGCAAAGCAGACTGCCAAGTTCTTGCGGTAGAGCAGACTCGTTCCCATCGCGAGTTAGCGGTTCCCAGTCGGTCGCGTAGCTCCTGAGCGCGCTCAATATCTTCCGTGTGGTCCGCAAGATGCGAGCCGACGATATTCAAACTGATGACAATGCTCTTGTGGCTGTCGAGGTCCAAGAGAAATTCCCGGTGGTCTTGAATAACGTCTTCTAGGTCCTCGATGTTACTCGGCGGGGAATGTTGCTCACTTTGTATACCTTCCGCGTACTCTAACCATTTCTCCAGGCGCCAGAGATCTATGTCCAGTTGCGCCCAGTTACGTCGCGAGCACAGCGGACACGTCAGTCTGCCTTGATCACTGATGAAAAAATATTACTTTTAACTTTTAATTGTTTTGTTCTTTTTCGTCATGCAGTCGCACAGCTTTGTTTATTTTTTTCGATAAAAAAGTCCTTTTATGCGTAAAAATAAATCAAGCGGAACTACATACTTTTAATAAATTAATTAATTAATGTTAAAAGTTTAAAAAAAAAGATGTTAGATAGAGCTAAACTCACTGTTCACATGGAAGAGAGTAAGCGTTGACGAGAGGCGACCTGTCAATGATAAAGATTTCCAAAAGAATTTATTAGTAACGTTCCATCATGCATTTTCCACCATAAAATTGTGATAAAGTAAAACATATCACCAATCATAAAGACAAATAAAGAAATAAAATAAAAGATAAATTAGTAAATCACTGAGTAAAGAGAAAAGAAGTAAACTGACCTTATTTCGCGTATTTGTTGCTCGCGAGCTCGCGCGCGCACAAGTATACTTTCATAACGGCTAGCTAGCTCATTAACTTGGACAGTTTTTGTTACCTCATCATTCAATTTACCATCCTGAGTCAGTAGACCATGTAGATGCTTAGCTAATTCGATGGCTGATTGACAACTTCCGATTAGTTTCGCCTAATAAATAATAATTTAATTGATTAATTAATTAATTAGTGTTTAAATAATTTTATCTCCACAAATAACTTACGATATTTTTAGCTGCTGAAGCGAGTCCAGGGCCAGGAACTGGTTCAGGCGTGACAGCATCCTCCAGTTCCTCGAGTGCGTTGCGACATTCACTCAGAGCTGATTGCAATTCAATCAAATAAGCATCACATGAAGTCATTCTTGTCAGCCTTGGTAGCGTGTCCACTTGAACGGCGCTATCCTGCTCGAACTTCAAAGTTTCCACTTGAACCGCTTCATCAACTTCCATTTTATCATTCGACTCTTCAAACTTAATTTTTAGTGCAGCCACTCGGCTCTTTATGTCCTGCCAAAGCAGCTGGTACTCATCGACGAGTTCTTGGACAGCCGGAACGTCACTCGCTGCGCAATCCTGCATTACTATTAACGCCAGTTCATCAGCGCGTTGCAGAGTCCTGCTCTGTACGGCCAATTCTTTCTCGATCTCCATTATTTGCTGTTGTCTGCGCCTCGTTGATACTTTTTGCTCTAAATGCTGCACTTGAGTTAATTTAACGTCAACTTGAGTAAGCCCAACAACCGCGGAACCGTGGGCTGTTATAAATTCACGATAAGCTTTCTGCTCGCGTTTTAGAGCCGAAATGATTGACTCGGCTCGCGGTTTGAGTGCTTGCCATCGATCTAAAAGTACCCTTACATCAGACGTAAGTGTTTTTAAGTTCTCAGGTTCCAATCCACTTTTAGCGAGCCTACTGTAGCTTTGCTCGAGAATCATCAGCGCGGGTTTATGCGCATCTAAATCTTTTAAAATCCTTCTGGTCTTTGTTAGCATTTGCTCACTGTCTTCTTTACTCGTCTTATCTAAGCCTCCTTCCAATGCCAACAATTCCACTTCAGTATCCGCAATCCATTGCTCTTGTTCTTGCTTAACTTTATCCAACTCCTGGACTAGTTTCCAGGCCATTATTATTTTACGTTTACGATCAGCGGATCTTACACACGTTGACTTCCATCGTTTCTCTAGACCCTTCATTCCAGTTTTTATTGGATCAGTATTGAATGAGGCCTTCCAAGCATCGCAGTCGTTCAATAATATTTCACAAAGATTAAGTACTTCTCCAATTTTACCGCTCTCGGCTTCAATAGTTTTCTGAAGCATCTCATGATCCTCCAATTTCTTGTCAATCGTACTCTGGGCCTTTGATTCAATAATAAATGCCTCCGTGAGTTGGAGCTCAACTTTACCCAGCCATCCCCGGATTTCCGCGATACTTTTCTCCAGCAAGTTCATCGTCTGCATCAAATCCAGCAGCTTTGTTGTTCTAGCTTTGCCGGCATTCATAAGTCGCGCCCACCTCTCATCGATGTCATCCAGGGACTTTTTAATCAGCACTTTATCCTCAGCATCCGCGATGTCAATCAATTCTTGGCCCGTTGAATGCAGCCACTCTAGCTCTCGTTGTTTGAGAGCCATCTCAGCATGTAGCTCGCCTTCCAGTCGTTTCAAAGCTTCTTCAGGCTCTTCTAGGGTGGTCGCGTCACAGCTATTGATCCGTGTCTCTGCATCAGTAACCCAGACAAAGAAACGCGTCAACCTTTTGTCCCACTTGCCTCTCAAACTCAACCGCTCTCCCAGTTTGTAAACCAACAGTGCGAGCTGATGTTCGAGATCTCCATGTTGCTGCCAAAGCAACGAGTTATGTTGGTTCAAACTCTTCATGTCCGAAGGGGAAAGACACTCGCGAAGCTGCTCAGTGGTAACTCCAAGGGCTTCTAACTGACTAGGGGCATCGTTAAGCTTCGCCCTCAGCTGATTCAACGAATCCAATTGTTGTTTAACATACAGTAAATTACTAGACGTATTATGGAACGCAGCGCTTATTGTTTTACTTATTTCTTGGAAGGTTTTGCTAACAACAGCAGTCTGTTCAACATGTTGTTCATTTAATTTACGTATCCTTAATACAAAATCGCGCCAAGTTTCCAAACTAGCCCGTAAATTTGTTATTCTTTGAGTGTTTGCCGCGTGTTCCATGCGAATTGAAACAGCCAGCGCTTCTTCGCATTCGACTAACAACGATTCCTGCTGTACAGACAACGAATTTATTTGCGTTTCTCCAATCGGTAATTTTTCAAGCAGCGATTCTATCTTAGCTATTATTTTATCCAGTCTTCTTATATGAATGAATCTCAACTGTAATCGACTTTTCTCACGCTCGATATCTTTCAGCCATGATAACAATTTGCTCATGTCCGTCTTGTACTTGTCCCAAGCAGCCAAACGATCACGGACAGATGCATGTCTGTCCATAATCTTGGACAACGTTTCATTGTGAAGATTTGTCAGTATATTAAACTGTTCAGCCACCGACAAATCACGTCCCTTCTCAGCCCGTATTGAGAGTATCAGGTGCTGCTGATCAGTCAGCAGATTTTTGTGGACTTCGCACAAGTTTCTGTGCTCTGACAGCCCATTGTAGTCACCCGGCATGTCATTGGACAGAAACTCTTGGACATGTGACAAGTATTCTTGCCACAGGCGTAACGCCGCTGCGACATCTTCTGACCTGACTAGTCTAGCAGACAATCTATGATACTGTTGGAAGGTTTCGCGGAAAACTCGCTGCCATAATTGCAGTACATCAACAACCGAAGTCTCCGTAGTTGTTACCTCAAGTGCGCGGTCTTTTATTGACTGTAATTGTGGCTCGGTACGTGTCAATGCTAGCAAATGATTCCGTAGAAGATTCAATTGTTCTTTAGACTCGCCTTGACCCACTGTTATAAGACTCTGCAATATTATTTATTTAATTATTTATTATTAACTACTTATTGTTACATTGACAATAAAAATTACAAACTAGTATTGAAAATATTCAAGACTATTTAGACGTAATTGCCGCTTAATTATCTTAACAGTTGTATTTGTTTTGTTTATTCACTATTATTTAATCGTTACAAATGTAAAGTTTTAGTTAAGTACGATAGGATACGATGAGAAGGCGTTTAAACACTAGTATTTCACTCAGTTAATCCAACTCTCATTCAGTTTTCTCGGAGAGTTATACAAGTGGATAGTTTTTGGTATCGTGACCAATGTAAATAGCCACGTGTTAGTGGGATCTATAAGTCCTTCGACCTTGACACAACAAATTGTTTCGGAACTACAATTAAAATATATGCCCTCGTGTGCGAGGATGATTGAGTTGTGCCAAGCACCCACTGCGCGTAAAGTACTAACCCTGAAGAGTGATATAAGTAATACCTTACTCATGTATTTACTTTACTCATTTTTTTTTAAATAATATATATACATATACATATATATATTTTTATAAATCCTTGAATTTTTTAAAATTTTCCAATAGCCTTGAATATTAATTTAAAAGAGCCCTCTGGTTAAAATTTAAATTTATTTAAAGTAACATTCAAAATTTAACATATCAATTAATTAACAAATTAATAATTTTAAAAAATATATATTAGTGACGTTATTTGAACATGTGGATGATAAATTAAATTTATTTGACTTTTAAATTAATTTTTAACGCTTTCATTTCCGATGTCACAAGTCTGGCGGCCGGAGAATTAATTTTTTTAGTGACGTCTTAACTGCTGTATTTCAAACATGTCATAGAAATAAAAAAGACGCGCAAGCATTCGAATATATGAAAATACTGTAAAAAACTTTTGGTGTAAAAATGACCCACGATAATTTTTACACAGTATAATCTACTTTTTTACACCATTCCGCGTTACTCGTTATAAGTTTGATTAATAAGCAACAAATGATATTGAAAATTTTAAATTCCCCGCCTAAATTTAATTCGATATTTGGTGTAATTTTTACACAGAGTTTAAAAATTTTTTACTATAAGCTTTAAAAAAATTTTCCGTATTTTGACCAGAGGATTTTCTTTGTATTTAAAAATATGGATTAAGAAGGCATATTTAAAAAAATAATTACCTGCTGTACAGAATCTAAGAAATTTTTAGTTTGACACAAGTCCCCACGTGTCAGCTCTTGATTGAGCGCACGTGCGTCCGCAGTATCCGCGAGTGTTGACAGCGTCTCGCGGACATCCTCAAGCCGGCGGCCCAGTGCCTCGACTTCGCAGTGTAGTGGTCCATTGCTGTCTAGTCCTACGTCTGATGCAATTTGTGCTACCAGACCACGTAACTCTGCCAGACGTTCTTTGTGTTCCGCTAAAGTTTCTTCGCAAACCTGAAGTATAAATAGATTTCATTAAAAATTTATTTCACAAAATCTGTAAAACAGTTAATCCTGCGAGCCAACCCCAAAACTCTTTGAGCTCGAAACAGCATAAAAATTTAATTTAATTTTTGTTTTTCGTTTAATTTGTAAACTACTCGATCGACTTTGAAATCTTATCAGTTTTAAGTTTTGATGAGCCCTTTTGATTACCGATACATTCAAATCGGTTAATTCATTCCCAAGATATCGTCGGACAAAAAAAGTTTACACACACGGCCGGAAGTCCATCCGAAAATAGTCAGAATAATTTCTTAGGTAACGATAACCTCTTTTTTGAAAATTTTGAATTTTCACAGCGGGAAGTTTAAAAAAAAAAATTCCATTTAAATAATAATAATAAAAATATATAAATATATCAACTACTTGGTATTCGCAAAAGATGTTAAAACATCGGGTTAGTATTCTTGGTCATACAGAGATATATTTATAGATCGGTATTTTCTGGTGTGTCTACATGTGAGAATATGTAATTTATCGTTAAATGTATACTGTCTCCCTAATTCCTCTCTAATTCCATACCACACGGAAATAATATTGTTTTATTTAACATAGCACACTTGTATGACATTAACCGGCTACTTATAAAGCTTCAGTTCCAACAATAATAATAATACTAACAAATAAAAAAAAAGATTAGTCTATTGACCGTTCGGATTAAAAAGAACTTACACGAAAAGTTATTTACCATCATGATAATATTTAATTTTAAATTCCTTATCGATCTCTCAATCTTTCGCGGTAAAAAATAATACAAGTAATTTTCCGCGAAAATTATAACACGTGACCTAAATAACTCGAGCACTCTTTATGCAGGCAAATAAAATTTTAAAAATATTACTCGTCACGTATTTACGTAAAAAAAAAAAAAGTAAAATAAATATACCTTGAGTTCTTCTGGTGTGCACATTATCATAGACTTGAAACATTCTTAAAAATATTACAAATCACGACACATATTTTCTCTTAAAAACATTATTCAGTATTACAATGGACAATAGAATAAATATAATATTTATGTGTAAATATATGAAAACTAGGTTTTGAAGGAGACTAAGTAAAACAACATACGAGTAGTTTCACTACTTTGTTTCGCTCAATGTAATTTCGCACATGTGCGCAAGTTAAATGAAAATACCGCGTACTGTTGTAAATATATAGACATAAGTTAAGCTCAGTATAAAATCCCGCTTGCGTACAAATATATACATACACATATATATAAAACAACTATACACGTGCTTACAAATAGTAAATTCAATGAATAGTCTCATCAATCATCCGTTTAATTAAATTAAATTATTACTATTCCTATTACATCTGTCAGTTTGAAAATTCTCAGACACTAATCCACCATAAAATGTCAAATTATTAATATTAATTACTAAGCCACTATAATGTAATTATTAGTAATTAATTAAATGAAAACTATTAGCTAGATTGGCAATATTTAAAAAAGTAAAAAATGATTTTTAAAAAACGGGAGCAATAGCCGCGTACTAGCGTACGGTCATGGACCAGACTGGCGGCTGCGGGATCGATGGGCGACTCGCGCCACCAAGAATAAGCGAGACAGAAAATAGGATAAATATATAAAGTGAGTAAGTAAAGAGCGAGAAAGATTTTTTAGAGAGGGAGTAATGCTGACGTCTGCCGCACCCCATGCTCCTGTTGCTTTCCGAGGGTTGCTCTGTTTCGTGTATGTGCTCTATCTACTTTCATTTGAAACATAATAGTTATACATGTATATATGTATGTAACACGTACGTAAAAATATAATACGGAAGGGAACGTCGAATAGACGGACGATCCCTTGACATTCGGGGATGTGATGACACATCGGGCTTCAGTATCGATAGCGTTCCCCTCTTCGTAATTTAAGATAAGAGAAAAGTAACCGGGGGTGTGTAGGAGACTGTATAGTAAGTTAAATATGTAATCTTCGTTTTTTGACGCTATCCAGTTGACCTTTGATACGTTTCCATTAACGTAATTTTTAAAAATATCTCGTTTATTTGTCCGTGAGATTATTTTACTGTCAGCGTAAAGTAAACGTCAAATTATTTTTTTAAACAAAAATCCGGGTCACCATGGAGTAAATATAATTAAACCTCGGTACGGTGTTTACAAATAATTTTAGAGATTAAATGTGTTTAAGGTCGCGCTAAAAATATTAATATGGGATAAGAAATATGTAATAAGAATATAAAATTGTGTGAATAAAATAATGACCTTGACTTGTTTCAAAGCTTCTTCGGGAGGTAGATTAGTAATGCTGCCCATTTGGGTGTCTACCCAAGCTTTTACAGCAGCACTTGAGTCTCTGTATTGCTCCCACAGCCTTACTGCGTGTTGATATTTCGTACAGAGAGCATCTAATTCAGATCTCGTATCTTCCCAAGCTTGAACTGCTTCATTTACCGCCGCGTTTACGCGCTCGCTTACTTCTTCGGTGCAGACTTCTAGAAGAGGCTCCGCTGCTTTGCGTAATTCACCTACCCAAGCCTCACGTGTTCCCAAATCACCATTCAATCCCTAATTAAAAAAAAAACAATTAGTATAAATATCAAATTTATATATATATATTTATTTTTCAATTAAATTATCATGGTAATTAATGTTAATTTATCTTTACTTTATTTATCGATTTGATAAATAATTTATAATTGATAATTACATTTTTTTTATCCGTGACATACATTTGTGAATTTATAAATATTTAATAAATAAAATTTTCTTAACTTATATATATGTATATTAAAGTTTGAAATATAAATAAAAATGACTTAGGACGGACAGATAAATTTATTTTCTGATCTTACGTCATAGGAAAAGATCAGCGCATAGAAAACATGAGTCTCGATATAATATTATTACATTTCCGTATTTTAATAGCACGCGTCATTGATATATATGTATATATACGTATATATATTTATATATATTTTCTATTCGGCACGCAGTCTCAATTATTGCTCTATTACGTTGCGCATTCGACTTTTAAATTATTAGTTGTAATTACAATAATTTATTGCAAAATTAATTTAACCGTAACGATAAAAAAATATATACATATATATTTCATTTGTATTTTCTTTTTTTTCTGCATTAATGTCTTGACAAATGTTGAAAATTTTAATACAGTTTATTAATAATTTTTTTTTAAATCTCAAGTAATTTTAAAAGAATTGCTAATGTTTGGTGGACACACTTTGGCATGCAGGTCACGAACGTAGACGCTCTGCATCCGGTATCCATAAATAGTTCATTAAACTCGACGATCTGGGTGATAATATTTATCGGCTATTGAACAATTATAAATTTGTCAAGGAAAATTTTGATCCTGGTTAAAAGACACCAGTAACTTTCGGATTTAAAAAAAAAAAAAAAAAAAAACTAAAAATACGCACATGTAGAAAATTTAAAAAACTATAGGTGCAATTTTTGAAATATTTTTTTTTTTTAAATTCAAAAATTATTAGACATCGACTAACTTCAGTATCATGCAAAGTTTGTTTTTTATAAAATTCCCGGGAAAATTTTAAATGTCAAAATTTTTTCGGTAAAAAGTCAGTCGATTTTTTAACTTTTATCGTAGGGCAAAAAATTTTTATTTGATAGATTAATGAAAAGGTATGAAAAAAAAGTATATAGAGCTTCATTTTACGGAAGTTATGTTTCCGGTTTGCGAGCATAACTTCTCACGAAGGAATTTTCGTACCGCCTAATGACAGCCACCAAGAAACTGATAGTTTACTAGAGAATTTTATTCTTTTAAGTATAAAATATATTTAAATATATATATATATATATATATATATATATATATATATATATATATTTGAAATAAACCTAAAGAACCCGGAAGCGCAAGTTAAATACCGTCAGCTTTAATGATTCGCATGTGCATACCTTAAATATTTTATTTAAATCCTTTGGCTCCACTCGATTCACTCAACTGATAAATTTATTAGATCTATTGTCTTACTAATAAATAACAAGTAATGAGCCCAGTACATAATATCAATATCAATATCAATAACAATCACGGCTCACGTGTAGCAAAAGGTGTGACTAAAAAATGAGCACTATCACTTCGAACGGTTCGATGAATACTGACAGACTCAATCAACTAGTCTAGAAATAAACCATCACGCAGCCGCTCTTCTATCAGCTCAGTATTTTTTCATCTCCAAAAAATTAATTAGTCATAATTATATAAAAGAATATAAATTATTTATTTATCTTTCACTTGTTCACCACCAAATCAATCTATAGATCGATATTTATACCCCAGTAACTAAAATATTTATAAGTAGCGATTTCGATAAATAATCTGAGGCGATTTGATAAAACTAAAAAGATAGGGCCACCCTAAAAACTGTAAGTGAATACTTGGTAAAAATTTGAATTCAAATAAAAAAAAAAAAAAAATAAACATAAATACAAACTGACCCGTAACGCGTTGAGTGTAAAACTGATAGGAGACAAGCAAAATTCAAGTAACCGAAGCGATAAAAGCATTACGCAGGCGCAAAAAACTTTCTTTGCATTGCATTACCCAGTCGAAAAAAATTATTATCTTTTAAGTAAATACTTAAATATATTTATATACTTATGATTAATTAATTGGCTATTCATTTTTATTATCGTTACAATGCAGTCTGAAATAATAAATATTTAAAATTTTAAATTTCTTACTTCGAGATGCTCGGTAGCCTTGAGAAGTCGCTCGTAGTCGACTGACCCCTGAATAGCGAGGATCTTCATCATGTGGTCAGCTTCTTGTACTGACTGTTGAACCATTTCTAACTGACGTTCAAAGCGTCTCCAGAGACTTAGTCTGCTCTTGAGAAGTGACAGCAAACGTGTGCAACGCGACTCCAGGTCGGTGTTGATGTCCTGGAGGAGGGAAATGTCTCGTTCGATGCTGACTGGGGAGACGGAGACTCTCATGCCGCCGGGGACTGTGTGCAATAATTGTCTGAGGCCCATCAGGTCTTTCCATAGAATCGCCAACTCGTCGGCGACTTGGGAGCATCGTTTGACGCCACCCTCGACGACGTCGCTGCCGTGCTTCTCGCAAGCTTCGCACTGGTCTAGAATCAATGATTGTCTGGCGTGGGCTTTGCGGACGCGAGTCAAACCGCGTTGGAGAGCTTGCAGACGTTCTTGTACCACTTGCGCGGCATCTAATTCTTCTCGTACTTGACTTTCCATGCGCCCGGCGAAGGACAGCAGAATGTTCACCTGCTCGCTTTCTGCAGCAGGAAGCATTCCTAGTTTTACTAGCTCGTCTTGAATTATGCAGACCCGTTCAAAGAGCACTGAGAGACGGCCCACGTAGAGAACTAGCTCGTCCTCAGTTTTTAGGACCCCGTGGAATCCTTCAACTGTTGTGCGCAATTCGTTTAGTTCCCGTTCTAGGAGTCTTAGTTTCTCGTTTATTGGCGTGTCTTCCGAAGAAATTGTATCGGCAACAGCTTTTTGGATTGTTTTTATTTTGGTCGACACTCGGTGCCACCGGTCTTGGAATTCTCCGTGGAATTGACGCTGTATCATCTCGTCTGATAGTGGGATCACGCGCAATCCTTGTTCGAAGCAATTGGTCGCTTCATTTCTCAAGTTATTATGGACTTCATATTGTGCTTTTATTTCCTATTTAAAAAAAATATTTCCCATATGAAAATACCATATATGTTAAATATATAATAAATATGGGACCATATAAATTGCCAAAAACGATATATATTTGCTTATATCTGTACCTATATGAAAGCCGTATATCACATACAACTCACTATGTTATATATATATATATATATAACATAGTAAGTTTTGATACAATATATAATTATATATGTAAGATTATGAGCTAATATAAATATGTATTACATATATTTATAATCATATATGTAAACTTATAAGGTAGCACATATATGTATTACATATATTGATAATTATATATATGTAAATTTGTAAGCTAGCACACTTATATATGTATATATATTCTGATAGAAGAATAAAAAAGAATAGATTTTATATATTCTTATATATATGGAAAAACTTATATGATTTTATATATCGATAAATATATAAAGTTATACACGGTACATATATCGTACCATATATTGATGAATTATACAAGTATTCTTATTTATTTCCATATATAAATAACAAATAATATATTGAAGTTATACGAAAATATATGAAATAATATAAGAGAAAATATATGTATAAATATAATAAAATCAGCCAAAGTTTATGTATAGTTCTATAGAAGATTTCATGTATTGTCACATATATATTTATATTTGCACTATATATATTTTAATATGTTTGCCACATATGATATTTTCATGCGGGTTAACAATCAATTTTTTTTCTCAACTGATATAAAAAAAAAACTCATTTTTTGATTTGAAAATTTTGAATAAATTTTTTTTTCGTCTGTTGCCTAATTAACAGACAGAATTTTCGCTCCCTCTAAAGGAATAAATATTTCATTTTTATTTTTAGTTCTTACTGCCGATTCTTTTCACTTACGAGCTTTACTTCAAGATGTTTTTAGTAATTTTAGTTTTATAAAATATTTTAAAGTCAGAGATAAAAAATAAAAAAAAGACATAATTTATTTTATTTTAAAACAGTGAAATTTTTAACACGATTTTGAATTTTAAATGACTGAATGGGTTTAGAATTTTAAATTTTTTTAACCGCAGATTAAAATTCAGCATTAAAAAAAAATTATTTTTTATTCATGAGGCAAAAAAAAATTTTTAATCTAGTGTTATTAATTATTTAGATTTTTTAAAATAAACTCCAAAGGTCAATTAGAAGTTTGATAAAAAGTTTCCGAGTACTCGTGTTTAAAAAAAGATCTGTAGGCTTTTTAATTGGCTTACTGCCAAATCCAATAGAATTTGATCTCTCGAAAGCGCAATCTCAAACTCGCGTCTCTATACATTAATTATAAAAACACACAAGTAGCCTTCAATAAATTAAAGACGATAAATAAAATAAATAAAAAGATAACTTACCCAGAATTGACGCATATGGCCATCCCAATTATTATTCAGAGCATCGAGTTCTCTTTCCGCTGTCGCCATCCAGTTTTCGAGCCGGTTAGTCAGCACTTCATGAGTTCCCCAGCTGTCGCGGAATGTTAACAAACATCTCAGTGACGAGTCTACATTCTCCTGAAGCTGACTAATAACATCCAGCGATTCACGATAACGTTCCTCCAGGTCCTCAATGTCCAGGAGTTCCTGAAGACTGTGAACCAGATCAAACAACTGGACCAGCCGCGCTTGATGCATTGCAATGTCCGAAGACAACGATTGATACAACGAAATATATTGATCGTAATCCGAGGAAGTGACCGTTTGTAAATCAGGTATTCGTTGATGGGCGATCTGAAGCCATCCGCGTTCTTCTTTGAATCCCTGCTCAAGCAGCATCCACCTCGAAGCAGCCAATGACATCTGCTGCGCCCGTGACGCCGCTTGATCCAGCAGAGAACCCGCGCGACTGTGCAATTCTTCATGAAATTCCGCGTGTTTTGTCCGGGTTTCACTGTCCAAATTATTTTCCAGCGACTCGAGAATCGCTCGGCAGTGATTTAAATTAACAAAGAACTTCCGGTGCTTCTGCATTTCTTCCTGAAGATGCTCAAGACTTATCACAGATATCGGACTCGCTAAAAGATCCTCAGCAACGTCCGTTATCTGGGCGAATTCCTGTAATGTCTGTTCATATTCTTCTGCTAGGGACATCAGTTGAAGCAAACGTTCACGTTCCACATTAATATTATGCTCGATAGTCAGGGTTAATTCATGAGCTTGATAAGTCTCATCTGGTACCGACCTACCGGGATAACTTTTCAATAAATCTCTGACAGCTGCTATAAGTTTATTTGTATTACACATATGAGAACGATTTGTATTTTCTAGTTTATCCAATTCTTCTAACTTCCTTACTGTTGATTCCTCGCTCTCTATTATCGTGCTCAGTTGGCTTAGTTGTTCTTGGACCAACCTAAGAAATAATTAACCAATTTTTTATCACACCCATTAAATATTAAAAATAAAAAAAATCTTACCTGTACATATTTTCAACCCCTTTCAAAAATTCATCCCACTTAGAAAGCTCAGCAGTGACATGTCTCTCCTCATCCCTGGTAACATCTCCAATTGCTTTGACCTGATCAACCAACGATTCCATGCACTCATTGACCTTCTCACGGTCTTCAGTGGGATAAGCAGACTCCACTTGCTTCCAAGTTCTTCTTAACTCTTTAATATTATCTTCTATATGATTAACTTCGTCTTTCAACTCGACATACACCCGAGTATCTTCGTGTGAAGGTCCTCGAGTCGGTTCTCTGCTCACGAAAACTCGGTACTCAATAGTCTCCAGCCACGTGGAAATCATTTCGACAATCGTGATCAAAGTTTCATCAACGATAACAATATTCTGCTCTTCAACGGCATTTTTTAAGTGTGATAAATTTTTCTGTATGTTCAAAACACGTTCTTCCACATTCATGGGCTTGAAAAAGTCCTCTAGACTCGCGATATGTAAAATATTTGATAGATAGCAGGTTTCGTTGACATTTTGAAGATTTTTGAGACGATCAATTACTATTTTAGCTGTCTGCGTGCGCTTAAGAACTTGGGGACGCTGATCATGTCTTTCGGCAGCAATAAATTGCTCACTTTGAGATCTGCGTGACGTGGAGGGACTTCTGGAGCTTGGAGCACCGAAACCTGGCTCAGCGATTCCTTCTGCATAAGATTTAACTTCTGGGAGTTTATTTTTCGTGGCAAGAACAGATTCCATTGGTGAAAGAACTTCTTCGTCGGTATCCATCGGCTCTGGAGTCTCTATTTTAACACTCGGGCGATCTCTACGCCGTGCGATGCTCTTGTGAACTTGCATCGAGACCGCGAACTCATCCCCTTTAGAACTAGTACCCACAAGTGTCTCTTTAACTTTAAAAGACTCGCGTGATTGCGCTCCCTCCAAAGTGGCTTTCAATTTTATTTCCTGAGCATCAGAATCTCGTCTCTGCTGATGCTCCACTTTTTTAATGTCTAAATCTGTGTAAATTTTACCAACTGTCACGTTATTTTGATCATCAACTCCGATTTCACGTTCTTTTGAACCTTTTCTAGCAACGTCTGAGTACGATAATTTTATTACAGAGTCTTTTGATTCTCCTGATTGACTAACGACTGATTCAAATCGTTGAATGTCTTTTTCATTTGTCGAACTAATTTCATCAGTAGGTTTAACTGCTTTTCTTTTATTTTTTTTCTTAGGCCGTTTACGAGTTTTATCGATTGTGGGGTCAGTGAGCTCGCTAAAGTCTTCTGAAATCGTGGTATCGTGAGTAATGTCAGTTGATTCACTTTCTTGAATTGTTGGCTCCGTAATAGTATTGTCAGATAAATCAATAGTCGCCTGGACATGAATTTCGAATGACGATCCATCAGACGTCAATTCTTTATCAGGAGTTTCGATTCTCTCTCTTTCTACTTTCGTTTCTTCAATCACTTCTTTCTTTTCCACCAGCTGCATAGACTCGCTCGTATCCGGACTGGCTTTGGTGATTTTTTCTTCAACAACCAATGGACCAGGTCTTTCCACTTTTATCAATTCTTGTATCGGCGATGTTGCGGTTTCTTGAGTGACGGGCATATGAGTCTCAGGCATGGTCGCAACTTCTGCAGAAGACACCGAAGCTTGCTGTGCGACAGAAACTACTACAACAGGTTCTGTGTCTTGTTTAGCAGTTTCCAAAGTCTGAAGACTTATTTCCGCAGCATCCGGAATGCTTTGAATGCCTTCTTCTGCAGTCGGAATCAATTCTTGACTCTGAATCTGCACAAAAGTGTCTGAAGTTTCTATTTTATCTGGAGTTATCGTTTGCGATTCTTCTTCGACAGTTATTTTATCTTCTAAGCTAGTTTCCTCTTCATGCTTATGTTCGTGTTCAGGTTCTGGACTTGTTTGTGTGACTGACTCGACAGTAAACTCGGGAGTAGTCTGCATTTCGGTTTCAACACGGGGGGTTTCTTGTGGCGTAGTTTGCGTTTCCATAGCAGCGACTGTTACTTGTTCGATCAAGTTTGTCTGCACTTCGAAGTCACCCGTCGCGACTGGCACACGCTCCACTGGACTCGCTGGTTTACTAGTTTGAACATCAATCTCCACAGCTTCAATCTCCCTCACTTCTGGCGAAGTTTGTACTGCCATTTCTTCTATAATAACTTCTTGCGATTGTGACGGCGAAGTTTGTTGTTCAACATCTTGAGTTTCAGCCACCTTCGGGATTTCTGTGTCTTCTTTTTCTGCCTGCTCTTCAAGTTGATCCGTTTGCGTATCGATTTCCGTGGTCACCGCAGATTCAATAGGTGAAGTTTGTACTTCTGAAGTCTCAACTTCTACCGTCTGCACATCAATTTCTTCAGTTTCTTTGACTTCAGCTGGAGCTGCTGATGTTACAACCAATTCTTCAGATTCAATAGGACTTGTCTGTACACCTTCTTCTTCTTTTGATACTTCTGGTGTCTCAGTTTGTACAGACAAATGTTCTTTTTCTGGTGATTCAATTTCTGAAGTCTGAATTTCAGTATCGAGAACTTGAGTAGGCGATGTTTGAATTTCAGTATTAATTGTTTCGTGTTCTGTTTGTATTTCTTGTTCAATTAAACCAAGACTAACATTGCTCTGTAATTGTAATTGTGGTTCTAATTGTGGTTGTAGCTCAGGAGAAGTCTGTAATGAACTATCTCTAAGCGATTGGAGTTCAGCGGGACTAGCAGATACATCGCGTGTTTCATAAACTGTCTGAGTATCGATTTCTATAAACTTTTTCTCTCCAAACTCTTTAATATCTCCTTGAACTGGTTCACTAACTTCAATTCCACTAGCTCTAGTATCTCTCTCTTCACTTTTATCATCTTCGAAATTAATTTTTTGTTTCTTCTTCTTCTTCTTTTTCTTCTTAGTCAACTCGTCTCTGTCTAGTGCAATAGAACCTTCTTCTACTGTGGTACCACCCTCAGGCTCGTAACCCGCGGTTGTTTCTCGCGGACTCGAGAGTGTCAATGAAGTCTCAGTTATTTCCAAAACATCAGGCTGCGGTTGTTCGCTAATTTGTTTCGGCGATTCTGACATCGGAAGATTCAAATCCACAGACTCGGCGATCGTTGTAGCAATAGAACTGCCAGATTCTTCACTGACAGATTTACCACCAGTATCTTCATCTTTGCGTCTCTTCTTTTTTCTGCTCTTGCGACTAGATGTCGTCTCAGCGTCGCTTTTTTCCGTCCGTCCGTTCTCTGGGACTTGGCTCACCTCCCGTTCAAAAGATTCTAAACCACTAGTTTGAATTATTTTATCCGGAATTATTTCAACAGTTTCAACTTGCGTCGGCAATCTAATATCGACGTTTT
Source organism: Microplitis demolitor (assembly GCF_026212275.2). Lineage (NCBI taxonomy): Eukaryota > Metazoa > Arthropoda > Insecta > Hymenoptera > Braconidae > Microplitis > Microplitis demolitor. The sequence goes on from NC_068545.1 coordinate 5,667,207, forward strand.
CTTCAATAACTCTGTAAACGTCATCAGGTCGCTCGGCTGTTGTTTTAACGGCAACAAAAGCGCCAGCCTCGTCCTGACTCTCATTAATCAGCAACGAGATTTCAACCTTGTCAATAACCGCCTTAGAATCTTTCAAAACAGCTCCATCAATCTTATCCTCCGACTTCCTCGAGCGTCTTGATGAATCGTCAGATGGCCGTGGTGTCAACAGTTCTGCTGGTGATTCCCCTAACTCGTGTGACGTTTGATCGACAGATGGTACTGATGATTGTTGTTGTTGTTGTTGTTGTGACTCTAATGTAATAATACTCATTTTACCAGTTGATTCTACAGTGCTGCTATCGTCTGCGTGCTGTACTACTTCTACCGTGCCTGCATCTAATTTCATATTAAAGCTTTCTTTCATTATTGCTGGTAGTACATCAACAGACTTACAGGCATTCTCGTTCGTTACTGGTTCACCATCTACTGGCGCATCAGTAATCGGTAACTCTGCTACCTCGGAACTTTTATCTTCATTATCGCCACCATCAGCAGCAGGTATTTCAAAGTTTGACTGAAAAATTTCACGTTTTTCAGCGTCAATTAAATTTTGGCTTAACTGTATTGACGTTATTTCATTTACCTTCATTTGTTCCAGTTTTTCAGGACTATCCACAATTATTGGTGAGTTTGAAACGACTTTTTCTTCATCTTTCTCAATAATTTCTTCAATTTCAGGTCTATCTTCCATAATTTCAACACTATCAGGCGTTAACTCACGAGCTTTTGGTCCGAAGAATGGCCCCTGAGTGTCGGTATCAATTTCCGTAGCTTTCGAAACCTGCATGACACTTTTGCTATCTTTTGAAAAGGATTTCTGTTCTTCTTGTTTCACGACATTGATACTTATATGTGGAATATCTTGTTCATCAATCTCTACTTCTTCAGGTTCTTCAACAACTTCTTCAGACATCGTTTCCTTACCATCAATGATAGTAACTTTACGAATTGTTCTTCTGGTCTTTCGTATAACTCTCCTAGTAACTTGTTGGACCATCGCGTGAACCGTCGAGGTCTTGGTTTGATACGCGCCTTCTTCAATAGTAACATTGGACCCATCTTGAGCGATTCCCAATGATTCTGGCTGGATATCCTCTAATTCTCCTTGAATAATTCTGTGTGTAAACTGAGGTGTAGTTTCAAACTGTTCAACACTGACGACTTCTCCCGGAGCACCTCCGGTAGTTATTTTACCGCCGTATGTTTGCTTGGCTGCCATCTCAACGCTACCGTCAGGTCGCGTGCGAGTGACAGTGACTTGTTGGCTCCGCATAGTAGCTTCCGAAAACGCTTGGACACTTGGAACATCTCCTGACACACTTGACATCGAAGTGATGTGCTGTTGCGTCGACTGACTTGTCACCAAAGTCCTTCGTAACTTCCTTACAATAATTCTCTTGGTTCCGTCAGCATCAACAACAACTTCAGTGGTGACGTCATCCGGTTCCGTGAGGACAGTTTCAAACGTCTGAGGTGCCGCATGTTGAATACTCAACTCTGAAGTCGCGCTTTGCTCTGCTTTCGCGTCCTGGTACTTCATATCAACGACAATGTCATCAGCAGAATGATCTTGGGGGATAAATTGTGAGGTAGAATGTGAACTGGGAATATTTTTCGTAGCTATTTCAATAACTTCATGAGTATCATCTGCTGTTTTGTATATTTTTATAGACTCTTGTGTCGATTTAACTCCCTCGTCTATCGATACCTGAACAGGAATCGATTGCATTTCAAGAGGATGTACATCAAACTCAGTAATTTGTGATGTTGATGTTTGTTTAGTTAATTGTATCGGTTTATTTTCATTATCTATCATTAAACTTTGCCCAGTTTGTAAGGACACGTCTGCCCATGACATTGTGCCCTCATCTGCTGAATGTATCGAGGGCGCTTGGTCTAGTGTTATGTCATCATGATCAGCCATCTCTTCGGACGCTTGTGCAGACTCTTCTTCTTCAATTTCCTACAAAAAAAAATTCAAAAAAATATTTTTTTTTTCCTTCTTTTTATTTTCTAGTCCATTGACGGCATTATAAATGACCATGATGACATTTACTTAATTAATTACATTTAAAAAATTTTTTTTTGTAATTAATATGAAATAATAATAAAAACAAATGATTGATGTTAAGATGAAAAAATGTAATAAAATTATTCAAATATTAAACCAATAATTTTATTGTACAAACAACAGTAAATAAAAATAAGGGGAGAGTGATGATAATATTTTAATTTATGAAAAAAAAGGTTACAGTATGTAATAATTAATAATAGACATTCTATATATGTAATATACATGCAAAGTATTACAACCATCACCTTATAATTAAACAGTAAACAGTAAACAATTGTACTTTATTTTATTAAAGTGCCCAACAAGTTAAACAAACAGTATTAATATAAACAAAGTACAAGTAAAGATACGAAACAATTTATAGCGCTATACTACGAACAAAAATAAAAATAATTAAAGTGATAATAAATTAATGTACATTAATTATTCATTAGCAAAATTATAAAGAGAAGTCAACGTGAAAGCAAGTCCCGCATCCATGCGCGATATCCCAATTTAACCCTAGTCAACACCTGGATTTTTATGACGAACATAGAAGAGTCTAGGGGATTAATTATATTTTTATGATATCAGCAACGAAACTTGAAGTTTCGGTGTCGCTACAGCCAGACGAAAGAAGTTAATTTCAGTCGAATGCCGCGAATTAATAGTAGCAAACAAGTAAATAGTGAATGCTTTCAGTCAGCGGACAGAAATAAACTTGTTTTGTTCTTTGGGAAGAAACAATAGTAAATTATACACCGAGGAAGGAAAGTAGGACATTCCAACCCATGTGTGGAATTGTCTATGGTGGATTGGAACGTCCTACCTTTCTCCATGGGTTCGTGGAAAAAGCCAAGCTTGAGCTATTTTTATCATTTGTTTTCTTATAAAAAAAAATAACAAATTTCTTCCCTTTAAATAAGGCGGGAATTCAAACTTTCGGTACAAGTATGGTGAATAATGTTTCTGTTTGTTGACTGAAAACATTCGTAATTTAAATTTTGATAATTGTCTTCTGTTTAATAGTAATTTTAGGCCATTAATTTTATTTACGTAAATGATAATTCTGACTGTGATTAAATTTTATAAAAATTAGTGTCAATAATAAATAGTATTTATAGTTTCTGCGTAATTATAAATTAAAAATGACAATTCACGCTTACGTTAATAGTTGATGATACTATTGATCTTAAATTAACTTGTTTCTAATTGGCTGCTACTGAAACTTCAAGTTTCAATGCAAGTAATCATGAAAAATATTGTGTGTATCTCAGGATGAAATTTCACCGAAACATCAGCCAACTTCATCTTGGTTTGAAATCGTTTCGTTTCATCCCTTGTCACACAATATACTATTAAAGTCAATACAAGTATTTTATTATTGATTATTAATTATTAACTTATTAAGAACAAGAACATTTCTGTCTTTTTAAAATATTCACAATCCGTTGGGAGTTGAAATTTTATTTTGGCCGGGAATCGCGTACACTTTCAAAGCAATTTTTTTTTTTTCGAATAAAATGATCAGATTTATTTTTTCAAAGCTTTTACTCATAAATTGATTTGTAAATAATATATTTATTATTTAAATTCTAATGATAATTATTTTATTTATTAAATTTTTTCAAAATTATGTTAAAAAAATGAACAAAAAAAATTTTTTTTAAACTACTCCATATTATCCGAAAACGAAAATATTTTTTTAAAATAGCAATTTAAATTTTCTTAAATATAAAGAAGTAAAAAATTTCCCGTACTCGTGATAAAAAAATTATTTCGCAGCGGCCCATTTTGCCAGCAATTTAATTCACCGAATTCGTTATTTAGAAGACAAAAATATTATTTAATGTTTATAGTGAGTCCAAAAGACTCTTCTATGCTTTTGATTAAAAAATTTAAATATATCAAAGTTTATAAATCGACTAAAGTTAAAACGTTAAAATTAATATTACAAATATTTTCATTAATCATTTTTTTTTTACCGTAAATAAGTTACATCAACTCGAGGGTGCTGATAAGGGTTAACTAAAACTACGACTAAGAATAGTTGACTAGTACGTGGCTCACTGAACTTACAAAAAGCCCGTGAGTGACTAAAAATAAGAGAGATAGCAATTACAGCAGGTAGAAAGAGCGTGAAGAATAAGTGTATCAGCGTAAAAGAGTATACAAAAGCCCACTTGCTTTAGCAAGATACATGTCCCAAATTAATTAAGTAATTAATCAATAAATTATAATTTAAGTTTATTAATTATTTAATTATTCTTGAGTAAGTGACGACTAAGTGACTAAGCGTGTCCCGTCACCGTGGCACGATGAATGGCGAACAGACCAAAAGCCCCAGTACTCTTGTGAGTCTCGTATACCTGCTGCTTCTGCTTCAGACGCGCATGAGTCTCCAGCAAGGCTGCCTTGAGTGACCGGGCCAGTTCACTAACTTCTGTCAGTGTCTCCAGTTCATTCATTCGTTGGTTCCGGGCTTCCAGTTCATCCAAAAGTGTCTAAAATATAAATTAGTCATCAATTTATCTAGACCAAGTACTCAGAAAAAAAAAGAAATGAGTCATTAAAATTTTTTTTACTTTGTAAGAATCAACTGATTGCTGCTGACTGATCATCAAGACCAGATTTCTCAGCCACGTGTCCGTTTCTTCAAGGAAATTTTTGTAAAGCAACACTTGGTGTTCTTTTTGATGTTTTACTTCACGAGCTTTACCCAGGGCCGCGATTCCTTGCTCTACTTGATCAGTGAGCGCTGCTATTCGTCCGCGAATTTTTTCCAAAGGTGTAACAAGTTTTTCTCCCTCGACAGCTTCTATTTTTTCAAGTTGTTTTTGTATGTCATTACTTCGTTGATCGTGTTGACGTAAATCTCCAAGTATTACCTGAATTTTAAATAATTAAATTCATTATATAGGAAAAAATAATGAGTTAAATGTTGAGACATTTGATGTAGACGATTGACCTTTAAATGCGTGTATGTTTTTATTATTCTCAGAAATATTTTATCTCTATACGGGTTTGTAGATTCAAAATTTAAAATTGAACTGCCATGTCAGTTGTCAAAAAAATAACAAACCCGTCTATTATCTGCGTTTATTATATGCATACTGTAAAAAATTAGTGGAGTAAATACGGAACGGATGACTGCCCGAGTCGAAATTTAGCTTCGCTTCAAATACTCAATATACTTGAATATACCTATTTTAGTACTTGACATTTTTAAGCGGACCTAAATAAGTATTTTTCATACTTTATACTCTTATTAATTCCTATGGATTTAAAAAAATCAAAATTTAACATCTCTTTAGAACCTACAAAAACTATTCATTCTCATTTAGTAAGATAAATTATGGTAAAAATAAATAAGTATAAATTGGTAAATAAATATGCTAAAACTGTAGGTCTACTAGGTCCTAATAAATAATGTAGAATTCATAGGCCTAAATGAGCTTTTATAGTATGTTTAGGCTCTGATAAGTATCAATAATTTTAAATTTTAGCGCCTATTTAACAACTGAACATGTCATTTTCTCCCGTAACTGACATTTGTAGGATTTATATAGGAGTTGTTTTTCCATACAAATTAAGTACTTGGTAAGTCCTTTTCTTTCTCGATCCTAGAATTTCAAGGTTCTAGCAAGGTTTCAAATTTTGACTCGGGTGTCCATTTATTTAATCCCTTCCGGGTTGGTTACTTCCAGAGTAGAGTTTAATTTAACAGTGAAAATCCCGAATTAAAATTCTCTACTAAAAGAAGTTTATTTTGACATTAAAACTCCGAATCGGATTGAATGCAAATTCAAATAAAATCCAGATCACTCTGAAATTACAACTAATTTTTTACAGTGCAACAGAGCGAATTCAAGAGTCAAAGTAAAGACTTAAACTTACTGCAAGTGCTGATAGCATGTTCTCCAAACTATCACGCGGTAAATCATTGAGTGACTCTTCAAGCCGACTGACAATCGCTTCCAAGTTCTCTAAGTTACTTTCCAAGCTCTCCTGCAAAACCCGTAAAATCGATTTAGTATTAGAACACAACTAATTTCAATGTATGAGTATTTAATTAAATCACTCGCGTGCACACTGCGGCAAGTAAGGGCTCCGTTACATGTCCAGACGACGGATATTAATGGATTACTTCGGCAAAAACTGTCACATATTATTATGTTCATTTAAAATAAAAACAAAAACAAAAACGTAAATATCATGGCATGGTAAACCTGTGGAGATAAATGTCAGGATAATTAATAATTAGCGGATATTTTTAAAAAAACTTCACGACATATCAGCGTCCAGTGTGTCTTTTGCGTCTTCCGGATCGATTTTTAGCTTATTAGTTTTGTGAATACATAATTATTTTTAAATGACATATGGACGCGAATAAGTCGAAGATGTAATGACAAGACGATTATGTAAATGGAGTTAGTTCATGCACGAGTTTAGAAAGCAAAAAAAAAACACTTGGATTAGCAGATGATTTCATTAAATGGACGATAAATAAAATATATATACATATATATTTTATGTAAGTAAAAAAAAAATAAAGTAGTTTATGAAATGGTACAAGATGATGAATGCAGCAAAGATCTTGGAATAAATAATAAATTAAATGCAACAAGACTAAGCAACACTCGCTGTAAGTGTGTCGCGCACCTTGTACCCGTTAACTGGATCATTATTGACAGCAATAGACGTTTCAGGTAAATCCTGATCATTAGTACTGCTTAGCTGATTATTTGAACCCCTTTTATCTGTACCTAAATGCTGTATGGATGGAGGAGAGGTTTGCGAGGATGATAGGTCAGAGATTGAATGAATAGAAGTTGAAGAAGAAGAAGAAGAAGCAAGAGAAGGTAAAGAAATGAGTTTTGAATAGACTGAGGAGTTGTAATTTGGGGTGACCGGTAACTTCTCACTCGTTTGAGTCTGAGGTACATGATCCCGCGGATCCACTCGCGAATTATCTTGTCCGAGAGACAAGTATGTGCTGTAATCATTCCAGCTACATATTCCCCCGGGCAAATCCGCGATAAGACGTTCTGTTTTGGGTGTTGATGAACCGCTGTGTGCATCAAAGGACGGACCTTTAGGGCCTTTACCGTTTTTATCATTATCATTTTTATCATTGTCATCGCGAGGGTCATAATAATTTTTAATTGTCGAGACCTTTTGTTTGAGCTTTGAAGACCTTTCTGCGAAGAAATCGCGCTCTGCGTCGTGGTAAGCTCGTTTGTCGACCCAGAAACTGTCGTAGCTGATAAACTTATATATTTCTGCTGGAGATGGAGCTGCATGATGGGGCTCAGATTGAGGCTGTGACGGACAAGTCTCTTCGTCTGTTGCGTGGCTGATTACTACTATGTCATCGTCTTCTTCGATGTAAAACTGTACTTTTGATGAGGGAGTTTCACATATTTCTATGGACGAGTGTTCTAGAGAAGTGGATGATGAGTTTTTCGAAAGGAGGTTTGAAGTTGCTTTTGTTTTGGGTAATGGTGAACGAGATAGTGGACGAGTTTCAGTTTCCGCTGCTAATGACAAATTAGCTGATTCCATTGGTGGAACTACAACCATGTCTCGAGGAAGAGAACTTTCATGACAAGATTCGGATATAACTTGAGATTCGCTGGTTATTACGAAAAACCCGGAATCTTTGCTGTCTTCTGATACCAATGATTGATCTTGAGCTTGATCTGGCAGATCAGGTTTTTCGACCACTGATTTGGGTGGTTGAGGCAGAAGCTCTTCTACTTTCTTATGAATTTCAGGCTCTTTAACTTTTTCATCTGATTTTTTCGGAACTTCTGCTGGAATCTTTTCTGTCTTTTTATTCTTCTTTTTATCTTTAGGTTTCGTAGATACTGCAACCTCAGCTACTTTTTTGTTATCTTCGATTTTTTCTTCCGGAGTAACGATTTCAGCAATTGATTCTTTTTTATCATCTGGTTTCTTAACATCTTTAGGTTTTTCTTCAGATTTTTTAACTTCAGATTTCTTAGCTTGAGCTTCAGGTTTATCTTTAGATTTTTTAACTTGTTCTTCGGATTGTTTGGGTTGCTCAGGTTTCTTGTCTGCTGATTTTTTAACTTCAGTTTTAGGTTTTTGTTCTTCAGATTTTATTGATTCCTTAATTTTTTTCTCCTCAGCTTTTTTAGGTTCTTTTTTTCCAGATTTTTTATTTGCGTCAGGTTTTTTAACTTCAGCTTTCTTCGGCTGTTCTTTCGGTGCTTTTTCCTCTGGTTTTTTCAGTTGATCCATAGGCTCTAACTTTTCAGGTTTCTCAGCTTCAGTCACATCTGCTTTAACTTTTTCTTCAGATTCACCAGCCTGTTTTTCATCTTTACATTTTTCAGGCTCTTCAAGTTTTTTAGTTTCAGAAGCTTCAGTTTTTACTGCAGCTTTTTTCTCTTCGGATTTTTTAACCTCAGGCTTTTCTTTCATTTTTTTCGCTTGATCTTTAGATTTCTTAGATTGTTTATCTCCTTTTTTATCTTGTGGCTCAGGTTTTTTATCTTCAACTTTCTGTACATCAGATTTTTCATCAGTCTTTTTATCTCCATCAACCTGAACTTTAGCAACCTCTGCCTTCAATTCTTTTTCCTTCTGCTTTTTCTTCTGCTTTGATTTTCCTTTAAAAGTCTGCTCGCTTTCAACAACTTCAGCTTTTCTTTTACTTTCTTCTTTACCAATTTCAGTTGATTCTCCACCACTCACCGTAGTATCAATCAAAGAAATACGTTCTTGAGTTCCTTCAGCAAGTTTTCTACCAACATCAGCTGATCCTTCTACTACCTGAGCAGTATCATCGCGTCTCTGACTTCTCGACCTGGACCTAGATCTAGATCGTCTCGAACGTAATTCCTTTCGGTTTACATACTCCATGAATCCTTGATCATCAACTTGGACCAAATTTTCAATGGGTTCCGGAGCAATTACTTCTTCAACGACTATTTGTACCTGAGATTTCGGCTGTTCTATTTTTTCTGAACTTTTTACAGCAGCAGGTTTCACATTCTCGGGAACCTCAACATTCTTAGCAGCGATCGCAGCCCAAGAATCAGACTCAGTGACATCAGCAGATTTTTTATTCTCCTGAGAAGTTTCTTTAGTCCCATCAGCTGATTTTCCAGTTAATTTTTGTTTGATTGCTTCAGATTTGACTATACCTTCAGGCTTGTTTATTTCTTCAGCATTATCAGGCGACGGAGTTGAAGACTTAGCGGCAACTTCACCAAAAGATTTTTCTAATGGATGCAGATTATCTTTTTCCACAATTTCATCTTTTTTACCAGATATTTTTTCAGTTTCACCTTCTTTCTGCTTCAGCGCATTGTCTTTTTTCTTCTGTTTCTTTGATTTTTTACGAGACATCTCAGTAGATGTTGGTGTTGATGGCTGAGTTTCTTTACTTTCAGAAAACTCAACAGATTTTTCTATTACTTCAGTTACTTGGCTACTAATTCCCACCGATGCTTGTATTTTTTCAGAAGATTTTTCAACAATTTTGCTATCAGGTATTTCATCATCAAAATCATCATCAATCACCATTGGTTCATCTAAAATATCCATCCATGAATCATCAGCGACTAAATGAATCTTTGGTTTTTCTTTTACAGTTTCCTTTTTTACATCAGTAATAACATTACTCGCTTCTAAAGTTTTATTTGAATCCTTAATTTCTTCAGCTTTTCCTTCATTTTCTTTCTTAATCTGAGATTTCTCTTCTCCAACTTTCACGGCTTCATTTTCCGCTGATTGAATTTCCAAACGACTTAATTCCGTAACTTGTGATTTATTTTCAACTTTAATTCCTTTAACATTTTTCGCCTGTTTTGATTTTTTAGCTGCGTCTGTCCTTGCATGATCCATAAATGCTTCCTGTGCAATCCTCTCCAAACTACTCGATTTCGGCATCGATGAGCTCAGCGTCTGAGGTTCCATAACACGTACGACTTTGAAATTTTGATATAAATTCTTTTCGGCGTCACGATAAGAATCATAGTTGGCCCAATAAGGATGCTTGAAATCATCTGCGATGCATTTTAATTGGTCATTATCATCTGTTTTCAATTTTTCATCACGTACAACCTTTTGTTCTTTCATTTCACGTTCAACTTTTTGTGTTTCTTCAGAAGTAGGTTTAATTACATCATGCTGATGACTCGACTCGTAAGATGACGTACTGTCTGCCTTTGAGCGAATACTTTTTCTATTTTGTACACTTCCAAATAGCGGAGCGTCATCATCATCACCAGCATTCAAGTTAATAGTATTCAAAAGAACACTACCAATTGATTTTTCTTTATTGTCAAGTTTTAGATCTTCTTTATCATCTAATTGAGCTACTGGTTGGCTCACTTCAACTTTGGGAACAGATACCGGATTATTTGTTACGGCGTAAGTTGTTGTGAGATTGGCTTCCACAATATCTGGACACAGAGAAATAATTTCTTGTGTTTTGGATCCGGTACTGATCGGCAGAGGAACATTTTCTAAAATTTCAACAGATTTTTCAGATTTAACCGTCGGCGGAAGAACTTCAGTTCCTGTGCGAGTGGTCGTGACAGTCGTGATAGTTTTTTCGATGATCAAAGCCTTCCCCAGATCTTCAGACAAAGCACTTTGACTTTGGGATTCATCTATCTGAGAAATGATACTCTCTGTTTTTGACACAGATTCTTCAGATTTAACCCGAGTGTCGCGTTTCACTTCCTGGGTCTTAGATCCCGCATGGCCATTAGAGTGTTTTGTTTCGGTTCCACGTATCCTAGTTTCTTTTAATGGGTCAAGATTTGTCTTACGGTCACTTGATATGACATCAGTCGAAGATTTTTTTATTTCTTTAGACTCGACGACGTATGTTGGAGCTATTTTCTCGACTACCACTTGCTCTTGAGGTTGACTTTTTGATTTATTTTTTAATTTTGTCTCTTTTGGTCTTGTGACTTTTGGTGATGATTCCGATACTTTTTTAACAGAAGAATCTTCTTTAATATTCTTAGGTGACGCTGGGGTTTGTTTAGCAGGAATGTTTTCTTTTATTTCTTTGGATGGCTCGGGTTTCGGAACAGAAACACTTGGCTCAGGTTTTTCTTTAATATTTTTAGGTGACTCTGGTGCCTGTTGAACAGAAACATTTTCTTTAGTTTCTTTAGGCGATGGTTCAGATTTTGAAACAGAAACACTTGACTCTGGTTTTTCAGTTTGTTTTTCCTTAATAGTTTTAGGTGACTCTGATGTCTGTTTAACAGGAATATTTTCTTTAGGCAATGGCTCAGATTTCGAAACAGAAATACTTGGCTCAGGTTTTCCCTTAATATCTTTAGGTGACTCTGATGTCTGTTGAACAGAAACATTTTCTTTAGTTTCTTTAGGCGATGATTCAGATTTTGAAACAGAAACATTTGACTCTGGTTTTTCAGTTTGTTTTTCCTTAATAGTTTTAGGTGACTCTGATGTCTGTTTAATAGAAACATTTTCTTTACTTTCTTTAGGCGATGATTCAGATTTTGAAACAGAAACATTTGACTCTGGTTTTTCAGTTTGTTTTTCCTTAATAGTTTTAGGTGACTCTGATGTCTGTTTAACAGGAATATTTTCTTTAGGCAATGGCTCAGATTTCGAAACAGAAATACTTGGCTCAGGTTTTCCCTTAATATCTTTAGGTGACTCTGATGTCTGTTGAACAGAAACATTTTCTTTAGTTTCTTTAGGCGATGATTCAGATTTTGAAACAGAAACATTTGACTCTGGTTTTTCAGTTTGTTTTTCCTTAATAGTTTTAGGTGACTCTGATGTCTGTTTAATAGAAACATTTTCTTTACTTTCTTTAGGCGATGGCTCAGATTTTGAAACAGAAACATTTAACTCTGGTTTTTCAGTTTGTTTTCTCTTAATAGTTTTAGGTGACTCTGATGTCTGTTTAACAGGAATATTTTCTTTAGGCAATGGCTCAGATTTCGAAACAGAAACACTTGGCTCAGGTTTTTCCTTAATATCTTTAGGTGACTCTGATGTCTGTTTAATAGAAACATTTTCTTTAATTTCTATAGGCGATGGCTCAGATTTCGGAACAGAAACACTTGGCTCTGGTTTATTAATTTGTTTTTGTTTGACATCTTTATTTGTTTCTGGTTGCTTCACTTTTTCAGTTGGTTTAGTTTCCTCAGAAACTTTTGATTCTGATTTAACAAGTGGTTCGTGCATTTTTTCTTTAACTGGTGATTGAATTACTTTTTCAGAATCTGGAGATTTTGGTGTAGCATTTGCTGTTTCAAGACTATCCTTTGTCTTCTTTTTTTGTTTCGACTTTTTAGATGATTCAGTCACTTGAGTTTTTTCATCGGAAGCTTTTGTTTCTGGTTTTTCAATTTTTTCGACTTTGCTTTGTTGATTAACATCCTTTGGCTTTGACTCTTGAATCAACGGTTCTGTTTTTTCTTCAGATACTTTTGTTTCTAATTTAGCGATTTGTGTTTGTGGTTTACTGTCTTTAATTTCTGGTTTTGTTTCTACAGGCAGTGATTTCACTGATTTATCTTCAGGACTTTTTGGTTCCACTTTAACAGCCTTATTCTCTGGCTTAGTATCCTTTGTCTTCTCTTGTATTGTTTCTACAGTCAATATTTTGTTTTCAAGTCCTTTTGGATCGATTTTATCAGTTTTAGTTTGTGGTTCATTATCTTTCTTGTCTTCCTCTTTTGTTTTCGCAGGGATTACTATCACTGATTTCTCCTCAAGACTTTTTGGTTCCACTTTATCAGCTTTACTCTGCTTATCACCTTTTTTCTTCTTTTGTTTCGATTCAGGTATTACCGGAACTATTTTTTCATCAGAAGACTTTGTTTCCAATTTTTCAACTTTACTCTGTGCTTTATCATCCTTTATTTTTTCTTCTTGTTTTATTTCCACAGGCATTGGTTTATCTGTAGATTCCGTTGACTTTTGTGTATCAATTTCTTTATCATCTTTCACTTTTCCTTGCGTACTTTCTACAGGCAATGATTTTACATCGGAATCCTTGGAATCTGACTTTTCAATTTTAGATGGTGCCTTAGTACCCTTTACTTTTTCTTTTGTTTCAGACGTTGGTTTGCCTGCAGCTTCCACTGATTTTTGTTTTTCAACTTTTACTTGTCCTGTTTTATCATCTAGCTTTTTCTCTACTGGAATTGGTTTGTCTGTTGATTCTACTGACTTTTGTTTCTCAACTGTAATTTGTAATTTATCATCTTTAACTTTGTCTTGTTTAATTTCTACAGGTATTGATTTAGTTGCTGGTTCTACTGACTTTTGTTTTTCATTTTTCACTTTGTCTTGTTTAGTTTCTACAGGCAGAGATTGGTCCAAAGATTCCACTGACTTTTGTTTTTCAACGGTTACTTCTACTTTTTCATCTTTTACTTTTTTGTCTACTGGAATCGGTTTGTCTGTAGATTCAACTGACTTTTGTTTATCTTGTGCTTTTTGATTCTTAACTTTTTCTTCTAATTTTATTTCAACAGGTATTGGTTTGCTCGTAGATTCTGTTGATTTTTGTTTTTCAATTTTAATGTCTTCTTTATCATCTTTTACTTTGCTCTGTTTCGTTTCTACAGGCAATGATTTTATATCAGACTCCTTGGAATATTTTTCAATTTTAGGATGTGACTTATTACCCTTTTTCTTATTCTGCTTCGTTTCGATCGCCGATTGGACCACTTTTTCTTCTAAAACCGTTACTTCTTCTTTAGCAATTTCTGTTTTATTACTACTATTTTTCATGTTTTCTTCCTGAGTTATTTTCTCTTTAGACTCCTTTGAATCTATTTTTTCTTTATCATCTTTCAACTCTTCTTGCTTCGTTTCTATAGCCAATTTCTTATCAGATTCCTTAAAATCTGATTTCTCAATTTTTGACTGTGATTTATCACCTTTCTTCTTCTTTTGCTTACTCGGTGCTTCCTGTGATTTTTCATCAGGAATTTTAGTATCCACTTTATCAACTTTTATTTCTTCCTGCTTAATTTCTTCAGCCACTGACTTATCTTTCAAATCTGGCTTATCAATTTTCGGCTGCGCTTTGTCACCCTTCTTCTTCTTTTGCTTCACTTCAACTGTCGGCTGAACCATTTTTTCTTCTAAGCCTTTATTTTCTACTTTATCAGCTACTTTAGCAGACAAATCTTTGATATCTTCATCTTTTATTTCTTCCCGCGATTCAACCATCACTTCCTCCTTAACTTTAATTAGTTTATCATCTTTCTTCTTCTTCTGTTTCTTTTCTTTACTACCCTTAACATTTTTTTCCTCAAAAACTTTATCATCTTTAATTCCATTCTTCACTTCCTCCACTTTTATCGTCTCTACCTTGACTTCTTCCAAAGTCTTAATGTCTAATTTTTCTTTACTATCTTTCCTTATTTCTTCACCAGCAACTTTCTCACCAGATTTAGCTTCTTTATTTTTCTTACTCTTAGATTTCTTTGGCTCTTCAAATTTAACTTCATCCCCAACTTTGCTCACTTCTTTCGCTTGTTCTTCCCCAATATCTTTATCACCTTTACCTTTTATCTTCTTAACTTTATCAACCTTTTGAATTTCTTCAATTTTATTTTCACTTTCTTTAGGTTTCTGTTCTTTCTCTTTCACCTTATCTTTAACTTTTTGTTTCTCCATATCAGCAATCTCTTTAAGAGCCTTATCAATTTCATCCTCACGAGATTTATCTGATTTCTTCTTTTTATGTTTACGTTTTTTATCTTTTTCAATATTACCATTTAAATTATCATCTTTCTGCATTTTATCAACAACTTCCTTTACATTATCATCATTTTTCTCACTAACGATACTCTCAACAATTTTACTTGTCTCACTAATTTTTTCCTGAATATTCTTCCCTATTTTTTCACTTTTTCCCATCGCTTCAAATTGTTTTTTCTGTTTCTTATCCCTCGAATTTTCTTTAACCCCTTCGACCTTAACTTTATCTTCCTGACCTTTTCTCCTTGAATCTTTTTTCTTAATCGTTCCCCAATTTCTACCATCCTTATTTTTCTTACCACTATCGACATCTGGCTCACTATCAACATCTTTTTTAACAATTCTGGCATCTGGCTTAATAATTTCATGAGCAGTCTGTAAACTTTGCTGACTAGATTCCTCAATAAATTTATTTGTCGGTGGTGACGGAGTTGTACGTGCAGGCAAACCTTGAGACAAAATTTTAGCATAAGAAATAGAAGATGCTCTAACTTCGGTTTGAACTTGTTCCACCTCTCCAACATCTTCGTCACCCATCTTCTCCTTCGGTTCGCTGTCTCCCTCTTTAACTTCCACACTCTCATTAACTTCAATTGTCTTATTATTTTCTGGCAAACTAACAGAACTATCAACAACACTCACATGATCTTGCACTTGGCTTTGACAAACTTGACGCGGCATTGCATCACCAAGAATTACCGAATTATCATAAATCATTTCACTTTGCGGGCACTGTTGATTCTGAATTCCGCACATCTGTAAATAGGAATCCTGACTCTCAGTTGTTAGGTAATCTTGTTGAGTGATAAATTGCGCAGTGTATCTCATATGAGTGTCATAGATAGCTTGCAACTGCTGTTGATGACTTGCTGCTGGATAAACATAAGAACCAACAGGATAATCAAGTCCGGTATTGAAAAAATTAACTCCAGTTCCAATGTCAACAACATCCGTCATCGGTGCATTGTATTCATACACTTCCGATTGATTTACTGGCATTTCAAATTTATTCTCCATCATTGAGCTCTGGTTCAATGTATTTTCTGACCACCTTTCTTTACTCAAATTTCGACTGTCTTGATTAATAACTTGATACTTATCACCAGGAGTCTCAACATCTCTGATCGCTGATTTTTCTATCTGGTGAATTTCTTCCGAAACAGATTTTTCACTTGATCCGATACTTTCTCTACGTTCTTTCGTCAGCATAATCATACCATAATCATGTTCCGGTGACTCAGTGGTATAAGAACCAGGACCTTGAGCTTTACGCAGAATATCAGCGTAAGAAGTAGACCCAGGTATCCAAATAGGACTTGGTGATCTTCTGCGAGGATCATGCGCTGCAAGACTAGTTGAAATATGTTCCTTAGTTTCAAAAGAAACGCGTTCTTGAACAGCAGCTTCTTTACCAGTGACTTTAATCTCCGGAACATCAACAATCTTTTTCCTGTTGCTGCGTGTTGGTGATCGTCCTCGTCGTTTAGATGCTTTTTTACCTTCTCTCTCGATTTTTTCTTTCTCTGGTTCATTTATTTGAGGTACTTGAGGTATCTGAGGTATTTGTGGTTGAGGTATTTGAGAAACTTGTCCACTCTGAGGACGAATAACTTGTGGCCGATGAATCTGATGCTGCGGCGCAGTCTGACTTGAACCAGATTCCTGTTGTACGCGATAAGGACTAGTGTCTCTTGAATTAGGAGTAGATCGACCAGCTGCAATGTCTGCATAAGAAGCAAGTCCCGTTACTCGTGGAGTCAGTTCACCAGGAAATGAGTAGTAAGGATCGACTTTGTGAATCTCGTCCACCAACAGCCTCGTTCGTTGACGCCACGTCTCCATTTGTGTCTGCAAGGCCTGTACGCGATAGCGCAACAGCCAAAGAACATTATTACGTCAATTTTATTTTATTACGGTTCTTTTTTCTATTTTATTGTTAAACTAAAATTATTGAGGGTTTTTTTATGATGACATGAAAGTAATTATTTTTTTTAATAACAATAATTCGATAACTATTCATCAAAGGCACTTTATTAATTCGCTGACCAATGGTCTCATACAATACAATATAAGAAAAAATTCATTGGAAAATTTATTTATTAATAATTAATAATTATATTTCATACAATTTATCGCGATGATAAAAAACTTTTAATTTTCAAATCGCGCGGTTCATTTGTATTTAAAAAAAAAAGAATTATTCAAACGCCGAAGGAATATCAGCGGGAAGAATAATCATTAGTATTTTAAATCCTCAAGATTATTTAAGTATTTAAACTATCAGGGATCTAAAGGTTCTATGTCTGGTGTTCCACGTTGTATCAGCAGCTTTGAGCGCTCACTGCGCGCTTGGATTTTACTCTGAAGTGATTTTATTTTTTCACGATGGATCTACGCGATTTTTTTTTATTGCGTTGAGTAGAGAGATTGAGAAATTGAGAGAGAGATGGATTTGTACGAAGAGAAGTTGGTAGAAAAAGAGAAAAAGATCATGAGGAAAAATGATTTAAAATTGGAAAGGAATCAAGGAAGCGAAAAAAAAAATAATAAACAAAAAATATTCATAATAAATGACATGACGTATGAGTGATTTCGTTCATGATAAAAAAAATAATATAATAAAAATAATATTTAAAAATGTTGAATATAATTATGACAGTAGAATTTATTTAAATAAATTTGACGTTCTGTCACAAGTGTTATACGCAGAGGTAACTTGATTATGCCACGCTTGTATTGTTATGTACATTTATATATTATATATGATTAAATTAAATCCAGTTTTCCTACCGGAAGACGAGGACGATGATCGTGAGCTCGTAAAAACACATTTTTATTTATAACTTAAAAAATTGACGGCTCATTGTAATTAATTATCAAGTAATTAAATAAAATAAAAATAAACAGTAATGTAAATTCAAAGGACGAATTATTCCCGCTGTTTATTCGAAAATTATTTTAGTTGTAAAAAATATGTAAGTAAAAATAAAAGTAAAACATTAACACAAACAAGCAAAATCAAGTAATCTCTGTGAGATAACATAAATAAACAAACAGACCTTATAAATAGATTTATTTAAATAAAATTTGAAATAAATTTTATAAAGATACCAACCAATACCTCGTAAGCGATGAACCACCGATTACCATGTGTGTGTGTTTTTTTTTATTATATGTTTGGAAATATTATCAGTTAGTTTATTAAACATTTATGGAAAAAAATTAATGGTAATAATAATAAGAAATAAATTAGTAATTAATATAGAGGCAGAAAGGGCAAAATGGGGTAGGGGCATAAATGATGCCCCCAAAATTTTATAAAAAAAGTTTGTTTTTTAAACAAAAATCAAAAGTCTCAGTCGAAAAATGTTATTGACTTTTGTTTTATGATAAAAACTATTAAAAAATTTTTTTCTTCCCCTGCATCGACACTGTAAAAAATTGAGAGTTCATTCAGAGTGATTACGGATTTTATTTCGATCCGAATTTACTTGGCTGAGTGATTTCGGAATGATGTAGATTTTTTTAAAAATCCAATTCGGAATTTTGATACTAAAATAAACTCCTTTTAGAAGTGAATTCCACTCCGAACCGGATTTTCAATATTAAATTAAATTTCCGTTTACTCCGCTTATTTTTTACAGTGCAATAATTATGTGAAATGTTATTTTTCTTTGCGTAATTACTCACAAGAAAATTTAATTAACTCACATTTATTTAATTTCCAGAATTTTTTGTTTCACCTTTTTTAGGGAGTACCCCATTTTGCCCGCAAAAAATAAAATTTTTTTTAAACAGCAGCTGAAATTTTTTTCTATTCATTTTGAATATCATTAAAAAAAATACATTTAAGGTACTTGAGTCCCCAGAAATTTTGCCCCTCCCTCCCCTATAAAAAAAAATTAAATTAGTGGAAGCATGTTATTAAAATAATGACTGGCGGTGTGATTGGTTTGTGAACGTAACACAATAACTGATAACTGATTTGTCTACATGCGTGCGTGATTAGCTTGTGACAAAGCGTACTGTGATAAAAATACTCAGTATGGATTAGTAATATATAATTAAATGATTAAATAAATTAACGAATGGATGGATTATTTAAATAAAATTAGTAATGACGTGATCAGCATGGAAACACTTTGATGATGATCTCAAAATCTCAGTCACTCTACCCAATGGACACCAAAATGTTTCCAAAATTAATAAAACGGGTCGACATTATGCATTCACGTTAGTTTGGTAGTCACTTCTATCTACGTGATTACTTATTACAATCTTTTTTATTTAAAATTGGTCAGTACGTGCCTTATTTTACACAAAAAAAAAAAAAATAATTACATCTCGGTGGTGGTTTTGGATTGGTATCAATGCAACGCTGCACTAGCATTTATCGGTGCGGTGTTTATTTTATTTATAATTAATAATAAAATATGTGGTGGTATATATGTATATATTTATGTAAATATAAACCTACCTGTTGCTCTTGCATAGCTCTTTCACGGTCATTTGGTAAATAAGTCGGACTTAAAGCCGAACGTAATTGCTGTTCAACTTGAATTATTTGGTGTCTTATTTGTTGTATTTCCTACAATAATTAAAAAACAAGTTGACAATTTTGTTTTAATATATTTTCTTTAAATACGCGAATAGTAATTAAGTGTAAGCCAACCTGTTGGTACTGATCTATTTGCGTGAGACAAGATTCCAAAGACGCAGTTTGTTCTTTTACCGTATCATTGAGTAGGTTTAGCTCATTTATCATATCATCGGCAGTTTCGGCGATTTTATTGTCGCCGCCAATTCCGGTCTTAAAGTGTACCTGAAGTTTTTCAACCGAAAATGATATTTTAGTTTTCTGTATCGCGATATCACTGAGCATTTTTTCTCTAATCGCATGTTGGTCTCTCAGTGGTTTCTTTTTGTTTTGCGCAGACTCTAAACTCTGTTTTGCTTTTTCTAACCACGTTTTAACGTCTTTGAATTTTTTCTCACACTGTTCCCATTCTTCGCTCGCTTCTTGCAGTAATGCGTTCTGAAATTTTTTTTTACAAATGATAAATAAATTTCTAATTCCCTCTACTAAAATCCAACCAATTAATTAAGTTAAATAAAACCCACCCTTTCTAATAATTGACCTTCAACTTCAACCTTGGCCTCTTCGGCCTGAGCGAGTTTTTCCGGTAAATCGCCTACGCTAGTAAATTGCCCAATAACTTCTAGTTCTTTGCCCATATCACTCAAGTTCTTGTTAACTTGCTTACAACTTTTAACAGCCGTCTGCAAATAATTAAACATCTCAAGTATTTTTTCTAACAACCCTCATACGGTTTTAAATTATTATTTAAATATTTAAAAACGTACCGAGTAATCATGTAACCTCTGACGAGTCTGTACCAGAGTACTGAGTTTAAGAGGCTCCTTTAAAAAGACCCTCTTTTCCTCAGTCCACGCTCTGACAGACTCGTAAAGAACAAGGAACCGTTGCCAAGCGTCCAGAGAGTCGCCCACCTGTTGCTTTTTTTCCTCGAGCCAGGACTTGACCTGTCCCAATTGTTCGGTCAAATTGGCAATCGTCTTACCAATCATTTCTTTTTCGTTCTCGTCGCGGGTATTTTCGATAATCGTGCGTCCGTTTTTCGTCATTCGCTCGCATTTGTCTGTCATCGGAGTAAGCTCCGTTTGAATCTGTCGTAAAAATTCACGTAATTTAAGTGGCTCTACAGATCTGTCTTGGACTTTAAGCTCGGCTTGACGTATCCAGGCCTGGAGCTCGTCAACGTCGGCCAAGTAGTCAGTGCGAATCGTCCTCGCGCGTTTCTGCTCTCGCTGTTTTTCCTCCATTGCTTGTACGGCACCCTCGGCACTGAGTTCCAAAGACGCTAATTTCTGTGCGAGGTCACTTGGTACCAACTGCTGGCTCGTTTGGTACCGCGCCTTAGTGTTGCCAGAAAATTTTTTTATTTCGTCAATTAATTCCAGTAAAAATTCCCGTTGCTTTATTAACGAATCTTCAATTGCCTCTTGGTCAACCCCAAAGACGTAGAAAATTTTAATTTCTTCGTGTACACGTTCTAATTTATCTTGCAGACGTTTTATTTCTTGCTCGTCTGCTTTCAATAAGTCGAGATCTTGACGTGCTTTTTTAGATTTTATGTCAAGTGAGCTGACAAGCCTGCAATTTTATACATTTTTTTTCTACAATACTTTATTTATAAATACTTAAATCCTGACTAAATTTTATTTACTCAAATATATTTTGAAAATCCGACGTTAACTTTTTTAACTATTTTTTTCTAACGTTCTATTTTTACATCACATGTTACTTCATATAGATAATTTAAGACAGAAATAAAAAAAATTAAAAGAAATCCATGTGGAGTCTAGTGACATCATCAACAGAATCTATTTACAGAAACTTTCTCATATTTTTAATATAAAATACACGTGTATTAAATTTATAAAACCGAATAAACGTCGCAACTATGATAAAAAAAAATTTATATGAGTCATCTATTTAAAAAAAAAGTATTTAACTGTCTAGTAAATAAATAAATAAATAAATAGTTGAATAAAAATCGAATGGAGAACGAGGACTCGAATACAGTAACCGAGCGATCTGGCACACGTCCTCATGTTTACCAGCCGGATTTTATGAATCTATAATTACTCATGAACTCCCAAGTTTTACGATCTCCATGGGATTATTATCCCGCGTGATTTAAAACCATACACGACAATAAATAATAAACAAAATAAAAAAACTTGTAATAATGTCTTGCGCACTAAAAACGCGGGAAATTATTTTAATGTCTGACCGAACGCGCCTCGTCTACTACCAAAAATACTTTTTTAAAAACCCACAATACGCAGCCCGATTATGTCATACTTTTAAATAAAATTTATTATCAACACTAAAATTAATTACCGATAATTAGTTATCAATAAAAAATAATTCATTTATCAATACCTATTTTATCAGCTTGAATAGATAAAATGCTCGAGTATTCACTTTTATTTATAATATTTAAATTTACAATCGAAATTTACTTAATATTTAAATACCAACGTTATATTTATTTATTAAATAAACATAAGTTGATAATTAGGCAACGGCGCGGCACGTTTTATAAGTCAAAGCAACAGCGATTACGGTCGAATACGTTTTGAGGTGTTTTATAAGTGAACAGTTATAGTTTTTTACCCGAGCTCTATACTCTAACGACGCATGCCCACAAACATTAAACGACCACCTATTTATACGTGTACTTAGCATGTGTGTATACGAAATAGAATTTATAATACAAATAGCAAGACACAAAACGCCGCGACGCCGGTACGAAAATGCACCATCGTACTAATAATAATTCAGGGGCTGCTAAAGAATCTACAGCGAAGCTAATTCAAACTTGCTGCTCGTAAGCTCTCATCTTGTTCTCTAAGGTCGCGGAATCGTGCCAAAGACTTATAGTCAATCAACTTCTTTAAATTTAAAATAACAATTACAGTGTCAAGACATTTATCAAGACACTGAACTTACAACAAATAATATAACTATTTATTTTATAAAAATCATTTTTTTTTCCACTACCAGCTTATTTTAAGCGGTAACTTAGCTTATTAAATTAAAACTTTAAATAATAATCATAACGTAGTAGTAATTAACGCTACGATACGTCAGTTATGATGGCTCAGTAATAACTGAAGATTTAAAAACTTGAATGAAAGTTTACTCATGAATGCCACGGTCACGAGCCTTTTTTATTTGCAAAAAGGCTGTTTATTCTAAAATTACGTCATGTACTGATTTGGTCATGACTCTATTCATAAATTTATTATTATCATTTATGTTTTAATATTCATTACGTCGCATAACGCAAATACTTGTTTTAATCTTCATTATGTCTTTTAAATTTTTAAATAAAAAATTGTTTGTTGTTTTTACAAGCACTCGGCTTGATTGACACTTGGAGTAAATATTGTCATACTTTATAATTAGCGATTTTTTAATTATTTGCTTAATAATAATAATAATAATAATATACATATATATTTGAATATAAATAAATTGTAAAAATAAAACAAGCATAAGCTCAAGAAAACAAAAAAAACCATGCGCATGCTCTGCTCGTGGGTAATTTTAACGACCGTGTAATCTCTTTATCTTATTGAAAACTAGTCAGAAACTATATAGTAACACGTAATCTTATCGTTTTATAGAACAATGCTCAATGTAAATTTATACCTAGAGAAAAACTTTAAAAGCATTAGGACATAATAATTTTAATTGAAATTGTGATTGTAAATTTTTATAATTCCGACCCAAGGCAGTTTTAAATTTTATTAAAAACTCACGTTTCCGCAGTACTGTGAAGTTTGTCTAGACGTTCTTCAAGACCACGTGCTGATGCTTCGGTAAATGCTGACAGATATTCAATTACCGGTCCAGCGAGTTCTTTTATTTCCTCGGTCACTGGAATCAATTTCTCAGCTTCCACTACTAACTCCTGATAAAAAATAATAATATTTAATTTTTTTGTTATTTAAGAACCGTATCGCACGCGTGATAAACTTCGACTGGGTATAGGTAGTGAGGAAATAGACGATAGGTAACATCTGCCATCGGTACCTGCTCGTACAAGCTTAGGGTTTACTACCAGCAACTTGCTAATTTATATTTTGGATAAAGTTATCCATTAATTGGGCCAATTAACTCAACTAATAACAAATAAAAAATTAATAATACTTACGTCGAGTGATTTTATGGTATCCTTGATGTGATGCTTAGACCTGACGATGCAGTCGACGAGTTTACTTCTTTCCTCTATGGCATTAAGTTTTGTTTCCGTGTGATTTAGTCGAGCCTCGAGATCTTCCCAGTGTTTAGAAAGCGCCTCCAAGGCCTCGCGACGGCCCTCCAGTCCACTGACGAGTTTTTTCCACTGAGCACTTGTTTCTTCAAGATGGGCTTTGATAGTTTGCTTGTTATTAGCATCAGCGAGCGTCAAAATTTCCTGTCCACGTTCGTTTAGAAGATCCAATTCAAACTGCTGGTTCTGGATATCATTTAGCGCGTGAGTTAGCTTCTGGATATTGAACTGCAAGCCCGCGAGGGTGGTAACGGGTTCGTCGGTGAATCGGGATCGTCCAATTACCGCTTTAACTCTTTCTAAAGTCTGCGTGTAATCACGCCACGTGTCTGCGCCTTGTTCTAATCTAGCACGATGAGATTTAGCAGTATTCAAAGTGTTCTTTAGTAACTGGAGATGTTGCTGTTGCTCGAGACTCAGCTCTTCTTGCTCGGCGCTGTTCAAAGACGGCCAAACTTTGTCAGCTGCTTGTTGAATTTGCTGGGACACCAGCTCACGAATAGAAGCTTCGGAGCTGAAGTATATTTTGTGTTCCTCTAAATCACTGACGATATTCTCAAAGTCAAGTCCGTCTTTGTCACTTTGCAGACGTATCTCGGCTTCACGTACCCAATTGTGAAATTTATCTGCCAGTTGTCCGTAATTTAAACGCATTTGCAAGTTGGAATCGAGATAAGTCTCGCGATCTTCCATTTCTCGTGGTAATGATGACAGCAGAGACACTGCTTCGCTAAGCATTTCTTTAAGTGAACCCGGCATGCCCTCTTCGTGTTTAACCGACTCCTTTAGCTGTCTCATTCTGTCCAAATATTCATTAACTGAACCGCAAAGCAATTTATGCTTTTGAATTTCACTTTCGACACTTTCAACCGCGCGATCTAGCAACGGACGAGACTTTATTTCCTTTTCTTTGTTCTCCAGCCAGTCGAGAATCTCCGCAAGCTCTTCAGCTAATCGCTTGTGCTCGGCAGCCGCTAGCTCATGCTGCTCTCGCTGCATCTCAACTGCACGTCTCAAGCCCTGTAGTTGTTGTTTGAGCGACTGTAGTTGTTCTGTAACATTATTTCTATCAACCGCAGATCCATCAGCAGCAATCTGCTGTCCTTTGTCAGTAGCACTCGCCAATGTAGCCTCGCATTCCTGAATTTTGGAGATAACATCATCGTAACGTTTTATTTTTTCCTCAGTAGTTTGATCCTGCTTCTCGATATCTCTAACTATTTCATTATACTTAGCGATAAATGACATAATTTCCGTAATCAATGCAATAAATTGCTGACGAAGTAGAAGCAGTTGTCTGAGTCTTGCTATTTGTGCTTCTAGCGCCCGAATTAAATCATCCTGCTGACCAATTACTCCATGCAAGTCTCCAATATTTGCTGATTGCAAGTCCGACAATTTAGCTTTGTTAGCTTTCAAATCACCAAGAATTTTTTCATAAGCCACTAGCATTCCTTCTACATCTTCAACCCGTGATCCAATGGGCTTATTCAAATTATTAAGTTCCTTCTGTATGTCAGACATAAATTGAACGGCTTCGGCGACACGCGCGGCAGCTTCTTCCGCCTCGGCGATACTTTTGTGTAACGCAGCAGCGCGTTCATTTATAACGCCAGCAACTCTATTGTGTGCGTCTTTCATACTCTTCAATTGATCACTCAGCTCAAGTTTATCTGCGTCGCTCACCGTCGGTAGAATTGATTTTCCCTGCTGCATTATCTTCTCGACGTCTTCACCAAAGGCTTTAGCTTCTTGCTTCAATCTATCGTACTTGGCAAGTTGCTCTCTAAGCACATCAACACTTGACGTTCTTACATCCGACGAAGTGGCTGTCTCAGCTTCTTTGATCCACCTTTGGCACCTATCTATTTCATTTTCAAAGGCCTTGCGACCTTGCAACAAATCCGCCAACGAGGCTTGCTTCTCAGCAGCTTCTTTCTTCAACGCATCGTAATCCTCATTCAAATTATCCAGTAGAGCTTGAAGCTTCACGCGGTCTCCTTCATTGCAGTCACGCATCAAACTGTTGGCTTGCTTCAAAACATCTTTAAGATTGTTCTCGTTGAATGAATTTATATCGCTGTCAATTTCATTGTGATGAACGATATCCTGCTCGACTTTGGTGGATCTCAAAGGAAGATAACCGCTTAGTTTTTTGAGATCGTTGTGCTTGGCCTTTATCCACAGACGCGCGCGTTCGAAGTCTGTTTCAAGTTTGTGTCTAGCATCTGCAGCAGCAGTGGCTCCGGAAATTTCTTCACGTAAAATTGAACAGAGTTCAACTTGTTCAGTCCGCAGTGCCCGGGCCTTGGATTCCAACTCCTGTTGTTCGCTTGCTTCAAGCTCATTCTGCATATTCCCGACCCGTTTTTCCAGCGTGTCAACGATCACTTGTTTATTTTCAGCTTCCTTGAGCATTGCTTTCAAAGTCAGGACTCTATCATCCGCTGGCTTACACTCAAAACCAAGAGATTCCGTTGTCCGCGCCTGCTGTTTCTTTAAACTTATCCACTCGCGATTGTCCTCGATCTCTTTGCGCGTCGCCTCGATGCCCTGAGCAGTCATATCCAGCACCTGACTCTTCCTCACCAACTTCTTGTTAACATCAGCGTATCTTCGATCAACAGATTTAATCTGCTCCTCAATTTGCTGAGAATCCAAATTACTAACGGAATCCATCACTTGGTCTCCTAATTTTTTAACTTGATCCAGTCTACCAGGACCTTGAGTCTCAAAGTCCGAGATGATTGCCTTGACTGCCGATATTTTTTGACCTATCGTCAATCCATTGCCTTTCTCAATAACGTCAACTTTCTTAGACAACCCGTCGAACCAGCTCTGAATATCCTGAACCTGGGACCGATACTTCTGTATCAGTTCCTGCGTCGCTTGTTTGTCAGCAATAGCTTCCATCAATTCGGTCTCCAGCTTATCGAGACCTTCCTCAATATTGTCTTCCGGTCGCAGTGACAATTCCGCCAGAGCACGTGATCGTCTTTCTCCAATACTTCCCAGGAGTTCGTTCATCGCCTGAAGCTCAGCTTGGGCCGCCTCTGAGCGCAATTTAGCAGGCCGGGATTTCCACTCAGCACACAATGCACGTTGCTGATTAATCCATGCTTTCAAATCATTCTTTTGGTGCGCTTGCTCCTCTAATTCTCCCACAGCCTTTGATACATTCGCCAGATGTGTTTGCATCTATTCAAACAATTTAATTACCGTAAATTAATTACTACAAAACACTATTTTATTTTTTTTATTAATAAAAATAAATAAAAATTAATAATTAATTGAAGCATTTAGTTAACAAAAAAAAAAAAAAACAATAATGCAAACCTTCTCGCACATATGATTAAGTTTGACTAAGAAGCCTTTTTCTTCAATAACACGAAACAATGCTTTCAGCCTGTCGCCAGTATCTCGATTATCTTTCTGCAGAAAAATTCAGCAACGAACAAAAAATAATAATAATAATAATTAATTAATTAATTAACACATGCATAAGCTTCTTAAGCAATTAATTTATTTTAAAACAATTATATAATAATTTATAAACATTCACATTAGAAAATTAATTAATAAAACAGTTAATTAAAAATATAAAAAAAAAAAACCTCTTACCTGATCGATCAAATCTTCGAGTCTCGTGCGTACTTCGATTTCCCTCGAGGGTATTTGGATGGCCGGGGCATCCAGAGGGCTGCCAGGACGCGAAACACAGGCGGCGGCAGCTTCACAAGCCTCAACAGCGACCGCTAGTCGCGTTTTTTCAGCCTGCAATTTATTGTGCAGCATGCGAGCACTCTCGAGACTTTTTTCCGCAGACTCTAGAGTATCCAGAGGCGCCTCTAGTTCTCGGACTATTTCCGGTTCGTAGGTATCCAAATTTTTCATTATACTCTCTAGAGTTCTTTCGTACTCGGCAAACTTGGCTAGCGATTCATCCAAACGATTCTTAATCTGAATCGCTGTATTGAGAAGAGAATTGTAACTCTCTTGGACATTTTGCAACTGAGTTTCGATGGTAGGCTTGATGTTGGGATTCGCTGAGATGTAGCGATCAATTTGATGCTGTCCTTTGTCTTTCAAATCATCCAGGTCATGCTGGTAATTACGGATGTCATCTAACAGAGCGTCGTGAGCTTTTATTTGCTCGAGTGTCTGTTCTTTGCTGGTAATGTATCTGGAATTATGGGCCATCAATTGGAATGAAACTTGAAGCAGCCACTTCTCTGTTTCCTGGAGCGCGGTATGGTACATGGTGTACTCGTCCATTTCATTTTCAACGAGGCGTTTCTGCTCGTCTACTAGCAGTCCCAGTGATTTCCAACGGCTGAGAAGGTCATTAGCTTGGTCTTGAGTTGCATTATTCTTCGCCCACCCGGACAACTCGATCGACTCCTCGAGCAGTTGATCTAAATCAGTTTTCTTGGCTTTTACTTCTTCTTGAATATGTCTGTAGCGCTCAAGTAACGTCTTCATCTCGCCGATCTCGCCCTTTGTGTCTGGCAAAGTCTCTAGAGACTTCTCTGTATCACTCAGCCATTTTTTAAGCCGCTCGTAGACTTCGGCATGATCTTCCCAGCGGGTCAATGTTGCTTTTACCTGAGCTTGGACTGTATTTAAATCCATATTCAATTGCTCCCAGTTGGATGTCAATTTAGCCATGTCTGTTCTCAATTGCTCCTGTTGTTCTGGTAACGCAGTATTTATTGCCTTGGCGAATGCATTTTTCAACGTCGAAAGTAAATGTTGACCTTCGGTAATTCTTGTTGCAACAACACGAGTTGTTTCCAATTTATCGCGCGCCCAAGTAACATCTCCGACGCCCACGCAGTCTTGAATTGACCCGTGAGCAGTTTGTAGCCATTCTTCCATCTCTTTTCTCGCCTTCAAGAACTCCGTGTGGTCTGATAAATTTTTCTCTACCTTCGAAACCAGTCCCTGTGCTTCAGTCAACAATGTCGTGTACGCTGATTGCAACTGCACGGTTTTATCTCTCGCCCAGCTGCACGCACTTAATTCCAAAAGTGTTTCACATTTATCATTCAACTCTTCCAGCACTGGTTTCTGGCGAACTGCCTCATCAACCAACGCCTTGCACCGTTCTAAATCCTGTGGTGTTTTGTTTTCTTTTGACTGTTCATCAGTAACTTTCTTCTGGAACTGATCCAGCCAATTCTTCATGCTCTCCATCGCGGTGGTAAATTGTGACCACATGGTAATGCAATTAGCAAGAATTTTTTGAGACTCTTGGCATTGTGTTTGTAATGACTTCCAATCAAGCTGAAGCTGTCGTACTTCTTGACGTATTGCGTCTTGACCTTCTGCGCCCGTCGACGAGATAACTGACTCACTGATATCCATTACTTTTGAAATAAGCGCCTCGCCTTTAGGCATAGAATCAACGATCTCGCTGATCTTTTTCTCCCGCTCTACTATCTTTGGGCGTTCACCTTGAGTCATGCTGTACTGCTGGACTTCAACCTTAGTCTTTCTAACCCAATCCGCAGCTTCATTCTGCGCCTGTTGGAATCTCTCGTGTTCCCTAACTTGATCCTCCAAATTATTGATTTTCTCCGCAACTAATCTTCTCAATTCGTCGTATTTAGCGATCGTTGTTTCATAAGGTTCTCTTGGAATAGTACTGTCTTCATGTAAGCGCGACTTCAGTCGATCAATCGTATCACTGTGTCCCTGAATATCGCGCTGTGCAGTTCTATATTTCTCCAACAGCATTCTTTTTTCGCTCAAATCATTCCTGTAGGTTTCGTCAGGTCTTATCTTGACATCAATCTCATCAATCCAATCAGTGATCAGCCGATACAATTTACCCAATTCTTCAAGCGAAGTAGCCCGCGTTGAGAGCTTCTGTCTCGCATCCTCAACATCTACCATAAGTTTATCGAACTCCGCTTTAAGATTTTCCGTGTCCTCTTGAATCTTAGCCGCGCCATTCTGCTCAGTATTCATAATAACACGTTCCTTAAGTTCCAATGCGTATCTCAATTTATTCTGACCCTGTTCTAACGTCTGTCGTATCGCTTTGCACATATTCAATTTATTGTTAACCTCATTCAAAGTTGCTGATACGTCTTTGCATTCTCCCAACTTGTCCCGCGTTCGGTCAATCCAATCTTGGCACTCCTGATAAAGCGTATTGTGCTGCTGGTGCTCTTGATAATGCAGCTCCAGTCGCCGCATTATTTCTTTAGCTAACGACAGCAGCGCATTGTACTTAGTAGTAAGCTGAGTAACTTGATTTGAAATCCTAGTGTCCGCACAAGTCTCCAGCAGCATCTGGGCTTTCATATTCAACCGATCCAACTCCTTTTGCCAATCAAACAAAGTCTGTAAGTGTACTTGGAAGCGTTCAAGAACATTCTTCTTCTCTTCCAAACTATCTTGGAGCTTATTGAAAGTCTGCACAAGCTGTTCAGTCTGATTCAGCCACTCGGTTGCTTCAGAGTACTGGTCCTCGTACTCTGTCCACTTGACAATGCCAACTTCAAGCAGACTCTTGGTATTATTCAACGAATCGACATAATTATCATACTCTTCTTGCAGCATAGCGACGTCTTCTTCAATTATTTCCTTATCTTCTGCATCAGCTATCTGACAAGCAGCATTACCGCGTTCTAAAGCCTTCTCCAACTTCTGTTGTCCCTCTGGAAGTTCACTCTGCAGTACTTTCAGCTGAGTTATTTTACTTGACAGCGATTCTTTGTCACCAGTAGGTTCAGAACACTTGCCCAGTCTTTCTTTGGCAACTCTTATCCACTGAACAAATTCAGTGCCGCTGTCAACGAAAGCTTGATGCTGCTCAACAGTTTCCTTCTGCTTGGCATACAACTCTTGTGCCTGCTTACTAAGAGTCTCATATTTTATTGAAATCTCCGTAGCAGGTGTTGCCTGCTGCAAATCTTCAGCTTTAGTAGTAACTGACTGAATCATCGGTTCAAAGGCAACAATATCCTGCATAATACTATTCGTCTGTCGTAAATTAGCTTTGCGTTCGCCAATAGCCAGTGAATTAAGTCCAGCAAGACCTTTTTTAGCTTTCGAAACTTTTTGCTCGCACACTTGTTGCAATTTCGCTTCGCGATCGTTAATCCACTGCTGCAATTGTGAGTACGATGAACTGTAATCAGCCCACTGGAGTAAACTAGTCTCTAAATGAACTTTAGTCGTTGATATTTTCTTAACCAATCGTTCCCAATCATTTTGAATTTCTTTCAACTGATTATTTATCTCTTCTCGTCCATCAGATCGCGTGTTCCTCGCAACCTTTTCCCCACAATTGACAGTCAAGTGCACGAGGTTTTGGCCTTCCTCTAATTTTTTCAGTAGCTCTTGAATTTTTTCTAATCGTTCCTGCAACTCTTCCCGGCTGCTTGACGAAGCTGCTTCCGTTCCTTGACGTATGATTTGCTTGGCATTATCAATCCATGCCCTAGTTTTG
This sequence comes from Microplitis demolitor, assembly GCF_026212275.2. Classification (NCBI taxonomy): domain Eukaryota; kingdom Metazoa; phylum Arthropoda; class Insecta; order Hymenoptera; family Braconidae; genus Microplitis; species Microplitis demolitor. Next base: position 5,698,384 of record NC_068545.1, read on the forward strand.
CCCAAGTTAGCTTCATACTCTTGATGTTGGGACAAATTAGTCTCCACTTTATTCAAAACATCTTTAGCCAAATTAACCTGAACTTGATAACGCGAGTTAAGGTGACGAAGTTGATTATTTATATAAGTATCCAAGTGGGAAGAAAGTAAAACGGATGCTGATTTATTGAACTTATCAATTTGTTCTTGGCCTTTTTCAAGATTATCAAGAATATCACGGACCTCTTTAACCTGTTTCTCCTTCTCCACAACATTGGGCAGCAACGCGTTCTTCTGAGCTTTTATCAAAATATCAAACTGCTGTAACCAATCACTCAATCTCTCATACTCGTCTTTGTAATCACGCCACTGGCTGACGGTACTCTCCAGCAAACTCTTCTGATGCTGCACCTCTTTGAACAAACTCTCGAAGCTTTCACTCAGCGCGCGGATCTCATTGCGAATTATTTCCCCACCTTGTGGACTAGTGCTGGCGCAAACGACTTCTCCAGTGTGCTGCAGATGTTCAACCAGCAATTCACCTTGAGCTTTTTTATTGAGCAAACTCTCAAGCGGAGCGACCGCATTCTCCACCGCCAACTTGTCACTGAGTGTCCGCTGCTTCATAGACGGAATCTTTTCTCTGGCTCTGCTCAACCACGCAATCAAATCATCATGCGCTTCTTTGTAACGCTTGTGGTCTTTGTACTGATCCTCACGCTCAGCAAGCAGCGACTTTATTTTTTCAAACAGCTGATCGAATTTATTCAAAGTATCCTGAGCCTGCGAAGCGGCCAGTCCTTGCTGACCACTAGCAATCATCTCAGCAAACTTCGACTTCAAATTATCTACCTCAATATTTTCACATCTGACTTTTTCTTCCAAGGCTTTGATACGTTCAAGCTGGTTACGTTTCTCCGTCATCGTTGACTGGAACGGCAATATTTCTCCCAGAGAATTTTTCATTAACTCAACAGTTTTGTTTATCATTTGTATTTGTTCCAATAATCCAGCCCATTTGTTGATAGAATCATCAAGATTTGTTTTAGTCTCAAGCATTTGTGTTGTCAACGCGCTCCATTGCTCTTGTAGACGTACTACCGCTTCATTGATCGCTTGGTGACCAGCTGGAGCCGTGTTTGCCAGGACAGTTTGGGCCAACTCAACAATACCTTGGATTTTGGAAAATCCATCTTCTTTATACAGAAGTAAATCCTGTACTGTTTCCATCTTACTTTCTAAATCCTTCTGGGACAGAGCACTCAAGTCTGAGGAGTATGCGAGCTTCTCGCGAATTCCCTCGAGCCAATTGATGCACGCCGCAAGATTATTATCAAAGTCTTGGTGATTGCTCACGTACTGATGCCACCGGTTATTTAAATCCTTGACTTTGCTCGAAATCTGTTGATATTTGATACCAAGCTCGGGTATATTTGACGTACGTGATGTCATATTTTTCTGTAGTTGTTGCGCACGTTCAGTTACCGCATCAATTTCTAATTCCTTTGCTCTGACTTCACCCTGCAACACACGTAACTGTTCGAGCTGTTCTTTTTTCTCTGGCAAAGTTGATTTTAGATCAACTGCGTGCAATTTGGTATCAGTATCACGTATCCAATCCAAACATTTTTCTTTCAAAGCTTCAAATTCATGCCACTGCTGCAATTTATTCTCAATAACTTCAATTGTTGATTTAATCGCCGACACCAGACCTTCCCATTCCTGTTGCGATGAATCAATCTGGGATCTAATATTAACTTGCCCGGACTCTAGAGTTCCAGGTATTACTTTCTCACCCAATACTCTTATCTGCTGAATGCGCGGCTGATCTTCCGGTAGCGTGTGAAGTAAATTTTTAAGCCGATCGATGTTAGTGTGAAGTGATACACGTTCTAGATCAGTATCACCCCAGAGACTAACAGCGTTGTGAGTCGCGTCCAACCACTCGTGGGTTTCTAACACAGCTTTACTGTACTGCTGATGATCGCTGACAATTGCCTCGTATTTTTCAACAAATCCTTGCACGCGTTTCAAGATTGACGAGTAACGTTTAGTTAAATCAGTTATAATTTTATCAGTCTTGTCAGTTTTGTCTGGCAAATTATCCGACTTGTCTCTCAAAGCCAGAAGATCTTCCTGATGACTCTGTATGTCATGAAGAGAATCTCTATAAATCTGCAACTGAATTCGTTTTTCATCCAACGTTGTTTTCAATTCCAACTCTGGTTTTATTCGCTTCTCCATCTGCGACAGCCATTTTTCAAAACTGCCGCTACAGTCATCGAACCCAAGCCAACGGGAAATCTTCACTTGGATATCGCGTTCGGTTGACGATACTCCGTCGACTAAAGACTCGAGTGCCTGCTGAAGGTCTAAAAGCTGCTGGCGAATTATTTCACGACCTTCTGATCCAGTTGTTGGGTACAAACGTTCTCCCGCTTCGACTGTGTTGTTAACTAAAAGAGTTCCAGCAGTGATGCGAGATAATAATTCACGTAAACTATCTCCGTTGCTGATCAAATCTTGCTTTGTAGCATTACTAGTGTCTCTTGATGCCTGATACTGAGCTTGAGAAGCTGCTAACCAGTCTGTGCATTGCTTATAACGTTCCAAGTACGCGGCGTGATCTTGAGTTGCTTGCTCGCATTTTTTAACCAGTTCCTAAATAGTCACGATCATATCATTCAGATGTTTTTGAAAGATAGTATTGATTAATGATTGTTAATTACCTTGGCAGTTGCTTGGATAGACTGGAACCGTGAAGTAACTTGCTGGACGTTGGCAGAAAATCTCGATTCCCCGCTTGTTTCAATCAATTCAGATGAATTGTCGCTCATTTTATCAAACTCCGCCTCATGACTCCGTAAATTGACGATCAGCGACTGTAAAATAATTTATTTATTAACAATAAAAAGAAATTTTTTTTATGTCGCATAAAAAGAAATGATGAATTGCACTCCGCTAGGCTAATTAAATAACAGCGTTAAGTATAAAAGCTGCAGAAGATGTAGAATTAAGTTTATACTGAAAAGAAATAACAATTTTATCAATAAAGTATTTGAAATATAAGCAAGTAGGCAACGTTCAGAGAAATTTAATCACGCTCTCGATCCAGATCTTGATAAAGCGCGTGATCCCAAAAGCTGGTATCGTATTCTTACTTGTTCAAGATGATCACCCAGTGAGACCAGTTCTGTCACATCTCTATTCCTTGATTCCGATATTTTAAGTAGTTCCTATGAAATTTTATATATTTATCTTTGTTTTACTAACAACTGATCTAATTATCACGACCGTCAATTAATAACAGCTTTGTAAAATTTGTTTTACTGTAAATAATTTATTTTTTATATTTACCTGATATTTTTCAAGCTGCTCTTGCTTCTCCTCTATTGTATTTTTCAACGTGTAGTTCTTCAAAATCGTTTCCGCTTCCGACAACCAGGCCAGAAGACGTTCCAGAGCATTTTCATACTCGCTCCACTGCTGAATTCTTTCTTCCAGAGACCGAATCACGTCGCTGACTGCAGTTGCGAATTTCTTACTCTCGAATCTGTTCAAAAATCAAGGAAAAAATTTGATATTAATCAACTCGGTATAAATTATTTACAATAATAATAAGTACCTGAGATTAGCAAGATCACGTTCAGTAGATTCTTGAGCTCTAGGTGGCAAATTAGAACTATTCTGCTTAACATGTTTTTCTAGGACGTTAAGTTTAAGTTCACCTTCAGTTTGCTCGTCCTGAATCTCGATAACTTTAGCCAGTCTCGCTTGCAAAGCAGCTTTGTTACCGGTGTAATCATTGTAATTGGCCAATTTATCCCACTGCTGTTTCTGGTAGTCTTGATAAGCTTTTTGGAGATCATGTAACTGCTGGAAGATCTCGGACAGTCTTTCTAAACTGGCTATTCCTTTTTGGGAAGCGTCTACTAGTGATTCATAACGTTTTGAAACCGTGACAACGGCATCTTTTACGTCAGCAGGCGCTTGAGTCAATGCATTAGCTTTTTCCGATATTGCTTCGACGATTCTTTTGTGGGCCAAAATTTCTTGATGAAGAGTTTTGCTCTTGAGTAACCTGGAACGGACCTCTTGGTGAGTGGACGAAGTAGAAGAGTCTTGTTTCATAGCGCGTTCCATGTTATCCAGCCAAGCGGAAATATGTTGAAGAGTTTCCTGATAACTTGACCACTGCAGTGACTGGGCGTCTTGTTTCTTCTGCTGCTCTGAAATTCCTTCAGTCAAATTATCCCACCGTTCACGTGCGTGCCTCAACTCATGGCGAATTGTTTCACGTCCCTGAGCTGAAGTCGCAGGTAAGATACGTTCTCCAGCGGCAGTCAATGCTGTAAGTCGGCTGGTAGCTTGATCACGTTCAGCTAGCAGCATTTTCAGTCGCGATCCTTTAGCTTCAAAGTCGCCTCCCAGTTCGTCTTTCTTCAACGCAGCAAGATTTTGCTCCAGTGGAGTCAACCAGACATCAACAGCTTTCAACTTGTCTTCAAATTCTCTGTGCTCGTCAACGATTGCGCGACAGCGATCAACTACTTCTTTACTCAATACATGCAATGATTGGTATCGATTACTGATCTGAGATATCGCTGGTTTAATTCTTTCAACTCCACTGGCGTTTAGTAGTCCGTGGGATTTGTCAACAAACTCATCAATTTCTTTCTCTTTCTTCAAAATAATATCACGTTTATTTTTAAACAATTGTAATCGATCTTCTTTGTCCTTCAAAGTTGCTTGAAGCTGTTGGTCACGAAAAACTGCCTCGATAGTACGGAACCACTTGGTATGGACGTCCAGTTGTTCCTCAAAGTCTTGCCACTTTTGAAGAGCTGCATTCTGTTTAGCTTCCACGGTTTCGATCTCACTGAGATGCTGATGTAACGCCGACTCAAGAGCATCAGCTTCTTTCTTGATAGCTTCTTGTCCTTTCTCAGCCGTGCTCTTGATCACGACTTCTAACAATTCTCTCAATTTAGTCAAATGTTCTAGTCCCTGAGCTTGTCCATTCTTCAGCACAGCCAAAGTTGCCAGTCTCCTAGATATATCAGCTCGTTCTCCAGTTATGTCATTGCAGTCGAGTAATTTTTCTCTCTCTACATTCAGCCAGTCGTCAAAGTACTTGCACTGTAAATTAAATTTATTGTGAACATCCGCACATTCTTCTAAATTATCCAAAAGATCCTGAGACTTGGCGACAATATTTTGGAACAGATGTTTTATAGATTGCAAGTAAACGTTCAGCGAAGTATCTTTAGTTTGGTCTACAAGTCTTTGAGCTTTGTCACAAACGGACTCGACCAAAGTTTGATGTGACATAATTTCTTGATGCATAATCCGGTGGTTCTGCAGTTGCGCGCGCTTCTCTTCAAGTGTCGACTTTAATTCCGTGTGTTGATGCATGTCCTTTTCAACATTTCTGAGCCACGAAGTCAACTGCTCCTGAGACAATGAAAATTCTGCAAACTGCATAAGACACTGATCGAGTTTCTGTGTGGCAGACTGAAGATCTTCAGTAAATCCATCCCAAAGTGTACGCAAATTTCTCAGCTGCTGTCTCACTATTTCACGACCTTCTGGAGAGGTGTGAACATAAAGTTTCTCACCGAGATCAATTACTGATTCGAACCGCGGGTTCTCTTTTGTCCGCGTGTCCGCCAAGTCACGAATACTCTTCTGGCGGCTCTGAAGCAGTGCCAGATCTCCAACAATTTCTCTGTGTTTATTTAATTCTTCTTGAACTCCTTTAATCCAATTCAAAAACTGATTGTATCTCTCATTGAAAGTACTGTGCTCTTTAACATATTGTTCGTAACGAGCTACAGCCTCACGTGCTTGATTTTTAATCGCTTGATACTTGGTAACTTGTCGAGAAATTCTTGTTGCCAATTCCGATTCAGCGTGACTTTGACCCTGCTCAGCAGCCGCATTGAATTCCGGCGCCTTGGCAGCTATTTCTTCTTCTAAACCTTTTAATTTCTGCAAGTAAGCTTGCTTAGCTTCCTCAGTGCTCTTAAGAGTCTGATCTTTGACTCGCGACTCCATTGCCTTAGTCCAGGCCTCAAGTTCTTCTACGACACGTTCAAATTCAGTCCACTGATTGAAAAGTCGGTTTAGTTTACTCTTAGTAGCTTCACACTGCGCCAAGAAATCTTCCCATATTTTTTTCTGAACCTCGAAGCCTTTCACCAAAGCCGGATGACCTGCTATCGAAGTCTGCTCCAATATAATATTCAACTGCTGATTACAGTCTTCCAAAATACGGTCTCCATCTCCTCGCTGTTGAAGTAAATTTTCAATCTGCGCAATTTTAGATTTTGCAGAATCTCTTTCAATTGCCAAATCTTCTAACAGAGGAGCAGCTTCATTGACAATCGCATTCAACCAGTCTCGAGTTCTATCCAAAGTCTGTACATAAGCTTCATGATTAGCCACGTGTTTTTCAGCGATTCCTATTCGATCTTCAACATTGCTAGACAATTTATCATACCCTTCAATGATAGAAGCCAGCATTTCACTGGCTTCATCGTCGGAGACTCCGCTCAGACGATCTTTGAGCTGCTGGAGAATATTTCTGTGCGCACTTACATCTTGGGCAATTGCCCGGTATGAATGTAACGCCAGTTTCTTTTCCTGTAGCGTAGGCAACAAATCTTGTTTATCACCTAATTTAGCCTGAGCATCAATTAACCACTGTTTGACCTGAGTATACTTGTCTTCAAAAGATGAACGGTGCATCATATCATTTTCTATTTTTTTATAAATAACATTAGACCGATCAATCAAACCATCAACACGGTTCCGTAAATTTCTCAGCTCTGCGCGAATAGCTTCGCGTTGATCGGGAGTAGTTCGCGGGAACAAAGCTTCTCCAGCTTCAGCAGTTTTGTTTAAAATACCTTGACCTTTTTCTCGGCTTTCGCCAAATTCTCTCAACTCCTTCAATCGCGACTGATAGAATGCCATCGCTTTGGGACCGCTGATTTGATCGAAACTCTTTAACTTAGTTTCCGCTTCGTCAATCCATTTTTCAAGTTCTTTAACTAAAGCGCGGTATTGATCCCTTCCGTCTTTGAGCTCTTGCAATCTTTCAAGATGTTGAGACAAAAACTTTTGAATCGCTTGATAACGTGTCGTCAAATGACTAACGTACTGCGCAGCACGCGATTCAGGACTTACTTGTAAAATATCTTCGCCAAGTTGCGCAAGAGCTTTCATTTCTTTCTCATAATCATTAACCGTCTTCTGATAAGTCTTAACTTCAACAATTTTATCTTCAACATTATCTAGTTCTACTAACATTGAACCTTCTCCGCGGATCTTAGCTTCTGTTTCTTTCAACCAAGACATTATTGCCTCAGAAATAGACTCGTAGCGTTGCCACAGTGCGATATTTTGCTGCAATACATTTTTTATTTTAGCATGACTACTCTTTAATGCGACTAAATCATCAGCAACTTTGTCACGTTCAGCTTTCAATGCACTTGTCGTTTCTTTGCTCTCTACTGTTTCCAAAAGCGACAATGATTTATCAGTATCAGCTTTTCTAGCTTCACAATCTTTAATTCCCGTTTCTACATCCACGAGTGACGCCATTTTTACTTCAAGATTGTAACGATCGCTACTCTGCTCAGGTTCGCACCACAATACTTTTTCCTTCAGTGTTCCAACCATTCGCTGCAAAGCTGTGAATTTTTCGTGATACAATTTCGTCAAAAAAGCCACCAACGTTGCAGTAACTTTGTCTGCGTGATTTGAAACTCCGTCACGACGTAACTGCAGCGACTGTAATTCTTTCGGCAAACTTGAGCGTTCGATTGCTGGATAGACTTGAGAAGCTTCTGCTATTTTCTCACCAACCATCGCTAAATCATTGCTACAAACTTCTAGTTCTTTTTGTAACTCACGGCATTTTTTAATCCTGCTCAGTATTTTAGTATTTTCTCCCGTCAAATCATCACATTTTATAACGTCTTCTCGTATTTTCGATATCTGGTCACCAGATTTTTTCAAATTAACCCGAATAGCTTTTTCTTTTTCATTCAAATTCGTGGTAAGAGCTTCCAGTTTATCAGCAGAGTCTTTAAGTAGTTTGAACTGATCATCCAGAAGTTTATTGAGTGACTTCAAAGTAGGCATGTCGGCATTGTGGTTTATTTTAACAAGTTGATCGGTTTTAGTCGTGATACTCTGACGCATTAACTGATAAGACGGCAGTTCTTCGTGATATCTAGCTAATCTAGCCTGCCCATTTTCAGCATCAGTGAGACGTTCGCAAGCTGAAGACAAAGCTTCATTGGTATCACTCAACCAACGAGTCAAATCGTATTTAGCTTCTTCAATCTGCTTCCAAATAATAACTTGGGTCTCGTATGATTGCGTCTTTTCTACAATGGTCGTATAAATATCCTGATATTGGTTTCTTATTGTCGACAAATCGTTTTCGATAATTTCAACTTTGAAAGTAGGCATCAAAGAGGCCTCTTTGATTAACTGCTGAGCTTTCTGATCCATTTTTTCTAAAAACTGCTTGCCCTTTTTCAGAACTTCAGAAGCTCTCTTGTGTTTCTCAAGAGCTAAATTCGCCTGCGTCACGTCATTTGGCACTTCCTTTGTAGACTGTCTCAATGTCTGTGAGTCCTCCATAAATTTAACCAATTTCTCGCGTGCCTCTTGATAACAACGCCAATCTGCACCCATTTCATCATACTTCTTTCTCTGTTCTTTCAACAATTCATTAACTTTCTCCCAATTACCGTCTACTGAGGACACAACGACCTGGACATTAGTTGTAGCCTTCGCGTCTTCTTTCATCAAATTTTCTCCTTCGCGATGTAGCAGAAGTTTATCAGGTTCCCGTCTCTGATGCTCTTCAATCAAATCATCAATTTGCTCTACCGCGGGCGCCAATTTATCGCAAGTATCTACCGACACAGTAATTTGCTGCAATGTAGTTTGAGTGGCGACGATTTCCTCCGTCAATTTTTGTTGGATCTTACGGAAATTATCCCACCGCGCTCCCAAATTTTCTAATCTATCCCGTTTAGTAGAAACTTCTGTTTTAAGCGCGACTGCTTTAGACTCAAGCTCATGGACAAGGGAGGAAGCAGTCAATGGCTTTTCCTGTTTATCTCGCATGTGAATGCCCATCAAACTATCTACGACAGGTATCTGGTCTTTCCAAGCTTCTATTTTCGAATAAACAGTCTGCAATTCATTGGATAATTTTTCCAATTCAGCAATATTAGGTTTTCGTGCTTCTAATTCGTACTTCGTGTGACTCAACTGAGCATTTGTTTCGTTGTACCAATTCAGCAGTTCGCCCCATCTTTCCAAACCTTTCTTCCGTTGCTGTAAATCATCTTCGAGTGCTTTGTACTTTTGCGCAAGTCCAGTGTAAACTTCATTAAGAGCTTTGGCTTCTTCAGGCGAGCCCTGGGCAGCGAGTTGTTTAACTTCTTCATAAATAGCCGAGAAATTTGGCTGCTTCTCCAAATGTTCTTGAAGAAAACCATGAACTGCTTGAAGATTAGTGTCAACATCTCCGACATTGACTTCACTGATTTCGGCAATGCTGGTTCTCAATCTCGCCATCCAATTTTCAAAGTCTGATATTTTTATTTGAAACTCTTGTCTCGCTAATAAAGCATCAGATACCAGATTAATATGATGTCTTACCGTGTCTGCAAGCCTGCCGACACGAGTTTTCATTTCAGCGACTCGTCCCTTTAGTTGGGTTGCGCCTTCAATTGACAAACCGTGACTAACATGATCAGAAACTTGGGTCAGAGATATCAACTGCGCTTGTCTATCAGAAATAACTTTATTAAGTTCTTTGAGATGATTCAAATCTTGCTCTAGTTTACTCGCCTCAGGAGTCTGATAATTTGGCTCTGCTTGACACGCCTTCTCGCTCTGATCTAACCAGCGATTAAATTCTTCAGCTTCATTTTCAAAAGACTTCCACGAGGACACCAGTTTGTCTAATTTCGTAACCGTTTGTATAGAGACGTCATGAACGGCATTCCATCTCGTGTAGACAGCGTCAACTTCATCAGGCGCAGCAGTTCTTCCTGTAATTTGTTGGCTTACATGCGACAGCTCCTGAACACGGGGTAAATGTTCTTCGCACTGTTTCTCAAAGGATCGTGCCACGTGTAGCATTTCCGTAGCTTGGGCTAATGTAGATGGTTTAGTGCCAATAGAAGCTGCTTGAGTCTCTGCTTGTTCAACCCAAGGCTTAACTTTCTGAATACCCACCTCGTATTTTTTCCAAGTAGCTAAATTTTCCGTTGCTGCTACACGTTGCCCTGCGATGTCTTTATTCAAAGCGTCAATTACACTTTGCAAGTTACTGATCTGTCCTCTCAGTGCTTTAGCTTCATTGGCTTTGTCATCCTTTACAAGCTGCCGTGATTCCTTTTCCAAAGATTCCATAGCTTTTATTTTCTCGGCAATCTGCTTTTGAAGCGTTTCCGTTTTTTTCAATCGATCTTCTGGCGAAGTTGACAAGTCTTGGATGTTAACAATAGCCTGAGGTGCGCTCTGCTGAGCCCAGTTTCTCAATTCACCAACTTCGGACTGAAATTTCGACCATCTATTGCTGTGTTCGGTCAAATAAATTACACGTTTCTCCACTGTCTCAATTGTCTTCACCAGAGTTTCTTCAATGTGCGTTATTTCCTCGTGTATTATCAAACGTTTATCACTAGGCATCATTTCTGTAAGTTGATTTGTAGTCTCACGCAACTTTGACATCATTTCTTCAGATGATTTTTTCAAATTAGAGCTCAATTCTTGTTTCGCTCGTAAATCAGATGACACTTGACTTGCATCGTAGTAAGTAGTCGTTTTAACTTTTTGCATCTCCTCATTAGCACTATTAACCAATTTTATAACTTCTTCTTTCTGTTCTTGATAACTCTGCCACAATTTCTGGAAAGTCTTCAACGACTTTAGCGTCTCAATACTTTGGCCATAAGTTTCATTCCAGTTGCTCTCAAGCTGCTGAATTTCCGAAGAAACAAACGGAGGCGCGTGTTGATCTTTAAGTAAATCTTTTCCCCGCTGCAACATGCTCACAATATTAGCTCTCTGTTGCTCAAGATGACTTAGCCGTGTTTCCTGATGTACTACCGCGTCTTTAAGATTTTCCGGGACCTGAGTTGAAGACTCTACAGTATTCTGCTCTTTGACTTTTCTCAACAGCGTACAAACTTCACGTACTTCCTTTCTGTAGGTATAACTCTTCGTATAAATGTCAGTTTTGGTCATTGTGATTTCAATAGTCGGTATCAAATTTTTGTAACGCGTTATCAGCATTTCCAATTGATGTTGCTCGGTAATTGCTTCTCGATCCGATCGGTTGGTTGTCAAACTGTCCAATGTCTGCACTAGCCACTTCATGTGTTCTCTTTTACCATCAGCTTCATGGCACACTTTCTGTATTAATCAAAAAATATATGACATTAATAACCAGTATAATTCAATATTTATTTATTTTATTTACTGCTAGTTTACCGTTAGAACCTTCATCTGCCCAAGAATGCATAACACAAATATCACAAATAAACTAATATGACAAAAATATAAAGTTATTGGAACAATAATTGCTTACCTGAAAGATTGATTTTTCTTTTTCAAATTCTTCAAGACTATTTACTTCTTTTAAGATTGTCCTTAGAGTACTGTCAACTTGATCCATCCATCGTACCATTTCATCATATCTAGTTTTACAAAACAGAATTAGATGACACTCTTAATTAAACAGTAGTCAAAAAACAAAAAAATATTCAAAAAGGATAAGATTTACTAGTAATCCTCCCATTGAAAAAATATGTGTTTAAATATAAAAAATATATAAATATATATAGAATACATGTAGAAAAAATATTTCCAACAGCTTACTTTTGGCTGATTCTCGTACATATATTTTATATATTTTTAATGTATTAAAAATATATCTTAGAATATATAAAAAAATATATATTAACATACTATATATATTTTTAATATATTTTATTTATTTTATATAACAGTTTTTTTTATTTTCATCGTTTTATATATTTATCATTTCATACATTCTTATATATTTTAAAATATGTTTTTAATATATTTAAATTATATTTGAAATATATAAGATACATACAAAAATCGGCCGAAAGTTAGCTATTAAACAATATTTCTTGTATATATTTTATAGGGGGCGGGGGGCAAAATGGGACCCTCAAAATTCGATAAAAAAAGTTTGTTTTTTAAACATTTCAAAATTACTTTTTTAATTATAATTGAGCATTATTTGGATTTTTTTTTGTTAAACTTTTTCAAAACTCAACTGTCAGTCGAAAAATGTTGATGACTTTTGGTTTTATGATAAAAACTATTAAAAATTGTTTTAGCTTCCTTTGCATCCAATAATTATGTAAAATGTAATTTTTCTTTATACAAATTACTTACAAAAAAAATTCAATTTAATTAAATTTATTTAACATCCAGAAATTTTTTTTTCACCTTTTTTAGGAGGTATCATTTTACCCACAAAAATTAAATTTTTTTAACGGCAACTAAAAATTTTTTTTTTTTTTAATTTGAATATCATTAAAAAAAATGATTTAACGTATTTGAGCCCTTGAAAATTTATTATTGGTATTTTCTTAAGTACCTCGTTCCTTTCCCCCTACATATTTATATATTTTTTATGTATTTTTCATAAATTTTTTACATAGGGTTTATAATAAGAATGAATTATTCATTAAAAAAAATTTACCTCTTTCTATACTCGGCCCACTGTTCAGGTACTTGGCGAAGCTGTTCCCGAATAATTTCCACCCTCTGTGCGGAATCTTCCCACAACTGTTCAGCATGAGCGACAGCCTCCTGAAGACTAGTATCATTAGGTTTCAACTGCGAATAAGCATAACTTATTTTTTTCAATGTCTGCAAGCAGCGTTCTACATTAACAACAATTCCTTGATTGACAAAGAAATCTTTATTACGCTGAATAATACTCTCAACATCTTCATTCTTAATCAGTGACTGCTGTTCACTATTAACTTCAGCTTCTATTTCTTTAAGATACTGCATGAAAGCAGCCTCATCCAATCTAAACTCAAGTCTCATAAGATGCAACGGAGCAAAAGTCATAACGTCTTTCCAACGCTGCTGAAGTGCATCAACTGTCTCAATAATTGGCGTTTGCTGTTCGACAGGCAGCGTGTTTCGTAGATCTTGTCCAGCATTTATCAAATCCTGAATTAACCGTTCGTTGACTTTGCTAAAGAAACTTTTGTGATTGTCGACCGATTGTCTATTGTCAATGCGCTTGTCGCTGATTAAATTTTCCGCAGCAGTCAGCCACTCGATCATCTGTCTCTCGCACTCTTTGAACTTGGTCCAGCAGCGTACAGCCTCCTGCAGACGTTGCTCGCAAATCTGAGCAGTCTGAACAACTCGATTGAATCGTTCATTAAGCGCCCGTAGTTCCGCGCCTCCTTCAGCAGTCTCGGGATTGGCGTGGGCGTCAACCGACTTTACAATACTCGAAAAGACCTTATTCTTAGACTCAAGCATCGATTTGTAATACAAAGTACGTGAGAAAAATGCCTTATGACGTTCCAATTGACCTAGAACTGCATCTCTGCCTCCAGAAAAATTCAAACTTGACAGTAGAGCTTCCGCTTCATCTAACCATCCGCTTATTTCACGTTGGCCCGCTTCCAAAGACTCCTGCTGCACCAACAGCTGATGATACAAATGCAATTGCATCGGTATGAGTGCTCGTACTTTAACCAAAGCTTCTTTTTCTTTTTTCAACGTATTCATCATCTTGTCAACTTCATCCCGCGGCAAATCTTGCAGCAACGTTTGAAACTTCTTGCTTATGCTCTTAAACAATTCTTCAATACTTTCAAATTCGCTATTTAATACTTGCAGCTGTTCACCATAAGCTTTTATCTTTTCAGTAGACGTCAACTGTGACGTTGACAAAACGCTCTCAGCATTTCTCAACCACTTTTGTAAAGTATCAACACCCGTACGATAATCCTTACGATTTCTCAATAAATCACCAGCATGCATGTACTGTTTAGCTTCTGCGAAAGTCCGCTCCCAGCGATTTGTCAATTCGGTATAACGGTCACGTAAATGCAGAGCCACAACCTCAGTCGTCGTCGCTATTAGAAAACTAACAGTGTCCGATAATTGTTGATGTTTGTCTTTCCAAACGCTGATATTTTGAAAAAATTCCATTTTTTCTTCATCGGGAAAGTTCACCGCAGCTTCTGCCTGAATCAACCAGTTGGAAAATTCATCAGCGATCGTGTTCCATCGGCGCCAGTAGGCCATCACTTCTTCTAGCATACTCTGGACACAGCGCAAATCCATTGATACATTTTTCCACTTATCATTTGTTTCCCGCATAAATTTATCGATGTTTAAACTTTCATCACGATCAATACCTCCCTCACGTTTGTATTCATCAGCCACCTGTTGCATGTCCAGATAAGCTTTTTGAAATTCTTGGAATATTCTATTACGCGATACAAAGTTACGATATTGTTCAAGCATTGATTGTACTTCCTCTTCGCTTCCATACTTAACACCCCAGGTTTTAAGTTTTGTCTCCACCAGATAGATAAAGGCAACTAAGCAGCACTTGTGTTCCAAAAATTTTAATTTTATCCGACGTTTGGCCGCCCGGTCGCCTAAGGAATCAAAACGCGCCGTCATGTTGTCTAATTGCACTTGAGGTACTTGTCTTGCAAGACTTGTCATCTTTACGCGATTAAATTTATCAAGCTGATCAGGTAAATCGAGGAAAAACTTTTTATGATCTTCTAATTTGTTTGAAATAATTCCAGCAGTCTGTTCGTTCATTTCTTCAGGAATATCATTGTCCGAGTTGAGAAGTGATTCGGCTAAAGCTAACCAACGTCCGGCTTCACCAATTTCACCTGGTAATGATGAATCCAGCAGCCACAGCCATTTCAACAACAAATATTCCATTCTTGACCATAACTCTTGAATTTGCCTCCATGAATCCTGTGTTATTGTTATCATACTCGAAGTATCTACAAGATTCTGTAGCTTGCGATAGGTGAAAGATTTCTCATCTGCTTCGGCACGGGCTGCTGAGTAATCTAAGTAATTTGACGAAAAAGTGTGCGTTC
This sequence comes from Microplitis demolitor, assembly GCF_026212275.2. Classification (NCBI taxonomy): domain Eukaryota; kingdom Metazoa; phylum Arthropoda; class Insecta; order Hymenoptera; family Braconidae; genus Microplitis; species Microplitis demolitor. The sequence continues at coordinate 5,713,541 of NC_068545.1, forward strand.
GGTCCATTTGGTCGAGCCCGCGAGTTTGAGTCACCAACCACGCGAGCAAGGAATCATACTCCTGTTGAACTGCTGTAAACGAGTCGCCTGCAGCTGACTTGGGCTCTGGGTATTTGTGCAAAAATTGTGCGACGTATGTCATGATTGATTTTTCATCAGGCTGTGGAACGTCGACGTCTTCAGGATCAAGCAGGCGAGCTATTCCTAGTTCAACTTCCGCTACTTCGAAGGCAGTTTCTAGACGCGCGCGATTTGACGCTGCTCTCATAGCTGCTATGTTTACAAGATTGCGTTTTATTGCGTCTATCACTGCCAAGAAAGCATTACCGTCTCTCCAACTTTCACCGAAATCACGGACTTGAATTTCCGATTCCCTAAAAAAATTAATTTTAAATTAGTTGCCACTGAATTTATTTTCTTCCAAATAGGTTCGAATAAATTTCAAATTCCTAGAATAAATTTTTTTGGGATGAAGTAATTTTTAAAGAGTGGGAAGAAATAACGGAATTCGTTTATCCAAAATTAACCGGAAATAGAAATTCATTGAAATAAAAAAATTATGTCTTAAATTGAATTAACCCTTTGTCTGTCGCGCGTTTCGCCGCCATGTATTTGATATAGCGGTGAGGCCAAGTATCATAATTATGATTTTTCAAAATTAAAACCACAAGCTTATACGACTAGACAATTGTAGTTTTTTTTTTTTAGAATTTTTTACTGCAATAAAAATTTTGTATTAAAGAAAAATATTTAAAAAAGAAATGAATTAAATGAGCTGGAAATAAATTAGCAGCAAATCGCTGCGTTTTTCAGATTTTCCAACAAAAAAAAATTATTTTTTAAATATTTAAAGTATCAGAATGATTATTATCGTTCATTAATTCGATACTAAAAAAGAACAGTAAAAAAACTCATAAAATTTCAAAGGACTTGGAAATTTTTTTACTTTTTAAATAGTCTTTTATTGAAAATTCCGACGGACAAAGGGTTAAAACGGAAAAAAAATGAATAAAAATTATAATTACTTTGGTAAAGCATTTGTAACCCATTGTAACAAAGTTTTTCTTGCTCCTTGCTTCCATTTTTCGCTGCTCAACCGTTTGCGCTCACTAGCTGCGGAGCTTTGAGTACCCAAGCTCTCAAGACTACTCTGACTTCCCCAGGTTTGACCAAGATACTCTAGTGCTCTTGTGTTCTCTTCAATCTAAAAAAGTTATTCATGTTATTATTTCATTATCAACCTCTTTAATTTTTATACTTTTAATTTAACCACTTAATTTAATCAAAATTCCCTCCATTTATTTAACGCACCTTGACGGATCTAAATTACGGCAAATTATGGTAGAGTACAGCATTTTATGGTAAAATACAATATTTTGCGGTAAGTTACAATACCCAACGGTAAATTGCGGTATTTCACGGTAAATTACAGCAAAGATACTGTAAATCACCGCAAACTTTTGGCAATTCCACAGTATTTTACGAGACAAGTACAGTATTTTTCGGTAAAAGTGCGATATTTTACCGCAAATTCGCGGCAACATTGCGGCATTTCATCGTAAACGTACAGATTTACTGAAAAATTACCGTAAAGTAAAGTACTTGACTTTTTTATGGTAGAACTTGCAGTAAATTATCGTTCTCTACTATAAATTGCCGCATTATTATCGCAAATTACCCTCTAATGTAGCAAATTACCGTAAAATGCGGCAAATTTGCAGTAAAATAGGTAATTAATCGTGATTCGGATCCGCTAAGAGGCTCAAAATAAAATTACTATGCGTAAAAACAAATTACATAAGCAGTGCATCAACAATTAATTATCAATTGTTACAAAAAAAAATACAAAACTCACCTTTCTGCGATCCTTAGATCGTAGCTTTGTTAAATATAATTTTAGTATTAAATTTTATGATATCTAGCGTAATTAGTGCTATTAATAATTAATATTTATAACATTGTGTTACTGGAAAGCAGCTACTGAGCTACTTGACTAATTTTCCAGTGCAACTTAAACACAATTACTTAATAAATAATAATATTCTTACCTGGAAGTATAAAATTATTGTCCAAATCAGACCTAAAACAACTGGAGGTCGTCCGTCGACTAAATCTGACGAATTAATGTTCACTAATTTGATCTGTAATTAATTAAATAATTAATTTATTAATAAATTAGTTAATTAAGTAACTAATTAATGAATTTTTTAATCAACTTACTTTTTTGCTTTGTAAAAATTGAAGAGCAGTATTGGCATTACTTAAAAAATGGGGTCTCTTTAAATTTCTACCTCTTTCTACCGGCTAAAAAAATTAATAAATAATTAAAGTAATTAATTAACTTATTAATTAAATGATCGATGATTAATTAATAGTATAAATTACCAATTTTTCTCCAGATAAAACTTCCAATAAGGCAAGTAAACGAGTACCGTCTTTCAAGTCTTCAATTAAATCGTCAACGCGAAGAGGCGGGACTCGCTATAAAAAATATATGAATAAATAATTTATGAGACGTTTGTCATTGGGCGAGATTATGGCTGATAAATCTTGAATCTCATTGTATTCAAAAAATAAATCATCTAAAGAGTTATGGTTGTCAATAAAAAATTTTGATAAATAAAAGAGTTTTTGTTAAAAAACCTCGAGAGGGAAAGAGAGAAAGAGTATTTAGAGACACGCTACTTTCAGGTCATGCATGTCACGATGAGTAGGATATAGTTTTGAAGGATCCGGAAGTAAGGGAATCGAGAGCCAGGTACGGTTATGCTCGTATAGTAGTTTACAAGTTTCAGCTTAATGTTAAACTGATTTTCCACCATACAAGAGCCATGTCGTGAACGCTCTCGGATTACAATATTAATACGTGCATTCAAGTATAGTAAGTTTTATACAAAACTTTGGATTAAATGAAGTCTCGCAAAATATCGCGAAAAAAAAAAATTGAAATCGCTAATTATTAGTATGGGTAACTTTAGACATTGATTACCTTTGATAGGTATGAATTGATCCAATTAACGAAGGTCTTCTTCTGTACACGTTCTTGTTCATCTGAAAATTAATAAAAAAAAATTTTTTTTTTTGTAATTACTCGGAAATAATTTTTTTAATTCATTCAGAAGGGAAATTAATCTAATTATTGTAGCTCGCCCTTACGAAAAAAAACTAATGAACATTTATGATCACTATTAAAATTCATTAGTGTTGATAAGTGTTTTATTAGTGATCATTAGTGACCATTAGTACTTTGACTGGTGAATCTTGCAACACTATTCCCTTATAAGAAGAAAGAATTTAAAACGATTAGAAAAAAAAATTTTTAGTACTTTTTAATGCTTTTGAATTCGAAATTTCCAATTCCCTGGTGGACATTTTTCGGACTTCTGTCTTAAAAACTCAGTTCTAGAGTTCTAAAGACTTTTTCAGAGTTCCAAAGACTTTTTAAGACAGAAGTCCGAAAAATTTCCACCAGGGAATACTTTGAATACTTTTGAATCACCCTTCTTATGGGCATTTAACATTGCAAATCACTTTAAATCGATTCTTTTAATCAGGGTTGGAAGTGATTAGTGTTGTATAAATGTTCATTAGTCGGAGTACTAATGGATCTCGCAACACTATTAAAAATGGTTTGTTTGAAACAATCTTTTATTAGTGTTTATTAGTACTCTGGCTAATGAATCTCACAAAATTGTTGGAAGTGATTAGTGTTGTATTTGTAATAATTAATACTCCGAATACTGATGCTTGCAGCACGATTGGAAGTGATTTGTGTTGAATAGCGCTTTATTAATGACCATTAGTAGTCTAATTAGTGAATTTTACAATATTACTGGAAATGATAAGCGCTGACAGTTTCAATAGTGTTCAATAGTAATCTGAATAGTTGATACTACTCTACTGTGAAATTCAAATTAATGACACTAAACACACTCATGACACTAAACGTACTAATGACGCATTAGTGTTTCTCATTAGTGCTGATTAGTTTTTTTCGTAAGGGCGAATGCAAAAGGGGTGTTCGATACACGGAGAGAAAATTATGGTAACTGTTCCTAGTACGATTATGAAATATCATCCCATACCGTTATGGTAATGATTACTCGGGATTACGGGATATAGACCCATACTTTCTGGGAAAAGTTTCCATAGGTATGGGAACAATTCCTATAATTATGGTAACAGTATCCATATCGCATGTGAAAGAATCATGGTAATGATTACCATACTCATAGAAATAGTTCCTACAAGCAAATAGTAACCGATCCTATAACTACATTGTAATGGTTCCTAAGTGTATATGGGAATATGCCTTATATATTATGGTCACTATTTCTATAATATTATTGTAAACATAACCATAATATTATGGTAATGGTTACCATAATATTATGGTAATCATTCCCATAATGTATGGAAGTTATTACCATGATATTATGGCAACGATTACCATAATATTATGGGAATAGTTACCATAATAGTATGGGAATGGTTACCATAATATCATGGTAAGAATTCCCATAATATTTAGAAATTATAATAATTTTTTTTTTTTTGTATATTACAAAATTTTAAGTATACGAAAAAAACGCTTATTACAAAAAAAATTTATTATAATTTCTAAATATCATGGTAACAATTACCATAATTTATGGGAATAGTTACCATAATAGTATAGGAATGGTTACCATAATATCATGGTAATAATTCCCATAATATTTAGAAATTTTAATAATTTTTTTTTTTTTTGTATATTACAAAATTTTAAGTATACGCAAAAAACGCTTATTACAAAAAAAAATTTATTATAATTTCTAAATATTATAGTAACAATTACCATAATATTATGGTAACCATTATCATAGTTACACGGTAACGATTACCATGATTTCACAGTAACTATTCCGATACCATATGGGAATTATACCCATAATTATAGGAATGATTACTATAATATATATGGGTGCCGTTTCTATAATCAACATTTTAAAAAAACCGGTTACCATACAGTATGGGAACCATTCCCATAATATATTGCAACTGTTACCATAATTTTCTCTCCGTGTAGTTTAATTAAAACAATCATTTTTAATCTGATACTCTTAATTTAGGGTAGAAGTAGCATTTTGGCCACTCTAGGGCTAGTTCTGGCCACTTAGAAATTTTAAATAAAATAATTTGACATAATTAATTATTTAAATGTGTTCGAGTATATTTTTATCTCCCTATTGCAATGAAATTTTTTAAAACTACTTTTTGATTAATTGAAGTAAAGTATTAAATGTCCAAAAAAATCTTGTGTAATTATAACATACAATTTTTATGAATATTGAAGTTAAAATTGAATCAAACCCTAAATTATGACTTTGACAATTTGACTGTTTAAACATCGAAGCTCGACCCCTTTTAAAAATTATTTAAATTTCTGCATGTTACTGAGTATCTTAAAATAATCTCTATCAAAATCTCTTCTCTTGCTCTGTAAAAAATTAGCGGAGTAGAGTAAATATGAAATTAATGCTCAACGGATGTGTTTATTTATTTAATGAAATTCTCTCCAAAGAGGAGTTCAATTTAATATTAAAACTCCGAATTGGAGTGAATACAGATTGAATTAAAATCCAGATCACTTCGAATTCACTCCTAACTTTTTACAGTCTGTCAATTCAAGAAAATTTAGCTGAAGTCCCAAATAACGGGCTGATATATTTATCACTTAATTATATAAGTAAGTAAAGTTGAAATTAAATATTAGACAAGATAAAAAATCGATTGGCCTAGGTCCTTGCACTAGAGGGATGTAAAAGAAAAGCAAAGCAGGTGCAAAGGCCTCTGTAGAGTAACGATCGCGTGCGTCAATCGGCTGCGTATCTGCGAGTAGGGTTCATCCTTTGTCTGTTTGGTTTAGTTTCTTTTAGTCAAAGAATCATTTTTACTTTGGTTGAATAGAATGCTAACCTGGCAGTGCCATTCCACTACTAGACAGTTTAAATAATATGCCCACATACATTTATATATATATATATACTACATACTTATATCTATATCTGTATCAGTATCTGTACAAAAGACTTTCATTTTATGATGTATGTCTAGGAATCTTGTACTGCTGTATCACGACATGATATTACATAAGCTTAATTTCGACGTTTTCACGTGGAGTCTGATCGGGTTCGTGACTTCCTGAGCTTCCGTGACCCTGTCCATACCTCTACTGAAGAAGATAAACTAGACGATCGCAAAAGTTATTTTATTTTTCGAAAAAATTTATATTGATGATCTTTAATAATGACTTAATAATGATAATAATGACATTGTTGTCTTGTCAATTGTCGGCAGTGAAATTAATTTAATTATTATGAATTATTCCGTGCATTCGACACCTTCAATTGAAGTTATTGATCGAAGACGTAGTAATTACTTATTCATTTATTTATTTATTTATTTATTTATGAGTAAAATTTAATGACATGTAAATTAAGTTACAACATATAATTTTATATGTTAATGTACTCGTCAGAATTAAGAAGTGATTCAAACTTTAAGCTTCAAAACCACAGTGACAATTTTAACCCAACTGAAAACTTAAACGCTTGTCAGGGGGACAGTCGCGTGCAATTTTTTTTATTCACCAATGGCAACGACAAGTATACACAATAATTACCACAACTTTTTTTTAAATAAAGGCATCTGTTTAATTTAATTATTAAAACCACAGAACATAATTATTATTTTTATTTTCGAATTATTTCATCATAATAAATATAAATTATGTGTGATAAATATAATAAGAAATGATAGTGATAAAGATGAAGAGAAGCGACAAAAATATTTTATTTATAACTGCTTCTAAGATAAGGTCATACGGATATTTACGTAAAAAATAATCAACGATCAAATTTAAAATTTAAATTCAAGTTTAATTTTTTAAAAGTAAATATTTTTTAATTATGCAATTCATTTTTTTTTAAACTTAGTATATATATATATATATTAGACTGGGCGAAAAAAAGCGACTATTTTTTTTTCTTTCGATACTGTGAAAATATTATTCCTGATGACTAAAAAAAAATGATTGTGCAAGTTTGAGCCCTTAATATTGATATTAAGAGGTGTATCGTTACGACTATTCGTTTTTTGACAGAAATTTCATTTTTTACCCAAAATCGTAAATTATCTATGAAAAATTTGAGCAATGTATATTCTTAAAGAAAATTGAATTCCCTACAAAAAATCTCTCTTAGTAAATTGACGTAAAACCTGCCGTTTCCTAACCGTGCCTTCAATATTGATTTGTTTTTTAAATTCTTTGTTTCTATTTTGGATTTTTGTAACTACTAGAAATATTAAAATTTTTTTCAGTCAAGATACATACTTTTAAAGGAAATTTAATGCTCTACAAAAAAGGTCTCTTAACATTTTTTGCTAAATTCACTCCTTCGAAAGTTATTCAGGTTATTTAAATTGTTTTGACTTAACTTCAACCTTGAATAACTTGCGAAGGAGTGAATTTAACAAAAAGTGTTAAGAGACCTTTTTTGTAGAGCATTAAATTTCCTTCAAAAATATATATGTTGACTAACAAAAATTTTAATATTTCTAGTAGTTACAAAAATCCAAAATAGAAACAAAGAATTTAAAAAACAAATCAATATTGAAGGCACGGTTACAAGGAAACGGCTGGTTTCACGTCAATTTACTAAGAGAGATTTTTTGTAGGGAATTCAATTTTCTTTAAGAATATACATTGCTCAAATTTTTCAAATAGATAATTTACCAGTTTTGGGTAAAAAATGAAATTTCTGTCAAAAAACGAATAGTCGTAACGATACACCTCTTAATATCAATATAAAGGGCTCAAACTTGCACAATCATTTTTTTTTAGTCATCAGGAATAATATTTTCATAGTATCGAAAGAAAAAAAAATAGTCGATTTTTTTGGCCCAGTCTAATATATATATATATATATATATATATACATATAGGTCAAATCATGAATATTATAAAAATATTTGATATTAAATTACTAATGTCATACATGTAAAGATATATATAGATCATGATTAAAATTAATATTATTGTCACCTCGAAAACCGCAAAGTGACTACTGTACTTAGATATCCGTGACGGATCTCGAATAACTTAATCTTTGAATCGTGATCAAATAGAAAAATAATTTCTACTTTTATTTCTACAACTATTAACAATATGCTTAGTTGAGTATACATATCTATATATCTATATATAAATTATTGTACAAGACATATCGAGTATATTGATTACGACTTGATCTTGTTACAAATTGTAACGTCACCCGTTGAATTAAATCACTAGATTTGACCCTGACATTATTTTACATTATTTTTTATGTTCAAATTTTTTTTTTATTTATTACCCATTTGTTTAATTGCGGCAAAGAAATTACATAAAGTGGTAAAAAAATATTATGTGGTTCCATATGCTTGCAGAAGGAAACCAGTTGTATATATATTTATATGTATATAAATATATATTACGTTTTATGATGCTAGGTAAGTCGTAAAAGCAGGGAAATTAAGTGCGAGTACACACGAAACGCAACCCCTCGACGTCATACTCCCTTACACCCACACTCATAAACACAAATGTAAATTTATATACATTTATATTGAGTTTATTTCCCAACGCTACTATATATTCGATCGATTTATCACTTACTTAAATGTTATTAAAGAATTATTTTTTAACAATTGACTAAAATTGACTGTATCAATTGATTTTCAATTAACCTCCAGAAGTGAGATAAAAAAAGTAATTAAATTAAATTCAACTGAAGGATAAAACGCAATAATTTAGTAAATAAAACTCGTGATAACATCTCACTTGACATTTAAAAATAACTGTTTTTAGTTAAATATATAGTCTAGTGTAAGAGACCTTGACATTAACCCCTTAAAAAAATTCTATTGAAATAACGATTCAGAAAATATTTTAATTATTAATGACAACATATAATTTAATTCATTAAGGCTTTTTTTTATGTAAGACATTAGTGTAAAAATTTTCGGAGTAAATGTAGATTAAATCTGGAGTGAATGTGGAGCGGGTGACTGATTATTTATAATTAGTTTACTAATTTTTGTAGATTCCTAAAAACTACTATCAATTATTTCAAAAAGTATCTAAATATTATTACTTTTAGGTATATATATGTGACTTATTAGTGAAAATTAATTAATTTATGGCATACATATATTAAAAAGTAATGATTGGTTAAATTAAGAATTGCTATCTTAGATACTGATTTTTCCAGCCGAAAATTTCAAAAGTTACAAACTTTTATTTTATAAATTCGATATCACTGATCAATTATTAGCTTAAAATATCATTTGTTCATCATTATAAATTAATTTACAATATATATAATTCGAATAAGTGGTAAATAATAAAATGAAAAATTAGTATACTAGATACTGATTTTTTGCTCATAAAAATACCGAAAATTTTTAACTCTTATTTTATAAATTCTATCCCATTGACTAATAATTAATATAAAATGTTATTTATTCGTTATTATAAATCAATTTATTATATAGATATATCGAATAAGTGGTAAATAATAAAATGAAAAATTCGTGTACTAGATCTTTATATATTAATATGTACGTTTACTAATTTTTCGGTTCCTTATTTTTAAAATTTTTCTATGTTTATTTGAATAGTAATAACTGTAGATATCAATTTATCGATTCTTTTTCATATTAATTTTAATATACAAAATCACAAATTTTGCCTTTCTATGTGTATCAAATTTTAATATAAACAATAGCCATATTGTAATATATATAATGATCCTGGTCTGATATTAGTATTCAAATATATTAATTTTAAGTCAAAAATAAATTACAAATTTTGAGCATTTTTTTTTTCCGTGTATTTAGTCCTCGGAGTGAAATTTACTCCGAATGGGAATCGGAGTGAATTCGAATTTAAATAAAGTCTGGATTAACTCTCAATTTCCTACAACGTTCAATTCGTATTTAATTTAAACGAAAATAAACAAAAATTTGGGCCAATTTCCGGTTTACTATTGAATAACACGGACTTGTTTTTTCGCTGGAATAACGGCGAATTGTTTTTTAATGACTGAGTAATTGGCTTAATGTAGAATTTTTACTGTAATGTGTAAGTATGTGCAGACGATCAAGCATCGCATGTGCTTAGAAGTAGTGCATAAACCGAGAAAACCACGTGGAGACGTCAAATTGACTGGATTACATGCAAAGCTCTAATCATTTAACTAGACAATACACATTACGTACACAACATACGTACAATCGAGTAATTGTTACTCATTGTCAGTGAAAATTTTACAAGAATCGATTGTTTTAGTATTGCTAATTGTTATTGATGATGACACCTTTAATTATTTTACTCTACATTATTATTCATGTGATGTTTATCTCATAAATTATTTTTACTAATTTTATTCATATATATTTAAGTTTAGTTAAATATACTACACGGAAAAAACAGAATATTAAAAATTAATAAATAATAGTAAAAAGTGGAATCTGTTATCAATAATTAGTACTATTATGTGCTTAATACAAAGTAGTTTACTAATTTTTGTAGATTCCGAAAAACTACTATCAATTATTTCAAAAAGTAACTAAATATTATTACTTTTAGGTTTAATACGTGACTTATTAGTGAAAATTAATTAATTTATGGCAGAATCTATTAAAAATTAATGATTGGTCAAATTAAGAATTGGTATCTTAGATACTGATTTTTCCAGCCGAAAATTGCAAAAGTTACAAACTTTTATTTTATAAGTTCGATAACACTGATCAATTATTAGCTTAAAATATCATTCGTTCATCATTATAAATTAATTTACAATATACATAATTCGAATAAGTAGTAAATAATAAAATGAAATATTAGTATACTAGATACTGATTTTTTTCTCATAAAAATACCGAAAATTTTAAACTCTTATTTTATAAATTCTATCCCATTGACTAATAATTAATATAAAATGTTATTTATTCGTTGTTATAAATTAATTTATTATATAGATATACCGAATAAGTGGTAAATAATAAAATGAAAGATTCGTATATTAGATCTTTATATATTAATATGCACGTTCACTAATTTTTCGGTTCCTCATTTTTAAAATTTTTCTGTTTATTTGAATAGTAATAACTGTAGTTACCAATTCATCGATTCTTTTTTATATTAATTCTAATATATGAAATTACAAATTTAGCTCTTGTATGTGTATCAAATTTTAATATAAATAATAGTCATTTTGTAATATATATAATGATCCTGGTCGATATTAGTAAACAAATATACTAATTTTAAGTAAAAAATAAATTACAAATTATTCAAATTTTGAACATTATTTTTTTCCGTGTACTTATTTTTCCGAAATTTAATTCTCATCGTGCAAAAGGAAATTCTTACGCTTTACTTTCTTCAAAATTTAAAAAAATAAATAAAAATATTTTTCAATTCTTTTTTTCCGGATTGAAAAAAAAAATTCTGCAATTATTCAAAATAATAATTTTTTACAGAAACTATTTTTCAAATTTCAAATAACTCGACTTTAATAATCACTTTGTTCAGAAAAGAAAACTTCAAATATTCCTTTTTTTTTAATCTGACGGATCAAAATTACCTCAGTTTTCATGTGAGTTTCAAGTGTGATAATAAAGTACTACTTGAAAATATAAATTTTTTTATGTAACTGTTTTTATAACCATAAACCTATACGAAAAAATATATGTGACATATATGCATCAGTGCATTGGCTATATGGGACATATATATTATTTATATATATTTTTGTGCGGGAACTTTTAAGAAAATTATGCTGCAGGGCGATAAGAAATCTAAACTACTCGAAGTACTTGAAAATATTTCGAAAATTCAAATATTTATCTTCAAATCTATGAAAAAAATTATCTGGTAGCATAAGAATACTCATCGAGTAAAAATTTAAAAAAAATTACGATGACTTTCTACAAGTAATTTATAATTTTTAATCCTAACTATTAAAGTTAATCATCATTGGATACTATAAAAAATATATATAATTATGATGAAAACTGCGATGTGTCAGACAAATTAACAAGAAAAAAAAAAGTAATTACTATAATCAAACCTTTAATTTCCACAATATGAGCATCATATTCACTACGACTCCTTACATATTCTATTTTGGATGACACATTCTGGAAGCTTTGATTCCGGTACTCAGTGTACCATTCACTAGAAACTTTTTCATCAGTTTCGGCAGTCTGAAGGCTGTCTCTCGACAAATTTTCTTCAGACGGAAATTTAGTAAAAGACATAACAGAGCTTGATTTGCTTCCCTGCATTCCATGGCTCTGATAAGCCGAATCCAGTGCATGCTCTTCACTAGGTGTCCTGCTGGCCTCAGAAAGTCCAGACCTCGTGGACACAATCTCCTTGACACTTTTTCTGACGGTTATTTTTTCAAATTTAACCACTTTGGCGCCATTTAATTCACCCTCTTCAACCACTCGCTCAAAGGATTCTTCAAAAGAGCTGTCACTAGTTCGCGATGAGGATCTCCTTGGTACCGGTGATGTCGAACGGTCAACAAGGTCTTCGGTGCTGGCACTACGTCCCTGAGACCAAATATTTTCAAAAAAGTTTACACGGTCTCTTAGCCGGCCTCCACGTGGTGTCCGCGGACTACCTGTCGGTTTGGGATTCTCACCCTTGGGCGGGGTCTGTCGCGACATATTTTTTTGGTCCTTCTTTAAGACTCAGGTAAACATGGATTCTTTTCTTCTCATGACTTACGTCACCTCTCAACTAAACATCCTTTTTTAAAACACTAATCTTGTATACTTGATAAAAATTTTTTATTTCACAAGACTCAAAAAAAAAAATACTCCACTTTATTGTCTGACAGTAAATTTATTAAATATAAATTATATATCAACAATTTATTATAAATAATTATATTTAAAAATATAAATATATAATTTAAAATAAAACGCACTAAAGCCGGTTCAATACCAGCTGCGATGTCGCAGTCAATGAAAACAATTTAAAAGATAAAAGTATGACTTTTTAAAAATAATTAAAGTTTGATAAATTTTGAAATTAACTCAACAAATTAAATTTTAAAATCACTTATAATTTAATTATATAAATTTATAAATATATAAACTTGATAACACTAACATATATTATATTTAAAATTTTTTATGCACTAAAGTGTCAATAAAAATAAGACGTCGGCTTATTGAAAAACAGAAATATAAATTTATTAAAAAACATTAAATTTAAAAAATAAAAATGGCATGTATGGAATGGACGTGGAGCTCTGACGAGCGCCGGTTCGATACTGAACGTGGACAGGCAAGTCTGATGCCGGCATAGGCACTCCAATACATGGAAACCTTTTGTAGATGTGATACGACATACAATCGCGAGGTTACGGGATTATTGTATTGGTGAACAAGAACACAAGCAACATCACCACCGTCGTTAAATCGGCTCCGTGGAGTCGCAACCACCTCGCCAAGAGGACACCTACAACCTACACGATCAATCTTTTTATCCTCAGGATCCTACGCCTGCTACCATTTATTTTTTTATTTTTTTTATGGTTTTTTTTTTTTTACCAAATCCTATAACTTTCGTTGAGTTCAGAGCCAGAATATCTTAAGGTCATACAGCAGTAACAGTAACATTTACGATTAAATAAGATTACATATATATATATATATATATATATATATATATATATATATATATATATATATATATATATATATATATATATATATATATATATATATATATATATATATATATATATATATATATATATATATATATATATATATATATATATATATATATATATATGTAAATAAATAATAAATATGTATATAAGATAAAAAGTATTAATTGATTAAATTATAATGATAATTAAATTTTTTTCTTCAAATATTTATTTTAAATTTTCGAATTATCCCGCGATAAAAATATTTTTATTATTTATTTAATTTTTTTATACAATAAAAAATTAAATTCGACCTAGAAAAAAAATATATTTTTTTTAATTAAAAATAAAATGGATCCAAGGCGTGGTCAAGCTCAATTGTGTAAGAGCCCAATTCAAATGAATTGTTAGCTCCGTATGTGCGAATTTATACATGTGTATTATATCTTAAATCTTAGACAATATTTAACACATGTCTGATATGTCTACCATGTAAGATTGCGGTTTCCTGGGCAATTTAGATTTTTTTTAAGCTTACTATGACTACGTCATCTGTTTTTATATTCATTACTAAATTACTAAATTACTCCAATGTCATAATTATTTATTTTTCTTTTATTTGGCACAACGTGATAATAAATGTTAATTAACTTCTAAAATATTTCCAAACTTGACACATTAATTTATATATATATATATATATATATTTCATTACTTATGTCGATAGAGATTTTATAAGCTATTTATTTCGATACCGATTTCGATATCGCTTATCATTTTAAAAAATTGTTTCGCGATTACAATTTATGACACGTTATCTCGTTTACTATATATTTATATATGAGTATTCATAGAATTTTTTTCTATTATACTCAGTCGGAAAAAATTTAATTACTTTCTTTATCTAAAAAAATTTTTCTAATCAATATTTAAACTAATTATTATCTCAAATGACCAATAATTATCAAAAAAATACTCATTAAATATAAATTTATAATCAGAATTATCAAGTGAGCTAAATATTTTCTTACTAAATCAATTGATTACTTATATTTTAAAAATAAATAAATTAAAAGTAGTGAAATAAATATTAAACTTATTTTTTTAACAATTAACATTAAAAATAAATATTTCATCTTTTATTTGACCTATTAAAAAACATTAATATGTTTTTTTTTATGCCATTAAATTAACATAAGCGAGGTCAGATCGTCATCGCATTGAATCGTATCTGATATTTATTTTATTTAATTTATTTTATTTTACTAATAATTACATAATTTTAACATCATACTTATATCTAATTGTCGTTAAAAAAATTTATTTGCACTTTATAATTGGCTTAATAGACTGCAGATCAAAGTAAGCGCACTGTAATTTCAGGACACATGAAGCGCGAATAAATTTAATGGAAATAAATATGTGAATGGCTGGAAGCAGGTGCCCGTCATCTCTATTTATAAACAGACTGATCGTCTGCATAGTGTGTACTGTGTACTATATACATATATATATGTTTTATAGACATTACACATTAACATTACATTACGTTATACGTGTACTAGACCACTCAACACCAGAAAATCTTTTAGTATTCTCATTCCCCTCATGGTTAAAACTTAACTGTTACGTAATCTGTATCCTCTTCCACCCACCTGTTTCATGAATATTATTCTACGCAATATTTTTGTACTTTGGCACACCAGACAACACACTTTTCAACATCTTTAAATACTTATGTTCACTTTCATTACATTTACTACTAGTAATAATAATAACTTGTCATTTTTTTTTTTGTTTCATTTCATCAAGTGCATTTTCATTCATTTAATATTCGCCAAGATCATTGTATGTTATCGTAAAATATTTAGTATAATGATCAAAATGGCTTACTGAATGTGTTATATATGTATATGTACGTAAATGTATGTAAGAGGCGCTAAAATAACTACTGACACACGGTAAGTTTGACAAGTGGGTCAAGACTTAGATATTGCGTAGGTGAAACTTGTAATCAATGCAAAAATATTTATCAAATAAAGTATATTGTATAGTACTTATTTTAATGTGTACATATTGTCATTAAGTAAATTCGTAGGTTTTTTTTAACTCCGGTTATGAAAATTAATAATTTTCAAAAATGCGGAAATTACACTGATTAAAAAAAACGATTCAAAACGATTAGAAACGATTCAAAACAATTCAAAACGATTCAACTTTACTATTATATAGATATAGATATAGATATACATTCACCATTGAGTGAATCGTTTTCTTTAATCAGGGTATACTGTAAATAATTTTCGGAGTGAACGCAAATTAAATCTGAAGTAAATGCGAAGCGGATGACTGTGTATTTATTTAAGGGGGGGGGGGGGGGGGGGGGGGAAGAGGCAAAAGGGAGTATCCCAAAATTTTGTAAAAAAAAAATTTTTATATTTAAAATAACATAAACATTCCAAAATCACTTTTGTAAATATAATTGAGCGTTATTTTGAATTTTTTTTGTTAAACTTTTTCAAAAATCGTCAATTAAAAAATTCAATTGACTTTTATTTTATGATAAAAACTATTAAAAATTTGTTTTTCTTTTTTTGTATCCAATAATCATGTAGAATATAATTTTTCTTCATGTAAATTACTTGCAAAAAAATGTAACTTAATCGAATTCATTTAACATCCAGAAATTTTTGTTTTTTATCTTATTTACCCCATTCTGCCCGCTAAAATGAAAAATTTTGTTTTTAACGGTAACTGAAAATTTTTTCTATTTACTTTGAATATCATTAGAAAAAAAAATTTAGTGTATTTGAGTCCTCGAAAACTTGGTATTTCCTTGAGTATTCGGTTTTGCCCCTCCCTCCCCTAATTCCCTTGGAGGAAAATTCACGCCAATAGGGAGTTAATTTAAATATTAAAACTCCGAATTGAAGAGAATGCGGATTTAAATAAAATCCAGATCACTCCGAAATTACTCATTTTTTTTTCAAATTCCGGAAGTCCGAGTAACGAAGTGAATTGGGATTTAAATAAAATCCGCAATCACTCCGAATTCCCTCCCGAATTTTTACAGTGTATTGGTTTCGATCTGATTTTCAAAAATAATTTTCATCAGATCTCGACATTCTGAGGTCCTTGGGAAGCTATTATGACTATTTCCATCAACGTCCACGTGTGTGTGCGGAAGGGTGGCAAATAGTCAACCGTTTTTCAAATTTATTTTATTTTACTGATCAATGTGATAGATAATTAAAGTAAAAATAGTAATTTTTCTACTTCAGGACCAGTTTTAGACAGTTCAAAAATTTTAATTTTAAAAATTGTAAAGGACCCAATGACGTTACTAATTTTTCTAATGTGTATAAAGATACTTTTACCACAGTATAACAATGCAAGTTGTTTTTTATACTTATTTGTTAGTTAAACTAAAGTATAAAGTGTCCAACTTGAGCAGTGGTCGCAAATGATACTTCTACCTTATTAGTAATTAATATGTTATTTTAAGTATTGACTGACCTTGTAATAACGTGATAGTAGCTTGATATTCGGCTAGTTTTTCGTCAACGTAATCTTGACTTTGACTGGCAATGATCTCAGCTGTGCTGGGACCGCTGTCTTCATCATCGCCGTAAACGGTCGGTTCTAGTGGGACACCGACGTATTCATAATCACCAGTACGATATGGCGCTATTAGATATTCTGGTGGTCCACATGGTACCGGTGATGTGCGATAATTTTGATCTCTGACACGTTCCATAGGACTCTGATTTTAAAAGAATAAAAATAATTTTTTAAAATTCCCGCGGATTATTGGAGCAATTGATAATTTTATTTCAAGTCCGAAGATATTTATTTTGAGAGA
This sequence comes from Microplitis demolitor, assembly GCF_026212275.2. Classification (NCBI taxonomy): domain Eukaryota; kingdom Metazoa; phylum Arthropoda; class Insecta; order Hymenoptera; family Braconidae; genus Microplitis; species Microplitis demolitor. The sequence continues at coordinate 5,731,163 of NC_068545.1, forward strand.
ATTGGGTTTATTAATTACCTGTGGTATGTAAGGACGAGGCGCAGCGTTTCCAGTAGAAACGGGCGACGGCCAACGAGGTCTTGGACACTGAATAAGTCCTGGAGATGGTGGAACTCCTCCAAAAACAGGCGACATACCCGGAGAGATTGGCATACCCATGGGCACAGGACTCATCGGGTGCATCATACCCGGGTAAGTTAGTGGTGAAATTGGGTGATGAATCGGCGTGAATGGGCCGCGAGATCTTACGCTCGGTGACTGTGACATTGGTGTTGGGCTGAATGGCGATGCTGGACGAAATGGACTCGGGTTTGTTGGATTTGAAGGCCATCCTGGCCCGCCCGGTCCTCGTGGATTTTGCGACATTTTTTTACTTTGCTTCTTTATTTTTTACTTTTTTATTTTGATCTTGTCTCGACTCATTGCTGTAATTATTTATATTATAAGTATTAATTTTTAATTTTAAAATACTGAGTAATGAGTCAATTTTAAAATAAAATATATATTTGTCACTTGGACTTTGATACAATTAATTTCATGTTTATAAATTTTTTTTTAAATTAATTTACAATAATAACATTATCGTGATGACTATCAGTCATTATGATAACAAACTTTTTATAGAACTGAGTAAATATTTTTTTCATCGGTTATTATTTTACTTATTTTTAATTTATTTATTTTTCTTTTTTTTTTTTTTTTAATTAAAAAAAGTAGAAAAATACCGGATACAAAAATAAATTATTTTTTAATTAATGTGAGTAAGATTTATATACTAATTAAGTTCTCAAAATTTTCGTCAACAAAATATGAAAATAACGTCCACGTTAATGAAAAACTTCGTCAGCTCTTATATTAATAATTGATAATTTAAAAATTTTCCCGCTGTGAACTTTGAAAACTTCTTTTGATTTTTCACGCCTATTTCACTCCCCTTTTTGTTAATTAATCATCTTTATTTCAAAATCATCAGACGAGTGACTGAACAAGTAAATTAACGCCCATATTTTTTCATCCTTTCATATGTTGAAAAATTTTTAAAAATACAATTTAATTTTAAAAGTTGTCAGTCGAATTATAACACAAATTTTTTTACTTCACCGAGATTCGACAGGCTGCAGTATCCGAAAATTTTCTTCGAAACTTTTTTTTTTTAATGGGATTGAATCGTCATTGATTACTTTTGCAATTATTACTATGAAATTAATTTTTACACATATCTTACGTGACATGACTTAAAAAATGAAATTTATTTTAAAACTTTTTTTTTTAAATTTACTCAATTTTTCTGAAAATAAAAAACAAAATTTTTTCCATAACAATTAAAAAATATAATTTTTGGACAATAAATAATTTCTTGTACAATTAAATTTTTTCTACTCCTCAGAAAGTTTTTGTTTTTAATTCTTAATGCAAAAATTTTTTTGAGGCAAGAAATCCTTTTTTTCTGTTCAGAGTTAAAAGAAAATATATTTTTCTTAGACGTCTCCATTATGTCTCGAATCTTTATTATGCCAGCAATTATAAATTCGAACAATCATTAAATTAACTGCTCATGCTCATTCACTAGACCATTTACTCAATAATTTTATAACACCAAAATTCTAGAAAAACTCTTCATGCTCTTTAGCTCAAAATAAACTAGTGTAAAAAAAAAAAAAAAATCCACCTATTGAGTCAAGTTTAAATAAAATTCCCTTAAGTATACACTGTCAAAATTTTTGGACTCGATGTACTTTAATAACTCGGTGCAAAAATTTTGGTGTGAAAATTACATCAATTATCGTGTTAAATTTAGACAGTACACGGAGAGAAAATTATGGTAACTGTTCCTAGTACGTTTATGAAATATCATCCTATACCGTTATGGTAATGATTACTTGGGATTATGGGATATAGACCCATACTTTCTGGGAAAAGTTTCCATAAGTATGGGAACAATTCCTATCATTATGGTAACAGTATCCATATCGCATGTGAAAGAATCATAGTAATGATTACCATACTCATAGGAATAGTTCCCACAAGCAAATAGTAACCGATCCTATAACCACATTGTAATGGTTCCTAAGTGTATATGGGAATAAGCCCTATATATTATGGTAACTATTCCTATAATATTATTGTAAACATAACCATCATATTATGGTAATGGTTACCATAATATTATGGTAATCATTACCATAATGTATGGAAATTATTACCATGATATTATGGTAATCCTTACCATAATATTATGGTAACGATTACCATAATATTATGGGAATAGTTACCATAATAGTATGGGAATGGTTACCATAATATCATGGTAATAATTCCCATAATATTTAGAAATTATAATAATTTTTTTTTTTGTAAGAAGCGTTTTTTTTTTGTATATTACAAAATTTTAAGTATACAAAAAAAACGCTTGTTACAAAAAGAAATTTATTATAATTTCTAAATATTATGGTAACCATTACCATAATTCCATAGGAACTATTCCGATACCATATGGGAATTATACCTATAATTATAGGAATGATTACCATAATATAGATGGGTGCCGTTCCTATAATCAACATTTGAAAAAAATTGGTTACCATGCAGTATGGGAAACATTCCCATAAATTATTGTAACTGTTACCATAATTTTCTCTCCGTGTATAAATTAAAAATTTTTACACCGTCAAGCGTGCAGATGTGTAATTTATGATACACTGTAAAAAGAGCAGTGTTAAAATAGAATAATACCGGGGTAGGCGGTGTTAAAATACCGGTATTAAATCAGTGTGCAATAAAAAATTCCACATGTAGAAATTAAAAAACAAAAATATATTACTTATAAAAAAATATATAAATTTAATGAATATTATCTGGAGGAAATTTCAATTTTGCTTTATACTGATGTGAATAATTAATAATTATTTATTTTTTACGTAATTAAATTAAAAAATTACACAATTTTACGTCTACCATTTTAATTACCAATAATTTAATTAATTAAGAATAATACTATTCAATTGTACAAATGATCGAGTAAGTAAAAGTATTTTCAAAGTAAAATATTTTCAACACCGGGGAATTTTTTCAACACCGATAAAGAATTTACACTGATGGTGGTGTAATGTTAACACCGCTTTCAGTGTTAAAATTTAACACCTATACTGCCTGGACTTACCCCTCTTTTTATGATACTAAAGTTAGCCGACGTCTCATAATTTTTTAATTTTTTTTTAGATAATAAATTATGAAAAAAAAAATATTTGAAAAAATTGCACTTATAGTTTTTTAAATTTTCTACATGTGCATATTTTTAGTTTTTATTTTTTTCTAACTTTTTATTAAAAAAAAAAAAAAATTCAAAAATTGTTGATTCTCCATTAACCAGGATCGATTTTTTTTTTGCAATGTAATTTTGCATTAAGAAAAATAATCATAAAATTTTTAAATATTAGAAATATTGTTTTATATCTAAATAAAATTAACGTTATTGATAAAGCAGTTAAAAATATTCAATGATCATTTGTAGCTAATTAATCAAAATTATAACGAGTCTCACTAAATGGTGTAAAAAAGTAGATTACACCATGTTAAAATTATACGGATGAATAATTTACACCGAGGAATTTTTACACCATTGTTATACACGGAGTCATTTTTACACCAAAATTTTTTACAGTGTAGCAAAGCGCTCAACTAAACGCACTACAGAATCCAAAAGGTTTATAAATAATTTTATCCAGTAAAAAATACTGAACGATATTTAAATTTGTTTATCTTCGATAGGTTGAAACAGTGAAAGCTGTCTCAATAAATAAAGCATGGACTTGATTCACAGCTGTCACAATTTCTTGTCGCATGTTAAGATTATCTAAAAATACAAAGCTTTTAGTATTTAGGAATCGAGTTTAGTCCGTAACATCACATGTCTTTACCATTAAACTTTTATTTATAATTTTTTTATTGCACTTAAAAAATAATTTTATAGATGTAAAACCTAAGTTTCGATTTAATTTTCACGGTCTGACAATTACTCTAAAACATTTTAAGAATCTAGACACAGTGAGAGATTTTCCGTTGGATATCTCGAGTAGGCCGTCTATATTTAGAATAACTTCTATTTTAATATATTTGTTACATGTGGAACTATTAGTCCGTCTTTTTATTCCCAATTCAGTTTAAAATTTTAAATAAATATTTGCCCCTTTTAAATTAAATCATTCGTTAAAATAATTATTGGCTGTCAAAAATTAAATAAATAATTATTTTAGCCTTCGCAATGTCTATTAATTTATATAATTGTATCAATTGATTATGGATCTGTTAAAAAGTAAGTCGATGAAAATTGAGTCCGTTAATTTAGTGCCGACGGTTGTGGTAATTCCAAAAATAAAACTCGGCGAATCGAACTGAAATAGTCGAAAGAGGGATGATGTGAATGTGCGTGTGATGTCTCTTACTCGATCTGATGATTTTGTTAGAGTGACCGCCTTCGGTTAAATTCACAAATAAATATTCACAACTTTAAATATCATCCTATTGGGCAATCCTATTTGCTGACGAGAGTAACGACCAGATTATCCTTGTCACACTTTTTTCTTTTTTTATTTCATCCCGACATTATACTACATTACATAATAATGATAATGATAATAATAATTATTACATCAATAGGAGATTATTTTTTTTTATTTTTTACTGAGACCCAATCATTGATGCCAAAAAAAATAAATAAAAAGTATTAAATGAAAACAATTGCGTACTCATATAAATCCTCACGCAATCGGTCGACGAACTTTGACCCTCTTCTTTATAAAATTCACAAAACCAAAAGAAAAAATCTTTTCACTTACATAAAAAGTACACAAATAAATAAAATTCTATAAATGCACTAAACCACAGTTTGCAGTATCGACTGTAAAATATTTATAGCAAATGAAAAGTGATAAAGAAAAATTGTAAGATAAAATTAAGGGATAAGGGAAAAACCGGGCACTGAATCGAGCGATCGTTCGTTTTAAAAAAAAAAAAAAATAATTTAAAACGCCGGTTCACGCGGAGCAGCACGAACAGACTGACGATCCCTGGATCATTGGTCCAGGGTTGGATACCCGCGCGGGCGGTCGTCGGGACGCCGGATTTATATTTAACTTTGGCATCACTCGACATTCGACTTGGACTTATGTGTTATAGCTAGCACAACATCATCGGAACCCACTGCTTACTGCTGCCGTTTATCCTTCCTCATGGTTGTCATTATCAAACCTCCATCATAACACACTTCAATCGTCACTGAAATTATCTCCACCTTCTCAAGCTCTGAACCAATCTTTCTCGTACACAAATAACTTTTTTTTCTCATTATCTTTATTTACTTTACAAAAAAAATTAACTGTAATCTGCTAGACGAATAATTGACTCCATTCCACCAAAAATAATTGAACTTCGATTGCTGTCTAGGGTCATTATTGCTTTGCTGACCTCAAAGTGTCCTACAACCTTTTAAATTAATTTTTTTTTTAATAATTTATTTATTTGATTAATTAATTAATTGAGTAAATGAACAATTACTTTTTTGTCTTTAATATTTATAACTTCAAGTGCTCCAGTACCAGAACCGCCAGCAAGAACATGTTCACCATAAGGATCACCATCAAAATATTGAACTGCATAGAGAAATTCTCCATCTAAACTAGTCGGGCGATTTTCTGGTACGATAGTATCGATAAGTTTACCGGCTGTCATATCCCAGAGCTGGAGACTTCCTCGTACGACCCAGGACCCAGTGACAATCTGCGTGTCCTGCGGAATATTTTTTTGAATTTAATTAATGTGAAATGATAAACTATTACACGGAAAAAAATAATGTTCAAAATTTGAATAGTTTGTAGTTTATTTTCGACTTAAAATTTGTATATTCGATACTAATATCAAACCAGGATCGATATATATATTACAAAATGACTATTATTTATATTAAAATTTGATACACACAGAAGAGCAAAATTTGTAATTTCGTACATTAAAATTAATATGAAAAAGAATCGATAAATTGCTATCTATAGTTATTACTATTCAAATAAACAGAAAAATTTTAAAAATGAGGAACCGAAAAATTAGTAAACGTACATATTAATATATAAAGATCTAGTATAAGAATTTTTCATTTTATTATTTACCACTTATTCGATATATCTATATAATAAATTGATTTATAATAACGAAAAAATAACATTTTATATTAATTATTAGTCAATGGGATAGAATTTATAAAATAAGAGTTAAAAATTTTCGGTATTTTTATGAGAAAAAAATCAGTATCTAGTTTATTAATTTTTCATTTTACTATTTACTACTTATTCGAATTATGTATATTGTAAATTAATTTATAATGATGAACAAATGATATTTTAAGGTAATAATTGATCAGTGATATCGAATTTATAAAATAAAAGTTTGTAACTTTTGAAATTTTCGGCTGGAAAAATCAGTATCTAAGATAGCAATTCTTAATTTCGACCAATCATTAATTTTTAATAGATTCTGCCATAAATTAATTTTCATTAATGTCACATATTATATCTAAAAGTAATAATATTTAGTTACTTTTTGAAATAATTGATAGTAGTTTTTCGGAATCTACAAAAATTAGTAAACTACTTTGTATTAAGTACATAATAGTACTAATTATTGATAACAGATTCCACTTTTTACTAATATTTATTAATTTTCAATATGCTGTTTTTTCGGTGTAACCTTGAGCTTAGTTCCTAAAGCTGATGAGTGAAACGAAAATAATGATGATGATAGTGATTTATTAATAAGCAACAGAAAATACTTGAAAGCTTAATGGATTCGGTGAGTTCACGGTTAATTTTAAACCAAATTTTGTATGTGTGTGTGTGTGGATTTTTTTATTGACTGTACATATAATAGTCGCGGGCAAAGGAGACAGTTAATTTTATTTTATTGCAGCCGATGATCATTACTCACTCTAACGTCGATTGCATCGCCGCATATGTGCGGGCCTTTCATCACTTTTATTGAACCTCCATCAACTCTTCTGTCCCATATCTGAATTTTTTGAATTTTTTTTTGGACTGATTATTGTTATTATTGAGATAAATGTTGCAGTTTTTTTTTAACTTACACGTAATGTGTCATCCCAACCGCCGGTAATTATTAAATTTTCATATATATGATGAAATTTAGCTGAAAATATCCGCATTCGATGATAATTATCAATATTTTCATCTGTTAAATCCGATTCATTTCTTTGATAAATGTGAATTATCTAAAATATATGTATACATTAGTTGCAATTATTAGATTCTTATTACATTAATTTATCAAGGACTTTACTCTTGATGATTTGACTTTTGAAAATTTTTATCAAAATTCGAAGATTGTCACGAAAAAAAAAAAAATTTAATTTACGAGGGACCACTAGTGTGACCGCCTGAAAAAATGATGATTTTTGGGAATTTTTTTAAAGAAAACTACTGCATGAAATGTTTAACTGTTTTGAGGATATATTTGTGGATATATAATGAATACAAGATAAAATTTTTGGGCCAAAAGATTCAAAATTTAGCGAGTTATTCACAATTTCCCGCTCAAAAAAAAGTTCCGGCTGCTGCAGTGATAGCGACCTTCGTAGTACCGAAAATCAAAAAAACAAAAAAGTTTATTAGACTAGAAGGTATTTTCTGCAACATGACCCTCGGGCCAAGAAAAAAATTTAAATTCAATAAAATGGCGGAGTTTTTAAAAAAATTCAAATTTCGCGCGAAAATTTGATGATTTTTGGCCTGGCAAAATTACATTTTTGATTCGATCGTAAAACTGAAGGTTCATGGTACGTAGAAACATATATTAAAGAAACTGCAATTCGAATCAAATATATTGAATGATTTGTCTTCGAATTATAGATGCAATTTTGAAAAATGGATTTTCGAGAACCGTTAAGCAGCTGCTCTTCAGATGGCTGTAATTCAAAAAAAACTATTCGGATATGCACTAGAAATTGTAGTATGTTATTTTTCAAGGTATAGACTATCGGAATATGCAAAAAAAAAAAAAAAATGAATTGATTTTTCAAAATTCCACACTAGTGGTCCCCCTGATTAGAGTGTAGATCTAATTTTTAAAAATAATTTAGATCTACTCTGATGTCAATAAATCTATCAAGATCTACATTGAAAAATTTTAGATCCTCTTTTTGTTTTTAAATCAAAATGATGAATAAACCAATCGATAATTGTTTTTTTTTTTCAAACCTAACTCTCAATAAATTCAAATAATCAAAAAATTAGAGCCGCAATTTAGATTCCCATAGATCTAAATTATTCTTCCTCTGAATCCAAGTTATTTTTTTTTCAATTTAACACTCCAGTGTATAGGGGAAGGGGGGGGGGGCAAAATGGGCCCGTTAGGAAATGAGGGCTTATATGTAATATAAATGTCAGCCCATTTTTCCCCAGGGGTCCATTTTACCCCACTCTCCCCTAATATGAGAAGAGGGGGAAAATGGGCCGCTTGAAATTTTAAGTACTTCGAATGATTTTGGGACAAAATAGGTCCCTTAAATTTTTGGGCCCACCCCCCTCCCCTATAATTAAACAAAAAAGTAAAAATAACTTCATAAAATAAATATAAAAACAAATAATATCAAATAATTTATGCAATAATAGTAAAAATTGATTTATTAATTACTTTAGCCGTTTCAGCGTCATAAAGTCTTAACGCAGCATCTTTTCCACCGGAAACAATAAATTTACCATCGACACTTACATCAATTGTATTTATCTCATTATTTGGCTCTGAATAAAATTAAAAAAAAAAACTTATATATATATGTATGTATATATTTGAATAAAAATAAAAAATCATACCCGCAATGAAACGTGAAAATATATTTGTGTCAGTCATACACAAAAAAATATTTCCACAAGCACTTGAAGCATAAAAAATATTATCATAAATAGGATTAAAGCGACAACACATGACAGGAAGTGACGTATCCAGGCCACTTCTTAATGTTGTACGTAATTCTCCATTTTCTCCGTTCCTTATCTAAATTATTTATATTTAACCACAAAAATATCTGACACGAGTTTTGTTTTAGGATCGAAACAAACCTGAATGGCACCAGTTCCGAATCCAGTAGCAATTATGTCACCTCCAGGAGAATACTTAGCGCAGTACAATCCCCCAAAAGTATCAGGAAACTTAACTTCATACAGCAATCGCGCGCTATTTCGCGTGCTCGCGATACTCAGTCGCCTTTTTTCGAGCCATGAATGACGTCTTTGAGTCTCTTCTTCAGATATCCGCCGGTCTATCAAAAAATACGAGTCTCTTCTCGATGAGGCTCGCGATATACCAGAACTTGTGTCAGCTGCACTTGATTCATCTGCTACAAAAATAACCATCCAATAAAAAGTACAATTTATTTATTTATTTAATGTCTATATAACCTATGGATTCTGTAATCCCAGTCATTGTTGATCTCGTTGAACTCGCTCGACTCCTTTCATTACTTTTTAATCGCGATCCATATTTTTTTGAATTATCCATCAACTTTTTTCTTCAATTTCTTAAAAAAAAAAAAATTAATAATCAAAATTTTAGCTTTCTTTGAAAATAAAACAAAAAAATATTTCTTTTGTTTTTAAAATAGACTTTTAATTTTTTTTTTTTTGTTTGGTCAATAAAAATATTTTACGTAAAACATATTGAGGAAAAAAAATAAAATGATTACAGTTTAAAATTAAATTTATTAATTGATAATACTAGCAAGTACCTCCGGTTAACACCGTGACAATCATCATTATTATCATCATCATCATCATCATCTTCTCATTGTCAATGACTACAGTAGACTAATATCAGATTCAGTACAGTGACAATTGACCAGTCAGTACACTCGTCCTCAGTTACCAGTAACAGCAACACAAAACTAGTGATGTGTCTTTTTACATCGATTAATTTTTATCGTGCCTTCATCAGTTATTTTTTTTTCGTTTACCTCAGTTACAATATAGCTCCAGTCTACTCGGCGTGTAAGTCAACCAGTGATTCAATTATTTTCAATGATAATTTAATTAATATATAATTAAATCGATTTAAAATTTTGAATAATTTTACTCAAAAATAATAAGGAGATTTAAATAAAAATTAGTAGTGCATATATATTTAAATATGTACACTTTATTAGGTAGTTGACTAATAAGTATTGATGTTTGTTTGTATGTATGTATCTATATATAATTGATATTAAATTATTTAAATGTGGGTAATATTTTCCTGGACAAAATTTATCTCATTTAGTTTAGTTTAACGTTTACCGTTTATCCACTTAGTCTTTCATTTGTATCAGCTTCACCAAGTGTCACGTCAAGTGATATATATATATATATATATATATATATATATATATATATATATATATATATATATATATATATATTTGGGGTGTGTGAATCGTGTTTAAACCGAATCGAATAATTCGATAAATTTGAATTATTTGAAAATTTATGAATAATTTGAAAAATTTTGTTTGAAAGTCGAATCGATATGAAGAGTTCGCAAGTTCAAAATATTCGTACACCTCTACTAAATACCTGGGTAAAAATATTGGATCTAAAATACGTCAAAAAAGGGCCGAAAAGACCCTAATTACGTGAAAACCATAGAATTTTCCCTAATAGCACAGTTTACTTTACAAAAGTTTCCTTGAATTTTTCATCAAATGTCCTTTAACTTCAGGCTTTTCCGTTTTCTACGTCAATTTGTATACCTTACTATAAAATTTGACGTAAATTTACTACCCGAATTTGAATGCAAATTCACTTTAAAAGTTGTAAATAAATTGATGTCAAAAACTGAAAAGCCCGAAGTTGATGGATATTTGAGGAAAAATTCAAGGAAACTTTTATTAGAGTTTTATTTCTAGTGAAAAGTTATCTATAAATTGAGGAAAAGTTAACCGCTAATTTTTGTTTACAACTTTTGCTGTCAAATTGTCAGCAAATTCGGGCAGCAAATTTCGGTAATTTCAATTGTCAAATCATTGTCAATTTCAAGCTGTCGCTATTTGGGTTATTGAAATCGGCTAAAAGTTGGCTGAAAATACGCGCCAAAATTTAAACCGGCCGGAAATTGGCCAATAAATTAAGTCGGCTGATTTTCGATAATAATTTTTTTTTTAACAATTGTAGAACTTGGTAAATTTTCAAGTTTTTGGCCAACAAAAAATATTATTTTTTTTTTTCAAATCTTTTTACTTGGGTATATATATATTTATTCATCTATTTATTTATTTATTTATTTAAATTCCATTTGTCCAAACAATATTTACCTTACAAATAATTTCTGAGTCAGTTCGACGCATACATAAAAGATAAAACTCATAGAATTGATATTTTTTAACGGTTTTTAAAAAAGATCAAGAGCTCTGGAATGCAACATGGGTCGATAAGTTAAAGCGAGATTTGCTTTCTAAATATGATAAATTTGCTAGACCAGCTCAGCATTACAATGTCACTCGTGTTTCTTTTGGTATGACCATAAATCATATCTCAGTGGTAAATATTTTTATTTATTTCAAATTAAACTCCTTTATTACCAGGGTTAAACAAATTTTTAATTTATAATTTTCATTTTTCAGGATGAGTTTAAGTCGGCTATCAGTGTACAAGGATGGATTCGAATGGTGATTTAAAAACTTATTAATTAATATCGTAAATTAAATTCTATTACTTTTATTTATCATTCAAATCTACACTTTCTGAGTCAAGTTCAAAAATTCAAGTTTTTTTTTTCTCTCAAATTTAGTTATCGTAAAAAACAAATTAATTTCAAAAATAAAATTTCAAATTTTCTTATTTCGGATTTAAAAATTGAAATTTCAATTGAATTTTATTGAAATTTTTTTCTCTTGACAAAATTTTTAATTTAAACTTTTTTTTTTTAATTTAATTAAAAAAAAAAAATTATCCAAGGTTTGGACGGATGATAAACTAAAATGGAACGCTTCAAATTATGGCGGGTTACAAAAACTTCAAGTGGGTAATCACGAAGTATGGCAACCAGATATCATTCTTTATAACAGGTATTAATATAATTAATTAATTAATTTATTATAAAAAAAATTAAATTAATTGCAATCGCAGCATAGCCGTGTCGTCAATTGAACATTACGGAGACACGCATTGCCATTTATTCGAAGACGGAACCGTGTTTTGGGTACCACCGACTCATTTCCTAGCTCTCTGCGACTTAGACCTTCGACTGTGGCCTTTTGACACCCAAACTTGTCAGCTGAAACTCGGATCGTGGACATACTCAGGCAATCAAATAGACTTGAGACTCAATAATAATTCCCTCGAGGATACTGTTAATCTAACAGACAACACGGAGTGGCGGTTAGTTGAAGTAACGAGGCTCCGTAATATCACCACTTATGAATGCTGCAAAGATGAGCCGTATATTTATCTAGTGTTTACGCTGACTATTAAAAGAAATGCTCCGATTTATAGTTCAGTATTTCTTGCGCCCGCAGCCGGTAAAATTGTTTTTCTATTTAATCGTTAGATAATTCCATTTGACATCAAATATTTTGTAAATTTAATTATCTTTTTTTTTATAGCCATAGTCATTATGTGCCTGGTGAATTTTTGGTTGCCAGCACAAAGTAAAGAAAAATTATTACTGTGCGGTATAAATGTTATTGTGATATCATTATTTTTAATTTATTTTGGATATAGAATACCAGCCCATTCAACAAATACACCATTACTCGGTAATTTTTTTTTTTTTTTAAATAATCATCTAGTTTTTTAACTTAAAAATTCAAATTTTTAAATATTTTCTGTTTTTTTTTGTTACACAGTAGGGAGGTCGTTAAAAATTAAATTTCCTCAGGCGTCTCAAAAAAGCTTCTTTTTCGAAAAAATTCGTGGGGAATTTGGATTTTTCTTTTTAAGTAAAAAGAATATGTGCCGCAGGGCGATCAAAGTTCATTTTTCGATACAATCGCGGTTTTTTTTAAATATCTCATAAAATATGCAGATTAGAGGAAAAAATCATAGGAACAATTTTGTAGGAAATTAAACTCTTGACAAAAAAGGTCATATTCATTTTTTTTATAAAATGTGTATTTATGAAAATATTTTGAAAAAACTTTTATCAGATCTTATGTATTGGGCGTTTTAAGGATTACAAATTTTGAAAATAACATTTTTCTAAGTATATAGAATCTACAAGAATTAATGATTGATATGTTACGAGTTACGAAGTTGTCTATATTTAAGAAAAAACGTTATTTTTAACATTCGTGATTCTTTAAATCCTCAATTGATAAGATCTAAAAAAGTTTTTTTTAAATATCTTTGTAAATATACATTTTATAACAAAAATGAAAATGACCTTTTTTGTCAAGAATTTAATTTCCTACAAAATAGTTTCTATGATCTTTTCCTTTAATCTGCATATTACATGAGATATTCAAAAAACCGCGATTGTATCGAAAAATGAACTTTGATCGTCCTGCGGCACGTGTTCTTGTTACTCAAAAAAAAAAAAAAAAACCAAATTCCCCATGTATTTTTTCACTAAAAAGAAGCCTTTTATGGAGCGCCTGAGAAAATTTAATTTTTAACGATCACCCTATTACACAGAAAAAAGTTTGGAATGATTACGGATTTTTTGAAATCCGAACTCCGGAGTTTTAAAAAAAATCACTCTGCATATGGAGTAGAGAGTTTTTTTTTTCAGATAAGTGATTTCGGAATGATCTAGATTTTATTTAAATCCGCATTCATTAAATAAATAAATAGTCATCCGAATTTAATCCAGGTTCAATTCGCAATTTTTTTACAATATCAGAAAATTTTTGCCACAAAAATAATCAAAATTTTTAACTTGAAAATATAAATTTTTCCATATCAAAATCTCCGTTGTTAAATTCAGACTTGTGGCCACAAAAATCATGACCCTGACGTAAAAATATTTTCTATATTTATTAAACTTGAACTAAAATTACAAAGCCTATAAAATAAACTAGACCATTTATTTCTGATTGATTGATTTATCGATTGATTGGTTAAATTTAACGATTAATTTATTTTACAGTAAGCTTCTACAGCGGGTGTCTATATCAAGTGACAATATCTCTAGTTATTTCAGCCATAGTAATAAACTTATCGCGGAGGCCATACTGCCGACCACTCCCACGACATGTAAAAAAAATAATAGTCGGCTGGCCTGGAAGATATTTAGGACTTTCGGATCTCATCCAAGCGGTTTGTCTATTAAATACATAAATACATACATACATTATCATTGTCATCAAGACTTACTCAGTCTTTATTTATTATAATCCTTTCGCTATTAATTATAGATTCAATCGGAGTACACTGCTGGCGAACAAGAACTGAGAGAAAGTCAAGGCGTTGATTCGTCATCAGTCTACGCGTCAAATCTGATATCCACGTGCACAGAAAACGGTGATCGTGAGAACATAATATCATCCCCAGTAAATGTCACTCAATTGGAGTGGGTCCTAGCAGCGACGGCTATTGATCGCTTATCATTTATATTCTTCTCAAATATTTTTATAATAATGGCAATCACGTGTCTCTCATAAAGATCACTAATTTTTTATTTTTATTTTTTTTATCTTATTGTTTTTTTGTATCTACATCGTTAATAATTGATAGTCTATTAAATTCCATCGGTATTTAAATATTTTATTACCTTACAACAAAAATATATTTAGATAAATCATTACAAAACTTTTTAACAAATATTTTGGTCTTTTTCTGCCTATTTCAGTTCTTTTTTAAAGCTCCATGTCTATCAATTACATAAAAAAAATATATATGTATGCATGTATATAATTAGAGCGAAGTAATTAACGAGCAAAGGGTCTGGGCCATTTTGATAAAGGACCAAAAAAAAAAAATATACAATAAAAAAAATACTCCACGCAACGTTGAAGATTAGAAACTTGAAATCAGCTTGACTTGACTATTAAATAAATCCGTTATTAAAATCGCCCGGTCCTCTGCTCGCTACCACAATTATTTTTGATTTTATTTTTAAATTACAATATATTTTTTATTTAAATATTATGCTAGTAAGTATTCAAAGTCACTTGGGATTATTACACGCTTGTGTTGTCTTTACTCTTCGTCAGTTCGTTTCAATGCCAGCTCGTAGAGGACTACGTCTCCAGTTATCAGCAAAGTATCGACTTCTGATGGATCAACTCGATGCTTGAATTCACCAATTATTTTATTTCCAAGCCAGATTACGTAGCTATCGTACTCACAGCGGATCCTGTTGGGAATAATTTTTTATTATTTTATTAGCAATCAATTATATTTTTATTTTTGGCAGTAAAAAAATTTTGAATATTTTATAGAACAAAATTCTGATCGTCTGAATAATAAAAAAAATTATTTTATTTTTTTATGAGTTTCTATCTATGGAAATAGTTTGAAAGTTTGGTCGTAAAAATTTTTAGAAGTTACATGATTTTTATAAAAGTTTTTTTTTCGAAACGCGGATTGGTAGCAAAGAAAAAAAATTCAGATCTAATGGGATCTGATTTTTAAAAATTTTTAATTTAATATCTACATAAATACCAGTAGACCTTTTTAGAACAAAATTTTAAAATTTTTAATTTTTGTTGTGATAATTTAAATTTCTTTAGCTTGAGTCTAAGTAGGGATCTATAGATCTATATAATAAAAAAAATTAAATTTACAGAGATGTAAATAAAATTCAAAATTTTACTTTTTGCAGATCTATGGTTTTTTCCGATCACGGAAAAAGATCTACGGGGATTTAAATCGTATATAAAAGAAAAAAAATTCAAATTCAAAATCTATATAAATTTATAGAGATCTATATAGATCTTAAATTTGAAAAAAAAATACAATATGCGATTCAATTAAATTTGCTGAGAATAATTTTGATAAATAAAACTAATAATACATATTTTTACTAAGTATATATATATGTATATAATCGTAGGTTGATATTATAAATTTTTACTGCTACAGATCCATAAATTAGTCTGTAAAAAAAAAAATTTCACGGCCAAAAATAAGCGATCCGCGAAACTATTTAATTAAAAAGAAATAAAATAAAATAATAATAATAATTGAGTAGCTTTATAAAAATAGACAATATAGATATATATAAAAAATAATATATTTACGTTAAGAGAAATTCTCTACCAGGCGCCCAAGATAAATGTCCTTCGTGTCGTTCTTCGCGACCCCAAGAACCAGCTTTCCAACAATTCATCACAACATGAGGCGGACGGTTACCATGCTGAAAACGCGGGTTTATGTGCAAAGCTATATCTGGATGTGGATACATCAATGGACTAGACTGGAGATTAACATAAAATCTGTTTAAAATAATTTAAAAATATGAGTAGTAATATTCAATTTACAGTTTACGAATTATTAAATATTTAACTTACGATTGAGGCAGTAATTTCAAACGACCTTTTATGAATATTCGCGCTCCATGTTTGAATTCTTCGATGAATATCGTCGAAGGTACTTTCTATACAAATTAAAATAATTTATAATAAATTAAAAGTTGGTAAGCCTATAGCTGCATAACTTGCTCACTTAAAAAGTAATTAATAAAAGACTATATGCAAGAAAGTATTCAAGAAAATTAAAATAATGATAGTGATAAAAAATGGCAGTTAGATTTTTTAATGAGTTGCCAGTATTAAGTTTTTATTAATTATAGTTAAACCAAAAAAATTTAGATAGTGATTTTCAAAAAGGTTTTTTTTAAGAATTCAAGTGTAATAAAAAAAAAAAGTAGATTAATTAATTGTAAATTTTTTAAGTTAATGTGTTTACCAACATCCACACATACTGATGAACATCACAGTTTTTTTTCAATTATTTAAAAAAAATGACATAAAATTGCGGTCGTTTTATTCATTAATAAATAATCTTTCAAATAGTACGAATTTTTTCTAAGCGAGCATATTTTAATAAATGTAGGAGAGGCTGGAGGGGGTACTTAAGAAAATACTAAGTTTTCAAAGACTCAAATGCAGATATAATTATTTAATAAATTTTACTCGTCAATTGTGAGTAAAACTGGGCCTGGATGAATGATTACTCTTCTGTTTCTAGATAGTGTTCAATTATGGGGTAGAAAATCCTAATTTCGAGTAACTTTTAAATACAAAAGAGTAAAAAATGAAACAAAAGGAATCAGTTTTTATTCTTTCCGTATTTATTTTGTTTTTGGCCCGGGTTTACTCTGAATTTTAGGTAAATTTTATCAAAAAATTATCGCCGCGTACGTTAAATCTTTTTTTTTATAACACTCAGAGTGAATAGAAAAAATTTTAATTTCCGTTAAAAAAAAAAAAATTTTTGGGGGACAAAATGGGAAAATCCTCAAAAAAATTCTGGATATTAAATAAATTTGATTAATTGAAATTTTTTTATAAGTAATTTACAGAAAGAAAAATTACATTTTACATAATTATTGGATTCAAACAAAGAAAATAAATTTTTAATAGTTTTTATCATAAAACAAAAGTCATTAATATTTCTCGACTGACACTCGATTTTTGAAAAAGTTTACGACACTGAAGTTAGCCGACGTCAAATAATTTTTTGAATTTTTAAAAATGATGAATTATAAGAAAAGAATATTTACAAAAATTACACTTGTAGTTTTTTTAATTTTCCACATGTGCATATTTTTATTATTATTATTTTTTTTTTTTTTTCTATAAATTTAATTGTTCAAAAAGAAATCAAAAAATTTTTAATTGACCGCTAACTTCAGGATCATAAAAGTTTAAAAAAAATAATTCGAAATAATGCTCAGTTATGTTTACAAAAGTGATTTCAAAATATTTGAAAAACATTTTAAGAAAAAAATTTTTTTTAATAAAATTTTGAGGATTTCCCGTTTTGCCCCTCGACCCCAAAATATGATTTTTACATGAATGAATCAGCCGGAACCAAGTAATTGTTAGCAGAACACTTGCTCGCAATTGAGTTGTGCAATTAGTAAATAAAAATAAAAATATAATTACAAGTTTTGTCAGAGGCTGCCGATCATGAAGTTCAAGTTTGAATGTCGATTTAATAATCTTTGGATCCGGATAAATGTAAAGATTTTTTACACATAAACGTACATCTTCAACTTCTCCATCATATTCTAAATGTGTTATATTTTCGAGAGGTAGCCGGTATGTAAATGTACAAAAATGTTCGCCATTTATCGAAACCTGTAATTACAAAAAGAAAATAATTTTAATATGAGTGTGAATGTGGCAGATATCAGACAAATTTTAAATTATAAATAAATACAATAAATAATTTAAATAGTAATATTTATAAAAATTATACTCATTAAGTTCAGAATTTTCTAAATGCGCATTTTTCTAAAAATTTTATTTTATCAATCATTTACTCTATTTATTTATAATTTTAAATTTGTCTAATGTCTGCTACATTCACACTCATGTTTTAATTTAATAAATTATTTTACAAAAATATAAATTAGTTAATTAATTAACTTACATAAAATTCTTTAGATGAACAAAAAATTACCAAATGAAAATATGAATTACGTGACACTAAACCATTGCATGAAATAAATGGTGAGCATGTCTCCTCTTCATTCCAATAGCCTTTTATTTTAGAATTTCTTACAATATATCCTCTGTCTAATCGTGGATTTAAATGAAATGCAATATTTCCGGTTTGATGGCATGTTAAATTAATTGCGAACCTACGGTTAATTTAAATTTTAAAAATTTACACAATTTATTTGCTTAAATAACTAAAATGTTTGTGCTAATGATTGTCTTTTTTTAAATTTCACCTCAAATACTAAACGTTCATTTATTTTATTTATTTTTTGTTTTTAATAATTCGCTGTGAAGTTGGGGTAACATTAAAATTTTGTTTTTATCTTTATAAATAAATAAATAAATTTATAAAATACCTCGTTGAATAATTGGGAAGATATCCAATTACAATAATAGCAGATGTTGGCTCAAGTTGGACCGGAGTTACCGGATTCGATTTATTCTAAATAAAAAAAAATATTTAATTAATTTTTTATTTGTTTTTAAATATATGAGATTTAATTATATTTATAAATATGTAAATTGTTAATAAAATACTTATTATACATAATAGATTGTCGTTAGTGTTGTGATAAAAATCCGCGACATCAGATCATGACGCGCGGGTTATTTGAAATAAATGCGCAACAAATCATGCGCAGTAGGATTTTAGTGACGCGCGCAATCTCTGCAATTGCTATGCGACATACAGATAATAAAATGATAAACTTTGCCGGATAAGACTCGAAAATTATAAATTTTTTAATTATTAAAGTAGTTTTTATAAATTTAAATTTGAATTTTTTGAATTTTAGGTTTTTTTTTTTAAATTTAGATTTAATTAATTACTTACCCATGGCGTAGCTTCTTCGTCGAATAAGAGGAAATTTTTTAAAGCTGTTTCTCTGTTGGACATACTGACACTCTGGTGATGGTGCTGGTGCTGGTTCTATATATTCTAACACTCTCACACTTGGTACTGAGGTGAATGTAAAAGTTGAGAGTGTATCGAGTATTCATGCACAGTAAAAATTTAATATTGTATTGATTCTTATTTCTATTCTGCAGACGTGCATTTATGCCAACAAATAAAGATATATATATCTATTTATTAAAAGTATTTTGTGAATTAATATCTAGGTCTTGAACGAGACAATATTAATATATATGTACTAATAAAGCTAAGAAGTATAAGTGGTGACTCATCATTATAACAATAGATTTAATTATTAGTTTAATTACGAGAAAAAAAAATTATGCGTTTGAAGAAAAAAAATTTAAAATTTTATCATGATTTTAAAATGAATTTAAAAAAATGGTGGTAAATTTAAATTTGAATTGGAAAAAATAAATATTTAAATCAGATGTTGGCTGAGACTCAATTCAAAATTTAATTTTTTTTTTTAAATTCAAATGAACAATTTGATTTTTGAAATTAGAAATACACAAAAAATTTTTGTATTTTTTATGATAAATTTAAAAAAATGCATGTACTGATTTTATAATTTTTTAAAAGTCCATTTTTTAAATTTTTGTTAAAACAATTTCAAATTATTATTTAAAAATTTAAAAAATTGTCAGATGTCCGCCAACTTTACTGTCATGTATTTTTTTTTTAAATATTTTAAATACTTTAAGTTTTACTCAGAATATATATAAATATATCAAAGAGCAGCTTTATCTATTTCGGTTAAAATTTTTTTATCACAAATCAAAATTTCGCAATTTTATTTTTTTTTATCAGCATTAATTTTTATTATAAACAATAAAAAAAATGCAACTTGCGTATATTTACCATTCATGCAACTATCAGTTCTAGTACTGAAAAAAAAAATATATACATGTATATTTTTTGGTAAAGGTAATAAAAAAGATAAAACATATATATTTTACAGTGATATATATTTATCAGCTGCCCATAAAATCACAAAGTATACAGATAAACTTTAAATATATTTCCAAACATTTGATCAAAACATTTTTTTTCATTCGATAAATTGATTAAATCATTATTTTTTGAATTTCAAAAATAGATTAACAATTTAATCGAACTCTTTGTATAATTATTACAAGAATGAGCGGTAGTTTTTTCATATATATAAAATTTTTTGAAAGAACACGTGTACTTGTACAATATATAAACTTTGGTATATAAGTAAAAAGTATTGCAGTATGAATAGTATATAATATATATATTTGTTTATTTAAAATTTAAAACTTTTGTACTTTAAAAAATATGTCTGTTTTCGTTGCGAGTTGTAAAAATTACTATGGCATTTATCAATCGGACGGAAGTTTATTTCCATCTCAGATCTAATTCGCTGTACTTTGAATTTTCTTATTAATTAATAAATTAATGTAATTAACTTAATCGATTAATGTCATGCTACTTTTATGTAATAGTTAGATTTTTTTTTTGTTTTTTAACAGATAACATTAATTCATAAATATATATGATATATATTATATAATTTAACTTTTGATTAATATGACATTTACATGTCTCGTGGCTCATGAGGGTCAGGCAGTGGTTTCCATGAGGGTTCAACGCCCCAAATTTCACGTGCATACTCAGCAATAGTACGATCTGAAGAAAATTTACCGGAAGATGCGATATTATTAATGGACATCTCAGCCCATTTAGACGAGTCTTTGTAAACCTGGCTGACGTGCTCCTGACATTTTATGTAAGCTTCATAATCCGCCAGCAAGTAAAACCGATCCCACTTCATAAGTACGTCAGTTATTTGTTTGAATTCATCTGGATTGTTTGGGCTGAAGAAACCACCGGATATTTGATCGATGCATTGTTTAGCTTCCGGTAATGTATTGTAATAATGCCAGGCATCGTAACCCTTCTTCGCCAATTCTTCAACTTCGTCGACGTTCATTCCAAAAATGAATATGTTTTCGTTACCCATTTCTTCGGCCATTTCTACGTTGGCGCCATCTAAGGTTCCGATTGTCAATGCTCCGTTTAACTGCAATTAATTCATTTGATTAGTGATTAAAAGATTATATTTTATGACAGGGTCTTATACATCATGTGGGATCGGTGTTACTCGATGTTACTAGATGTATACAGTATGTTATTAATGAACGAAGAAAAACGTTGTTAAATGTCTAAAGTAAACGTCATGCAGTCCGAGTTATAAAAATAATTAACTTTATTATTATTAAAAAAATTATGGTCCTAAAGTTAGTAGACAATAAAAAATTTTCAGATTTTTTGTTCAACAAAATAATTACAAAAAAGAAAAAAAAGAAAAATGCACATGTAAAAAATTTTAAAATCTATATGTGCAATTTTTTGAAAATATTTTTTCTTTATAATTTATCGTTTTGAAAATAATCAAAAAATTATTAGACGTCGGCTAACTTCAGAATTATAAAAAAATTTATAATTTATAAAATTGGATACTTTTTTTCATACTATTCGTCTAAAAAAACTAAAAGATATTCTTAGACAGTGCCCCCACTTTTTAAAACTGCGCAATAAATTTCAAATGTCATAACCATATTAAAGTTTTATTAATTAATTTAAAAAAATTAAAGCATTAAATAAAAAAAGAACAATTTCGCTGAGACATATATTTTTAAAAAAATTACAGTTGTTATCAGTGAGAAATGAAACGAACTATGGTAAATGAATTTTACCCTAAAAAATTTGACATTCAAAATTATAGTTTTTACATAAAGATTTTACTAAAATTTATTTTCCAAATTTTGTTTAACTTCTATTTGATATCAACTAGAAATAATTTTTTTAAAAATCTGTCTCGGTGAAATCGGAACTAGCTCTTTTTTCAATTAATGCTTTAACTTTTTTTGAATTAATTGTCAAAATTTTAATACGGTCATCCCTGATTAAAATAATCGATTCTAAATAATTTGCTATCTTAAATATCCATAACAAGGGTGATTCAAAAGTATTCAAAGTATTCAAAAGCATTAAAAAGTATTAAAAAAAATTTTTTTTTTAAGTGTTTTAAATCAATTGAAAGTCATTAAATATTTTCAAAAAGTGGGGAGAGGGGTTATTATATAGAAGTGGGGCTCCCCTGTTTTTTGGCTATAAAAAATCGAAAAATAGAGTTTTTCACAAATTTTTTTTTTTTCATTTTGTTCTATTCTTCGGCGGATTTATGAAAAAAAATTAAATCAATACCCAAAAAATTCAATTTCATAAAGATTTTGGCGATTGAAAAGTCAAAAAATTAAATTTTCGATTTTCAATCAAATATTTGAGCATTAAAACGAGGGGCACTTTCTATGAATGGCCTTAACTCAATGAAAAAAAAAATCATCTTTGGTGTTATGTCGTCCCAATTAATAGACATATGTAAGATTATAAAATTTAGCTAACGTTGCCTTGATTTACATATATGTGTTAAATAATTAAATGCGCATGTGCAGCTAGAGATTTTGGTTTGTTAATAAGCCAGCTAAATTCAAAATGACGTCATAAGAGAGAAAGCTGATAGTTAAATCAGATTAATATATATTAAATCACTCATTAGACCAATCAGAAAGGATTGTATTTTAATAAAAAATTTTCTGAAGCTGACTTTAGCCAGCAGCGTATTCTTCAGCATGAATTACATAGATACTTATTACTAAACTTACCATAAATTTCATGTTACCGGTTCCTGAAGCCTCAGTACCGGCGGTTGAAATCTGTTCGCTCAAATCAGCAGCAGGAATTATTTTTTCCGCAAGTGTGACTCGGTAGTTCTCTAAATAAATGACCTTTAATTTATCACCAATTATCGGGTCATTATTAACAACTTGAGCAACACTGCAAATTAATTTTATTATTTTTTTCGCCAGCATATAACCTGGAGCAGCTTTACCACCGATCATAACAGTCCGCGGGACAACTGGAGCCGAGGGATTTTTTTTTATACGATTGTAAAGTGTAATTATGTGTAAACAATTAAGTAACTGACGTTTGTACTCATGGATACGTTTAACTTGAATATCAAATATTGAAGCAGGATTAACTTTAACCCCGTAGTCTTTTTCCAGCATCTCAGTCAGTCTTAATTTATTTTCCTGCTTTACTTTCATTACGCTGCGTTGGAAGTTGGGATCTTTTGCCCACTGTTTAAGCTGAGCAAGTTGCTCAAGATGAGTCGTCCACTCGCTGCCTATTTTCTCTTCAATCAAATCAGAGAGATTGGGATTGCAGAGCAGTAGCCATCTTCGAGGAGTGATTCCGTTGGTTTTATTTTGGAATTTTTCTGGATGCATTTCGTAGAAGTCGCGGAAGACGTTAGTTTTTAAAATTTCTGAATGAATTCTCGCCACTCCATTGATGGCATGACTGCCAACTATTGACAGATGCGCCATGTTTATTCTTTTCTCTCCGTCTTCTTCAACGAGAGACATTCGTCTGAGTCGGTCCAAGTCTCCAGGATACTTGGCGCCAACTGCTTGAAGATGTAAGAAGTTGATATGGTAAATAATCTGCAAATGTCGAGGTAGAATACTCTCGAGCATACTAACTGGCCACCGTTCAAGTGCCTCAGGTAACACAGTATGATTTGTGTACGCACACGTACGTGTAGTAATGTCCCATGCTTTTTCCCACGAGAGTCCTTCTACGTCAATTAAAATTCTCATTAACTCAGGAATCGCAAGTGAAGGATGGGTGTCATTCAGCTGGATCGCAACTTTGTTGGGAAATTCTTCAAAATCAGTACGATGATGATCTCGTGATCCAAACTTGCTTGATTTGTATCGACGTATAATATCTTGAAGAGTCGCTGCAACCATAAAGTACTCTTGCTTCAATCTCAGCTCTTTTCCTTCGAAGAAATTGTCATTGGGGTAGAGCACACGCGATATATTTTCAGCCAAATTACGATCAAAGACAGCCTGGATGTAGTCACCGTCATTGAAAAACTTCAAGTCGAATTCAATTGGTGATTTAGCAGACCAAAGTCTCAAAGTGTTCACGACATTGTTCTTGTAACCGGGAATCGGGTTGTCGTACGGCATAGCAAAGACAACTTGAGTGTTAACCCACGTCTTTTTTCCTTCAGGAGAGTCTATTACGTGCCCGTAGAAATTTACTGGCAGCATAAATTCAGGTCGCGCTTTTTCCCATGGGTTCCCGTACCTCAACCAGTCATCAGGCTCTTCGATTTGCTCGCCATTTCTTATTTTCTGGGCAAATATTCCGTATTCATAACGAATCCCGTAGCCGTATGCTGCGAGGCCTAGTGTTGCCATGCTGTCAAGAAAGCATGCTGCCAATCGACCTAGACCCCCGTTACCCAACCCCGCATCTTCTTCAAGTTCCTCTAATTCTTCAATGTCCAGGCCCATCTGGATAAAAGCGAAAGTTAAAGTTCAAGTCCAAAGATATTTTGAAATATTTTTTCGTCATTAGAAAAGTGAATGTATCAGTAAATACTTGCCTGGTACATTGCTTCATCACATGCTCCTTGAATTCCTAAATTAATCATTGTATTTTGTAATGATCTGCCCATGTAATATTCCAGAGATAAATAATAAACACGCTGAAAATTAATTGTTAATTAATTAATTAATAAATATAAAGACTAAACATAATTTAATTAAATGATAAGAATTTACTTTTTTTTATTTAAATAGAACAAACATGTTTACATTTATCTTAATCTCATATTTCGTAACTAAACTATATATTTTAGGTCAGTTTTAAAAAGTTTCGGTAGAAATTTTTAATTTTCCCTTTAAATAACACGCAAAAAAAAATTTTTTCATTAAAAATATTATAACTTTTGAACCGTTTGAGATAAAAATTTGACGCTAGAATATTTTTGTAGGACAGTAAATTTTCTAAAAAAAAAGTCCTGCGAGTCAAATTTCTAAACTGAATATTTCGTATACTTACAGGATATCAAAGTCTAAACAGAATTAGTTTTAAGGCTCTATTATTAAAAATATAAATTCTATGGGAAATTTTTAGACTAAAATTGAGTGAAGTAAAAAATTTGTTCTGCATGTAGTGCAATTGCCCATAGTAATAAATAACATTTTATTAACGATTTAAAAAAATGATACTGAAATTAGCCATGATCCTGAAGTTAGCAGACAATTAAAAATTTTTGAATTCGTTTTTTCAACAATTTAATTAAAAAAAAAAAAAAAAAAAAAAAAATATGCACATGTAGATAATTTAAAAACCTTCAAGTCCATTTTTTTAAAATATTTTTTTTCTTTTAATTTATAGCTTTAAAAAAAACTCAAAAGTTATTATTTCTGTATCATAATTAGCCGACGACTTTTTTAATTTTTTTAAAAACGATACATTTGAAAAAAAAAAATATTTAAAAAAATGCACCTTTAGTTTTTCAAATTTTCTACATGTGCATATTTTTAGTTTTTTTTTTAGGTCTTTGTTAAACCATAAATTCGATAGCTTGTTTTTTTGGACCGCCCTACTATATTTTTATACATTCGAAAAGATAATAATAATAATAATAATAATAAAAACAAAAATAATAATAATAATGAGCTGTCAAAAGTTTTGAAACTTTGATGTATTTATTTAGTGACAGAGTTAGATAATTTATGTAAATTTTTTCTGAGCCAAAATAAATGTAAGATTGGGAAAAATTCCAACAGTTCTTGACATTGACATAAAGCGCATGCCTAAATTTTAATTTAAAAAAAAATCTTTACTTTTTATTATTGTACTTGTGAATTAGACGAGTTAAATTGGATAATGATAATAATAACAAATAATATGAATTGGAGTTTGAATTTGAATTTAAATTTAAATTGAAATATTTAAATGTCTGAGGCGCTAAACGAAGTTGATTATCTCTATTAAATTGGGAACAAGGTCGAATTATTGATGGCTTTAAATAATAATTTATATTTTTATTATTCAATAAAACAAATATATAAGTAATTTATAAGTAAGATAAATTAATTGACGGATAAGTAAATAAATAAATGGTTTAATTTATGATGAATTACCTTTGGATCTTTTTCATAGTAATATTGCTGGGTGCGGATCCATCTAGAAACGAGATTGTCTTTAACGCTGTGCGCTAAGGCGGAAAAATAATCCCTTGAAGTTGCAACATTTCGGTCTTTTACGAGAGTGTAATGCAGATGTCTATTAAAAGTCTTCTTGAAATTTCCAACATTCTCGACATCTACGATACCTCTCACCGAAATCTGTTTTCTCTTTTCGTGATCCACGTCGCGCATAGACATTTTGATCAGCTATTTGTGTTTACAAATTATTATTTATCTTATAAACCAGTCCAAGTTTACGTGGGAGCAGTTGGTTTGGTTGCGTGAACTCGCGAGCACGAATCAAACTAAACTGACGAGAACGAGAAGTCTGATCTTTAAAATCCAACACCCGAGCTTTGATCATGATAGGACGGTCACCTTGCCGTCTTTCTCAAGGTCACGCATGCGTGATGGATCATTTTCTTTTTTTTTTAATCTTACATTTGTAGATCATGAAGAATAAATCGCGGCGCGTACTCTCAGCTTGAAGGAAATTTATGAGTACAATCGACCAATGGTAAATTCTATTTTTCGATTTTTCGAGATTACTTATCATTCAATTATGTAATCTCCCCTAATTGCACAGTTTTGCTTAGCAAAAGTTTCCTTGAATTTTTCATCAAATGTCCGTCAAATTCGGGCTTTTCCGTTTTTGATGACAATTTGCATACTTGCTCTACAATTTGACGTAAATTTACGACCCGAATTAGAATACAAATTTACTTCAAAAATTGTATATAAATTGACGTCAAAAACGGAAAAGCCCGAAGTTGACGGACACTTGATGAAAAATTCGAGAAAACTTTTATTAGGGTTTTTTCTAGTAAAAAAATGTTACCTCAAAATTAAGGAAAAATTAACTGGAAATTTTTCTTTCAAACTTTTGCTGTCAAATTGTCGGCAAATTCGGGCATCAAATTTTGATAATTTCAATTATCAAATTGCTGTTAATTTCAAGTTGGTGGCTATTAGGGGCATTATGGTCAGCAGCACACCCCATGAAAAAAATTTTTTTCGTTCCTAAGTCTTTTTTTTGTTAATTTTCATGATACTAAAATTAGTCGACGTCAAATTTGCACTTTTTTTAAAACAATAATTCATGAAAAAAATATTTTGAAAAATTGCACCCATAGTTTTTTAAATTTTCTACATGTACATTTTTTTTTTTTGTAATTAATTTGTTGAAAAAAATCTAAAATTTTTAATTGTCTGTTAACTTCTGGATCATTAATTTTTAAATCACAATAATGATTTTTTTTTTCATTTTGAATTTTAATTTAAAAAGGAAAATATTACTGAGGTGTGCAAAAAATTAATTACTTAGCTATTTATATTAGAAACAACAAATTTCGAATTATTTTTTTCAAAAATTTGATCATTAAATTAAATTTATAAAAACGATATCCGAAAAATTAATTAATTATACCCGATTAATCTTGAGGTGTGCAAAAAATTATTTGACTAATTTTGATTATTGATTTAATTTCTCATTACTTCTAAAATTAATCGATGCAAGCTCATAATCATTTTTTTTTAAATTTAAACACTTAACTTAAAAAAATCACTTGATTAAAATATTGTGGTGTGCAAAAAAATAAAAATAAAAATTAATATTTAAATGTAATATAAGTTAATTCTAAAATTGACTACAAATTTTTAATTATCTAGAGTAACAGTACCAATTGTCGACCGAGTTCCATTTAATGACCAGATACTTAAATACCCTTAAAAATTTTTTAAATAGTTTCATTTAATTTATTAAAAATAAGTAGTTATAAATTTTTCATAAATTAAATTAAACAATTTTGAAATTTTTAACAATATTTAAATATCTGGTCAATAACTGGAGCTCGGTCTATATTTGGTATCGTTACCCTAGATGATAAATTTGTTACATTTCACCCAAAAATTTTTTAAATAAACTCGAGGTGTGCAAACCACAAAACACAATCTTAAAATATTAAAAGCCTTAATTATTTTAATAAATATAACTTTTTAAATAAAAATACTTGAGTTGTGTCTTATTATAATTTTATTTTATAAATAAATCGTGCGAATGCTGACGTAATATTTAAAACGTCAAGAAAGCGGTACGCAATTATTACAATTTCAGTCAAAAAGAAAAAAAAACTGTCATATTTTGATAATAAAAACATTGTGATTGAAATTATTTAAATAATCATTTACTTTAATATGTAGAGTATTTTGTGATGTATGTATACAATATACATATATATATTTATATAAAGATTTAAACCAATAATTAAGTTTACTGTTTTAATAACCAATTAATTTGTTCGTTATTTTTTTTTCAAATTTCTTAGACTATTTCTCTGCTTAAGATGTGATTTTAAATATTTATATATTTTATGTATTAAGTATATATATATATATTTATATATATAATAATTAATTACAATAATAGTGATATTTTAAATTCGCAATCCTCAACAAGTTAAAGATTTAATCAGATATATAAATCTGTAAATTTAATTTTTAAATTCAATAAAATAAAATTACATTTAATTCGTTTAAATTAAATCGATCGCCAACAAAAAACACAAAGGATCGCTTGTTCGCTTATATCTTATATTCTAACGATAAAAAATGAACAATTTTAATATCAAAGCGCATATAACCAATTAATCAAAGATTTATTAATAATATTCTTTAATAATTGGTCAAAATTTAATTATTTTATTTATTAATTTATTTAATTTATCATTTTCTTCTAAAGCTTCGTATAATATATCTTTTATAAACTTTCTTCATCATACGATGATTTTAATTATTTTATTAAAAGTGTACCACAATGTATGCACATTCACAACAACAATAATTAGCAGTTACCACTTCTGCTTAATTTAAAAAAAAAATAATAAAAATAATAAATGTTTAAATAATTATATGCGTATGATGTGGACAATTCTGCGAGCTGAATTAGTTAATATGTACCCATGATTGTTTTTTTTTTATCATTAATTAGTATTAATGTATAAGAATTACTTTGCAAAGTAAATAAAATATCGATGGGGAGTGAAAACAAATGGAAAGGGAACAAAAATGGGTTGGAAAAAAAATATTTATAAATTTGTTTGAAAAAAAAAAAATCAATAATAATAATAATAAATAAATTATCATTGCACTCTTACATCAATGGATGTTACTGCCGCAATAATAACGAACAATCAATCAATCAATCAATAAATTTAATTATTATTATTAACTATAATTACTTGTTTTGTTATTTTTTTTTTCTTTTTATTTATGAGAGCTGTAGATGCGCTTTTAAACGCTATTTATATTAATATATATAAATATGAGTTGTTATACAAGTATTTTAAAATGACGGATCGTGTCATTGCTGTCGCTCTCCGAGAAATTTAAATCTCGATGCACGTATTGATATTTTTTTAAGTTGAACTAAGTTCATTACGTGAATTTAGTAAATTGATGTTTTGTGATCTTGATCTTGGATTCTTTATTGGCAAAACTACTGGACTTACTCCTCCTTCGTAGGCTCTGCCTTTTTGCCGAGAGGAATGGCTGCCTTTATTCTGTTTAAAAATTAATTAGTTAGTTTATTAAGTAATTATTTATTTATTAATTTTATGTGTAATTATTTGTAAACTTACTTGGCAGTTAACTCATTTATTTTTCCTTGTACTAAAGCGAGATTCTGGTCGATTTGAGCTTTGTTCGTTTCGTATACTTTCGGAAGTGTGAAAAGTGCAATCACTCCTAATAATTTAAATTTTAAATTATTTATCGGAAGAATTTAAATACACAGATAATTTCATAATCGAGAGATTTCTTTTATAAAATTATTTGTGTGTAAATAAAAAAATGTAAAAAAAAAACGTACCAATGATGATGAGTGTCATTCCATTAAACCACGAGCCAACGTATGTCAAACACCATAAACCAACACTGAATTTAAGTGAGTCAATGAAATCTTCAATGAGGAAAAGTCTGCGCAATTCAGAAACAGCAGCATTGGCGTGTGCCACAGCAATGTCAGCAACTTCATGGACTTTTTCTGATGGTAATGTCAGATCAATATCAAGAATATCTCTGCAATAAATAAATTTTAAAATTATTAATCATTTTTTGCAGTAGAAAAAATTTTTGTAAATTATTTTTTTGTGTGGCTTAAAATTTTTTTTGTAACTGAGAAAATAATTTTAAAATTATAAAAATTTTTAAATAATTCAAGCGAATAAATTTGAATTTTTGATAATTGAAGAATTCAAATTATTTAATTTAAATTTTAAATTAACTATAAATATTTAATTAATTACAAATTATTTATACACCCCTAGTTTTTTAGTAAATGATGAAAAAAAAAATAATAGTGTGAATTTAATTGATAGTTTGGTTTTTAAACTTACTTGAATGGATGGCCATCAGATGTTTTTTGTACGGCTTGTAAAATGGTTTTGTAAATACGGAATCCCATTGTACCCATTAGTGTTAATAATGCCGAATATGAGAATACGCTGATCAAACTAAAATAGGTCAATGACAGGAGGATGCTCATTATGACACCAAAAACAATTCCTGTTTTTTCTGGCTGGCGCCAATAAATCAGTGCAGCCACTGTAAACAAAAAACAAATATATTAGTTTTAATTATTCATTAATTAAACTTCCTCGCACAGTTAAGCTTCGCAGCTCACACTCAGACTAAATATATTTATTTATTATTAATATACATATATGTCTTTTATTTATTGTATTTTTTTATATACGGAAAGGGATTTGGCGCAAGAAATATTTATGATCCTGAAGTTGGCAGACAAAAATTTTCGGATTTTTTTTTTTTCAATGATTAAGTTACAAAAAAAAGAATCTAAAAATATGCACATGTGGGGAATTAAATAAACCATCAGTGCAATTTTTTGAAATTTTTTTTTTTTTATCATTTATCATTTTAAATAAATTTCAAAAATTATTAGATGTAGGCTAACTTATGATCCTGAAGTTAGTAGACAATTAACAATTTTTGGATTTTCTTTTCCGCCAAATTACAAAAAAAAATATGCACATAAAGAAAATTCAAAAAACTATATGTGCAATTTTTTCAAATAATTTTTTTTTATAATTTAGTGCATTAAAAAAAATCCAAAAATTATTATACGTCAGCTAACTTCAGTATCATGAAATATTTTACATTATGAATTGAAGAAAAAAATTTTTTCTCACTCCAAGAAAATTTTTGTTTTCAATTTAAAATGCAAAAAAATTCTCAGGGCAAATAAAAATATTTTGTAGCAATAAATTATTTTTTTCTTTGTATCAAAAGAGGTTTTTTATAAAAAGAGTACTGTTGTTCTTCCATCCATGTCTTTCATTCCCTACTTAATTTAATGATCACGCAACTTGCGATGCCTCCTCATCTAAAATCTCGTCATAGATATCGATTTACATTTTCAATTAAATTACCGGCAGCAATTCGTTCTAGTTCAACTGATAGACATATTATTTGTTACTTACTATTTATTACTTATCATCATTACTATTTTCATAGATAAATTAAATAATTGTGATATAGTCTACTGACTAATTTAAAATTCCAAAAGTTTATTGACGTGATGACTAGAATAATATAAAATCCAAGTAGCGGAATGAAATGTTCTATCTAAATAAGGTATAGGTGAGAGTGGTGAAGAAGTCAATGGTAAATATCAGGGTCATACACTTGAAGTGCATCTTTTTATAATACTCAAGAGAAAAGGACACTAAAATTAACCTTGAGTTTTATAAAAATTAAAATAATAGATTAAGATAATTAATTAATTAAATATTTATTTAAATTTTATCCGGCAAAATAATATTTTTAAAATAAACTTTTTAAATTATTATATTTACAAATATTATTATAATAATAATTATTTGCACATCTGTTACTTGGGTACATACAGACGATTTTTAACAAGACCATTTTTAAAAAAAATAATTTATTGTTTGTTTTAACATAAAAAATTTAAAAAAAAAATTATAAATAATTTGAATTAAAATTTTTAAATTTAAAAAAAAAATTTGTTTTATTTTAAAATACTTTTTTTTCTCCTTAAAGGACCAAAATCTACCACGTGGATTCTGAGTGACCATATGTTGAGATAAAGTCCGTGCTCCAAAATGTAGCCGTAAAAATTGATAAATAATAAATGAAATAAAAGTATTCGCCCACTCACCAGAATCTACTGGAATTTCTTCTTCTTCATTTCTTCGCGGTCTGTCTTTTCGAACCATTTTTAAATTGGAGTAGTTTTGTTTTTTCTTTTTTTTTTAATAATTTGCTTAGTTTAAATTAAGTAGGATAAAATTTATAAATGCTTGAGAACCTCACGGTTGTTTTTCAGCGGTCAACTAATCCACGATAAAAGTACCACGTAAAAAAAAAAAACAAGTACAGTAAGAGCGACGCCGAACGCGCAACTGAACTTCCAACGGAGTTTATAAAGAATGAGAATGTATCTTGTGTGTTTTAAATGTATATGTATGCATGTAAGTATATATGTATGTATAAATTTATATATACATATATATACTGAAGTTCATGTGTGTACAAGTGAACAAGTAAAAGAAGAATGAGGATAAAGTTAAGAGAGAAAGAGAGAAAAGTTGAGGGTAATAATGGAGGGGGATAAAAAAAAATATGGCAGACGAGTGGGCTTTTACAAAAGCGAATGAGAAATAAAAATGTTTAAAAAATAATCTTTGGAACCAGTTGTCTGAAGAAAGTGAGAGGAAATAGAAAATGTTTTGTGTGCAAGAGAGACAATGGAGTATTAAATTTAAAATAAGCTACTAAACCGGTAAAGATGTCACTGGTGTCATTTAAATCTTTTTTTTTTTTTTTTTTTTTTTTTTTTTTTTTTTACTCCAGGATTATTAAAATATATAGTATAATATATATGAACAATATATGTTTTAGTTCCAGATATTGTTTAGAAAAATATTTATATTTAAAAAATGTACTGCGGATTTTAAACCAGAGGACAACAGAAAGTTGGCATTAGCTCTGTCACGTGACTCCAACATTAATCTACGTATGAGACGTGTGTTGATATCACATATGTAATAACAGTAAATTTTACCGGCGCAATTACACCACAAGATTTGACTGATTTTATTTTTTTGATTAAATTTTTTTTTAATTATCTTATCTCTGTTTTATACTTTACTGTTCGACTTTGTAATAACATTAGCGATATTTTTTTATAAATTGTTGTTGTTATTATTATTGAAGTTTTTTTAAATATTTATTTATAACGCGGTATTTATATTTTATTTGATTTGTATATTAAATAGATCTGAAAGGCATGCGTGAAACTACCAACGGTTATTGATTCACTCTCAGACGAGCTAAGTGAAAGACTTTATTTTTATTTAAATGTTACTAAGTAACGTTATAAATAATACCGATCTATAATCTCAAATTTGAATTGCCCACGTGCTTTCAGATAAAACTTTTACTCAGTTATTAATATATCATATTTCTTTAAATATTGTTCATTTATATTTATTAGTACCCACGTGGGGATAATTATTAATAAGACTGGAATAAAAAAAAAATGAAATGGAGTAAAAGAGAAAGGGGTAAAACGGAATACCCCCAAAATTTTATAAAAAAAGTTCGTTTTTTAAACTTAAAAATGAAATATAATTGAGGATTGTTCTGAATTTTTTTTTAAACTTTTTCAAAAATAGAAAGTTTTATTCGAAAAATTTTACTGACTTGTTTTATGATAAAAACTATTCAAAATTTTTTTTTCTTTTATAGCATCCAATAATTATGTGAAACATA
This sequence comes from Microplitis demolitor, assembly GCF_026212275.2. NCBI lineage: Eukaryota > Metazoa > Arthropoda > Insecta > Hymenoptera > Braconidae > Microplitis > Microplitis demolitor. The sequence goes on from NC_068545.1 coordinate 5,765,616, forward strand.
ATTTTTCTTTATATAAAATGACGTAATGACGTAATTGATTTTTAAAATATGTAAAAAGATGCTTTTACCCCACTATTAAAATGGTAATTTTATTTGACACTTTTTTATTAATTAAAATAAAGTAATAAATGTCCAAAAATTGAGCAGTGGCCACAAATGATACCTTTACCCTATTTGAGTCGTTTATTTAAGAAACCCCATAAGTCAAAAAAAACAAAATTTTTCAGGAAAGACAAAAAACATTTTTCTGGAAAAACTTGAAATTGAAATAATAAATAAATAATTGAAGAGAATAATGTTTGCGTCTCTGAAAAATATTCAAACAAGAAAAATTCAATTTTTTAATTGAAATTACTTAAAAAAATTATTTAAAGTTGATTGACTTATGGGGTTTCTCAACGAAACGGAAGAAAAAGTTATAAAATCATTGTTTTTTTATTTTTTTCCACTCAAATAATTTATTAGACTGATAAAATAAAGTATATAATATGTATATAAACTCTGAAACTCAGAAATTACAAAAAATAATAATTAATTTAAGGATTTTAATTAGTCATATTATTTTTTTTTTCTAAAAAAAGCGTGACTTTTAAATGAAAAAGAAAAAATTATTGCTATAAAACTAAATCTGCATATGTTTATTTGAAAAACCCCATAAGTCAACGACTTATGGGGTTTCTCAATAAAATAAAATTTCTGTCAGCTCGTTAATTATTTTTTAAACACTAATTTAATGGATATTCTTATTAATTTCTATGGGGGGACATCCAACGAACCCAAAAATGCAAAAAAACCAAATTTCGAAAAAACGACTTATGGGGTTTCTCAAATGAACGATTCATTTGATTTTCAAAAATTTTTTTTTTACCTTTTTTTGGAGATACCCCGTTTTTCCCGTATGAAAATTTTTTCTATTTACTTTGAATATCATTAAAAAAAAAGATTTTATGAAATTGAGTCTCCAAAAATTTAGTATTTCCTTAAGTACCCCATTTTATCCCTTCCTCTCCTAAGAGTAATCAAAAAAATGTATATCCAGAATTGTTTGCAGTTGAGTAATTTTTAATATTTATTTTTTGTAAATAAAAATATTTTCTATCACAAAATAAAATAGAAAAAAATATTATTTACTGTCAATTTTATTTTTACTTCTATGGTGAAAAAAAAAAAATAATAGGAGCAATAATTTTGAAAAATTTATAATATTGATCATCTCCAATAGTTGAATAATTTTTGTAAGTTAATTAATTTATCAAAAATATCACAGTCATTGCAGTGATTGGAATTAAATGATAAGATTACTTTTTATTAAAATTTATATCATAAGATTTAAAAATTAAAAAAAAATGTTTTTATCAGGAGTCATTGTCAATAGATACAGGCACTTTAATATAAAGTACTAGTATATTATATATAAAGTAGATATATAATATATTTTAATTAAAGCAAACATGGAATTGATTGCAAAAATTTTTAAACTTTAAATTGAAGTTCAAGAATCGCGTTATGTAATCGTTGTTAAAAATAACTGACAACTTTTTAGACAAAATAATTTAATTGAAGTTTGACTTAATGGATTGTAGATTTTTAAAAAAACTAAAATTACGAAATAATAATTTTTAAGCTAAAGCAATGAATTATAATAAAGTAAAGATTATTTTTATTTCAGAGACAGTGTAGTTTGAATTGACCCACTTAAAATCAACGCCAGAACTCGTTTTGAGTTGGACACGTAAATTTTCCACGTTTGGATAGAGATCAAAAATCAAACAACTATTATCGTGGATTACTTTGTCTTGTCATTAAACATATATAACATTTAAACAAATCATAACATATTTAAAAAACAATTTGCTTATAAAATAAATTACTTACATTGTTCTCTATTAAACTTCATATCCTTTAGCTCAATTAACTGCTCCAATATATTCATCGTTAAATAAAGGTATCAAATCACAGTAAAAATATTATTCACAAAGAAAAATATTTAAAATAATAAATTTTAAAAAACCACTGGCACAAGTCCGAGTGAAAAATAAAATAAAAAACTTTAAACAAAAATGACGCAGCGAACAAAGACACGAGGACTGGTACTAAATATAACTATATTGTGGTAAATATATGACACCCCCGAGTTTTTAACGGACGAGTGGGTAGTTTAAGTAGAAGAAGACAGTCTATGGTGAATGATGAATAAACCCCTGCCTCCTCAGGAAACTTTTTATCAAGTGCAACTAACCGACAAGAGCAGGGATGGTAACAGACTGAAGGAACGTGGGATTCTAAAGAGGATCCCGAGCAAATGAAAATGTTGGCAGCACACGAGCCAAAAATCTGGTCGAGCCGTTTATATTTAGTTAACCCACAGCTAGATTATACTCTATCTCTACCTATACCTAAACCTCTACCTCAACTTCTACCTCTACTACATCCACATTTATCTCTATCTCTATCTATACTATAGAGATATTGCCTAGACTGTATAGACTATATAATCTGTCTGAAAAAAACCTTCAAAATTTTAAACGATTGCTACTCAAAAATCCATTTCCATATTTAGCAGCTGTTTTATTACTGAAAAAAAATTTTACTTGCCCCCAGAAATTTTTTGCATTTTTAATTGAAAACAAAAATTTTCTTGATTAAGAAAAAATTTATTGGAGCAGAAAAAAATTCCTAGCTTTAATTTTTGCAAAAATTTTTTCTTCAATTCTTAAGGCAAAATATTTCTTGTACTAATAAATTCTTTTTTTCTGTACAACTTCGCTAAAAGATGACGTGGACATTTTTTGACAGGATGGGAAACTATTTTTCTAATGGCTCTGACCATCTGAAGATCAACTTAGATCTTTCGTTCAAGAAAAACTGTCAGTTTAAAAAAATTATCCAACGGCGAAATAATTTTTTGAAATTTTTTCTATTCTACTGTGCAAAGTTTTAAATCTGAAGGTCTAAGACAGCGTGTGTTCAAAGATTTATGGCAGGTATATAACTACAAAAGGTATAGAAAAAATTTTAAGTGTAGTTTCGTTGTTACAACAAAAAGACCAAATAAGTTGAGAACCGTAACTTTAAAAGCTTAATCAATTGTATTAGAGAAAGTCCAGATAAGAAAAGGGAGAGTCATTCTGTACGCATTAGGACTCTAATTGCTCAAAGTCTTGCGATTGTTAATAATATTACATTTAATTAGTAATTTACAGTATTACACTGAGGAAAATAACTTTTAGAAATAATTTATTTTCTTTTAACAAGAAATTATGCAATGGAAATTTTGAATCTAATATATTTTTAGAAGAAAGATTTTAAGATTTCATTTAAAATTATTTTATTAATCGAAGAAATCTCAGCTCAGCTCGAAATTTCCTCATATTTTTTTTTTTTTTTTGAGTACTGAAATAAATTTTAATTTTCTGTCAAGAAAATTCTTCAACTAAAATATGGAATTAATAATTTTCGTTGATTTAAGATAAAAGCCCCTATACCTAATCAGTTATAAATTATTTTTCAAATCAATAAACTTATAATAGTTTAATTGATATTGTCTTTCAGCAACTATTGGGCCATGTGTTGATCGAGTAATGGTACATGACAACTTTTAGTGAGCGACAATGGGTACACTCAAGGATCTTATTTAAAAAATTAATAATAATTAATTATCAAGATTATTCTTCAAACTAAAATTTTATTCTAATACTCGAAACTTCAAAAAATAACTATAGAAAAAATATGGTTTTTAATTTTATTTATTAATTTATATTGAGTGATTTAATCTCATTCCAATGAAAAGTGAGCGGGTATAGAGCCTTTTACCTTACTTAAGAAAATAATATTTTTACAGGTTAATTTTTTTTCAGTGCAATAAAAATAATATTTTAAATAAAATTCTTACCCTTTGGATTCAGTCTTTCAGGATTAAACCAAGCATCTGAAAATAAAGTATTTATTGTTAATTTACAGTCCATCACCCATAATAAATATATACATAAATTGTTATTAAATAAAATAGTAATTAGAAAATATGATAGACGATAAAAGTAGAATAACTGGTTTTAATAAAGTATTTTACATTAATTATTTTTCTGTGACAGAGAAAGTAGATGAGAAATCAGATATTTTTTATTAAATTCAAATTCTAATGGTTTGTTAATGTGTGCACCTTAAATTTAAAATTGACATTACCCTCACTAATGTCTTAATGACTTCATTAGTATTCAATTATAAATGCATTTAGCAGAGAACCGGCATGATGAGTCACAATACAATACAATATAATCCTTAAATACTTTGTAATGTCCTCGACGAAACCGTAATTTACATTGTGTTTATAATTTCCATGCCTAATTACATTTTTACAGGAAAATCCAATTGACGTAAGAGCGAATTAGATTTTAAAGAAGCTAAAGATTTCTATATTTATAAATTTTATGTCATAAATTTTATTTACTCGTGTATTATAGTATGAAAGGTTACTATTGAGGTTTTTAGTATAGCCGACGATTGTAAATTTATTATTTATTGCCCTATCGATCTCAGCGTAATGCATGATAGTGCATGTCAGTGTAAGTACACATACATGCAATAAAACTATACTCTCGCGCATGAGAGTAAAACCGGGGGTTATAGAACTCGACTTATAAACCAAGACGGAAACCCTACACTGTACTTGATATTAATTTTTTTTTATAAATTAGACATTAAAAATAGTATTATCTTTTATTCAACACCGCAATTTATTTTAAAATTTATCTACTCCATTTTAAAAAATCATCTAGTGATAAAATTAGCAAAATTTTTTTTTTATTAACAATTTATATATTTTTGTAACAAAGCACTTAAAATATATGTATATCATCCTTGAAATAATAATTACGTATAATTACGCAATGACTTGATGTTAAATTAATTATCGACACGAAAAGATTATACTTAGACTTTGTATTATTTGATATATATAGTATATATATGTTTAATTATTCATCGGCTCAAAAAAATTGAACAAATAGAATCAAAGTAGTCATGAATATTTTACTTAACTTAAATATTTTTAAAATTAAATTACTAAAATTAATGTATGACCTACCACACTATTCAATAATTTATGCAATTAGTCTTGAAAAAAAAAAAAAGACGAAACTGATAAAAGACAAAAGTGAATTACTAAATGATAAATTTGTAATTATTTGGTTAGCAATTATAATTTTATCTATTACGTGTCATTTTGCGCAAATATAGATGTGACATTGAATGAATTAAATGATGATGATGATATGTAATGAATATGGTGGTCATGAAAAATAAAATAATAATAATAATCTTACGAGGATTCAAAACATTCCAAGCACAAGGACACCCAGAAGAATTAGATTTTTTACAGACGTCATCATTATCCTTCTTAGGTAAAGGGCAGGCCATTGAATCTGAATCCATTTTTTTTTTTTTTTTGTTTTTCAAATAAACTTTCCACGAAAATAAATTTCCACTTGATTCGATTTAAAAATCACAATTAGCGGTAGTTTTTAAAAAAAATAAACACTTTTATTGGTTCCACTGCACATTAAAGGAAAAGAGGGAAAATATAAAATTTTAAATGAGTTCCAAAGTAAGACCTCTGGTAGATGACTGCTGTCAATAGACTGAGCTAATTGTCAACTACTTAACTTGGAGAACGTAATGAAATAGTAGGTGGAGCTCGTACGTTAGACGGACGATAACAGACTACGTAGTAGTTTAGTATATTGTGATGAGCAAGAATGGGAATATATGTGTGTATGACGAATTATGTATTTAAATAAAGTGACTGACAGTTGTAGCCCGTAATAGCAAGTGAACACTGAACTGATGGATGGGTACAGTGTGGATATGGTACAGTGACAAGCTGTGTACTGTATGGTATAATATCATAGACTGAAAACTAACGTGAACGTTTGTTATAAGACGTACTCTGTGCTTTACGCCGAGCTGTTATCGATCCGCGGTCGCGAGCTCGAGAATAGTCCGCGCATGGCCGGCCTCGGTTACTATCGTACATGATCGCTTATACTCGTTGCGACAAATAGAGATAGCTTGTGATATTTAAACAAAGACACTATTATTTGTGGCGCCGATTATTTAAATTTTATATTTATTTTATTTTACATTCATGTTTTTTTTTTGACTTTCACTTGAGATCAGTTTCATTTTTTGGTTTACTAGAACAGGTTTTTTTTTAATGAGTGTGAATGTAACAGACATCAGACAAATTTAAAATTATAAATAATTTAAAAAATAATATTTATAAAAAATGCACTTATTAATTTTTAAATTTTTTAAATGTGCATTTTTTTTTTAAATTTTATTTTATTAATTATTTACTCTATTTATTAATAATTTTAAATTTGTATAATGTTTGCATTCATGATCCTGGTTAGCAGACAATTAGTAATTTTCGGATTATTTTTTCAATGGACCAATTACAAAAAAACAAAAACTAAAAATATGCACATGTAGGAAATTAAAAAAACGACAGGTGCAATTTTTTCAAATATTTTTTTTTTATAGTCTATCATCAAAAAAAAAAATCCGAAAATTATTAGACGTCCGCTAACTTCAATATCATGCTACATTCACATTCATAAATTCAGCAGACATACGACAATTTTTTAATTACATATAAAAAAATTAAAATAATAAAATTTAAAAAAAATGCATGTGCTGAATTTTAAACTGTCTAAACGTGCATTTTTTAATTTTTATTTTATAAACATTTAAATTTTTTAAATTATCAGATGTCCGCTAACTTTACTATCATTTTTTTAAAAATAAAATAATAATGATTTAGTTTTCTGGTTTATTAATTTTGTTTTTTAAATTAAATTAAATTTTTATTTTTCAGATTTAAAAAAATTTTTTATAAAATAATAATTTATATAGCGATTGCCCTTTAATGGCCTTTGATAAATGTCAATTGTTCGTAAAAAGATAAAAACTTTTCCATTTAAAAAAAAAAAAAAGTTGTAGATAATAAAATGAAACTGGGGAATATTTATATAAATTTCAAATGAAATATGTATTTATTTACTTAAAAAAAAATAAATAATATATCTTTGACGTATAATACGTTCCAGATGATTGAAAACACACTTGTCAAGGCGATTTTAAGCCGGCCATGATAAAAGTACTGAATTTATCTTATGTAATAGACGTTAATAATGACGAGTACCTATAGGCCACCTATAAAACAGTTTAAAAAAAATAGAATAATAAAATTCAACGAATAAAAGCTATAACACAATAAATACGTAACTTGTCTGCAAGCCGGCATGAAATATATATAAGAGTGTTGCGCTCTGCAGACTTTCTGGCGCCCACGCAAGCGTATTTACACTCACCCTCTTCGTGCCGCAAATTCATATAGGCCATTAAACCATAGACGATAATTAATATCGATGTATATATTTATATAGATATATCTACGTTACATTAGCTACATTATCTCCCCTTTCATGAGTCTACAAATGAGTGTCTCTTAAATTTGTATCGTCATCTAGGTCCCGTAGTCTATCTCAATAAAAACTGATTAATTTTAAATATTTTATTAATTAATAGTCAGTAAAAAATATGTTAATTAATGAAAATATTTGGCTTTAGGCCCATCAATGAAATAAAATTTTCTAGTATTACAAAATAGCCCTGGCTTGGATCCATTTAAATTGTCGAGATTTTAAGATTTTCATAGAAAAATTACTCATATATAAATAGTTGAAATTATGCGCGGTAATTATTTAAGAAAATGAAATACTAAGATATGAAAAGTTTTAATAAGCATGCAAAATATTCGGAAAAAAATGATGCTTAAAATTTGAATTGTAGTTTATTTTTTACTTAAAATTAGTATACTTGTATACTAATATCAAACCAGGATCATTATATATTACAAAATGGTTATTATTTATATTAAAATTTGATACACATGGAAGAGCAAAATTTGTGATTGTGTATATTAAAATTAATATGAAAAAGAATCGATAAATTGCTATCTACAGTTATTCATTACTATTTAAATAAACATAAAAAATTTTTTAAATTTACCACTTATTCGATTTATGTATATTGTAAATCAATTTATAATGATGAATAAATGATATTTTAAGCTACACGCAAAAAAATGAACTATAAAAATTAGTAATTGATAGCTAAAAATTTCGAATGTGGTCACAACTTAATATCATTTCAAACAGTAATTTCGTGGTTTTATTGAATATATTATAAAAATCTTAATTTAAATACTAAAATTTAAAGTTTATATGTAAATAAATTATGTTACAAGTAATAGAATTTACTGTTTGGTAGATAAAAAAATGAAATTATAATAATTTAACGTTTCAGCTTCAACATTCGATGTTTGGAACATTTAAGTTTATAGTAAAAAAGTAAAAAAACATTCAGTATGATAAATAAAATTTTCAATGTCGAACAATTGATTTTATGTACAACGGTATATAATTATTACTTTCTTCAAATTGTCAAAAAGTATATTTTAAGCGCATCAGTTTTTACAGTTTGAAACAATAAAATTTTACTTGTGTTTGTAAGCATTTAATGTATGTGAATGAATTAACCTAAAGTATTACTGATGAGCGGTTATATCTATATGGCAAGATGACGTATTTTATCATTTAAAACAATAAATTTTAAAGACCATAAGTGACTATTTTTTTTTCATATCAATATATTTTAAAGAATCATTTTTATACTTTTTCACTTTCAATATTATATTATTCATGAATTACCTTCTTCCATGCGAGTTTATTGTTTCAACAATAAAAATGAATTGAAAATCCTAATAAAATTCATAATTTATTTTTTTGCGTGTAATAACTGATCAGTGATATCGAATTTATAAAATAAAAGTTAATAACTTTTGAAATTTTTCGGCTGGAAAAATCAGTATCTAAGATAGCAATTCTTAATTTGACCAATCATTACTTTTTAATATATGTATGCCATAAATTAATTAACTTTCACTAATAAATCACGTATTATACCTAAAAATAGTAATATTTATTTACTTTTTGAAATAATTGATAGTAGTTTTTCGGAATCTACAAAAATTAGTAAACTACTTTGCATTTAGTACATAATAGTACTAACTATTGATATGATTCCACTTTTTACTATTATTTATTATTAATTTTCCGTGCAAATTGAATATTTAGGTCACGGTAAAATTTATGGTTTTTTTTTCGAGGCTGACTTTTTATTTTTATAATCAGATTTGAAAGGTTATTGTTTTAGAAAATATGAATATTTTACCGTTATTCAAAATGGCCGCTTCGATATTTAAATAGAATTTCTTTTTTACCGACGTTTGATCTGTAGAAAATAATTTAAAAATTTGTCTTACCGACTTGCTGGTAAATTAATTTTCTTCTTTTTCAAATAATTTAATTTTTATATTAAAATATGTAAAATTTTATTGAATTTAAAATATTTAATAAATAAACGATTGGATAATAATAACTCTGTAAGCTAATAAATATCGAATTATCATGTTGTATATATTTATATACATGTATATGTATGAGTATATATGATATTGAGATTAGTGATAAGTTGATAAGGAATTATATTCTTCAAAAATACATAAATCAACTCAAAAAGCGCTTAAGTGCGTAGATAAGTGAAATAATAAATAATAACATAACAAATAAAATGAATGACTAATTCTCGAATATGTCCAGCAAATATTTATCTGATAGATTGTTAATCTAGTAAAGTCATTCTATGTATTTTTTTAATCGTTATATACTACTCAACTTAAATCTATTTTTATCTAGCCTTTTTCTATAAAGAAAATATTGAACTCGCTGAAGTAAAACTAATGGACAGTAAATTTAAATAAAAATTTAAATCCTTGAGAATTTATAAAAATTTATGAAAATTATTTTTAGCTATTTTCGGTAAATCAGGAGAAAGCTTCGTTTCAATTAGCATTTAATATTGCCGATATTTAAAAAAAAAATTTTTTATACACTGGCTGTGACCTCATTCAAGAAAGGAATTATTTTAAATAGAAACATACTTATGGCTATTAAATTGCTGATAATTAAATTGACCGCAGATTTATCATTCATGATATTAAAATTTTTAATCTATTTTTTTTCATCCGCTTATGACGTTCTTTGGATTATAATTATTTGTTGAAAAGTATTATTAGTAGATTTCAAAGAAATCTATCTATTGCATTTGACCTCATGGTGGAATTTTTAAAGAATTTCACCATAATTTATCGTAATTAGTTGAGTAGGTTCCAAAAATACCATTGGTTCGAAAGTTTATATATGTGTGTATATGTAATATATTTAATATAATGCGCCGTTGCGACGATAGCGCCTACGATTCTGAATGGATCTTAATGAAACTTGGCACACTTATTTTTATTAATGATTAGCTCGGACAAGTTCAAAGATTAGCAAAATCGGTAAATTAGTTTGGAAATGGCGACGATTTGAAATTTTTAAAATAACGAAAAACGCTACTTTTGCCGCTTTTTTCTTAAATAACTTTTCAACGGAAACATGAAGCCTATTGGGTAAAAAGAACGTCGTAGCTGATCAGAGCCAGAATTTTTGCTTTGATTCGAAAATAACAATTAATGCTGTCAAATTTTTGATATTACGGTGGAAATATTGGTCGTATAAAAAAATTTTTCAAACAAAAGTTGTAGGGAATTTCATTTTATAAAGAAAATGTCTCTTACAATTTTTCCATAAGACTTATAGGAAAGCCGTAATTTCAAAATTGAGATTTTCATAATCAAAAATTTGAATCATTCATTCTGAATCTTAATTTTGAAATTACGGTGAAAATATTGGTCGTATAAAAAAAATTTTCAAACAAAAGTTGTAGGAAATTTAATTTTCTAGAAAAAATGTCTCTTATGATTTTATTATACGACCAATATTTTCACCATAATTTGAAAATTATAATTTTTATAATTATCAAAAATTTAAATCGTTCATTATGAATCTTAATTTCGAAATTGCGTTGAAAATATTGGTCGTATAAAAAAATTTTTCAAATAAAAGTTGTACGGAATTTAATTTTATAAAGAAAATGTCTCTTACAATTTTTCCGTAAGACTTATAGGAAAGCCGTAATTTTTTAAATTGAGATTTTCATAATTATCAAAAATTTGAATCGTTCATTATGAATCTTAATTTTGGAATTACGATGAAAATATTAGTCGTATAAAAAAATCATACGAAAAATTTTTTTCGAAAATTAAATATCCTACAACATTTGTTTAAAAACTTTTTTTATAGGACCAATATTTTCACCGTAATACCAAACATTCTAACCATTAATTCGAAATTAAGGCAAAAATCTTATTTCTACTGATAAAATAAAGTATATTTTCCTCTTTTTATTTATTATTTTACGATAATTTCTCGAATTATAATAAAGGTCCGAAGTTACTTGACTGATTTTTGTGTTATGGTAAAAATGTCATTATTATATATTTTAAAATTTTTTACGTGGTTATGAAACTTTACATAATTATTTTTTAAGCAATTATCTTGATGAGATTCAAAAATTTCAAAAATCGGTTAAGTATTTAGGAAAAGGCGGCAATTAAAATTTTCAAATTATTTTATTTCTGGCAGGTTTTGAGCTCGAAATTAAAAATGCCAAAAAAATATTAATTTTTAAATCAATTTTATGTCGAAACTTTAAAATTAAAAAATAATAAGAAATCTACTAACAGTTTGGATTCTGAAAGGCCTTTTTATAAAAATTCAAACTAATTAAATAATGTTTTTTCTGTAGACGTTGACAAGTACATGATTACAAAAATAATTCAAATAAATACGAGGAAAATTTAATTGGAAAAAGTGATTGAGGGGCGCAAGAAACTTTGAAGAAAACAAAATATTTATTGTATAAAAATAATTAATTTTGTTCAAGTAATTAATGGAAATGTTTTTGGTTCGACGAGCAAATATATGAGACAGTATAATAAAATTTTAATTAATTTGTTAGCTGAGAAGTTTAATATCAAAACGGGGCATCTAAACTTTTTTTGGAGCAAAATTTATCATTAAGTGACAAAAAGTTTTTAAGAGACAGTTAGTCATAGCAACAATTTGTAGATTAATTAATGTATGAAATTAATGAGTTCGATGTACTAAATAACAGACACTAACGATAATAGAAAATTAATTATAGTTTTTAATTTCACAGGTATTCTTTTTAGATATTTCATAATCTTTTACTAAATTTATCACTGCATTATTTTCATAAGAAAACAAATAAATATATTATTATTAATAATAGTCATAGTAAATTTAAAAAATTTAACATTTACCGCACAAATAAGAAGCTTATGACCTAAACGGGACGTTTCTATTTTTTAAAATTTGTTTTTTTTTTTTTTTTTTTTTTTTTTTTTTTTTTTTTTTTTTTTTTTTATTGAGGAGTTTATGAAAACTTCATATTTTTTTGTATCATTGATTTAAAAGTACTGTATTTTGGTTTTTAATAGTATAAAAACAATGATCTTTTTCCCGATTGGTAATATTTAAATAAGTCTTTGATCTAACGAGTCGCCTGAGTTTTAAATTAAAAATATTCGACTTTGATCAGTTATAAAAAAAAATTAATGATAAAAAAAACGTTATAAATAATAGCAGTTACTGCGTATTTACGTCAAAGGTACAATCTGCGCAGTCAACTTAATTTTATAAGTCATCACAAACCCTCTTATAAAAAGAACTCACTTTGAAAAAGCAATTACTTGTTGTTATTTTATAAATTATTTCAAGCTTTATAAATTATTATCAGCAATTACCAGCCAATTCTCTGTCAATTACAAATTGTTTTACAATTATTAACTAAAAAATTTTTTTACAAATCATACTTTTTTTTAAGTCCATATTTAGCCCAGATATAATTTATCTAGACTTCCACTTAAAGCATTAAAAAAATTAATTATCGATAAAATATAAAATTATCTTTCGATTCTAAGCTCCAATTTAAATTTCTTATTTTTTTTTTAAATTCTAAGAAATATTAAAGTTTTTTTCCAGATAAAAAAAAAGAAATCCTTCAATTAACATAAATATTTTTTTCATATAAATTTTATAGTGAATGTAGACTTTAGATTACTTTCCTCGCAGACACGTAAAAAAAAGCAGCAAGGACAGGGTGAGAGTGAAGTAAAGACCGAAGTTGGTGTTGCGGGGTGTATTTAAGGGTGTCTCGTTGCCGATCGATATAATACTACCCGCTTTACTTGAAACAACACACACACACACACATATACATATACATATATATATATACATACATATACACCGAACATATGATGACTTAAACCCCACGTTACTGCACGTTAGTAACAAATACCCACGTCGTATTTTATATATATTATTCTACCTATACATCTCCCCCATGCATGCACATGTGTTAATGTGCGTCATCCAATTTATTCTCGTGCACAAACTCGTGACTCCCATGTAAACTTTTATATTTTTAAAATTACCTAAAAATATCATTTTTAAACGAAAATTTAGTCATATTATTAATATCTATCCCAAATCCATTTCCTAATTAGCTTATCGAAGACACGACATAAAAATAAAATTAAACAAAACACAATTACTTTATCACTCGCAATCGTCCGAAATTTTTAACAATCTAATAATCAAATAATTAAATAAACTAACAAAAGAATGAACTAAAGCAGCAGAGACCATTAAAAAAACTTTCATATATTTAATTACAAAACCGTGATATTAGTAGACGAAAAAAAGTTTAAATAAAGGATAAATTATAACTGTTGACTCGGTTGGATGGTGATTCAAACGCTAAATAAAACTCAAGAGGTTATTTATAAATAATAATGGTAGTCCAGCGTAAAAAGAAGGATAAATAAAATAGATATAAAAAATTAACATGGAATATTAAACGGACATAAAGTTAAAAAAGTACGAGTTGAGTGCAAGTAGACTCTTTTGTGTATCTAAGCGGAAGTGAACGGACCACGTAACAATACGAGTACAGCCTACTAACGTAAATCTTATTAGGCTGTTCTTTTTAACGCTACTTTTTGTTCATTATACCTCATATGCTAATTAATGCGATGAAATATATGAGAAATGTTTGCATCCATTAAAAAATACACAGAAAAAAAGGGATTTCTTAGCGCAAAAATTTTTACTCACCCAGAGAAAATTTTTATTTGCTTTAAAAAATTTTTTTTATTATAAGTTGAAAGCAAAAATTTTCTGAGTGTGAATGTAGCAGACATCAGATAAATTTTTAATTATTAATAAATGAAGTAAATAATTGATAAAATAAAATTATTAAAAAATGTGCATTTAGGAAATTTCGAAATTAATAAGTGCATTTTTTATAAATATTATTTTTTTTATTATTTAATCTATTTTTTTTCGAATCTCTCATAAAAATTTGTTGGCTTATGATGTTTTAAGGAGTCTCTCCAAAAATCAGCTTGATAAAAGTTTTCAAGAGGTCGCTCACGAATTTTGAAAATATCAAAAATGATTGAAATTCGTATTTTTTACTTCTAAATTTTTTCTTTGTCGTGGCAGCAATAGTTTATATTTGTAAAATCATGTCTATGCTGAAAATTTCAGCCCAAAATTTAAACATTTAAACAGCGCTCAAGAATTTTGAATATTAACTGGTAATATGTAGCTAATACTTTGAATTAGTTTTTGTATTTTTTTATAACTCAATTATTGTTATTTCACTAAAATATAACTTTTGCACAACCAAAAATATACAGGACAGTCTTAAACAATAAAATTTGGTAAGTTTTGAATAAGCGAAAAAACCTAAAAATTGAATTAAAAAATAAAAAAGTATGTAAATAACTTATTATTTCTATTTCTCGGGTTATATTTTCATTGATTGTCATGCAAATTGATAGTGAAAAAATTGAGAAGCTTTATTATTAATATTCAAGGGTCGCTCGAAAACGTCCAAAAACAGCACTGAAACATTCAAAACTCTTGAGCGAGATTTAAATATTTAAATTTTGGGCTTAAATTTTCAGCGTAGTCATGATTTCGCAAATATCAACTATTGCTGCCTCGAGAAAGAAAAAAATTTGAAATAAAATATTTCAATTTCGATCATTTTTGATATTTTCAAAATTCGTGAGCTACCTCTTGAAAATTTTTTATTAAGCTGATTTTTGGAGAGGGCTCTTAAAACATCATAAACCAACAAATTTTCATAAGAGACTCGAAAAAAAAAGTAGTCGGTTTTTTTGAGCCACCCTATATATATATATATATATATATATGAGAAAAAATTTTTTGCTACAAAAAATTTGTTCTTGGGTTAATAAATATTTTTTTCTTTAAATATATAATTTTTTTAAAGCAATAAATTTTTTAAACTAAAATATTTACCCATAATTCGGAGTATTATTTTAAAATATTTTTATATGTAAATAATTAAATCCGCGTTACTTCAATATGAGTCATAGAATTTGTCGTTTAATATTAGTTGAATATTAATAGATATTACTCCTACACGTTGCTGTGCGGATGACACTGACACTGCGTAAAAAAGTCTATGCTGTGTAAAGTTTTAATATATATTAATAATAAATAAGTATATAGATGTAATGTATATGTATATTTTATAGTAAATAATGCATCTATATACGTAATACATGATAGTGAGTAGACAAAGTAAAGGTCTTCCGGAGAACTTCCGGTTTAGTATGCAAAAGGGTATCGACATCAGCCAAACAGTAGTCGAGCGAGACTGATGACTCACCAAATTGCGGCTCGAGTTACTTCTAGGAACACTTGCAGGTGCTTGTAATTTTTTATTTCTTTTTGTTTGAAAAATGACTGACGTAATGATTGTAAAAATAAAATGTAAATAAAAAAATAAATGGATAATAAATTTAGTAATAACTTACCGAGTCCCATGTCTGAGAAAATTTTACGAGGCGCAATTTCTTCGTGCTCGACGACATACTTCTTAGCAGGCAAATTACTCTGAATTTTACGCTCTTGAGGCTGTTCAGCTGCTGGAATGCTGGTAGCTGGTTTTATCGGAATTTTAGCTGGTGAAGGTTCAGGTTCTGACTCAAATTCAGAGTCACCGGTTTCGTTGCCACTCTGCTGAAGCTGGTGCTGATGTGAGGCGACTTCAGGAGACATGTAATCACGGGTCATTTCAAATTTATCATCGAGATCTTCCTTGGGCAACGGGGGTAGTGGTTTGGTTGGTGCGTTGTCAATCAAGTAATCATCATCATTATCATTAACTGTATTATTTGGCATATCTTTGACACTTTGATTGTTATGAGGCTGCGGTTCGTCACTCAAGAAATCCATCACTGGAGGTTTCTCTGGCTGTGGAAGAACAGACGACTTTATGTCACTAATAATATCATCATCATCATGATGGAAGACATCTTTTTTAACTGAATCCTGGTCTTTGCTACTTTTATTGTTAATCAAACTGTCATTGTTGAATGAAGATGACGACAATGAATCAGGAGGACTTAAATCAGATGGTATTTGTTGTTTATGTTTGTCAACCGGGTCATCAATCTCTCCAAGGTCATAATTGTCATGATGCACTTCGCCCGCTGGCGTTTCTTTCGCCAAGTCCGGAGAAATACTTGCAGCTGGTGAATCACTACCCATCAACGGTGAATCACGGCTCAGCACATCCTTCTTACTGTCCTCGTCATTTTCTTGATAATTATCAAACTCACGGCGGCCGAATTCCGGTGACATTTCTGGTGTATCTTTATAAAATCCACTTCCACTTCGCTCAGTCTCCATGAACGCCATTGTTGCAGTTTTAGCGTCAACCTGGGGTACCTGACTAGGCTGCTGCTGCTGATGGTTTTTCTGCTGCAGTATCTCAAAAGGATCCAACGGCTGCGCACTTGATGACATATTACTAAACTTTTCAAAATCCGCTGAAGGTGGCGGAGTAGCTGGAACCGGCTGCAAAATTTTATCATCCACCTCCGACACCGTAGTGTCCAGAAGATTTCTCTCGAGTTTTGTTGCTACTTCCATCAAATCTTTTGGTCCACGTGCTACATCAATTAGCTGACCCGATAAATTATTACTCTTAGCATCCTCCGGTGACGCAACATGCTCCAAATGCTCAAAGTCATCAGTAGAATCGTTCTCACGTTTCATTTTATCCAGCCCATGTACTGATTCCTTATCCATATCCATTTTGTTATTAAATATTTATCAACTTGTACTTACTCAATTAAAAAACACAGTTCACTGTCACTCTATTCTCATCTGCAATACGTAAAAAAAGTAATCAATTGTCAATAATAAATTTATATACTTAAAAAAATATCACACGTTCGGAGTAATCCAGCCCTAAAGATCTAGTGATCTAAAGCCGGTTGCTACTTGATCAGCACTGTTCTCCAGACAAAACTCTATCTAGCTTATGTACTGTTACTGTCTGTAGTCTGTAGATTGCTCCGTTCTCTCAGCTGTCAAAAGCTACTCGTGCACATGCGAAATAGCTCTAGCTTCATCCCCCACCATCATCAACCACCAACACCTTTTTTTTCATAGCATGCCTACCTAGATGACTAACTCACCACGTCTCCCTCTAGATGACGCTCGTCCAAGCTTTCTTTTCGTCAAATTTATTATTATTTTCATTTTCATTTTATTTATTTTTTTTTTTTTTTCATCAATTCCTTTGGCTCAATGAGGTTATGTATTAAATCAACATCATAATTGATGGATTTACAGGTTTAAAAATTAACGGAACGATAAATAATGGATATTTATTACGAAATATGATTAAGTAACAGGCCCGGTGGGAAATAGTGTCGACACTGAGACCTTACGAGCATCAAAAGTTATTTTGATTGGTTTAAAAACGTCAGTACGACGACGCTATCCGGTCTTTTTGTACATCTAGACCAAATGAACGTGCTCTTGCTTACTTCTTGTAGCTCTTCAGTACCTTATTATTTTTTGTATTTATAAATTTAAATAATTCCTCAGTCCTCTGTTATTTTGTTTCATTTAAACTGAGTACTGAAGAATGCTGGATAATATTTAAAATTAATCCTTAATAAATAAATAATAAAACTTTTTTATTTATTTATTTACTTAAATTTAATATATTAATTTTTTAATTTAACCTTTTCTGGTGTCTGCGCACGCGTTTTCAATACCTAAAATAATTTAAGTGTTAATTATTTTTATTTATTTATTTATTTAGTGTCTTAAGTGTACAGACCATTCAGTTTTTAAATTTAAATTCAATTTATCTGATAATGACCACGAGAATGAGATTCAATAATGGAGATGTAATTAAAAATGGGATTTCGCATAAAGAAATAAATGGTAAAATTGATTATAAACATCAGAATGGATTTATCAAGGTACGTATGCGTAACTTTGTTTGATCGATAATTATTTATTTAAACTTTATTGATTTATTTAAATCATTACGACTTTAAACTTGTGCCGGAGGCTTTGAGGTTTTTCTAGAAAGCTGTTATCTTTATTTGTGTTAACTATGACCTTCATGACTAAGATCGTAGTTTTTGTATCGGTTATTTTTATGTTTACAATAATTTTATTTTTTGAATCTCTAGTTAATTTTTTAAAATTAAATACTCAATAAATCTCTTACTCGTGTATTGACACTTTTGGATTAAATGACATCAGAGCCCTCTATGCAAATTCAATTATTTTTTCTTATTTTTATTCTTTTTTTTTTTTTATTGGAGCCAATTAACCGCGGATTTTAAATTTATTTTAATTCGAATGAACTGACGGAGATCAAGGATATTATATTTGAGCTACTTTATTATATATAAAATATATAACTATTTATAACTATTTTATGAGTATGAATGTAGCCATAAGACAATTTATAAATTTTAAATAAATAAAGAAATGAAATTTAAAAAAATGCGCGAACATTAATTTTTGAATTATTTAAATGCACATTTTTTTTTATTTAATTTTATTAATTGTTTAGTCTATTAATAATTTTAAATTTCTCTGTCTGCTACATTTAATCATTTTATTCATAAATTCAAAAATTTTAAAATTGCTACTTGTCAGTTGCATTCACATTCATACTATTTTAGTTTATCCTTGAGTAGAGTATCAATTTTTTTTATCTTAATTACTTAGGATAGAAATTACTAGGAATTTAATCACTTCATTTTTTAAATTTTAGTATATATATATATATATATATATATATATATATATACTTATGAATATGTATTTTTTGTTTATTTTGAATAGATGCAGAATGGAGTGGAAAAAAAAATACAAAAGAGCAAGAGTATGAAAAAAGAATCATTCGAACAGGAGACATTGTTCACATCAGCACTAACACATTTAGGATTTTACATACTTATGTTACTGGGATTTATCAATCAGCTATTATTTGCTCCAAAGGTGGCACGAGAACAAAACAGAAAGGTATTGTTTTAAATGCATACGATATTTTTTTTAAACATAAATACTTTTATGAATAAGTTATTTTTAAATTACCATGAGTACTTGTTAAGGAGCCAAGTATTGTGTAAAATATATGAGAAGCTTAATAAATATTTATCATCCTGAAGTTTGTAGACAATTAACAATTTTCGGATTTTTGTCAACAAATCAATTTAAAAAAAAAAATTGAAAATATGCACGTGTAGAAAATTTAAAAAACTATAAATGCAATTTTTAAGATTTTTTTTTTTTATAATTTATTGTTATAAAAACAAAATCCAAAAACTATTAGACCTCGGCTTACGTCAGTATTATATGATACTGAAGTTAGCCGACGTATAATAATTTTTGAATTTTTTTAAACACGATAAATTATAAAAAAAAATACTCAAAAATTTGCTATAGTTTTTAAAATTTTCTACATGTACATATTTTTAGTGTTTTTTTCCTGTCATTGATTTGTTGAAAAAAAAAAATTCAAAAATTATTAGTTGTCTTTTAACTTCAGTGTCATGAGTATCATAAATATTTTGAATAATTTTTTTCATTTATGTATTTTAATATTTACTTAAGGTAAGAGACCTAGTACCTGATCAGAGAACTAGTACCCGATCACTCGTGTATTTCTGTATCTATATTTACTGGATTTTACTAATTCGTACACAAATACATGGAGTGATCGGGCACTAGGTCTTTTATCTTATATTTCAAAAAACTAATTAATCATAAATAATTTTCATTTTATAAATTTTAAAAGTTAAATGTTTGAAAATTTTTTCATGCAAGAAAATAAAATAAATTATTTTTTTTGTACATTTTAAACTTCAAAAATTTATAGGCTTTTTTCTTTTTCAAAATCGCTCTATATTTTTTTTTTAAATCTGCGGAGAAGTAAAACAAAATAAAAAAATTAAAGCACAATAAAATAAGTAAAAATTTGTAGTTTTTATGCCAAAAAATAAGACGACTTTATTCGTAAAAAAAATGAACTATTTATTTTTATATTCGAATATTTTTTTCAGTTATATTTAAATAAATAATTTTATATTTCATAGGGATATGCGGCGTTGTATGAAAACTTCGAGACCTTTTATTTACGTTATGTGTATCGACGAGTACGTGATTGTTGGAATCGACCTATTTGCTCAGTGCCTGGTGCTATGGTCACTCTAAAAGATCGTATTACACGTGACTATTGCTGGACATTTGAGTAGGTATATTTTATTATTATTTATTTACTACAATATTCACAATATCAACAATATGAGTCACTTAAAAAATATATATAATTATTTTATTAATGTACTAATTATTATTAAAAATAGTTTCACTGGTACGGAGACGGAATGCATCAACTTGGGGTCTTATAACTACCTTGGATTTGCTGAATCGACTGGAAATTGTGCTGAGCAAAGTATTGAAACTCTTAAGAAAGATGGTTGTGCTAGTGGTAGTACACGTCTTGAATTAGGTAATTATTTATTTATTGAGTTTAGTTAATAAAAAAATTTATAAATGTATACATTTGTTACTTAGGAACTATGCCAATTCATAATGAGTTGGAACAATTAACCGCACGGTTTCTTAAAGTTGAAGATGCAATAGTATTTGGTATGGGTTTTGCAACAAATGCATTGAATATTCCATCACTGATAACTCCAGGTTGTTTGATATTGAGCGATGAAAAAAATCATGCCTCATTGATCCTAGGATTGAGATTATCGGGCGCGGTTACGAGAGTTTTTCATCACAATGGTATCAGTATTATATTAGTCATGTTTTTATCTATTATATGATAGATTATTTTAATTATAGTAAAAATCAAAACTTGAGATAATAAGTAATTTTTTAAAATTTTTAATTGTTTTCTAGTATATAGTATAGTATTTTAATATCAAGCTCTTGAAATCGATCAGAGCTCTATTTTTTTTAAGAGCTTGAAATTAAAATGGAAATAACTAGAAAGTGAAGCAGAATTTGAAAAAATTTTATTCGAGATAATTTGTAGGGAATAAAATTGTCTACAAAAAAGATTGAATACCATTTTGTGATAAATCTGATAGTTTCACCGGAAAAGTAAAAAAATCTCGAAACACTATAAATTTATGATACTGAAGTTAGCCGACGTCTAACAATTTTGGAATTTTGTTTTAAACAATGGATTATAAAAAAAAAAAAATATTTGAAAAAATTGCACCTACAGTTTTATGAATTTTCTACAGGTGCATATTTTTAGTTTTTTTTTTTTTTTAAGTAAATGGTTCAAGAAAAAAAATTCAAAAATTTTTAATTGTCTGCTAACTTCAGGATCATTATAAATTTGACTTCAAGCTCCAATAACTTTTGAGCAAATTCATTTATCAAAAAATGACTTTTTTGTAGCGCGTTAAATTTCTCACAAAAATATATCCTGAGCTTATCTGTACAATGACAATATCACGGCCATTTGAAAAAAAGTCAATTTTTTGGATGCACCCTACTAACTATATGTATTATTATACATTTTATGGCCACAAAGAGCTTCGACTTCATGGCCAAATAAAATTTGTTTATCTATCTATATATAGGCTTTTTTGTTGTAGATACTAAGCACTTGGAAAGGAAATTAAAAGAGGCTGTAGCGTATGGGCAGCCAAAAAGTGGAGAGCAATGGAAAAAAATATTCATCGTCGTCGAGGGTATTTATTCAATGGAGGGTTCGATAGTTCATTTACCAGAAATAGTAGCTTTGAAAAAAAAATATAAAGCGTATTTGTATCTTGACGAGGCGCACAGTATCGGTGCTACGGGTAAAAGTGGCCGGGGTATTTGTGATTATTATGGAGTTGATCCTAAAGAAGTTGATATACATATGGGAACATTCACTAAGAGTTTTGGATCCGCTGGTGGTTATATTGCTGGATCAAAGGTGATTATTTAACTAAATAATTATTTTTTCTAGTGATAATGGTTTAATAAATATTTAATAATTATTGTAGGCATTGATAAATCATTTGAGAATACACAGTCACGCTCATGCTTATGCTGCATCAATGTCACCACCGATAGCACAACAAATAATTACCTCAATGAGAACGATAATGGGTGAAGAGGGTGAAAATGATGGTAAATTGCGTATTGAACAGTTGGCCAGAAATACGCGATACTTTAGACGTAGACTCAATCAAATTGGTGTTATTATTTTTGGTCATGATGATTCACCAGTGGTACCTATGCTTGTTTATTTATACTCTAAAATAGGAGTTGTAGTGCGTAATTTAACGACGCGTAATATTGCGACTGTGGGTGTTGGTTTTCCGGCGACACCTCTGATGGCTGGTAGAATACGTTTTTGTTTGTCAGCGGCACACACTAAAGAACAACTTGATTATGTATTGAAAAATATTGAAGAAATGGCTGATCTTATTGGACTCAGATACTCAAGGAAACCTAGAAATCCTAATCCGATAGAATATTATACTGACAGTGAGACAGAATAAATAATTTTTTATCTTTATTCATACTGACGATAATTCAAATTTTTTTATTTTTAATTAGAGATGAATTTATATGTATGTATATCGCGTTACTAATTCCAAAAGGATATTTTATACGTCCTCTGGGCTTTAGAGAGTTTCTTAAAGGCAAAAGGGCTTGTAATTTTTTTTTTATTGCTTATGATATTGTAGACTCATTCTGAAGCTGAAAATTGTAAAAAAAAAAAAAAATTGAAAGCTAAATGGGGGTATAATTTAAACTTTAGGGGAGAGGTAACTTTGGCCACTTTAGGACCAGTTTTGGACACTTGGAAATTTAATTTAATTAATTTGTAAAAGACGCAATAGCATAATTAATTTTAAAAAATGTTTAGTGGTGATCTTTAAAAATTAAATTTTCTCAGGCACACCAAAAAAGCTTCTTTTTAGTGAAAAAATACGTAGAGAATTTGTTTTTTTTTTTTTTTTTTTAAGTAAAAAGAACACGTGCCGCAGGACGATCAAAGTTCATTTTTCGATACAATCGCCGTTTTTTTAAATATCTCATAAAATATGCAGATTAAAGGAAAAAATCATAGGAATTATTTTGTAGGAAATTAAATTCTTGACAAAAAAGGTCATACTCATTCTTTTTATAAAATGTGTATTTATGAAGATATTTTGAAAAACTTTTATTAGATCTTATGAATAAAACGTTTTAAGGATTACAAATTTCAAATAACATTTTTCTAAGTATAAGAAACTACAACAAGAATAAATGATTGATATGCTACGAGTTACGGAGTTATCTATATTTAAAAAAAAAACGTTATTTTTAACATTCGTAATTCTTTAAATGCTCAATTGATAAGATCTCAAAAAGTATTTTTAAAATACCTTCGTAAATACACAGTTTATAACAAAAATGAACAGGACCTTTTTGGTCAAGAATTTGATTTTCTACAAAATTATTTCTATCATTTTTTTCCTTTAATCTGCATATTTCATGAGATATTAAAAAAACCGCGATTGTATCAAAAAATGAACTTTGATCGTCCTGCGGTACGTGTTCTTTTAACTTTAAAAAAAAAAAAAAAAAAAAATTCCCTATGTATTTTTTTACTAAAAAGAAGCTTTTTATGGGGCGCCTGAGAAAATTTAATTTTTAACGACCACTCTAATGTTCAAACGCTTTTATCCCACTATTAAAATAAAAATTTCATTTTCCGTTTTTTCATTGAATAAAATAAATTATCAAATGTCTTTTTGGCTGTCCAAAATTTGTTGCTATCAAATAAGTCTACAAAACGATTGGCAATAAAAAAAAAATATACATTATTTTGGCTTTAGAGTTTTCTAAGTCAAAAGGGTATATAAAAATAAAAGTCCTTTTAGAATTTGCGACACGATATATTTATGTGTATATAAATTTATTTAAGAATATTGAATGACCAATAAATTGATCATGATCAAAAAAACGTTGTGCACAATTGAGAGTATTCACGACTAAGTGTTTGAATTATATTACTATTGAATTAATAATATAAATCAGGGATGATAAGCCTTATTAATAAGCTAAATAAATTTTGAATTAATATAATAATGAATGATAAATAATATCGCCTAAAATAATCAGTTTGCTCATTATTAAATCAACGAAAGCATTAACTTGATAAATTAACGGACATTAGGTGAATAATCGCAAACAAATTTTGATAGATAAATTAAATTTTTTCGAGATAAAAAATAATAAATTTATACATCTTTATAGACAATTATAAAATAATTACTTAATACTGTTTTTACATGCAAAGTTACAGAAATTATAGAATGTTTATTTGCCATTGCTACAACTGCCAAAATAACAAGTGCGAATAATCATTAATTTTTAATATACTATTTGAAAAACGCTAGTGTACAATAGAAGAAAATTAACTAGACAATTTCAAATTTAACAGGCATTAAAATATCTTACATAAGTATTTCATAATCTTTTACTGAATTTATCACTGCAGTATTGTTTACCATAACTAAATAAATATATATATATTATTATTAATAATAGTCATAGTAAATTTAAAAAATTTAACATTTACCGCACAAATAAGAAGCTTATGACCTAAACGGGACGTTTTTATTTTTATTAATTTTCTTTTTTTTTTTGAGGAATTTATAAAAACTTCATATTTTTTTGTATCATTGATTTAAAATTACTGTATTTTGGTTTTCAGTAGTATAAAAACAATGATCTTTTTTCTGATTGGTAATATTTAAATAAGTCTTTGATCTAATTCCCTGACGATTTCGAGTTACGGTAAATATTAACTGTAAATTATGATAATTACTGCAGTTTACAACGCGCGGAAATATTTCGGTAAAAATACAGTAAAGTGCGGTATTTTATAGTAAAGGTATGGTAATTTACCATAAATTTGCAGAACCTTGTGATATTTTACAGTAAAAGTGCGGCAAAATTTCGGCATTTCATTGTAAACGTGCAAACTTATTGCAAAATTACTGTATTTTACCGTGAAGTGAAATATTGTACCGTGCTTACGGTAAAATGCGGCAAATTTACAGCAAAATACCATAGTACGGATCGGCTAGAAAATAGTGTTCGGATTCGCCATCCTGGGCACTGAGACCCATGAAATACCCGGAAAAATTTTAATTTATAATAAATTTTTTCGAAAAAAAGTGAATAACAAAGAAAGGCATGAATTACCAAGTGTACTGATTAAAAGTGAAATTCAATTGAACAAATTTAAATGTAATGATTATGAACAATTTTGTAAATAGTATTAATATAAATAACAAAAAAAAAATGATCCTGAAGTTACCTGCCAGGTTAAAATTTTTTAATTTTTTTTTCGACAACTTAATTTAAAAAAAAAAAACTAAAAATATGCACATGTAGAAAATTAAAAAAACTACAGGTGCAATTTTTTAAAATATTTTTATTTTTAATAATTCATCGTTTTCCAAAAATCCAAAACTTATTAGATATCGGCTAACTTCAGTATCATTAAAAAAATAAATTATTAATTAATAAGAAATATAAATAAAAATAAATGGTATCAAACTGCACGCACACAAAATTTACACTTACATATTTACTGTAGACAGAAATTATGATAAAATCGATTTTCACCCATATTTCTTATTAACTAATGATACAATTTTGTTTTATTTATATTGATATTATTTACAAAGATTCTTCATAATCAAAATACTAAGATCTGTTCACTCAAATTTCACTTAAATCAGCACACTTATTAATTCATACATTTTTTGGGTTATTTAATTTTTTTTTCTACTAATTGAATTATGAATTTAAATTTTTCCGGGTATATAGCAGGCGCTGGGCAGAGAATCCAGATAAAGGACCGCCTGAGTTAAATTAAAAATATTCGGCTTTGATCAGTTACTAAAAAATTTCCTCAGGTTAAAAAAAAAACTTTATAGATAATAAAAGTTAGTGGGTATTTACGTCAAAGGTTCAAGCGCAGTAAAATAAATTTGAAATTATCACAAATTCTCTTAAAAAAATTAAATTCTAAAAAGCATTTATTGGAATTTAATAAACATTTTTCGTTCTGATATAAAGCTTCTAAAATATTTGTCACAATAGAATTTCAAAGAGAGCTCTAGTACAAAACTTGTCGTTATTAAACCAACAAAATGTTCATACAAGCTTGTTTAATTATTTAAAATGTGTTTTTTTATCGTGTACATTGTTAGAGATTACAATTAATATTGTTTATATATAATTTCACGCACAATAGATATATTGCGTTAAATTATTACCATTTTATTTTTATTATTAATTAACTAATTATTAATAAGTTAACTAATTATACTGGAAATTGATCACAATTAATTATTATCATTAATATATACAAATAATATTTTTTCATTTAAAAATATCGACATTGTAAAATTAGATTGTCCAACATTCCTAACACTGTTATTTTTGTAAAACTTCTGCTTAAGATTTAAAATATATATAAATGTATAAAATATATAGACTATTTTGTTGTAATAATTAAAATTTTTTCAAAATGCACATTAAAATGCTGAATCAAGACAATTAATTTAACTAATTTATTAATAACTCAACTAATTAATTAATTTATTTATAATTAAACTAAATTAACTTATAGAGTCTGGAAAAATGATACTTAGTAACCGACTCATGACCACGGGGTTGGTGCAAATGCAATTTTCTCGTTCATAAGGTGGTTCTATTGAAAACATTCCTTGAATTTCTAGGACCCCGTTGTTTTCAACAGGATTTAGGAGATTGGTAGTCAATAATTGTTTTATTTTTTCACGGCGTTCAGTTAATTCAGCGGCTGTTAATTTTTTTTCAACTGCTGGAAACAAATCTGGTAAATCGATTCCTGCGGTTGTTGTTACTTCAATATTACGAATCGAGTGACCAATTATTATTTTGCCATTGAATTTTCCATCGTTATCTGGTTCTAATAAAATAACACTGAAAACATATAATTTTTTACGTGTATTTTAAAAGGGAAAATTAAATTTTAAAGCGTCAACGAAATTTTCGAGATATCAAGCCGATTTCTTATTTTTACCCTAATATATATAAATATATGTGTTAGCGTGACCCAAAAAACCGACTGTTTTTTTTTTGAATCTCTCATAAAAATTTGTTGGCTTACGATGTTTTAAGGAGTCTCTCCAAAAATCAGCTTGATAAAAGTTTTTAAGAGGTCGCTCACGAATTTTGAAAATATCAAAAATGATTGAAATTCGTATTTTTTACTTCTAAATTTTTTCTTTGTCGTGGCAGCAATAGTTTATATTTGTAAAATCATGTCTATGCTGGAAATTTCAGCCCAAAATTTAAACATTTAAACAGCGCTCAAGAATTTTGAATATTAACTGGTAATATGTAGCTAATACTTTGAATTAGTTTTTGTATTTTTTTATAACTCAATTATTGTTATTTCACTAAAATATAACTTTTGCACAACCAAAAATATACAGGACAGTCTTAAACAATAAAATTTGGTGTTTTGAATAAGCGAAAAAACCTAAAAATTGAATTAAAAAATAAAAAAGTATGTAAATAACTTATTATTTCTATTTCTCGGGTTATATTTTCATTGATTGTCATGCAAATTGATAGTGAAAAAATTGAGAAGCTTTATTATTAATATTCAAGGGTCGCTCGAAAACGTCCAAAAACAGCACTGAAACATTCAAAACTCTTGAGCGAGATTTAAATATTTAAATTTTGGGCTTAAATTTTCAGCGTAGTCATGATTTCACAAATATCAACTATTGCTGCCTCGAGAAAGAAAAAAATTTGAAATGAAATATTTCAATTTCGATCATTTTTGATATTTTCAAAATTCGTGAGCTACCTCTTGAAAATTTTTTATTAAGCTGATTTTTGGAGAGGGCTCTTAAAACATCATAAACCAACAAATTTTCATAAGAGACCTGAAAAAAAAAATCGGTTTTTTTGGGTCACCCTAATATGTATATTTTTTTTCTATAAATATTATATACTAAAAATAATAAACTAATATAGACTTCAAAAACTTGTCATAATCATTTAATTTGTTTACATAAAAAAAAAATTAGTAGTTGACTGCTGCTTGCAATATCATAATTTATGAATGAAAACGAATTTTAATCTTCAAAACATATTTACAAAAAAATGAATATATAATTTCTTAGAAACTGTCAATTATGTAAAAATTTATGACAATCGTTAGTTACTGAAATGAATACGAATAAAATAAAAGAAAAATTCTAACCTTTCGGACACCGGGTCTACGGTGTAAACAATTCCTTGATGAACACTTGAGTCATCGGCAGTTATTATCACATGTTTATTTATGTAACTTTTGAAAAGCAGCGGGTTATTTTTATAAACAGTATGTGTATACTCAGTGTCATTTAAATTAGACATTACTATAAATATTTTATTTATTAGAACGTTTTCAAGTAATCGAATAAAAAAATTTGTGGAATCTAAATCTGATTAATCGGTTTGAAAAATGTCATTTTACTACTGACGCCATCTTTAATATGTTTGCTGATTTAAAAAAAAAATTATGGCGATAACTTCAGATAGTAATGTAGGGAATGATTGACTTTTGGGACGGATATCCAATAGTCAAATTAATTATACTGAAGTTAGCTATGATACTAAAAGTAGCTGACGTCTAATAGTTTTCTGATTTTTTTTTCCAAATGATAAATTAATTAAAAAAAAAACATTTGAAAAAATTGCACTTATATTTTTTTAAATTTTCTACAAGTGCATATTTTTGGTTGCTTCTGTTTGTAATCAATTTGTTGAAAAAAAAAATTTGTAAATGTTTAGAAGTGAGGCTGACCCATGTTTAAATTAGCAAAATCCTTATTATAAGCAATTAGCAATGAAACCAGGTTGGTCGTCATGCAATCGTCGGCGGATTGACCATATATTTGCTTAAATTGAGTTTACAAGAAGCGCCAATATTCAAGTCTTTGTAATAAGGCTATAAACATGACATATTAATTTCTTTTTGATATTTTTCAATGTTCCATGCTATACTGCACAAAATGACAATTTTCTTATTATTCAATGTACTGACTCTTAAGTCAACTATCAAACCTTAAGATATATGCTTTCAAATGGAATCATTGAAAAAAAAATCCGAAAATTTTTAGTTCACGATTAACTTCAGGATCATTCAATTACAGCAGATAATCTCTGGTTTGAAATACTGATTGAAAAGAATTGAGAATTATGTTTTGTCAATGAAACATTCATTACTACAATGAATTACACATCGACAGTTAACCATTTTCTATTAACATCGACTACTTCTATGTGATTAATGTTCTCCAATGCTCATATTTTTTTCCAATAAGCGACTTTAACGTTAAAATAAATTAATCATTGTCTTGTTGACTTTTGTAAATTACAACCCGTGTCAGGTGGCAATCAAATTTATATTTATATATATTCATGGTATTCGATGTAGACGACATTTTTAAATTTAAAATATTGAACTAATCATTATAGATATTATTTTATAAATAGAGAAAAAATATAAATTACTTGGATAATAAACAAAAGTAAACACAATCTTTAGCTTTTTCTTTTTTTTAAATTTTATTATAATTTTTAGTTGTAATCAAAAATTATTTCATATTCACTTCCTGTTTTGTTGAGGCCCTTGACGCATTTCCTGCAACAGATGAAATATAAAAATGATTAATTATTGTCTTATTTTTCTAATTAAGTGAGTAAAAATGCTGATGATAATTACCCTTGGGAAGTTACGTTGAGGTGGTGTACGAATACGACGATCGGCTTTGGATCTGTTACGTACAACTTTGGAGTGAATTGCACATGAAACGCAGTAGTGCAATTTTGCGTATAATTTAGGGAGCTGGTAGGACTCGTAGACACTAGCGTCGTTTATGTCCCGGACAGCAGCGGCCTCCACAATGTTACGGATGACAAATTTTTTAATAGCCTTGTCTTTGGGCACACAACGAGCACAGTTGGTGCAACGGACTGGATTAACATGACCACGTCCGTGCTTGGAACGACCTCCGTTTCGTCGTTTACAAGTCTGAAAATTCGTTTAAATTAATTAGTAATCGTAAATTATGTAATTAATTATTTAATCAACAATTGTCTTCAATGCGTCAATTATTTTAAATTTAATTCAAAAATTTTGAGGTTAATACCGCGGTTCCATTCCATACATTATAAATTTATCAGACATAATTAAAAAAAAAAAAGTAAATAAATAATAATCAACAATTAAATCAATTCGTAATTAATTTTACATCACTTATATTTATTATTTGTATTTATTGATAAAATAAAAGCCACATGGTTCGATCACGTCATTTCAATTTGGATTTTTTATTATTATGAAAAAATTTAGTCACTATAAATTATTGTATTTTAGACACAGACTAACTAACGATTAATTTTAAATATTTATAATTTAATAAATAACAAAATTATCAATAATAATTGTTAATAAATATAATAAAAAGTTTGGTTACCATTTTGTCTTCGTGAAAAATGACCGAGAAAGAGGGAGAACGGAGAATTCAGTGTCGTAACATCGAATTCGATTAGTCGATGTTTCTGTTTCGACTATCGATATTTTTTGATCGATTAATCGAAAAAAAAATCGATTTCAATTTTTAAAAACGATTTTTTAAAAAATAGCTTTCATTTAAGTTTGGTATAGAAATATCTATTTTTGTTTCAAATTCAAAAATATTATTCTTCGCTCAAGAAAAAATATAGTAGACATAGATTTCCTTCGTCATTTATAACCTTCAAAAATTCCAGCTTCCAACCCTTTTAAATATTTTGTTTTTTCTCTAAAATAGACGATTGTTACAATCGATTTTTGGTGAGTCGATTGTACAACTTAAATGTTGCTCTCAAATAATCGATTCTTCTATAATTTTTTTTTAACTTCCCGCTAAGAAAATCGACGATTTTCAAAAATTTCGGGAAGTTATTGTTTTCACCCCGATTTTCGAAAATCGAGTTTTCATCAGATGTCGACGTTTTGAGGTCCTAGGAAGCTATTCTGACTATTTTCAGAATGATGTCCGAGTGTGTGTGTGTGTATGTGTGTGTTGTGTGTATGTAAACTCTTTGTAACTTTTGAACTAATGAATCGATTTGGATGGTTGAGGTGGCAATCGAAAGAGCTTGTTGGCCTTCAACTTTCCTGAAAATTTCAGATTATTTGATCGAATAGACTCGAAAATATTGGCGAATTACGAAAAAAAAAAAATTTTTTTTTGAGTTTTTTATTGATTTCTTAAAAATGACTTATACGATCGACTTCAAAATCTAATCAGCTCTAGTACTCAATAAAACGCGTCGATTGCCACCTCAAACATTGAAATCGGATAATTCGTTCGAGAGTTATCGCGGGAGAAAGAAATGGTGAAAAACGGTTTTTTCTAAATATTTTCGAAACGATTGACGCGATCGATTTCAAATTTTAATCAGCTCTAGAACTCAATAAAACGCGCCGATTGCCTTGTCAACTATCAAAATCGATTGATTAGTTCAAAAGATATCGGCGTTGAAAAGTTAAAAAAATAACATTTTATGTTATTTTTTCCGGATAAATCAGAATATAACGTACTAAAATGTGCCTGATATCATACCAACTCATCTTTTTTATGGTTTCTTTCGATCATATAATGTCATCGAACTTGGTTTTTAGTTTAAATCATATTATCAACAAAAAAATCGATAAAACGTAGTTTTTAATATTTTTATCGGATATTTCATATTTTATTGTTTCTTACATGAGTCAAAATTTATTTAAATCTTGATTTTGATCGCCGACATTGATTTCTGCCTCAATACACTTATTTTACTGAACAAAATCAGGAACTAAATTTTAAAAACCGCTTCATTGATGATTTTCGATTCTTAAATTTTCAAACTTCAGCATAACAGGTTACTTGTTAGAGCTTGAAAAGATCATAAAAAAACAATTGCATGTGATAGCATTTTCGAGCTCGAAAATATATCTACACTAATGTTTTCGAGCTCTTTGAGGTCGAAAACAGCGGGAAGTTTTGGGGCTGGCCCGCAGGGTCAACCGACAGACCGATTTTTTTTTAAAGAATAACAATTTAATACATAACGAAAACCCATTTTAAAATTAGTTTAGTCTTGTTTATTTATTGCGGTAATAAAATTATAATTAAATCAATGGTTACAAAAGAAATTTTTTTAAATAAAATATTACCAGTTAAATTTTTCTTCTTATTTATTAAATTCATCCCATTTTACTTCAATTTTTTTTTTAATTTTTTTCATTGCAATATTGAACTTCAAATTCAAATTTTAAAATCGATCTGCATAATCAGGGTATATTTAAAAGTGTGGCTATCAGGGGATATCAATAACTCGATCATTATTTTCCATCGACTATCGAAGTTTACTTGAAAAAATATCGATAAACATCGTGCATCCCGAGTATGGAAAGTAGAGGCGCCAAGTATAAAAACGATGAAAGAACCGGCTTCGGCTTTTTCGGTTCTTATTTTCTGTTTTAAATAAAAATTATAAGGTCCAGATTTCAGAAATAGGACTTTTCAGTTGTAAAGTGTAATAAAAATGCACATCTAAAATATTAAAAAAAAAAAAAATTCGCATCTCCAATATGAATTGTATCAGAATAATGTACTTAGTTCTCAATCCTCAAAGAAATTATATTTTAAAAATTCATGACAAAAAAAAATTTTCTTTTACTATTGTAGTAGAAGTACAATAATGATAGTTGTCGTCATTCAATTGAGAGTAAAAGAGAAAAATAAAGGAAACTAATTAAAATAACTAATTTATCAATAAATCTATTGAGTTAGAAAAACGATCAACAATTATTTGAACAATGAAAAATACATTTTTAAAACGATCTTACTTAAATGCTGTAGAAACCTATTACACTCACTGAAATGCAACGGAATTGTAAGAAGTTAGGATGAAATTAAAAGACAAAAATGAGACGTAAATATCTAGATCTCAATTGCTTTCAAAAAATAATCATGGTGGGATCAACTTACCTAAAAAATTAGCGAACAAAACTCTACGAGAGGACAGGTTACTATGGATACCATAGAATTCTTGAGCTAGTCGATCAAGTTTCTATAGAAGTCAATGTTTTTAGTACTTCATACGGAAAATTTAAATCGGAAGTAATCAAGTAGGGTAGAGGTACCGTTTTTGGCCACTTGAAAGCCAATTCTGGACACAGGAAAATTAAAATAAAATAATTTTCAAAGTACGCAATAATATAATTAATTTTTAAAATGTGTTCAGAGATATTTTTATCCTACTATTAAAATGGAAATTTTATTTTACACTTTTTCGTTAATTGAAATAAAGTATTACATGTCCAAAAATAGAGCAGTGGCCACAAATGGCACCTCTGCCCTCTTTGCACAAACACTTTACAATTTAAGAAAAAATTGTGATTTAATTATAAGCAATATGTAAAAATTGTAAAATTCAGATAGCGCTAAATAAATGAATAAATAATTTTTGCACTGGAAATTTTAAATGTATCTTTAATAAAAAATATTTTTTTTTTAATTTTGTAAATCTAATCTTAATGTCCTGATAAATTATTTGTAAAATTTCCATGCTTAATTTTTATAACTATATTGAACCCAAATAATTTGTCAACGATGATTCAGATTTAATTAATAATTGTGATAATTATTCTTGACAGTGAATAATTAAAAACAAAAATTTAATATAAAATAAAAATAAGGAGAATTATATTAAAATCATAAAATGTATAAATTCATTTTTGATCTTTTATTGAAACAACATATTATGTTTACAAAGATCTTTTAAACTGATTCTTGAACTGGAGGTTCGTAACCTTCGGGTCTATCCACTTTTGATCCAGCTTCACCAGGCTCGCTGGTCTTACTTCCACCATCCCCATGTAACTCAAGTAATTTGCTAAGTTCGAATCTAGGTTTCTTCAAAACTTTTACTTTACGAATGTAAACATCATGAAGAGGATAAATTCCTTGACATGCCTTTTCAATGTCCTTAGCGATGGCATCAGGAAGTAACTTGCTAACAACACCTTTTAAGTCACTCTTGGTAATGTCTTCTGTAATTGTTGATACCATTTTCCGTCTTATGTTCCTGACCTGAAATTAAGAAACAAATAAATAAATATTCATTTCGAAATTAAACATTTAAATTGCATTAATTTTGGTGACTAAGTAAATTATCAGTGATATTAAAAATATTACTAATAAATTTACATTCAGGATGGCCACAAAGAAATGATTTCCAAGTTTTCTAATATTTTCCGATTTTCCAGTGAAGATTTTCACATTTTTCCCTGATTTTGAAATTTTATTTGTATCATTTAGATTTACAAAGTTTTTATTATATTTTCATTTTCAATAATTATATTTGATAATTAAATCATGCGAAAAACCATAAAAAATGGCAATAAAATAAATTAACATTACCTACTTTTAATTATTCAATGTTAAAAATGTATAAGTTAAAATATTTAATAAGAAATTTTATGATTCAAATAAATTCAAAATACACTAGTTACAAAAATTAAAGGATACTAAAAAAAATTTCAAATCTTTTAGTAATTTTCAACAGTTTGTAACTCGAAGGAAAATGGTCGTACAATAAAAACAAAGAGTCAAACTGTAGCTTCAAGTGTCTAGTTTTCTGTTCTGGTCCTTAAATTTTTTTATTATGCACGGTTCCGGAGCAATCAAAAGTCAACCTTAAGTATCGACAAAAATTTATTGAAGCTCGAAGACCGTTTTTAAGACGAGAAAAAATTAGCTAAATTTCTTTTTCGATGGTTTTCTTAGGATGACTCCGACTGCACACAATAAAAAATTTAAAGACCCGATCAGAAAACTAGACACTTAAAGCTACAATTTACATTTTTTGTTTTTGTCGTTCGACCATTTTCCTTCGAGTTACAATTTGTTGAAAATCGCTTGAAAATTTAAAATTTTTTTAATGTCCCTTAATTTTTATAGCTAGCGGAAAATAAAAAAATTTTTGAATTTTGAACTGTTACAATTTAATTCCTGGATACATTTTGAAATTCCCTGACATTTCCCGGTTCATAGCCACCCTGTACAAAAATCAGACTAATCCAACCAACTGATTTATTATAAAGTTATGTTGCTACACAATATTAACGCCTTTCATATGATATAAAAAAAGGCGGGGTAAGAGTGTTCCTTTAATATACGCAATAAAAAAATTTCCATTAAAATTATAATAACAATAATGGAGTCTCCATTGCGAATTGATTAAAATTAAAATTATTAAATATTTACCTGGGCATGTTGAGCGTAACAGGTTTTTCTCTGGCTAAGTTGATCTTTGTTGGTGAAACCAATGCAGAATACTCTTAATAGATAACCATCGGTGGTTTTTACGTCAACGTTGGCTTCAATCAACGTTTGCCACTTTTTTACCATAGATCGGAGCTTGTCGGTTGTTAAATCCATACCGTGGAAATTAGTGAGGACACTTCTTCCTTGAACATCTTCCGCAATTAAACGGAATTTACGGAAAGATCTCTCAGCATCTTGATCATTTTGAAGATCCGCGAGCGAAACTTCGAAAACTCGCAGTTTTAATCCTTCACTAGCGATTTCTGTAAAAAAAAAAAATATTGATAATTTGATTTAAGGTCAAATAAATGTTAATAAGAAGTTAATACACTAATTTACACATCTAAGTTCTGCAACGTAATTCTAGAATTGCTTAAATAAAAATTTCCAATAGTTAAATTTAGTTTCATATCAAAAATAAATGTTAGTAAGGTAAAAGCCCCTATACCCGCTCGGTACCATTAGTCGCTCACTTTAACTGTTTAATGAGTTTTTTATATTTTAAAAAAAAAAAAAAATCACAACTAAAAATATAATTATTAATAAATAATTATTTGTGAATCTAAATATATTAAAATATCATGTATCAAATTGTTTTATAATAGATTATAAATTTAAATTAAACGACTGTTTTCAAAATCGCGTTCAGCCGGGCATTTTTTACTTTGACGTTCATTCGTTAGATTAAATTTAGGTTACGTCAAATTTTTTAAGAATTGTTATAACTAAATCTTATTAAATATATTTTTAAAATTCATGAAATTTTATATTATAGAAGAATAAAGTAGTATAATTTATAAATTATTTGTCCAATTCAATAAACTTATGATACTTTAATTGATACTGTCTTTGAGCGACTATAGGGCCATGTGTTGATCGAGTAATGGTACATGACAACTTTTAGTGAGCGACTATGGGTACACTCAAGGATCTTATTTAAAAAATTAATAATAATTAATTATCAAGATTATTTTTCAAACTAAAATTTTATTCTAATACTCGAAACTACAAAAAATAACTATAAAAAAAAATATGGTTTTTCAATTTATTTATTAATTTATAGTGAGTGATTTAATTACACTCCAATGAAAAGTGAGCAGGTATAGGACCTTTTACCTTACTGCTTAAGAATTAATTAAAACTTCGAATAGTTATTGAATAAAAATAAAAATGAAAAGACAGCTTACTTGTTCCTTGGGTTCTGTTAACCAAAGTTTTGCCGACCTGGCGAGTTGTAAACATGGACGGTGCCTTGACATCGTACCAATCTTTACGAGTGAATGGATCTACACTGCAATTAATTTAAGATACCCATTATTATCAATGTACATATAAGCTAAATTATAGTTTAAAAATTAATTTTATAAATGTAGAATAGACTTATTAAACAAATTAACGCAATGAACAAACAGTAAAACACCAACACACATGTAGAGACGTATAAACCAAACAAACGAAATCTATCAATATTATAAACATCGCAAAATACCGAGATAAAATAAAAGATTAATAATTTAAATCAAACATAACTGAACAATAAATACGATATATTGATTACTTACATCTTCTTTTTAACTCCTTTTTTGCCACCTTTGGACAGACCCTTATTTTTACCAACTGCCATTGCTGAGAGTAGAGGCTAAAAAGAAACCAGCATGGCTCAGATTGTTAAGCCGGAAGTCATTGGTTAGTTCCAGATGTCACGTGATGTTACTCTGCTATTCTATTCATGACGTTAAACGCCATCTGTAGCCACATCCGGTTCGTCAAGAAATTTAAATGTCAATTTTATATTGTACGATAACCCTGAAATTAGCCGATTTTCAAAATAAAAAATCTTATGACTAAAAAAAAAAATTTTCAAATTTAAAAATAGCTCATGTAGATTTTTCAATTTTCTAGACGAGTATTTTTTTAAAAAGATTAAAAAATAAAAACTCGAGTTATGAATGTGAATGTAGTAGATATCAGACAAATTTTAAATTATTAATAAGCAAAGTAAATGATTAATAAATGAAAATTTTTGAAATATATATATATATACATATAATAGTTTTATGTGTACATTTAATATTTATTCTGTTAAATCAACACAAAAAAGTGTTAAATATTTAATACAAAAATTTTTAACACTAAGTTTTTTGACGCAATGACGCAAAATTTTTTACTGTGTAACTATATGTTACTATTAAGTCGCAACAACAGTACACGAAGAGAAAATTATGGTAACTGTTTCTAGTACGTTTATGAAATACCATCCCATACTGTTATGGTAATGATTACTTGGGATTATGGGATATAGACCCATACTTTCTGGGAAAAGTTTCCATAAGTATGGGAACAATTCCTATCATTATGGTAACAGTTTCCATATCGCATGTGAAAGAATCATGGTAATGATTACCATACTCATAGGAATAGTTCCCACAAGCAAATAGTAACCGATCCTATAACCACATTGTAATGGTTCCTAAGTGTGTATGGGAATAAGCCCTATATATTATGGTAACTATTCCTATAATATTATTGTAAACATAACCATCATATTATGGTAACGATTACCATAACATTATGGGAATGGTTACCATAATATCATGGTAATAATCCCCATAATATTTAGAAATTATAATAAATTTTTTTTTGTAAGGGGCGTTTTTTTTTTTATTACAAAATCTTGAGTATATAAAAAAAACGCTTATTACAAAAAAAAATATTTATTATAATTTCTAAATATTATGGTAACAATTACCATAATAATATGGTAATGGTTACTATAATATCATGGTAACCATTGTCATAATATTATGGTAATGATTACTATAATGTATGGGAATTATTACCATAATATTATGGTAACCATTACCATAATATTATGGTAAACAATATCATGGTTACATGGTAACGATTACCATGATTCCATAGGAACTATTCCGATACCATATGGGAATTATACCCATAATTATAGGAATGATTACCATAATATATATGGGTGCCGTTCCTATAATCAACATTTCATCAAAACCGGTTACCATGCAGTATGGGAACCATCCCCATAATATATATTGTAACTATTACCATAATTTTCTCTCCGTGTATTAATCCTGTTGCTACAACAGGATTTTTTCTTGTCGCTGCAACATGCTTGCCTCCTGTTGCAGCAACAGTAAATTTTTGTCCGTGTGTATTTAAAAATGTTTAATAATGAAGAGTTTATTTTTATTGTTATTATGATTATTAAATTCACACCATAATTTTCAGTTTAAATTGTACCGCGTATTTTCTACTTTCAAAAATATTTGCGCGCAAGGCGGGAAAAAGCCATATGTGAGCACACTCTGGTGAGTTATTAAAAAAATATTGTAAAAATAAACAGAGAGAAGATTTCTCTCTGAAATAAAGATAGAGGGATAGAGATTTTTTGTTTATAGAGATATTTTTTATTTTCCTTCATACATTTTTATTTCTTAACTTATTTTCCCCTTTTAACTCATAAATTTCTTAAGATGATATAAATTATTTTTAAAATAAAAATTAATAATTATACCAAGACAATATTGAGGACACCAACTTATTATGTCGTTTCTTAATGACATTTTTTTTTATCCTCAAAATTTTTTTATATTAAAGTAGAATCATAAAAAAAAAATTAGACTTATGACAAAAGGGTTATCCACTCAGTCATAATATTAAATTGTTTTTGTAAATAGGTCACAAAAATTCCTATATTTCTTAACGATGAATTTTTTATTTCTTTATAGCTCTTTAAGGTTTTTACAAAGAGTAAATACAACTTTTTTGTTGATACCCTGCAGATAAATTGCTACAAATAATTCATTATAGGATATTTTCGTCAATTTCGAATTTTTTTCATTACAACCATAATTGGCTCATGAAATATTTACAATTTACTTTAAAATATTTTTATTAAACTTCAAAAATATATTTATTTATAAAAGTTTATATTTAAAAAATAATTTTGAAAAAGTATTTTTTTCAAATCCATTACAAATTATTTATTTAAATCAATCAAAATTATTTCAATAATTATTCAAAATTAAAAAAATATTTTGGGCGAGTTTTCAATTGCAGTATTTAAATTTTTATCAATAAAAATAAAAATATGAGCAAAAAAAAAGTATGAAACAAAAAAAATATGAGTGTGAATTTAGCAGACCTATAACAAATTTAAAATTATCAGTAAATAAAGTAAATAATTAATAAAATGAAATTAAAAAAAATGCGGATTTAAAAAATTTTTAAATTAATAAGTCTATTTTTCATAAATATTATTTTTTAAATTATTCACTCTATTTATTTGTAATTTAAAATTTGTCTGTCTGCTATATTCACACTCATAAATAAATAATAAATTACTTGTCAATATAACTCATCTGAATTAAATTATAAACATATGACAGTCATATTATTGATTGAAGTCTATAAAAAAAATTTCAACTCCTATTGGTCATTAGAGAGCGCGGGAAATTCAAACGGCCAATAGAAACCGTCGATCGATAGCGACATCCGGCGTAAAAGAAAGTTTGTTGTCGCTTCCGTCGCTGGTAGTAAACGCAAGACGCCATTTTGTTAAATAAGCCGACGGAAAAGGCCGGAGAGCGGACACTAAAGCGGAAACTCGTTAACTTCACAAGCACGCAATAGAAACGCAAACGCTCATCACGGATGCGTGCGTCCATTAAACAAAATTTTTAAAAATCAATACAAGTGAATAATATTCAACAATAAATATATCAGTGGTATTTTTTAATAATTATTTTAACTACGTAACGTATGCTCTAGTGAGCGTTTATTTTAAAGCATCACAATGAGTCAAGTAAGTCAAAAATTAATTAATTAAACCCCAGCCATCATATCAGCGTAATTTTTTTTTTTTTAATTTCTATCATATATTGGAGTAAGTTTCATTAAATAAAATCAATAAGATTTAATCTATAAAAATTTACGCAACTCGGTGACGTCAGAACTACAAACTAATAAGAAAAAATAAAAATTAAAAAAAAATAATTTTTTAAATTGAATTTTTTTAACAGATGTCACGTTACCCATCCGACTGTAAAGTCTACGTCGGTGATTTGGGAAGCAACGCAACAAAACAAGACCTCGAAGATGCTTTCTCATACTATGGACCCCTGAGAAACGTGTGGGTAGCAAGAAACCCACCAGGTTTTGCATTCGTCGAGTTTGAAGACGCCCGAGATGCTGACGACGCCGTTCGTGGTCTTGATGGCCGGACAATCTGCGGTCGACGAGCCAGAGTTGAACGTTCTAATGGTAAACGTCTAATGCGAGATCGTGGATCCCGTCGTGGTGGCGGCGGAGGTGGTGGCGGTGGAGGCAGACCATTCCATCCAGAAGACCGGTGTTACGAGTGCGGGGAACGTGGCCATTATGCCCGTGACTGTCCCAAACACAGGGGCGGCCGCAAACGCAGGTATGTTTAATTTTTGTCTCATCTACCGGGTAGACTTTATTTATTTTATTCCTT
This sequence comes from Microplitis demolitor, assembly GCF_026212275.2. NCBI lineage: Eukaryota > Metazoa > Arthropoda > Insecta > Hymenoptera > Braconidae > Microplitis > Microplitis demolitor. The sequence continues at coordinate 5,807,006 of NC_068545.1, forward strand.
AAAAATTCATTAATCCATCCGATGACCAGATATTTATGATTAAATTATTTATTTAACCTTCTAAAATAAATAAATTGAATGAAAGTTTTTAATTTATGATATCTGGGCATTTTAGTTTTACTAATTTCATTCATCATTTGCATTTTCTTTTGTTTCGGGTGATTAAATTGCTTAAGGCAATTGGAAATAAATATTTAATTATTGATGTAAGTTAACTGATAAATATTTAAATATTAAAAAAACAATTGGTGAGTAAATGACTGTGAAGAAGTCAAAAGAAAAAATGAAATCAATTGTTTGGAGTATTTGTTGCCGATGTAATCCTCCCCGTTATTTATAGGAGATGCGGCTGAGCAGGCATACGCATGTGTGCAATGCAATCGCAACCGAGATACTCGCGAGATTCGCCGTTGGGGTTCACTTTGTGACACACACACACTGCGTAGATTACAGCGTAGAGCACCTACCTACCTACTATTGGGGTTTCCTACTGCACGTCTGCAGGGCCAAGAGAAAGCCAAAATAAACAGACTCATGACGACTGACGGGGGTGGCTAGTGTGTCGTCTTCGCTAGCGCACTTCAATACTTCCATCGAAAATATAATTAATAATAATAATAATAATAATAATTAATATAACCACTGAACATCATCCATGACAGATAAGAGAGTTCGCGGCACACTGGCACCTTCTTATGAGTTACTCACTGTGTTCCTTCCTTTTTGCTTGCGAAATCAAGGAGTCAAAGTCAATAAACGAGATCAGTAATAAACAAAAAAATACAAAAATAATAATAATAAACAATCTAGCTCCTTCGTCATCGTCTTGGTCGTCTTGGTCGTCCCATCTAGCTACTCTGCCTTCATTCATCTGACCCTCGCGTGAATTCACCTACATAAGTCTGCTTGTCTCTGCTCTTCTCCCCACATTCTGGTTATTGCCATCGCGTGTACTTCTGCTGCCTGCGAATTAGTCTGCCATCAATTAATGGTATAAAAATATTTATGACGAAAAAAAAAAATCAGGGTTGGCTATTTTGTACTGTAAGCTCAGTACATTATTTTATTTATTTATAATTATTTATTTAGTTTTTTTTTTATTATTTATTAACTTACTGTTAATTAACAAATTAACCCTTCAAGTTTACGGCTAAAGTCTGCCAGAAGAAAATATTTCATATAAAATAGTATATATATATAAATGTATATTTAATATATATTATTTATTATATATTGCAACTCGTAGACAGCGAGAGAAAAATTTTTAAAAATAATTAATAAATAGTTATATCAATGTTTATATTTATTTTAGGTCATTTTCACGATCGCGCTCGCGATCACGCAGCAAGCGCTCTAGATCCCGCTCATCATCACGCAGCAGGTCACGTAGCCGCAGTGGCAGACGTGCCAAGTCGGCCAGCAAAGGCAGATCTGAATCTAAAGATCGTAGCCCACCGCGCCGATCACGCTCAAGATCGGCATCCAGATCTCGCAGCAGGTAAACTAATGGTAAATATTAAACAAGTGGTTCTCCAAATGCCTTTGCAATTTTTAAATAAAATGACATCATCGGAGAGCCATTTTTATTATTTTTTTAATTTATTTTCATTACTATTGACACATACTTACAATTAAGACGATCTATTTTTAATATATTCAATTATTTTTTATTTTTTTAGGAAAGCTAATGGTGACCGTAACGGAAAGTTTTGAGTTATACAATTTCATAATAAGGATCTCAAGCTTTTAATGTTACTAATAATTATTTACTTAACAATATAATTTTTAGTTTTATGTGTTTTATTGTCATGTATACTATGCCTTTATTTAGTAGGCGTTTCTGGAACAATGCTAAAAGGTAATTGTTCATAATTTTTCTCGTAATTACTTTCACTTCAGTAAGTATACACTGAAGAATATATATATATATATATATATATATATATATATATATATATATATATATATATACACATACATATATTGAATGTGTGTTAGACTAAATAAGTAAACATTTAATTAAATAAAAATTTAAAATACACTTTGATACAATATTTATTATCTTATATCTAATTTATATATTTAAATACCCTTGAACCTTTATTTATATTTATTATTAATTATGTTTAGTTTTAGTTGATAAGCTGGTAGTTTTTTTTTTTAATGAAATAATAGTATATTGTGTGACAAGGCACGAAACAACGACTTCAGATCAGAGTGAAGTTGGCAGAAGTTACACAATATTTATCATTATTACCTGCATTGGAACAAAAAGTTTCATTGTCTGCAGTCAGTCAGAAACAAATGACAATTATAAGAGCTTAACAAGTTTGTTTCTGCCTGCTGACTGAAGGCATTCGCAATTTACGCGTTTGTTAATATTAATTCGCAGCATTAGACTGAAATTAACTTGTTTCGACTGACTGTAGAGACACTGAAACTTTAAATTTTGAGGTTGGTACCATGAAATAGTAAATTGTGTGACAAGAGGGAAAAGTAAGACACCAAGCGTGTGTATAAACACGCGAATTGGGACTTCCTCCGTCGTGTGTAGAAAATTTTCTCTAGATCTGTAACTGAAAGTTTAAATTTGTGCTTCTATTTGTGGGAAGAATGATACAGGCGCTAATTTTTATCAGTTGGTTTCTGGTAAAAAAAAACAATGATTTTCTTCCTTCTAAACAGGACAGGAATTTAAACTTTTAGTTTAGGTATGGTAAAAAATAATGTTTCTGCCCGCTGACTAAGGACATTCGTAATTTAAACTCTGATACTTTTCATAGGTAAGAAAATAGTAATTTAAGACCGTTAATTTTTTTTACGTAAATGACAGTTCTAACTGTGATTAATTTTTATAAAAATTAGCGGGAATAATAAACCTTGATTAAACAACTGAATCCGATTAAATTAAACAGAATTGAATTTTTAATTCTATATAGTTCAGATAAACTCTGTTAATTCGGTACCTAACTTAAAAAATAATTCTGTCTAATTCGGCAGGAAAACCAGAATTTATTCAAATTTAAATAATTCTATTCAGTTTAATTCAAAAATAATTCTCAAATTTCTGGTTTTGACTCCGAATTAAACCGAATTGAAACCAATTCAAAAATTTAAAATCGGTTTTATTCTGTTTAATTCAAATATAATTCTTGAAGTCTTTTAAATTCTGTCTTACCGAATTTAACAGAATTGAGTAGAATTAAAATTTTTAATTCGCTCAAATTCAGTTTAATCAGGGAATAGTATTTATAGTTTCTGCTTAATCATAAATTGAAAATGACCATTTTCGCTTACGCTAATAGTTAGTCTTAAATTAACTTGTTTCTTATTGACTGCTGACACTGAAACTTTAAGTTCAAATGCAGGTAATCATGAAAAATATTCTGTGTAACTCAGGATGAAACACGATTCCGTGCGGGTGATGTCAGCCAACCACCCTGCTCTGAAATCGTTTCATTTCATCCCTAGTCACACAATATACTATATTATTTACACTAATTTTTATAAAACAATCGCAAAGCCACAAGACATTAGCAATTTACGTGCTTGCTAATCTTTGTTCGCATTGAAACGAAATTAGCTGAGTTCCAGACACTAAAATTCAAAGTTTCAATGCTGTTACCATGAAAAATAAATTAACAGATGTCGAGTTTGTTTTTATATCTATCGATAAGTATCTGAATGATCTGTACGATAAACTTGTTAAGTTTAAAATCTCCGTCTGTAAAATCTAAAGTAGTAAAATATTTATGGATACATTGCGTAAAACATAAATACTCGGTGGGGTGTCTTGTAGTTTCTTCCAGACTTGTTACTCGTACAGTATTTAGTTTATTTTTATAAAATTAAAAATGTTTTTATTTTATTTTGTTATTTTGTTCGTCCACGTCTCAGTTTGTTAGTTCGCTCATTCTGTACTGTAGTTAAGTAGCGAGTGTATTTGTACAGAAAACGCAAACATTCCATAGTTGCCGGCGCCAATGGTGACTGCATGGCTCCGAGTTGTCGTGGGAGTGGAGAGAAAGAGGGGTCTGACAAGATCACCACCACGACGAGCAAAACTAAGACCAAGAAGGAGGTGTAAAAATCAACAAAATAAAAAAGGGGAATGAATTTAAAGAGAAGAAAGAGACTGAGAAGAGGAAGTAGAAGAAGTTGAGCCGGTTAGAGCACTGGAATCGAGAGCTCATTCGCTTTTGGAGCACATTCGCCTGTTGCTCCGTTTACGTGCTCGTATACTTGCTTTTAAATTATTTTATCTTTACTTGAAACCAGCGTCGTCGATTTTTTTTTTTTTTATTATTTTTATTAGAGTGAATCATTCATAGATCCAAGATCTAGATCTAGGGTATCGCTACTTTGATAAATCACTTGCGCTATTAATTAATTATTATTTAAAATAAATTACTTTGATGACAAGGCGTTAAAATTTCTTTTTAAATTAAAGTGACGGCAAGTTGCTGAATAAATATAAGAAGAAATAAAAGTTTGGGCCACTTAAGAGGGTCACGCTTTATTCAAGTGTTTGGTGGCTTGTAAGTAAAGTGGTGATTATTTATAATTATTATTATTTTGCAAGAACTAGTTATAAATATAACAATGACGTGTGCGGATGAAACACTTTTATGTGAAAAAAAAATCAACATAAATTCAAACAACTCGACATTTTTCGAAGTCAAAAGAAATGATTTAGATGATGAACTGATTAGAAAAAGTGATGATAAAATATATCCATTAGCGGAAATTACAAATCCATGTACAAGACAACTTGAAATATATCTCGAGTCTCGCGGAATCCGGACGTGGGATGAACATGAGTACACGTGCATCGGAGAAGCAGCGTCATCGAGCAGCTTAGAAAGCACCAGCCATGAGTTAATAAGCGAGGGAAACTCATCCGGTTATAATTCATCGGGTATTGATGATAAAAGTAAACGTGATTCAGATTCAATTTCAACTTCTAGTAGAAGTGATTCTGGTGAAATGAATTGCGTTAGTTCGCAGAGTATCAAACTTCCTGTTGGTGCTTTTGAATCTACTTTGATAAATAATAATAATACAGTAAATGATATTGAAAATTCAATAAAGCAAATGAAGCTCAATGATGTAGAGTTGAAAAGAACAAAACGTAAAATAGCAGCCAGCAAAAAATTTGTGAGAAAAGAAATAGATTATGAAGAAATTTCAATGTTTCATGAGGCAGTTAGATCGGGCGATGCTAAAAAAGTTGAAGAATTAGCGGCATATGGGTCAATTAATGATCTTGATGAGCCTGATTGGAATGTATCTGGTGATCCGCCGCTTCTTGTTGCTGCTACTAATCATTATTTGCCTGTTCTTAGGTAAGTGACCCATGTATTTGTACTTGATTTATTATTTTGTACTTACACTGTCAAAAATTTTGAGTAATTACGGATTTTAATTCACTCTGTCACTTGGAGTTCTAGAGTTTTTAAGAAATTCACTCCGCAAATGGAGTAAATAAGGATTTTTTTTATGGGCGAAGTGATTTTGAAGTCTGGATTTCATTTAAATCCGGATTTTCTCCACGTTGTCTGAAAATTTTTTACAGTGTATGGTAAATGATAAATAAATAAAATACTTAAATGTCTTTGTCCCAAGTGTTTTATTGGCAAGCGGATGCGATGCAGGAGCACGTTCGCCCCGAGGTGAAACCGCATTACATCGAGCAATACTTAATGGAGGACCTGGTAATGTAAAGCCGTTTGTTAAAGAGTTATTGGAGAACGGATGTTCGCCGAGTGTTAAAGAAGCTGGAGGTGGTTTGACAGCACTTCACATTCTTGCACGACAGCTAGCACATATGCAGCCATCAAGAAGTCTTCATTATAACTTTGAAGAAGCACTAGAGACACTTTCGATTCTTGCTAAAGCTGGTGCTGTCAATGATAAAGACCATCAAGGACGTACTGCGCTACATATTTTAGCTTCATCAACAATACTTGGTATTATTCATTTATATAAACATTATTTTGTTTGTTTTTTTATCATCAATATTTTAATTTAAGGCCATTCTCAGAAAGTGCCCCCCCCACCTACTTTTAATTATTTACAGTTAATATTAATTGGGAGTTGATCAAAATTTGGTAAAGAAATTTCAGTAAAATCATGTCAATTTTATAATTTAAATTTTCAAATTTTGTAGGCTGAAATTTGCATAACAAATTTCGTTTAATTCTTAATTAATAACAACTCCCGTATGAAAAAGCAATATATGGTTAAAATATATAAAATCATATATGTTTGCAACAAAAAAATATATGATATATTATATTGTATATTATAAAAAAATCATAAAGAAATTTTCGCCGATTTAATATAAAATTATATACAGTAGTAAATATATGTATTCCATATATATAACTTATATGTTTTTTATATTAAGCCATATATACATTTACATTTACCTTATAATATATTGTATTGATATATTTCCTTTTATATTAAAAAAATATAAAATTTTTATAAGAAATAAAATATATGGTAGCATATAATTCATATTATATATGGCACCATATATTTTCTTTGTTATATTTAAGCATATATTTTATTTGGTGTATGTATATGTATATGGGTATAGTATATATTCGCTTCAAATTAACTAATTTCGAGAATTTTATCTGCAATTTAAAGAGTATATTAAAAGTTAGATCTAATTTAATTGGAGTGGGTCATACGAATAAGGAACTTTTTTTTTCCATACACAATATAAATATATGTTTTTATATATGATCAGATTATATTTTTCGTATATGATAGAAATATATATTTTTATGTATGATAAAAATATAACTTTGTGTATGACAAGAATATATATTTTCATATATGATGAAAATATATTTTTTGTACATGATTGATATATATATTTTATATATGCTAAACATATACGGACTCGTATATAATGAATATTATATTTTTTAATAGAAAATAAAATATATCAGAAAATATAGTTAAATTCGTCACATATATTTTCTGATGTTGATCATATATTTTTACATATATTTTGACCACATGTTATTTTCATACGGGCTGTAAGTGTTTTTTTTTTAATTCTATATCTTAGATAGTCCTTTTTTCAATTCAGGTTTGAATTTTTTCATCACGATGAAAGTTGAGTAATTATATATTTTCAAAAAATGGGGAGTACTGTCTGAGAATGCTCTCAAGTCATAAATTTTTTTTTATTTAAAAAAATTTATCAGTACTAATAATTTAAAAAATTTTTGTAACTAAAAATTATAAGAGAGAATTAAAAAACAATAATTTTTTTTTTTTTAATTTTACAGATAATAATAATAGAAAAGAAATAGAATTATTGGTTAAAATATTATTAGAAGCTGGAGCAGATCCAACTTTAAAAAATGATCGTGGTGAAACGCCGCTCCATGAATCATTAGAGTACGGGGCTTTGAATACCGCAGATGTATTGATGCCACACACACCTACTGGAATAATATCACGTTATGGTGAGACTCCGCTCCACATTGCGGCAAGGAAAAATCTCACAGAAGTTGTGAGTAAATTGTTGAAAAATGGCGAAGATCCAAGTATACAAGATGCCAGTGGCAATACTTGTTTGCATTTAGCATCAGCTCGAGGTTTCCATCAAATAGTATCATTAATAGTGACCTCGCCACTAGCACAACTGGAAAAAGTTAACGACGAAGGTCTTACTGCGTTACAAGTTGCTGCTGAAAGTGGTTTTGTTAATGCGGTTAAATTATTACTTAAAGCTGGTGCTGATCCACTGGTGCTAATTACTAATAATTCTTCATTGCTCCGTCGTCATCCTGATATTACGATAATTATTAATCACGAATTGACGAAACGTCGTCAGCTTGCTACTTAAATTTATTTTTTATAACTATTTTATATTTAATGAAAATTATTATCGAATTTTACTTACACTAAATTTTTGTTATATTTTATATATTGTGATATTAATAAAAAAAAATCTACTTACTTTTGGTATAAATTTAATTAGAAATAATTTTAGTTGTACGATTTTTAAATAAATTAAATTAATAAAATGCATTTACTTTTTTTTATCGGCTTTTTTCACTTTATAAAGTTTACTGGAAAAAATAATAGTTTGGAGTTTTTAAAGACTTCCCTACAAGTTTTAAGTCATTAAAAAATTTTTTAGACGTCGCTAAGAATTTATAAACTTTCAAAAATCAACGAGGTCCAATTTTTAATTTTTGGTTCCTCACTAGTTGAATATTTTGTATATAGGTCGTGAAGAAATATCTAAATTTTAGCTAAAAAAAGTAGTATTTAAAGGTTTCTTAATATTTTTTAAAATATTAAAACAATTTGGTCTTGTCTATAATAAACCGGGTTTAAGATCATACAGGTTGTTGAGTACAACTCAATCATCAAAAAGATGTGCACTATGGACTGAGGAACAGGATAGCGAATCGGGTTTCCATAAATTGTTTTGGTGATTCTTTATCATGCTTTTCAACAGAAATAAAAAATATTGTACTAAGTCACTATCATAAAATAGTATATTATATTATATTCTTGTTCTGTGCAGTTTTTTATTAATCATTACTTTTGTAATAGTTTAATAAGATGTATAAAGCCGGTTGGCGTAAATAAATAAATAAATAAATAAATAAATTTACCGACTTACCTTAGACTATTTTGCTTTGTCATTTTCTATACACACACTGAAAAAAAGATTTATTTGAGCCAAAGAAATCGTATATTTGGATATGGCCAAATAAATATTTAATTGTGAGAAAGATATAATATATTTGAGTAGTTTAAATGCGTGAAATAAGTGATTTATTTGTGTCAAAGTAATGATCCATTTGCTAAAAATAAATAAGGTCTTCAAATATATGTATAGTATCGCCAAATTCTAAGTTATTTATCACAAATTTAATATCTTTAACATAAATATATCAATTACCTCGAATAAATAATATATTTCTGTCAAATTATAAAACTATTTGAATCAACTGTCATATTTAGTTGTACCAAATATATTTATTTGTCATTAAGAAATATTTGAAAAAAGCCACAAATAAATTGATACTTGGGACAAATATTTCTTTTTTTCAGTGTGCAGAAAAAAATAATTTCTTAGCGCAAGAATTTTTTTCTTATCTAAAAAAATTTTTTCTTGCTTTAAGTTGTTGTTTTCAGTTAAATAAATAAATGTTAACATAAATAGTCAGGAAATTTTTATTTTATCCAACTGAAAAATTTAAAAAATAGATAATTTTATTTTTTAAAAATTTTTAGCCACCTTGTCTAATTGTAAATATTTATTTCTTTATCATATTTTTTAAATTCAATTATGCTCACTGTAAAAATTCATTAGTGCACTATAAAAAAATAGAGAAAACAATATCAAATCTCTTAATTAAAAAAAATTATTTGAAATGATTTAAAACAATTTGAATCGACTAATATATAGATATACATTTAACATGGATCAAATCATTTTTCTTAATCAGGGTCTTAATATTAATATTTAAAAGTCGTTCAAAACGATTGGAAAATTAGATAAAAATATATTTTAAAAGTAAACAAAAATATATATTTTGAAGTATACAAAAATTAATATTTTTATATACTTATGTTTAATCTGAATCGATTTATAACTTACATGACTTTTTGAAATTGATTTTTCTCAAAATCGTCTTCAAATCGTGATTAAGTTTCAGAAGACCACAGGAACAGTATACCGGTATCGCCGTGACGTCAAATAATATTGACCGACCTTTAAGTATTAATATTTATAGGTTGAAATAACGCACAAAATTATGTAATGACATTTCTTTGGTTTATTATATTTACAGTTACGTATAAAATAATTTTATACTACAATTTATATATATTTATATCATATATCATATTAGTTATTAAAATACGACTTGGCATGATCTATTGTGGCGTTTTTTTTCTTTTTATTGTAATTAATGGTTACTTGAACCATATATATATATTTATTTATTTATTTTTTTAATCATTAATTAATGAGTACATTTTTCAATTATTTGTTCATTTATGTATCAACTATTCAACTACAAGGTGTGCCATTTCAAAAATATTTTTATATTTCTATTCGAATAAATAATTTAAAAAAATTTTAAATTAATTTTTTAACGCTTCTTAATAAAAATTTTATAGGATTTCCATACAGAAAAAAAATATTTATTGATGCAAGAAATATTTTACATGAAATGAAATCAAAATTTTTTTTGTTTAAAAAAAATTTTGTCTTCAATTGATAATGCGTAAAATTTCTTACGTCAAAAAATCCTTTTTTTGTGTATGTCAATGAGCCTGAATGTAACAGACATCAGACAAGATTAAAATTATACATAAATAGAGTAAATAAAAAAAAAAATTAAATTAAAAAAAAATGCACTTATTAATTTTTAAGTTTTTTAAATGTGCATTTTTTTTTAATTTTATTTTATCAATTATTTATTCTATTTATTTATAATTTTAAATTTGTCTGTCTGCTACATTCATACTCATATATTTAAGACAAATGTACCTAGAGATTCTTTATTTAAAAATTGTTCTAAAATGACACGCCTACTATATATATATATAAATATATACTAATAATTGTTATGTGCATTCAATTACCTCCAATTTAAATTCAACATTCATACATTTACGTATATTTTGGATTATCATAATTATGTTTGTCATCAACCATGAGAAATTTTCCTCATAGAAAAATAAAATATTTGCCTCTAGTGCTCTAGATAATCTTAAAATATATAAGTGATGATCACTATTTTTTTTTTTTTTATTTTTTATTTTTTTTTTTATAAATAATCGATGATGTGATGTCATTGTTAGGTCTTTTATGTACTTTTGAATGTAATATATATTTAATAATGTAATAAGATGATAGTTAAATATATATATGTATATATATAAATTTGTTTTTTTTTTTAAATCGGGACATAACATTCGTGGCAAATGACATTTCACAGCCATTGGATACAGTTACTGCATATTTATATATTTTTGCAGTCTTGCTCGATACAAAATACATTACGCCACACATTATTTACAAATTCTTAAAATTACTCCACAATACAATCTACTTACAATGCAACTTTATTTAAACTTTATGTTTTTGTGAAAATTTATTATTTATATATATATATTTATTTTCATATTTTTAACTCTAAAACATTGATATAAACAATCGTTTTTTTCCATACTTTTTTATAAATTAAAGATATTCTTGGACAGTACCCTTCCCCTCTTTTTTTTAAAAAATATTCAATGACCTTAAACTGTCAAGGATATTAGAATTTTGAGAGTTAATTAAAAAAAAAATTGGGGCATTAATTAAAAAAGGACCGTCATTACAATGTCGACGGGAGATTTACACGGAAAAAACAGAATATTAGAATATAAATAATAGTAAAAAGTGGAATCTGTTATCAATAGTTAGTACTATTATGTACTTAATGCAAAGTAGCTTACTAATTTTTGTAGATTCCGAAAAACTACTATCAATTATTTCAAAAAGTAAATAAATATTATTACTTTTAGGTATATATATGTGACTTATTAGTGAAAGTTAATTAATTTATGGCATACATATATTAAAAAGTAATGATTGGTAAAATTAAGAATTGCTATCTTAAATACTGATTTTTCCAGCCGAAAATTTCAAAAGTTACAAACTTTTATTTTACGAATTCGATATCACTGATCAATTATTAGCTTGAAATATCATTTATTCATCATTATAAATTGATTTACAATATACATAATTCGAATAAGTGGTAAATAATAAAATGAAAAATTAGTATACTAGATACTGATTTTTTGCTCATAAAAATACCGAAAACTTTTAACTCTTATTTTATAAATTCTATCCCATTGACTAATAATTAATAAAAAATGTTATTTATTCGTTATTATAAATTAATTTATTGTGTACATAAATGGAATAAGTGGTAAATTTGAAAAATTTTTTATGTTTATTTAAATAGTAATGAATAACTGTAGATAGCAATTTATCGATTCTTTTTCATATTGATTTTAATATACGAAATTATAAATTTTGCTCTTCTTTGTGTATCAAATTTTAATATAAATAATAGCCATTTTTTAATATATATAATGATCCTGGTTTGATATTAGTATACAAATATTCTAATTTTAAGTCAAAAATAAACTACAAACTATTAAAATTTTGAGCATCATTTTTTTCCGTGTAAAAAAAAATTACTCACAGTTAATATTATTTAAACTGAGAGAAAAAATAACTTTTAAAAATATTGTATTTTCTTTTGATAAGAAAATGTGTTATTGGAAATTTTCAATCTAATATATTTTCAGTGCGAAAAATCGATAACTTCATTCAAAATCATTTTCTTAATCGAAAAAATCTCAGCTCAACTCGAAATATCCTTTTTTTTTTTTTTTTTTTTCGAGTGTAAATAAATTTCTATTTTCTTCTGTCAAGAAAATTATTTTTCAACTTAAATATAGAATTAATCATTTTTATTGATTAACTCCTTAAAAAATATTGTTTTTACAAAAGTTAATTATTTTTTTTTTTAGTAGGAGTTAAACGAAATTTTTCGATAAAATCTTTCTATTAATGCTTTAATTTTTTTCTTAATTAATCAATAAAATTTGAATACGTGTTGATAGCTTAAAATCATTGAATATTTTTAAAAAGTGAGCAGTATTGCCTGAGAATGTCCTTAATATCAATAATACACTGTAAAAATATTGCGAATTAAATTCAGAGTGAATGCGGAGCAGATGACTATTTATTTATTTCCCTCGGAGTGAAATTTACTCCGAACGCAAGTTTATTTCAATATTAAAACTTCGAATCGGAGTGAATGAAAATTTAAATAAAATCCAATTCACTCCGAAATCACTCCTCTGGAAAAACAAACTCCGCTTTCACTCCTTACACAGAGTAATTTTTTTAAACTCCGTAACTGCGTGACCAAGTAAATTCGGATTAAAATAAAATCCGTAATCACTCTGAATTAACTCCCAATTTTTTACAGTGTATATATAGTTATATATCATATATTAATATAGCGTTACTAATGTTACAAGATAATAATTATAATTTTTTTTTTGTGATTTTTATTCACAGAAAAATGAACTTTTAAAATTATTAATATAAAAATATTTAAACTTAATCTATAAATAATAAATTTTATAACATATTTTTAAAATACGTCTTTTATATATTTTGTTTTTATTTATTTATTTATTGATTAATTAATTAATAAATTTATAAATATAAAATAAAATTTATTAAATTAATTATTTTTAATTAATAAATAAAAAATAATGTTCGTTTAAATATTTGGCTTCGATTATTGTAATTTTGTTTCGGCACTGAAGCCTATTGCGTTAGCGACGATACATAATTTAAATAATTTTAATTTTTTTAAATTAATAATAAAGGCTGCAGCTAAATAATTTTCTTTTAAATTTTAAATTTCATCATGGGAAATTTTCCATACTCAGCTGTAACCTTTCTCGTTGTTTTTAAATAAAAAGTTACGATTAAATTAATCGTAATAAGCATAGATTCAGTTGCCAATTAAATAATGTTGTGTATTAATTAACATTATATATTTTTTTTACATTTAATAATTTAGTTTTGTTTTAAATATTTATTTTTTTGTGATAACTCGTGATAAATTTATTCAAATTTAAATATAAATATTATTTATATTTTATTTACTCACTAAACTCTAATAGTTTGATAAAAAATCAGTTCGATATTTATCATTTTTAAAAAATTAGAGCAATTAATTGTTTGCAAATATTATATTACACTGTAAAAAATTAGCGAAGTAAATGCGGAGCAGATGGCTGTTTATTTATTTAATTCTGATGAAAAAACAAACTTCTTATTTACTCGGTATGCATAGTGATTTTTCTTCAACCGAGACTCTGTGACGGAGTGAATTCGGATTAAAATGAAATCGAGAAAATAGTTTATTCTTCATTAACCCTAATCCCTTAAACATGAATCGTCTGTGTCCATGAATTTTCAAATATAGTCGAACTCCATTAATTCAAATTCCATTATCTCGGAACTTCCCCTCATTCTTGACCCCTACTACGAGCAACGCAGTCCCCCATCCGATGTTATAGATTTGTACGTCTCTGTATATATTTATCTATGCATCATCCATGGATGTAAGAGCGTATGAGTATAGTTTACTTTTTAAGAGGGAAGGGGCATTCGTTAACTCGAAAATTTCTGGAAATTTCCAACCCTCCGAATAACTGTCCGAGTTAATGGAGTTCGACTGTATTCTACTACGAACGCCTCCGAATTTTGATGAAAGTGTTAATTGGAAAGAGGATTTTCTGGGCTGGCAACGACTCTATCATAGTTAGGAGTCTAAACAAAATGTAAGAATATTTCCAGATTTTTCCTTTCAGAATAACATAATTAATTGAGCAGCATACACTAATGACCAATGTTCAAAATTTACGGGAGCTGAAAACAGTGACATGAGATTGAGGAAAAATCAACTCCGTAATCACTCCCAAAAAACAAACTACTTATTTACTTCCTACGCATAGTGATTTTTTTCCGTGCGGACTCCGTGACTCGGTCTCAAGGATATTCATGGAGGTGTACAAAATTTCGAGTTTCTAAGCCGACGCGGGCCAAAGATATCGGGGCCCAAATTAGATAAAGTATGAAAACTCTTAAGTTCTTTTAAATTAGTACAAAAAAAAATTTTTTAATCAAACTTCGTTGCTGACTTCTATAATATCAAAAAATTATAGATAATATAAAATTTTCATTTCAATCCGGGCCCGAAGTTATGACTCTAGAAAAAAACCACGTTGGGTACAGTTTCAGCGACATATTTTGGGGGCAATTAAACTCCGTAATCACTCCGCTTAAAAAACAAAGTCTTTTTTTACTCCACATGCATAATGAATTTTTAAATTCAAATTTAAATAAAATCCGTAATCACTATAAACTTCCAATCTTTTTCAGTGTAATATGATTATTATTTTATTTATTTATTTCATAATATTTGAAATTTACCATTTGGTTCTTGTTTTAATATTCATGTTAACTAAACTCTGTTGATAATTAAATAAAAATAATAGTAAAGAGTTTAATAATAATTAAACAAATGTAAATAAATTGGCATGAGTATGTTTTTAAAATGGAAGATTATGATTTACAATTAATATATCAATGTTATTATATATTATAATTATCGTAAATATAATACGTTTGTAAAAAACGTAAATAGTTTATTATTTTTCGCGATAAAACATAATTTAACATATAACGTTTATTTTAATATCAATTTTTTATTTTTCATATCTCAACAATAATAGATTTATTCGTTTATATTTTTTTTCTTTTTGTTCTATAAAATTATTTTATGAAATATTTCATTTTTTTTTTTTGGCACCAATTTCGTCTATTCAATTTTAATCCTAGATCATCAAGACATTATTATTTAAATTAGTTTATTACTTAACAAGTATTTACGTTAATGGGTTTTAATTTTTTTGTCTTCAGTGTTCGTAAGAAGAGATAACCGAAGTGAATGAAATTTAAAAATATTTATGAGCTTCTGTCAATGCGATACTTTTATTATCATCATTCGTAAACAAATAAAAATGATTATGCAATTAATTATTTTTATTTACGCAGACTTAATTTTTAAAAAAGTTTCAATGAAAAATCATAAAAATAAAAATTATTGCGTGATAAATATTTTTTTTTTCTATTTTCTGTCAATAAAATAAAAAGAATTATCGAAATAAAAAAAAATTTTAATAAATCACGTTTTTAAAATGAACTAAAAAGTATAAGATAATATTTCTCAATCTCATAAGATTTAAAACCACATACAAATTCCGAACTTCTTACAGATAGTCTTGAAAATTTATAATTGTGAATTTTTAATAGTTATGAAAATACTTGTAAGATTTAAAACGAAAAACGTGAAGCGTGTGTAATATATAACTATAAGAAGTGTAGAGAAGAGCTGTCAATGAAAAAACTTACAAGTCAGTCCATATTATTTGCAATGCATTAAAATGGTTAGTTGAACTATTAGTGCATCAATTATCTGTTGCATGCGCCCCACGTTTTTCGTTTTAAATCTTACAAGAATTTTCATAACTATTAAAAATTCACAATTATAAATTTTCAGGACTATCTGTAAGAAGTTCGGAATTTGTATGCGGTTTTAAATCTTCATAAAAATGAGAAATATTATTTTATACTTTTTAGTTCGTTTCAAAATCGTGGTATATTAAAAATTTTTTTATTTCGATAATTATTTTCTGCTTTTTAGTATTGGGTGAGTGAAATTTTGAAATCGATTTTAAAGGCCTGAATAAGATAACGACGGAGACATGCGACAAATTTTAAGTTTATTTCATTTTCTTTTTAGTTAATCAAATCTGAAATAGAAAATCGCTATTTCTACCTACCAATATATCAAACTCATTTTTTTATAAGATTTATACTTAAAAATATTAAAACAAATCAAAGCCAGATTCTTTTTAGTTAAAAATTTTGAATATATGACTTTATTCATGGTGCTGGAGGTCCTAGTCGTCACATTCTTTTCATCTCCTTCATTGTATTTTCATTACACGGTGTTTGTTTATCTGTCACCCAGTTGTGAGCTATATTCAAGAATATAACTCACCCAGAAATTAGTTTTAAATTAATTATAAAAAGTTCGTACTGAACAGACAAACGAACGAATATGAATTTTTTATTCGATTTTTTTTCATTTGTTTCTGTTTTTTTCATTTTTTTCTTCCTCTTCTAGTACTTCTCTTTCTCATTTAAAAAAAAATTATTTTTCATTTTCTTGCATCTAATTTTGAGCTTTGTTCCAAAATTCAAGTCTCTAGCTCATCGAGAAGTTACTTTAAAATCAATTACAAAATTTCACCCGAACAGACATACATAAAAGCGAGTTAATAAAAATAAAAAAAATAAATAAAAAAAAAACAAAAGAGTTCAAAGAAATATATATGAAATATGTTTTTATGACTGAAGTTAAGTAACGATTTTTAATAATTCTGCAAAAACAAAGACATCCAGGAATAAAATTTCATCATATACTAGACACACAATAAATTTTAATTAAATTAAGTATAAAATTAAAAATGAGGTTAAGTTCAAAATAATAATGACAGGAATATTGGGTACTTGTACCACAAATAATCAGATTTAAAAATTTTTTAATTTTGCGACGTTTCGTTGACTATTTTAACTTCTTCAGGCAAGCTATGAATACATGATACAATCAATTAATTTAAATGATTTATCAATAATTTTAATTTAGAGCCAACCCCCAACTTGGCGCTGTTTTCGCGCTCGGAGATCGATCGACTTTCGAATATAGTCAGCTCTAAATCTTGATGAACTTTTTCGATGTTGCCTAAGAATGTCCTTAATTAACAATTATTATTATATTTTTTATATTATTGTATAATTAAAAATAATCGATTGTATCATGTATTTATAGCTCATCCAAAGAATTTGACAGAGAGTCATAACGTCGAAAAATTTCATCAAATTTAATATCTGATTATCCTTAACCCAAGTACTCGATATTCTTATCATTTTTATAATTATCATGTGCAATAACATTGATAAAAATAATAATGACTCCGTCGAATAAATTTCACATGAATTTCGTAATATGATGATCTAGGTTTAAAATAACGTATACACACTGCGTTTTCACAATAAAGCTATTATACAAATGTCTTTATATCTAAATATATTCGTCTCATAAAAAAAATCGCTGTGATTATTTTATATTTATAAATAATATATATTCGAATGTGTAAAAATTGTTTTTAACGAAAATGCATTTTAAATAAATCAGTAATTTAAATTTCAACAACAATAAAATGAAAACCTCCCCAAATTTAGTCCGTCCAACTACAACTGTATTGATAACGTATTTTAAATATATATACATATACAATGAATTGATTAAATAAATATACCTTGTAGTATTAATTATACATATGCAATTTAATATATCATAATTTTTCATTTTCTCACATCAGAATTGAGAACAACATTTACAAACATGTAATTACTACAGGCACATGATTTTTTATTTAGTTTATTTTTTTTTACAGGGCAGAGGTAATGTTTTTAGCCAGTTTTGGGCGCTTAAAAAAATTAAATAATATAATTTTTTTAATATGCAATGACAATTAATTTTATAAATTTCTTCAAAGATAATTTTGTCACTTACAATGGAAATTTATTTATACTTTTTCGTTAATTAAAATAAAGTATTAAGATAAAAGACCTAGTCCCCCATCAGGGAACTAATATTCGATCACTTCATGTATTTATATATTTATATTCAGTCAAGTTTAGTAAATTTAGATATTAGGGTGATTCGTTTTAAACGAGCATTTTTTTTCACTCCCACAACAAAATATTTAAACTGGCTTACATGACCGATTTCTTCATGAGAAAGATAAACCAGAGTTTGTAATTCGACCGATAAATTTATTCCGGGGTTAAAATTTCGATGGTTGTCTTCAACAAGCTGACAGGGGTCTGGCGCATTTACCCAGTGGGTATTTTGTTAAACGTTTTTTTAAGTTGGCACATGTAGGTTCCGATCTAGAAACATCTGTGAGGTGGGGATAGACTATTAATCAAGTTGGTAAAACAGAAAATAAATTCAAATATTTAAAACATCGAAAAAATTTTAATTAATGATAAATGTATTTACATAAGAACACAACAAATAAATTTATATACAATAAATTACGATTAATCATTTTAGTAAAATACTTTTAAGCTTAAATAAATAATGGGGAATTCGCACACTGCAAATTCCCAACCGGAAATTAAAAATTGTTTTTAAGCTCTCATCTGAGCTTTAAATATCTATCCTTGGGAATTTGCACAGTGCAAATTCCCAGCCATAAAATTAAAAATGGCGCACTTTGAGCTTGCATTTGAAAAAATTAATTTTCAAACGCAATTATCAATCACTGGGAATTTGCACAGTGCAAATTCCCAGCCATAAAATTAAAAATGGCGCACTTTGAGCTTGTATTTGAGAAAATTAATTTTCAAACTCAATTATTAATCACTGGGAATTTGCACAGTGCAAATTCCCAGCTATTTAATTTAAAATGCCGCATCTTGAGCTCGTATTTAAAAAAGTAAATTTTGAAACTCAATTATCAATCACTGGGAATTTGCACAGAGCAAATTCCCAGCCGGAATAAAAGATGATGTACTATAATTATTAGACTTAAATAATTCATATTTGTAATGTAAAATTAAATATCGAATAATTAATATTTTCAAAAATTTTATAGTTTACACAATCGAGCAATTGTAAATTAATTAAAGTAATTTGATATGTAGATAAATAAAATGTATAATTTAATATGTACAATATTATTTTTAAAAAATGGTGAAGTATCATTGGGAATTTGACCTACCTATATTCCCCATTCCATTTCGTGTAAAAACAATTTCCTATCGCTGAATAAAAATTTATAAGAAACAAATGCAAAATGATTTATTTCTTGTCACGCATTAACTTGGGTAACATGGGCCTTCCGAACAAAAAAAGAAAAATTCACGCTTCTAACAATTTAAATTTTGATGGCTTTACTTATAATCGCCATTCAAAATTAAAATCTGTTGAAAACACGTGGTAAGTAAGACAATCATTATCCTTTATATTTAAAAGAAACTAACTCAATATGAAAAAAAGAATTATAGCGAATATGAGGGACTTTTTGATAAGTAAGTGTGCTTTTCTGTAAATATTTTTTTTCAATAATATTTAAATAATTGATCTAAAAACGAAAAACTTTCGGGCTTCTGTTGATTTCAGTATCATAGTAATTTTATTTTATAATTTAAATTATAAAAATGGTAATTAAAACATTTTACGATATTGGAGAAATACATTATTGTATAAATAATGATTAATTATGCCGAAAATATCTTTGAATATAGTTTAAAAATATTAATTTGGCTTAAAATAAAATTAAAATCTATTGTTGCCTTTCTTGAACATCTTAAATGCTGGTAACAACGGAAATTGATAACGCTGGTGTTGAATTCTCATAGTCGATTTATTTTTCTTCCATTTATGAAATGGCGTACTCGAAAAAAAAAAAAAGGCGCTACAATTTGGATATTTCCCGTGGAAGCAATAAGATAAGGAACAAGTCTCAAGTACTAATTTTTTTTTGTCAATATAATAAAATTCTAAAATTTGAAAAAAAAGTCAAATTTCGAAAAAAATTTTAATTTTTTTTCAACTTTTGGAATTTTATTATACTAACAAAAAAATTAGTATATAGAACGTATTCCTTATCCTATTATTTCTACAAGAAAAATCCTGTTGCTGCAACTGGATTTTGTCCTGTTGCTCTTACAGGACTACGTCCTGTTGTTGCATCTATTTTTTTTCCGTGTAAATTTAAAAAGTTGATTTTACTTCGTTGGTATTATTATTAATATACGACTGGCCGATCGTGGCCAATGGTATACAAACATATGTTATCTTTTAGGTACGTAGAATGTAATCAAAAAAAAAAAAGAAAAGGAGATGATCGGCAGGAAGGTTGTCGAGCTGCTGGTCACGTCTTTTATCCATCAGACGGCAATCCACCAATTTTTACATTATGTAAAAAACCTCCGAAAAATGAACACAACCACGAGCCGTTCGAAGAGGTTGCTGAGGTCCACCAATTAAAAGTGGATTTAAAGCAAGCTGCTAAAAATATGCCAATTGGAGGGCAATTAAATATTACGTATCAGCACTTAGTTTTAAAGTAAGAACCCTACCATTTTTCTTGTCTGTGTAATGCCGTTTCTTTCACAGTGCGATAGACAGCGTATCATAAATATTTTTACCCTCTTAATTCCTGTATTATTTACTTTTTAAGGAACTTTGTAGGAGCTTCACAAGCTCCATATGTAAAAATACGGAGTCAGTTTGGACGAGATTTTCGTAAGAATATTCCAAAAAACCCAAAAAATTTTATGGCCTACTGTGAGTTTCTTCAAACTCCTCAAGGTCAAAATCTTTTGTCCTACACGACGCAAGTAGAACACTCAGAACCAATGATTCGGCATCAAATTCAATGTCGAGTGATTGGTACTGACAAAAATACTTGCATAGGATTTTGGAGCAATGATGTGATTAATTTTATTGACAAACAGTCAGCGATGTACATCGACGGGACTTTTCGATTCAAACCAAACTTCCGTAATCGTTATTTGAACCCATATCAAGTCTTGATTATTTCAGGAAAGTTCGAAAAAAAGGTATGTTATTTTCAATCTAATTTTTTAATATTGTAAGAATTATGTATAAAATGAAATGTTTATTATTATATTAACAATAATTAATATAAATAATTCAATTAATTCAATTCTAAAATTAAACATTTGATTTTAAATATTTAAAAAATAAATCGCAATCCCTGAAATAATTTTGAACAACAAAGTACGGCGCGCGCATTCCCCCACTACTTTGTCTCATGCGCATAAGCAAGTTGAAGTTTCTGTGCAATTGGGTACTTTTTTAACTTCCCGCTAAGAAAATCGACGATTTTCAAAAATTTCGGGAAGTTATTGTTTTCACCCCGATTTTCGAAAATCGAGTTTTCATCAGATGTCGACGTTTTGAGGACCTAGGAAGCTATTCTGACTATTTTCAGAATGATGTCCGAGTGTGTGTGTATGTGTGTGTGTGTGTGTGTGTGTGTGTGTGTGTGTGTGTGTGTGTATGTAAACTCTTTGTAACTTTTTAACTAATTAATACGATCTACTTCAAAATCTAATCAGCTCTAGTACTCAATAAAACGCGTCGATTGCCACCTCAAACATCAAAATCGGATAATTCGTTCGAGAGTTATCGCGGGAGAAAGAAATGGTGAAAAACGGTTTTTTCTAAATATTTTCGAAACGACTGACGCGATCGATTTCAAATTTTAATCAGCTCTAGAATTCAATAAAACGCGCCGATTGCCGCGTCAACTATCAAAATCGATTGATTAGTTCAAAAGATATCGGCGTTGAAATGTTAAAAAAATAACATTTTATGTTATTTTTTCCGGATAAATCATAATATAACGTACTAAAATGTGCCTGATATCATACCAACTCATCTTTTTTATGGTTTCTTTTGATGATATAATGTCATCGAACTTGGTTTTTAGTTCAAATCATATTATCAACAAAAAAATCGATAAACCGTAGTTTTTAATATTTTTATCGGATATTTTATATTTTATTGTTTCTTACATGAGTCAAAACTTATTTAAATCTTGATTTTGATCCCTGACATTGATTTCTGCCTCAATACACTTATGTTACTGAACATAATCAGGAACTAAATTTTAAAAACCGCTTCATTGATGATTTTCGATTCTCAAATTTTCAAACTTCAGCTTAACAGGTAACTTGTTAGAGCTTGAAAACATCATAAAAAAACAATTGCATGTGATAGCATTTTCGAGCTCGAAGAGCTCGAAAATATATCTACACTAATGTTTTCGAGCTCTTTGAGGTCGAAAACAGCGGGGAGTTTTGGGGCTGGCCCGCAGGGTCAACCGACGCCCAGATTTTTTTAGAAACGTTTACTGCGCATGGGCATATCTAGATGCGCACTCGTTCTGCACGTTTTACGCGCCAGTATTTCAAAAAAAGATTTCTAGAGAAAGCATTTAATGATATTTTTGTATTTTCTCTTCACTTAATTTTTTTTTATATTTTTCACAAATAAACGCACATGTTTTCTTAAGCATTGATTAAACTCTTTACATATTTTTATTTTTAGTCAAATTTTTCTTGACTTTTTTCAATTTCAAATTAACTTTTAGCGATTAATTAATTAAT
This sequence comes from Microplitis demolitor, assembly GCF_026212275.2. Lineage (NCBI taxonomy): Eukaryota > Metazoa > Arthropoda > Insecta > Hymenoptera > Braconidae > Microplitis > Microplitis demolitor. Next base: position 5,829,927 of record NC_068545.1, read on the forward strand.
TGAACAGCGTTAAAATTTTTCAATTTTTTTTTTTTTAAATTCATTTTTATAGACTCTTCCAGTTGTTTATTTTACAATGCCCAATAAGGAACAAACAACCTACCGGAGCGTACTGCAATTTCTAAAAAATGAAATTTCTCCGGGCTGGGCACCAGAATATATCATTTCTGATTGGGAAACAGCAATCAGAAATGAAGCCGAGGCTATATATCCTGCTGCTGATCCGATTGGTTGTTTTTTTCATTACACTCAAGTAATTATCATATATTTGACTTTAAAGGAAGGGTTATTAAAATGGACTCTAAATCTGTTGCAATTCAATGATTTATTTTTTTAATAGGCAATTCAAAATAATTGGAAAAAACGGGGACTCGTGACAATTTTAAAAAATGATTTAGAAGCGCAAATTATAAAAAAACAAATCATGGCACTTCCACTGGCTCCGGCAAATGAGATTGTGATGTTATTTATAAATATTGTTAATAAAATAACACCTCAACTCGCTATAACTTTGAACGATTTTTTCGGGTACGTTTTTGAACAGTGGCTGGTAAAAATTGGGCCCGAAAAATTATCAGTTCATGGCAAGAGCAATGTTAGAACTAACAATCCATCGGAATCAATTAACCGGGATTTAAATCGAGGATTAAGTACGATAAAGAAGCCAACATCAATGCAATTTACAAGTATACGTTTTGTGATTATCTTTGTTATATTCCCTGATTCAGAAATCTCATTTGGAATGATTCAATTCGTGCTAAAGTGTATATCTATAGATAGTCAATTTTCCCAACTTTGAATTGTTTCGGATCGTGTTTGAATTGTTTCAAATTAGGTTTCTCAATGAGGGTCTTTGCATTGCTTAAAAAAACCAAAAGATTCTCATAGCTGTCTGCTTAAAAAATCCGATAGATTCTTATAGCTGTACGGATAAGGCCCTATACTTAACTATACAACTTTTCATAGAACTCATTCATTCTTATAAAATTTCTATGAAAATTTATGAGAATCTATTGTATTCTTTGAGATTTTCTAAAAGGGCCTGTATGTATAAAGCTTATACTGTATAGCACTTTCTTACTGACTTAATTCATACCCATACAATCTACATGAGAATCTATGGGATGATATTGCATTCTACAAGATTTCTTTAACGAATAATGATTGTTTAATGATAGATTATTATGATATATATATATATATATATATATATATATATATATATATATATATATATATAAGTCTTTCCATAGATCTTATTCATTTTTATAAAATTTCTATGAGAATATGTCGAATTTCATAGGATTTATTCGATTGACAATATCTGCTTTTAATATTTACAGGATTACTTGTATCATCTGTGGTCAAATCTCACCATCAAATTGTGAGCATTCAGAAAAATCAAAAAATTACATTTGATGGGAGAAAAATTGGTGATAATGTTATTGATCGTGCCACACCTATTGCTGTACAGCTTAGTAATTTGTGGAGCCGATTAAAAGCCGAAAAAATAACGGCTAGTACTTTTTTTAAAATGACCTCGATGCTATTAAGTAGAGTGCATTTTAACAAAAACATAGTGAAGCTGAGTTTAAGTAAATATTTCTTTTCTTGAAACAAACAAAATTAAAAACTCCAATTGAAAAATTTCGATTAAATTTAATCGGAGCTTTTAATCAAGGCACTGAACTGACTCATAGAATCAAATTTCACAATTTTAATAATTCTGATTCAAACATAAGTTACAAGTGGCCTTCAGAGAAAAAAACGTTTTGGTTCTGGACGCAAATCAGCAGCAAAGTTCCATACAAACAGAACTTGGATGGTGTCCAATGCTTCTCTGCTGATGTCCTGAAATATCTAATTCCAATTGCGAGGCGAGAAATGAAAATTTGTAAGTTAATATTTTCAAATTTATCTCATAAATTTTTCATATTAATATAACAAAAATACGTATACCAATAACTTGTTTAAAAAACATAAATTTAATTTCTGTTATAGTTAATGCCAAGATTGGAGGGAATATTTTAATCGACTACCCACTTCAAGTAAAAATATCCTTCAATAAATAATTATATAAATCTTAATTATATTATTATAATTATTATAAATCTAATTTATATAAAACTTGAATGCAATATTTTAATAAATAATTATCGATGCAAGATTTGAATAAACTTTATTTGCCCGAGTCTTCCCACCCATTTTTTTACGATTCCGAACTCTTTTTGAACATATATATATATATATATATATATATATATATATATATATATATACATATATATATATCGCGTTTAAGTTGAGATACAGCCTCAAGATGCGTTATTCTTAATTAACTGCTAGGAATTTGCACTGTGCAAATTCCCGGTGATTAATAATTGAGTTTCAAAATTTACCTTTTTCAATACGAGCTCAAGATGCGGCATTTTAAATTTAATAGCTGGGAATTTGCACAGTGCAAATTCCCAGTGATTAATAATTGAGTTTGAAAATTAATTTTCTCAAATACAAGCTCAAATTGCGCCATTTTTAATTTTATGGCTGGGAATTTGCACTGTGCAAATTCCCAAGGATAGATATTTAAAGCTCAGATGAGAGCTTAAAAACAATTTTTAATTTCCGGTTGGGAATTTGCAGTGTGCGAATTCCCCATTATTTATTTAAGCTTAAAAGTATTTTACTAAAATGATTAATCGTAATTTATTGTATATAAATTTATTTGTTGTGTTCTTATGTAAATACATTTATCATTAATTAAAATTTTTTCGATGTTTTAAATATTTGAATTTATTTTCTGTTTTACCAACTTGATTAATAGTCTATCCCCACCTCACAGATGTTTCTAGATCGGAACCTACATGTGCCAACTTAAAAAAACGTTTAACAAAATACCCACTGGGTAAATGCGCCAGACCCTTTTTATATCATTGGACATAGATGCTTCTATCTACATTGCGTATAATTAAAGTCTAGATAGTTACTTATGTCCGGGATATTCGATACGTTTAATCTGCGAAGAAAGAACAAAGGACACTATCTACTGCGTAATAAAATTATACTTTACTGATATTAAAATATAAAAAAACTGTGTGTCTGTTTTAAAAAAAGGTAAGGTTTTGAACATCATAATTTTAGAATTAATAAAAATTCATGAATCCTTGTAGTAAGTACAATAATTTAAAAATCACGATATACTTTTTTTTTTTTTAATCAAATGGTGGACTTTATTCACATCGAACATAAATTGGCTTAAAATTTATATGTTAAGTTCATTCAAAATGGCACTTGAATATGTCTATTTGAAAATTTAAAAATATATGTATTTACATTATTTATAAATAAATTAAGCTTTAAAAATTATTAAAAAAAATTTTTTTTTTCTTTTTTTTTTAATTACAGATTTCTAAATATGGCAGATATTTTTAGTGTTGGAGAAGAGTTCCCCAATTGTGAGCAATTTTTGTTAAAAATTGATACGTATATGGAACAAACAAAATTTATATTAAGCAAAAGAGATTCACACAAAATGGGACAATTTTGTGAGAAAAGAGGTATCACGAATAATTTTCCGGATTTTACGTTTTACGATTTACATTTTGTATGTCCGAAGAGTGGGAAATTCGTAACGAAGGGAAAAGGAAAACGGAAAGCCCAGTAAGTATTATTTTCATTGATACATTTTTCCTTACTTTCTCAAACTGCTTCATGTTCTTAAACTTAGCCAATGGTTTTCTTAATTCGTGATTAATTGATGTTATCTTATAACCACTTATTTTTTGGATACTTTTTTCTTTCTACTGAACTAAGTTCTGAGAAAATAATACTTAAAAATAAATTTTGACATGTTTCTATTTAGTGTATACATATATGCATATACTTGTTTTCAGGTCGCAAAAAACTAACTGCCCCGTAGTATTAATTGGGCGTTTCGATTTAAACAAGAAACTTTTTATTGTAAGAACCTGAATACCCCACCACAACCACGGACCAGACAGTGAGAATTTGGATGATGACAAATTGGGTGCTGATGACAAGCTGGTTGCTGTTGACAAATTAGATAGTAGTGATTCATCTGACTCGTCTCATTTTGCAAAACCCATTGATAGTGGGATACAAAAAACCAAAGGACGTCCTAAAGATAAAAAAAGACCACCAATAGGGCCACGTTGTAGTAAATCTATTCAGACATCAAAAAATTCTCGCACAGAAAACACCACATCAGCTTTAATGCTTCAGTCTACAACTGCTGGTCCATCTAATATTGTACCCAATACATATGCTATTCCTGCTTCTGAAATTTTTTTGATTACTGACTCTACACCAGTTGATATTATATTCACTCCAGCTGATGAGACTGAATTTCCTACTGCTTCTGGTCCTCCTATTTTACACAATAACAACAATATTCCGATTCCCCAAAGTCATTCAATTACTAATACCACTCCAGCTAGCGAGACTGAATTTCCTACTGCTTCTGCTCCTTCCATTTCAAACAGTAACAATAATATTCCGATTCCCCAAAGTCATTCAATTACTAATACCACTCCAGCTAGCGAGACTGAATTTCCTACTGCTTCTGGTCCTCCTATTTTACACAATAACAACAATATTCCGATTCCCCAAAGTCATTCAATTTCTAATATTACTCCAGCTAGCGAGACTGAATTTTCTACTGCTTCTGGTCCTCCTATTTTACACAGTAACAACGATATTCCTATTCCCCAAAGTCATTCAGTCACTATTACCACTTCAGCTGGTGAGACTGAGTCTCCTACTGCTTCTGCTTATTCCATTTCACACAGTAACAATGATATTTCTACTCCCGCCGCTCCGAACTCACAAATATCTGATGAAAATAAAAAACTTGAACAATTATTAAAGCATTTGATATCACCAGAAATAGTTGAGTCCGTAATAAATGGAAATAGGAAAATAAGAAAAAGTGATCTGATTGATCAAATCAAAAATGTTTCTGATGCGGTGCCTTATCAAATTGAGAAATTCAATGATGTACAAAAGTACTTCCAACGTACGGCTTTCCAGGCTTTGCTTAATGCAATAAAAATCAAAGAAAAGAATAGATCATGGACTTGTCACAAGTGTTTTAGAAGAATTGATGAAGATAATGAGAACAGTATCGAATGTGACAAGTGCTGGTATTGGTACCATTTTAAATGTGTAAAAATACGTCGCAAACCTTCGAAGTCTCGTGAATGGGTTTGTCCATCTTGTACGCGAACGGGATGATGAAATTGCATTTTTAAAATGCAATATTTGATAACTTACAGCATATTAAAGTATATTTTAATAAACAGAATATTTTGATAAACTTTTTAAATTTTTTATCATGTATTTTCTAATACACATGCAATCCATCCCTTTTCCTTTCATCAATTTATGTTAAATATATTTTCTATTGACTAATTAATTTGTGGGATAAAAATTTATTCTAGTATATTAAGTGTTCAAATAATATTTAAGATAAAATTTAGTTACATGAAAATTTTAAAGTTCGAATAAATTTCATAAAATTTAAATGCACTATCGAATATAATAATTTTATAGTTTTGTAAATTTGCGTGATATTTTGTAAAATTTACGTTGCATGTTGATATTAAAACAGAAAATTTATATCACACTTCATTTAAATTTTATCAAAAGTTTTCTTAATATACTTTATATTAATTAAATGATAGTCGTCGGTGTAAATTTATTTAAACTAATTATCAATTACAATGAGTGTAAATAAAGCAGACTTCAGACAAATTTAAAATTATAAATAAATTAAGTAGTTCATTATCAAATTAATATTTATAAAAAAAGTACTTATTAATTTCAAAATTTTTAAAATGCGCATTTTTTTAAAGTTTATTTGTTTTATTAATTATTTATTCTATGAATAATTTTTAATTTATCTTATGTCTGCTTCATTCACTCATTCTATTATGATCCTGAAGTTAACAAATAATTCAAAAGTTTCGGATTTTTTTTTTCAACAAATCAATTACAAAAAAATAAAATATAAAAATATACACATGTAGCAAATTTAAAAAACTACAGGCGCGATTTTTCGAAGTATTTTTTTTGTTATAATTTATAGTTTTAAAAAAATTTTTAAATATTATTAGATGTCGGCTAACTTCATCGTCTAGATTCTCTGTAAATCACTACTCCCATTCCATTGTTTGTCTTCCAGTTTTATGATTGGTTTAAAACTGTAACATAATAATAATAATAATAGCCTCGGCCATCCATTGTCTCCGAGAATTACACATGAAGTTAAGATTGTTGCTGTTATAGTGTTAAAAAGGGAATGACATTTAATTTATTTGATTATTTCATGAGAAGTATAAAATATAAATCTATACATACATGTGTATATGTTATATTCTATTGTTTTTGTAAATAGTTCCTGTAGCAAAATTGGATTTTCTTAAATTTAATTATGGCATTTAATCAATCTTTCGAGTTCAAAGTAGGAATGACATTTGACTCTTGGGTAGAATTTGAGGATAAAAAAAAAAAATATGAAGCTAGTAGTGGTGAAACTTTTACCACTTTTAGAAGTAAAAAACTATATTGTTGTGATTTTGAAAAGTGCATCAAAGATGAAGACCAAATTAACGAACTCGTTACAAAATTGAAGTATAAGTTTGTTACTTTAAAGTGTAAATACGGCAAGGCAACAAAAAAGCCTAAACAGAACAAAGAACGAGTCACTAGGTAACCCTGATTAAACAACTGAATTCGATCGAATTAAACAGAATTAAATTTTTAATTCAGATAAATTCTGTTAATTCAGTACTTAACTTAAAAATTAATTCTGTCTAATTCGGCAGGAAAATCAGAATTTGTCCAAATTAAAACGAATTTAAATAATTCTATTCGGGTTAATTCTGATTAATTCGAAAATAATTCTCCAATTTCTGGTTCTGAATCCGAATTAAACTGAATGAAATCGAATTTGAAATTTTTAAATCGGTTTTATTCTGTTTAATTCAAATTCAAATTTTCAATTCAGTTGAATTCTGTTTTACAGAATTCGACAGAATTAAAATTTTGAATTCAGTTGTTTAATCAGGGAAAATAATAAATAAAATATATATAAGTGAATGTGACATTATATTTAATGGTTTGTTTTATATAATTTCCAGTACTTTTAACCATGGATGCCGAGCTTCTATGACACTGAAAAGAGTTCTAACTCACGAAGCCAATTATAAATTAATCATTTCAGAAATTAATTTTAACCACGAAAATCACCCATTGCACTATAAGGTAAATTTCGTATAAATGTATAGAAAATAATATTATTAAGCTCTGTGGACTCGAAAGCAGAAAGTTTTGAGACTGGTCCAGAAATCAACCGTTTTCTAGATATTTTTTTTAAACTAAAGTCAACCTAGATCTTATATTGTTTTAAAATACTTATTTGAATTTATAATAATATTTTTAGGAGCTGCGCTACGTATTACCTGAACAACGGCGATTACCACCTGAATTAAAACATCAAGTTGGAGAATACATTAAATTAGGATGTAGCAACAAAAAAATTAGACATGAAATATCACAAAAATATAACATCTACCTTCTATCTAAAGATATTTCAAATATTGCTCAAGCTTTAAAACCACCTAATGGTAATGATTTAAAAACATTGGATGCACTTTTGAAGAAAGAATATGGTAAATATTTCTATGATTAGCTATACGTGATTAAAAGAAACGATTCGAAACGATTTGTAATGTTAAATGCTCATAAGAAGAGTGATTCAAAAGCATTAAAAAAGATTTAAAATTTTGTTTTTTTAATTGTTTCCAATCATTTTTTTTTTTTTTAATAAGATTACTACATACCGTTTAACTACATTTATTGAGTAAAACTTCATAAATAGTAATAATATAATAATCATACTTCTTTCATTATTCTTTTAATATCTATATCATAATTTAAAATAAAATGACAGTAATAGATCGTGTTTGTTTTCTATAATATACTTTCTGACAAGGGATAAAACAAGACGATTTTAAACCAGGGTAAAGTTTGCTCCCCGAATCATAAGCGAGGGCTGACCTTGGCCTCAATCTGAAAACAGATTTCATCCTGTATCACCTATAATATTTTTCATGATTATTAGCACTAGGATTCAAGTTTTGGTATTAGCAGTCAGTCGAAACTAAGTTAATTTAAGACCAATGGTGTGATCGACAATTTTCATACGTTTACGCAAGTGTAAATTGTGATTTACAATTCATTGTTAGGTAGTTGCAGTAAATACTACTCACTGCTTACACTTTTTAACTTCCCGCTTAAATGATCGATGATTTTCAAAAATTTCGGGAAGTTACTGTTTTTACCCCGATTTTCGAAAATCGAGTTTTCATCAGATGTCGACGTTTTGAGGTCATAGGAAGCTATTCTGACTATTTTCAGAATGATGTCCGAGTGTCTGTATGTATGTACGTGTGTGAATGGTCTATAACTTTTTAACTAATCAATCGATTTGGATGTTTAAGGCAGCAATCAAAAGAGCTTGTTGGCCATCAACTTTCCTGAAAATTTCAGATCATTTGATCAAGTAGACACGAAAATATTGGCGAATTACGAGAAAAACAAATTTTTTTTAAAAATTTTTTATTGATTTCTCAGAAACGAATTGAACGATCGATGCCAAAATAAAACGCGTCGAATGCTGCCTTAACCATCTCAATCGGTTAATTTGTTCGAGAGATATCGTTGGAGAAAGAAATGGAAAAAAGCGGTTTTTTTCAAATATCTTCAAGACGGCTGAATCGATCGCTTTCAAATTCTAATCAGCTCTAGAATTCAATAAAACGCGCCTTTTGCCACCTCAAACGTCAAAATCGGTTAATTAGTTCAAATGATATCAGCGTTGAAAAGTTAAAAAAATAACATTTTATGTTATTTTTTCCAGATAAATCAAAATGTACTGTACTAAAATGTGTCTAAAACCTTACAAACTTTTCCTCTTTATGATCTGTTTCGGTCATCATATAATGCCATTAAACTTGTTCTTTAGTTTAAACTATATTATCAACGAAAAAATCGAAAAACACAGTTTTTAATAATTTTCTCGGATATTTTATATATTATTGCTCTGACCTAAGCCAAAACTCATTTAAATCGTGATTTCGTTCATTGACATTGATTTCTGCCTCAATACATTTAGTTTATTGAACATAATCGGAAATTAAAGTTTAAAAACCGCTTGTTCATTAATGATTTTCGATTTTTAAACTTTTTAACTTTAGCATAAAGCGTAACTTGTTAGAGTTTGGAAAGCTCATAAAAAAACAATCGCATGCAATAAGATTTTCAAGCTTGAAGAGCTCGAAAATATAGTCACATTAATATTTTCGAGCTCCTTGAGCTCGAAAACAGCGGGAATTTTTGGGGCTGGCCCACAGGGCCAACCGACGCCCGGATTTTTTTTATAAAACTTAATCACAAAGTCAGAATTGTCACATAAATTAAATGAGTGATTTGAAATTTATTACTAATAAACGAATGACAGGTATCAGAGCTAAAATCATAGCAAAACTAGCTATCGGCGAACAGAAACATTATTTGTTTCTGTCCGCTGACTGAAGGCATTAACAATTTACGCATTTGATAATATTTGTTCGCGGCATCGAACTGAAATTCGCTTGTTTCGATCGGCTATATAGATATAGAAACTCAAAGTTTCGAAGCTGTTATCATGAAAAGTACAATTACAAATATTACAGTATTCATGTACAATTTCTACCAATTGCTTTACAGTTATTTTATTATTTCAGGATGTACTACAAGAATCAATGTAGATGATAAAAAAAATTTCAAAGCACTTTTCTTTACCAACGCAACCATGCAAACATCAATGAGCAATTGGCCAGAAATGCTATTCATTGATGGTACTTATAAATTGTTTAATTTAGGATTTACCCTGTATTTAATAATGGTTCAAACTGGCAGTGGAAGAGGTGAAATTGTCGGAGCAGCAATACTTAAAATTGAAACAGCTGATAATATAAAATGGGTCGCCAAAAATTTCCGTGAATTGAATGAAGAAGCTTGTAAAAAAACAACTTGCATAATGACAGATAAAGATCTGACTGAAAGGAATGCTTTCGCGGAAATTTTTCCTGATGCTCGATTCTTATTATGTCTTTTCCATACTTTGAAGACTTTCGATAGACAACTTAAATTAATGAAACTTAACAAGGAAGAAAGAGTGTTGAGTTTTAGATTACTCAGAAACTTAGCCTACAGTAAATCGAAAAAAAATTACGATAATTTATACCAAGAATTAGTTTCAAAAACACCAAAAAGCGTTGTAAATTATTTTAATACTAACTGGCATAGCATTCGTGATGAATGGACGAAGTTTTCAATGGCAGTATTTAATTATGGAAACGATACAAATAATATTGTTGAAAGTACAAATAAACAAATTAAAACTATTTGTAACTATCATAGTACCCTCTGTGAGTTTGCTACTAACTTCTTTAAATTATTAAATACCAGCAAGCAAGAAACTAATTTATTGACGGCTATAGACGGCTTAAAACGATTGAATATCGAGCATGAGCTCGGTTCTTTCGTTAATGAATATGCTGAATTTTTAACCAAAGTAGCCTTCAGCAAACTTGCAGATGAGTTAAAAAAATATAAGAGTATAATCATAACTGAAAGTTGTAATGCAACAAAAATGTGTAGTATGATTATCAATGGCTACCGATTTACGGCTTCTACAACAGATTGTACTTGCCACTTTCGTGTAAGCTTGAAATTACCATGTGTTCATATTTTGAGTGTACGGAAATACTTTCAGTTAAATCTTTTTTGTTCTCAATTATGCGATCCCAAATGGTCGAAGGCTGTAAATTTGAAAAATGTAGGTTCCACTTTTCGTGAAAACTTAGAAGACGATTTAGATATATCCTTAATTACCAATCCGTTTATTGCCATATCAGAAACTAAAGGAGTCTCCGAATCAGATAAGACACATCATGAATTATTGAATAAGGATTCTAGTGTTGCAGAATATAATACTACAAAATCTGAAAATGAAAAACGGAGAATTTTACTTGGTCTCTTTGATAAAATAATGGAAACCGCTCTACAAGTATCAGATCCTGAATTCCATCAATTGTGTCAAAACTTGGAAACGTTAAATTTGACTAGCCAAAAAAAAAAAACAAATCGATAATACAAACGATAATGTTGACTTGTCGAATATCGCATTACCACCAGTTGTGAGATTGAGAGGAAGACCCAAAGCTGCGATGAAAACAACAACATGTAAATGTAAATATAGTACATAACGTAGCAAAGTAAGTCAGAAATTAAGAAAAATAAAAATATTAAATAAGATTATAAAAAAATTATTAAGATTTATAAAAATATAAATGCTGGAAACATTACGAAGAATAATTTCTAATTTATTTCTAATTTTTTTGTGTACATATGTGGTCATTAATGTCTCGTACTCTAAACGTAGCACTGCTATACTTTCGTGTACCAGGCATTTCAGACCACACCTGTACTTATATAGTGTATAATAAAGATTATAATTTATGTTGTTGACAGTTCCTTATGTAGACATTTGCAGTTATTTGAATTTAAAATTGTAGTTGTGGAAATAAATCATTATACGTTAGTAGAAACGGATAAAATTTATAATAATAAAAAAATTGCAGTAAAGACATCTATTGATTACTTTCCAAAGCTTTGTTCTCATTCATATATCCACAAGAAGTGAGAATTTTCATACTAAACATACAGTATTATTAAAAAATAAACTCATGAAAATACACCATAAATACTTATTTATATATGTTCACCATATTTACTTATTTATATATTTTTTTAAATAATCCACGGATAATTTGGGGATTTTTTAGAGTCACGGAAATTTTCTCCCTAGAAGGAAAATCTTTCCGTATTACTAATTACAGATACGGACAAGAATAAATAAAGTCCATTTATCTTAAATCTGCCGGTGACTCTAATTACAGTCACGGATTGATCCGTGGATGGTGTCATTAGCAGTACCGATAAAAAAAAGCAGGAAAAATATGGATGTGAATGTAGAAGACATCGAACAAATTTAAGATTATAAATAAATGGATAAATATAAATAAAAAAATTCACTTATTAGTTTCAAAATTTTTTTAATGCGTATGTTAAAATAAATAAATAGATTAAATAGCTAAAAAAATAAAATTTAAAAAATTTTGAAACTAATAAGTGAATTTTTTTATTTATATTTATCCATTTATTTATAATCTTAAATTTGTCTGATGTCTTCTACATTTACACCCATATTTTTCCTGCTTTTTTTTTATATGGTTGTTTAAAATTCAAATTAATTTAAATATTGTGATTCCACCTACAAAAATGAAAAGAAAATACATTTTTATAAATTGCCGTTAATAACTCAAATTAATAAATTTCCGGTGAAAAATAAATTATATATGTATCATCAGGATATGAATAAACGGACATATGTGTAATCAAATATATGTGTAATAAGAATTTGAATGATTGGAATATGGGTCATCGGGATATGGGTAATTGATACATATGGGTAAAGGGGACATGCGTGAAAGACACCTACCCGTTGAAATAATTAAAAAAAAAAAAAAAAGTATATTAACTAAATAAACTGCTTACATATCACGATAGTATATAATATATGTAGAATCGTAAACTATAGATCAGTCCATATTTATTAATATTTGATAAACCGCCGATCAATAATTGATAAGCTGTTTAGTAATATTTAATAAACACGTTTACTAATATTTAATAAGACGTTTATTAATATTTAATAAACTGTGTATTAATATTTGATAATGACCGACTTGGGAGCGATTTAAGAAAACCGTTTATCAAATATTGGTAAATTTTATTAATATTTGATAAATTCTTTTCTCAGTGTATAGATATTTTTTGAAGTTTCGAGTATTAGAATCAAATTTTAGTTTGAAGAATAATCTTGATAATTAATTATTATTAATTTTTTAAATAAGATCCTTGAGTGCATCCATAGTTGCTCACTAAAAGTTGTCATATCCCATTACTCGATCAACACATGGCCCTATAGTCGCTCAAAGACAAATCAATCAAACTATCATAAGTTTATTGATTTGGACAAATAATTTATAAATTATATTACTTTATTCTTTCATAATATAAAATTTCATGAATTTTAAAAATGTATTTAATAAGATATAGTTATAACAATTCTTAAAAAATTTTATGTAATCAAAATTTAACAGTTTATAATGCATTAATAATTTAATTAAATATTAAATACTTATTGTTTAGTACATGAGCATTAGAGAATTAGAAAAAAATTTTTAGATTCCCTATGCGTTTTAAATGGAAAATTCAAAATAAAAGTATTTAGGAGTAAGATTAAGGGCTAAAAATTTTAGAGAATTTTTTTTTTTCTACATACACAATATTTCAGTGTGGGAGAACAAAAATGCATTGAAAACGAATCACCTCAATAGATATACAAACATATAAGTGCTCGGGTACTAGTTCTCTGATCAGGTACTGTCTCTTACGATAAATGTTCGAAAATAGAACAATGACCACAAAAATTACTTCTGCCCTATTCTTTTTAGTTGTTTTTCCATTACCCAAATTAATATAAAATACTACATATATATATATTTATTCATCAAAGATAGATAACCTTTAATCCAAATTTTCTTTTATACAAGCATACAAATATGCTTTATTTATTTTTTAAAACGAATACTAACTGCGCCGCAATCCCGTTTAATTTTGCAATGATTATTTAAATATGTATATATATATATTTATACATATACCAATAACGTGCATTTTCGTTTTACACAATTTATCACAATTATTAAATAAATAATTTTCTCATGTAATGAGATCTTTTTCTTATATTTTAATTGTGCATGCGGCATAATAATACCATCATAAGATCATTTCGTTGAATATTCGAGATCTTTTGTATTCTCGATTTAAAAATATTATTTTTTCAAGGGGACCCTCCGATTTAAATTTTACTTAAAGCTCGCGTAAGGGAAATGACCCAGTAATTGACCATCGTCCTATTCCTGGCCTTTGTAAAATTTTAAAATTAAAAAGAAAATAGAAATTTTGTGTAATTAACGAAAATTGAAGTGACCAATACTGGTTCAAATTGAAGGTCAATGATAATTCATATTTTAATAAAACGTCATCTGGAATTTTTGAGGACTCAGAGACTGGGCCAATTGTCTTATAGTAATAAGCCCTAATAGCAGTTTGCTATAGCAAAAGTTTTCTTGAATTTTTCGTGAAATGTCCATCAACTTCAGACTGTTCCGTTTTTGACGACAACTTGTATACCTCGCTGTACAATTTGACATTAATTTACTACCCGAATCAAAATGCAAATTCGCTTCAAAAGTTGACTAGAAAAAAGTTGTAAATTTTCAGGCAAATTTTTATATCAATTTATTGTTAACTTGACTTTTTGCATCAATTTGCTTACCTTCTGTAATGGTAAGAATAAACATTATCGACTTTTTTTTCTAGTAAAAAGTTACCTCTAAATTAAGGAAAAATTAACCGAAAATTTTTCTTTACAACTTTTGCTGTCAAATTGTCAACATCAAATTACTGTCAATTTCAAGCTAAAGTGGCTATTAAGGATGATTTTAAAAAATAAAAATACCAGAGGGTCCCCTCAACAAAACTAAAACCTCGAGACTATGCCAGATAAATATTTCCCGAGTTATTACATAGCGAGTATCCCAATAATATAAAAAAATATAATGGAAGATATGAAATCACTCACTTATCGAAGAGCTTTGTCTTGACGGAGTTGCTAAGTCGTTGATAGTTGAATTGTGTCGTGTTTTTCTGGAGCCCTCATTATCATTAACACCATTAGGATTAACAGAATGTGAAAGCGCTGCCGTTTTATTGAAATCTATGGTCGCGTATCCTTTTTGTGGTTTATTGGGTGACTCTGGTGGTGATGGTACCGCATTAGTAGCGGGCGTATTAGCAGAACTACCCATGCCAGTTACTCCAGTATTGTCAGACACTGACGTAGAAATACTGTTCTGATCTAAATCCAATACGGCATAATTAACTTCCCGTATAGCTTCAACAGGTGGAGTTGATGGTACAGTTGTTAATTTATCATTACTACTAACAGACACTCCAGTAAATTTATTACGCAAATTATCAATCTCTTTGGGCTCAAGATTAGCATAGCAGTGACGGGAATTATTATCATCCCAATCAATTGGAAGAGACGGTGGTAATATTGGCAATGCCGGCAGTCGTGTGCGTTGATTATTTGAGCACTCGATAATATTTTCTTGACTGGGGTTTATATTCATATAGGCATGTCGTGAATTATCTGTCTCACTAGTGTCTTCTTTTAATGCTGTTGAAATACAAGTACTGTGTGAAGGCGAAAGTGGGCTGACGTCATTGCTTAAATCTACATTCATATACGAGGCCATTGGCAATGGTGGCGGTCGATTATGATTGTGAACTTCTTGATTTAATATTCCTATTGTATCTGATGTAAACCCACTACTCGACGTCGTACTGCTTACTGTGCAAGATCTATCAACAAAAATATCAAAAATTATTATGATCATGGTCATTAATTACTGATAGAATAAATATAGGAGACAGGGGCAAAACGGGTACTCAAAAAATTGAAAAAAATTTATTTAAGAAATCAATTTTAGTTTTTTCTTATCAATTGACAGTAAAGAACTCCTATTATCAAATTACTTCAGATGTAATTTAATAATCAACTTTGAAATATTTAAAATTTTTTAAATTTTGTAATTTAATTAACTTTTAATAATTTTTTAATCTATTCCTTTAAGGAGATACACTACCGGACTTCTTTCTCACACTCAGAAAAATAAACCGGCCTATCTTTGTTACACTCGTAAAGTAAATGATAATTTTAAAACAATTTTTTTCAAATGGTCATAATTTATTTAATATCCAGAATTTTTTTTTACCCTTATTAGGAGATACCCCCATTTTTCCCGCAAAAAATAAAAATTTTTTCTATGTACTTTGAAAATCATTGAAAAAAAAAAAAAATGATTTAACGGATTTGAATCTTTTATTTGAGAAACCCCATAAGTGATGTATTTTAGAAATTTGGTTTTTTGCATTTTTGGGTTCTTTGAATGTCTCCATATAGAAATTAATAAAAATATCCATCAAATCAGTGTTTAAAAAACAATTAACGGGGTGACAGAAATTCCATTTCATTGTGAAACCCCATAAGTCAATGACTTATGGGGGTTTTCAAATAAACATATGCAGATTTAGTTTTATAGAAATAATTTTTTCTTTTTTATTTAAAATTCGCGCTTTTTTTGGAAAAAAAAATAATATGACTAATTAAAATACTTAAATTAATTATTATTTTTTGTAATTCCTGAGTTTCAAAGTTTAAATACATATTATATACTTCATTTTATCAGTCTAATAAATTATTTGAGTGGAAAAAATTAAAAAAACAATGACTTTATAACTTTTTCTTCCGTTTGGTTGAGAAACCCCATAAGTCAATCAACTTTAAATAATTTTTTTAAGTAATTTCGATTAAAAAATTGAATTTTTTCTGTTTGAATATTTTTCAGAGACGCAAACATTATTCTCTTCAATTATTTATTTACTATTTCAATGGCAAGTTTTTCCAGAAAAATTTTTTTTGTGTTTCCTGAAAAATATTGTATTCTTGACTTATGGGGTTTCTCAAATAAACGATTTATTTGAGTCCTCGAAAAAAGTATTTTTTTAAGTACCACATTTTACCCTCCCTTGTTTAATAAAAATAATAAAAATACCTCTGCATTCTTCGTAAACTCTTGTTATTATTATGCTCCAATTCAAGTGCCATCGACGATAAGACATCGTCGTTGACATACAACGCGGACGGATGAGGTTGTGGAACAGGAGGAGGTGGTGGCAACATCATTGGAGGTGGTGATGGTGAACTCATGGTACCTTGTGGTGATATTGGACCACTACTACTGCCTACACTTCCTAGTCTACCGACTCCATTCTGTTGACTGTGAGAAAATCGTGGATTTACACGACCGTTAGGCCTTAGTGGTGTTGGATCGAGGTAATTTGGCTCATTTGGTATTGTCGTACGTGTTATCGTTGGACCGGAATGTGAAGGGATTGAGAGGTCACGAGATATTGCATCGTCGCCATTATTACAAACCTATTAATTATTTTTAGATTAATTACTATCATCATGATTAATGTCTAAAGTAAACATTATAATTACCTGTATGTTTGTTTGTACAAGGTTAAATAATTGATCAGCTCGACGGCATTTAAATGCATAAATACCAGGACCAGTCGAGCATCTTCTACCAGATTCAAAACTAAAAATTTCCGAATCGTAGCCATATCTTCTCAAGCATCTCAATGGCCATTTTACTGGTTGTCTTCCTCTTTGGTACAGTACAATATCTGTTTCAGTAACTTCTAATCTTCCTGGAGTTATCAGATTACCCAAATCATCAACATTCATAACTTGGAATATATTTGGATGCAAATCATTTATGTCTGTACGGCTATTAACACAACCCATGCTTTTTTTAATCTGGAAAATTTATTTTAAATAATTTAATAAATAAAATCGCACATATTATTTATATGACAGTAACGTTAACATGGGTCCAACAATTTTTAAAACTTTTAAGTAATAAACTAAAATTTTTCTAAAACAAAAATAAAAAAATGGATATTTGAAAAATTCAAAATTCAGTATTTAATTTTTTTATATGTAATTAAAAAATTGTCATGGGTCTGTTATATTTCCACTCATATTATTTATATTTTATTTAAATAAAATAATAATATGCAAGTATGTAATTTAAATTTAAACTAACTGATGAAAAATAAAATTTAAAAAGTGACATTTTAAAAGAGTAATTACAATTAATTAAAGCCAATTAAATTTTTTTAACACATGACACTTACCAAATGCAACATATCCAAAGCATGATGAGTAATCGACTAAATAATTAGATTTTTATTTATATTTAAAATATAAAAATTATAAAATTATTTTTAAAAAATAAAATAACAAATTATTACATTTGCTAATCAAACAATTTGATAAAAAACAAAAATAAAAAAATAATTATGTTATTGTAACTTTTGTAATTATGTTTATCAGCACACATACTATCATTTTTTATCATGATACATAAATGAATTTTTATTAGAGACCACCAGCTCTAATAACAATAATGGAAGTCTCTTCTTAAATTTTTCACTTCTCTTAACATTTTATCAAATATAATTATTATTTATTATTATATTTTTAATTATTATTATTTGAAATAATAATAAATATTTAAACGTCAACGTACATCACTGTTATAATTTATTTAAATAAAATTTTTAAAATCTTTTGATAAATAATATAATAAATATTTATTTTACTTTGTATTGTAAGAAAACAAAATACCCTTTTGATCATTGAGTTATTTTAGTGATAATGGTGGCTGTTAAGACAATTATTATTGTTGAAAACTATATTTAGTATTTAACATCCAGTGATATCTATTGATAGATTCTATTAAATTATTTCAAATATCAGCTGCGCACTTTTTTTTTACTGCCACTAATTACAAAATTAAAAAAAAAATTCAAATCATTTTTTAAATTTAATATGTAGTAATTGCTCTATTGTATGATACTTTTAAATTATATATTTTTATTATATATATATATGTAGTTATTATTTATGACAATTACCTTGATTGATAATGACAGCGCAGTTGATAAATTATCGATAATTTAAAAATTGTGAAATAAACAAATGGCGCCAAATATTTAAAATAATAAACTAGAGATGGCGCTGGTGGTTTTCAATTTGAACTTCAAAGACGTTAAAACTTGCTTATGCTGGCTGGTCTGGTGTTGGCTGGAGCTTGACAATTTAGCGCGTCTTTTTTTTTTGTTTTTATACTACAATTATTATTTCATTTATTTAATTATAATTAACAATAAAAATTTGCTTTTTTTAAAGTTCGATCATTTAATTATCATTATATTACAATTATTTATTACTGATTGAGTTTATTGGTTACTTTTCGTTGGTGTTATTTATTACAATTTTCCAAGAGGTTAATGTATTGGAAGTTCAGATTCAGATTTTTTCACCTTCGTATTATTAATATTAATTAGTGGAACTAATTGGTAATTAATTTTTAAAGCTTTCAAGGACTAAGGACTTCTTAAGTAAGTATTTTAAAACAATAATTTTTCTTTAGATCTTGAATTTGGTTGATTCTCCATTTCCCGGCAAATCAAAATGGTCGTATATTTATATTAATTATTTTTACTATTCAGTATAAGGTAAGGCCTAGGACCTGATCATTCCATGTAATTGTATATTTATTTATTTATTTATATTTAGCAAGTGTAGATATACAAATATATGAGTGATCTAGTACTAGTTCCCTGATGCCTGGGTACTAGTTCTGAGTTCTTTACTCTGAGATTCAAAAAAAAAAATGACTTATGTTAAAAGACCTAGTATCTGATCAGGATTCGAAATTTAGACAGTTGACGTCACTTCAGAAATTTTAGTAACATTCGGATTTATCAGTAATCCAAAATACAGTATCAGCACTTTTATATGGAAAATAATGTTGGCTAGAAAGTTACCAATTTTCATTATGCTGTCAACGAAACTTGAAACAAGAAATGAAGCATCTAAAAAATTATCATGCGATATCACAATACTTAATGGGGACCACTAGGAAATTTTGAAAAAAACCAAATATTTTTTTAATATTTCGAGAGTTTATACCTTCAAAAATAACATACTACAATTTGTAGTGTATATCTTGAATAATTTTTTTTAATTACAGTCATCTGAAGAGCAGCCGCTTATCGATTCTCGAAAATCCATTTTTCAAAATTGCATCTATAACTCGAAGACAAATCAACCGATCGATTTGATTTGAATTGCAGTTTCTTTTATATATGTTTCGACGTACCATGAACCTCCGGTTTTTCGAACGAATCAAAGATTTAATTTTGGCAGGCTAAAAATCATCAGATTTTCGCGCAAAATTAAAATTTTTTTAAAAACTATCTTGTTAAATTTTTCTTTTTCTCCTAGCCCGAGGGCCATGGTACAGAAAATACCTTCTAGTTTAATAAACTTTTTGGTTTTCTTGATTTCATGCTCTGTGAAGGTCCGCAGAGAAAAATACAGGTCAAAATAAAATAATAATTACAATCACAATGAAAAATTTGCTATCTCCAATAAAGAATTACAATCCATAACAAAAATTACGATGATTTGTAAAAAATTAGTATTTTATTTAAAATATTACTATCTAAATTGTAATTTTCACTTATCATAATAATTACAATAAAGCTTCGTTAAATTTTCGCTTGGAAAAAATCAATATTTACTTATTCATATAAAAATAGTTCAATATTACAAAAAGTAGAAATTGTTATTAGAATTATTAAAAGTTAGTACATTAGTCGGAATTTTTGTTTCGTAGTTGATAAATATTACATGTCCAATGTAATTCTACGTAGGTACTGTACATTTTAGAATATCGGTTAGACAAATTGCTACTCCGGGAAATAAAATTACTATTTGAGATTGTGAAAATTATTATCTGGATTGTAAAAATTACTCGGCAGAATACATCTTTCACAAAGCGCGTTAACTAATATTTACTAAGTACAACAGTCAAAATTATTGGTACATTATAATTTTTATTTGTCGCTAGTAAATTTTATTTTGAATGCAGTAATTTTTATAATCAACAGAAATTATTATTCTAAATAATATGTTGTAATTTTTACTTTGAGTTTTGTACAAGTTTTGATTTATTTTTAACGTTTCAAGATTACTTCTCGGATTGTAATTTTTTTTTCAAATTTACTAAAAATTACTTAATTTTTTCTCCGTGTAATGACTCCGAATTCACTCCCGATTTTTCACAGTGTAGCCTATACTGTTATTATTAAAATCTATGGGTTAATAAATACAGAATAATCTAAAAAAATTTTCAAGTTTAAAATTTAAATTTAACTTAGTCGGCAGCCACCATAATTTTGATTTTTCGAGTTTTATTTTTTTTTTAATGTACTGGTTTTGGAAATTAAAATACTTGGATTGGGCACTAAAAATTTCTTCGATGATTTGAACAAAACGGGAAAATATTTAAAATATTTTTTATATATTTCATATTTGAATATAAAATATAAAATGTCCACAAATGATGTAGTATCCAAAGCCGATGCTTCTATCCAGCATATTTTTTTTATTTAATTAAAAGTAAACTGTAGCAAAATTCTACCTTTATTTTGTTAACGTTTCGAGATTACTTCTCGGATTGTAATTTTTTTTTCAAATTTAGCAAAAATTACTTAATTTTTTTCTCTATGTAGTTTATTGATTTTTGACCTAAGTAGAGTAATATTGAGCTTTTTTTGAGTTCCTGTAAGAAATTTTCATAACTGACTACTAGCTTACTGATCTTTTACCGAAGTACAGTAATCGGGGGCCTTCATTGAATTTTTACAAGAAATCTTAATACGTGACCACTATTTTTTTCTTCATGTCGCTATCACTGCAACAGTGGGGAACTTTTTTTTAAACGGCATAATAATTTTTTACAAGAGCACAATAACTTTTTTAATGTTTCACTTCCTGTTTTGAAAATAATTGGTAGATTTCTAGCTAATATTTTCCTCCGTGTCATACTGGGTCTTTTACCTTGCGTATAAAATGTTTTTATTTTTTAATTTAAAAAAAAATTTTTTATATACTGATTAGGAAAAATTAATTAAATCATTTGAATAATTAAAAAATTTTACAGAAGCTCAAAATGGATCGTTCTGCAAAGGAAGCTGGCAGAAAAATGGTTTTAAATGATTTAGAAAGCTTTCATGATAAATTTTTAGAAGGGATGGCCACCCTGAAGCAGATGCACATAAATGAGATAAACTTTATAAGAAATTTGGGTGAACAAATAGAAAACTCTAGATCAGGATTCCTGCCTAAAACACCAAAGCCACCGCGTAAACGTATACACACGATCCCCGAAGATGAGGAAGTAACAAAACCAAGCAGAAAGAAGCACCATGATGTGGAAGAAAAAAAGGATGATGAAGAAGAAGAAGAAGAGGAAGTTGAAGAACCAGCTCCTAGATCCCGTCGTGGCGCTTCTATAAAAGCTAATGAGAAGATAAAAAAGCAACAATCATTAACTCTGAACGCGAAACTGCGCAGACCTCCATCAATAATTGAAGATGTAGAAGAAATAAAACAAGTTGTGGTAAAGGTCGTTTTATTTATTTAATTTATTTATTATGTAATTTATTATCTTATCCAATATAATAATATAATTTTTTTAAAATAAACAGAAGCCTCGAGCTACCCGAGGGAAACGGGTCAAACAGTCCGTTAGTGGATCTGACGACGATGAGTTCAAACGACCTTCAAAACTCACTAAAATTGATAAGAAGAGTTCTAAGCTGTTGGATAAAGTAGAAGTCAAAATAGAGCGAATCTCATCAACTACCGTTGATCTGAATGAAGATAACGAAGTTGATGCTCAGACTCCACCTCACGAAACAAGACAGACACGCAGTAGGTCATCAGCTAAAAAACAACCTGTAGCACCCATACCAGAGCCAGCTGCTGATAACAGTATCGATGATCAAGACGATACTCTTAAAACTGAAGCATCGTTATACGAAGATGCTATCGGTAGTAAAATACTTCCTATGAATTCGACAATGAATCCAAATACCACAATAACCATTGATAGAAAAATGATGAATGTCACGGTGGTCATTGATAAAATAATGAATGAAACCGTGACTCTGACTAAAAACTCACTGCCTAAAATATCTGGCGGACCAGGACCATCAGTTCTACAATCGAAGATTAATTTACAAAATAAATTATCATCATTTAAATCAAATCTTGATAACTCAGAGCTTGATGAGATGCTTACTGATGATGAATCCTCACCAGAGCGAGTGAGAGCTGCTACGAAAACCGAAAAAGTATTGACTAAAAAATTATGTAAAACAAAGCCAAGTGTTATTAGCGAAACTGATGATGATACTGATGATGATAATGTTTTACCTACGCCAGTTAAAACAAATTACAAAACAAAAGATTTGAAATATAAATCTAATGCATTGTTTAGTCCTTATGCTAAAGAATCTGTTAAGAAAAAAGTTGAAGCTTTTGAACAAGTAACGCGTAGTCCTACCAAAGAACAGACAACTGGGAGAATTACGAGAACCAAAACACGCGCAATGGCAACTGCTGCTACTGCTGATACTGTGGCAACTAATAAGCCACCTAATCCAGCAGCTATTCTTGCACGTAAATCATTGGCTAAAGCTAAAAAAATATCAATTGCTAAAATGAAGCGTGACGATGATAATGAAAAAGAAAACGCGTTATTAAATTCAGCTCAAAAATCACGATTGCCGGTTAAGAATGATAAAATAACACAAAAACAACAGTTGAGAACAACACCTGTCAGTAAAGCACGTATGCCCATGCCGATGTCAGTTAATCGTATCGCTCATACTCCAGTCAATACACATGTATTACCATCATCTAAAGCAGCAACAGCAGCTAAAACAAATTATTTAAATCATGGATCATCTGTTGATTCTGTTAATCAACTTAAGCCATTGAGTAAATCAAATTCTGTTGACAGTTTGGTTGACAAGAAGCAGAGATTAAATGAAGAGGACGCGAGATTAAAAAAAGAAGAAGCGCTAAGACAACAAACTGAAGAAAAACGTCGCAAACGGGAGGAAAAAGAATTGAAAAATAAATTGGCGCGGGAAGCGAAGGAAAAACTGGAACAGGAAAAGCGACTTAAACTTGAAAAGGAAAAAGAACTTAAAGCTAAACAGGCATTAATTATGCAGGAAAAAATGCGCGAAGAAGCTGAGAAAAAACGAATTGCCCAGTTACAACGTGCTCAGGAAAAGGAAGAAAAGAAGAAACAAGAAGAACTACTGAGATTACAGAAAATGCAAGAGATTGAAGAAACTGAACGGAAACTTGCTGAACAACGGCGACGTGAACAGGAAAATGAACGTCGCAAAATGGCTGAAATGAGAGCTCAGCAAGCTGCTGCTATGGAAAATGCTAAACTGAAGCAGCAGTATCAAGCTAAAGTTAAAGCATTGCAGCAAGAAAAAATACAACAACAGCAACAACAACATGATCCGATTTCATATAAAATAGACACTGATCCTGATGATGATGATTCGGATAATGAGTCGAATCCAAAGCACCCGATACCATACTGGGCACAAGGTAAATATATTTTTGTATTACTACCAGTTCCCTCCCACTTTAGTGTTGATGTATTTTTTTTCAACATCAACTTTTAAATTTACATTCAAAAGTTATTGTAAAAAAAGTTAAATTCTGGCTGAAATATTACAGATATGACAAAAATGTATATGAAAAATTTAGTAGATCATTAAATTCTCCACAAAAAAGATCTTATTACATTTTGTCGTACATCCAATCAGTTCATTACAAATGTCATTTTAAAATAAATTTAGTTTTTCTTATTTTCAATTACTAATTTTTAAATTGACATTCAAAAGTTGTTGTAAAAAAAGTTAAATTCTGGCTAAAATATTACAGATATGAAAAAAATGTCTATGAACACTTTAGTAAATCATTAAATTCTCTACAAAAAAGGTCTCATTACATTTTCCCATACATATGATTATTTCATTACAAATATCATTTTAAAATAAATTAACTTTTTATTGTTCTCTTAATCTTATAAGTATAGATTTATAACTCGTCATTAATTATTTATCAGTTTTATAAAATAAATAAAAATTTATTTGTTACAGCGGGAGTCAGGAAAATTCAATTGGAATTACAACAATATATTCCAATAAATAATGTATTGAAATTTGTTGGAGCTAAAAAATGTACACCAAATTTATCAGAATTATTTGTTGGTATTAAAAAAGATCGTCTTAAAAGAACGTCAAGTGCTGTATGGAGATCACCGCCTCGATTTTCAATGATGGAAGACGATGACTAAGACTATTGATACTTTTTAATTATTGATTACAGTAAATATATTGTTTGTTATTATTATTTATTTACAGAACAAAAAAAAATACTAAAGAACGAACAAATAAA
The DNA here is from genome assembly GCF_026212275.2 of Microplitis demolitor. Lineage (NCBI taxonomy): Eukaryota > Metazoa > Arthropoda > Insecta > Hymenoptera > Braconidae > Microplitis > Microplitis demolitor. The sequence continues at coordinate 5,855,164 of NC_068545.1, forward strand.
TTTTTCGTGTATAGGTTTAATTTTTGTATGAACAATATTTTAGTTAGCCAGCGATAACTTCTAAAAAAAATACGGATACACGAGTGCTAATTTAAAAAAGTTATAATAATTTTTTTTTTAAATACTTCATTATTATATCTGCCTTATAAATTTATATGTATATTGATTAGACTAATACTTGATATTTTACAGCACAAAGTGTCTGAATTTTTTTTATGTAGATCAAACTTATGTTAAAATTAACTTCTAAGATACGATAAGAAAAAATATTATTAAAAAAAATTTACATATATCATTAGTTAAGTTAAGATTAACCAGACATTAATTATAATTCTTTTTTTATACGTTGTAATAAATGATTTTATTAAAAAAATATATATGTTCTTTATTTCTTTCAATGTTATCATTACATATTTTATTATATTCTTTGTTCTTCTTTATTTACACAAGATTTCAATTACTCATTAATAATAATACGCATTATTTCAACAAATTTATTATTTCCATAGTCAGACGAAAGTGGTTTCGAATCATATTTTACTTACTTTCAGTGTAAGTATCAGAGTAAATAAATATGAAAAAACAAGGACTGAAATTTTAAAATCTGTAATTTTTTATTCTCAAATAAGAAAAATTGATTTTTCGATCTCAACAGAATCTTTTTTCATACGTAAACAATCACGGTTAATATGTGTACAAATTTTATTATAAACGGCAAAGTTTCATGGTAAAATTTGTTAATCGTGATTTAAAATTAAGATCCTTTAAGTACGAACCAGTGATATATACAGTTACGTGCTTGATACCGGTCAAGCTTTGTACTGTGTAATAATTATTTGTGGTAACCGACCTAATGAACTTTGAAAATTGAACTTTACCAATTTGAACTTTTGTAAATTTGAACTTACCTTTTTTCTCAGGTTTTGTAAATTTGAACTTTTAAAAATTTGAATATTTTATATGTCTACGCACACAAAACCCCTGAAAAAAGGGCACCATACTATTTCAAGCGTATAGGTTTACATAATTTATATTTCCACGCACACAAAATCTGAGAAAAAGGTAAGTTCAAATCATCAAAGTTCAAATTGTCAAATTTAAGTTTTCGAAGTTCTTTAGGTATGGAACCTGATTTGTATCTAAAGGACGATGGACCTGGGCATATCTACTTACGTAGGTATGCAACAGATATCATGATATTCATTGATTTCATTTATTGTCAATTGGATATAAAAAAGTTAAGCTCCTTAAGCTCGAAAATATTTTTGTATGCCATTGTTTTTGAAAAAAACCGTTTTTTAGCATTTCTTTCTCCCACGAAATCTCGCACACGTGCACAGACACTCGGAGATCATTCTGAAAATAGTCAGAATAGCTTCCTAGAACCTTAAAACGTCGACATTTGATGAAATTTCGATTTTCGCAAATCTGGGTGAAAACGATAACTTCCCTCTTTTCGAAAATTTTCAATTTTCTTAGCGGGAAGTTGAAAATATTTAAAAAATTGCGTCTGTTACTCCTCATCCCACAAATTTTGGGTCTGGAGACTAATTTTATCTTTTTCAAAAGATTATTTAGACCTAAACTTGGTAAAATCGGGCAAAGTTGCCAAGTTTAAATTCAAATAACCGTTTTTACATACGGATCATCATAATCCATAAAAATCATTTCAGTCTTCTTGCTTTCGTGTAGGATTTGGAGGCTCAAAGCACTTTTTAATTTTGACTCGAGTAACTAAGACAATTTTAACAACTTTTTTTCTTTAAATTGACATTTCATTGTCCTTAACTAATCTGTCTTATATAGCACATAATTTTTATAATTATATTTATAAAATATTAAAATTTGACTTTGTAAATACTGTAATAAATAAGTCTCTAAGAAGGTATTGTAATTGTAGTTTTGTTTAAATAAATATTGACAATTTTTCTAAACAATTAAAATTTTATTCACAACTAATTAATCGTAAATTACTTAGTAATAGTTATCATTAGAATAAAAACAAAGAAAAAATTATTTTATTCACGGCGTCTTTTTTTATTATTTTTTTCACTTTTAGGATTCAATTTGAGCTTGTTATTTGTCACATTTTTCATAGTATCTACTGCTTTTTCTGAATTTAAAATATACGGTGATCCAATATTCATTTCAGGATACTTACCTGAGAAACTTTTAGAAAATAATGGTTTTAATAGCAGATTAGATAATTGATTTCGTTTAATTTTTAAGTGCCGTCTCATATCCGCTGATTCTTTCAACTCCATTGTCGATTCTCTGTAATGATTTAAAAATACATGTTATTAGAATATTAAATAATTTGAATTAAGGACGTTCTTGTGCTACTCATAAGTCAAAAGAGAACTAAATCATGGTGACTACAGATTTTTGAGATTGAAATTATCTGGCTATATGTAGTAATTTTCTTTATTTTTTATTTTAAATCTAGGCTTTTATTTATGTTCAATATTTATGTATGCTTTTAATGTTTTTGATTTTTAAACTTGTCAATATGGATGTTAATAACTTGAAGATCCTGACGATTGCTTTCTACTGACTTTTTTTTCTAACAGCTTTTTCAATTTTAACTGTATTACAATCGCATTCGCGTCGCGCCACTTTTTGAAAAGTTTTGACAGGTAAAAAATTTATCGGAGTTTTTCAATTGAAAAAAAAAAAAGTAAAAATTTTTCCGACTCGGTGACGAAATTCCCTGGCTTTTCCTTGATTTTTCCAGTATATTTATAACTCCCTGACATTTCCAGGTTTTCCAGAAATGTGGGCACTATATTGTTAAATCAAGAATAGATTTTAGTTATAAGAGTTATTTTTTCTCAGTGTAGTCCCAGACAGCATTCAAGTCGGAATGACTGCTTTGCGACGTCTTTTTGAAGGTGTTTTTAAGAAGTTTTATAATGACTTCTTAAAAGTGTATCTAATAATAAGTTTAAAGCCGGAACGTCCCAAAAAATAAATCTATGAAATAAAAAAATACTTACTGTTCATCTTCGTCAAGCAATAAATCCATTTCCTCGGCGGCCTTTTTCAACCAACTTTTTTTTAGATTATCACGTTTACACCTCAACTCTAATTTATCAATTTCTCTGGCAACATTAACACGTTCTTTTACTGCAACTAAAAGTCGATCGATGACCGGAAACGTAGGAATATCCTGAGCTATAAAAACATTATTTTTTTTTTTTTTAACCTAGATATTAATATTTAAAATGAATACATAAATAAAAATAAAAACTTACTGTGACCAAGTGTTTTACAAAGTTTTGTGTAATAATGTTTTTCAGAAGGTTCCATCATCAAAACAGTTATACCTTCTTTTTGAGCACGTGCTGTTCGACCACTTCTGTGAACGTAACTTTCAGATGTTCGCGGTACTTGATAATGAATCACATGTTCAACATTAGGAATATCAAGACCTCTTGCCGCTACGTCAGTGGCAATCAAAAGACCGTCGGAATTTTTTTGAAATCTTTCAAGATTTTTCAAACGTTGTTTTTGGATCATGTTTGCATGAAGAGGCAGGGGATTGCAATTTAGAATACCAAATAGTGTAGCTAAACGTTTGACACACCCAATACTATTGCAAAATACTAATGTTCTACCTGGATGTCGTTTCAAAAAGTAATACAAGTAATAATCTTTATGATCTACCGTACACGCTATTCGACATTCTGTTAATGTTCCCGCGGTACCTGAAATTGAAAAAACAAAATTTTTATTAATGTTAGTATTAACTATTAGTGTTGTACAATTTAGCCGACTAAACCGCCATAAAGTTTAACTAGTAACGTAGTAAAATAAGGCCTATTTAAATGGTTTTCGTAAAAGTATAATTTTTTGTTTGTTTATGGTAAAAATTACCATTACTTGATTAAATGTTATGACTAATGTGTTGAAATAAAGATTAATGATACATTTAGATAATCAAATGCAATATTTTCAATTATATTAAAAATCTCCCTTAGCTAGGCCTTAATACCCGCCGGTACCTTACACTTAATAAAATGAAAAATTCACGATCTCCATAATTCTTAATTGTCCCGGCTAAATATATTCCCGATAGTTACTCATTTTTTCCGTCAGTATTCATCCCCGTTAACGGAATTAAAAATATAGAAAACTCGATAAATTTAAACCAACTTACCTCGTTCCTTAGTAATGTCAACTACTTTAGGATTCTTTATCTTCAATAAATCAATAACTTTCTGCAACTTTTGTCCAGGAGTTATTTTAAATATTTTACTTGAAGGACGTTGTTTTTTTTTACGCATTAAAAAATCTGGAATATCATGGACTAAAGTGAGCGTAGCAGAGAAAACGAACGTTTGACGCTTGTCCAAACTTTCAGAAATAGAATTGATCCGTTCCAATATTTGATGAAGTTCTTGAAAATGCCCTTTTTCTAACATTCGATCAGTTTCATCAATAGCTAAGTACTTTATTGAATGTAGTTGACTCAAATGTATATTTCCTTGATCAATAAGTTCCCATAATCTACCAGGTGTAGCAATAACAATTTCTGGACCCTTACTTAGTATTCGTTCTTGTTTGACAGCAGCCATTCCGCCAATGACAACTGCAATTTTGATGTCCGTATATTTAGCTGCTTTGCACAAGTGATCTCGGATCTGAATTGCTAATTCTCGGGTTGGTGTTAAAATTAATGCATACAATGGTTTTGTTACAACACTTGTTGATGCTGTAGTACAATCATCAACTAATCCGTAATCGATTACTTTAACGCAACCAATACCATCAGTATTTACTAAATCATCATCGAGTTCTTCCTCACTCTCTTGTTCAGAACCAGAAAATTCAGCAGCTGAATTATTTCCTTCTGTTGAAACCAACCAAGAATCAGCAGTTCCACATCGATTAATTTCTTTCGTAGAATCTGACTCTTGTTCATCATCTTCAACTTCCGGCTTTTCTTCTTTAAGTTTCAAAATTCCGGCTAAAATCGGAATACCAAATGCCAACGTTTTACCACTTCCTGTTTCAGCAGCTCCCAAAATATCTCGATGACCAAGTATTGCAGGTCCAAGAGTCAAAGATTGTATAACAGTTGGAGTTGTAAATTTATTATCTTCTAGCGCTTTCAATATGGGAGCTGGAACTCCCAAAGAACTCCATGCAGCCGAGTTGAATTCTGTAACTTCAGCTGAACTTTTATCATTACTCGAGTCATCAACTATTTTTGGCTCATCATTATTTTTTGACAAACGATTATTTTTTTTCTTTTTTTTATGGGATTTTTTAAATTTTGAGTCGGACACTTTTGTGTTTTTTAATTTTTTCAGCGGTGGTTCGAAATCAATCGGCGGCAATTCTTCGATTGTATAAAGCATTTTAAATTATACTTTATAATTATATAAAAACTATCATAAATTTTTTTACCGCTTAATTGTCAAAAGTACCAAACTGTAATAATTAAAAAAATAGTTAATAAATAAATGAAGAAACAAAAAAATAATTACACAGTAAAAAATATTGTTAAGTCGAATTTCACCATAAAATTTGTGTTAAAGTTTCCACACAAAATTTGAGTAATACGAGAAGTAACCCTGACTGAGAAAAGTGATGAGAAAATATTTTTAAAAAAATTTTAATGTTTATTTATCTTTATAAATTTTCAATAAAAAATAAAAAATATTTGAAGCGATTAAAAAAATTATTTAGTGATTGAAAAGTATTTAAGAATTTAAAAAATTCATATTTTTGATTCAATATTTTTTTACTGTGTACTCACATAAGATCTATTCTAGAGTCAGTAAAATAATTATACATACCTCTGATATTTTATTGCATTAACATAAATTAGTTATGTTTATAGTAATATAATTATATTAACGAATTGTTAATAAAATATTTGTTTATGAAAATATATTTTGCATCTAAAGTTTAGAAACTAGAAATAACCTAACTTTGAAACACAAAGTTTCAAACACGTGTATATCTTATGTACCCTAATAGCACAGTTTGCTTTGGACTTTTTCGTCGAATGTCGGTCATCTTCGAACTTTTCCGTTTTCGATAACAATTTGTATACGACTTGCTATATGTACAAGTTGACTTAAATTTACTACCCGAATTGGAATTCAAATTCACTTAAAAAATTGACTAGAAAAAATTCTTAGTCGATTTTCAGGCGAATTTTCACATCAACTTATTGTTAATTTGACTTGAAAAATTAAGTATTTTTTAGCGTCAAATTGTAGACAATTTTGTGTATAGATGTAGTTGAAACAATTCCCTGATTAAAAATACTCATTGAAAGGGATTGAAAATTTTTTCAATCCTTTTCATTCCATACAGAGGTTTTGAAAAGTATTGAATGGAATTGAAATTTTGATCATTTGAATACTTTATAATTCTTAAAATGGAATTCAAAAGTATTGAAAGGAATTCAATCTTTCATCATTTCAATACCTTCCAATATGGAATTATTTTGGTATTGAGAAAGATTCAAAAATTTCAATTCATTTGATTTTTTTTCAATCCTACACTCCATTCGAAATATCGAACTATTTAGGTATTGAGAAGAATTGAAAAAGATTAAAAAATTTCAATTCATTTGAATTCTTTCCAATCCTACACGTGGCCCGAAATGTAATATTATTTTGGTATTGAAAAGTATTCAGAAAGATTAAAAATATCAATTCTTTTGAATCTTTTTCAATTCCTCGGAAGTTTAGAAATTCTCATATTATTTTTGGATTCAATAGAATTGAAAAGTATTAATTTTATGTCCAGATGGAGATGTTAGGGTATAGAAAATATTCAAAAATATTCAATTCTCATCTTTTTCGATCCTTTTCAATGAGTATTTTTAATCAGGGTTATTAATTACTCGTTGTATTTCATTTGTTAAAAAATTAATAATAATAATAATTTATTTATTTATTTAACGCTTCCTGAAATTTACAAAATTTTACAATATTCATTTGCGTTATCACAGTGCGAATAACAAAAACGAAAAAACATGAGCAGTCGTACAGTTTAATTATCGGTATCAGTTTTAACTCTATTTGCCATTTCCACTTGGATTGACTTCTTGATTTAATTTAGAGACCCATTAAAAAAATTTACCGATTTTGAGTAGTAGTCATTAACGAATTCAAAAATTCTATATATTTAATAGGAAATTCATTTCAATAGAAGTTATATTAATAAATCAATTTAAATTTTGTTATAATTATTGATGTAATTACTCTTTTTATTTTACGTTTTTAAAAAAATACAAAAAATTTATTTTAAAATAATAATAATTTACAAATCACAAGTTATATATAATGATAATGATATTGATTGAAATTAAATATTTATTAAATAAATAATAATAAATTTATTGTGTGATTACGTGTGCAAATATTTAATCACGTAATTTAAATATTTGCTTAAATAATTTAAGTGACAATTAATTTAAATACTTAAATTATTAACTGTCAATAAATATGAGTGTAGCAAACATACGATTTTTTAATTTCATATAAAAAATTAAATAATTAAAATAATAAAATTTCAAAAAATGCATGCACTGATTTTTGAATTTTCTACACTTTCATTTTTGTTAGCCTGAAATTAGCAGACAATTAAGAATTTTCGGAATTTTTTTTAACAAATCAATTACAAAAAAAAAAAAAAAAAAAAAAAAAACTAAAAATATGCGCATGTAGTAAATTGAAAAAGTGTGACAGGTGCAATTGTTTAAATATATATATTTTTTTTATAGTATACCATTTTTAGTAAAATTCAAAAATTATTAGACGTCAGCTAACTTATGATACTGAAGTTAGCTGACATTCAATGATTTTAGGAATTTTTAAAAACGATAAATTATAAAAAAAAAAAAATATTTTAAAAAATTGCACTTAAAGTTTTTTTAATATTCTACATGTGCATATTTTTAGTTTTTCAATTTTTGTAATTAAATAGTTTAAAATAAAATTCAAAAATTTCTAATTGTCTGCTAAATTCAGGACCATACTAACTTCAGTGTCATTCATTTTTTTATTTTTATTTTATAAAGATTTTAATTTATTATCTCAAAGTTTTTAAAATTGTCAGATGTCTGTTAACTTTATTGTCTTTAATAAATCTAGTCAAATTAGTATCTTTTTAAAAATAATTCTGACACAAATAAATTATTTATTTTATTTTCCCAATTTTCATTCATTAATAAAAATAAAAATAAGTTGTATATAAATAAAGAACATATTTTTAAATTACAATAAATTTTTTTACGTAAAAATAATTTGACTAGTAACAGTAATTTTCTACTTTAACCATCACCAGGAACAAGATGCCAGTAGAGGTTCCAAGATTTTTTTACCAGCATAGAAGCGTAATATAAAAGGAGGCGTGAATTGCTAGTTTGTGAATCATATTTTGCTGTTCACGCTTTGTTATCATTTTCAGCTGTGAGTATTTTCAATTGCTATCTCTTATCATTTATTTGAAAATTTATATTATTCATAAATTTCTTACAATAAAATAATAATAATCGCAACCACATATCCTATTATTTTTTAATATTTTAAATTCATTTGATTACTAACCACCAGAGACCATAAATACTTATACGCACTTGTATTTTTACAATATTTTAAGTTAAATATCATTCACATACTCATTATAAAAGTATATTTTTATTTTTCTTTACCAAATATTTAAATAATATCAACATTTCCACAGTAAGTAATTTTTATTTTTCTTGTATTTTATTAAACTGCGTATTGTTAATCCAGATGACATTTATTGAAGCCGAATAATCTAACAAAAAAAAAATAACACTAATTACTATAGATTAAATAAATATATCAACTAATTAAATATAGACATTTATTTTTACTTGTTTATAAATTTTTATTACTCGGGAATTAAATCATCAATAAATATAAAGTTGAAGAAAAAGAAAATATTAAATTGTAATATTAATAAATAATTAAGAATTATTTAATTGTAATATTAATTATTTTTATTAAATAGAATTAAAATTAAATGAATTTGTTATAAAATTTAATTTATTGGTCTGTGTAAACTCACCGAACGCATATTAATTAATCATTAATTATACGCCATCTGTATAATTATCATTTTCAATCTTTAGTATACATTTGCAATATATATTTTTTCTATAAAAAATTTAAATATTGAATTTAAATCACGGGTTTTATTTGAGAAGAACAAAAAAACTTTAATTAATATGCGACTTTTCGTTTCTTATTTATTGAATTTTAATTCTCTTAAAAAAATTAAGGTGGGATTGTATGGGAACCCATAGAAATTCATATAGAAAATTATGGATTTATGTAAAAATTTATAGAAATTAGTATAGGAGTGTATGGAATTATAAGAATCCATGTAGGAAACCATGAGTATATAGATTCTTATATAGAAAATCCACATAAGAAATTGTGAGTACCCGGATTCCTATGTAGGAATCACATACAAAACTGGGTACCTGGATTTCCATAAAACTTTACACAGGAAACAGGGTACCTGAGTTTCTATTTATGAACTTCTTATAGGAAACTGGGTAACTGGATTCCCATGTAGAAACTTCACATAGAAAACTGGGTTCCTGGATTCTCATGGAACTTTACACAGGAAACAAGGTACCTGAGTTTCTATGTATGGATTTCATATAGGAAACTGGGTAACTGGGTTGCTATATAGAACTTCACATAGAAAACTAGGGACCTGGATTCCCATATAGGAACTTGGATGTATGGATTTTTTTGTGGGAAATTTATGTAGAAATCTGGGCTTCTATACACGTAATTTCTATAGAATCCGGGGTATCTAGATTTCTATATCTACTCTGTTAAGAAAATCTTATAGAATCCAATAGATTCTCATGAATTCCTAAAAAATTATATCAAATTAAAGGAAATCTTATGTAGAAACGAATGAAATGAGGATGAACGGGATGTTTTGAGTTGGGTTTGAACCCAAGTTCTCAACAGTCCGACTATCCTGTACAGTACATAAAATACCCGACCTGGTACTTGATGACTTTGATAAACCTTCTACCACCACCGTCCATCTTACGGTATCCTATAGTGATATTATAAGAATGAATGAGTTCTATGAGAAGTGCTATAGTTAAGTACAGGGCCTTATCCATAAACCTATAAGAATCTATCGGATTTTTTAAGCAGGGTATCGTCTACTGATACGAGTACGGTAAGAGACCTAGTACCTGATCACTCCATGTATTTCTATATCTATATTTAATCAGTTCTACTAAATATACATATGCAAATACATCAGTGATCGGGTACTAGGTCTCTTACCATATCAATAAAAGTATAGATTAATATTCCCATAGAAAACCATATGGGAATCTATCCAAAAACTCCATGTGGGAATCCATATAGAAATCTAGGCTGGATTTCCATATAGATTTTTCTGATAGGAAAGCAATCAGTACAAATAAAAGTATACGTGATATTTTATTTCCAAATATTAGTACAACATTAAAACTGATATTTTTCTGATAAGTTTTTATAGAATTTTTAAATATTTTCGCGTTGGATCACTTTTTGATATTCAAAACATAGAATATTTGTTTTAATTATTTTTGTCAATAATAAAAATAAAAAATACTTTTTTTTATGTAATTGTTAAGTATCAGACTCTTTGTAGATCTATGGTTTTATTTATAAATGATTTATTGAATGTTGATGTTTAATTTTATTTTAAAATTGATTAGTTATCAATTTTCTTGAAATTTCCACAATTGGTGTTTGCACCCCATTATTAACTCAATGTTTTTATTATAGACATAACAATTGAATAGGTCACGTGTTATCTTTGAACTCATACACATAAATTACTTGATTTATTTTATTTATTATACTATCAATATAATGACTTTGAATTTTTAATTACAGGAAACAGAAAATGTATCATTTAAGTAGAATATGTTTCATTCTATTAATCGGTAAGATTTTATTATTTAATTTATTATTATTATTATTATTATTATTATTATTTAAATAAAATAATAATAATTACTTTATAATGTTTTTTAAATATTATTTAGGAATATCGTGTGCAAGTGCTCTGGTGAGGAAACCAATCTTCAGTAAAAAGCATTTAAAATCTCAAGATGGAAAAAAAAGTGCAACAGCTGTAGAGTTTAATGACCAGTATGTAACAAGAGGGACATTATATATCCCTTATGCTGAGATAAAAGAACCATTTTATGCCTGGTACGATGGCAAACTTGGATCAAGTCGTATTGATTATTATGGAGGTAATTTTATACTTAAATTTTTTTATAAAAACTTGTAAAATTTCTATTGCACTTAGTTTTGGTGAACACGTTTAGTGGCATGCGTTTCCATCCCCGGGCAAAATATCACCGACAAAATGTCCCCGGATAAAATATCCTCAAGACAAAATATCCTTGGACAAAATATTATTGCATTCCTCTGAAAATTTCTGTATTTTTTATCATTTTTTTAAAAATTCGGATTGAATGCGGAGCGGATGACTGTCCGAAGAGAAGTTTATTTCATTATTGAAACTCCTGTTTGGAGTAAAATTTACTCCTGGTAGATTATTTTAATATTAAAACTCTGAACTAGAGTAAATACGCATTGAAATAATATGCGTAATCGCTCCCAATTTTTTACAGTGTACCAATTATTTCGATTAAAAAAAATTTTCTAACAAGTATTGGTCTAATTTTATACGAAAATGATACTATTGCAAATGTATGGGTTTATATATTTTATAATTCTGCGCACACAAAACCTGTGAAAAAAAGGCATACTGCTGTACATATTTTATAAAGTATATTGTAATCATTTATAAATACATATATAGGTAATATGTATGAAACATTTTTGCAAGACATTATTCTTTAAGACAAATTTTTTTTGGACAAAAAATCTTGGGTTATTTAACATATATTCTAGAGATATGTTTTTTACTATTTTCAATCAATGAAATATCTGAATTTCTGTATATATTAATTATGATATTATTTATAATCCATAAAATATTTTTTTAAATTTTAATTAATGATGATCGACCTTTCTTACTTAAGAAGGGTTATCAGATATTTTCGGCTGGGTTGTTTTCGAAAGCAAAATCACCCTTCTTATGAACATTTAACATTGCAAATCATTTCGAATCGTTTCTTTTAATAGTGAAATTATTTCCCAATTTAAAATAAATATCCTGTCTAGTAGAACGGAAATTGGGAATTTGACCTTCTCCTATAGAGTTATCGTCTAATAGATTCGCCTAAAACACTTGAACGGGTTGGTCTTGTCAGCCCTAGACCAGGTCTTAGAATATCTCGATTACTCCACACCGTCAAATCAATTAAAAATCACATAGCTTATGGTTCAGTTTATAGAATAGCAAATCGTCAATCGTCACTGTCTGGGCATTAATTTTTGTGGCAATTCAATTGCTTCATTCTCAGCCAACGTCATCTTTTTTTCACCCACTCATACATATTTTTATCATTGAATTACTTTGTGTAATTATTAGTGTTAAGTCGATCGGCATTAAATAAAATAATTTATTTTCTTATACTTTTCGAAGGTATGGTAAAAACTTTTCAATTGAGTGGTGATGGAAGTCATGGATCGAGTATTAAAATCGCTCCAATTACAACAGAAGAGGAAATGAACAAAGAATCATGTTTCAAAATTTACGGAGACGAGCAAATGGCTATACGTCCACAAACAATTTTGCCTGACACTCATGGCATGCAGGTATTGTTTTATTTATAATTTATTATAGAAAAAAAAAAATTTAATTTGAAATTGATACAAAACATGTAAAGCTGAGCTTATAATATGTTTTATATTTTTTTTAGTGCATTGGTGAAGAAATGGTTAATGGAATTGAATGTGAAAAATGGCGTCTTGTTGAGAAATTTGGTGAAAAGACAAATAAATATACACTTTGGATCAGATATAAGGTAGTTAAATTTTTTAAAAAATTAATTAGAAATATTTATTAATAAATTTATTTACTTGTAATGTTTAAACAGAAATCATCTGAGAGTGGAATAAAACAAGCGATACCAGTAAGGTACGAAATGAAAGGATTCAATTCCCTGTTGGGATCTCATTATGATCATTATTATTTAAATTACGATTGGTACTCTTATGAAACTCCGGATGCTGATGTCTTCGAAGTAGCCAACAGTACGTATATTATTTTTTATTTTATAATTTTTAATCAATAAAAATACTGGTGCGGATGATGTTGAAATTAAATTTAAGAAATAAATAATTCAAATTTATTTATGATTTATGATCAGTAGGTTATTAAATTACTCAATATATATATATATGTATGTATTTTTATAATTAGACATGTCTTGTACTGGATTCCCTGGACCTGGAGACCGTCACCTTTTCACTTTCAATCCCATGCGAGAATTTATTTCCAATGACCACAGACACGTTGACACAGAGTTTAATGTTTTTAAAAGAAAATACAATAAACAGTACAAAGATCTCAAGGAGCACAGCAACCGTACGGAAGTATTTCGTCAAAACTTGAGGTAAATTAAAAAAAAAAAAAACAATATTTAATTTATAACTCTATACTGTAAGTAGAGTTTTTCAATGTAAAAATAAAATTATTAGATATATCCACTCAATGAATCGTAAGAGTCAAGGCTACCAATTGGAAGTTAATCATCTAGCAGATCGTACTGACGACGAATTAAAATATTTACGAGGAAAACAATACACTCCGAATACTTATAACGGTGGGCTTCCTTTTCCACATGATGTAGAAAAGGAATCTGCAAAAATACCAGAAAGTCATGATTGGAGACTTTTTGGGGCAGTAACTCCCGTCAAAGGTAAATTTAAATAAATTACATGTATATTAGGGTGACCAAAAAAAAACCGACTATTTTTTTTTCGAGTCTTATGAAAATTTGTTGGCTTACGATGTTTTAAGAAGCCTCTCCAAAAATCAGCTCGATAGAAAATTTTCAAGAGGTCGCTCACGAATTTTTAAAATATCCAAAATGATTTAAATTCGGATTTTTTACTTCTAAATTTTTTCTTTGTCATGGCATCAATAGTTTATATTTATAAAATCATGTCTATGCTGAAAATTTCAACCCAAAATTTAAATATTCAAACGACGCTCAAGAATTTTGAATATTAACTGATAATATGTAACTAATACTTTGAATTAGTTTTTGTATTTGTTTATAACTCAATTATTGTCATATTTCTAAAATATAACTTTTGCATAACTAAAAATATACAGGAGAGGCTTAAACAATAAAATTTGGTAAGTTTTGAATAAACGAAAAAACCTAAAAATTGAATTAAAAAATAAAAAAGTATGTAAATAACTTATTATTTTTATTTCTCGGGTTATATTTTAATTCATTGTCATGTAAATTGATGGTGAAAAAATCGAGAAGCTTTATTATTAATATTCAAAGGTCACTCGAAAACGTTCAAAAGACAGCGCTCGGAAACATCAAAATTCTTAAGCGAGGTTTAAATGTATATTCTTGAACGAGGTTTATGGATATACATGATTTCACAAATATAAACTATTGCTGCCACGAGAAAGAAAAAAATTTGAAATAAAAAATTCAAATTTCGATTATTTTTGATATTTTCAAAATTCGTGAGTGACCTTTTGAAAATTTTTTATCGAGCTGATTTTTGGAGAGGCTTCTTAAAATATCGTAAGTCAAATAATTTTCATAAGAGACTCGAAAAAAAAAATATTCGGTTTTTTTGGACCACCCTAATATATATTAGGGTATTTCATTTTTGAACAACTTTTTTTTTGAAACATTCCTATCATTCCGATATTATACCAAATACTAGCTCATTAATACCAATTAAAAAAAAAGTATTTAATAACGATGATGGATTAGAGCTAAAGTTATTCTGACAGTAAATTCAATAATCTACAACAAAAAGTCTAAAAAGTTTTTTAATAACGTTAATAATTTTGCTGAAATATATAAAAAAAAGATTAACTTTTATGTTTTGAAGTTTGAACTCGTTAACTTTTGAACGGGTAGATTTATCAACAAATTATATGAGCTCTTTTCTGTAGAGTGTTCAATTTATATCCTGAGCCTAAAAAAATATATCTCAAGTTTATCTGTGCAATGAATCATTGCCGAGGTATGAAATTCAAAACTTAAAATTTAATTTTTCGCATGTTATTTAAATGGAAATAGAAAATCGCTATGAGGCACCGATTAATATTAATATTAAGGGCTCTAATTTTAACAGGCATCTTATTTTACCTTCCTGCAAGTATAGAAGCTAGTGGTGCGATGAAAAAAAAAATGCTCTAAAATAGCACACCCGGCTATTAAGCCTAATAAATATTTATATTAAGAAACAAAATAAAATATAATAAATTATTTTTATCAACCAGATCAATCAGTCTGCGGTTCTTGCTGGAGTTTTGGTACAACAGGTGCAGTTGAAGGCGCTTACTTTATGAAATACAAAACACTTGTGAGATTGTCTCAACAAGCACTCATAGATTGCTCATGGGGCTACGGTAACAATGGCTGTGATGGTGGTGAAGATTTTCGATCATACGAGTGGATAATGAAACACGGTGGACTTCCAACAGAAGATGAGTATGGCGGTTACATCGGACAAGATGGTTACTGTCACATTAATAACGTTACATTGACTGCCAAAATGGCTGGTTTTGTTAACGTCACTACCGGAAGTCCCGATGCTCTAAAATTAGCTCTTTTTAAACATGGCCCAATATCTATTGCTATTGACGCTTCACAAAAAACTTTTTCATTCTACTCAAATGGTGTTTACTATGATCCCAATTGCAGTAAGTTTAGGACTTTGATAATTATTATTTTATTTATTTCATGTAACTTATGCCGAAGAATACGCCGCTAATTGGCTGAAGTTAGCCTTATAAAATTTTATATTAAAATACAATCCTTTCTGATTGGTCAAACGAGTGGTTAAATATATATTAAACCACTGAATTTTAGTGAAATGGCAGAGTGTATTCGTACTCAATAATTCAAGCTAATGACATCTATCAGCTTTTTCTCTTATGACGTCACTTTGAATTTAGCTGCCTTATTAACATGACCAAAATCTCTAGACTGTACACACGCATTTAATTATTCAGCACACATGTGTAGATCAAGACAACGTCAGCTGAATTAACTTACATATTTCTATTAATCGATACGACATAACCAAAGATGACTTTTTAGTAAATTTCATAGAAATCTAACTATTGCACTTGTCTTCATGACGGAATTTTTTAAAAAATTTGCTACCTCTGGACTCAGCTCGACGAGCTGAGTCAGGACATACATACGATTCAAAAGTTTATATATTTATACGATAGAACGCCGCGTGTCACGACAATAGCGTCCACAATTCTTTATTGATCTCAATGAAACTCAGCACACATTTTCTGTAGACGATTTCCAAGATCGAGTTCAAAGATGAGCAAAATCGGTCAATTAGTTTAGAAGTTGTAGCATTTCAAAATTTTTAAATTGTCAAAAATTCATATCTTTACTAATTCGTTCTTCAATAACTTTTGAATGTGACAACTTATCGAATTTCGTAAAAATGCATCTGAAAGCTCTTTAAATAAGCTTTAATTTTCATGCCTACATATGCCTAGACCAAAGAAATTACTTATCTTACTACTCATTGTATGAAATTTTGCTATTGCATTCGTTTTTGATGATGTTCAAAAAAACTTTTTTATGACCTTCCCAATACCTCCGATTCTGGCCACACACTTTTTACATACATATCTCTTTATTCATATAAATATCATGAAATCTACTTACATTTTGGGTACCAGAGCTTTTGTTTTTATTGAGTTTTTTTTTAAGTCAATAGTATGAAACAAAGTATAAATCTTTTTTAATAATCAAGTAAAATATTTGATACTGAAGTTTGTCGTCTAATAATTTTTTTTTTTTTTTTTTTAAAATGATAAATTATAAAGAAAAAAAAAATTGCACCTGCAGCTTTTTTAATTTCCTACATGCGCATTTTTTTTTTTTTTTTTTTTTTTTTTCGTAACTGATTTATTGGAAAAAAAAAAAAAAAAAAAAAAAAAAAAAAAAAAAAAAAATTGTTAATTGTCTGCTCGGCTGCCCAATTTCAAAACACAATAACTGACAAAATCGATTTTGGAAGATTTTTCCCTTACTGTGTTTTGAAATTGGGCAGCCGTGCTAACCAGGATCATAATTATTTTTTAAACTCTGATTGCATGACCCTGGCTTTAGACATTTAACGGCGTTTTTCTTCGTGCATTCTTACATAAACTATTATATACATCTAGTGATATCGAGTATAATACTGATTCCACATGATATATAAGATACTATTATACGATTATATTTATATCAACTATTTACTGGCTATTTTTATTGTAGAAAATACTCCAGATGGTTTAGATCACGCCGTCCTAGCAGTCGGATACGGAACAATGAATGGACAAGGTTACTGGCTTGTTAAAAATTCATGGTCTAATTACTGGGGTAATGATGGCTACATACTCATGGCTCAGAAAAATAACAATTGCGGTGTTTTGACAGCACCAACTTATGCTATTGCAGCGTGAAAAAAATAAATGCTAAATTAAGCTGTGATTTTAACTGCGAATTTAGAGAAAAAAAATTATCTATATTTGAAATAAAAGTTGGTCGTATAAAAAATCACTGACATCGAGATTCATTAAAGTAAGATCATTATTTTTTTATTAGACAATTAAGTTACGTTTAGATTATATTGTATCATTGCTATTATAGTAAACTATAAATATTTCCTGTTTATAAGATATTGAAATAATTCAATAATCTTCATAAAATTATAATTTTTAATATGAGAAATAAATTTTCATTAATATTTTAAATTTATTTTTTATTTTATTCCTTTTCGTACTAATATCTACTTTCTTTTCTTTTTTTTTTTTTTTTTAATTCTTGTACTTAATGAATTTATTACTCGTTTATTTTTTATATTTAATCCACACATATTTAGTATTAATTTTAATATCTAAAATTTATTTTAATTATCAACAAAATTATTTAAATAAAAAAAATTATAAAGCCTCAGATATTTAATGAAAAATTTTCGTATTTAAAAAAATAAAATAAGAAAAATTTTTTAAAAATAAATCTACTTAATACCTTTTTAAATATAAAATTTGATATGCTATCAGGTATAGAATTTAATGATCCTAAAGTTAGAAGACATTTAAAAATTTTCGGATTTTTTTTTCCAGTTTATTGCAAAAAAAAAAAAAACTAAAAATATGCATGTAGAAAATTAAAAAAGCCGTAGGTGAATTTTTTAAAAATTTGTTTTTAAAAAAAATCCAAAAATTATTAGACGTCAGCTAACTTGAGTATCAAGAATTTAATAAAAAAAATTTAATTACTTAAAAAAATTCGTTGCACTCATATCTTATTTTCATTATTAAGTACATTCAAGATCATTTTTTTTTTCTATCATGATAATTATACTTATTAATAAAATTTATAATCTCTATACACATGTAGAAGCTCGCTAATATATCAATTGACAGTAGTCTTTTAAAATACAATAGATAAAATTTTCCACTTAAATACTTTAGCTTAATAATTAATTATCATGTTTGATTTTATTTTTAAAAATTTCATATTTTATTTATTTAAACACTCGTGGACCCTGAATATAAATCGATCATTAAATAAATTTAATTATTGGCCATGTTTTACTTTTTTATGATGATCGACTTTACACTAAATTGTCTACTTATTTAATTAATAATTAATTAATATTACTTTATGTAATTAAGTTTTATTATTTATTTTATTAACTAATTGCTAAGTAGGAATGACGATAAGTTGAGATTTAACGACGATTTATAATTTTTTTTTCTTCGTCTGAATATTTTTTTATATTAAAGAAAGCCCATTTCAAGAGCATTATAGAGAGCTTGGGTATCCGAGTGACTGTTTATTCTCCAGAATGGAAAATTGTGCGCTCGTGCTGCTGTTTCTTCATCAGAACCATCGCCGATGACTACGTAAGTGCACCTCCGCCCGAATTTAGCTACCACACGACCAAAACAACTTTCTTTTCCTAAAAATACAAAATAATTTTCGTTAACAATTAAAATCTTATTAATAAATAAGATAAGTCCCAATTATCGACACTATGAAATAATGTTGGACACTATAATTAATTTATGACAGTAAATATTTATTATCCAGTCAAGATATAAATTTTTTTTTTATTACTGAAGAGTTTTGGAAATAAAAAAAAGCTTGGAACAGTTAATAGTATATTGTATGACAAGGAATGAAATGAAACGATTTCAGACTGGGGTGAGATTGGCTGAAATCACTTGCATGAAATCGTGTTTCATCCTGAGTTACACACAATATTTTTCGTAATTATCTTGCATTGGAACTTAAAATTTCATTGTCAGTAGTCAGAAACATATTCATTTAAGACCAAATATTAGCGTAAGCTTAAATTATCATTTTCAATTTATAATTAAGCAGAAACTATAAGTGCTATTCATTATTCACACTAATTTTTATGAAACTTAACCACAGTCAGAACTGTCATTCACGTTAATAAAATTATTGATCTGAAATTACTACTAAACAAATGACAAGTACCAGAGTTTAAATTACGAATGTCTTCAGTCAGCGGGCAGAAACATCCCTGATAGCCACACTTTAAATATAGTTGCTCAGCAAGTTCTGCAGTGAAACATTTTCGGCGAACTTAACGACAAGTTTCTGGTAAGCCTTGGTTGGATAATACTTGCGTGCAAGTTGATGCAAATCAACTGCCGTCATCTGAATGTAATTTGACAGAAAAACTTGCCGTCAATTTTAAGTGAAACTTTCAATCAACTTAATATCATTGTCTGACAGTAACACTTGTAGTCAAATTGAATTCAAGTTACAGATAATTTACTGTCAACCCAAAGGTAGCTTCTTGCTCTCCAACACTTTCCTTTAAATTGGTTTCAGAAAACGGCAGTAACTTGAAGTTAACTTGTGATTAAGGCGGCTATCAGGGATTATTTTCACCATACCTGCACCGAAAATTTAAATTCCTGTCCTGTTTAGAGGGAAGAAAGTTGTTTTTTTTTTTTATGAGAAAACAAATGAAAAAAATTTGCACATGTGTCATTCTTCCTACGAACAGAGACACAAATTTAAACTTTTAGGTACAGATCCGATAAAATAGTACATTACACACCTATTGAGGAAAGTAGGACATTCTGATCCATATGTGTAATTGCCTGAGTTTAAATTTTTGCTTCTGTCTGTGACAAAAATATCGCATGCGCTAATTTCTATCATTTATTTTTCCATAAAAAGAAAGAATGACTTTCTTCCTTCTAAACAGGGCAGAAATGTAAACTTTTGACGCAGGTATGGTGGAAAATTATAAATACACCACGAAGAAGGTAGGACGTTTCAATTTGGGTGTTTGTCACCCTCGGGTAGGCAATTACACACGCGGATTGGAATGTCCTACTTTCGTTCCTTGGTGTTTAATACACTATTAAATTAATAAAGTGCATTTTATATCATTACTAAAGTGTAATAATTAATGACGCGATATAATTTATATGGAATTGGCAGTTTCCGTGCTAATTTTATAGGCGTCACCAATTAAAATTTTTTTTTCTGCCTAATCTTTTGTATTATAAACTAAAAAAATGAATTTTCTAAGGATCTATACAATGCAAATATTTTAAATGAAGTGAAGTTTCAATAATTGGGTTTTAAATTTAAGAATAAAAAATAAAAATATACCAATTTTAGTTGCTGAATAAATATTTTCAATAGGAAAAAGACCTCCCAATCCAAATAATAATACTTTAGATAATGCTGGAACGAGTTGTGTAGCTGTTACAAGTATATTTACGCAGTGGCTGCGTTTGCTGATGAGACTGAGACACTTAACTGCGGATGTAAGCCAGTTATCAGTGAGAAGTTCAATCTCCGATCTCAATTGTAACCACTGTTCGCGTTTAGCTCCCAATAAACCGCCTACATTGTTTCTACAATTGCTGTATGTTTCTTTTATTTTTCTGTAACGAAAGGCCAGCTTTCGCATCCAGTCGACACCGCCGCGTACGCCAGAAGCCAAACAAATTCCATTATTTGCAGACGCACATTGAAATCCATCTGCTGAAAAATTGTACGATGACAAATCTTGGCCGTTGTCGTCTGATGATACGTCATCTATATGAACTTGATCGCAATCCTGAAATTTTCAAAATTTTAATATTTAATTTCAAATTTTATTAATTAATAGAAAATAAAATTATTTTTCTAAGTCCAGAATTAAGTCACTGATTCTTTTGAAATAAAAATTTTTTGACTTCCCGCTACGAAAATTTAAAATTTCAAAAATAAGGAAATCAGGTTTGGACCGATTTTCGAAAATTGGAAAAAAGTTCTTAAAGCCAAAAAAGTGTAAAAAAAATGTAAGATATTTTGGAATTAGTAACGCGATATCGGAAGGATTCATCAAGACTTAGATCTGATTAGATTTTGAAGTCGGTCGGTCAAGTAGTTATACACGAAAAGAATTATCTCATAAATTTTACTCCTTAGTTGTGGGTAAAATTAAGCCTGAATGAGTAATTTCTCTTCAATTTTTAAATAGTATTCAATTATCGGGTAGAAAATCCTAATTTCGAGTAGCTTTCAAATAAAAAAGAGTAAAAAATAAAACAAAACGAATCAATTTTTATTCTTTTTGTATTTATTTTGTTTTTGGTCCAGGTTCACTCTAAATTGTAGGGTAAATTTTATCAAAATTCTTTCCGTGTACGAAAAATAAAATGAAAAAAAAAAAAAATTCTTTCAAATTTTTGTATAATTTATAAATTGCTCGACTGATTTATTTCTAAATTTGATTCGAAGGTCGATTTGTTCCGAAGATATCATCGGTCAAAAATTGGTTCTGCGCGTTTTCATCCCGCGACAAAATATCTCCGGATTTCTTGTCTCAGGATGAAAACGCGCGTTACCTCAAAAATTACTTTTTTTTCAGCGGAATGTATAGATTTTTGGTCCAGCGATTTTTTGAACTCTTGAAGCTCGAAAAAATCGGGAAGTTTGGGGTTGGCCTACAGAGTCAACTGTTTTTAAGATTTTTTTTCTATATTTAAATAAGTAAAGATAATAAAAAGACCTCAACGTCATTGAAGAAGAAATGTGTGTCTGCCAAATTGAATATCATTTCTTCCATCCTGTACGCCAGCTGTGCTAACAACGCTGGGTCCTTGCCATGTTTGGTGGCAAACTGTCCAGTGAGTAGGGAATGAAACACAACTATGGTTTCATCAAGATCCCATATGAATATACGATCCGTACCGCCTTCAGTAGTATCCGCAGATCCAATACTGTTTCCGCTTCCGCTCTGACGTCTTCCGCGTCTACAGGGTTTCGCTGATGCGCCTGAAATAAAATTTCATCCCTTCGTCGGATCAGTCTCTTGTTCCTCTAACTTAGACTTACTTGTTCTATCCATCTTTTTCTTATTTTTACCTTCTATTGCATCGCGCGTCGTCAAGTCATTGACATCATGAGCTGCCGAATCTAGCACAAGACTGCTCGCTTTATTTGAATCTGAGTTAAAATAAATTATGAACATAAATAAGAATTTTTTTTTATTTTCCCCCACTTCTGATAATTATATTTGTCATTATTATTTTTATTTACATGATGCCGTAGTAATTCTTGTTCCATTACCTGTAAAATTAAGGTTTCCGAGATTGAATGACGATGACGTCGTATGATATCCTGGCACTGGATAATATCCGGAATACTGAAGCGGCATTCGATCGTTTCCGTAGAGGCAGGTGCTGCTGTACGCGCTGTAGTCTAATTTTTGTGAGGCCGAGGATATGTTTTGTCCAACTGGTGAAAAAGTTGAACTACTGCTGTTGTAACCAGGATAGGAGGCATACTGCGTCATTGGACTTGGTGTTGTGTATGAACTTAAATAAGAGCTTTGTAAGCTTGATGAATTCTTCGTAACTGATCCATAACTTGGAGAATTATACAAACTGTAATTACATAATTAGTTATTATCATTGATTAAGTTATCGATTATTCCAATAGAGTTTTTTGGTATTCTTTACAGTAGTACAAGTTGTCGCAATAATTTTATTTTCAATTTAAAAGTTTTAAAAACTTTTGAAAGATTGGAAATGGGACTACGGTCACTTACTACGGTCTATGAAAAAAATTTCGCATTACTTCAGTAAAAGGTAGATTACTAAAATTTCTTGTAAAAAGTCATTACAGGTCTACGATTACTCTTCTTCGGTAAAAGTTCAATAAACTAGTAGTCAATCACGAAAATTTCTTATAGAGAGTCGGAAAAAATTTCGTATTACTCTTTGATATTGATCAGTAAACCAAGAGTCAATTACTAAAATTTCTTCTAAAAATTCGAAAAAAGCCCGTGATTACTTTACTCTGGTAGGTCAGTAAAGTAGCGGTCAAGTACTGAAATTTCTATTATAAAAATTCAAAAAAAGCCTGTGATTACTTTACTTTGCTAAAAGGTAAGTAAAATAGCAGTCACTAAGATTTCTAGTAAAAACTCAATAAGGCCCCCGATTACTGTACTTTGGTAAAAGATCAGTAAGCTAGTAGTCAGTTATGAAAATTTCTTACAGGAACTCAAAAAAAGCTCAATATTACTCTACTTCGGTCAAAGGTCAATAAACTACACGGAGAAAAAAATTAAGTAATTTTTGCTAAATTTGAAAAAAAAATTACAATCCGAGAAGTAATCTCGAAACGTTAACAAAATAAAGGCAGAATTTTGCTACAGTTTACTTTTAATTAAATAAAAAAAATATGCTGGATAGAAGCATCGGCTTTGGATACTACATCATTTGTAGACATTTTATATTTTATATATTCAAATATGAAATATATAAAAAAAATTTTTAATATTTTCCCGTTTTGTTCAAATCATCGAAGAAATTTTTGTGCCCAATCCGAGTATTTTAATTTCCAAAACCAGTACATTAAAAAAAAATAAAACTCGAAAAATCAAAATTATGAGTGGCTGCCGACTAAGTTAAATTTAAATTTTAAACTTGAAAATTTTTTTAGATTATTCTGTATTTATTAACCCATAGATTTTAATAATAACAGTATAGGCTACACTGTGAAAAATCGGGAGTGAATTCGGAGTTATTACACGGAGAAAAAATTAAGTAATTTTTACTAAATTTGAAAAAAAAATTACAGTCCGAGAAGTAATCTTGAAACGTTAAAAATAAATCAAAACTTGTACAAAACTCAAAGTAAAAATTACAACATATTATTTAGAATAATAATTTCTGTTGATTATAAAAATTACTGCATTCAAAATAAAATTTACTAGCGACAAATAAAAATTTTAATGTACCAATAGTTTTGACTATTGTACTTAATAAATATTAGTTAACGAGCTTTGTGAAAGATGTATTCTGCCGAGTAATTTTTACAATCCAGATAATAATTTTCACAATCTCAAATAGTAATTTTATTTCCCGGAGTAGCAATTTGTCTAACCGATATTCTAAAATGTACAGTACCTACGTAGAATTACATTGGAGATGTAATATTTATCAACTACGAAACAAAAATTGCGACTAATGTACTAACTTTTAATAATTCTAATAACAATTTCTACTTTTTGTAAGATTTAACTGTTTTTATATGAATAAGTAAATATTGACTTTTTCCAAGCGAAAATTTAACGAAGCTTTATTGTAATTATTATGATAAGTGAAAATTACAATCTAGATAGTAATAATTTAAATAAGAATTAATTTTCTACATATCATCGTAATTTTTGTTATGGATTGTAATTTTTCATTTGAGATAGCAAATTTTTCATTGTGATTGTAGTTATTATTTTATTTTGGCCTGCATTTTTCTCCATGTATTGGACAATTACGAAAGTTTTTTACTAAAACTCTGAAAAAAAATCACGACTATTGTATTTCGATAGAATATCAGTAAACTGGTCCATTATAAAAATTTGTTGTAGAAACTTGGAAAAATTTCGCATTACTCTACTTCGGTAAAAATAATGAAACTTATTACAATTTAAATTATCGACATTACCTGTTGTAATACTGATTAGCTCCATATAGAGTACTATAGTCAGACTTTTCCATAGAATCAGGATACTCCTGTTCTTTATCTTCAATATTTTCATCGACATACAATTCACTGCCTGGTACATTTTCATTGTCCGGGCATTCTTGTACCTCATTCTTCACTTCAGTTTCTAAGATAAAACATTAAATATTAAAGAAATAAGTATTTAAATTTATAATACATGTATTAATAAGTAATTGAAATATATGTTTATGTATAGTAACCATTGTTAACCCGAGGGTGTTGGCCCGTACTTTCCGTCGACGACGAAACATTTCCAGTATTGTCTAAAACCCCTGCCGGTTTCGTTGGGTCATTGTCCTCGGTTAACATATCACAAAACCTGTAAAACAATCATACGTCTTTATTTAAATATATAAGAAGACATATAATATGTTCTGCTTGGAGAACGCAATTAAAAGAAACTTTTTTTTTTAGTTTTAATTTTAAAATCCTCTCAAGTTCTTAATAATCTGCACTGACTGTCTTATTGCAGACTACAGTATTAAGCTAGTACAAATATAATGTACTAGAGTAAAACATATAATATTAAACAACGAGGTACCAAGAAGTAGAGGTAATTTGAGTAACTGAAAACCGGATCCTCGGTCCTTGGGACGTGTACATTCAAGTAGAAGCTTTAGATTTAGCTTTAACTTTAGCTTTTACTTTTAAATTAGTATTAAGACTTAAGAATAGTATTAAAAGATTTTTTTTTAATATTTACATTTATAGCAGAGTCTTTTTTATTAAAAACATTTATTTTTCCAGGACAGAAAAAAAGGATTTTTTAGCGCAAGAAATTTTTTATTGCCACAAGAAAAATTTCACTTACTCTTAGAAATTTTTCGTATTATGAATTTAAAACAGAAATTTTTTTGGAGCAAGAAAATAGTTGAAAATAATTTTTGGATTTTGGTTAAAAACGATAAATTATAAAAAAAAAAATCAAAAATTGCACTTGTAGCTTTTTTAATTTTCTACATGTGCATTTTTTTTTATTTTTTAATTGATTTGTTGAAAAAAAGAAATTGAAAATCGTTAATTGTCAACTGAATCGTTTATTTGAGAAACCCCATAAGTCAAGAAAACGAAATTTTTCAGGAAACACAAAAAACATTTTTCTGGAAAAACTTGCCATTGAAATAATAAATAAATAATTGAAGAGAATAATGTTAGAGTCTCTGAAAAATATTCAAACAAGAAAAATTCAATTTTTTAATTGAAACTACTTAAAAAAATTATTTAAAGTTGATTGACTTATGGGGTTTCGCAACCAAATGGAAGAAAAAGTTATAAAATCATTGTTTTCTTATTTTTTTCCACTCAAATAATTTATTAGACTGATAAAATGAAGTATATAATATGTATATAAACTCTGAAACTCAGAAATTACAAAAAATAATAATTAATTTAAGTATTTTAATCAGTCATATTATTTTTTTTTCCAAAAAAGCGCGAATTTTAAATAAAAAAGAAAAAATTATTTCTATAGAACTAAAACTGCATATGTTAATTTGAAAAACCCCATAAGTCATTGGTTTATGGGGTTTCTCAATAAAATAAAATTTCTATCACCCCGTTAATTGTTCTTTAAATACTGATTTGATGGATATTTTCATTAATTTCTATGGAGGGACATTCAAAGAACCCAAAAATGCAAAAAACCCAATTTCGAAAAAACATGACTTATGGGGTTTCTCAAATAAACGATTCAACTAACTTCAACATAAATATTTTTTCTCGCTCCAAAAAATGTTTTCCAGTCCTTAGAAAAGTTCTGTTTCCAATTTTCTTAATGCAAAATATTTATAGCATAAACCAATTTTTTTTTCAGTAAAAATTATTTTGAAATTTTACAGAGAGAATAAAAACTTTTTTTTACAATCGTAGCTCATTCGGTCTCAGAATCAGATTTTTCCAGTTCTCAATAAAATAATTCAAATAAAAGAATGTATTTAAAATTAAAAAATGGCCTCTTTTTCTACACTGACCAACTTGCCCAAAATTTTCTACAAATCTCAACTAATTATTTAGAAAAAAAAAATCTGTCAGGTGCTCTTGTATAAATATATACATGGCCATAGAATTGAAAATACGAATAAAGAATGAGAAGACAAAATAAAAAAGGCGGCAAGTGTTGAAGTAAAAAATTGGCGCCATTATATTTGAACACGATCAAAGTCAAAAGGCACAAGACATATAATTAGGATATGATTATCCTTGATTGTATGGCCAATTGCAGAAGGATATGATAATCTTGCAGATGGGTAGGCGTGCACCAGGATTCTTGGGGCGGTAACTGTAAATTCAATGGGACGCCCTTTGCCAACTAAAACTCACGCTATGCTATTCTTGATGGTTTATGTTAGCAAGCTAACTTACTGTCCATAACGCATTTTATATACCGTCAGATCTTGTGCTCCGCCCTTTCGAACAAAACAAAATAAAAATAATATATATATATATATATATATATATATATATATATATATATATTCATATAAATAAAAAAAAGTGTTCGTACACTTAACGTTGCTGGTACTGAGTAATTGAGTCTAGGATACAACTACGTCTACTAAGTGTACTATAATGTTATTGATACTCTTGATGACTTGCGTAAGAATCTTCAGTGTCTATTCCATTCTATTCGATTGTACTATATATTGTGGGAACAGAGTGCAACATTGAACGTGGAATTGATGGAAACGGCTTCTCAAATATCAACATCACCACAGTATATATTTTTTTTTTGGCATTACGTGTCGCGTAAAGTTATCTCTATTCAAATATACAACTTTTATATAAATATTTTTACTGAAAAATTTCAAATAAATTGGATTTTTTTTTAATTTAATACGCGCTCGGATATGTTACATTTCAAATGTTACAACTTTTTAAAATTATTTTTAAATTGCTCGGGATATCAATGAATTTTGTTAAAAAGTAAATAAAGTTGTTTGTATATTTAGTAAGTTTTAATGCAATTGCGGTCATATTATTCTAGATGTTATATTTTGGCTCAGGTGACCCTTTTTATCATTATTATTAATTTTCATTGATTTCTTTTTTTAGTACCACTAGAACTTTCTTATTATACTGTACAGAAAAAAAGGATTTCTTGGCACAAAAAATTTTACTTGCCCCTAGAAAATTTTTGAATTATAAATTGAAAACAAAAATTTTCTTCACTGATAGAAGAATTTATTTGAACCAAATAAGATTTATTAATAGTTAATAAATGATTTATTTGAAAGCTTAACCAAATAAATATTGACAAATAATTAACCAAATGTTTAACCAAATAAATATTGACAAATAATTAAACAAATGCTTAACCAAATAAATATTGACAAATAATTAACCAAATGCTTAACCAAATAAATATGACAAATAATTTATAGTACCGTTTAAGTTTAATTTTTTAAAGAAAATAATACGCACAATAATTAATTTTAAAAATATTCAGTATTTTTTTTCTATTTATAAAACAATATTTAGTTGATTATATTTTGAATTTGTTACACTAGACAGTATACTGAAAGGTATTGAAAACAGAAAGTGGCGCTGTAGTCAAAAATCACAGTGATGTTCACTCAAATATGAGATTTATTAACTATTAATAAATCTATATTTGAGGCAAATAAATGCTTATTTCGGCCAAATGAGACTGAAAAACTGTCCCAAATAAATGCATTTATTAATATCTAATAAATACTTCTATCAGTGTGGGGACAAGAAAAAATTTTTAGCGTCAAGAAATTTTTTGGTCCTAAGAAAATTTATGTCTTAAATTATAATTCAAAATATTTCTTGTGCCAAGAAATCTTTTTTTTTTTTAATTTTATATTTATAGATGAACTCTTAGATGATAAATAATTTGAAATTTTGTATTATCACACAGCGACTTTTTTGGAGTTTTTAATCTTTGAAATTTTTGTTGTTTCAGCTGAGGAAATTCAGTAGCGAAAAAAGCTTGCGTTATTCAAAAGGAAGTTAAGATGAGAAACAAAATATTAAGAGCTTTTTCTATTATCTGATCATATTTTGACATTAATTTTTTTTTCTTATTTTATTTATTTATTTATTGATAACATACGTCAATCGGTTATATACAACTGGTTATAAATATGAAGATTCAAATATAAGAAAACCTATGATTTGAAAGGAAAAACATATTCAATTATAATTCAATTTTGACTTTTTTGACTGAGGAATGAAAAAACTTGATTAATTATTCAGAAGATTTTTAATATTTGAGTGAAAAACTGATAATCCACCAAAAAAATCGATGTCTGAATTGAACTCGTTGACTTGGTTACCCAGATAGCAAAATGTCTTGATAAGTTCTGAATGAGTTCCTATTTATGATTTGGATATCTCATCAACATCTTAAAGAAGTCTTTCAGAAGTTTTCAAGATGTCTAATGAGCCACCTAGCTATCTCAGTAAGACGTCTTTAAAAAGAGTTCGTTTTTCTGACTTCGCAAATAAGACTTCAGAATGAATTTACCATGACGTCTTTAAGGAGCTTTTAATTTTGACTTCATAAAGAAGTTTAAAAATGAATACATTTAGACGTCACAAAACTGACGTCTTATTTATGAAGTCTTCAAGAACTCTTAATTAAGAGTTCTCAAGTGACACCTTTAAGAAGTCATTGTAAGACTTCTTGAGGACAACTTCAAAAAGACATCGTAAAACAGTCATTCCGACTTGAATGCTGTCTGGATAGCTATTCTATTGTACGGACCATTTATTACGTAGTGTTTATTAAATCTTAGCGTGTTAATTATTTAATTGCTCCTGAGACAGGGTTTAATAACAATACCAAAGCCTTCTAGTATATCAGGCGAATCTATCAATCCATTGTTGATTTTATAAAAAATCAGGTCAGCTATTTGTCTTCGAGTGGATTTAATTAACTATTTTATTGACACTTAATATGTATTATTAAAATTTATAATTTGAATGCTAAAATATTTAAATTATAAAATAAAAATTTTAAAATATTTTTAAAAAGTACAAAGTTTTTATAAGCAACTTCTGTCTCCCGCAAATAAAAATAATAAAAAAATATATAATATACTGAGACACATGAGGTATAGTGTCGTACACGAACAAAAAAGATTTCTTAACACAAAAAATTTTTTTGCTTTATAAATTAAAAACAAAAATTTTTTTGGGGCAGAAAAAAAATTCTTACACAAAAAAATTTTTTTTAGTTATAAAAAATTTTTGTCTTCAATTCATAATGCAAAATATTTCTTGTATATCATGAAATCCTTTTTTTCTGTGCAATTAGACTTTGAAAAAAAAAAAAAATTTTTTTTTTTAATTTAACAAAGCTTTGTCTCAATCTTATTGGCATTAATTGACTCTAGATAATTTAAAAATAAAAAATAATTATTTCATTGAAATCAATATTTAGCAATCAAGTTATGAAAAAAAAATATGAAAATTAAAAAAAAAATTGTTTTGACATTCAATATTACTTTGCTTTGTAAATAATCTTAAGATATATTTATTGAAGTATATATATTTCCTTGCTATAGCAGCATTTAAAAATATATTTATAATATGGGTTTGTTTTTGCTCGGATTTAATCAGGTGATAATTTAAAAAAAAAACTAAACAATTTATTAAAGATGATAATGAAGAATTTTCAAGTGAAAATTAATAATGTATATATTATATAATAATATAAAGAATAGGTAATAAGAGGTAATGTGAGTCATCGTTAGTACTGTCGTTATGTCTGTCTAAACAAGCATCGCGTTATCGCGAGCAAGTTGCTTCGCTTGCAATATGAGCGATCACGTAAGTGACGGAGAATGTGAGGCTTAAAAATTCCAGGTTTCGACCCTACTCCGGTTAATTAATATTTAATAATTAATATATATACAGGGTAGAGTACAAAGTACCGTCTTTGGTCACTTAAGAACCAATTTTAGACACTGGGACCAGTTTTGGACACTTGAAAAATTTTAATAATATTTGTAAAATATTTTTTGTTCAATGGAAATTTTTTTAATAATTTCTCATTAATTAAAAGGAAGTATTAATTGCCCAAAAATTTAGCAGTGACTACAAATGCTACTTCTACCCTTGTATTGTATTGTATTGTATAAATAATTAAAGATTGTATTAGAAAAAAAATAAAAACACTGACTGTCAATAAAACTGCTTACATAAATTTATTGAAATATATCTTAATAAGTAATTGTCAATTAAAATGATGTAAGGTAAATTGTATAAATAAGAAACAAAAAGTCTTTACGAATAAAACTTCTGCGCTTTGACCCGAGTCTCGCGTCAATGCCAATTAAAATACATCACTGTTTAACGAGCCGAATTAGATATACAAGCCTAATAAAAAGGTAGAGCGGATGCACTATTTCTGCATAAAATGCCCTATTTATCTGATATATCTTCTCTAATTATTTCATTCATTTTAATATGAAATAATAGAAATTTTTATTTGAAATTGAATTATACATCAATATATTTATCTAGATCTGATAATTTTTTTTGTTGTCAGTAAAAATAGGAAAAATTTCCATTGATCAAAAATCTGATACAATGACAATTAATAGAAATTTATTAAAAATTGTTAATTAATACAAGATTAAATATCCATAATTAAAAAGTTTATACAAAGACGATGAACAGAAATTTATTTGAAAATTTTTTATTAATAGATAATTAAATTCCATTAATTGAAAATTTCATAAAAAGCTAATTAATAGAAAGTAAAATGAAAAATTTTTATTAATGGATAATTAAATGTCCTTTAATTAAAAAATTGTACAATGACAATTAATAGAAATTTATTAAAAAATTTAATTAAATTTCCATTAATTGAAAGTTTCATACAAAGGCAATTAATAGAAAGTGAGATAAGAGTTTTATTAATGGATAATTAATAGTCTAATAATTAAAACATTTATACAAAGACAATTAATAGAAATTTATTAAAGAACTTAATGATCAGCTAATTAAATTCCTATTAATTGGAAATTTCATACAAAGGCAATTAATAGAAATTTATTTCAAAATTTTTTCTTAATGCATAATTAAATGTTCATTAATTAAAAAAATTATACAATGACAATTAGTAGAAATTTATTAAAAAATGTCATTAATAGCTATTTAAATGTCCATTAATTAAAAATTTTATACAAAGATAATTAATAGAAATTCATTTGAAATTTTTTCTAAATGAATAATTAAAATGTCCATTAATTAATAAATTTCTATTAATTAAAAATTTCATAAAGCAAATTAATAAGAAGTGAGAAAAAATTTTTAATTAATAGACATAAATAATAACCATACATGGAATTTAATATGTTTGAATTATTACTGGATAATGAGTAATGAATAATGACAAATAGTATTGTAATTGTAACATATCGATTCTGAAGTTTGTACTTGTATTTGACATCGAATGTCCCGGAGACGCGCCTGTGCGAACAATGAAATGTGTTATATTATAATATATTAATGTTTAATATACAACCATACTAATCAATTGTATTAATTATTATTTACTGTCATCAATCCATACTAATTGATTAATACATAAATAGTAACTGTTATTTATTTATTTATTTAAAAATTATTAACTCAATATTATTTTCAGTTATGAAGTTTATTTTTTTTTTATTTGTTTTTATATTAATTTTAAATATTGTAATTTATTGATTTGGAAATAATAAATAAAATATAATATGTTTACATTTTTGTCATTTAATTTTACCGCTGAATTATTTGTCAATAAATAATTTTTTAAAATTTTATTACATTTAAAAAAAAGTAAATTTATGAGTATTAGAAAGTTCACGAAAAAAAATTCCAAATTTTTCAGGCAACTTTTGTTGAGAACCAGATGTGGAACTCGTGGTCAGAAAAAAAAATATATATATAAAAAGAAAACAAAGAAATGAAATAAAATAAAATAACGAAAGTTTTAACTGAAAATATTAAAACAAAAAAAAAGATAAATTTTAAAAAGATGATTAATAATTTATATTAAATATAAATAAATAAATAACAATATATGTGTGAATAAAATAAATATTAGTAAGTTTTTATCTTAATCTAGAATTTTAATGCCGATTTTTTTTACAGAATCACCTTTAAAAATTCCTCAGATTATCTTTTCATCATAAACATTCTTAATATATCGGCATATTAACACGATGTGAAATAATAAATGTATGAGATGTAATCTAAAGTTTTAAATAAATAAAAAATATATAAACATAATTTATAAGTTAAAATATATATAAACAATAAATAAAAAACAAAATTTAAAAATAATGAATTAAAATTTTTTACCTCTTTTAAAACAGATCACTTCCCTCTTAATTTCCACAATTCATAAAACATTTTAACATAAAATATACTTATGACAAGTCACAGTTTATCTAATTAATGATAAAATAACACGTTGTTAAATTTTAAAATCTCTGTTAATTACGGAAATTTAATTAAAAATGTCATTAATATATAAATTTAATCCACTGGCTATTTAAATTCAAATTTCGCGGGGTGACCGTTTGCGGGTCAATAAATAATTGCGTGTATTTACAAATTATTTAATTAAATGTAAATAAATAAATATAAAGGATAAAATAACATCCGTGTTGTAGATCGAGCCGGCTCGTTGTGATGCTGCAGCCTGTGGAGTTCTGAGCATGCGAATTGTCGGTTTCCACCCCCGCCCGATGGTCACGTGGTTTCCCCTCCTCGGGTTATTACTTCTCTCCTTTTCTCTCCTGTATGTCACACGTCACCTTCTCACATTAAATCTATATATACATATATATGTGTGTAATGAAATAGAATATGTTAGAATGAGCAAGAGAATAGATGCTGGAACGGAGCAAATGTGAGTGGGAGTTGTGTGAATAGAGATGGACAATAAGTAAAAAAAATAAAGAGATAAAAGGGGATGAGAAAGGAACTACTACACACTACACACTACATATGTATACATATATAAGTATATGATATATATATTAGTGTTGTTTTGTGTAGTAGGGACTAGGGACTGAGAAAAAAAAATGAGGGGATTAACCCCTTGTTCAAGTAATTGTCACCGGTTGTCAGCATTCATTTGGCTGAATAAAACCACTGGCTACCCTTATGTCACTCTAATGCTCTTTTTTTTATTTTTATTATATACTTTTATGCCTTAGTGACAGACGTAAATATTTTGCTGATGAAAATAAAAAAAAATTTTTTTTTAACACTATAATTAAGGTATGAGACACAGGACTCGATCAGGGAACTAGAAACCGATCACTCATATATTTTTATATTTATAGTTACAAAATATACCCGTGTAAAAAAAAATGTATGCAAAAAACGTTCTTGACAGGGAACTTCAAAATTGAGACTATTTTGAACTTTGAGTTGAACATTGTGAGAATTTTGAAATAATTAAAGATATAAACTTCTCTTGCAAGTTTTTTTTGTTTATTTTTGAAGCAACATTGATTTGAATTCAAAATTTTGTGAATTCATAATTTTTGAACAAGTTAGAAAATCAAAAACTGACTTTCCTAAAAAGTTCTAATAAAAGTCCAAAAATTTTTTCAAACCATTTTTAATTTTTTTTTGTCTCATGCCTGAATAGTTCTGGGGAGAGTCGTAAATGTTCATAATTCCTAATTAATTCCTTTTTTTTTTTGTAATCCCTGAATTAAAAAAATAATTTAGAATGATTCAAAAGAATTTGAAATGATTTGAAACAATTCGAATCTACTAATATATATATATATATACAATTAACATGGAGTAAATCATTTTTTTTAATCAGAGATGTTCTTCAAACTCAAAAAATTGTCAAATCATATTATTTTTGCTCAAAAAAAGAAAAACCAAAGGGGCATGAAAGCCTTCAGTTGAAAATTGTTCACTTTCTAATTTTTTCAAAGTTCCAAAAATGTTAAAGTTAAAGTTCGGAATTGTCGCAATTTTTGAAGTTCACTCGGCTGCCCAATTTCAAAATACAGTAACTGACAAAAATAAAATTTTTGAAATATGCTAATAATGTTCACAAAACTCCAGTGGAACTAAAAACTAAAAAATCAATTTTGAAAAATTTGTCCCTTACTGTGTTTTGAAATTGGGCAGCCGCACTGTCATGAACGTTTTTAAAACAAATTTTTTTTTACACGGGTAGATATATAAATATATAAATATATGAAGTGATCGAGTACTAGTTCCTTGATCAGGTAGTGAGTATTTTACCTTAGTTGGGTTGTTATTAAAATTCTTAAAACAGAACAGGATATTAAATTCGAAAAGTAGAAAAATTAAAAAAATATTTTTGAAAATCAAAAGATACGCAAGTATATTATACTTAAAAAGATGTTTGAATTTTGAGTTAAATAAAGATTAGTTTTTTAGTGATGGATAAGTGCAAGGTCTAGTCCCGTAATCTAAGTATGGCTAATCCTTGCAGGCGTTTTCTTCACGGTCCATCGAACTTGGGCTATTCCACCGTAGAAAATAAATGAGACCAACTGAGGTAAAAAAAAAAAAAAAATAAATAAATATATAAAAAGAATAAAGCACTAAAGAGCTGAAACTCTACAAATACAAACAACCTTTTAGTCCATAAACAAATCAAACAAAACGTTAATCGTCTGCGACCTGGACATTTTAGTAGTCTTTACTTTTAACTTTAATGACTTTTAAAATTAAATAATGTCATACTTGACATTAATTATAAATTATAAATTAAAAAAAAAATTTTAGTAGATTTCATAGTCATTTTTCATGACGGAATTTTTTAAAAAATTTGCTACCTCTAGACTCAGCTCGACGAGCTGAGTCAGGACATACATATGATTCAAAAGTTTATATATTTATACGATAGAACGCGGCGTGTCACAATAGCGTCCACAATTCTTAATCGATCTCAATGAAACTCAGCACACATTTTCTGTAGACGATTTCCAAGATCGAGTTCAAAGATGAGCAAAATCGGTCAATTAGTTTAGAAGTTGTAGCATTTCAAAATTTTTAAATTGTCAAAAATTCATATCTTTACTAATTCGTTCTTCAATAACTTTTGAATGTGACAACTTATCGAATTTCTTAAAAATGTATCTGAAAGCTCTTTAAATAAGCTTTAATTTTCATGCCTACATATGCCTAGACCAAAGAAATTACTTATCTTACTACTCATTGTATGAAATTTTGCTATTGCATTCGTTTTTGATGATGTTCAAAAAAACTTTTTTATGACCTTCCCAATATCTCCGATTCTGGTTACATACTTTTTACATATATATCTATTTATACATATAGATATCATGAAATCTACTTCCATTTCGGCTGCCAAATTTCCTTTTTTTTCTTTTTCAATTTTATATGATGGACCAACTACATTTATTTCAAAAGTATAAGTTTGCTAAAGGTGTGTGCCCTTAAATTGACTCACACTCGTACTTAATACATAATATTTCATCCCCTTCGACATTCATCTATGCACACAATTATTTTTATGTGCTCCCTAGTCCTCAGCAGAGAAAGACGTATGTATGTATGTATATATATAATGCATTAAATTGGTGTATATCATGGGTATATATATATGACTAACCCACACATCTTAATACACAGCATTATAGAGTGTAATACATGGACACACATACATAGGCAGCTGTCACCTTACACCATGGAGAAGGCATGGGGCTGGAGCGTAGCGGCCATTCTCAACTTATCTCTAGGATCTTTGTAAACATGTCGTGAAATCCGAGTACCTCGCCAGTGGCGTAGACTGTAGTAGGGTGGTTACAGAAAAAAGACTAAAAAGATAAAATAATAATAATAATAAAAGAAAATGTGTGTATGAGGCAAAGATATTGGATGTAGATGTTGATGTATGAGAATGTGTACATATATACTTTATAAATAAAGTATGAGTGTGGATTTTAAAGCTGAGCTAATGTAAGTGCATACTTTGCTTCGAAAATTATATATATATATATATATATATATATATATATATATATATTGCTAAACCTATCTCATACTATGTACACACCCAACCCCATGCCACGAGATGCCAAGTACGTTTCCCTAGCAACTGAAATCATCCCTCTATCTTATCATTGGCGCGAATATATATATACATGTATATATATTTCTTTTAGCTACATAGTACAATTCATATTTTGATGCATTTTAAATATACATACTACTAATTTGAATATTTTAATAATTGTGATAAGTAGCAGACGTCAGAAAATTTTTTAGTTTTTACAAACTTGTGAGTAAAATAAAATTTTTTGAATGGGGAAAAAATATATTTTTTATTTTTTGATATGGAATTTTTATGTAATTTATTTTTTTATAAAAAAACATTTTTTTAAAATGATACATAAGTTAACAGACACTTAGCAATTTTCGGATTTTTTTTTCAAGTCAATTAAAAAAAAAAAAAAAAGTAAAAATATGCACATGTAGAAAATTTTAAAAACTAGAGGTGCAATTATTTTTAGTATTTTTTTTTTTTTTATAATTTGTCGTTTTTAAAAAAATCTAAAAATTATTAGACGTCGAAACTTGAGTATAATTTTTTAATGCCTGCTACTTTAAGTACCACGAATAATTTAAGAGATAATTAACCCTTTGTTAATTGTTCTGAAATAAAATAATATTACTATTATTATTTGTTGTATTGAATAATAAATTAATGAGAAATAAAAATGGTTGGATAATAAAATAAGTTGGTGGTTTTAGCGGTGGCCAAAGAAGGTATAGTAGTTGAGAGGTAGTCCGGACGGGACTAGCAGACAAGACCGCAGCATCGTGAAACATAATACAAGTTGCACCAGTACAGCAAATCTCAGGGCCTTGTTCGATCAAGCATATGAAGCAGCTTCGACCAGTACGGCTAGGCGACGCACGAATCAGATTACATCTTGAGCCCACTGCTTATCTTTATTCTTTACGTCATCTCACATCAATTCACTTGATTTCGCATGAATGATGTCCATGCTATGTATATATGTGTGTGTGTGTGTGTGTGTGTGTATGTGCACATATGTATGTATTTTATTGAATAGTTCGGGGACCACTTGGCCACTTAATTCTAAGAACTCGGGAGTCGTTACTCGCGGGTTAATTTAAAAAATTTTTTATTTTCTTACCGTACAATCTTATGATTATGTCTTAATTCTTAGATTTATTTATTACTTCTATTATTTAAATTTATTTAGATTTTATTCAGATGTTTTAGTATTATTTTTATAGCTCTGGTTATTCATTATCAGTGCCATTGGTTTGTAGATATACTGGTGTCTGACCACTTCCGGCTACTTGAATTATTTGAGGCTGTGCTGCGATTGGTGCTGCTTGGATTATTATCGGTTGACTACTACCACCTTGCACTTGCATTCTTATCATTTGAAGCTGCTGCGGTGTCAATTGAATCTGATGAATAATTTATTTACTATTTAGTTCCACAATATTAATAAATCTTTTTTTTTATAAAAAAAAAATTAATCCTTCGATAGTCACTGAGGGTACGATTTTTTTAAATCTTTAAAAATTGATTTTATTAACAGGAAGTTGACTAATCTCATACCCTAGTGACTTTTGTTTTTAATTTTAAAGTGACGGATTGATAATTCTGGACAAGAATTAAATTTTTTTTTATGCGTAGTGGTAAATAAATGAGTAGAAGTAATTATTTATTTATTACTTACAGGTATTTGTTGAATATCACCATTAGGGGTAACAATTTGTTGTACTATTTGAATTCCACCGCTCTGTGAGGGTGGTGATGGCGTTTGTTGAAGTTGTATTACCTGTTGACCCGATTGTTGAGGATTCTGCACAGTTATTGTCTGTGTTGTAGTTGCGTGAGATGAATTCTATTTAATTATACAAGTGCTCTTTACATCATTAATTTATAAATTAACTAACAGCCTCATTCTCATGGATGTGGATTTATTTTTTTAATTACAAACTTTGAAATTGACATTTAAAAGCTACCGTGAAAAATCAAAATTCTACTGAACTAAATAATTAAACAAAGAAGTAAATAACTTTTTTTTTTAAATATAAAAAAAGAGCACTTATATATTTTTTTTATAAACTGTATACTACACAGAAAAAAAGACTTCTAGTCCTAAAGAAATTTTGTTTTTTCATTTCATAGCACAAAATTCTTTTTTTCTGAGTTTCAACTTTTAATAATTATTTTATAAACAAAAAATTATTTATTTGTAAACTTATTGAATAATTAAATGAAATTAACTAAAATATATTTTATTTTACATTGAAAGTCGGCAGTATTTGATTTACATATTTAATATTATTATGATAGTACATTGTGTGACGAAAGATAAAACAAAACGATTTCAGACTGGGGTGAGATTGACTGAAATCACCTGCATGAAATCGTGTTTCATCCTGAGTTACACAGAATATTTATCATGATTATCTTGCATTGGAACGTAAAATTTCATTGTCAGTAGTCAGAAACATATTAGTTTAAGACCAAATATTAGCGTAAGTGTAAATTGTCATTTTCAATTTATAATTAAGCAGAAACTATAAGTGCTATTCATTATTCACACTAATTTTTAAAAAAATTAATCACAGTCAGAACTGTCATTCACGCTAATAAAATTATTGGTCTGAAATTACTATTAAACAAATGACAAGTACCAGAGTTTAAATTACGAATGTCTTCAGTCAGCGGGCAGAAACATCCCTGATAGCCACACTTTAAATATAGTTGCTCAGCTAGTTCTGCAGTGAAACATTTTCGGCGAACTTAACGACAAGTTTCTGATAAGCCTTGGCTGGATAATACTTGCATGCAAGTTGATGCAAATCAACTGCCGTCATCTGAATGTAATTTGACAGAAAAACTTGCCGTCAATTTTAAGTGAAACTTTCAATCAACTTAATATCATTGTCTGACAGTAACACTTGTAGTCAAATTGAATTCAAGTTACAGATAGTTTACTGTCAACCCAAAGGTAGCTTCTTGCTCTCCAACACTTTCCTTTAAATTGGTTTCAGAAAACGGCAGTAACTTGAAGTTAACTTGTGATTAAGGCGGCTATCAGGGATTATTTTCACCATACCTGCACCGAAAATTTAAATTCCTGTCCTGTTTAGAGGGAAGAAAGTCGTTTTTTTTTTTTTATGAGAAAACAAATGAAAAAAATTTGCACATGTGTCATTTTTCCTACAAACAGAAGCACAAATTTAAACTTCCAGGTACAGTTCTGGTAAATACAGTAATTCTACTCGCTGACAAGGCATTCAAAATTTACACGTTTGCTCATATTAATTTGCCGCATAAGACTAAAATTAGTTTGTTTCGACTGGCTGTAGAGAGACTAAAACTTTAAGTTTCAATGCTGGTATTATAAAAAATACGAAACTTACCTGGTCTACAGAATTAGCAATCGGCATATTGATGGTCTGTATTTGACCAGTAGGTGGTTGTACAATTTGTATCGACTGTGCAGCTCCATTATTTTGTACATTTTGATTGTTGGATTGCTGCTGTGCCAATTGAAAGTAATAATGAACTTGATCAGAATTCATTGACGTACGTACAACATTATCCGCTTGCGCTTTGCTCTGTTTCAATTCATCTCGCGGTACAATGTCTATCAAAAAATCAAACTGATCGTATTTTGTAATAGCCATTGCGATGTCATTTCTTTGTAATGTACGTCTTTTATTGTCTTCTGTGTGTATCCACGCCCTCAATGTTAACTCATGAATAAATATTTCAGCAGCTTTTGAAAATAACATCGGGGCTTCAGCGCTTATCATTTTAACATCACCATCAAGTTTCATTATTTTTTTTATCCTCGCCAATGGTAATGATTGTGTTTTTAGATCATTCTGTATTAATTTTAAAAAATTTACAATTAATTTCATACTTCATCAGCTATTTTTCAGATAGCAAAATGTCTTGATAAGTTCTGAATGAGTTCCTATTTATGATTTGGACGTCTCATCAACATCTTAAAGAAGTCTTTCAGAAGTTCTCAAGATGTCGAATGAGCCACCTAGCGATCTCAGTAAGACGTCTTTAAAAAGACTTCCTAAAGAGTTTTTTTTTTCTGACTTCGTAAATAAGACTTCATTATGAATTTACCATGACGTTTTTAAGGAGCTCTTAATTTTGACTTCATAAAGAAGTTTAAAAATAAATATACATTTAGACGTCACAAAACTGACGTCTTATTTATGGAGTCTTCAAGAACTCTTAATTAAGAGTTCTTAAGTGACACCTTCAAGAATTCATTGTTAGACTTCTTGAGGACAACTTCAAAAAGACGTAAAGCAGTCATTCAGTCTTGAATGCTATCTGGGTTCATGGTAAATGCACTGGGTAAAAAAATATAATTACTCTATAAATTATTACGTCTTACACTATTATATATAAAGTAATTGTAATATTTTTTTAACCAGCATAAAAATAAATATGATCCTGAAGTTAGCAGATAATTAATCATTTTCAGAATTTTTTTTCCACAAATCAACGACAAAAACACAAAAACTCAAAATATGCACATGTAAAAAATTTTAAAAACTACAGGTGCAATTTTTACAAATATTTTTTTTTTATAATTAACTGTTTAAAAACAAAAATCAAAAACATAATTAGACGTCGGCTAACAGTATCATAAATAAATATGGCAATAAAGTTAGCAGACATTTACCAATATTTGGATTTTTTTAACAAAAAAATAAATATTATAAAAAATATTTTGAAAAATTGCACTTATAGTTTATCAAATTTATTGCATGTGCACTTTTTTAGAATATTTTTTTTTATTAGTTATGTGGTAAAAAAGCTTATTTAAATTTCAAATGCCTTCTAACTTTACTATCATAAATGAATAATCTTACACTAGTAATTTTTTTAATTTCCTCAGCAACTTTTGGCCAGAATGTCGTCAACGCTTGTTGTGCTTCTGAATTCCCTGGTGATGAGATTTGTAAATCTCCATTAGAATCTCCTTCAACTTCACTGTCTTGATTTCTATATAAATTAAAATTCATAATAATTATTACTATTATTATTATTAATAGAGAAAAAATTATAATTTTATGTAATTTACGTAATTTTTCATAAACATTTTCACTGAAAAATTTTAATTTCATTAAAAATTAAAAAAAAAAAAAGAATTTAAAAAATTTC
Organism: Microplitis demolitor; assembly: GCF_026212275.2. Lineage (NCBI taxonomy): Eukaryota > Metazoa > Arthropoda > Insecta > Hymenoptera > Braconidae > Microplitis > Microplitis demolitor. Next base: position 5,897,568 of record NC_068545.1, read on the forward strand.
TTGTAATTTTTGCGTTTTGAATAAAAAAAATAATTTAAATATTAAAGTAGATAATTAAAAAATTTGTGTTTACAAAATAAAAACAAACATCTCTGTTTACACCGCGAACGATAATTTGAATTCAAAACGAGATAATAATAAAAAAATAATAATAAACAAGTGAAGATAAAAATAAATATTTATAATTAATTTTTAAATGACATATGTAACAAAACAATAATAAAAAATAAAACTACTGGCAATATAACCTAAAAATAATTAAAATGAGTTTCAAAACTTACGCGTTTACGAAAAATAGGGACATGTTTGTTTATTTATAAGTTATAAGAGAGAGATAAAGAATCAAATTCTTCGAATGATTAAAAATTAAATTGATAAATGAATAAGCTTGGGCCAAATATTTGCGCCGGAAATTTCGCCAATCGCCGTCTTTCAATCACACTCAATAGGACTGCAATATAAAATCCTCAAGAGCTGTTTCAATCACTTGCGAATAATGAAAACTTCGTATAATTTTAATAATTGGTACAGATTTTAAAAAAACAATCACATATACCAGGCACTAAAATACTGAATAATTAGCCAATTGAATTTAAATATTTTTACACCCGCAAATTAACAATCGTCATTTTATTGTCATGAAAAATCGGCTTAAGTCCACACGCGCGTCATTCAAGATGTCGCTTGTGACTAATGACATAAGTTTTTGTTTATTATGATATATATGAGTGTGAATGTTATGAATGTAAATGTAACTAACTAGTGGGAATTTTGAAAATTTTATAATAAATAAATAAAATATAATACTAAAGTTAGCGGACGCCTAATAATTTTTGGATTTTTTTTTAACTATAAATAAAAAAAAAAAAAATATTTTTAAAAAATTGCACCTACAGTTTTTAAAATTTTCTACACGTGCATATTTTTAGATTTTATTTATTTTGTGATTAAATTGTAGAAAAAAAAATTCGAAAATGTTAATTGTAGGCTAACTTCAGAACCATAAATAAAATGTGAGTAGAAAAAACATTAAAAAATACGTATTTAGTTAATCGAAAAATCAGCGCGCGCATTTTTTTGAATGTCTTATTTAAATTAATTTATTTATTTATTTGAAATTTTTAAATTGCCTCACAATTTACACACGAGTGTGAATGTAGCAGATAAGACAAATTTCAAATTTTTAATAAACAAATTAAACAATTAAAAAATAAAAATTAAAAATTATACGCATACCGATTTTTAAATTTAACAACCGCGCATTTATTATTTTTATTCGATTTACATTTCGTTCATTTCTTTCTATGGTCTGTTCGGATTCTTCGCTCTGCGTACTGGGGCGCTTGCATATACCCAGAAAATTTAAATTCATAATTAAATTTAATTAGTAGAAAAAAAGTGAATTACCGATTAAAAAAAAGGTATTAATTATTGGTGTATTGATTAAAGTGAAATTTAAGTGAAACAAATCTTAGTATTTCGAATCGATCATTAATTAATAGAAATTAATGTTAATTCCGTGTGCGAAAAAAGCGTCAAAGTACCCTAAGGTGGCGGGTCCGAACACACCAATAGAAATAGAACAACAAAAAATATATAATTAATGAATTATTTTAAATATATTTACATATATATATGGGCCGTAGTCCCGTGTCTCTAATCTGTCTCGTAGTTTCTCTTGCAGTCTCGTAGACACAAGACTACGGCCCATATATACATATGTATAAACATATTTAAAATATATATGTGTATATATACACTGATAATTAATTCATTTTTTTTAATAGGTTCACTTGTTTTCTACTAATTAAATTTAATTATGAATTTAAAACTTTCCGGGTATATTGGAAGCGCCCCAGTGCGCCGGGCGGGGAATCCGAACAGACCACTAGATTACAACAATTACAAAAGTCTCCTATATATTCACAATCATTTGTTATTTATTATTCATCACTCGTACATAGACATAACTATAATTTATTTTTCATTAGTGTCAGTGCGCCATATAATAGAGTATTTTTTTTTTGTCAGTAGTAAAATATATGACATCTGACAAATTTAAATGACTAATAAATATAGTATGTAATTAATAAAATAAAATTTTAAAAAACGCGCAAGTAAAAAATTAATAAGTGCTTTTTTAAAAATATTTTTTTTTTTTTTTATTTATACTTACTCTACTTTTTTATAATTTTAAATTTGTCTGATGTCTGCTACATTCACACTTGTAAAATTTCTCAATTAATTATAAGGGGCACCACTAATGTGACTGTCTGAAGAAAGTTAATTTTTTTATAGAAAACTATTGCACATAATATTTTAACGTTCTAAATATATATTTGTAGATATATAATAAATGCATAATAAAATTTTTGAACCAAAAAATTGATAATTCACTGAGTTATTCACAATTTCTCAAGGCTTCCAAAAAAAATCCCTCCTCCCCTCCCCACTGCAGTGATAGCGACCTCCAAATGCATGAAATAAGAAAATTAAAAAATCTATTAAACTCAACAGTATTTCCCGTATTATGACCCTCGGGCTAAGAAAAAAATTCAAATTTAACAAAATGACGGAGTTTTTAAAAAAAGTTTCAAATTTCGCGCGAAAATTTGATGATTATTGACCTGCCAAAATTCTATTTTTGATCCGGTTGGAAAACTGGAGGTTCATGGTACATAGAAAAATCTATAATAGTAGTTGCACTAAGAATCAAATCGATCAGATGATTTGTCTTCGAGTTATAAATGCAGCAATTTTGAAAAATGTATTTTCGAAAACCAATAAGCGGCTGCTCTTTAGATGACTGTAACTCAAAAAAACTATTCAAGATATGCATTTAAAATTGTAGTATGTTATTTATCAAGGTATAGACTATCGAAATATGCAAGAAAAATTGATTTTTTCAAAATTTCACACTATTGGCGTTCCTTGAAAAAAAGATTTACTATTTAATTTTCTTAATTTAAAAATATAATAAAATTTATTATAGTTAATAATTATGTACATATTTATTATTAGATAAATATATATATTATATTAATTAGGCATTGCTTTAAAACTACTAAGTTTTTGAAAAACGTAATTTAAAATTTCTTTTGACGTAGGAATATCAGATGACGTATTGATTCGAATTATTTCACCAAATTCTCTTATGTAGTAATCAAGCTCAGACTCATTAGATGGATCTTTTGTTGACAAGTATTTATTTGTTAGTTGAGATAATTTGAGAAGGTCAGAACTGAATTCTTCATCAAGATCAAATAATTCTAGGGCTGGTGGCTGGAGTTCTTGAAAACTTGGCGGGAAAACCTGTTATTTTAATTAACTTTTATTATAATCCCATTGCATGAATTACTTGAATCATTTTTTTTTTAATTAGTAATTATTTAATGGTTTAATTACCGAAGCTTGAGTTGGAGGTAATGGAGTCTCAAAATGTGGCTTAATTAGAGTCAGTGGCTCATGTTTAACACCCAGAAGTTCATATGAATTTATACATTCTGGTACCATTGACAAATTTATCGAATAAAAATGATGTTTAAATAATTTTGTGTATTCACGAGGAATGTCAATAGTATCTAGATCTTGAGTACAAACTTTTGGTTCGTCTGCTAATTGTGTTATGTCTGGCACAAAATTATACTCCGAGTACTGCAATTCAATTCATTAATTAAATAAATAAATAAATAAATAATTATTAAAAGAAACTGTAACAAAATAAAGGCAGAATTTTGCTACAGTTTACTTTTAATTAAATATTATAAAATACAAAAAATATGCTGGATAGAAGCATCGGCTTTGGATACTACATCATTTGTGGACATTTTATATTTTATATTCAAATATGAAATATATAAAAAATATTTTAAATATTTTCCCGTTTTGTTCAAATCATCGAAGAAATGTTTAGTGCCCAATCCAAGTATTTTAATTTCCAAAACCAGTACATTGAAAAAAAAATGAAACTCGAAAAATCAAAATTATGAGTGGCTGCCGATTAAGTTAAATTTAGATTTTAAACTTGAAATTTTTTTTAGATTATTCTGTATTTATTAACCCATAGATTTTGATAATAACAGTATAGGCTGCACTGTAAAAAATCGGGAGTGAATTCGGAGTTATTACACGGAGAAAAAATTAAGTAATTTTTACTAAATTTGAAAAAAAAAATTACAATCCGAGAAGTAATCTTGAAACGTTAAAAATAAATCAAAACTTGTACAAAACTCAAAGTAAAAATTACAACATATTATTTAGAATAATAATTTCTGTTGATTATAAAAATTACTGCATTCAAAATAAAATTTACTAGCGACAAATAAAAATTATAATGTACCAATACTTTTGACTATTGTACTTAATAAATATTAGTTAACGCGCTTTGTGAAAGATGTATTCTGCCGAGTAATTTTTACAATTCAGATAATAATTTTCACAATCTCAAATAGTAATTTTATTTCTCGGAGTAGCAATTTGTCTTACCGATATTCTAAAATGTACAGTACCTACGTAGAATTACATTGGAGATGTAATATTTATCAACTACGAAACAAAAATTCCGACTAATGTACTAACTTTTAATAATTCTAATAACAATTTCTACTTTTTGTAATATTGAACTATTTTTATATGAATAAGTAAATATTGATTTTTCCCAAGCAAAAATTTAACGAAGCTGTATTACAATTATTATGATAAGTGAAAATTACAATCTAGATAGTAATAATTGAAATAACAAATTAATTTTCTACAAACCATCGTAATTTTTTTTTATGGATTATAATTATTATTTGATTTTGACCTGCATTTTTCTCCGTGTACAGATTTTATTTAAATCTGAATTCACTCCGTCACTCGGAGTTCCGGAGTTTTTAAAAAAATCACTGCGCATAAGCAGTAAATAGGGAGTTTGTCTTTTTAACGGAATGATTTTAGAGGGATCTGAATTTTATTTCAATTCACATTTACTCCGATTCAGAGTTTTAATATTAAAATAAACTTCCATTCAAAGTAAAGTTCACTTTTCATTAATCTCGAATTTAATCCGGGTTCACTCTGAAAATTTTTTACAGTTTACACCTTTCCTAGTTTTGAATTCAAAGCGATATGTTGATTAGTTTTTGTAGTTTTATTTTTTCTGTCATTCAACTCTTTAAATATTTAAATATCTTACATCAACGTCATCAAAGTGAAATTCTTTCGACAGTTGTTCTTTAGATCGAAAAAATTCAAATATCATTTCTCTCAATGCGTCATTGTGCTCCTTGTCTATATAAGAATCTGTAAGTAATCTTGATGATCCAAGAACGACTAATTTTCCAGAGCTTGCTGGTGAATGATAATAAGCACAAACTGGGCGATTTGTAGGTATTGCCATCGTGCCACTTGATAATGCGACAACTGATGGCTGTACGACATTCAATGTTGCGCCATACGGATAGATAAAGTTCATGTTACTAAAGAAAAAAAATTATTCTGCATGATTAATGAATTTTTAAATTTTCAAAAGTAAAAACTCAGATATCTTACGTCACTTCATCACGATTTTTGACGAACCGCGACTTATTAGATAAACCCTGAGAAATTGTACATTCTTTAGGGTGTAATGTACGATTATAATTAATTCTAACAACACTATCTGCAATAAAAAAATTTAAATTTTAAAATTCAAGTGTCAGAATTAATAAACGTTCTAATAAATTTGGTAATTATAATTGTCAGCAAAATTAATCATACCATTATTGACCATTATTCCAAACTCTTCAAGTAAAAAATTGATATTTGTATTGAATTTATTTTCACCACCTTCACCTAACATTACTAAAACATTTTTTCCGCTATTTATGAACCCTCTTATCGAATCCATTTCTAATTCTGTAAATTTATTACGTGGTTCTGGTAATACTAATAAATCTCCACTTGCTAATGATTCTTCTGATAAGACATCAGTATTTCTGTAACAAAAAAATTATTATTAATTTTAATATAAAAAATTTGAAAAACGGGTGACCTGTGGGCCAACCCCAAAATTTCCTTTTTTTTTCAAGCTCAACGAGCTCAAAACGTTACTATATGGTAAGCTTTTGATCTCTTTAAATTCAAAATGTTGAGATCTGATGAAAACTCGATTTTCAAATATCGGACCAAAATTAATTTTCTGAATTTTCAATTTTCACAGCGGAAAGTTAACAATTTTTTAATTAAATATACAATCGTACATAAATGGAGAGTGATATAAAAATTTTGATTTCTGTGTAAGTAAATCATGAAAAATTAATAAATAGTTTTTATAGTTTTGAAAAATACTGAATGGTGATACAAATAAAATTATAATTTTTATTATTACAAATTAAAATTTAAAAAACTTACTCTAAAAATTTCCATTTAGGTTTTAATTTCCTCTGCAATATTTTAAATTCATCATTCAAACGCCTTTCATTTTTCGAAGAATCGAAAATAATTAATTGCGAGTCTTCATTACTAATTATTGAACTCATTTTCAAAACTTAGAATTCCAGTAAAATATTTTACGTCACCACAATTTAAATTCACTTGTAAATAATTCAAATAATGAAATTAAAGTATACTTTTAATTTTAAAAAAAACTCAAGTTCATTTTTTTTTTATTTACATATTATCATGTTATTAAATATGTAGATTACAATGTTATACATTTTCGTTGCCAAGGGTTACTAAATTCGTATCAATGTCAAATACCACCAAGATATTGGTTAAAATTTAAGCCAATGAAAATAACTTGTAAGTTATGAGGATGTAGCTAACAACTGTCAATGTTAAAAATTTTAAAATAAATAAATAAAATGCAAGTAGAAAAAAAAATAAAAAAATACGTATTTACATAAATGAAAAACCAGTACGTGCATTTTTTTAAATTTCATTATTTTAATTCACATATCTATTTATTTAAAATTTTTAAACTGTTGTGCCTGCTACATTCGCACTCACGTGAATGTTCAGACATAATAAATTTTGACTACAAATAATAAAATTTTATTTATAATAAATAAACTAAGCAATTAAAAATTTTAAAATAAAAAAAATGCACATACTGATTTTCAAATTCTGTAAACGCGCATTTTTTTATTTTCATTCGATTTACATTTTATTCACTTCTCATTCTTCAAAATTCTAAAAATTGACATCCATCAGCTGCATTCACCCTCATTGTAGGTTTTCATGTACAAATCGCGCGCCTTTAGATGTTGCATTCCTGTAGGTTCCCTAGGTCTTGGGTAGAAAATACTCACACATTTTCAATTACAAATAGATTAATTAACTTAGGTTAGCTTAATATTGCTTTTTATTTATTTTTTTTTACAAACGTATTTATTTAATAATTATTATGGCGGAAAAATTGAGGAGATATGAAAAAATTGATTTTCTTGGAGAAGGACAAGTTAGTAAACATTTATATTGTTACTAAATTACAAATTTATTCAAAAATAATTTTATTTCAAATTGTTTATGATCAATTGTAATCAATTCATAAATATGTAATTAATTAATGACAATTAAAAATTATACCGAAATTAGCATCTCGAAAATTTTATTATTTTATGAACAAAATTACTTACAATTGAAAATAATTATTTTGAAACATGTGAATATTTTCAAAAACTTCCTCGTGTACATTTTCGAAAATATATATTTATCAGTGTTTTTAGTTTGAAAATTTATAAATAAATAAAATTATTGGGTAACTTTTGCTATCGCTATCATAATTTAATAAAATGATGTTAAAGTTAGCCGAGGTTCAATAATTTTTTATATTTATTCAAAACGATAAATTATAAAAAGAAAAATTTTTAAAATATTGCACTTATAGTTTTTTAAATTCTCAACATATGCATATTATTATTTTTTTATTTTTTGTAATTTATTTGTTGAAAAGAAAATCCGAAAATTCTTTGTCTGCTAATTTCAGGGTCATTTTAATAGAATGTTTAATTTTTTTATTTATAATTGCAGTTTGCTACGGTATACAAAGCGAAAGATACAGAATTAGATCAAATAGTTGCAGTTAAAAAGGTTTGTTGATTTATTTATAAATAATTTACAATTAATTTATTAATAATTAATTAATTTTCAGATCAAAGTTGCTAGTAGAGCGGAAGCTAGGGATGGAATTAATCGAACAGCATTACGAGAAATAAAATTACTACAAGATTTAAAACATGACAATATTATTGGGCTACTAGGTACATATTTTTTTATAATTTTTATTACAGTGGACTCTCGATAACTCGAACCTCTTGTTAAGTCGAAATCCTCAGTAACTCGAAAAGAATTTGCCCTAATAGCAATTTTGCGTTGAAATTGACGGTAATTTGATGTTGAAATTACCTGAAATCTACTGCCCGAATTTGCGGACAATTTCACAGCAAAAGTTGAAAATAAAAATTTACGGTTAATTTTTCTTTAATTCGAAGGTAAACTTGTACGAAAAAAAAACGGTCGGTAATGTTCATTCTTACCATTTCAGAAAGTAAGCAAATTTATACATAAAATTGTCTACAATTTGAGCGTACAAATATACTTAACAATTTTTCAAGTCAAATTAACGATAAATTGATATTCAATTTGCGTGAAAATAAAAGACAACTTTTTTCTAGTCAACTTTTGAAGTGAATTTGCATTGTAATTCGGGCATTCAATTTACCTCAAATTCAATAGCAAGTTGCATACAACTTGTCGTAAAGAATTGAAAATTCCGAAGTTGACGGGAATTTGAAGAAAAATTCAACGAAATTTTTGTACAGTAAACTTTTGCTCAAGCAAACTGTGCTGTTAGGGTGTATTCCCTTCCGCTGAACTCTTAAATACGCGATATCTCGAATTATTTAGACTTTGTTACTCGAACTTAGTATCGTTTTCCTTCCAGTATCGATAAGGCATATTTATACTCTATAACTCGAATTTTAAAAGTGAAACTCTATAAGTCGAAGTTAGTAAAATACAAAGAGGTTTTTTTCCGAACTGTCTAAGCTTATAGCAATCAAATCTAAATTCCTATGGAATGTTCAATGCTTCTTATGTATATTTTCTCTTTAGGTTATTTTCTTGCATAGTTGTTGACTGTTAAACAGTTCGTATCTAGACATCATGAGTGCTAAACGAAAATTAACAACTTGCTTTATTACTTTATGCTTTACATAACAGGAATCAATTGTTTTCTTAATTTTTGGTCTAATCTACTTGCAAATTTCGAACATCTTGTTAAGTCGAACTCGTTAACTCCAAGTTTTTATCACTTCCCTTGAAGTTCGAGTTATCGAGCGAATTATATACATTCTTACAATATATATTTATGTACTTATATATTTTTCAAAATGTATTTTCACTTTATTTTACCCTGGTCCTGAAAAAGTTCTCAATAGAAACCAATAGCCTCCCAAGAATCAAAAAACGTTAATAAAAAGTTTCAAATTAGAGACTTTTGAACTTTTTTGGAACCAAGGTAAAATGTAGTAAAAGTAAGTTTTAAAAATGTTCTTCTTTAACTCAAATTTCGCTTTTACAAAATCCTAGATAAACTTTTTTGTTAACTATAAAAATTACAAAAGTTCCACTCGAAGTTCTAATCTGTCTCAAGTTTAGAAGTTCCACGGGTCAAACTTTCTTGGAATCTTTTAAAAACGAATTTTTTTTACACGGATTATTGTATTGCTTCTTTTCAATTTATTTATTGAGCCCCCTTATATTTTAATCGATTGCCCAGTTAATTGTCTAATTATTGGTATTTTTTGTTTAATTATGTGATTTTTTTGGTATCAATAATTAATGGAGTGAGCAATAAGTTAAACTACAAATAAATTTACAGATGTGTTCGGTTATAAATCCAATGTGTCTCTAGTCTTTGACTTCATGGATACAGATTTAGAAATAATAATAAAGGATACAAATATTGTACTGACACCAGCCCATATAAAGTCTTACATGATACAGACTCTACAAGGATTAGATTATCTACACTACAATTGGATTCTTCATCGTGATTTGAAGCCAAATAATTTATTGGTCAACGAACAAGGAATTCTAAAAATTGGTGATTTTGGTCTAGCTAAATTTTTTGGGTCACCCAATAGAATAAATACCCACCAAGTTGTTACTAGATGGTACAGAGCACCTGAGCTGCTATATGGAGCTAGATTATATGGAACTGGAGTTGACATGTGGGCTATTGGTTGTATATTAGCGGAACTATTATTACGTGTACCATTTTTGCCAGGAGAATCTGATTTAGATCAATTGACTAAAATATTCCAGGTAATTTTTAATTAATAACTTCTAGTCTTTAGTGTAAAAAAAAAAATTTCTGCACGATTAAGGTAAAAAAAACCCTGTATCTGATCAGGAAGCTAGTACTCGACTCGGAATCTAACATTCGATTCGGGAACTAGTACCAGAGCAGAAAACTGGTATCCGATCAGGGAACTAGTACTCGATCACATGTATTTATATATACACGGAAAAAAACAATACATCAAAAATTAATATATAATAGTGAAAAGTGGAATCTGTTATCAATAATTAGTACTGTTATGTACTTAATGCAAAGTAGCTTACTAATTTTTGTAGATTCCGAAAAACTACTATCAATTATTTCAAAAAGTAACTAAATATTACTACTTTTAGGTATAATATGTGACTTATTAGTGAAAGTTAATTAATTTATGGCATAATCTATTAAAAAGTAATAACTGGTAAAATTAAGAATTGCTATCTTAGATACTGATTTTTCCAGCCGAAAAATTTCAAAAGTTACAAACTTTTATTTTATAAATTCGATGTCGCTGATCAATTATTAGCTTAAAATATCATTTATTCATCGTTATAAATTGATTTACAATATACATAAATCGAATGAGTAGTAAATAATAAAATGAAAAATTAGTATACTAGATACTGATTTTTTGCTCATAAAAATACCGAAAACTTTTAACTCTTATTTTATAAATTCTATCCCATTGACTAATAATTAATATAAAATGTTATTTATTCGTTATTATAAATTAATTTATTGTATACATAAATGGAATAAGTGGTAAATTTGAAAAATTTTTCTATGTTTATTTGAATAGTAATAACTGTAGATATCAATTTATCGATTCTTTTTCATACTAATTTTAATATACGAAATTATAAATTTTGTTCTTCTATGTGTATCAAATTTTAATATAAATAATAACCATTTTGTAATATATAATGATCCTGGTTTGATATGAGTATACAAATATACTAATTTTAATTAAAAAATAAACTACAATTCAAATTTTAAGCATCATTTTTTTCCTTGTATCTATATTTACTAGATTTGACGAAATATAGATATCAAAATACATGGAGTGATCGAGTACTGGTTCCCTGATCGGGTACTAGGTCTTTTATTTTACTACTAGTTATAAATATTATTTAAATATATGTCTGTAATTAATAAAAAAAATTTAATCATCAGACACTAGGAACTCCAACGGAAGAAACTTGGCCAGGAATGACTGAATTAACAGACTTCATTCAATTTAAACCTTTCGTCGGAACACCTCTGAAACATATTTTTACAGCTGCCGCTGATGATCTACTAGACCTAATTGCAAGCCTGTTAAATATTAATCCAGTAGAAAGATGTACTTGTAGTCAAGCTCTTCAGATGCCCTATTTTAGTAACAAACCAGCACCTACCCCCGGTGATAAATTACCTCTGCCTTTAAGCGTAAAAAGACTGAAAGAAAACAGACCGAGTCTCAAACGAAAGTTACTTGAAAATATTGATGGCGGAACTCTAGCTAAACGTTTACAATTTTAATGTAAAAATATTTTACAAACTACAATGTCATTAGTTAAAAATTTATTAATACAAAATAATGATTGTAATGAATGTTGTGTGAATGAATAGTTTAATTAAATAATTAAATTATATTTTTAGAATTTAATTTTGTAATAAATAATTCAAGTGATTTAATTTAATTGTTAATAACTTTTATTATACATTTGTTTTATTTTTAATTAATCACCAATAAATAATATAACTTTTATAAATTACTTGTTAATTATTACTATCATTGTAATTATTGTAAGAACTCGAACTTAAAATGAGAAATATATACTGGCTCATTGGCAAAAAACCCCAACTATCACTTGACAACAAAGTAAACATATACAAGATAATCATAAAGCCGATCTGGACTTACAGCATACAGCTTACAGCTATGGGAAACTACCAGCAATTCCAACATTGAAATATTTCAGCGATTCTAGTCCAAAACACTAAGAACTATAGTTAACGCGCCATGGTTTGTGTCAAACAAGATCATGCACAGAGATCTCGGAATTCCAACTGTAAAATTTGAAATAGAACAATTCAGCATCAACTATGAGACTAGATTAATGTATCATCCCAACACTAGCCACAAACCTACTGAACAACAAACAAATCAGCAGGATTGAAAAGATATAAACCATCAGATCTAAAAAAATCGTGTCAACTAATTAAATACCTCGCAAGCCATAGAGTTTACCTCTAACATCTGTAATATATGTATCATAAAAATTATTTAATGGTAATTAGCAGATTGTAGTTTTAATTAATAATAACTCGGTTTAAAAATATTGATTGAAAAGAATCAAAAATGATGAAATTCAAATTCTTTTCAATAATTTCAATTCATTTGTTTGTATATGTAAATATATACAGTTTGCATGGAATGACCGCTTCTCAATTTTTTTCGTTCAGTATTTTTAACCAGGGAAGAAAAAATTCTAATTATTGTTCAAATTAATTTTAATTTAATAATCAATGATTACTTTTATTGAAAGATTTTTTGAATTTAGTATTTTTTATAACAGTCTGTGTAAAAAAAAAAATTCGTTTCAAAAAAATTCAAAAAAGTTCGACTGTGAAACTTCTATGTAACATTAAAATTATAAGTGGAACCTTTTTTTCTATCAAAATTACAAACATTATGATACTGAATTTAGCCAACGTCTAATAACTTTTGGATTTTTTTCAATAAGATAAATTACCGGAAAAAAAAAGTATTTTTAAAAATTGCATCTGTAGTTTTTTAAATTTTTTATATGTGCATTTTTTTTTCTTTTTAAATCGATTTTTAAGAAAAAGTTATTGATTGTCTGTCAACTTCAGGGTCAAATTCAGTATTAACTTTTTTTGAATTTTTGTAATTTTTAAAGTGAAAAAAAAATTACACATGTCGAACTTTTTCGGAACGAATTTTTTTTAACACGGAGTATTGTCACGTGACTGACATTTGACAGTATAGCAAAACATATATGCAATGTCAAAATATATGTATATATCAATTGTGGATAGCCTTTAAACCTTCTAATCATAACAAATATATAAATAAGTCAAACAAATTTTAAAATATTATAAAAGAATAATAAAATAAATAAATAAACAAAATGAATGTTGTGACAGCCATAAAACATTACATTACTCGTATGACTGAAGAAAGTGGTCCTGGTATGAAAGTTCTCTTAATGGATAAACAAACGGTAATTTGTTAAATATTTTATCAGGTTATTTATTTATTTATTGTAATGTATATAATTAATTAGTTAAAAGTTTAGTATTAACTTATGATTAAATTTAATGATACTGAAAGTAGTAGACATCAGACAGTTTTGCAATTTTTATAAACAAGTTACTTGTCAGTAAAGTAAAATTTTGAAAGTATGCACTAAAAGTTTTTTGACATTGAATTTTTCAAAGTTTTTTCTATAAGTATTTTATTTTTATATTTACAAAAAATACATTTTTTTAATGTCTGTTATTTTCAGTATTATTAAATTTAAACGAGTGTAAATCTAGTAGACATCAGACAAATTTAAAATTATAAATAATTTAAAAAATAATATTTATAAAAAAATCCACTTATTAATTTCAAAATTTTTTAAATGCACATTTTTTAAAATTTTATTTTATTAATAATTAGTCTATTTATTAATAATTTTAAATTTGTCTGATGTCTGCTATATTCACAGTCATAAATTTAATGATATATATTTTATTTTATTTTATTGCAGATAAGTATCGTTAGTCTGGTTTATAGCCACTCGGAAATTTTAATGAAAGAAGTATATTTATTTGATAAAATTGATGCACAAGTACGTGGTGAAGAATTGAGACATTTAAAATGCATTGTTTTTATCAGACCGACCAAAGAAAATGTTGCTTTACTTTGTAATGAATTAAGAAATCCAAAGTATGGTATTTATTATATATGTAAGTTCATTTCTTTTAACACTAATACTAATCGAATTATTAACTTGCTTATTACTTCATTAGTATTAACAACTAGTAGTTTTTAGATGACCAGCCCCAGGTTGGCGATCCACCTGGAAGTCAGTAAATTTGAATCTCGGTCAGGGAAAATTATTTTTAGATGTTAATTTTTATTGGAGATTTTATTAGAAAATATTCTCGTATTAATTTCAAATTTTTTTAAATTTTTTGATTGGTTTATTTATAATTTAAAATTTATTTCATATTCGCTATATTCACATTGATAGAAATTGGTAGATTAGTAGGACCTCGTTATAAGACTATTAATTTTTCTTTCAAACTATTGCGATATCTGGTTTATAATAAAGACAGAATGATAGTCTTATAACGAGGTCCGACTGTATTAAGTCTAGTGTACAAGTATAAAACTAATAATTATTAAATTAATAGATTTCAGTAATATTATTCCAAAAGCTGATATTAAATTATTAGCAGAAAGTGATGAACAAGAAGTTGTAAGAGAAGTTCAAGAATTTTATGCTGATTATTTAGCTGTGAACCCGCATTTATTTTCCCTTGGAATAAATTCATGTGCCGAAGGTAAAATATCAATTATAAAAAATATATTGTGAGACAAGGGATGAAACAAAACGAATTGAAACCAGGGTAAAGTTGGCTGACATCACCCGCAGTCTGCAATTGTGTTTCATCTTGAGTTACATGCAACGTTTTTTATCATTACTTGCATTGGAACTCAAAGTTTCAGTAGCAGCCAGTCAGAAACAAGTTAATTTAAAACCAACTATTAGTGTAAACGTAAATTATCAATTACAATTTATAATTAAGCAGAAACTATAAATACTATTTATTATTCATACTAATTTTTATGAAACTTAATCACAGTCAGAACTGTCATTGACGTAAATAAAACTAATGGTCTGAAATTACTACTAAACAAATAAGTATCAAAGTTTAAATTACGAATATCTTTACTTAGTGGGCAGAAACACGATTAGTTTGTTTCTGCCCGCTAACTAAAGGTATTCACAATTTATGCGTTTGCTAATATTAATTCGCAGCATAAGACTGAAATTAGTTTGTTTCGACTGGCTATAGAAATACTGAAACTTAAAATTTCAATACTGGTAAAGTAAGAGACCCAGTACCCGATCAGAGAACTAGTATCCGATCACTCATATATTTATAAATCTATATTTACTAAATTTTACTAAATATATCTAGACAAATACATGGAGTGATCTGGTACTAGCGCATTTTATGTTATTACTATAATGTACCAATTAATGACACCATATAATTTATATAAAATTAGCAGATTTCGTACTAATTTTGTAGACATCACATTTAAAATTTTTTTTCTGCCCAATCTTTCGTATTATAAACTAAAAAAATGAATTTTCCAAGGATCTATACATTGCGAATAATTAATCAAAATAAAGTTTCAATTGGGTTTTAAATTTTAGAATAAAGAATAAAAATGTACTAATTTTGGTCGCTGAATAAATATTTTCAATATAAAAAAGTTTCGATGCCTGTATCATAAAAAAATATATTACAGGTCTGACATGGAATCCAGTTAATTTACATCGTTCCTGTGAGGGAATTATTTCAGTGTTACTTTCATTAAAAAAATGCCCATACATTCGTTACCAAAGTAGTTCAGAAATGGCCAAAAGATTGTCGGAAAAAATACGCGAAGTATTAATCAAAGAGTCTAATTCATTTAAATTCAGGCAGGAGTCAGATCCGCTTTTATTGATACTTGACAGGCGAGATGATCCAGTAACCCCGTTGTTAAATCAGTGGACTTATCAGGCTATGGTTCATGAACTTCTAAGTATTAATAACAATCGTGTTGATTTGTCCCACATACCGGGAATTTCAAAAGAATTACAGGAAGTTGTGCTCAGTGCTGAGCACGATGAGTTTTATGCTGAAGTAATTTTTGAGTTTTATTTTATTTAAAAATGTTTTTTTTTGTCTCTAGGTGACTGGTTTAAATTATAATTTTATTTTTTTACAGACAATGTATTTAAATTTTGGAGAAATAGGACAAACGATAAAAGAGTTGATGGAAGAGTTTCAAAAAAAAGCAAAGAAACATCAAAAAGTTGAGAGCATTGCTGACATGAAAAATTTTGTTGAAACTTACCCGTTATTTAAAAAAATGTCTGGTACGGTTTCAAAACATGTAACTGTTGTCGGTGAGCTCTCTAATTTAGTTGGTAATCATAATTTATTAGAAGTTTCTGAGACTGAACAAGAACTGTCTTGTCAAAATGATCATTCCAATCAAGTGTGTAATTTTTATTTATTTTAATAGCAAATATTTTATGTTAAATGGTGTAAAATATTTTTTTTTTTTTTGTGGACATAATAAATCAATAATAAAATTGAAATTTTAGCTTCAAAAAATAAAAAAATTATTAAATAATCCAAAAGTACGTGATATTGATGCAACGAGATTAGTTATGCTCTATGCATTACATTACGAAAAACATACGAATAATGAAATTGGATCATTAGTTGAGATGTTAAAGAAACGAGAAGTTCCTGAAAAATATACAAAAGTAATAAAATAATTTTACTTTATAAAATTTACTATGTATGAACACAATTTATTGTCTTTGCTTTATTAATTGAGTAAATTGTATTTTTTTTTTAGCTTATCTACAGTATTTTGGAGTACAGCGGAATAAATCAGAGACAAAGTAATTTATTTGATCGTGAAGCTGTAGCTAAAATAACTAAGAAATTATTCAAAGGTCTGAATGGTGTTGAAAATATTTATACGCAACATAATCCTTTGTTGAGTGAAACTCTGGAGGATCTTATTAAAGGAAAATTAAATACTCAAACTTTCCCTTATTTAGGACAAATGACTATGACTAGAAGGTAAATATTTATTTTTATAATACCAGTATTGAAACTTAAAGTTTTAGTCTCTCTACAGCCAGTCGAAACAAACTAATTTTAGTCTTATGCGGCAAATTAATATGAGCAAACGCGTAAATTTTGAATGCCTTGTCAGCGGGTAGAATTACTATATTTACCAGATCTCTACCTGAAAGTTTAAATTTGTGCCTCTGTTTGTGGGAAAAATGACACATGTACTAATTTTTATCATTTGTTTTCTTATAAACGAAAAGAACGACTTTCTTCCCTCTAAACAGGACAGAAATTTAAATTTTCGGTGCAGGTATGGTGAAAATAATCCCTGATAGCCACCTTAATCACAAGGTAACTTCAAGTTACTGCCGTTTTCTGAAACCAATTTAAAGGAAAGTGTTGGAGAGAAAGAAGCTACCTTTGGGTTGACAGTAAGTTATCTGTAACTTGAATTCAATTTGACTACAAGTGTTACTGTCAGATAATGATATTAAGTTGATTGAAAGTTTCACTTAAAATTGACGGCAAGTTTTTCTGTCAAATTACATTCAGATGACGGCAGTTGATTTGCATCAACTTGCATGCAAGTATTATCCAACCAAGGCTTATCAGAAACTTGTCGTTAAGTTCGCCGAAAATGTTTCACTGCAGAACTAGCTGAGCAACTATATTTAAAGTGTGGCTATCAGGGATGTTTCTACCCGCTGACTGAAGACATTCGTAATTTAAACTCTGGTACTTGTCATTTGTTTAATAGTTATTTCAGACCAATAATTTTATTAATGTGAATGACAGTTCTGACTGTGATTAAGTTTCATAAAAATTAGTGTGAATAATGAATAGCACTTATAGTTTCTGCTCAATTATAAATTGAAAGTGATAATTTAAGCTTACGCTAATATTTGGTCTTAAATTAATATGTTTCTGACTACTGACAATGAAATTTTAAGTTCCAATGCAAGGTAATTATGGAAAATATTGTGTGTAACTCAGGGTAAAACACGATTTCATGCAGGTGATTTCAGCCAATCTCACCCCAGTCTGAAATCGTTTTGTTTTATCCCTCGTCACACAATATACTATTTAGAAAGTAGTTAATTTTGATTTTTTTTAAATTGAGTTTTTTAATTTATGAAATTATTTATTGACACAGAATTCAAGATGTGATTGTGTTTATTATCGGTGGCGCAACTTACGAAGAAAGTTTGGCGGTATATAATTTAAACAAACAAAATCCAGGAGTTAAAATAATTTTAGGAGGCACAACGATTCATAATTTTCAAAGTTTTTCCAATGAAATATTATCAGCAACTGCTGGAATTGTACCGAGATATAGGTCTCGGAATAATTAAAATAAAAAAAAACTCAAAGATTAGATTTTATATATTATTAATTAATTAAAAAGAAAAATATAATATTTATCATTCCCAAAATAAGCTGTTTATATTTTTATTTATCTGACGTAATGTTATTATTAAAATGGTGTAAAATTATTTAATTAAAATATTATATACAATAAACAAACACGTCTTATTTCTTTTGTCTTTTATTTTTAATTAATCTAATTTAAAAGCACAACAATTTAATCATCTTCTACTTCCTCTGCTTCAAGAAAATAACCTTCTGATTCGTCAAAATTTTCATCATCACTTGTCGGTACCTTTAACAAAAATTTTAAATTTTAAATTAAATTTCTGAAAATAAATTTTTTCTAGTTAAAATTTTTAAAAAGTTTTATTACTTATATTTTAATAAATTAATTTTTTAATCTATGAAATAAATTATAAAAAAAAAATTAATTATAAATCCTGTTACTATTACTTACGTATTTTTATTTTTTTAGGTATTCTAATAAATTTCTTTCGTCTTATTAATAACAATAGAACCTATAAATAATATCTGTTGCTTGACAAATATATTTATTCGAACACATCTATCACAATTAATTAAAATTTTTTTGATGAGTTCCTCCTACTTGTTATTTTTTACTTTTAATAAAAATAAATTTACGAATTCCATATAAGGTAAAAGCCCCTATTTCCGCTCATTTTTTATACTTATTTTTTGCAGTTTTAAGTATCAGAAATAAAATTTTAGTTTGAAAAATAATGTTGATAATTAATTGCTATTAATTTTCTAAATAAGGTCTTTGAGTGTACCCATAGTCGCTTACTAAAAGTTGTCATGTACCATTACTCGATCAACACATGGCCCTATAGTCGCTCAAAGATAATATCAATTAAACTATCATAAGTTTATTGATTTGAAAACAATTTATAAATTACACTACTTTATCCTTTCATTATATAAAATTTCATGAATTTTAAAAATATATTTAATAAGATATAGTTATAACAATTCTTAAAAAATTTGACGTAACCAAAATTTAATCTAACGAACGAATGTTAAAGTAAAAAATGCTCGGCTATGCGCGATTTTGAAAACAGTTATTTAATTTAAATTTATAATCTATTATAAAATAATTTGATACATTATATTTTAATATATTTAGATTCACAAATAATTATTTATCAATAATAATTTTTTTAGTTGTAATTTTTTTTTATAAAAGAACGCATTAAACAGTTAAAGTGAACGACTAATAGTATTGAGCGGGTATTGGGGCTTTTACTTTAATTCATTTTAATTAAATAAATATTTAAAAAAGTTTTTAATATTTTTCTTAGAAAGCACGGATTTAAAATACAATATAGATATATTTAAATGAGGCGGAACTATTCAAAATAATCTAAGGTACCCGCAGATAATAAGGCCTAAGTAACAGAAATGATATTTAAGAGATATTACGACAAATTTATAGAGTCCCGATACCACTTTCCCTGTCTTCTATATTTTATTATCCGTCATGTGTTGTCGTAGCGCAGAAGAAATTATAAAAACCAATCTAGTCTTCTGACTCTTAAAAAATATTGTTGCCAAATTTAAGTGATGATTTATCTCTAATACCAATTTTATTAAGTATAGTTAAACTATTCCAGTTTGTTTAACCCGTAGGCCTTACTACCCTACCGTAGTAAAATAAGGCCTATTCGTATGATTTTTGTAAAAGTATTATTTTTTGTTTGTTTATGGTAAAAATTACCATTACTTGATTACATTTTATGGCTAAGTATTGAAAAAAAGATTAATGATACATTTCAATAATTAAATGCAATATTTTCGATTCTATTCAAAATCTCCCTTAACTAGGCCTTATTACCCGCCAGTACCGTAAATAATAAAAATTACCTCAACAATGCCAGTAATGAATGCGTAAGAAATCATAGCGAATGTTACAAAAACTCCAGCTAATATTTTATCTCTCTTGTTATTTGGAAATTCATTATCAACTTCAACTTTATGTTTTTTTTCATTTTCTCTAGCCTGGATTTTTTCATACTCCAAATAATCGTACTCGAAATAACGTTGTGATATGCGTGATACAAATTTAGTGAGATTTGTGCATGCCTTGAGATGATTCTGTAAGGCTGGATTTGGCAGTGGAGCTTTTAACAATGGAGCCAGATAAGAGTATACCAATGCATCTAATGACGTTGGACTTGTACCAAAAAAGTAATCAGAATCTCCTAATCTTGTTGATAACAAGGTTATGCATTTTTGTGCTTCGGAGTAAACTTTGTTTTCTATCACAGTCATATCATCTTCATTCATAAAAAGTGTTTCCATCGTTGCTCTGGCATGTTTTTCATATTGCGATGGATAGTAAAAATTAAATGGAAATGGTATTGCTTTAGCGTACCAAGGTCTTATTAAATCATTGAAATTTTTTTGATCTAACCACCTGTAATTTTATAAATTCGTATTATTAAATACAATACTAAAATGTGTGAATGTTGTAGATATGAGTCGAAGCGTAATCGTGAGTAAGCTTTCGTCAGATGAAAATTATTTTTTTCAGCGAAAAGTATATGTTAGGGTAGTTGTTGAAAATTAAATTTTCTCAAGCGCCCCATAAAAAGCTTCTATTTAGTGAAAAAATACTTGGGGAATTTGGTTTTTTCGTTTTAAGTACAAAAAACACTTGCCGCAGGATGACCAAAGTTTATTTTTCGATACAATCGCGGTTTTTTTTAGATGTCTTAGAAAATATGCAGGTTAAAGGAAAAAATCATAGAAACTATTTTGTAGGAAATCAAATTCTTGACAAAAAAAGTCATTTTCATTTTTGTTATAAAATGTATATTTACAAAGATATTTTTAAAAAACTTTTCTAGATCTTATCAATTGAGCATTCAAAGAATTACGAATGTTAAAAATAACGTTTCTTCATAAATATAGACAACTTCATAACTCGTAACATATCAATCATTAATTCTTGTTGTAGTTTCTATATATTTAGAAAAATGTTATTTTCAAAATTTGTAATCCTTAAAACGCTCAATTCATAAGATCTAAAAAAAGTTTTTTTAAAATATCTTCATAAATACACATTTTATAAAAAAAAAAGAATATGACCTTTTTTGTCAAAAATTTATTTTCCTACAAAATTGTTCCTATGAGTTTTTCCTTTAATCTGCATATTTCATTAGATATTTGAAAAAAACCGCAATTGTATCGAAAAATGATCTTTGGTCGTCCTAAGGCACCCGTTCTTTTTACTTAAAAAGAAAAAACCAAATTTCCCATGTATTTTTCCATTAAAAAGTTTTTTTTGGGGCGCCTGAGAGAATTTAATTTTTAACGACCACCCAGTATATATTTTTGGTCCAGCCGTTTTTTGAGCTCGAAGAGTTAAAAAGTGTACTATATAGTAACGTTTTCAAATTCTCTGAGCTCGAAAATAGCGGGAAGTTTTGGGGTTGGCCCGCAAGTCAACAGTTTTTCAAATTTCTTTTTATTAATATAAATATGTAGAATAGAGTAAGGAGTTAAGGAGGGAGAAGGATCTGAGATCCAAACAAAAGAGCATATTTTAGAAATTTCTTTTCAGAAAACCTTTTTTATTAAAATTTTTAAAATTAGTGGCATTATTAAGCAACATCCCAAGAATATTCTGATAAATTTTCATAAAAAAATATTAAAAAATAAGTCAGCGGTAGTGGGGAGAGACGAGTCACTTGAAAAACAGATTTGAACGAAGGAATAAACAAAATATTTATTTTTGAATTTTTGGTAAAGGCGCAATCAAAAAACTCTAATTTATGCCCAAAATTCTTCCTTTTGTTTAATTAAAAAGTAAGTAGTTATTGAAAAAAAAAATTTTCGTTCAAATCAAAGATAAACTTATGTATTAAAGAAATCTTTTTGGTTTTTTGATTTCAGTTGAAGCAGTCATGAGTTATCCTGCCTACGGCATGGAGACTTTTTTTTGACTCGTCTTTCCCTACTGCCACTGGCTTATTTTTCAATATTTTTTAATGAAAATTTAGCAAAATATTCTTGGAAAGCTGCTTAATAATTTTACAAATTTTTTGAATTTTAATTAAACAAGTACTCTGAAATATCTCAGACCCTTTTCTCCCTTAAGTATCGAAGACATATCTAGATGATGTAATATCTTTAGAAAATTACCGATAATATAAATAGAATTATTTGTCCATAAAAAATAAAATTACCAGACGTATTGAAGAGCGGGATAAAAGTTTTCTCTCAACATATACTCATAAGATACAATATCAGCACGTTCTTTAGCACTAAGTAAATTATCTGGAGAATAATTTCTGTCTTTTAAAAATTGAATTATATTATGAACAGAATCAATTGCATTTGATCCACTTCTTAGTACCGGCAAATGTCCATTTGGTGTTCGGAATGGATTACATGTTGAATTTATTCTTATTGGTGCATTACTAAACTTTGCATAGGCCTGGTAATAAATAAAAATAATAATAATTTATGTCATTAGAGTAAATTATCAAATATTTGATAAGTGTGAATGGTAGCAGACATCAGACAAATTTAAAATTATAAAAAAATAGAGTAAATAATTAATAAAATAAGATTTTTAAAAAATGCGCATGTTCAAAATTAAAAAATAAATGCATTTTTTATAAATTTAATTTTAATTATTTACTCTATGTATTTATAATTTTAAATTAGTCTGATGCCTGCTACATTCACACTCATAATATTTTTAAACTTTCAAATTTTGTAAATTGAAAATTAATTTGACGTAAATTAAATATCATGTTTATAATTTTCATTAGATATTTGTTTAAAAAAAAAAAAATAATTAATTGTTAATACCAAAATTTGTAGACAACGAATGCCAACTGATGGCAATCCCCAATCACCTTTCCATACATCCAACTGATATGTTTCAGTTGAATTCATTTTTATAAAATAACAACAAAATAATTTTTTTACATTTACGATAACAAATATTATATATAACTTTATATATGTAAAAATATAATTAAAAAATTTTAATAACTTGTCAAAAGCATCAAAACAACAATAAACGTTTAATAGATAACCTAAAATATATTTATATATGTACATGTGCCAAATAGCATTGAAAATAAGAGCGACATCTACAACAGAATGCGGGATATTTAGAAAAAGTTTAAATAAAAAAAAAAAATTAAGCTGGAATTAAGAAGTAAAAAAATCAAATTAATAATTTAAAAGTTGAATAAAAATCTATAATAAAAAAAATAAAAGTAAGATAAAGCCTCTATACCTGCTCAGTACCATTAGTCGCTCACTTTAACTGTTTAAGGCGTTTTTTTATAATTTTTATAAAAAAAATGACAACTAAAAAAATTATTATTGATAAATAATTATTTGTGAATCTAAATATATTAAAATATAATGTATAAAATTATTTTATAATAGATTATAAATTTAAATTAAATGACTGTTTTCAAAATCGCGCATAGCCGGGCATTTTTACTTTAACGTTCGCTCGTTAGATTAAATTTAGATTACGTCAAATTTTTCAAGAATTGTTATAATTATATCTTATTAAATATATTTTTAAAATTCATGAAATTTTATAATAAGAAAGAATAAAGTAGTATAATTTATAAATTATTTTCCAAATCAATAAACTTATGACAGTTTGATTGATATTGTCTTTGAGCGACTATTGGGCCATGTGTTGATCGAGTATTGGTACATGACAACTTTTAGTGAGCGACTATGGGTATACTCAAAGACCTTATTTAAAAAATTAATAGCAATTAATTATCAACATTATTTTTCAAACTAAAATTTTATTCCAATACTCGAAACTTCAAAAAATATCTATAAAAAAAAAATATGGTTTTTCATTTTACTTATTAATTTATATTGAGTGATTTAATCTCACTCTAATGAAAAGTGGCAACTCATTATCAAATTCAGCTGCTATTTTTTTGTAACTGATTTTTCAAAAAAAGCAGAAAATTTTGAATTGTCTGCTAACTTCAGGATCATAAATCTGTCATTTGTTTATAAAAACTTGAAAAACCTAAAAGTGTTAGGGGCTTGTTCAGAAACACACTCTGGAAGAGAAAATATTCAAATCCTGCGTTCAGATATCTTCTGGTCGAACTCAAGGTGCGATTTAACATTACAAAGGTACTAGTTACACCTGGATAGGTAATTCTTCACCTCCAGAGTATATTTCTGAACACTCTCTAGAAGTCTGCTGAATTTTCTATTTCGCAACAATTCAAATAAAATCAAATTTTTAAAAATAAGTTATCATACAAAAAACAGATTTTGTTAAAAATGGCGCTAATCAGATTTTTAAATACTTTATTGACAATAATAAATTTGAAAAATATGTGCGTCGATGGTTTAAAAAAATTTATTATAAAAAAAATTATATTTATTTATATATATATATATATATATCATTAACTTAAAATTATGTTTTATATTCGTTTACGCTGGATAATTATTGTATATTATAAAATGTAAAAGTCGAACTTAAATTAAAAGATATATATAAAGATTATTGTATAAATAATAATATGAATTAATTTTTAATTTATAAGAAATCAAGTTGAAATTGCACGTAATGCATCTTGAAGTTTTTTTCTTGCAATAGCAACTCTGTCTTCTTGTTTTTTTATATCGTCATCAGCTATCGTGACGGCCTGCAATCAAATAAATCTAATATAATAAATGTATCATGTAGTTAATAATAATTAGTAGAGTAAATAATAATATTGCATATGTAATTACGTTTTTTGCAATGAATGTGTAATATTAAACCGTTTATGTAAACAAAGAAAATGAAATATTTGTTAAATAAAAATAACCAATGAAAATATATAAGTTGGTTTATTTTTAATAAAAAATAAATTTGAACTTAAAATAAAATTATTAATTGAATACATGGAGAAATTCACGATTAATTACAAAATAATGAAAATTTGTATGTAAAATGTTAAGTTTTAACCTGAACTAGAGGTTGGTCAGGATTTAAAAATACTCCTGGATTTTTTTCAAGTGAAGTTTTAGATCCAGTTTGCCCGGTTACTGGTTGGGATGACATATGAAGAGCAGTTGCTACACTTTGGAGTAACGTTTCTTCAGTAATATAAGGTCCTACTGGTTTTAAAGTTTTAGGTAAATCCATTCCGTTGAATTCAAAACCATCTGGATCACATGCTCTCAAGCCTTCCAATCGTTTTTCCCAAAACAGCTTAAATAAAAATAAAAATTAATCTAAAGACAATATTTGAGTACATGATTTTAAAATGTATATCATTGCAAAAGTGGCTCATCTTTACATCTCAGTTAAAATATATTAGCAAAAATATCTTCATATAAATATTAACTGCATCCTTGTCTTGTTTTTGGAGATATTTTTTCATGAAATGGTTTTGCTGAGATTTTTTTATCCGAAACTTTATTTCTGAGATAAAATGAGGGAGAAACAATTGTGAAAATTAATAATGAACCGGAAGTTAGCAGACTATTAAAAAGTTTTCGGATTTTTTTTTCAACAAATTACAAAAAAAAAAAAAAATGCACATGTAAAAAATTAAAAAAACTATGAATGTAGTTTTTTTAAACATTTTTTTTTTTTTTAATTTATCGTTTTGAATAAATTTAAAAAACTATTAGACGTCAACTAACTTCCTGGTAACACGACTTTATCTCCCCGGACAAAATCTCCTTGACAACATCTCTCTATGACAAAATCTCTCGAGGATAAAATACATGTATGTGGAGCATATTCTATATATTTATGATATACACATAAAATGTGAAAAAAAAAATCTGAATACGATTTCAGTCGTAAGTGTAGAAATCATAATTACATAGATTATTATAAAGTCTTGTTAATAGAGATCTTGTCCAGCAGATTTTGTCCTGGAGAGATTTTGTCGTCGGGAAATATCATGGTGGAACCAACTTCCTATCATAAATTAATGAGAGAAAAAAATAAAATTTGAAATTATTTTACCTGTTTAGGTTTATCTTGAGAGCCATATTTGCTATCAGTTTTATCAGTTCCTTCCTAAAGCAATCAATAGTTTTAATTTGAGTAAAAATACTTAAGCAATTAAATTACATAGTTCGACTTGTTTGCTTAATTAATTAACAAACCTGTTTTGGTTTATCCTGAGTAGGATGTTTTACATCTTTATTAACTTTTCTGTCTTGTGTTTTATAAATAGTAACTGGTTGTTTGAAAATAGAAGCCGTTTGTCTTATTGGTGGTACTAATGATGCATCATTTCTTACTCCTCGACTAAAAAAAACAACAAAATAATCAATTGTATTATAAAAAACAATTAAAAATTATTGTTCAATTATAAAAATTTAATGATCCTGAAATAAACAGACAATTAACAAATTTCAGATCTACTTGATAAGAAATTAATTTAAAAAAAAAGAAAACTAAAAATATGCACATGTAGAAAATTAAAAAAAACTGTGTGCAATTTTTTCAAACATTTTTTTTTTTATAATTCAGGGCCAGTTTTTTATACGGGGTATAAATTGTTATTGCTGGTTTATCTATATATTATTAATGTTTAGATATACTAACAATATTAATTTAAACTCGGATAAAACAAAATTCCGTTAAAAAAACTGGCATTTGTTGTTTTTGAATAAATTATTATTTTCAAAAAAATACAAGACGTTGACTAACTTCAATATCATAAAATTGAATCATTCAATTAAGTTATAAAATAGATATTATATGATTATTGTAAAAAACAATAATACTAACCTATAATAGTAAACATCAACTTTTCCTGAGGATGGTGGTAGTGGATTTGAATTTTTACGAGATATTTCATCACGAGTTGGCCAATTTGTCGGCAATGCCGATGGATATTTTTTTTTATCTATTGACATATTCATTTTTTATCACTTATGTTATTATGTTACAAAATAAATAAATAAATACAACAAAACAATATCTATACACAAGTTTACAAGGGTGTAGGTGTAGTGCGTGTAGTGTAAGTTGGTGTAAGTAATGGAGCAATGTAAAGAACAGGCAAATTGAACTCTCGAGTGGAGGGAGATCTCTACCTTCCTCTATCTTCTATTTAACCTTCGAGGACGAAAGCGATAACAAACTTTCCCTTTAACCAGATGTCGCTATCGATTGACGGTTTCTATTGGGCTTTTGAATTTCCCGCGTTCTTTGATGACCAATATAATTATGACCAAATGTAATTACTATTAATTTCATATAAGTAAAAACCCCTATACCGCTCACTTTTCATAAAATGAAACACCATATTTTTTTTTATAGTTATTTTTTAAAGTTTCGAGTATTAGAATAAAATTTTAGTTTGAAGAATAATCTTGATAATTAATTATTATTAATTTTTTAAATAAGGTCCTTGAGTGTACCCATAGTCGCTCACTAAAAGTTGTCATGTACCTTTACTCGATCAACACATGGCCCAATAGTCGCTCAAAGACAATATCAATTAAACTATCATAAGTTTATTGATTTTGACAAATAATTTATAAATTATACTACTCTATTCTTTCATAATATAAAATTTTATTAATTTTAAAAATGTATTTAATAAGATATAGTTATAACAATTCTTAAAAAATTTGACGTAACCTAAATTTAATCTAACGAATGAACGTCAAAGTAAAAAATGCCCGGCTGAGCGCAATTTTGAAAACAGTTATTATTTTTAAATTTATAATCTACTATAATATAATTTGATACCCCTGATCAAAAATACTCATTGAAAAGTATTGAAAAAAATAAGAATTGAATCCTGTTGAATACTTTCTATACCCCAAGGTTTTCATCTGGACATTAATTTAATATTTTTCAATCATATTGAATCCAAAAATAATATAAGAATTTCTAAACTTCCGAGAAATTGAAAAAGATTCAAAAGAATTGATATTTTCAATCTTTCTTAATACCAAAATAGTTCCATATTTCGGGTGAAGATTGGGATTGAAAAAAATTCAAATGAATTAAAATTTTCAATCTTTCTGAATACTTTTCAACAACAAAAGAATTTCACATTTCGGGTCACGTGTGGGATTGAAGAAAATTCAAATGAATTGACATTTTTGAATCTTTTTGAATCCTTCTCAATACCAAAATAGTTCGATATTTCGGATCGAGTATAGAATTGAAAAGAATAAAAATGAATTGCCATTTTTGAATCATTCTAAATCCTTCTCAATACTAAAATAATTCCATATTGGAAGGTATTGAAATGATGAAAGATTGAATTCCTTTCAATACTTTTAAATTCCATTTTAAGAATTACAAAGTATTCAAATGATCAAAATTTCAATTCCATTCAATAGTTTCCAAAACCTACGTGTGGATTGAAAAGAATTGAAATAATTTTCAATCCTTCTCAATGAGTATTTTTAATCAGGGACATCATATTTTAATATATTTAGATTCACAAATAATTATTTATCAATAATAATATTTTTAGTTGTAACTTTTTTTTATAAAAATTGTAAAAAAACGACTTAATCAGTTAAAGTGAGCGACTAATGGTACTGAGCAGGTATAGGGGCTTTTTACCTTATATAAATATATAAAAAAATATTTATATAATTGTAATATAAATTAAAACTCAAACTCTTGAATTTTAGATGTGCGCGCATGCGCCTTCGATTTATGAATTCAAGGAATCGAAATAAATGTCTCGATTAATCGATAGTTACACACACATACACACATATGTGTGTATATATACATAAATATACGTACGTAATTGTTTGTTTTTATTTGCCTTTTTATCCGGGGTCAGTAATCCTCTGATCGTGGAAGGTGGAAGATTTCGGAGTAAATGAGTACAAAATTTGTATTCATTACTTATGTTTTAGTAAACAATTAAGTAAAATAATAAAAAATAAAAAACAAAGTTTAATTAAACAATATTATTACATTTAAAATAATATGACCAAAAGTAATCGAGCATGAATTGCCAAAATAAATTCGGATTTGAAAAAACTTCAAATGTTTCTCATAAGTAATAACAATAATAATTATCGCCGTGATTTAAGTGAAATAATTTAATAATGAGGAGCAATAAATAGTAAATTATTACTTGATAATAACGTAACTTAAGAATTTAAATAAATAAATAATTAATTAAAATGACGTTGCAATTGGAATCAACGACACCTGAAAAAATGCTTTCTCTCATTAAAGATCTTGCTGACTTGCCTTGCAGTATTATGCAGAAAAATTTAAATAAATATGTAAGTTATTTTATTCTTTATAAATTAAACTGTAGTACTATTAACAATAATTAGCTTAGTTATTTATTATATAACATTTATGGTCATCATTGAATCACGTGTCGATTTAACAAAATGACATTTGGCTTCAATTCAAATGATTAATTTTTTTTTTTTACCAAAGTTTACTTGGTTGATTTATTATTATTACTCTTGTAAATCAATGAAAAATAAAACAATGAATTGCGTAATAAAAATAGATAACATGTTTATAAATGTAAGTAATTTATATGTTTACTTTATTAACTTGAGTGAATTATATTTAATAAATTCGAATTTTATTTAAATTTTATAAATAAATTAATTTTATTGCTGATAA
This sequence comes from Microplitis demolitor, assembly GCF_026212275.2. NCBI lineage: Eukaryota > Metazoa > Arthropoda > Insecta > Hymenoptera > Braconidae > Microplitis > Microplitis demolitor. Next base: position 5,927,726 of record NC_068545.1, read on the forward strand.
GAAAAATTTTATTTGTATTTTTGTAGATTGAATCAAAATCTGGAGCAAATATATCATTTCTTGCGCCTATTTTGCCAGAATCGGAGGAAATGGTTATTCATGTTGTGGGTGGAAAAATACTTGACAGAGGATTAAGAATTCCTATAAACCAATCAAACGTAATCATCTTAGAAATTATGTTTTATTTAGCGTAAATTTAAATTGTTCAATATTTTTTTATTGATTCCCGAGACTTTAATAGTTTAATATAAGACTTATATTTTTAAATAGTATATTGTGTGACGAGGGATAAAACAAAACGATTTCAGACTGGGGTGAGATTGACTGAAATCACCTGCATAAAATCGTGTTTTATCCTGAGTTACACACAATATTTTCCATAATTATCTTGCATTGGAACTTAAAATTTCATTGTCAGTAGTCAGAAACATATTAATTTAAGACCAAATATTAGCGTAAGCTTAAATTATTATTTTCAATTTATAATTGAGCAGAAACTATAAGTGCTATTCATTATTCACACTAATTTTTATGAAACTTAATCACAGTCAGAACTGTCATTCACGTTAATAAAATTATTGGTCTGAAATAACTATTAAACAAATGACAAGTACCAGAGTTTAAATTACGAATGTCTTCAGTCAGCGAGCAGAAACATCCCTGATAGCCACACTTTAAATATAATCGCTCAGCTAGTTCTGCAGTGAAACATTTTCGGCGAACTTAACGACAAGTTTCTGATAAGCCTTGGCTGGATAATACTTGCATGCAAGTTGATGCAAATCAACTGCCGTCATCTGAATGTAATTTGACAGAAAAACTTGCCGTCAATTTTAAGTGAAACTTTCAATCAACTTAATATCATTGTCTGACAGTAACACTTGTAGTCAAATTGAATTCAAGTTACAGATAATTTACTGTCAACCCAAAGGTAGCTTCTTGCTCTCCAACACTTTCCTTTAAATCGGTTTCAGAAAACGGCAGTAACTTGAAGTTAACTTGTGATTAAGGCGGCTATCAGGGATTATTTTCACCATACCTGCACCGAAAATTTAAATTCCTGTCCTGTTTAGAGGAAAGAAAGTCATTCTTTTCTCTCATGTGAAAACAAATGATAAAAATTATTCGCATTAATTTTTATAAAACTTAATCACAGTCAGAACTGCCATTTACGTTAATAAAATTATTGGTCTAAAATTACTATTAAACAAATGACAAGTACCAGAGTTTAAATTACGAATGTCTTCAGTCAGCGGGCAGAAACATGATTAGTTTGTTCCCAAGGGTCGAAACAAGTTTGTTTCTGCCCGCTTACTGAAGGCACAATTTATTTGTTTGCTAATGTTGATTCGCGGCATCGGATTGAAATTAACTTGTTTCGACTGACTGTAGGGATGCTAAGTATCATGAAAATATTTTTACCGTTCCCACATGGTGTTTTCGGATGGATTCTTATATGATTTCCTATAGCAATTCAGCATAAATTCATAGACTCGTATCAATAGACAGTAGACAGAAATCCAGATACTCCGGATTCTATAGAAATTACTTACATAGGAACCCAGATTCCTATATAAATTTCCCACAAAGAAATTCATTTATCAAAATTCCTATGGGAATCCAGGTATCCAGTGTCCTATGTGGATTTCCCATATGGGAATCCAGATACCCATGGTATCCTACATGGATTCTTATATAAATCTAAACACTCCTTTGTCGATTCCTATGAATTCTTACATAAACCCACACTTTTCTCTACGGATTCCTATGGGTTTCCATGCAATCCCACATGGATTTTCTTGATAGGGTATATTTACCATACTTATTTTTTTGTTTGTTTAAATCTTATGTACCACTGATTTCAAATCAGTTTTATTTCAATCATAAAAATTTCACATATTTAATGAATTAATTAATAAAAAATAAATCGATTGTTGAATTAACTAAAATATAATAAATTATTGTGATTGTTAGGCAAGCGATCATGTATTACATCGCGTTATTAAAACACGAAAGTCATTAAAAGTTAACTGTACAGAACTGGACCAAGAATTATTACTACATTTAAACTCTGTCAGTGAACTGGTACCTGATAAATTACTCAGTATTCCTATTGAACATCCTAGTGAGCAGTATATTGCGTTAGTTGTTACCCTGATAAATTATCCTGATGACGAGGCTGCTGAGGATCTTTGTATTAAAATTGTCGAAGAATGTTTTCGGTAGTATTTTTATATTATTTTTTCACTTGATAATAATTGGCATCTAATTGGACCCCTAATTATTTTAGATATTGTTTGGGGTTACTATTGAATACTTTAAGATGCCAAGAGGAGACGCGGCTAAAAGTTCAATGTCAAGATCTACTTACTGTTTCAAGGAAACTTTTTACTCATTTGGGTAACTAAAAATAAATTCAAGTATTTTTATTTTAATTTAACTATTTTTTAAAAATAATTTTTCAGGCGATTTGCCGGATTTGTTACGGGAAATAATGGTCGAGGCAAGAAAGTTGACAAAGGCTGAGAGATGTTCATTATTTTTACTTGACCATGAGCATCATGAACTTGTAGCCAAAGTTTTTGATGGAATTTCAACAACAGACGTAATTATTATTTAATTATTTACGAGAAATTTAAAATATTAGATATTTTAATTAAAGACCAATTATAATGAAACTCTTATTATTATACTTGATAATTTTTTCTTTAATTAACTATTCATTTTCCACAAGAAAAATTAATTAACGAAAAATATTGATCTTCTTAAGGTAAAAAAAATTCATTCCGAAAAAGTTGAACATGTGGAACCCCTAGATTAGAACTTCCAGCGGAATTTTTTTTTAACTTTTGTAATTTTTACAGTAAAAAAAAAAAAGTTTATTTAGGATTTTATATATAAGCGAATTTTAAGTAAAAATAACTCGCCTATTTTTGAAAAATTTCAATTTTCTTCACGGGAAGTTAAAAAATAATTTTTTATGTAACCCTCATTTCGAAAAAGTTCAAAAACTTTAAGTAATTTTAATAGTTTAATAAGTAAGTAAGTAATTTTTTTTTTACTATCAAAATTCAACATGTCAAACTTTTTTCAAATTTTTTTTTTACACGAGTCATTTCAGCGGCTTGAAAAAAAAAGATCAACAAATTTTATAATTCGTAAAAATAAAAACTTTGTCGCATCGAGTCGATTAATTATAAAGACAAAAAAGTATGTTGGTGATAATTATCAACAAGAAGTTCTTGACTCGATAAATATTTCTCAGTAAAAGCAATTTTTCTTCTTAATATAATCGATACTTTATCAAGCATCTGCTGATAGTAAAAATAAAAATCGTATAATTTAAATTAATCTTTCAATTCGCGTGTTGATTATCATCCTTAATAAATTACATATACACTCACTCAATGTTTACATTTTATCAGACTATAAATATTGTGTATTTTTATTTAGAATTCAGTTGCTTTTAAAAATTTTATTAAATAACAAAAAAAAAAAATGTTACTTATTAATGACAGTCTTATTGCTGGTGCTTTGGTTTCAATGCAGGAGTTTTTAAATTTAATATTTAACTGTTTTGAAGTGAGAAATATATTCAATATTATTCAAATATCGTGTCACTAATTCCAAAAGGGCGTATCATTTTTTTTTATTGCTAATGATATTGTAGACTTATTCTAAATCTGAAAATTGGTAAAAAATTTTGAAAGTTGAACGTGCGTATAATTTAAGCTATAAGACAAAAGTACTGTTTTTGATCATTTTAGGACCAGTAGTGGGGTCGTTAAAAATTAAATTTTCTCAAGCACCCCATAAAAAGCTTCTTTTTAGTGAAAAAATACCTGGGGAATTTGGTTTTTTCATTTTAAGTAAAAAAAATACGTGCCGCAGGATGACCAAAGTTTATTTTTCGATACAATCGTGGTTTTTTTTAAAATAGCTCAGAAAATATGCAGGTTAAAGGAGAAAATCATAGAAACTATTTTGAAGGAAATCAAATTCTTGACAAAAAAGTCATGTTCATTTTTTTTATAAAATGTATATTTACGAAGATATTTTAAAAAAACTTTTTTAGATCTTATCAATTGAGCATTCAAAGAATTACGAATGTTAAAAATAATGTTTCTTCATAAATATAGACAACTTCATAACTCGTAACATATCAATCATTAATTCTTGTTGGAGTTTCTATATACTTAGAAAAATGTTATTTTCAAAATTTGTAATCCTTAAAACGCCCAATTCATAAGACCTAAAAAAAGTATTTTCAAAATATCTTCATAAATATACTTTTTATAAAAAAAATGAATATGACCTTTTTTGTCAAAAATTTATTTTCCTACAAAATTGTTCCTATGAGTTTTTCCTTTAATCTGCATATTTCATTAGATATTTGAAAAAAAACCGCAATTGTATCGAAAAATGAACTTTGGTCGTTCTGAGACACGTGTTCTTTTTACTTAAAACGAAAAAAACCAAATTCCCCATGTATTTTATCACTGAAAAGAAGCTTTTTTTGGGGCGCCTGAGAAAATTTAATTTGTAACGACCACCCCAAGGACCAGTTTTGTCACTTATAAGTTTTTAAATAAAATAATTGAATTCGGATTTAAATGAAATTCATAATTACTCCGAATTCTCTCCCGTTTTTTTACAGTGCAGTTAAAACAAATCATTTAATGTCTGAAAATAAAGCAGTGGCCAAAAATGCTACTCCTACCCCATGTCCTTTGGCTTTCAAATTTTTTTTCCAATTTTTATCTATAAAATAAGTCTACACAACAGCATAAAAAATGTTTCCTCTTGGAGTTAGTAACGCGATATATTTAATATAATTAAAAATAATTTTTTTTTTTTTCATAGGAAATGCGAATAGCTCTCGATCAAGGGATAGCCGGACATGTAGCAACCTCAGGAAAATTAATAAATATAAGAAATGCGTATGAGCATCCATTATTTTACAGCGGAATCGATGAAGTAACAGGATTCAAAACAAGAAATATATTATGTTTTCCTATACGTGACGAAAATCAGATAATCGGTTGGTAAAAAAAATTTTATTTATAAATTTTAATTGATATCTAAAAATAGATAATGCGTGACTTTGAAAAGTAAATTAGTTAAATTGATTATCATTTGTTTATTTTGCTGTCACGCCATTGAGTATTTAACGATATTTATAATTATATAGTTTGTGTAATAAATTTGAATTATTTATCCAAATATTTTATTAAATTTATTTATTTTTAAATATTTTTTAGGGGTAGCTCAATTGTGTAACAAAACAAATGGACTTTATTTCGACGTGTGTGATGAAGAAGTTGCAACGGCTTTTAGTATTTACTGTGGAATATCTATAATGCATAGTATAATTTATAAAAAAATTCAAGACTCTCAGGCAAGGAGTAAATTAAGCAACGAACTGATGATGTACCACATGAAAGTAAGTCCTATTATTTTTTTTTTATTGATCCGTGTAATTAAGTAATAAAAATTGAGACGTCATAATTGATATTAAATAACCAATTGTTTACTCACGCAAATCGATAACTACAGCAGGTATTGTTAGACTTATTAATTAAATGTCATGTCATGAGAAAATATATTGCTATTTTTAAACTCATTAATTGATCACTTATTTTTATAGGTCGAAGAAGAAGCCGTTCAAGCATTACTCAACTGTCGAGATGATCACAGTCCCAAAGATTTTGATCAATTCCACTTTAGGCCCCGTAATATTCCTCATCAACATACACCTTGTTACGTTTTAAAAATGTTCGATGAACTTGACCTTATCACACTATGGAGAATAAAACGAAAAACATTAGCGAGGTATCTAAAAATTTTTTTTGATACTGAAGTTAGCGGACATCTAATTATTTTTGGATTTTTTTTGAAACGATAAATTATAAAAAAAATATTTTAAAAATTGCATCTATAGTTTTTTTAATTTTCTACATGTGCATATTTTTAGTTTTTCTAACTTCTCGATATGAAAATTAAAAGTTTTTGCAAAAAGGGAAGTTATTAGTTTCCTAGATAGCAAAATGTCTTGATGAGTTCTGGATGAGTTCCTATTTATGATTTGGACGTCTTATCAACATCTTAAGGAAGTCTTTAAAAAATTCTCAAGATGTCGAATGAGCCACTTTGCGAGCTCAGTAAGACGTCTTTCAAAAGAGTTCTTTTTTCTGACTTCGCAAATAAGACTTCAGTATGAATTTACCATGATGTCTTAAGGAGCTCCTGATTTTGACTTCATAAAGAAGTTAAAAAAAAGAATACAATTAGACGTCACAAAACTGACGTCTAGGGACAAGATTTTTGCCTTAACTTCGAAATGAATGGTTCAAATGTTTAATATTACGGCGAAAATATTGGTCTTATAAAAAAACTTTTCAAACAAAAGTTGTAGAAAATTTATTTTTATAAAAAAAATGTCTCTTATGATTTTTTTATACGATCAGTATTTTCACCGTAATTCGAAAATTTAGATTCATAATGAATTATTCGAATTTTTATTAATTATGAAAATCTTAATTTTAAAATTATGGTGAAAATATTGGTCGTATAAAAAAATGATAAGAGACATTTTCTGTAGAAAATAAAATTTCCTACAACTTTTATTTGAAAAATTTTTTTATACGGCCAATACTTCCACTGTAATTTCAAAATTTTACACCACTAATTATTAATTGTTATTTTTAAATAAAAGCAAAAATCCTGGTCCTACTAATGTCTTATTTATAGAGTCTTCAAGAACTCTTAATTAAGAGTTTTTAAAAATGACATCTTTAAGATTCTTTTTTTTAGGTTCTTTTCATATAATTTATGAACCACTTGCTCGATTTGCCTCAAAACGTATTGAGTTCTAAGTTTAGGTAAGTCCGATGAGCGGGAAGTTTTTGGGAAAAAACCGATTTTCAGATTATTTATCTTGTAAATAATTTTTAAAAAAAAATTCTAAAATTGTTAATGGTCTGCTAACTTAAAGATAATTTTTTTCTAAATTATAAATCAATAATTATCTTAATATTAATGATAAAAAATTACTAGGTTTATACTTTATGTGAAGAAAGGATACAGAGATGCTCCGTATCATAATTGGGTCCATGCATTTTCCGTCGCACACTTTGCCTATCTGATGATTAAAAATTTAAATCTTGTCAAAAATAATTACATGACACGATTGCAGTCATTAGTATTTCTTGTATCAGGTTTGTGCCATGATATTGACCATCGAGGGACCAACAATTCATTCCAAACCCAATGTGGTACCGTATTAGCGAGTCTTTACAGTTCAGAAGGTTCTGTAATGGAGCGACATCATTTAGCGCAATCAATGTGCATTCTCAATACTGAAGGTTGTAATATTTTTGAAAATCTTACAAGTGATGAATACAGCGAGGCTTTAGATTTACTCAGAAATAATATTCTTGCCACTGATTTGGCTTCACATTTTCGTTCAATTGATGAACAAGATGAAATGGTTAAAAAAGGATTTGATTATAAAGATCCTGTTCACCAAAAACTTTTGCATGCCATGTTCATGACTTGCTGTGATCTAAGTGATCAAACTAAAGACTGGAGGACATCCAAAAAAACCGCTGTAAATATTATTGATTATTTTATAAAATCATGGGTAAAAAAAATTATATATAAATATGTATAATATTTTCTTATATATAATGGGTGGCCTAAAAAAAAAGACTATTTTTTTTTTCTCGAGTCTCTTATAAAAATTTGTTGGTTTCCGATGTTTTAAGATGCCTCTCCAAAAAATCAGCTCGATGAAAAATTTTCAAGAGACCGCTCACGAATTTTAAAAATATTAACAACAATGATCGAAATTTGAATTTTTTATTTCAAATTTTTTTCTTTCTCGTGGCAGCAATAGTTTATATTTGTGAAATCATGACTACGCTGAAAATTTGAGCCCAAAATTTAAATATTTAAACCTCGCTCAAGAATTTTGAATGTTTCCGAGTGCTGTCTTTTGAACGTTTTCGAGCGACTCTTGAATATTAATAATAAAGCTTCTCGATTTTTTTACCATCAATTTGCATCACAATCAATGAAAATATAACCCGAGAAATAGAAATAATAAGTTATTCACATACTTTTTTATTCTTTAATTCAATTTTTAGGTTTTTTCGCTTATTCAAAACTTACCAAATTTTATTGTTTAAAACTGTCCTGTATATTTTTAGTTATGCAAAAGTTATATTTTAGAGAAATGACAATAATTGAGTTATAAAAAAATACAAAAACTTATTCAAAGTATTAGTTACATATTATTATCAGTTAATATTCAAAATTCTTGAGCGCTGTTTAAATATTTAAATTTTGGGCTGAAATTTTCAGTATAGACATGATTTTACAAATATAAACTATTGCTGCCACGACAAAGAAAAAATTTAGAAGTAAAAAATTCGAATTTCAATCGTTTTTGATATTTTCAAAATGTATTAAATTTGAAAGCCTGAACTTTTAAATTTTCTATAAAGTACATGCATTCTAAATGGCAAAGAGTCTCTTTAATTTCGTTTTAATCCCTGAAAACTCTGTAAAACGTATATGTAATTGGGAAAAGAAGGGGCAAGATGGGGTACTCTCAAAATTTTATAAAGAAAATTTGTTATTTAAACTTTTTAAGCTCTAAGAAATTTTTTTCCACGTTTTTTAGGAAGTATCCCATTTTGTCCTGTAATTTTTTTTTTTTTTTTTAACGGCAGCTGAAAATTTTTTCTATTCACTTTGAATATCATTAAAAAAAAAAATATATTTAAGGTATTTGAGTTCCCGAAAATTCACTATTTCCTTACATACCCCGTTTTGTCTCTCCCTTCCCTATATATAATTATATATAATTTTTTTACCCGTAATGATATTTAAATATATAAATTGTTAATTTATTATTTTTGATACTTATTTTAGGAGCAAATATACGACGAATTTTTTTCTCAGGGAGATTTAGAAAAAAGTATGGGCACAGCACCAATTGAAATGATGGATCGTGAAAGAGCATCGATACCGGATTTACAAGTACAATTTATAACAAATCTCGTGTTGCCTTTATTTGAAAATTTATCGACATTATTTACAACTGCCGACTGTCTTGTTGAAGCAATAAAACGTAACCGGGAAATTTGGCGCATTGCCATACCAATATTTCACAGATACAGCGAAATGGGAATAAAAGGAATGGATATTCTATTGGATCAAAATATTGAAAACGAAATTCTGACTGCCTATCGTACGCAAACGTTGCCGACGTAAATTAAATATATGATATATGTATATATATCAACATTATATATTTTAAATTATATTTTTTATTAGCGTGATAAATTAAAGTGCTTGCTATTTTTAGATCTTTAGGATACTTTGACAGTTATTATTTTTATCAAGACTACACTGTGTTTAATGAAAATATAAATAATAATAAACACTTTAAAGTATCGCTACTGTTGTGATAGAAAAATTTAACTGATAGTTTATAGTAAATTATAGTGCAAAAATATAAATTTCAGAGCGCTGGCGCCTTTTACATTTTATAAATTATTATTTATTAACAAAAATAGAAATTACTCTAATTAGTGTCGATTCTAAAATTATTTTATTTAAATTTTTAAGTATTCATTTTTATTATTTACTCTACAATAATAATAATAATAAACTTTTCGATGTAATCTAAATTAATTCAATAAATAGTTTTTTCTCAAAATTATTCATCAAGTACTTTTCTCATTTTATTTAAATATAAGATAAAAGCCCCTGTACCCGCTCACTTCTCATTGAAGTAAGATTAAATCACTTAATATAAATGATTAAATAATTATTAAAAATAAATTGTTTACAATTAAAATTTTTAAAAAGTTTTATTACTTATATTTAAATAAATTAATTTTTTAATCTATGAAATAAATTATAAAAAAAAAATTAATTATAAATCCTGTTACTATTACTTACGTCTTTTTATTTTTTTAGGTATTCTAATAAATTTCTTTCGTCTTATTAATATTAATAGAACCTATAAATAATATCTGTTGCTTGACAAATATATTTATTCGAACACATCTATCACAATTAATTAAAATTTTTTTTGATGAGTTCCTCCTACTTGTTATTTTTTACTTTTAATAAAAATAAATTTGCGAATTTCATATAAGGTAAAAGCCCCTATATCCGCTCACTTTTTATTGGAGTGAGATTAAATTACTTAATATAATTTAATAAATAAAAAGAAAAACCATATTTTTTTTATAGTTATTTTTTGCAGTTTTAAGTATTAGAAATAAAATTTTAGTTTGAAAAATAATGTTGATAATTAATTGCTATTAATTTTTTAAATAAGGTCTTTGAGTGTACCCATAGTCGCTTACTAAAAGTTGTCATGTAGTCGCTCAAAGACAATATCAATTAAACTATCATAAGTTTATTGATTTGGACAAATAATTTATAAATTACACTACTTTATTCTTTCATAATATAAAATTTCATGAATTTTAAAAATATATTTAATAAGATATAGTTATAACAATTCTTAAAAAATTTGACGTAATCTAAATTTAATCTAACGAATGAACGTCAAAGTAAAAAATGCCCGGCTTTGCGCGATTTTGAAAACAGTCATTTAATTTAAATTTATAATCTATTATAAAATAATTTGATACATTATATTTTAATATATTTAGATTCACAAATAATCATGTATCAATAATTTTTTTTTATAAAAAACGCATTAAACAGTTAGAGTGAGCGACTAATGGTACTGAGCGGTTATAGGGGATTTTATCTAAAGTCCGCGTAATTTATTACAATTATTTTTATTTTAACAGGTAAAATAAAAAAAATTATCATTATAATTTATTCCAGCAACATTTTTTGTCATGTAATAAAATTTTTAAATTTACCCGCCAAAAGAACAAACTCGCCGCGCGCACTGCCACGTGCCAGAAGTTAGAAGTTATAAAAAATTCTAGCCCTTGTGACTCTGACCCTTATCTTTCTTTTTCCGTGCTCGGTCAACGCAATCCGTCATAATGGTGAGATTTTTAATATTTAATCTTTAATTTAATCATTAATCACTTGAATAATAAATAAACTAATTGACAAAACACGAATCATAATTTTAAATAAACTAAATAATTTTATTATTGTGGAAATAAACTTATTTTTATTTCAATTGTGCGTACATGATGTTAGACGTGTGGTTAACCTTAAAATTATTTATTGTTTACAGAAGAAACCAAGGTGTTCAGAATTGCGTGCTAAGCAAAAGAAGGAGCTGCTTACCCAGCTCGATGATTTGAAAAAGGAGCTTATGAGTGCTAGAGTTGCACGACACAACTCTTCCGACCCATTGAAATTGTAAGTTTTTTTATTTTTTAAATTACTCCATAACCTCCCCCATAGTTACCTATACCTAAGGTAAGAGACTTAATTCCCCATCAGCGAGCTAGTTCCCTGATCGGGTATGAGATCTTTTACCTTACACAAAAAAAGTTCTTATTAGTTAAAAGACCTAGTACCCGATGAAGGAACTAGTACCTGATTCCTCATGCAATAAAATCTACTATCTATAGATATACAAATATATGAATGATTAGGTACTAGATCTCTTACCGTATATACGTACGTATAGTAGACTGTGCGATTGGAAATCGATATTTTTTTTCAGTCCCATACGACAATTACGTTAAATGTAACTTCAAAAAATAGAGTACTAAATTGGGCATTTCAACCTAACTACAAAACGCGCGCTCACTTAAATAAGATTACTTATTTAAATAATGATCCTGAAGTTGAGCGACAATTCAAATTTGCGCATTTTTTTTTTTCAACAAATCAATTACGAAAAAAAAAGAAAAAATTACACATGTTGAAAATTTGGAAAACTGTATGTGCAATTTTTTAAAATATTTTTTTTTTTATAATTTATCATTTTTAAAAAAATTCATAAATTATTAGATGTCGGCTAATCAGCAGCATATTTAAATAACATTAAAAAGACTTTTTTAAATTTGGAATTTTATAAGTCGTTAAGGGATCAATAAATTGAAAGGACCATAAGAATTGTTATCAGATAATTTTGTCCAAGATTTTCTCTGAAGAAAGCCCTAAGCATAAAATAAAAACATAGACGATGCTTTACTTTATAGACTAGCGAACTGTACTTCAATTTTTTGATAACTTCTATTTGTTTAAAAGAAAAACTTGGACAAACTTACTATTTACTGTACAAGTGAAACAAAGATAGTACCGTTCATCGACGTGAGTCTGAATAGAGAAGCAATTAAAAAAGAGTCATAACATAATTTTTGATCACAATTGAAAAATTATAGATTTTACAAATGAATCATTCAGAACAAAAACTGAAATTTTCATAAATAAGTAATTTTTGAACGGTTAGATTTATCAGAAATTTATAAGAGATCTATTTTATAGAGTTCGATTCTCTACAAAAATATGTTATGGTCGTTTAAATTTATTGATCCTTTAATGAATTATAAAATTCCGAATTAAAAAAAAAATTTCTCATGTTATGTAAATGAGAAAATCCATTTAAGAGAGCGCGTGTTTTGTAATTGCGTTGGAGGGTCCACTTGGTACCTATTTTTTTTTTTTTTATGCTACATTGTCATTGTCGAATAGGACCGAAAAATAAAATGAATTTCATTTGACACAATTTAATATATATGTACATGTTAGTTGTATTCATTTATATGAATAATTAAACATTACATTTTTTGATAAATATCGAATTAAATTTGACAGGCGTGTACTCCGTAAATCTATCGCACGGATATACATTATTATTAATCAGAAGCAGAAGGAAAATTTGCGAAAATTGTACACCAACAAAAAGTGGAAACCATTGGACTTGAGGCCAAAAAAAACCAGGGCTATCCGCCGTCGTTTGACTACTCATCAAGCTAACGCTAAAACTCTTAAAGAAACCCGAAAACTCTCAAGCTGGCCAATGAGGAAATACGCTGTCAAGGCATAAGTTTCATTAATTTATGTTTCGAAAACATTGATATAAATTTTTATTTTACATTGTAGAATATTCTTTACTCTGCATAACATCTTGCGGTTAATAAATTTTAAAAATCTATCATCAATGTACTTACTGACTTATTTATTCAATCGACATTTCAAGTTTTTATGATCCTGACGTTAGTAGACAATTGTCATTCTTGGATTTTTTTTTCAACGCATCAATTACAAAAAAAATTATGCATAAGGTAAAAGGTGTCACGACTAAATATCACAGTCATAATATCAATTCCAAAATATATCAGAAAATATCTTATGTCTAATTACCATCTATCAGAATATCATGTGCCTGAATTTCACAGCGTAGTAATATGCGTAAAAAAAATTGTCAATATATATTTTGAAAAAAATCTATATTAAACGTCAGGTAACTTCACTATCATTTTTTTACATAAATTTGAATACTGTTTCTTCCTTTTTTAGATCTAATTAGTGTTTTATCTCCTAATATATTGATAATTAATTTTAAAAGCCATGAAGACCCAAGGTTTTTTAAAAGTCGAGATAAATATTCGTGAGTAATCTTCATCGTGAAAGTTCTAAATGATTAATGTATATCAAGAATATGATAAATAGAAATGATGCTGGAAGTAGCCAGCAAATGAAAATTTTAGGGTTTTTAATAACCAAGTTAATTGTCACTTAAAATTTTTTCGTGTTTCGCGATATCCATCATGATTATACATGAAAAAATCTTCCAATTAATAAAGGTGCAAATTGTTTGTTGCCAAGAATTAATTTACATAATTTAGTTATTAAGGTAAAAGTCCCTACACCCGCTCAGTACCATTAGTCGCTCACTTTAACTGTTTAATGCGTTTTTTATAAAAAAAAATTATTGATAAATAATTATTTGTGAATCTAAATATATTTAAATATAATGTATCAAATTATTTTATAATAGATTATAAATTTAAATTAAATGACTGTTTTCAAAATCGCGTATAGCCGGGCTTTTTTTACTTTAACATTCGTTCGTTAGATTAAATTTTGATTACGTCAAATTTTTTAAGAATTATTATAACTTTATCTTATTAAATATATTTTTAAAATTCATGAAATTTTATATTATGAAAGAATAAAATATTATAATTTATAAATTATTTGTCCAAATCAATAAACTTATGATAGTTTAATTGATAGTGTCTTTGAGCGACTATAGGGTCATGTGTTAATCGAGTAGTGGTACATGACAACTTTTAGTAAGCGACTATGGGTACACTCTAAGATCTTATTTAAAAAATTAATAGCAATTAATTATCAACATTATTCTTCAAACTAAAATTTTATTCCTAATACTTAAAACTACAAAAAATAACTATAAAAAACGAATATGGTTTTTCTTTTTATTCATTAATTTATACTAATTTAATCTCGCTCCAATAAAAAGTGAGCGGGTATGGGCTTTTATCTTACGTGTGTTGTTAATGGAAAATCTTTTCACGCTCACAGAAAATATTTAAAATTAATATTAAGGGCTCCAACTTTCAGAAAATTTTTTCCCTGACATACAACAAAATTTCGTCTGGGGACCGAAAAAAAAAAATCACCCTAGTATACATATAAATTTTTGAACCAATGGTATTTTTGGAACCTACTCGGCTAATTATGATAGACTATGAAAAAATTTTTTGAACAATTCACCATGAGGACAAATGTAATAAATACATTTATACACGCAGAAAATTTTATAGTATTACTTATAAAAAAAATTTATAGAAAAATTACTATCTCATAGTAACATGAGGACAGATTAAATTTTATCCAAGAAATTAAAATTTCTTAATCTAATGCTTTGTCAAAATTACAATGCACCTTGTAAATTCTGTTCCATGTATTTTAAAAATATCTACGTTATCGGTAACTTGTAGAATAATTCCATAATGTCTTCATGTTACTACGATATAGTAATTTTTCTATAAACTTTTTATGTACAAAAAAAAAAACCGTAAAATTCTCTGCGTATAAAATCTACATAAAAAAAAAATAAAAACAATAATTAAGCTCAGCAATTTATTTTTCAACAGATGTTTATTCACCAAGATATCTGTGGAGTGTTCAACCACATTTTTTATTTATACATAGGCAAGGTTTATTTATTTATGTTTTTTTTCGTTTTTCTACTTCAGCTATCATACACTTACGTGTTTTTTTCCTCATCCCAATTGTCTATAAATAAGTAACTTCCCTTTCCCTTCAGTACAGTAAATTCAACTTGTTTGCAACTTTCTTACTTTTTTGTTATTTAAATTTTATTATTAATTGTTAATAATAATAATAATAATAATAATAATAATTAATAAATGATTCCTTCGGCTAACATATTCCAACTTAATTTAATACCTTAATTATATCTTTAGTAATTATAGAAAAAATAAGTCTTTTAAATAATCACAAAACAGCCATTGAAGATTTTAATTTATGTTTTTTTTTTCCTTCCCTTATTCAACAGATATAGGCTAATAAATGACAGCGATTTATGAATATGTTTTCTTATTTAAATAACTATTTATGAATAATTATAATAATATTAATATTAATATCGATAATACAAAACAATTAAATGACATGAAAAGAAATGAAGAATTATTATAATAAAAAAAAAATTCTGCGTTAAATATTTTTTTTCGTTACTTGAACGATCAGTTCTTACGCAGATACATATTAATATATTATTTGTTCAGTATAATTGTAAACCTTTTTGCCCAAAACTTTTCCGGATCTTCATTTTAAAAAATTACAAAAAAAATTTAAGTTAACTAATTAATTTTTCAATCTATCAGACAAATAAGCCCCCCCCCCCCTCCTTAAAAATATTCAATAAAATTAAATCTGTCATAACAGTTTTAAAATTTTATCAATTAATTTCAAAACAAATAAAACATAAATTGAAAAAAGGACAACGAAATATAGATTTTTAAAAAAATTACTCACAGTTGTTAACAATTGAGAGTTAAATGAAATTTGTTGCATAAATTTTAGCCGACGAAATTTGTAAATTCGAATTATAAAATTGACATCAAGAATTTACTGAAATTTATTCAACAAATTTCTTCTAACTCCCTACTGATATTAACTGTAAGTAATTTTTTAAAAATCTATATCAGCGAAATTGCAACTGCGTTCTCTTCTTAATTAATGCTAAAAATTTTATTTTAATTGATTGATTAAATTTTTATACGCTCATGACAGTCGAGTCATTGAAATTTTTTAAAAAGTGGAGGACACTGCTCGTGTAAAAAAAAATTTTCCAATAAAATTTCAAAAAAGTTTGACATATGGAACTTCAAAACTTGAGACAAACTTTGAGTGGAACTTAGGTAATTTTTATAGTAAAAAAAAGTTTACTTAGGGCTTTATATAAGTGAATTTTAAATCAAAAAATTTTACTCTCGTTTAAAAAAAGATTAAAAACCTCTAATTTGGAATTTTTTATGAATGTTTTTTTATTCTTATCATATTACTAGTTTTTGATGGAAACTTTTTTAAAATGAGCGTAAAATGAAGTAAAAATACGTTTTAAAAAATATGAAATACACCTCGTTCGTAAATTTGAATTTATATCTGAAAGCGGCTCATTTGAAATTTCCATTTGCTAATGTAAGTGTAACAAGGCCCGTTTCGTTTGTTCACATGTTTGTACGCTGATAAAAAAGTTGACTTGATTCAAGAGAAAATAATTTTCTTCAAAACGGAATTCTTGATTGGAAATTTTCGCTCTGGAATCAAGTCAACTTTTTTATCAGTGTAAGAAAGAGAATAGATTGCATATTCTCTTAAGTTTAAAAGTTTCACATATCAGATTTTTTTAGAATCTTTTTGAAACGAAATTTTTTTACTCAAGTGAGAATGCGCTCAAACGTCATAAATTTAAATTATATATATAATCCCATAATTTCCATCGTAAAAATAAATTAAGTCTTAAAATAGTAATTTATAATTTTTACAACAATAATAGTTTAAATATTAAAAATATTATAAATTTAAATAGAATGGCGGGAATTTTAAACGGGATAATATTTATTATTTTTTTATATAATGTAAAATTAGTCTGCTGATTGTGATATATATTTATATAATAGTATTACTGTATGTAAAAATAAAATAGATAATTATAATGCCGAACATAATAAACAATAAACTGATAACTTTAATCTCGATATTAAATATTTTACGTACTCGCATTACGAATTATAAATATACATTGATATCTATTAATGTATACATACATAATAAACCTATATATGTGTTACATATTTGTTATGACTATAAATTCAAATATTAATGCCTTCGTTTCTCTATATCACAAGTAAATACCGTTCTTTAATTAATTTTTATTTAAATTGTATAAACGATTGGCAACTTTTTATTTATTTTTTCTTTCATTTATTACATAATCATCAGGTATCTAGAAAAATATAGAATTTCTTTGTGTATTTAGTCAATTAAAATTTAATTCGCAGATCATCAATACTTAATATCCATGTATGCTCGTCATCATTTATTTAATTTATATTTTTCATATTTATTTTTATAATTAATTCAAAATCCTATTATATTATTATTCATTTTTTTTTTTCTTTTAATCTGAGAAACGAATTTGGCAATAAGCGTGCATAGATTTTATCAAATAATACAATAATAATTTTCTATGCACATAAATCGAATTACGCTTAACACTAAAGCGAATAATTAAACATATAAAATAAAAAAATGATTATTTTTTTTTTTATTTTAATCGTCCACAATTAGGACGGAGTTTAGAAGGTTTATATTTAAATATATGATTTTATTTTTAAAGGAAGGACGTGTTGTGGAAAACCCGAGAATAGAATTGGGCAGATAATTCACAGAAGTGAATAAGAATGAGGCGTGAAAAAAAAAAAAAAAAAAAAAAAAAAAAATTAACGTATGTAATTTTACTAAGTTTTGTTCTTGTTTCCCATGTATTTAAATTGGCGGTATTTTAGTGAGGCATTTAAATAAGCGGATGCAACGTTTCTCTATCTAATCTATTTAAAGTACGCAGACTTTTGTTACGGTTGAATCGCTTATTAATTATCATCCTCATTAATCTCACTTTCTATATGTTTTCCAACGATTTCATTTTCATACTCGTCAGCGGCAGCAGCAGCGACAGCGGCATTGGCGGCAGTAACAGCAGCAGTAGCAGTAGTTGAATTTTCATCGTCTATGTCTTGATTATTATTATCACCATTAGTGGGAATTTTAGCAATTACACGACGATGTCACAATGGCGGTGGAATTGAAAATTCTCGGCGTACGTAAAAAAGAATATAAGGCTTGCACTTGGCAACAGATTCGGAGCTCGCTGGTCGTACACTACTGTCGTTGAAATGAAACCACTGACCGTCGTGAACAGCAAAGGCAGTGTAATGTCCAGTGCCAGCACTAAAAATAATTTACATTCGTTTATTCTTTTATGAATTTTTTTTTATGAAGTTACATTCCATTAATTAAATCATTTTAATAATAATATTAATATTATAATAATTATAATACTTATAATAATTAAAATATATTTGTTGTAACTCATGTATACATGTGTGCATATGAACTGTCTTTTATATTGCTTTATATGCTCTTTAGATCAAGTCAATGAACATTATTTGTAGCTTATTTGTAACTTATTTGTAATTCCCTTACAATTTCTATTTAAATAGTTTAAATAATTATTAATATTATACTATACTATAATTTAATTTAATGTATATTTTATGTATTATGGCCCTTAGGGAGCTGAGCTTCAGGGTCAAATAAAAATTTATTAAATAAAAAAAAATAAAAAAAAATCATACTTTCTTTTGATGTTTTTAAATTTAATTGTTTAATCAATTACTTTTTCCATGCAAATGTATGTAAATATTGAGTCAGTAATTTTAAAAGGACTCATATTTTTATATGAGCTTTTGGCTATAGTCACTAAGTTTAAAACCAAAAATTTTCAAGAGGTCACTCACGAATTTTGAAAATATAAAAAATGGTTGAAATTCGTATTTTTTACTTCTAAATTCTTTCTTTGTCGTGGCAGCAATAGTTTATATTTGTAAAATCATGTCTATACTGAAAATTTCAGCCCAAAATTTAAATATTTAAACAGCGCTCAAGAATTTTGAATATTAACTGATAATAATATGTAACTAATACTTTGAATAAGTTTTTGTATTTTTTTATAACTCAATTATTGTCATTTCTCTAAAATATAACTTTTGCATAACTAAAAATATACAGGACAGTTTTAAACAATAAAATTTGGTAAGTTTTGAATAAGCGAAAAAACCTAAAAATTGAATTAAAGAATAAAAAAGTATGTGAATAACTTATTATTTCTATTTCTCGGGTTATATTTTCATTGATTGTGATGCAAATTGATGGTAAAAAAATCGAGAAGCTTTATTATTAATATTCAAGAGTCGCTCGAAAAAGTTCAAAAGACAGCACTTGGAAACATTCAAAATTCTTGAGCGAGGTTTAAATATTTAAATTTTGGGCTCAAATTTTCAGCGTAGTCATGATTTCACAAATATAAACTATTGCTGCCACGAGAAAGAAAAAAATTTGAAATAAAAAATTCAAATTTCGATCATTTTTGATATTTTCAAAATTCGTGAGCGACCACTTGAAAATTTTTTATCGAGCTGTTTTTGGAGAGGCTTCTTAAAACATTGGAAACCAACAAATTTTCATAAGAGACTCGAAAAAAAAATAGTCGATTTTTTTGGGCTACCCTAATATATATATAATAAGGTATTTTATTTTTGAACTTTTTTTTTAAACATTTCCTATCATTCCGGAATTATACCAAATACTAGCTCATTAATCCAGCTTTACCATGACATCATAACTTTGCACAAATAATAATTTCTTTGTATTTAATTAACACGCAATCGCCTCAATAATTAAACCATAAATACTTAAATAATATTGTATTTTTAAATTCCAGAATAAAAAGTAATTTAGTATTTATTATTTTTCCAATAAATGATTTTATTAAAAAATTTTCAACTATTTTAATTAATTCAATAATTAAATTTTTTTGTCTAAATGAATCTGATAGGGTAAAAATATTTAGTTTATTTAAAAAAAAAAAAATAATAATAATAATCTCACCCTGATCCATGATGAACAATAACGGCAGCAAGATCATACAGATGACTATTTTGTGCGACGAGCTTTACACCAGCAGATCCGCATACAGTAAACGGTGACATATCAAGTGATTCCATTGGAAAATCAACCTGCGTATCCACCTTGGAGCGGTAGGAATTGCACCACCTAAATCTTTTTATGTGAAGGCACAACACCTGGAAGAGAAAAACGCTGAGGTGCTGTCCAGAGTTTGGTATTTTATATATACGGATTTAAATTTAATGCAACAAAATCTTGTTAAATTTTTTATTCCAAGAGAAAAAATAATAATAATATTGATAATAAGAAGAAGAAGTAGAGGGTTTAGATGATGCCAACTAACGTTAGGCAGCCTGTGAATCCAGAACCTCTTGGTTGAACGTTGCTTTCCCATACAGTTATTGCAGTAGTAGAGTTCACTGTCAGCAAGTTCTTCGACTTTGAAGAAACGAGAGAGACTGAATGTCAGACTGCAAACTTCTTCTTGTTCCTTCGTCGCTGTTCTTCTTTGAAATTTGTCGGGAATATCCAAAGAAAGATCTTGAAAAGGTTCGTGAGTTTTTGAATCTGTCCGGCAGTTCATGCAGTGTACCTACATGATAATAATTAACAGTTAATGTTTATTGCACACCTCAAGCGCGAAGGCGCTGTGTGTGCTTACGATCGGAATTATTTTTTCGACTCATTCACTCACGTTAAATTATCTCTACACTTTTTTGATTACACTAAAATGGGCTGAATTGTTTACTATTTAATTATAAATTTATATATTTACATACCACACTGAGTAAAGCACCACCAAATACTGCAGTAACAATACTCTGTTTGCCACGAAGTCCAAGTGGTTCGTGACCGAGTCTTGGTAAGAGTTGCAATAACTCTGTATGCAATCTATCGAGCATGTAAGTGAGAAATTCATGAGCATCCTGTTGTTGATAGCCTCGAAAACGTGGGACCACTTTCCAAATTACTAGAAAGAGACACTCTGGTGATATTGCTTGGCCATTTGAACCGCCTACACTCAAGCCCAGTAAAACCTATAAATTTTTAATTGTTATATTTTTATTTTCATTTTTAAAAAATATTTTTATAAAAATTTAATTTTATCAGTCATAGTTTATAATTAAAACTTTGTAGGGATTCAACTTTTTGTTTTTTATTATAAGTAATTTATTTTTTTTTTGTAAACGTTTAATTAACAAAATAATTTTCAGTCAGTTAAAAATTTTAAATTTGACGCTCTTTTATATTTAACCCAAAATAGTAGTTTGAATATATAAGACTTTGAAAGTACAAGTGTTGTACAATCGATAACTCAACTTTCGATTGTGAAAATCGATTTTAAAATTTGAATGTGAAGTTCAATATTACAATGAAAAAAAAGGTTGATTAATAAAAAGCTAAAAAATAGTAATAAAAAATTATAATAATGGCGCAAAATTACAAAAATAAAAAACAAAATTATTTTTAACTCGAATTAAAACGGGACGAATGGAATAAATAAAAAGAAAAATTTCACTGGTAATGTTTTATTTAAAAAATTTTATTTTATAATCATTGATTTAAGTATATTATTGAATCAATAAACAAACAAGACAAAAATAATTTTAAAATGGACTGTCGTTACATAATAAATTATTATATTATTAAAAAAAAAAAAAAAAAAAAAAAAATTTTTATAGAAGAACCGATTATTTGAGAGCATCGTTCAAGTTTACAATCGAATATTTTAAAGAAAAAATAAATAAATAAACAAAATATTTAAAGAGGTTGGCAGCTGGAACTTGAAGTTTATACCTAAATGACGAAGGGAATCTATACCTTTTATATTTTTTCTTGACCGAAGAATAATACTTCTGAATTTGAAACAAAAAATTAATATTTTCATCACAAACGTTAATGAAAGCTATTTTTGAAAAAATTGTTTTTAAAAATTAAAGTCAATTTTTTTTCAATTAATTCGAATCCTTTACAATCAATTAAAAATATTGCCAATCGAAACAGAAACATCGATTGTTCGATTATTCGAATTCGATTTTACAACACTAATTCAAAATAAACATCGAGTGTAAACAAGTGTCAATTTAGTAACAAAATCATCAGCTATTATTAAAAAATTGTGTACTAAAATTCTTGAAATTATTAAAAATATTGACACTGAATTTAACAAAAAAAAAAACAAATAATTATAAAAATATTTACTGTTTTTAATTATAAAAATTATTAATAATTCTGCATCTACAACTATGCATTAACTTATTGATATTTAGTAAAATTAATAATATTGATAATTAATATTAATTAATTAATTATTAATAATGTTTACTATTCTTATTATTTACATATAGAAATTTTTTATTAGAAAAATTTTTAAAAAAATATCGCTGTGTGTAAATATAAGTTAAATTTGACAGTTGTAGATTAGGTTACTTCGCTATTATCAGTACTACACTCGTTGTCATTAATGCCTGGTCCTTCAGACTATAAATTCTTTACCAAGCAAGGGGCCAAGCATTAATGACAATAAGTGTTCATGAGAGAACGATAGTATATTGAAAGAGACAGGGTGTGAAGATGTGAAAGAGTAAGTGCAAGAGGTGAGGGTTGGCTCTTGTTGCGCTGCAGGAAGTGGCGTAAATCGACTGAGAAACAAACTCGATTTTCCAAGGCTGGGTAATCTTGGTGTTTTTTTTTTTATACTTTCTAAAAGTTCATTTTTAATTTATCAATTTAACCATTTTAATTATTTGGTTTATATTTAAATAAATAAATATGATGAATATATTTATCAGATATATTTGTAAAGAAAAAACAATATTAATAACTATATTTTGCAATGTAATAAAATATCGCAATTGAGAGAAAGTTTTTGCGCGTACTATAATTTAAAAAGTTATTTTAAATATTTATAAAGATAATAATTAACTTTAACTCTTTGCTTTTATTTAGATGAAGAATAATCGGAACTATGCTTCTTTTTTTAACTAATTAATAATATATGATAGTTTTTCAGAATTTACTGAGATCTATAGGTTTCATTATATCTAAACAAGGACTCAGGTGAACTTGTTTAGTGAATATGCCAACCATAGCGAAAGATTATATAAAACATTTTCCAAAATATAAACATTCAAATACAGTATTGAAAATTTAAATTACTCTGGAGTTACTGTTGTTAGTTTTAAATCCTCGGTTAAAATTCTACTGAATAATTGCTAAGTTGATTTAAAATGTTAAAAATTTCAAATTTTAATTTTCTTTTTTTACTTACAGGGTAGAGGTACCGTTTCTGGCCACTCTAGAGCCAGTTTTGACGAAAAATTTAAATAAAATAATTTGCAAAATACGCAATGTTATAATTAATTTTTAAGATTTTTTCAGAGATTTTTTTATCCCACCGTTAAAATAAAATTTTATTTTAAGGTATCGGCGGGTAATAAGGCCTAGCTAAGGGAAATTTTGAATAACATCGAAAATATTGCATTTAATTATCGAAATGTATCATTAATCTTTATTTCAATACATTAGCCATAAAATGTAATGAAGTAATGGTAATTTTTACCATAAACAAACAAAAAATTATACTTTTACAAAAACCATACGAATAGGCCTTATTTTACTACGGTAGGGTAGGCCTAAGGGTTAAACAAACTGGAATAGTTTAACTATACTTAATAAAATTGGTATTAGAGATGAATCATTACTTAAATTTAGCGACAATACTTTTTAAGAGTCAGAAGACTAGATTGCTTTGCTCAACAGTACCTAAAACTATCAGTATCCTTTTTAAGAGTCAGAAGACTAGATTGTTTTTTATAATTTCTTCTGCACTACGACAGCATATGACGGATAATGAAATATAGAAGCCAGGGAACGTGGTATCGGGACTCTATAAATTTGTCTTAACATCTCTATGCAAGACCCTTCTACTAGAGTAGCCTTCAGTGGAGGCGGTTATTTTACATATCATTTCTGTTCCTTAGACCTTATTACCCGCGGGTACCTTACACTTTTTTGTTAATTAAAATAGTGTATTAAATGTCTGAAAATGGAGCAGTGGCCACAAATGGTACTTCTATCCTATATTAAAAACCAGCCAAAGCATCTGTATGTATTTTTTTTTTTAATTTCAGAAATGCTTAAAATAGATAAATAAAAAATTATAATTTATTATTAATAAGAAATAGTACTAGTACCTTTCTAAGCTCTTCAGCAAGTAACGCATCGCTCAGTTCTTTAGCTCGACCGGGAGCAACAATCCGTCCTCTGTGAGTTGGTGGTTCATCAAAGGCAATGCCCTCAAGACTTGGCATTTGCGTAAGGTACTCGCAAAAATGACTGATATTATTAAATGATTGAAGTACAGCATTCATAAAACATGTATTGCCGAGATTTCTTAATCCAACGACTTTTTTTTCTTTGGTAGCCTTAGAACTCCGTCGTTTAGGAACTGGCCGATTATCGCCGCTCGTTTCATCAAACGAGTGAAGTCTCTTACGTGTGCGCGGTCGTAAATTTCGTACAACCACCTCAGTCTTCCATATCGCATCTGAATCAGTATCGCCATTGCCGTTGTCTAATCCTGATGAGGACGATGAACTCCAATTCTCATCGTTCTCTTTTTGTTCACCTTTACGAAATGTATTTTGACGTATTTTTTCTATTTGACCAGTTGACGTATCATTAACAACATATTCGTCACATGAATAACTGAAATTAATTATCAATTTTTTTTAACGATTAACAAATAATTAAATTTCTTTTTTTATTTACACTGTAAAAAATTAACGAATTAAATCCGGAGTGAATGATCGCGTATTGATTTAATCTGTTTGGAGTGAAATTCACTCCTAAAAAGAGTTTATTTTAATATTAAAATTCCGAATCGGAATAAATTTGAATTTAAATAAAATCTGTAATCACTCTGCATTTACTCCCAATTTTTTATGTTTCTGAAGTATGAGTGTGAATGTAGCAGACATTAGATAAATTTAAAATTATTAATAAATAGAGTAAATAATTGAATCGTTTATTTGAGAAACCCCATAAGTCATGTTTTTTCGACATTGGGTTTTTTGCATTTTTGAGTTTTTTGGATGTTCCTCCGTAGAAATTAATAAACATCCATCAAATCAGTGTTTAAAAAACAATCAACGGGGTGACAGAAATTTTACTTTATTGAAAAACCCCATAAGTCAACGACGTATGGGGTTTTTCAAATAAACATATGCAGTTTTAGTTTTATAGAAATAATTTTTTATTTTTTATTTAAAATTCGCGCTTTTTTTGGAAAAAAAAAAATAATATAACTAATTAAAATACTTAAATTAATTATTATTTTTTGTAATTTCTGAGTTTCAGAGTTTAAATACATATTATATACTTTATTTTATCAGTCTAATAAATTATTTGAGTGGAAAAAATTAAAAAAACAATGATTTTATCTTTTTCTTCCACTTCGTTGAGAAACCCCATAAGTCAATCAACTTTAAATAATTTTTTTAAATACTTTCAATTAAAAAATTGAATTTTTCTTGTTTGAATATTTTTCAGAGACGCAAACATTATCCTCTTCAATTATTTATTTATTATTTCAATGGCAAGTTTTTCCAGAAAAATGTTTTTTGTGTTTCCTGAAAAATTTTGTATTCTTGACTTATAAGGTTTTTTTTCAATTAAACGATTCAATTAATAAAATAAAATTTTTACAAAATGCGTATTTAAAAAATTTTGAAATTAATAAGTGTATTTTTTATAAATATTTTTTTAAAAATTATTTACTCTATTTATTTATAATTTTGAATTTGTCTGATGTCTGCTACACACACACTCATTTCTAAAGTTAGTAGACAATTACTAATTTTCGGATTTTTTTTTAACAAATCAATTACAAAAGCAAAAACTAAAAATATGCACTTGTAGAAAATTAAAAAAACTATAGGTGCAATTTTTTTTAATATTTTTTTTTTTTGTAATTTATTATTTTGAATAAATTACAAAAATTATTATACGTCGGTTAACTTCAGTATCATAATTTTTTACAGTGTATTTATATTATGAATAAATAATTAATTAAATTTACCAATATACAGATAGATTTTCACAGTCAATGCATACACAGTGATGAGTATTTTTCTCATGATGCTGCAGTGCATGGCCAGACATATAACGCCCACAATGCACGTTCCCGCAATGTAAGCACAGCCATGTACTTTTCTCCGTTCCACATACTGAATTTTATTATCAAAATTTTATTTTTAAATATAATTACAATTAACACTATGTACATATATATATTATAATAATGGTAGTAACAATTTATGACCAGAACGTATAATTAGTAATTATCTGCTATGTTTATACGTTCAAATTAATTTATGATTATTAATTACACACGGAAAAAAAGAAACTGAAAATTAGTGTTTTAAATTATAACCCGGAACCTGATTGTCAATACAGTGAATTTCAACATTGCAACCAATAAATTTTATAATACGTTTCATAAATTTTTAATGTCTAAGTTATGATTTTTAAAGTTCAAATATCAATTTTTCGTGCATAGACAATAAATTTTAATATTTATCCTATAATTATAAATTTAAAAATTACTATTTAGAATGATAGTATTTATTGATCACTATTATTTATACACGAAGAAAAAAATCAAGTTAATTTGAAAAAAAAATTACAATCCGAGAAGTAATCTTGAAACGTTAAAAATAAAATTAAAACTTGTACAAAACTCAAAGTAAAAATTACGACATATTATTTAGAATAATAATTTTTGTTGATTATAAAAATTACTATATTCAAAATAAAATTTACTAGCGACAAATAAAAATTATAATGCACCAATAATTTTGACTATTGTACTTAGTAAATATTAGTTAATGCGCTTTGTGAAAGATGTATTCTGCCGAGTAATTTTTACAATCCAGATAGTCATTTTTACAATCTCAAATATTAATTTTATAGCTCGGAGTAGCAATTTATCTTACCGACATTCTAAAATGTACAGTACCTACGAAGAATTACATTGGAGATGTAATATTTATCAACTACGAAACAAAAATTGCGACTAATGTGCTAACTTTTAATAATTCTGAAAACAATTTCTACTTTTTGTAACATTGAACTATTTTTAAATGATTAAGTAAATATTTATTTTTTCCAAGCGAAAATTTAACGAAGCTGTATTGTAATTATTTTAATAAGTGAAAATTACAATCTACACTGATAGAAGGATTTCTTAGTATTAAAAAAGATTTGTTAATATTTAACAAATTATTTCTTAACGGAGCTTTATTTAAGAAATATTTATTAATATTTAACAAATCATTTCTTAAACATCATTTTTTTGTATTTAATAAATATTTCTTAGCATCTAATAAACGATTTGTTAATATTTAATAAACGATTTCTTTCCATTTAAAAAATGATTTATTAGTATTTAATAAATCACTTTTTAACATTTAATGAATCACTTTTTAATAATTAATAAATGAATATTTTATATTTAATATATTTTTTATTATTTGAACAAATTTTTTTTTTATATTTAAGAAATTATCTATTAACTTATTTATTAAAATTTAATTCATAAAATCACACAGTTCAAGAATATATATCTATATATGTTTTTGCATGCAGCTACACACATTCATTAATATTTGTATTTATAAACAAAAATAACTAAAACAACCATCGTAACACTATAACTAGAATAAACAAATTAAAATTTCTTATATTAAACTACGCTGAGAAATAACATAAAATCCGTTTGATAGTACATGTGTTTTTAATGGTTTTATATTTGATTAAAATTGAACTGAATAAAATTAACAAGGCTTCCATATTTTCATAGTTATAATATGGATGACAATTTACAAAATACTTCTGATATAAATATTATTTAAGTATATGAGAGCTTCAGTTGTAGGTTACGTTTAACCAACAATGCAAGCTAGAACGGAGTAAACAATATGACGTCGCAACGACACACGCATATAGCTTTTTTAATACTTGTACACCACTACAGGCTCGTGTGTAGCCCTCTACCGACAAATTCGTCTAAGAAATATTTATTAAATATTAACAAGCCTTGTTTGGTGCTAACAAATATTTCTTTTATGTTAATAAGGCTTTGTTAGCATTAAAAATATTTCTTAATAATAAAGAAGTTACTTATTTCATTATAATAAATATTGTTAATAATTACTAAATATTTGTTAAATCCAAAAAAGTCAGTTGAGAAAAATTTAATAAATCAATTTATTACTCCTAAACAAATCCTTCTATCAGTGTAGATAGTAATAATTGGAATAAGAAAATTATTTTCTACAAATCATTGCAATTGTTTTTATGGGTTGTAATTTTTTATTTGAGAGCAAATTTTTCATTGTGATTGTAATTATTATTTAATTTTGACCTGCATTTCTATCCGTGTATCACTCGTCATTTCTAAATTTATATAATTCATTTTTTTCCATGTATAAATTTATTATTATTATTATTATTATTATTATTATCAAGTGCTGACGAATTATTAATTGTATTGAATAAAAATTTTTAATTTTACGAAAAAAAAATTTAATTAAAGAATTTTTTTGTAAGACAACAGAAACTTTGTTTCATTTTAAAAATAATTTATAATTTTATATTATAAAAGTAAATAAATTTTTTTGAAAATAAATTGAAGTTAAATTTAAATATCTCAAATGTCTCAGCTTGGTGCTTTTTTTTACCCCATTCATATTAAAATTTGAAATTTTAATACCAACCCTAGATCATTTATCAAATTCATTTCGATCTCAGACATGACAGTTTAATTTTTAAAATTTAAACATGTTTATACCTCACTATTAAATTATATAAACAAATTTAAATTTTCTTTATACACAGAAAAAAAATCTGAAAAACGGTTGGCCCTGTGGGCCACCTCCTAAACTTTCCGCTGTTGTCAAGCTTAGAAAGATCGAAAATGTTATAATTTATAAATTTTTAAGCCCTTCGAAATAAAAAAAAATTAATTTTTGTCGTCAAAAAGGCTCAGTAAATCTTAGATTTGAGTTCAATTTGAGGCAAATTGGGAAAGTAGTTTATGATTTATATGAAAAAAATAATTTTTTAATTTTTATTTTTCATATAACTCGTAAACTACTCGACTGATCGACTTCAAAATCTAATCAGATCTAAGTCTTGGTGAGATTTTTCGATTGCACCCAAGCATGTTCAAACCGGTTGATTCGTTCCAAAGATATCGTAGGACAAAAAAAGTTTTTACACACACCCTCACACAGATATCCATCCGGAAACAGCCAGAACAAATTCCTAGGATTTCAAAACGTCAAGATCTGATGAAAATTAAATTTTTGAAAATCGGACCAAAACCAATAACTTCTTTTTTTTTTAATTTTAAATTTTCATAGCGGGAAGTTTAAAATTCCCGACAAAGAGAATATTCTTGATCCAAAAAAATATTTTTGAAAACTTCAATTTTACCGGGTAAAGTAGAAATCTCTTCTAACAGACAAATTCTCTTTGCTTAAAAAAGTCTTGACATAATTTTCAAAAACGTTTGTCCCAAAATATTATCTTGACTCAACTTTTTTTCTGTGTATAACTTATAGTTTATAAATCTTTTTTGTCACAGTATCAGAAATTCAAGTCTATGATAAAAAATTTAATACTGCACTTGGTAAAAAAATAATTTGACAAGAAAATATTTCTTCATAAAATAATTTATTTTTTCATTCTTAATGTAAGATAGCAGTGAACAAAATTTTACAAAAACCTACCTACTCTATACTTTATATTTTCTTTTAATATAAGTAATATACATAAACAAATACAACGGAGATCAATATTTTCTGAGGTCTTTTGTACTTTCGCGTGTATTATAAAAGACGGTCGCGAGTTATAAGGGAGTAAAGGAAATAGACAGCAATAAAAAAATAATAAAAAGGAGAAAGAAAAAGGCGCATTTCCTTGAGTTTAAGTATAGTTTCGAGGTCATATAGAATCGTAAAGTAAAAGAGGAAATTCGCTAAGAAAACTCCTTCGGAAATTTGAAATAAAAATTAAAAAATTTTCATTCTCTCATTCCTTCAATTCTTATTCTTCTTTACTTTTTTTTTTAATAAGGAGTGGCGTTATAATTCACTAGATTTTTCCATATCCGTTTTGGACTCAGAAATCATATCAAAACGGATAAAAAAAAAAAAAAAAAAAAAAAAAAAAAAAAAAAGGAAGAGTTGTATAAATAAATATACAAAATTAATAAGAGTACTTATAAGTAACCACAAAACTAATGTAAGATAGATCTTGAATCAGCTGATTAGCGTTTTTAAGTATTGATTTTACAATGAAATGTGCGCGCGCACGTGTACAATGAACGATAATTGTACCGAGGTCTTCTATGTAAACACTAAATACATATATGTATACATAAATATATATATTTCTATACACTTATACATAAATAATAAAACACGAGTTCAATATCTTTACACGTAAAAAAAATTTTGAATCTTTACATGAGTAATAGCTGCCAAGTTGGACATTGAGCAAAAAAACCGAACAAAAAAAATAAATAAATAAAAAAACGTGTGTTACATATTCAGTATTAAATAATACAATATTATAGAAAATAAACAATACCAATAATAATAATAATAATAATAATAATAATAATAATAATAATAAAACATTATCCATAAAATGCCGTTGGTTGTTCGTTAAACGAGCGTACCAAGGCCAAAAGAGTAATGGCCTGTAAAGAAAGGGATAAGGTAATGAAAAATGACTTTTTAATACAATAGATTTGAAATAAATATTTTAAAAATATGAAATAATAATAATAAATTAAAATTTAAGCTTTGAAAGTTTAAATTTAAAAAAAATGAATTACCTGCACAAACGAAAGGTAAATTTTTAGTATAATTCCATTCAATATCATTACTCCCAAGTCTTACACTCTGTGTAAGATGCGGACACTCCATTTCTCAGAACACAATATATAAAACTTAACTATATTTATTGTAAGTACTTTAAAGGCCCTTCTGGGCCTTGTCACTTATTTATATTTTTATAAATTATTTTAAATTAAATTCACTCAGCACTTAATTAATTACCAACCGGTGTGATACTTGCGCACATATTTATTATATTTTGTATGTAATTTTCGTGGTTCTGCTCTGATATAGGGGGTACACGCGTAAGTACATTTAGTACCCCGTAATATTTGTCACATATCAGAGGCCTCAACACTTTACTTTGCAACTGATGGAGTTTATTGGTGTGGTGATGAAAAAAAGATAAATTAAATGAGAGCTCAATGCGCAGCAGCAACGAGTCTAAATAATTAGAGATAATTATTTTTTAAATTTATTATTTTAATTATTTAAATTTAGTTTTATTTTATATACTTTAGCAGATGTCAATAATGAGAGATTTCCAATGAGGCCCAAGCTGACGTGTTTGAATATATATTTAGTGATAAATTTTGTGTCTTTTGTTTTATTTTTTTTTTTTAAATTATTAATTCAATATTTAAGCTCTTGTTCTTTTCTTTAA
Organism: Microplitis demolitor; assembly: GCF_026212275.2. Taxonomy (NCBI): domain Eukaryota; kingdom Metazoa; phylum Arthropoda; class Insecta; order Hymenoptera; family Braconidae; genus Microplitis; species Microplitis demolitor. The sequence goes on from NC_068545.1 coordinate 5,959,511, forward strand.
AATCGTTTGGATTTATAATGGCGGTCACAGATATAATATGAAATGTGTAGTTTTAAAAATGCTGGTCAAGTAAATGGTTTTTTCGCCAGTTTATGGCGACGATGATGTCGCCTTTTAGGGCCAACTCACGCCACGTATGGTTTGATATATAAAATTCATACAGTTATTTAAATTATTATTGTGTTCTGACTAGACTCGAACTCACTACCCAAACTGATCACACAAATCGACATCGACCTCGTCTTGGGTCTTTACTGTATACGATTCGCGTGTATCTATATATGTATGGTATCTATATATATATATATATATATGATAGCGTCGTCAGGTTGATTTAGGTATTGAAAGTTAGGTAAGGCAACACTTGCGCACTCTTACTGCATCCTACAGAACTTTATTTTTTATATTTTAATTAATAAATTATAATTATGTATAAAATTTTTTTTTAAAATAAGAACAAAAACTGTCATGAGATTTTACTAAAAAAAAAAATAAGTTTCCTAATAAGAATTAATTAATTATTTTTTTTTTTAATGATACTAAAGTTAGCCGACGTCTAATAATTTTTGAATTTTTTTTATAAATGATAAATTATAAAAAAAAAATATTTTTAAAAATTGCACCTATAGCTTTTTTAATTTTCTATTTGTGCATATTTTTAGTTTTTCTTATTTTTGTAATTAAATTTGGAAAAAAAAAAAAAAAAAAAAAAAAAAAATAAAAAATAAAAAAAATAAAAAATAAAAAAAAAAATTGTTTGCTAATTTCAAGATTATAAATCGGATACTGAAAGTAGTAAACAGAATTTTAAAATTTTTATAAATAAATAAATTAGTTGTAAGTATAGTAAAATTTTGAGATCAAGACAATTTTTCTAAAGTTTTTTACTTGTTTATTTAAAATAAATAAATTATTTTAATGTCTGCTACATTCAGTATCATAAAATTTTGTAAATTTTAAATTTCATCTAAAATTTACTTTCTTTTTTTATTTTTATGTTTGCATTGATGTGATTTTCAGTAAATAGAAAAAAAAAATAAACTATTGGATCTCATTCGCAGACTAAAACTGTCATTTGAATTTATAATTTATTTACCTTGTGAAGTTTGAAATTTTTCTTCAGCTTGAATAATTAAATTCAATTTTAAAGTTTATAATTATTTTTCAGGTGTTATAAAAAATAAGAATATTATAATAAGTTTTAGACTTTCATTGTCTATTTAAATTGTAAAATAAATTGAGGAATTGGATGTTTTAATTATAATACGCGAAAGAATTAAAGTGACACAATCATTAATTATCATTTAAATCAATGTATTATAAACGAGTAATTTTCGACTAATCAGAATATCTGACAGTTAGTAGTATATTGAAATTGTTATTGTTCACTCAAAAATTGATGTTTAGATTCTAAAGTATCTGCTGACTATGCGTCTAAAAAATGAGTAAAATCTTACAGGAATAGGCGGAGGAAAAATTCAAATAGTTGATGGTAAATTGAAAAAATATAAAATAGTCTGTCAGATTAAAAATTTATTGAAAATTAATAACGCTGACGGATTCAATGTGTTTTTTTTATTTAATTTTTAAAGTAAGGAAAATTAATTTCTTCGATTGAATTGATGAGTCGTTGGTTGGACAAGCTGAAGAACGGAAACGTTGCTGAATTCCAACATCTTCAACATTTCTTTAGTTTCAGGATCGACCTCAATAACGTCGTGTTCGAGAGCTGAAACTTCTGGAACGTAGTTATCTCTACGCTCTCTTTCTTCTTCTTGAAGTTTGATGGAGATTCCACGAACTTGGCTGTGACGCAACCTCTTCATCAAATGCGTGACAAATCTATAAATTAAATTAAGTCGTTGAAAATTTTTTACACAAATAAAATGTTAAATATTTTATAATTTAATTAGTACATAGGAATGTAAAGATTTAGTTAATAATAACAATCACTAATATTTTGATAAATTCAATTAAAAAGTATTTAATAGCAAAATATTAAAAAAACAAATTAATGATTAATATAAATAAGAATAATCCTGAAATCAACAGACAATAGAAAATTTTCGGATTTTTTTTTTTTTTCAATAAATTAATTAAAAAAAAAAGTGCACTTGTAGAAAATTAAAAAATCTATAAGTGCAATTTTTAAAAATATTTTTTTCTTTATAATTTATTGTTTTGAAATTAATCTAAAAATTATTAAACGTAAGCTAACTTTAGAATCATAATTAAGGGCTAGTTTTTAAACCGGATTTAAATTAATATTGCTAGTATACATACATTAATAATCTATAGATATACGAGTAATAATTAAAACTCCGATAAATAATAAACCCGGTTTGAAAAACTGACCCTAGATATTTATGATTTGAATAGTTAAAATAAATATTGTTTTTAAAAAATTGAGTGTGAATGTTACAGACGCCAGACAAATTTAAAATTACAAATAAACAGAGTAAATAGTTTAAAAAATAATATTTGTAAGAAATGTACTTATTAATTTAAAAATTTTGTAAATGTGTATTTTTTAAAAATTTGATTTTATTAATTGCACGATTCATGACGCGAAGCATCAGAGTGTGCTTTATAATCAAAAAATTTTTTTCGCCTCACTTCGGCAACTATTTCAATTATTATTTACTCTATTTATTAATAATTTAAAATATGTTGATATTTGTTACATTCGTACTCATATAAATAATCTAAGACCACTAAAGTTTGCAAGTAATCATTTAAAATAAATAAAAAATTTGTAAACGAGGTAAACAAGTAAATTAAAGTCAGTAACTTACCCAGCAATTTTATTTTTAAGAGGCTTGCTAGGAATTATAGCAATTTCTTCACATATTCTCTTGTTGGTATGGAAATCAAGAGTCAGGCGGGTGTAGTACTTCTCGATGATGACCCGAGCGGCCTTTTTGATGGTCTTGGTACGTACACGACCCTATAAAAAAAAAAATAACAATAATTATGAACTTCAATATCAATTTTATTTATCATTTATATAAATATCCACTGTATTAAACTCATAAAACTATTTTCTAATTTTCAATAATCAAACAAGTCATCAAATGCTTAACCAACAAAACTGATGGCACCCACGTCCACATAAAACTTTGCACATAAAAAACAAATAATGGACATAGATATGTAAAAAAAAACTTTAAAAATAGTTAAATCAACAGATTTAATAAATTTCGAAATTTTAAAAAGGATTGCAGTTTAAGAACCGGATTAAAATACAGAAATTATAACAAAACTACCAACCATGTTGAATGTCGCTGCAGAAAAGAAATTATTGTCCTTTCCGAGTAAGAACCCAGTGCTGCTTTACTCTCCGGACATGAAATCTACTCAAAATTAAAACCGCAGCGCCATTTTTAAATCTTACCGACCAACATCAAAAATTTAATTTCCTCCATCCTACAAAGATGTCGCTAAAATTCCATTTTTGAAATAAATAAATTTTACCGCGTGCATGCGTACTGCCTTACCTATAAACCCGCGCATGCGCACTGTAAATAAAACATCTGACCTTAAAGGGAATGTTTAAATTTTGTCAGTTCAATCAGGTTATACCCTTACAGGTTAAGTTATTTAATAAATGAAAATAAACAACTGTCAGCTGCGTTGCTCAGTACTATAACTTTCATACATTTAAAACAAAGAATTTAAATCCCGCGTTATGGCTTACAAATAAATTTTTGAAGTTTGTGAAAAAAAAGAGGGAGAAATAATTTAGTTACAATATAGACAGACAGACATAGACATTTAGTCTTTTTAACTCTCTCGGACTTATGGTGTCGCGTAGACAGTAACAAAGAAACGATGAAAAGTGGGTGCTGGATAAATGTGGGGAGACTGAGTGAGATAATGTGAGAGCGTGGGAGACTAGAGTGTATATATATCTATATATATATATATAGAATAGATGGTTGGGTTGGATATGGAGTTAGAGTACAGAGCGGGAGCGAGAGCGAGTAATGGTGGGGACAAGGGCACAGAGGTTTGTTTATCGCTTAGTGAACGGGAAAAGAGAATTCGCGAGTCAGTCAGTGCGGTGCTTTCGTCCGTGTGCGGTCGGGCGCGTGCTCTCTCTTTTTTCTTCATCTTGTAACACATCCTGTTTATATATATATGTATATATACATATATTATTATATTATCCGAATATATAATCCGGTTTTTTAAAAAATATAAACGGTTAACTTTAAACTTTCGCGTACGCGTTTTATATATCCATATAAATATACATATATACATATATTGTCGTGTTGTAATTATCAGTGGGTTAAAAGATACATATGAATATTTAAACTCTTATTTAAATTCAAATGTGTGTCAATGACGCACAAATATATTTGTAAAATTAATAATTATTATTCGTGCATCGGGATAACGTTCATTAAAACGTAGATACGTTAATTTATGTTTTTTAAATTATGGTGTAATGACAAGTTATTGTGATAATTATTATTTAAATCATAATTATTGTTTTTGGAATTTAACATTTATTTGGTTCGCCGTGATATTAAACTACATCGGGTAAGTTTACTTGTCATTTATTTACTTTTAATTTTAAAGGTTAAAAATAATTCATACTGAAATTAGCCGACGTCTAATTTTTGAATTTTTTTAAAAACAAATTTAAAAGAAAAAAATTGCACCCATAGTTTTTTAAATTTTCTACATGTGCATATTTTTAGTTTTTTTTAAAATTAAATTTAAAAAAAAAATTCGAAAATTGTTTTCGTCTAACTTCAGGATAGTTAATAATTTACTCTGATGTAAACAGACAGTTAATAATTTTCGGTTTTTTTTTCAAAAATTAAAAAAAAAAAAAATACACATGTAGAAAAATAAAAAAACTATGAGTGCAATTTTTTGAAATATTTTTTTAAAAATTTATTTTTAAAAAAATTCAAAAATTATTAGATGTGTAATTACGGTATCATTAATAATTAATAAATAATAGTAAAGTTTATTTATAAATTATAAAATAAAACTATATATATATATACATATTGACGTTATGGTAGTAATTGTGGGTTGTTTCCAAGAGTGACAGACTATGCTTGATGAGACAGCTGGGTCAGTGCACCGTGTAGCGATGTCAGTCTCTGCTCACTCTCTTTTTTTTTTTAATTTTAATTTTTATTTTACTTGTATTCCATTCTCTCGCGTGTTACAATTGTGTCATACTGTAGTTACACACTATTTCTTTTCCGTCACAAAGTCACATGTAATGATTATTACTGTATATTAATTAATTAATTAACATATTTTCATACATATATATTTTTATTATTACTCTGGCAATAATAATAATAGTAGTATATGTAAAAAGAAAAAAGTACCATATGTGTAGGTAATACATTACTGCAGATTAGAGATTACTCATGAATCATGATTCATTATGTCATGATAGATGTTTTTATAGCTTTCGTGTCCTTGGTGTTCGTTAAGTAATTTTAAAAATAAAAAAAACTCTGGTCTTATCCTTTGTACTTTGATTTGGAGTCTTAATATTTATTTCAATTCATGTTATTTATGTCCATAAAAAGTTTTTTTGTTTTATTTATGTTCAAATGGTTATTATTTCGTCATAACATCAACAAGATTTTATATTTCGCGCTTTGTTTATTCCACCGTTTGTTTTTTAATGATGCAAATTTAGATAAAGATGGATTATTTATTCGAGGTAAAATGAAACTGATGTTAACGGAAGAAGAATCAGATAATAAAGCCAAAAGCTCTAGTTCTTGAGGATAATGTTGGTCGCTTTCGCGGTCTAATACTTGAGTCTCTTTTATATTCTTTATTCCAATGTCTTTATTTTTATTTCATTATTTTTCTTTCTCTTTTACCTCTTTTATTTAGGATATATATATATATATATATATATATATATACATATATATATATATGTATGTATAGTCTACTTTTACTATATAGTAGTTCTTGATTCGACAGTCAGCTGACCGCAGAGATCCGACGACTTTCACCTTCCGTCAAAGTCTGAAGTGATATAGATATCGTTAAGGAAAATCTCTTTAACTTCACTGATATGTTGCTTTTAAATAGATGTTGAATTTATATACTTATAACCAGTATTTCGAGCAATTAGTTTATTTATGATATTTAAAAATTTTATAGTGTCATTGATTTGAAATCATTTTTTATAACATCAAGTTTTTAAATTTATGAACTAGTGATAAAATAATAATTTTGGTTTTTTAGAAATTTTTTTTATCTATAAACAATTTATTTAAAAATTAAAATGTCGTAAATGTCACAGACGGAATTTAATAAAACTTTTGAAATCGTTATTTGAATTAGTAATGAAGTGTCCGGGAATTAATTCAGTACATTCAGTAATTTTTACAAGTAAAGTTGTCTGAAAAACAATCTAAAACAATTTTTGCTGTTAATATGAAACTGTTAAAATTATAAACTTTCGCGGATCAAAGATTTAAAATATGTAGAATTTTTTCTAGTCGATAAAGTTAAAATTTTATTATAAATGGTGAAATTTATTGTATTTTATTTCTTAGTCCATTGGTTTTAATAATTACTGTGTATAGAGTGTAATGTTTACAGTATTGGTTTCAGGGTGGCATAAATTTGCTACCAAACTGTAATTTTTGTCAATAATTAGAAAACTCACAAAAATCGCCAAAAATTGGCAGTTTTGGTAAGAAAAAAATTTATGGAACTGTAGAACAAGTATGATTTTTATGTATTTTGGTCCGCTGAATCCAAATCTGAAGTTTATTCCACCATAAGCCATTTAAAATCTAAGTAAATTGCAAAAAAATCTGAAAGTTTCAAAAGTTAGCAAAAAATTGAGGGCTAATGGGCCAAATAAACTTTAAATTTATATTAATTTACAAATTGTTAAAATTTAAAATTAATAAAAAATTACAAGACTGGAAAGCCATCAAAATCTGAAATAATTAGCAAAAAATTGCAGTTATTGTGATAAAATAAATTCTATAGAGCTAGATTAATAGATCAATCATGATTTTTATGTAGTGTTCGATCCGTTGAATCTAAATCTTGAGTCTATTTTGCTGAAATATCTATAAGAATCGAAGTAAATAGCAAAAATTATAATTTTCGTTAAAAACATAGACAATAACAGATTATTTTGAATCTTTAAAATATCTAATTTAATAGATTCAATTTGTTTAACTACTTAATTATTTATTTATTTATTTATCAACTAACGCTCATCAGCAATGTACATCAAAGAGAATTTATAAAATTAAATATCATTAATTAAAAAATTAATTAAAATTTAATTAGAAAAACGAGAAAACTTTATAAAGTTAGATATACTCTGTAAACATGAATAAGTGAAATAGGCGAATATTCACTAATTTCAAGTGCAAACCGAACCACTTATTGTAAAAAGTGGTTCGATTGGCACTCAGAATTAGTGAGTATTCACCTATTTCACTTATTCATGTTTACAGAGTAAATAAGCAAATGTCTTTTAATATTTGGTATGAATGCGTTAAACGTGCCACCAAAAATTCAATATCGCCATTTAGAGTATTTACAAGATTCGCTATTCTGTCAGGTGGTCTATTCACTACGTAGCTTTTGGTTGATTTCGTTATTTTTAGCAATTCTTTACGTCTTAGCATAAAGTTGGCAGGTGCGAATTCGAAGCTGCTGCAAATGTCAGGGGCGTCAATGATACCATTGACTACCTTATAAAAGAAAGCCATGTCGGCGACCTGACGGCGGCCAGACTATTAATTTTGAAATACTTGATAACACCTAATAAAAAATCTGTAAACATTGGGACACTCAAAATTGCACAAAAATTGACATTAAATGACGGGTACAAATAATTTAAAAAAAAAAAATTACTAAATTTATGGGCTGGTTCGTTTCGCCCGTCATCCCTTACATATAACTTTGAAAGATTAAAAAGCTGAGAACTAAAATGAAGTGTCAATAATTATGTACCTGACAATCAGAATATTTTTCGAGGATCGAAAATAAAAAAAAACGAAATGAAAAGTAAAAAATCTACTGAATTAGATTTCTGAAATATTTCGCGTCAGCCGATAGTTGCAGGCCACCCCAAACTACCCCTTAAGGTCGCCTTTAGAGTCAAATTACATAAATTTTCATTTTCGTTGTGTGAAAAACGTTCCGATCTTCAGGTACATCGATAATTGAGACTGAGTTTATAGCAAAAAATATATTTGTAAAAAAATTTCTTATATTAATTTATTTTCAATATTTTAAGACAAATTTTTTTTTTTTTTTGTACTATAGAAATAATGACAGATATTTATAACTCAATTTATCATATTAAAAAAAAGCTAAGGTCGTTAACTGGATTAAAAATAAGAAATGTAAACAAATGTATTTTTAAAGACTAGTTATCGTTCATAAACAATGAAAAGTTGAGTAAAAAAAATATATCCATAATATTAAAAAAGTACAGCACGTTAAGTGAGAAATGATTACTGTGTAGCGTAAAAGTGAAATAAGGATAAATAATTTTTACAGTTGATTATATTTAAAAAATAAAAGTAGTAAGTTATTATTAATTATGATAAATGGTAATTTAATTATTCAAATAAATGACTTTTAATTATCTTTAATTCATAATTATAGCTCAATCATTATTTATATTTTCTTTTTATCAGTAGTACAATAAAAAATATTTATAAATAAACATTATAATCGGAATCGGTATTACTGTGATATTTATTTATAAATATAGATGTGTTAACACGTTTATCTTAATAATAATATATTCATACAGTTGCACTGAATTAACGTATGTGTAATAATACAATTATTTATATCGTGTCAAAATATTCACAGTAATTGCTGTGTATTCAGTGATGTGATTGTTGAGAAGACGAGCATACATTATTTTATTCATAATTTATGTTCAATCTACATTTGACTTAATATTTACTTATTAATATTGACACTAATCATTATATCTTTATACATATATTTATATCTATGTCATATTATATTGCTGATAATAATAAATAAAATATAAATTTAAATAATAAATCTAAATCTATACAAAAAAAAGGATTTTTTTTGAATTATGAATTGAAGACAAAAATTTTCTTGCGCTAAGAGAATTTTTCTTGATCAGAAAAAATTTTTCCTTTGTCCGAGAAAATTGAAGATTTCAAAAAAATTTTCTTGAATCGAGAGTACTTACTTAGTCGAGAATTTTTTTTTCTTTGTAGAACTAGAAAAAATTTTTTTACGCAAGAACTTTTTTTTTGCCTCAAAAAATTTTTCTTGCTCCAAGACAATTTTTTCTCGTCCCAAGAAAATTTATGTTTTCAATTTATAATGAAAAGATTTTTTCGGGACAAGTGAAAATTTTTTGCGACGGAAATTTTTTTTTTGTGTACGACAATATAAAAAAAAGATAAAAAAATTATAAAATGACAGTAAATTTTTTATTTTGATACTTGATTTTAAAAATAAATTTTACGATAGAATTCTATATTTATTTGATAAGGCAAATAATATTTCATGTACTGGGAGCTGTCATGCCAACTGTATATTAATTTAATTAAATGTTAACATAATTATCAATATTAGCAGAACAGCTTGTTTGACATATTGACTAAAGTAAATATTAAATTAATACTAAAACTACTGTATTGGTGAATTGAGAACCATAACACTAAATTAGTTATAAACATTTACCCCTGATTTTGAAGTCTTTTATATTCATACGGAATTGATAATAAACTGAAATTGTTAATTAATATAATGTTAATGTTAATAATGTTGATCAATGAATTATATTTTTCATGGTTAAACTGGAAAAAATTTGTGAAGTGAACGCGGATAAAAACTCCAAATCGGAGTGAATTTGGATTTAAATAAAATCCGTGATTACTTCGAGTTGACTCCCGATTTTTTACACTGTAATCTATATTATTAAGAGAATAAGGAAAATTTTGTTCCCGGCATATCTATATGATAGAATTGGTTAATGTTATTAAATTTGGTATCGTTAGAAAGGTTTCGACTTGAATTTGTGCCTTTTCATAGTTTCAACACTTTTTTATAATCAATCATTGAGATAAATCGATTTATCTGTATCATTAAAATTACATTTCAATTACGCGAGAAATAATACGATCGTAGTTACTTCCTTTAAATAAATTAATATTCTAATTATTCTGTCACTAAATATGACTGAATGTCACTGAATATATACTATATTATTTATATCGCGTTACTTATTACAAAATGACAAAGTTTTATATTTCCATTTGGTTTTAGAAAACTTCTCAAAGCCAAAAAAGTGTGCATAGAAAAAAAAGGATTTATTGACACAAAAAATCTTTACTCGCCTAAAGAAAATTTTAACTTACCCCAAGAAATTTTTAGCATTGTGAATTAAAATATAAAATTTATTTAAAACTTGAAAAAATTACTTGGCGCAAAAAATTATTTCTTGTCCAAAAAAATCTTTTTCTGCCCCAAAAGAATTTTTGAATTCAATCCATAATGCGTAAAATTTCTTGATACAAGTAAAAATTTTTGGCGACAAGAAATACTTTTTTTCTGTGTATTTCATAAATTTAGTAGTGATATTTGAACAGTCATGTAGTGACGCAGGTTGCTCGTAATTTAATATTTATTTATGACTTTTGAATTTTTGTTGTGTAAGAATTTATTGCTTCGATTAAAATTACATTGATTATTTTATTTTTTTATTATGTAATTTCAAAATTAGTACATTTTCTTATTTGAAATCAGTAGACAAAAAAAGGTAATAAAAATATATGTACAAAGTTAAGACGTTTTTTGGTTTTGGAAAATAGTTTTTTTCTTTTTTAAAAATTTTTTAGTTTTGGTTCAACGATATCTGTTCACGGTAGAATCAAACGTGTTAGAATACGGTTGATATAATACGAATTCTTAAGTTATTTTAACATAATTCGTAAAAAAAAAAAAAAAAAAAAAGTCTATTCAAAAGTAACGCATCAATTTTGAAGTTCTATGTAATAAAACTATTTTTATATATTCAAATTTTATCAGTAGAACAAGTAAAATTTGTATTTTAGCTCAATCTTATGTTGAATACATTAATATTTATCACTCAAATTTTAATATAAATTTTTCCAAATAAAATTTCGCAAAATTTTTATTCTGAAAAGATAATTTTAAAAAATAATTTTTATTTAAATTCATTAATTATAAATTGTGAAATATCTCAGTAAAAACATTAATATAATACAGTATATATTTAAATAGAAAAAAACGAAATAAAGTTTGAATCCAATTAATAAAATATTTTTTTTTAATGAAAACTTTTCAATTTTATGTGTGGATGAATTTTTTTTACCTATATCCATAACTTTGAATTAGTTTCATTGATTTGAATAAAACTTTATAAAGTATTGAGGACGTTTTCCGTGGTAATTTCATTGTAAGTATCTTCTACAATGTAGGTATAGATATAATCATAAAATGTAGACAGGATGGATATAAAAACCTATTTTCTTATGCATAACTTTTGAATGGATTCACATATTTGAATGAAAATTCGTGTTTCGTAGATATCTTTGTGAATTGAACTAAAAAGTTTTTCCAATTTTTTATAAAATTATAATCTCGGTCAATATATACATTAATGTTTACAAAAAAAAAATGTTTTTTTCTCGGAAGCAGGTTCAAAAGTTTTATCTAGATACAAAAATACTATTTTTTAAAAAATAATCTTCTGATCGATTTTTAGAGCTTGACATTAAAATGAAAATAAATAGAAAACAATGCGGAATTCTGAAAAACTTTATGAAAGATAAATTCTAAGAAATAAAATTATCTACAAAAAAGATTCTATATCATTTTGTGATAAGTCTGATAGTTTCACCGGAAAAGTAAAAACTAAGCCTGCAGATTTTCCCTACGACGCACCGTTAGCTAGTTACAAAAATCATGAGACGCAAAAAACTTTTTTTTGATTTTCAAAGATAATTATTAATTTTTCACTCCAATTCCCAAGAAAATTTAGAAAATTTCATCGAATTATTCATGTTGCAAAATTCGATTATCTGGTTCTAATTTCGAATAATAAATTTTTAATTGACATGTCAAAAATTATTAAAATTTCTGGCAATGATTCGCACATAGTTAAGATTTATCGAATAATTTAAATTTTTAAATTAGAATAGTAGTAGGGTAGGGCGGGGCTAGTTGATCACTTTTTACTTTGAGCTTCCATTACTTTAAGACTGTGTATCGGATTTAATCGAGTGACATGTCGTTAGGTTCATAATTTAGTCTTCTTCAAATGGTCTAGCAACCCAAAAACGATCCAATTGCAAATTTCCAAGTTATTCCCGGAAATACGCGGGTGCTCCAAATTGCTCAACGTGCCCCACTAATGAGGCTAGTTGAGCAAGGGTATGAGGCTAGTTGTGCAACGGATGAAATACACGGAGTGACTTACAGAATGGTATATGAAGGCCAAATAAAATTGTTGTTCACAAGCAATTATTTATTTATTATAATTCTTCATACTTAAAATTATAATAATAATAATAATAATAATAATAATAATAATAATAATAATAATAATAAATATAAATATAACAATATTAATTATAATTATGTTATCTACTTATTATATTATTAGAATAACTCTGGTAAAATCAAACAAAATTAACACTTCCTAATCTTTGGATCATTATTATACTTTTTGCATTTAAAATGATATATTTAAGAATAATTATTAAGTAAATAAATATTAAATTAAACTAGTGACAAATTATGAGACCAGAAATATTGCTAGATGATTAAAAATCTCAAATTATTAATCATTTTAGTCACTATCACAATTGATACAAACATAGGTCAGACCAACGTTCGGCACACATTTAATGTGCGACCATTGTTGACAAATCTGGCACTGAATGTACGCATCCTGAAATGTGATAATAATAATTATTATTATAACATCAAAACGAATTATTGTAATTGTAACACACTATGTTAAATCATCACATGTACAAATAAATTGAAAATTATTAATTAAGTAAAGAAAAATTTAACTTGTCTATAATAAAAATCTAGTGGGGCTAGTTGAGCAAGCAGTCAGCGCGCCTTGCTCAACTAGCCCCAATTGGAGCAACAAACTAAAAGTTAGGTTATGATAGAATGATAAGAATTAAAAACAAATAATCATATATAATTGAAAGAGCAATAACTACATTATGCTTGGATACTTACGTGATCACGAAAAAATTTTTTTCAGCAAGTGTAGGAGAAAAAGTCTAAACATCCGTTTTTTTTTTTTTGACACAAAAAAAAAACAAAGCGTTCTGTCAGCTAGTCTGCGCACTGGACAGCCGTTATCTGTCGCGTGCTGTGTTCTCCTCCCGTAACCCCTTCTTTTCACCATTTACACTTTTGTTGTAAGTTGTTTAGTTTTCGAGATATTTCGATTGCACAACTTGCCCCTATGATCAACTAGCCCCGCCCTACCCTATGTATTTCTTTTGGTATGAATATTTTAAATAACAAAGTAGGGGTCATCCATAAATTACGTCACACGTTGATGGGGAGGGGGGGGGGGTATTACCGAAATGTGACATAGTGGGACAAGGGACATGAGGGGGTCAATAGTTTTGTGACGTCACCTGTTAAAATTGAAAAAATACTAAAACGCGAAGTTCAGGTGTGAATATAAAACTTTAAATTTTACGAACTTGATCTATATTTATTAATAATTTAGCATTTTCGCTATGAGATTATCTCTCATGCAACTTCATTTAACTTCTAGAGCGGCGTTGTAATGCAAGTGAGACACTCAAATTCACGAGAATTTTGAATGGTAAGGGTTTAAATAGGTTTAAGTAGATTATTTAATAAAAATAAGTAAAAAAATGAAAATAGCTGTTTTTTCTCGATTATTTTTAAATTGATGCATAAATTTAAAAAATGTGTGACGTCATATCAGAAGGGGGGCTATAAAAACGGGACAACCTGTGACAAAGATGGGGGGAGGGATTCAAAAGTCCTAAAATTCGTGTGATGTAATTCATGGTTGGTCCCTTATTCTCACATCCCTTTATTTATATTTCACATAAACTACTCTCTTAAATCTGAAATAGTGAAATTAGTGACTATTCACTACCAAATAGTGATTTTCACTAATTCGTTTTTACACGGAGAGAAAAATATGGCAACAGTTACAATATATTATGGGAATGGTTCCTGTACTGCATGGTAACCGGTTTTTTTTCAAACGTTGATTATAGGAACGGCACCCATATATATTATGACAATCATTCCTATAATTATGGGTATAATTCCCATATGGTATCGGAATAGTTCCTATGAAATCATGGTAATCGTTACCATGTAACTATGATAATGGTTACCATAATATTTAGAAATTATAATAAATTTTTTTTTGTAATAAGCGTTTTTTTTTGTATACTTAAAATTTTGTAATATACAAAAAAAAACGCTTCTTACAAAAAAAATTACCATAATTTCTAAATATTATGGGAATTATTACCATGATATTATGGTAACCATTCCCATACTATTATGGTAACTATTCCCATAATATTATGGTAATCGTTACCATAATATCATGGTAATAATTTCCATACATTATGGGAATGATTACCATAATATTATGGTAACCATTACCATAATATGATGGTTATGTTAACAATAATATTATAGGAATAGTAACCATAATATATAGGGCTTATTCCCATATACACTTAGGAACCATTACAATGTGGTTATAGAATCGGTTACTATTTGCTTGTGGGAACTATTCCTATGAGTATGGTAATCATTACCATGATTCTTTCACATGCAATGTGGGAACTGTTACCTTAATGATAGGAATTGTTCCCATACTTATGGAAACTTTTCCCAGAAAGTATGGGTCTATATCCCATAATCCCAAGTAATCATTACCATAACGGTATAGGATGATATTTCATAAACGTACTAGGAACAGTTACCATAATTTTCTCTCCGTGTAGAGAGTAAAGTAATGAAAAAAAGATGATTATTTTTCAACACAACAATGACCCGTTCAATAAACTACAAATGATATCACAAATTGTCTTTAGCGATATTTATTCCCAGTTAGATTGTTTCATAATAATTATTTCTACCTCATATATGTGTCCGGAAATATTTTTATTATTAATATATATTTCAATTGCCAACAATATAGTGTAGTATACATTTATTCAATTAATATTTTATAAATTATAATGTATGTGGAACTCATTTTTTGTGTATACATACATATATCTAAATATTTTTTATGCCTACAGGTATTGTTTTCATATAAATATATACATACTTCAAATATGATTTTATTTATAGAATAGTTTTAGATTTATTATTGTATATATGTGAATTGAGATACAGAAATAAAAATAAAATCGGGAATGAAGTTTTAATTGAGGTTTAAAAAAAAGAAAAAAAAAAGAATATAATTCTAGTAGTTAAAAAGTTATAACTCGTCAAACCCAAAGTCACTTGATGTTGTCACGATGCTAACAAAAAAACCGTGATGTAATTCCGACTTTTTATCCAGATATTTTCTAATATATACGTGAACAAACATGAACCATTTGATCTTTAAATATTAATGACTATGTTAATACTTTTTTTTTACAAAAAAAAGTAAAAGTGCACACATAAATCTCACTCTTATCTTTTTATTATTATTATTATTATTATTTTTTAATATACAGAAAAAACTTTTTCATGTTATGTCAGGAGATATACTTTTTTGCGATGGAATTGAGCTTTGAATTCTTTGATGGTTAAGATTTTAATCGTGATGTCTAAAGTCTAAAGTTTTATATATTTTGAGATGTAAATCTATAATTGTATACATGTAGGGTATTATTCTACAGTGATATCAAATGTTTTTTAAAAAAAATATTTTTATAAAAACTATCATATTCAGTGGATGAAAAATTTTTAAGTTTATTTTACATTGACTTTAAAAAGTTCCAAAGCATTTAATTAAAATAGTGTATTTATTGAAATTAACTTACTAAATACGTTTAAATTAAGACTGGGTTGGATAAAATGTGGACGCTGAGAAACTAATGCACTTTTTTTTTAAACTTTAATCCGCTGGATTTCTACGTTTCACTTGTATTCTAAAAAATTCACCGCTGTAATAAAAAAAAATTTTTTTCATGCTTTCAACTAAATTTTTAGGGCAAATAATTTTACTTATAAATTGGAGTAAAACCTTTTTTTTAACAATTGGAGAGTAGAAACGGAGAGATAAATTTTAAAAAACTTTATAAAATATTTTCAAATGCCTCATATCGTTAAAATATAGTCGAAAAGTAATAAGTGATGGCTTTAAATAATTTTATGTAATTCATGCCGAAAAATACGCCGCTAACTGTCTAGTCAGCCTCATAAAATTTTATATTAAAATACAATCCTTTCTGATTGGTCAAACTAGTGGATTAATAACTATTTACAATATAAGCTGAATAAGTAATAGATTATGGCATGAGTTGGTTCCAGGATGAGCCGACAGGTTGCGCTGTTTTACAAGAGAACGAGTGAGAATTTTAGCGCTTCACTCGGACGTAGTCTTGGGCCTAATCGGTCACCACTGAGAGCGCTCAATTTAAGTCACAATCCAATGGCGAACTAGTTCGTTCTTTTAGTTCATTAGTTCTTTTGTTTAAATAATTTAATAAAAACAATAAATAGAAAAAAAAATATATTTATGATTAATGCTGGTTCTGTTTATTTATGGAACATAAAATTTTTTATTTAAATAAGAATGAAAAAATAAAAGAATTTATATTAATAATTAGTCAACAGCTAGTCTCGTTTCTAGTATAATGCGTAATTATATTACAATACTTAAAAAATGCTAATTATTACAATTAAAGTTGACATTTTTTTATAGCACATCAAATCTTTTACTTAAGTAAAAATGAAAAAATTCAATAATTTATATTAATCATTAGTCAACAGCTAGTCTCGTTGAGTAATGATCTAATATATAAAAATAGTCTCTCGCAATATCAAGGCGCGCACAGAAAAAGTAAATAACTCGGTTGGTCACATAGCGCCAGTGTCTAGTTAAACCGACGCTAAAAAAAATATAAAAAGAACTAAGAGCGAGATCATCGACGAACTAGTTCGCATAGTTCACCTAAAGGAGCGCTCTTCCGACCTAGGTTGTTCGCGAACTACCCAAGACTACTCGGACGGCTCATTCTGGAACCGACCTACGCCAGATTTGTTATTTATCCGACAAATAACGTACAATATTTGATGCAATCCATGATTCAGAAGTTTAATTTAAAGAGAAAATTATCATTAATTAGTAACAAATAGTACACGTACATTGCACTGCTGATAAAATTAGCAAAGGTTGATGCGTGATACACAGAACGAGCAAGTTCTCACGAGTCTCCTCTAGTAACATCGAATATACGGGTATACATCATTACGTCAGTCGGTAAAAGAACTCATTTCATTCTTAAAAATATGTATATAACCAAAACTAACCATAATATTTGTAAGTTCGTGGAATAAGAGTATAGATTATGCAATAATATTTTTTATTATAGTGCCAGATAAAATAATAAAGTGATATAGTGTAGGCATCAGGAATTTGTCGTTTCTCTACCGCCATCCAACGCTCTTAAATTGAACTTCTGAGACAGGGATTGCATAAAATATATTAAAACACTCTACATTTGAATGAAATGGGCGGAGTATATCCCTACTCAATAATTCGAGCCAATGACTAATCTATCACTTTTATGACGTTACTTTGAATTTAGCTGCCTTATTAACATGACCAAAATCTCTAGACTGTACACACGCATTTAATTACTTAGCACTCACATATATAGATCAAGGCAACCTCACCTGAATTTTATAACCTTACATATCTCTAATAATTGATACGACATAACACCAAACGTGACTTTTTTTTTTGAGTTAAGTTTTTTTGAGTGAATAGTACTAAACAAAGTATCCAATTTTATAAAGTATAAATCTTTTCTAATAATAATAAAGTAAATTACCGATTCCACATGATGTTTAAGATACTATTAATGAAAAAAATTTTTTCCTCAAATTTTCGTAATTTCTTTTTTGTCTAAGCTTACACTAAATTAAGTACAGAGGGGGGGGGGGGGAGATTAAATTAAATCTTCTTGTAGTAGAGTAATTTACATAAAGAAAAATTACACTTCACATTATTATTGCCCCCCCCCCATATTAAAAAAAAAATTTTAATAACCATTACGTCTGGGTTGATAAAGAAATTTCATTTTATCATAATTATTACAATAAAAGAAAAAAAAATTGGAATTTAATAAAATTCAATTCTATTTTATGAACGGTCGGTTTGTATTAATTTTTTTGTTTAAAATTGACATTTATTACGACGAAATGTAATGATATTTATATATAATAAACATCAAAAGCATTAATACGGATAAAATCTCTTTTATGAAAATAACTCATATTTTAAAAATTAAAAAATAATTTATATTATTGGTTAATTAATTTTTCTCTCAGTAAAATCTATAATTTTATTTTCGTATTAATTAATATTCAATCTACAATTATTTACCAAAGTTATAATAATTTTTATGTTTAATTTTGAGACTTATAGTAACTACGTTATGATGTAACAACTTGAGAAAATAAAAAAAATTTATAATTGAAAGATGAAATTTCAGTAACAAACAAAATTAAGTTAAATCTTGACAAGACATGGCAAATATTTTTTTTTTAAAGATTAAATAGTAGTTTTAAATGGAAATTTTTTTTCACAATTCAGAAGAATGTTCACTCAATCGTTTCTTCCTAGTCGATTAGAAGTTTTGCAGTTCTATTCATGCCCCCTTGGCTTTTCTTTAGTGTTCTCAACCATCATCTCCTTCCTCTTATTCTTTTTCACACACTCTTTTACTCTTTTAATCCATTTTTTCTTTTCTACTACCACTACTATTACTACTACTTCTACTACTGTTGCTGTATCGTTCGAAAGTCAAAAGTTTCTCTCCAACACTTATTCAACTTTTGGTGGTTTTCTGCTGTGTATTTTTACCAAGATCGATCTTTTAAATTTTTATTTTCTTTGTAAGCATAAAAACTTTTCACTGGGAATTTTATATCAGGTTTGATCATAGTTAAAAGTAGAAGTGGTGGCAGCAGCAAGTAGTTATAGAAAAAGAGAGAGTATGGTTTAACTTAAGTTAAGAAAGAACACCAAAGGTATGAATAATGCTCGATTTAAAGTTTGATTGGAATTGCTGTCGGACACGCAATAGGATCTCCGATTTTACCTCCTATTTATTTATCCTCTCTCTTATTTTCTATGCTCAAGAACATATTCAATGTTTCACGTAAAAAAAAAAAAAAAAAAAAAAAAAATTATATAAGAGAGAGGAGTTTGATCGGTAAAACGTCGGATTCATAAAGAGATAAGTTGAAGAGATTACTCGTGTATGTAAACAACAGTCAAGAGCAGGAGAAAATTCATCTGTAAAAATTCGATAGGAATCTCGTTTTTCTTTGATAGCAAACTCGACGATTTTTAAAATAAAAAACAAACATTTTCTATAACTTATGTAAATTCAGATACATATTTATTAGATGCGATAAAAAATTTACATTTACTGTTGAAACTTGTTTACAACATAATAATATTTTTATTTGAATTTTTGAAATAATATATATGTATATACTTTTTATTAAATATAGAAATTTCCCGGGGAAAACGATTTGTTAGGATCTACTTTGATTTAAAAAATATAACAAATACAATCTAAGTCAATCTTAACTAATTTTTCTCGAGTGTGAGTAGGGGCGACCGGGGCAAGACGGCCCACCTAAGCCGATTATTATTCTTTGTGGTTTTTAACCATCAAGTCAATTTACTCTCGTCCAACTTTAACTCAATTCACCAAAATTTTGGTGAAGCTCCTGAAAAAAAATTTTTTTTTGAGCAAGACGGCCCCCTCCGAAAAAAAATGAAAAAAAATTTTTTTTTTTAATTGTAAAAAAATTTCCTGCATTATAAATGTTTATATTTTTTTCTTTAACACCTGTTTTTACTTTTATATTACTCGAAATAACTTTTTTTGATATAATACGAGTAATTTGTTCACTTCTGTAGAAAAAAATTGAGTGTTTTCATTTTTTTTTATAATATATTGTTTAAAAAAATTCAAAAATTATTAGACTTCGGTTATCTTCAGTATCATTATTATTCAACTTTTAATTTATTAATTTTAGTATTCTCTATCAGTTTAATTTTACTTATTCAAAATTTTTTTTTTTATCCCGCCTTTTTTTTTTAGATGCCAATTTTTATTTTTCCATTCTACTGTCACACTAGTGCTGCCGCCAGTAGTTAGTGGAACAAAAAAATAATAATAATAATTATAAAAATAAAATATGGCAGCTAAATATTCAATTATTTACCGGTTTTTAGTTTTTTCGTAATTACAATTAAAGAAGAAGGGTTTGGATAGTAATTTTCAAAAGGGTTCTTGCGACAAAAGATACAAAGCTACTAAAAAAAAATCGGTTCGTCAGTTGACCCTGCGGGCCAGCCGATTTTCTTAGCGGGAAGTTAAAAATTAGGCTAATTTATTATATTTTCCGAGAGTTACCGTGGTTCCAAAGATTCATACGTAATTGATAGCACTGGTTTCTTGGATTAAAATACTTTATTTTAAATCAATGGGATAATGAATCGATTTAATACCATGTCGTAATTTTTTTTAATAAATTATCTTTGTACTAGTATACAATTTAGCCTATTTTAGCGTAATCAAAAAAATGTAGAGAAAATTTAACGTGAGTGAATTAGTCAAAAAAATAATCTCGATCGTAAGCACACACAGCGCCTTCGTGCTTGAAGCGTGCAAAATTAATTTTAAATTGTTTTTTTTTTTTTTTTATAATTAATATGTTTTCACAAAAATAAAAGAATTCACATATTTGTTAATGTTTTATAAAATTATTGTAACTTGGATGACTCATTTTAGTCTTTTTTTTTTTCAAGTGACTCTAAAAAGTTTTTTTTTTTTTTTAATTTCCATAAACGTTTAGTAATATAAGGACAGCGAGTATGCATGTACATACTTAAATTTTTACTATGTACAGACTAAAAGTTTCATATATTTTTTATTTCCTCTCATGAGTGCATTTAACATTTTGCTGGGGTAAAGTTCAAACATTCACTAGTTGTCTCTACAATACTTAACTTTTATGATAATTTTACAACGGTATTTTTTTTTCTATTTAAATAATATAATATAATACAAAATAACACTTAGATACTTTGAAAATTTATTCCTTCATCTTATCTTGTCGATCGAAGCGTTTAGTTCAATCACTTAACTCTATTTGACTCCAACTTCATATAAGTTTTCAAGACAATTTGATTTCGATTACACAAAGTTTCAAATCGTTTTGCACGTTTATGAGTTAAAATAATAAAAAAAAAAAAAAAAAAAAAAAAAAAAAAAGAATTTAATTAATTTATCGTTTAAGTTATTAATGAGGTTGGGAATTGAATATTTAAGTTAATATATTCATATATTTACTGTAATAAATTTTTGTTTGTAATTTTTTATTATAAATTTAAATTTACATAATAAGTTTACTAAACATACATTTTTTTTTTATTTTTCAGATAAAAATTTTCAATAAAGTAAGAAAATCTCAGAGTAGTTTCAATGAAAATTTTTTCAATTGAAATCAAATGTACCGAAGTAAATAAAAGGAGGGAATTTAAAATAATATTTTCATCAAGAATAGAAAGAAGAATAAAGTAAAAATAAATAAACGGGTATAACGTAAGTCAATTTTTAACTGAATGACTGAAAGATCCCATAAAATCTAGTCACGTGCAGACGATCTTCAGCTTGTAAAAGCTAAAATAGTAAAGCTACAGTAAAGCAAACGTCTTAGAGTGTGTCCGAGGTTGTTACTGAGTAGTTGTAGAGAATAGCAACGATAAAGGATTTTCTAGTAGAATGAGTTCTGAAGCGGCGATCCTGGGGCTTGTGTTGCTCGTTGCTATTGTTGGGGCAAATCGTGTACTTGATACCAGTAGGCCCACAGAGACCAAAATTCAACGACCTAGAGTTATCTACAATAATCACTTTGCTATTCACGTACCCGATGGACCAGAGGCTGCAGCTGCGATAGCTAGTAAACATGAATTCGATATCCTAGGCCAGGTAAGTTTTCCTACTAAACATTTATGTGCTTACATTTAACTTTGTTTATTGATGTTATTTTGTTAAATACACACTCAACACATTTACCTTTAATCTAATGCTCACTTTATAAGCTCATTACATCACTTTATTTTTCGATTGATTTGCATTCGAATTAGCCGCTTTAATGTTCAGTGTTTGCAACGTGAACGCAAGCATCTAGAAAGTTCCTTTTTAATTTATGACAGGAAATATAAATACAGGGAAATTTTCTTTTTTATTCAAAGGAAATTAATTTGAATAATAAAATAAAATTTAAGTATGATTATAAATTTAATATTTTATTCATATTTTTAATTGCCCAGAAGTCAATGATTTTTTTAAAACATCATTTTTATGGGTGATAATTAATTTAAAAATTATTTTTAATCATTTATAAATTTTTTTTAATTTTATGGCGAGAAATAAATTTAAAAATATCGAGATTCAATTAAAACTTTTTAAAATAAGTCAGAATTTAAATTTAACTCAATTTTTATTAATTATATAAAATATATATATTTTTAATTGAATAATTTTCATTAAAATTTAAATTATAATAATCCTAGAAAATAATAAAAAAAAAAATTTGATGTTTTATTTATGAAATTCATTGTGATAAAAAAAATTAAAATTAAAAATTCATTTATAAATCAAATTATATTTTTATTTTTGTAGTAACTCTTTTATAAAAGTTTTTTTTAAAAAGTTAGTGAAAATTTAATAAAATAGTTTATTGTCTAACGACGGAAAAATCTCATAACAAATGAACTATATAAAAAAAAATAAAAAAAAATATTGGGAATAATTTAGTAACTTTACCGATAGAATATTTAAAATTAATATAAAGTTATTGTTGAAATACAGATGAATAGAAAAAATATTTAGGTCGATTCATTGGTAATTCTGGGATGTAGTGCTGTTGCACATGCGTAAATATATACGTACAAAAGATAGGAATAATTGCGCCCCTATAGATTTTCAACCCGTAATGTTATGTTTAACAAAGTAGTCAATGCACGTCGTGCATTGTTTTGAAAAATCTATATATCTGATAACCAGATGTGTATTCAAAAGCATCTATTTATAAATATTGATGTTCATTTTTGAATAGCTATATCGCAATCTTAATTTTAAAAGCTCGAATGTTAATAAGTGTATATATACATATATTAGGTATGTGCGGATCGTGCTCGAATTAAATCAAATATAACTATTTTCGAATCATTTGAACCGAAAAATTCTGATCGGCTTTCAAATAGGGTAGACTTACTATTTGTGGCCACTGTTCCATTTTTGGACACTCAATACTTTATTTAAATTTTTCAAGGGTCCAAAACTTGCCCGAAAGTGGCTAAAAACGGTAACTCTACATTGATAAAAAAGTTGACGATTCAAGAGAAAAAATCTTGAACCAAGAATACCATTTTGAAGGAAATGATTTCCTTAAGTCAAGAGAAAAACTTCTTGAGCTAAGAAATTATTCTTAGATTAAGTGAATTTCTCTTGGTTCAAGAATTTTTTCTCTTGACTCAAGAAAATTATTTTCTTGAAAATGGTATTCTTGGTTCAAGATTTTTTCTCTTGACTCAAAACATTTTTGTCAGTGAACCTTATTCAAATTTTATTTCATGAAGAGTTTAGTTGTTTTAAAGTAACTAAAAATAATTTTTTCGAAGATTCATGTCTGAGCTCTATGTTCCTTTGACAAAAATTTGAATTATTGGAAAAAATATTAAAATTTTAAGTCGTTCAAAAAAAAATTTTTGAATAATTCAAAAACTTGCAGATAATTTGGAAAAAATTCGATTTGATGTGAATAATTCGTAAGCTCAAACTATTCACACATCATAATACAGTAGGACCTCGTTATAAGACTATTAGTTTCTCTTTCAAACTATCGCGATGCCTGGTTTATAAAAAGAATGATAGTCTTAGAGTCAATTAAAGTCCGTTGTAAGGCTGTATGAGTGAAAGTTTAGTTGTGATAGTGTAGACAAGTGTCCCCTTCTACAATTTTTCCGGCCTCTTCTCTAGAAAACAGACTATAGCTCTTTCAATTTAAGAATAAGATGTACAATTCAAATTAAGAGTAGGGATTCAAAATTGACCTAGAAAGAGTTAAAGATTTAATTTTATCAGAAAAAAAATTTTCGGGTCACAAATATTTAGAACTAAGCTAACGATATGGAAATAATATGACAGTATAAATTTACATGTTCATTTCGTTGTGAAGAAAATATAATTATAAATTTAAATACAAAGTTAGATGAGCAATAATCGTCAAGTCTCTAACGTACAATTGAACGAAATTATCTGCGTACTTGAAAAAAGAAAAAAAAAGTAATATTTTCATAAAATTACATGGTTTGGAAGGTGGCAAAACGTAAAACCACATAGGAACCGCGAACATTTACGAAACTACAGGATATTATTTATATTTAAGACAAAACACTATTAAATCTCGAAAATTTATTCATCACGACTTATTATATTTTTCTTTTGACATTTTTCATAACATTTATGCGAAAAAAAATAACAACAATAACTTATGAATCAAGGATTTTTAAATAACACTAGTTTACGTCCGTGCGCAAGCGCGCGCGTGTCGTTTTTCATATATTTATTTTAATGTATATTTTCGTGTTAGCATTTGTTTTTTTGCCTTCGACCAATCACGTTACGAATAGTTTGGCTTCACATATTTTTCATGTCTATTATAATATAGGGATTAAATCGTTAACATAGTTATACTTTAAAAAATTTTCGGAATGAATGCGGAGTATAGTTACGGAGTGGATGACTGTTGATTTATTTGATTCCCTCGGAGTAAAATTAACTCTGAAGAAGAGTGAATGTAGATTGAAAAAAAATCCAGATCACTCTGCTGAAAAAAATAAATTTCTTATTTACTCCGTATGCTGAGTGATTTTTTTTTTACTCCGGAAATGAAAGTGATGAAGTGAATTTGGATTTCAATAAAAGTTTTAATCACTCCGAATTCACTTCCGATTTTTTGCAGTGTATAGACTTGTTAATTTTTTAAAATTACATTTCAGTACAAACCTGAGTCAAAATATTAAACGTAAACTGAACGTTTTGAACTTAAATTCAACATTTTGGACGATGACTGGTCTATGAAGAAGAAAAGAGATCGGGAAAAGAACGCATTAAGGTTTATTGCGAAATTCTTCAGACTGATTTGCAAAAGATACGTTGTATTTGAGATAGATAATTTAATTATCTATAGGTAAAATAATTTTTGATCGGGCAACCTCATGGCAGTGCCAGTCTTCAATTTAACGTTCTTAGTTTAGGTGACAGAACTATACACTGAGAAAAAAATTTTCTTTTGACAACTAAATTTTAGTTATGACAATAAAATCATTTGATTGCCCATTGCCAATCATATCGCGTTACAAATGTCATAAGGGCGTACCAAAAATTTTTTTTCGGGAATCGACGTAGTTATGCCTGAAAAGGGCAGATGCAAAAAAAAAATTGGTACGCCCTTATGGCACGCAAGGTATCTACCGGGAGTCATAAGAGCGTACCAAAAATTTTTTTTTTCGGGAAACAACATATTTTTACTTGAAACGCGTAGAAATGACGAAAAAAAATTTTTTTCAAATTTGAAATTTTTTAGTACGCCCTTATGGCACCCGGGGTACCCACTTGGGGCCATAAGGACGTACAAAAAATTTTTTTTTCATTTCTGACCGTTTCAAAATAACTTAGTTGTCTATCACATAAATATTTTCTTAACTTTACCAAATGATTTTATTATCGTTGCAAGAGAAATATTAGCGTTAACCAAATAGAGTCTATTAAATCATTTGTTGAAAATTACAAAATAGATTTTGTCGACGTAATAAAATTGAGTTGTCCCAATTGAATATTAGTTTAACAGAATTTAAACAAACCAATTTAATTGTCCGAAGAGAAATTTTTTCTCAGTGTAGATTGTGTTCTCGAAGAAGACTTTGAGGATACTACGTTTCTTTTTGTGAATTAGTCTGGAGAATAGGCCAGCCATCGTCCAAAATGTTCAATTTACGTTTAATATTCTGACTCGGGTAAGCTTCAAAAAAATTTTTTTTCAACACAATTTCATCTAATTAATAATCATAAATTCTAAATGCATTTATAGTCATTTTTGCTGCATCGAAGGATTTAAATAAATAATCAACTAATGGATTAATTGTGAAATATTGAATATTATTAAGATGATTTATAAAACTTCTAAGAGTTAACGTTTACGAAAAAAAAAAAAAAAAAAAAAAAAAAAAAAAAAAAAAAAAAAATCAACTTAGCAGTCTATCACTTTTCATTCATAAATTATTGATAGAAAACTATAAAGCAACTTTTAAGTATCCCAATTGATTTAATAATTTAAAAATTTTCTTATTAGTAAAAAAAATAGTTTTTATTTCGAAACTTTTTTGCAGTTCGTTTCAAAAAATCTACAAAACTACTCTTTCATATATATTTAATATGCTGATATATGTGTATATACACATTAAAGAGATTAAATCTAACTTATTAAGATTGATTGTTATATAAATGAAATGAAAATGTCATAAATTATTAATGACAATTTATTATCTTCAAAGAATACATTGAATTTTAAAAAAAATTAATTCTTTTATCATTTGAAAATAGCAATTAATCTTGATAAATTCGTCTGTAATAACCAGTAAAGCTGCGTAATGTTCTTTAAAACTTTGAGACTAATACTCTGTATAATTTTTCTCTAACCTGTCATTCATCTGCAGTAATCTTTGAAAAAAATTTAAACTTATTTTAACTGTCAATTGAAAATCCATTTTTAAGCCAATTTCATAACTTTTCTTTTTTTTAAATGCTCAGAAATTCTGATTAAGCTGGCGTAGTTTGATAATCAAATATGATAGATAATTTTAAAAACTTTTAACATAAATCACGTTGTTCTGATATCCCTATATATTTCGTCGTTTTTGTTTTGTGTTTGTTTATTTTTTTTTGCTATGTATATAACGAAATAATTTTGAAAGACCATACATTGGATGCATATGACCATATATCCAGATTCACTGGGGAGCAAAAATGGCAAAACTCGGTTATGTCTTCTATTGTAGAGTCGATAAATTTTATCTAGCGTCCCAGTCGTGTCGGTACCAGCCTTCAGGTCATTTTTCACCTGTGTGGGCGTTTTATGCGCGACATCCGGTAGTCGGACGCGACCAGATAAAACTTTGTCACGTGAATTTTCACACGTTAGGAAATCCTTACATTGTAAAATTAAAAAAATATATAGATGGATATATTTACGCAGATACATTCATTTATTTATATTTACACTGATACAATCATATATTGTAGAATTTTTTTTTTAACTTTTATTCATAGTATACTTGCCGTAATATCTAGATTTATATTATCTGTGAGAGATGTAAAACTACTCGTTATAAGCTCTTGGGATTTATATAGATTACATGAAGCTTGTTTTTTCTACTCTTTGACTAATTTACTCTCTTTAAATTTATTTAACAATATTTTAGTGCAGCTGCTTATTCGCTGTGCACATTACTTTTACTTAGTTATTTCATCGGATAAACTATTTATGTATTTGACAAAGACTTTTCTTTTTTTTTTTTTCAATTTATTTTCTATTTTTTGTGATATAAAAAATAAATCATGCAGCTGACATTATATGGTAGAGATGCAATAAATTTGTCAAATTTTTTTGTTGATACCATGTGCTGTGAAGTATATATATATATTTATATATATAACGTGAAAAAGAAATATTTATAGATACGTCATATTTATTTTATTTGAATAAATGAGTCGAATTTAATTGTTAAAAATAATTTTGTTCAAATCTATCAATTTACATATATATGTATTTTTTTTTATTGGATAAATATTATCAATTATTGAATTTGAAAAAAATTTCGTTTGCTTTCATGACTTGTAATGTTTTTCACAGTAGAAAATTTCGTTATGTTAGAGGATTTTTTTTTTTTTTTGTTGAAATATTTGACTTTTGGAAATAATTAAAAAAAAAAAAATATTACAGTTTTCAAGTAATTTTGAAAGTATGAAAAATGATGAGTATCAAAAAGTAAATTTTCAAAAAAACAAGTTTAGATTTTCTGTAGATTTTCATGAAATGTGAAAAATATACATTTTCTTTTTGAAAATTTTTTTTTTGGGTATCGTGGATTTGAAATATCGACAAATATGTATAGTAAATTTCATGTATGTGAACCTTTGTACAAAAAAATAGAAAAAATATAGCATTTAATTGAAATAGTAAAATGTAGATGCAAAAAAATTATGCAAAGCGACAAAAAAATTTGGTTCTTCATAATACTTAAAATTTTTCATAAACAAAATATTTCCGTTGTATAAATAACTTTTTTCTTTATAATCCTTTTT
The DNA here is from genome assembly GCF_026212275.2 of Microplitis demolitor. Taxonomy (NCBI): domain Eukaryota; kingdom Metazoa; phylum Arthropoda; class Insecta; order Hymenoptera; family Braconidae; genus Microplitis; species Microplitis demolitor. Next base: position 5,988,217 of record NC_068545.1, read on the forward strand.
CCAGTCGAGTATTAATTAAAATTTAAATGCTACTTAAATCAGAAGCTTTCTAAAGTAAATTAAATAAAAGTCTATCCAGGAATAAGAGCAGTTGATTTTATTATACCAATATTTTAAGAATCGCTATAGATTATTAAATATACGTAATGAAACGAAAATTTTATCAATACTAATTACTTTAGATATTATTATTATTATTATTTTTTTAATAAATATAAGTGAGTTAATAGCGTCAGTAATAATTACGCGATAAGATTAAAAATACCAATAAAATAATTTTGTAATTTTAACAATAAAAAAAACCATTTTACAGATATTAGAATGTCATTGAAAAAAAAAAAATGTGATAATTCTCATCTTAATTATATTATTATTTTCTTCTTTTTCCATTGTTAAGAATATAAATTTTAATTTGTTACATTCAATATCCGTTATTGCTTGGTCATTAAAAAATTCAACTCTCATGATGTCAGCTAAATTTTTTTTTTTTTATCGCATTTATAGTAAAGCAAAGACCAGATGATATTGAATGATAAAATTGGATAGTTATAAATTTTTATTTAAGGTAGATAGAGCTACATAAAATATGTGATAAGATAGATGATATAAATCAAGGTGATATAAATCAAGTGTTAGACATGGTCCACACAATTTTCTGTTATATTTTAACGTACTGGGTTGGATTACTGTATAATGATACAAAAATTATGATAATTTTTGAATTGACATTTTAAATGTCCAATTTAACAGAAAAAAGTGTTGGTTATATCTATTATGAGAAATTATAATTATATACACTACTGCCAAAAATTAAAGGAACAGAAAAATTTTTCGACGTTCGTGTCCATACTTAATAATAATGATTAAATTCGTAGGAAACAGGACTAGGGAATATATGAATCAATACACGGAAAAAAAAATTTCTAAAAATTACTATTTGTAATTCTAACCCGGAAACCGGTTGTCAATTTTCTAAGTGTAAGCTACAATTTTTAAAGTTCAAATAGTACTTTTTCTTGCATAGATAATAAATTTTAATCATTATGCTGTAATTATTCACGTTTTAATCATAAATGAAAAATTACTATTTAGAATGATAGTATTTACTGATCACTTTATCATTATATTACTTGTCATTCTCAATTTTTATTGTTCATTTTTCTCCGTGTATAAATAGATTGAACGTTTCGTCATTTATTTATGACTTCCTCAGCAACTAAAAACAAAATCCATAAACAATTTATAAGCAATCACATGACAATTGTAGTAATAACATATATTAGGTTAGATTGTATACCTTATTCTTATAATTTAATTGTCTAATACATAAAACCTATGAAGAAGGACCTTATATATTAAAATCATTGCCATAATCCGACCCATTCTTATCATAAAAGTTTGACTTTAAATTAATTATTGTTAATGCGACTGAAAAACAGAAGAGAAAAATTTTAGAAATTTTATAATGATTTTTGCAAGGCTGTAACTTTGTGAAAAATAATCGTATCGAAATTTAAAATAAAACATTTTATAGCTTAAACTTATAATTTTTTTCGACTTTTTTTCCATTTTTGTGTTAACTAGTCAATAATGTGAAGGGAAAAGAAAAAATGTCAAAAAGATCCTTTGTCGTTTTTGGGCCTCTATCTCTTTGAGAAATTGTCGTTCAAGGTTAAAAAAAGCAAATTATAGCTGAATAAATTTGTTAATCGACTTATGCATTAGTTTACCTGATAAAATTTTTCCACAGCTCGTGGACTTTTTAAAAAAAAAAAATTAGACATATTCGCGGAATCGCAGTATTTCTCATATTTGCGCGATAGCCGTAGCTTCAAAAAAAATTTTGATTAAAATGCATCGAAATTAGAGATTCCAAGCTATAAAATGCTTTTTTTAAAATCTCGATACCATCATTTTTCATAAAGTTGGCCTTGCAAAAATCGCTAAAAATTTAAAAAATTTTTCTGTTCCTTTAATTTTTGGCATGAATGTAATAATCAAAGAAGTTATCTAAAATTAAAGTTTTATATGTGTGTTCAATCAAATCTTATGATAACTCCATCAACATAAAATCAAATGAATAAATTCTGCTCCTATCTGTCCTAATTAAAAGTTGTCGGGATAAATTCATGATAGAAGTCATATCTGTATCTAATTATAAATTTAATAGCAAAATATATATTTAAATTTGTGTTGAATTTTTTTTTTTATCTGGTTAATAATAGTAAGGAAATAATTATTCAGTGTCACTAGAAACTTTTAATATATTTATTTATTTATCAAATACAAATTTCTCTCCAATGGTTTTAATAAATAAATATAAAACTATTATTTATTATTACGGATGCATTACATTTTATGTTACTACACGGAAAGAGAATTCCACTAAAATTTACGATGTTAATATTGTAATCGTGGACAAGAATTTCATTGGCTTCAATTTTCAAATGTCTTATTTCAAAATTTACGATAGTCTTTGTTAAAATTTCGATGTTAAATAGTAAAGAATATAACCTACATCTTAATTTTAATAAAGGCTATAGTAAATTTTGAAATGAGACATTTAAGAATTGACGCCAATGAAAGTCAACTCCACGATTACGATGTTAACATCGTAAATTTCAGTGGAATTTTTTTTCCGTTATAATACTTCAAAGCATACCTGAAATTGAAGGTTAGGTTTTTGATTATTTAGACATTAAAAAAATGTTAATAAATAACATAATCTTCTTTTATTATCAAGTCAACATAATAAAACATCAAGTGTTGAATACTGACTGTTTTCGACACAAATACACGATATTTTTCTTTATACATCTATATATGTTAGGGTGATTCAAAAAATAACAAATATTTTTTTCTTCTCGCAAACAGGTTCAAAAGTTTCATTTAGATACAAGAAGACGCCTGTGAAAATTAGAGCTCTTAATATTAACATTAAGAGGTTCCTCATTGTACTTTTCTATTTTCCATAAGAATAACATGGAAAAATTTTTATTTGCATCTTCTGATTTTTATAACTAGCTAACGATGCACAGTAGAAAAAATCGACAGACATATTTTTGTAGGGAATTGAATGCTCTACAAAAAAAGTCTCTTATCATTTTTTGATAAATCCATTTTTTCATAAGTTATTCGAGGTAGAAGTTGAATTTATAATAAATTTTGAGAGCTTGTTACTTTTCCAGCGAAACTATCAAACTTATCACAAAATATTATAGGACCTTTTTTTTAGACATTTTTATTTCCTCCAAATTATTACCAATACAATTTTTTCGAATTCCGCATTGTTTTCTAGTTATTTTCATTTTAATCTCAAGGTCTTAAAGTCGATCAGAAGATTATTTTTTTTAAAAGCTTGAGATTAAAATGAAAATAACTAGAAAACAATGCGGAATTCGAAAAATTTTTATTGGTAATAATTGGTAGGAAATAAAAATGTCTACAAAAAAGGTCCTATAATATTTTGTAATAAGTTTGATAGTTTCGCCGGAAAAGTAACAAGATCTCGAAATTTCATATAAATTCAACTTCAACCCCGAATAACTTATGAAAAAATGGATTTATCAAAAAATGATAAGAGACTTTTTCTGTAGAGCATTCAATTCCCTACAAAAATATGTCTGTCGATTTTTTCTACTGTGCATCGTTAGCTAGTTATAAAAATCAGAAGATGTAAAAAAAATTGTTTCCATGTTATTCTTATGGAAAATAGAAAAGTGCAATGATGAACCTCTTAATGTTAATATTAAGAGCTCTAATTTCCACAGACGTCTTCTTATATCTAAATGAAACTTTTGAACCTGTTTGCGAGAAGAAAAAAAAAATTTGTTATTTTTTGAATCACCCTAATATATATATTGACAAAAATCTCGATATACTATATATTTTACGTCTCGATATAAAAAACTTTATTTGCGTGAAAAATTCGTTTTCCTTTCTAGCTCAAGTCAATATTAATTTTCCGTCAATATTTTCGTTTATCTGTTAGCATCAACGCAGTTGACGAGTTACTCGTTGAGTGTAGTTGAATTTGAGGGGACGATAAATATCCGGGAAATTGATGCGGTATCCGGATTTCACAACGGAAATATACTTTTTATTCGTTATATTATCATCAGAAGCGTATAATATATTATGTGGCATGTGATAAATGAAAATTATGTGATCAAGTATAATAACTATAGTTGATAATTGATATTATCGTATATTCGTTACATACACTAGTCGCAAAAATTAAGGGATATAAAAAAAATTTCAAATTCTTAAGTGATTTTCAACATGCTGTAACTCAGAGGACAATGGTCGTACAGGGAAAATAAAAAAAGCAAATTTTAGCTTCAGGTGTATAGTTTTCCGATCTGGGTTAAAAAAATTTTATCACACATGGTTCCGGAGTAATTCTAAGAAAACAACCGCGAACAGAATTTTCCAAATTTTTGCACGTTAAAGAAAATGTGCATCAATAAATTTTTGTTAATTATCCAACTGTAAATCTCTTTCGGGTAATTTATTGCCCTTAAAACATCGTTACGACGATTTGACGCAGAGTTATCATTTTGATCAAAGCAAAAAAAGTCTATTTTGAATTTGACAATAAATAACTCGGGGCATATTAGTCGTACAAGGAATTAAAGTAGGGTTTAAAAAACTGCAAAGCATACTCTACACTGTGAAAAATTCCCATTAAATTTTACTATGGGTGCATTGTAACCGCGGACCATAAGAAAACTGGCACAAAATTTCCAAGCGTCTTATAGTAAACGTATGCGCATAGGTCTCAATGGGGTCGTCTGCGCATGCTGTTTACTATGGGATACTTGTAAATTTTGTGCCAGTTTTCTTATGGTCCGGGATTACAATGCACCCATAGTAAAATTTGTTGGAAATTTTTCACAGTGTATAAGGCACAAATAGTGGCTTTTAATGAAAAAATTTTTTTCGATGAACGAATAATACCATCGGTAATTGGTAAAAATGAAGAATTTAAAGCTTCGGGGCACTAAGAAAAAAATGGGGTATCCTTCGTTTATTCATCATAGCCAAAGTTCTATGAAAATTTTCGAAAACCCTTCAATGTGCGAATTTCGACCGTAGGTCATTTTCCTAAAAAGTCTAAAATTAGGCGGTTTTCCACTGATAATCATGAAATGTATTTTTGATACGATGTGATATATTAAACTATATTTAAGCGTACATCGTTGAATTAATTATCATTGAAAATCGATGTATAAATGTCGTACGAGTGATGTATCTTTAAATATTATATGATCAAAAATAACTAAATATATATATTCTGCAGAGTTTGCGGGTTTTAAAATTCTGTTAGGGAATATTGAAAAGAAAAGAAAAAAAAGTTGATTATAATAGATGGAGTAAACTTTTTATTATATCAACACTTCTTTGTAAACAGCTAGGTAATTTCCATATTCAATATTTTTAGCGAATTTTAATCTTTTCAATTGAATAATGGATTGTTTACATTTGAAAATTGAGAATTTTTAATGGTTTTGTTCAAAGTAAAATTATATATTCATCCTTGTTCCTTAACTTATAATTAAGTTATTTCAGAAAATAGTTGTACTACAAGACGGGGAAAACTGTCTATGAAATTATAATTTTTAGTAAAGTTTGACGAAAGAGTTTGTTATTAAAACAATAATTGACATTTTACAATTTTCTCTTTTCAAGTTTTGTTCTTCGGCTCATTTCTTACAGTTTCAAATAATTTATTCTAATGAATACTTCAATGAAATTTTGTTCAATAAATTAACTTTGAAAAAACAAAATTAAAAATTAACCATTAATTTTATTCCATAATAAAAAGAAAATTTCAAGCTTTATTGTCAATTAAAAAAGTATAAAACACAAGGTTTTACTATATTTTATTATTATTATTATTTTTATAAACCGCCGCCGCAATATTATTTGATTAATTCGTAAATTATATTACTTATGTAACAAAACGTGAATGATGAAAAAAAAAATCAAAGAAAAAATAGCAAGGAAGGAAACCACCATTAATAATATTCAATTTTTAAATAATTAAAGAATTGTCCTCGGGTTTACTGATTGCAAGGATATATTCTCGGTCTAAGTTTCTGTGCCAAGGTTTGTATAAATTAGGAAGATGGAAAGGAATTATTCTCCAGTACATTGTCAGTGCATACTCTTTACTTGTTCACTGTACTATCGCTACTACTGCTGGCTAGTTTCACACTTCGGTATTTGCATTTCCAAATTAATAATTCATATTATTGAATAATATTTTAATAAGTATTACTACTGGAATTAGTTAACTATTCTAATTTAACATTAAATATATACCAAAATTATAGTTCTTTATTTTTTTTTAACTTCCCAATAAGAAAATTGAAAATTTCCAAAAATTCGGGGAGTTATTGGTTTCGGTCCGATTTTCGAAAATCGAATTTCTAACAGATTGTGACGTTTTGAGGTTCTAAGAAGCTATGCTGACTAAATTAAATATGATGTCTGAGTATATGTATGTATGTATGTAAATATCTGTAACATTTGAACGGATAAACAGATTTGGGTCGTCAAGGTGTCATTCGACGCGGCTTGTCAATATTTGAAAGCTGACAAAAATTGAGCTTGATCGGTAAGGCTCGTTCAGAGATATTTCAAAAATGTTTGTTTTGGATAACTTGTAATTTATTCGATGGATTGATTCAAAAATCAACTGGGCTCTGAAACTTCATAAGTCGCGTCGAATGCAACCTCAAACATCAAGATCGGTTCATTCGTTCAAGAGAAACCATTGTCGAAAGGAGTAAAACAAAAATTTTTATTTAGTATTTTCGAAATTTCTCAAAAACGACTAAATAAATTAATTTAAAAATCTGATCAATTGTAGAGCTCAATAAAACGCGTCGATTGCCACCTTAACCGTCTCAATTGGTTTATTCGTTTGAGGATATCGTCGGAGAAAAAATGGTAAAAAACGTTTTTTTCGAAAACAAAGGCACTTAAAAGTATTTTCGAGCTCGAAAATGTATTTAAAACAATTTTTTCGAGCTCAAAGAGCTCCAAAACAGCGGGAAGCTTTGCGGCTGGCCCGCAGGGTCAACTGATAGACTGATTTTTTTATTTGAATTCATAATTTTTCAATTTGTCAATTTTATTAAAATTACGTCAATCAATATATTCGCCAGTTAAATTTTTAGTCAATGGCAAAAGTCAAAATGGTTTATAAAAATAACGAATTGTGATTGACAGAATAACGGTATCAATTTGCAATTTATTTTTTATTTTATTTTATTTTTATTTTTTTTCGGAATCGCTACATTGTGAAAAAAAAAGTTTCCGCTGCAAATGAAGTCGTCACTGGCAGAATGACGGCTGGCATTTGGATTCAGCGAATAAAGCGTAAATCTACTAAAAGTAATTCACAGAGTGTTTGGAATTAAAGATTTCTCCAATGATCAACGTCGTTATGAAATTTAAACTCATTCGTCTCTATAATTTGATTCCTCGATATTTTAATATTTATTTAACAAAACTGCAGTCAGTGATCCAACAAAATAATAAAAGTTGTCTAAACATTTTAATGTTCGATTCAACAGTATTATTTTATTGTTTACATGTAAAATAATTTAAATGCAAGGAAATATGATATTTAGTGAAATAAATATGTAAATTAAGTAAACAGTACAAAACCATTGAATCGATTTTATATTTATTTGGAATAATGGTCACAAATTGAAAAGCTTTTTGATTTACAAATTTTTGAATTTATTATATCAATGTTTTATTTACTTTGAAATATAAACACATATGTACATACATAATGTATTTACATTATCAAATTTGTTACAATTAATATATACGTCATTGTCTAAAGCACAAATAATTTATTTGAAAAATGAAATTTTTCGGCGGGAAATTTAAAAATTTTTAAATTAATTAATTTTATGTGGATGCCGTTTATAAAATAATTCACGCAAAGTTTTATTTTTTTAGACCTCCCCCCCCACCCAATTATGATAGAAATATTTATTTATTCACAAAAATGTGATTTTGCTCAGTCTGAAATAGAAAAGTAGTTTTTTTTTTTTTATATACAAAATTTAATTTTCAAAATTTTTTTGTGAGCCGTTAGAAGTAAAAAAGAAAAAATTATGAACCGAATATCTTGAAATAAATTTATTTATGTGGGTCATTTAAAAAAAAATAAGGAAATTAATCCCAAAAGTCAAAATTATCTCGAGAATAATTTGCGATCTCATTAAAATTATATGATCCCTTTAAAACCTCGTAAATTACAAAAGATACTTAATAAAGTTTTGGTCGTGCAAATCAAAGCTTATTTTGTAAGCCAGATCATCAATTTTTTATGAAATTTAGCTATGACGTCATTCGTAAGTTATTAAGAGACAAAGCCGAAGAAGTAAATTTTCCTGAATTTCAATAGCTATTAAAAAGTTTAATAAGTAATTTTAGAAGCAAGTTAAATGACATAAATTGAAGTTGACTGCCCGAGCTTTAAAATGTATTCAATATAATTCGGCTATTACTTTTTATTTAAAAGTTTATTAGGAGGTAAATTAATAAAAATTTTTTTCTTATTAATAAATAAAAAATTTTAATTTTTTTTTATATTTAAATTAATTAATCAATCTTACTCATCCTCAAACTTAATCAACTTACGAAGTATATGAAATTTCATTACGATCTGTTAAGAATTTTAAGCGCAATTAATCTGACATGACGCGTTATATATATATATATATATATATATATATATTTATATATAAGAGAAGATTAACGATCTAATTAATGATATTTTATAAAATTATTTGATAAAATAAAAGATTATGGGAAAATTTTCAAAAAGTTACAGAACATCATATATATATATTAAAGTATATTGAAAAAAAAAAAACTGGTTTTCTGAACTATGAAAAATATCCCGTGTAGGAACCGCCAGGCATACAACAATACCGATTACTAGCCTATTAATGGCTTGCAATCATTGGCCGATTATCAAAATACAATTATTGGGCCATTGATGGTTGATGAGTGGCCCATGGATCTTGTATCGAAATCGCGAGTGATACACTTGGCCAGTCATTCAGTCAATGGTTGGCCGATGATTGAATTATATTAATGAGCCAGTAGCTATATAGTTAAATAAAGCCTCCACTATTACCCTCAGTTCAGATAACTAATATATAGTTGTAAAATTTACGATGATATTATATTTGTTTTAACTGTGTTATAGTTCAATGAACAATCACAATAGCGAACGTAACTAAGTCAAAAATGCTATTCTTATTACAAAAAAATAATAAAGAAAATCCTTAATTATATTCGTCGACGACTTAAATGATGCTAAATTAATGAAATTGTAATCGTACAAGTGCTGACACATTTGTGATTCTGCTGAAGTATAAGTTCTGTGAAATAATATTAAATAGCACAACAAAACAAATGCTTAGTTAAAACTACTACTTTCAAATAGTTTAGGGTGCTATGATATAGTTCAAGAAACTATAAATAATAGTTAAGATGACTTTTTTTTAATTCCCATCCCTTTCTAGTTACCACAACCACGCACTTTTCCCTCAGTGTATCAGTGATTTTTTGTCCAAATTTACAGAATAAAAAAAGACATTATGGGGGCTGGCTTTGATAGAAAATATATTTATCGCCTTTTGACCCTCACAGAAAAGTTCATAAGAAACTTTATGTGATCTTTTTGCTTGCATTAGATAGCCGATATTTATACATATATATATATATATTTACTTTATCATATTAATTGATTTGATTGATTATATGAGCTTGGACAGCAGAAAAAACTAAATCGAAATTAATCGTTATATCAATTTTCAATTTTTTTTTACCACCTTTTGACAAATTAACAGTTTGATAGACAGTTTTTCTCATATTTTCTTACAGTGTGAGTTATGATATAATTGAATTATTGAAAAATGAAGTATTTTAAGTCAAAAACATTAATTAATATTAATTGTCTCGTAAAGTAATACTATATAGTAAGAATTAATTCATAAAAAAAAATTATTTAAAAATTTTAAATATAAATTAAAAATGTGGATCTGAGTAAAAAAAATTTTTTCCTACTGCTGATTTTATTGTAGTTTCTAGCCGGTACATTTTCACGTAATTCGAAATACATTATAATATTTTTTTTTTTTTGCTCATTTTGAATGAAATATATTCTTTTTAATGTGCAATGCAGTTAGTAGGAAAAGTCGATAAGAGAGATAGAAAATGAGAAAGAATGGAAAAAAAAAGAATGAAAAAATGAGTCTATATGTATGTCTTCTTTACAGAACGATTCTCTTTAATGATACCGTAGAAAAGAACTTTTTTATATTTTTATCTCTCTACGGGGATTCAAAGGTAAAATCCTTCCTTTATTTTTTATGCGGATTTTAAATGTTTTTCACACGCGATATTACGCTTTTTTAAACACCAAGTAATAATCGAGTTTTCACAATTTCAATTTTTTTATATCGTTTAATATAAGCTGAGAAATTTAATTAAAATAATATAATAGATTAGATAAATTTGTTGCAGCAATTTAAAAATAAATAATTACGTTTGATCATAAATAGAAAATTAGGTTGTCGTCGGTGAGAAAATTTTAATTTCCTGCAATTTTGAAAATTCATCGATATAGAAAATGTTATAAAGTTTATGCTACTGCAATTTGTCGTACGGCAAGTTAAATTGCACTATTCAGCATCGTAGACTTTATGCCGCTTCACTATCTTCAACTTTAACTTCTTCTGGCGAATTCATTGAGCTTGCGAGAAACCTTGAGCGGAACGATGACTTACACCGGATGTAGAACTTAACTTTGTTTACGGGGATTGGGATAAAGATACATGCAAAGGAGAGGGGGAACATCAAACGTCAACTAGCAGAAGTTTGGGGAGAGGAAACTAACACGAGTGGTTAGTAACTATTCTAACGGCTTTAATGTTGTTGTAATTAAGGCAAGAGTTTCTTCCTTTTTGTTATATAGTATTACTTTGCGGTTGACAGTTAGTTCATTTAATCTTCCATTAACTTAAATTTGTACAGAAGTTAATACAGTATTTCATGAATTTCGAATTGTTCCGCATTAAGCGATATAACCTGTTCATAAATTTATATTGAGGTAAATTATTTAAATAAAAATTTAAAAAGCAGCAACTATCGGGAAAAAAATTTTTTTAAGAGAATATTTTTTTTTGCTTATAATTATCATTTAGAAAAAATATTTGACCCTCGAAAATTGATTGAATTTTAAGAAAGTTTGAACTTTGTGAAAAAAAAAAAAAATTCAACTAAATTAAATTCAAAGGAGGGTTCGGGTAAAATAAGAAGGTTAAGAAAAAAAAGACGTTTTTTTTTATTCTGAATCCGATAAATCTTTAACTTTTTTTTTTCTGGAGGAAATAAGACAAATTTTCAAGTGCTATTGAATCATTTATTTTTTCAATTTTCGGGCGAAATGGGTTGCGCTAAAAAAATATATAAATTTTTTTTTTCATATTTTTAATTAATATGATTATTCATGTGTAGATTTAAATAAAAAATCTGATTTGCAATTCAATGAGGGTGAAATTTTAAGAAAAAAAAAAATTGTTGGTTGAAATAAACCTTAAACATCTCGAATTAGTTAAATTTCGTATTATTAAAAATTCTGATTCGTCTTTGAGAAAATTTTTTTTTAAGTTATGCGAAAGAGTATGAGAAAGATTTTATCCTAGAAAAGTTAGTATTCAACGTAATTTCCAAAAGTTTGTCAAAAAAAAATTTTTATTTGTTCATTAATCCACTGTAAAAAGAGCGGTGTTAAAAATGAACTCAATTTAACACCGCGTGGTGTAAAAATTGAATAACACCGGTGTAGGCGGTGTAGTTTGACGCTGTTAAAATATCGATGTATTTGCAACACTAAAAAAAATTTTAACACCAAAAATTTTCTTTACACCGGTAAAGAATATTTACACCAGTGGTGGTGTTATTTTAGCACCGCCTCCGACGCTAAAATTTTCAGTAGCAGTTACCAATTTTTTTTCGGTAGCTGTCACCGAATAATTGGTAGTGTCTACCAAAAAATAATCAGTAGCGGCTACTGATTGCCAATCGGTAGCTGCTACCGATTATTTTTTTCTGTGTACATTGCCTGGACTTGACTCGGTTTTTTCTTACAGTGTAGTGGAAATTAGTAAATTGAGATAATTTTTCTGATATTTTTTTATTACTTTTACAGTAATAAAAAGTTTTGTGCTCTGTCATAAATTGAACTATCGAAGTATACGAAAAGATAAAATTTTTTTTTAACATGACAAATTATGAGTAGCTATAGTTACTTAAAACGTATAAGCTATTTAAAAAGTAGAGGATAAATCAAAGTAGATATCCTGGTTCAACAACACTGATATTATCGTACACATATATGAGGTTATAACTGTCGTTTTGCGGATGCACATTTTTGCATTTTGCTATTGAGGGAACCCTACATAGACTTCTCTACTAGTGATTGCTACAGTTATGGCATTTTAAATTTATGAGGTTAAAATGGAGATGAAGTTTATTCGCTTGCTGTGAACAAGTGTATGGAGTAATAACTTTTAGTAAAGTGACAAGAAAAGTAACGGAATAAAGTATTATGAACGTGAGGTTTCGTGGCAAGAAAGAAAAAAGAAAATTTATCAAAATTTTATCAACATAAATTTAAATTGACGTTAAATAAATTTCAAAAACAGTTACTTACAGCTAATTTTGATTGCTTGCTGAACTGAATATTATTTGCTTACTAATTTCATTTGGATAAAACAAATAATCAAAATTGTGCAGTCTTTGGCGCGAAAACATTTTCATATTTTTATAAAAAAAATAATTTTTTTTTCTAATAATTAGATTTTTATAAACATATACTTTGTAATGAAGCACAAAAAAAAATCGGTCTATTAGTTGACCTTTTACCTTTTTTTCCGACGATATGAATTAACCGATTGAGGCGGTTATGGTGGCAATCGACGCGTTTTATTGAGTTATACAGCTGATCAGATTTTGAAATTGATTGATCTAGTCGTTTTTGAGAAATTTCGAAAATACTAAATAAAAATTTTTGTTTTACTCCTATCGACAACGGTTTCTCTTGAACGAATGAACCGATTTTGATGTTTAAGGTGATTTTTGACGCGGCTTATAAAGTTTCAGAGCCCAGTTCATTTTGGAATCAATCCATTGAGTACATTACAAGTTATCTAAAAAAAGCATTTTTGAAAAAAGTTGATTTTTGAAATATCTCTGAACGAGACTTCTGATAAAGTTCAATTTTTTACAGCTTTTACGTACATACACTCGGACATCATCTTGAAATTAGTCAGAATAGCTTGCTAGAACCTAAAAACAACATCTGTTAGAAATTAGATTTTCGAAAATCGGACCGAAATCAATAACTTCCTGAATTAAAAAAATTTTCAATTTTTTTCGCGGGAAGTTAAACTTCAAATGAACTTGAAAGAAGCCGTTAAATGATAACTTTGTTGTAAAAAATTTATGAAACATAAAAAAGAGTAGCTTATAAAATTTTCAATAATAAGTTACCCTCAAAAAATCAATACTTAAAGTGAAAAATATACATATATTTTTTTTGTAGTTTTTTATATGAGATGGAAAAAATTTTTTTCTTCATAGTTTATTTTTTTTCCTAGACATCTATGAAAATTTTGTTTGCAAGAACTTTATTATGCAGCCGGTATTTTTATCGCCCTAAATAAGTGGGACAGAGATGAGACAGCATTTTCCATAGCTTCTTTCTTAAGTTCTTTTCTAAAGTTTGATTATGTTGAAAATAATCATAAAAGTTTAAGTTTTTATATGAAATTTGCAAACAATATGTACTTATCTATTTTACAATGATAAAACTATTTAAATAAAAAATATTATTTATTTTAGCCACGGGTATATTATAAATAAAATTTATTACAATTGTTATATTAATACTCACGTACAAAATATAATTAATCACGTAGATCGTGTCATTTTGATATTGAATCCTAGTAATTTTATGTACCACAAATTGATATAATTCCAGACAAATAACACCTAATTACGTGAATAATTGTCCAATTAAATTCAGCCGCGTACAGAGCGATAAACAACCCGTAACCTACAAATTATCCGCGTGCATGGTGGTACTGCTGCTACTGCTGGTAATGGTGGAGGTGGAGAGAGCACAGAGCATAGAGCAAAAGGTACAAATGCTAAACTGTTTTAGAGATATTTCTTTATTCAGTTTGGTTATATATTCGCGAATCTCAGAGACAGTACTTCCTGCGGATACTTACCGGATTTACGACTTCAGGATGAAGATAAGTCTCCTAGATCTTCTCGAAATGAGTTGAATGAGTTGGCACAAGTTTTACATCCACACTTGACGATTTTTACTATATATACATCCAATTGTCTTCAGTTAAAATACTTCCTTAGCAGTTTCAATTTTATTGTAGGATACCTTTTCAATAAGTCAATCAAATCCATCCACTTTTACCCAACTTTTACACGACTAAAAGAAAAAAAAAGTTTGAATTAATTCAAAAGTCAATTTTTGTTGAAATCATTCAAAATATTTTTATAAAATCAGAATCTTCTCTATTGTTAAAATAAAAAAAGTGTCTGTCTTCTTGTTATAAATGTATGTTGTCACGGTTTATTGACGATTTCGACATTTATCTACCATAAATAGTAAGTTGTATTGATACTATACTATATAGCGTTTAAATAACGACTATTATAAAATAGTTTTTATGATTCTATTTCTATTATAATATTTTATCGACATTTTACTCAAAAAAACTCTTCACAATGTGTTATTGAGTGATTTTATACATCTATTGTGCAACACGAAAAATATTCAAACATACAATTTTAAAAAATATTTTGTAAATACCAATATTTAGTAGTGTTCTGCACAGTACTTTAGTAAAAAAAATATGACAATATTATGTTTCAATAAATTGACATCTCATTGGTTAAATATGGCATAAAAATATATACAATTTACACGACAACGTCATTTACATAAATATGAAAAAAGATCTTGCGCGTGCTAAAATGCTCTAAATGAACTATATTTTTTTTTTTTGAAGTTTCCTCAACTCGAAAAGTGTTTGCATTAGCAAATATCAATAAAATTTGTATAAAACGACAATATACTATTTTTTCGATTATGGAAAATGTGACAAGTTATTTCTTCTGAAAAATAGTTATCATAGTTATGGTGTTTTAAAAATAAAACGGCGGATTTCCATAACCGTTATTAGATTTTTTTTATACAATCATCTATTTTCAAAGTATTGATGATAATTATCAAAATTTAAAGTACGGTTTTTAATTTTGGTAATTGATATTTTTTTGAAATTAGATGACTTTAGAGATTTTTATTTGAAAAAAGTTGAATGAAAGGTATAAAAGTTTGCTTAATATCTTAGGTATAGTCATTAAAATTTTTTATTTGTTCATAAGACGATGACCTGGGAAATTATTTTTGCTACTTCAAGCGCAAAAGCGCTGAGGACGCTTTATGATCGCTCTAATTTTTTTTTAAATTATGATTTGAGTTTGAATTTTTTAACTGTCCGCTATGGGAGTTAAAAATTTATTAAAAAAAGGGAAGTTATTGATTTTGATCCAGTTTTCGAAAATCGAGTTTTCATCAGATCTTGACATTTTGAGGGCCAAGGAATCTATTCTGATCATTTTCAGATGAACATCCACGCGTATGTGTGTGGGTAAACTTTTTTGCCCGACGACATCTTCGGAACGAATCAACCGATTTGAACCTACTTTGCGGCAATCGAAAAAGCGCACCAAGACTTGAAACTGATTAGACTTTGAAATCGAGGTTTTTTTTTCTATAACTCATAAACCACTTGCCCGAATTGCTTTAACATATAGTCAGTTCTGTCTCGATAAGCCCTTTTAATTGTCGCTAAGTACGCCTGAGTCAAAATTTGAAACCTTGCTAGAACCTAGAAATTCTAGGATCAAGAAAGAAAAGGACTTACTAAGTACTTAATTTGTATGGAAAAACAACTCCTATATAAATCCTACAAATGTCAGTTACGGGAGGAAATGACATGTTTAGTTGTTAAATAGGCGCTAAAAATTTAAAATTATTAATACTTATCAGAGCCTAAACATACCATAAAAGCTTATTTAGGCCTATGAATTCTACATTATTTATTAGGACCTAGTAGACCTACAGTTTTAACATATTTATTTGAACCTATCTATTTAAATTTAAAAAGAATGATATTTTTCTGATATAGAATCGTTATAAGTTATTAAGCATATAAAGTGCTAATAGGGCTTCGATAGGTTCACCGAAAGGTTTTAAATTAAAGAAAAAAAAATTAGAATTTAAAGTACTAATGTAGGAGTTGGGAATTGGTCATACGTAGAGTACTTAGGTTTTAATCAGGAATTTAAGAATTTATCCTACCAAATGAGAATGAATAGTTTTTGTAGGTTCAAAAGAGATGTTAAATTTTAATTTTTTATAATCCATAGGGGCTAATAAGAGTATAAAGTATGAAAAATACTTATTTAGGTCCGCTTAAGAATGTCAAGTACTAAAATAGGTATATTCAAGTATATTGAGTACTTAATGCAAAACTAAATTTCGACTCGGGCGTTCAAATCGAGTTATTCATTCAAAAGATATCGTTAGACAAAAATTATTTCGAGCTCTATGAGCTCGAAAACAGCGGGAAGTTTTTGAAATTTTTATTTTGCTGAAATTAAAGTTATAAATAGTATTAAAAATTATTTTGAGTTGTCTATTTATAAATTTTTGATGTTATTATCCTCGTTAACTGAGGTGCTATTTAGTAGATGGTATAGTTTGCTTAGTTTTCTTCATTCTTGAAGCTTAACGTAAGAAGGTTAAACAAAGATAAAGTTCATCTAACTATTTTTAGTTTCTTCCATTTTATACTACTAAGAGTGTAGAAAACGAACCAACTTAATTTTAATTAAGTAAAATTCTCGAGTGTACGCCTCAATGAAAAAGTATTAAGTTACGAAAAAATAAATAAATTAGATAATAAATAGGTTCGAAACGATATAGACACTTGATTCAATTATTCGAGTAGTTTTAAAGTTTTATAACTTTCAGAATGTATTTTCTTCGTTTGTCAAACAAAGATTTTATCCTACCAAGTTTTTTTTATTGTCAATGAATTATTTTTTTAATAAACACAAAAAAAAAAAACTCAATAAAAGTCCAAACGGTGATCGAAATAAAGTTTTTCGATGTTAAAGTAAACTTTGTTCGCGGTATTAAAATAACATCGTTGAAAGAAATGACATTCGCATTTGTATTTGATGGACTTTAGAAACATCTTAATAGTATTATGTGTAATGATATTTATAATTTATAAATTTGCAACAGTTTTAAAGTAATACTCATTAAAAATTGTTTTTTATAGTATTATGTTCTTATCGATATCATTCGATTTGCACCATATTTTTTTTTACATTCACGGAAAAAACAGAATATTAAAGATTAATAAATAATAGTAAAAAGTGGAGTCTGTTATCAATAATTAGTACTATTATGTACTAAATGCAAAGTAGTTTACTAATTTTTGTAGATTCCGAAAAACTACTATCAATTATTTCAAAAAGTAAATAAATATTATTACTTTTAGGTGTTAATACGTGACTTATTAGTGAAAGTTAATTAATTTATGGCATAGTCTATTAAAAAGTAATGATTGGTAAAATTAAGAATTGCTATCTTAGATACTGATTTTTCCAGCCGAAAAATTGCAAAAGTGACAAACTTTTATTTTATAAATTCGATATCGCTGATCAATTATTAGCTTCAGATATCATTTATTCATCATTATAAATTAATTTACAATATACATAAATCGAATAAGTGGTAAATAATAAAACGAAAAATTAACAAACTAGATACTGATTTTTTTCTCATAAAAATACCGAAAACTTTTAACTCTTATTTTATAAATTCTATCCAATTGACTAATAATTAATATAAAATGTTATTTATTCGTTATTATAAATTAATTAATTATATAGATATATCGAATAAGTGGTAAATAATAAAATGAAAAATTCGTATACTAGATCTTTATATATTAATATGCACGTTTACTAATTTTTCGGTTCCTCATTTTTAAAATTTTTCTATGTTTATTTGAATAGTAATAACTGTAGATATCAATTTATCGATTCTTTTTCATATTAATTTTAATATACGAAATTACAAATTTCGCTCTTTTATATGTATCAAATTTTAATATAAACAATAACCATTTTGTAATATGTATAATGATCCTGGTTTTATATTAGTATCAAATATACTAATTTCAAGTCAAAAATAAACTACAAACTATTAAAATTTTGAGCATCATTTTTTTCCGTGTTCAGAATCATAAGATCAATCCTATTTAATTAGATAATTCTTTAAACAGCAACATTTTTTTTATATTACCTACATTCGAACTAAGAGTTTCAACATTTGTTTATCAGCTTGAAAAGAGCTGAGTTCAAACTAATGCAGTTTATCGATTGAAAAAAATCAGTTTTCTCCCTCAGGGCAGAAAACGTTTAGTTTCTGCTTGCTATATTAGCTTCTGACTGCATTTTTGCTTTGTCAGATTCAAATTTGCTTATTGTGAACCTCTGAATTAGGTTACACACTAAAAAAGCGGACATTTCAATCTGTGGGTGTAATTGCCGAGCCGAGCCGAAGGCAAGGATAGCAAACACGTGGATTGGGACGTCCTACTTTCCTCCGTGGGGTGCACGCTATTTTTCATCAGAACTGCACCGAAAGTTTTAATTTCCGTCGCTGGTTAAAAAAAAATAGTGCGTGAATTAATTTTTTTTCGCATAATAGAAAAGTTCGACTTTCTTTCCACTAAACAAGGCAAGAATTTGAACTTTCGGAGCAGGTATGGTCAAAAATAATGTGTGCTATTTTAACCAGTTGCGTCGACAGTTAAATATTCTTAAATTGTTTCATTTTGACTGACCTAAAGACAATTAAATTGAACCTTCGATGCAGCAAAGTGTAAAAAGATAGTATATATGGCATGTAATTTCGATTTATGTGTTAGCATGCGCCCTCGTCTGTTTCATCCCTTGCTACAGAGTTAACTAATATGTAGGAGTGTTTAAAATAAACCTCGTTTAAATTTATGTGTTAAATATTTAACGTTTCTGTTTTTTGTGGCAATTTTAACACTTTTCAAATGTTACGAAAAAGCTAACTTTTAATTTCGACAGTAAATCTACTTTAAACATATAGAATGCCACTGTGGTATAATATATAACAATAATATCCTCATGTTTATTCATAAAAACCATTAGTCGTTATTTAAACATTCAATGAATGTAGTAATGATTTTATTTTAATGCGGGAAAAATTTTACTTAATTTTTTCAGTGAACCATATTTATATTATTTTATTGTTGTTATTATTATTACAACTATACACAAAAAAATATGATGCTCAAAATTTGAATAGTTTGTAGGTTATTTTCGACTTAAAATTTGTATATTCGATACTAATATCAAACCAGGATCGATATATATATTACAAAATGACTATTATTTATATTAAAATTTGATACACATACAAGATCAAAATTTGTAATTTCGTATATTAAAATTAATATGAAAAAGAATCGATAAATTGATATCTACAGTTATTACTATTCAAATAAACAGAAAAATTTTAAAGTGAGGAACCGAAAAATTAGTAAACGTACATATTAATATATAAAGATCTAGTTTATGAATTTTTCATTTTATTATTTACCACTTATTCGATATATCTATATAATTAATTAATTTATAATAACGAATAAATAACATTTTATATTAATTATTAGTCAATTGGATAGAATTTATAAGATCAGAGTTAAAAGTTTTCGGCATTTTTATGAGAGAAAAATCAGTATCTAGTTTATTAATTTTTCGTTTTATTATTTACCACTTTTTCGATTTATGTATATTGTAAATTAATTTATAATGATGAATAAATGATATTTAAAACTAATAATTGATCAGTGATATCGAATTTATAAAATAAAAGTTTGTAACTTTTGCAATTTTTCGACTGGAAAAATCAGTATCTAAGATAGCAATTCTTAATTTTACCAATCATTACTTTTTAATATATGTATGCCATAAATTAATTAACTTTCACTAATAAGTCACGTATTAACACCTAAAAGTAATAATATTTAGTTACTTTTTGAAATAATTGATATTAGTTTTTGGGAATCTACAAAAATTAGTAAGCTACTTTGCATTAAGTACATAATAGTACTAATTATTGATAACAGACTCCACTTTTTATTATTATTTATCAATTTTGAATATTCTGTTTTTTCCGTGTATATAATAACTATTATTTCGATTAAAATCAAATCGATTATATATTCATATATCCACTGTTAGAAATTATAACACAAAATTTGAGTTGACGGTTTTTAACGGAATGAAAAAACTTTTATTTGAATCTGATTTTTTTTTTTAGTTGAAGTTATATCGATCGCATTATTCAATTAGCATTATGTAATGGTAAAAAAAATATCTAGATCGATTATATAAACAGATTGAGACGTTTTCCTTTTTTTCCTTTTTTAAATAAATTTATATGTATTCAATTTCACTTAAATATATATATTTTATAATATATACATCGCCTATACATTCAAATAATCACAAGAGCCGTGATTACTGTCAAGTTGGCGTTCTCAGATGACTGATTAAATGAGCAGAGAAGTAGTGACGTAATACCTAGTTTTATGTTAAGATGTAAATGTGATATTTCTCAATTTAAGACCATGTTGAATTAGATCGCATTCATTTATATAGAATTACTATATAAATATTAAAGATAATGATGATGAATAACAAATACATATATGTATATTAATGTCTCATTATAGTAATATATATAAAACAATGTATGTTTAAAAAGTAATAGACCAAAAGAGGGGAATGAAAGTCCAAAATGAGAAACAAAATATTAACAGGGGTAAAAAAAAATTGAATTACAATAGTTAAGATATTTCATATTTTTCATTTCATATTTAGTGCTTTTATGGATGCATATTGATAATAATCATAAAAGTATAATAGTTGAGCTATTTTTAAATAATGTTGACATGAGAAAAAAATAATTTATTTTGTAGTGATTTTGTTAACAACGTCAATTACAACCAATGGTAAAATTTACCAGTTATACTTTCTGACGATCGGCAAAATATTTTTAATTATTTAATAACAGCGAATGTTATTTTAACTGCAAACTACTCAAAATTGTTCTTTGATTTTTTCAATTTTTTAATTAAATTAAATTAGTATATGATCAAAATTGATGTTTCTTTGTAAAGGTAAAAAATATAGTGCGGAATTTATTCAAAGAAAAATTTTGAAAACTCTTTGTCATGTTTCCATGCTAAAATCAAGTTGTCGCCATATGACACATACGACATTGTACTGACGCGTGTCAATTAAGGGTAAAACTTTTTATTATTGAAAAAAAAATTTGCAACACTTAAATATAAATTAATTATTATTATTATTATTATTGTTATTATTATTTTTTTTTTACACCATTATTATTTTAATTCTTTTATGTTTATTTATAAAAGATAAACATGATAACTTTTATTCGTAAAGAAAAGCCAACTTTGAAATTCTTGTATTATATTATGCACTTTAACAAAACAACAGTTGTAAATCTTTGTATACACACATTCATCTTTAAAACTTTCAATTCATGAATATATCTTGTATAAATCCAAAATTAAGTGAGTTCTTCTCACTTAACAATGTCGAGACTTTTGCATTGCCAGACTCGAGAAAAAAGTTATTTCAAAGCAATTCAAAAGAAATCTCAACATGAGATTGGCTTGAAGAATTACGAAAAATTTTTATTGTTTCGATTATGAAAAGAATTTTAAATTAATTTAATTAACTACACATGTGAATTATGGACAAAATTATAGGCATTTTCGACGATAATTTAACAGACAATTAATTATTGCGTACTATTTCATTTCTCCTATTGAGACTTTTTGAAATTCGAGGATGAAAGTAATTGATCACTTGTTTGGAAATAGAGGTTGTCTCAAAATTAATAGTTAAATCTATTTTTTTGTTCAAATTTTTTTTATGAAGTTTATTTGATAAGCTTTCAATTATCTACAAATCCTTAATTTTTTTATTTAATGGATTTTCAAGTGTAATAATTGAGAATGATTTACGTGAAACCGTGATCTCTATGGTAGCTTATAAAATTTGCGAAACTACAATTATATTATTTTCAAACAAGCCCGCGGTGCAAAGTCATAGCCTAATAATTTTGTGGAATTTATATTAAATCTTATACAAGGTTTCTTCCTTTTTCTCAATTTTTCTAGTGATTATACTTGATACTGAATTTAGCCGAGGTCTAATAATTTTTGGATTTTCTTAAAAATACAAATTACAAAAAAAAAAATTTCAAAAAATTGCGCCCATAGTTTTTTTAATTTTCTACATGTGCATAATTTTTTTTTGTAATTAATCGGATGAAAAAAAATTCAAAATTTTTGAATTGTCTGCTTACTTAAATTAACAGACAATTCACAGTTTTAGGATTTTTTTTTCAACTAATCGATTAAAAAAAAAAAAAAAAAAAATATGCACATGTAGAAAATCAAAAAATCTATAGGTGCAATTTTTTAAAACATTTGTTTTTATGACTTATCGTTCTGAAGAAAATTCAAAAATTATCGGACGTGGGCTTACTGCAGTATTATGATTATTTTTAGATTTTTTTTAGTGTTAAAATTATTGTCATTTTTCAACAAAATCTACATTTTCCTACGGCAACGGTTGGGTATTTATTATTATTTTTTTTTTTTTTTCATGCGTGATAAATCGATATTTATTTCAAAGTATCAATAAATAAGAGAAAATATTTTTTTTAATTTTTTATCAACAAATTTAAAACAATTTTTTTTTTTTTGAATAATAAAAATGCTGTCACTTTTACTCGGTGTTTCATTTTACTTTGGTCTCTCAATAATTTATGTCATTTATCAGTTGTTATTGAATTTTCAATTATGCTATACTATTTTTAATTTTTGCTCTGAATATATGTACATATATATCGATCAGATAGTTTGCTGAAACTTTGAAAAGCGTAAATAATTAAATAATTTTGCTAAACTTTATCTTCCAGACAGATGGAATTGATAATTATTTTAATGATTAATTTTTTTAGGTTAAATATAGAAAATTTTAAATTTATTTTTCGTTCCATAGCTGAGATTAATAATTTCATAAAATTTTTCCAAATGATTAAATTATAAGTTTAATTGAAATACAATAAATTTTTTTCGTATTTCGATTAATTTTTAATTTGGAAGGAATTAAAAAAAAATTTAATTAAAAAAACTTTTCACCATTGAAAGAGTTCTCTCAATTAGCATTTTTTTTTAATTTCTCTTTCTGGTATACTTCATTCTCTATTATTTATCAGCTAGTCGTAAATAGAGTACAAAAATACCGAATCTATTTTTTGTCATTGATTTGTATTTTCGCACAAATCCACATTTTTTTCATCTTTTCTTTAACTAAACACATACCAAAAAGACTGATTCCTTTGACAATAATAAAATGCCGTCCTTTCTATAACTTTCGCATCTATCGTTCGTTAATTAAAATAATTACGCTGTATGCTATCTCTTTCTTTGTACCTCTTACTCTGACAGTTTTAGTGACTGGCTTTTTGCAAACTAGGGTTGCGAGAATGTGGAATTCAATCTCGTGAACCCTAGACTCGTTGTCGGCTTGGCACTCAGGGTTTAATCAATTTGCTTTACGTGCTTCAAAATCAACTATAGATCTTAATATCACTTTTTTTTTTTTTATAATGCTGGCTGCAGATTAGCATTTATTTATGAAAAGGCTTTACTCAAGAAAATTCTAGAATCTTTAATGCAAATCTGCATGTATATTTTAAAAAGTATATTTCAATAGTAAATAGTTAACGCCTATTTTTTTCTGCTAAATATTATTTTTATTTCAACACGTTCAATTTTATTGTATTTATTTATTATTTTTTTTTTCTTAATCACTTCATTAACCATACGGGTGTAATTGGTTATTAAATTTTTAATTATTGAATTTTACGAGAGAATAGGAAAGCTTACTAGCCCGATAACTTATCGTTCATACACTTAATTTTTTCATTTTGACAAGCATTCAATAATTTTTTTTTTTATTTTTAATTAAAAAAATTTACACAATTAATAACTATCTTCAACTCAAATATAAAGTGGCACGTATTAACTCAACAAACAATTTTTTTTTATGATAAAATCAATTATTGGAAAAATATTTAAGAACTTTTTTTATTCATATACTGGATAAATATTTTTTTATATATGACATTAAATTGAATAATATAAACTACGGAAAAATTTTTAAAGAATATAAAAGAACAAATTCTCAAAAATCCAATAGTGTACACCTTCATTGTTCATTTTATTTTTAATCATTATTTTTTTTTATTATTAATTCGAGATATTAGTTAATTTTTTTTTATTAGGAATTTGGATTCAACTTTTGAATTATTAATTTATTATTTTCAGTTTATTATTTTTTTTTAAATATCCCGCCTTCTTGTCTCAGAAATTGCCTTTTTTTTTAATCCTACTGCCAGTAGTTGGAGATTATAAAAAAAAATTAACTCGAGTTTTCACGAGAACAAACACGACAATTGACGCACTTTTGGCTTCGGATTAAATCAATGTTTTAAAATTAATCTCATTATGAATCAACTAAACATTATATTGAAAAATGTCCTTTAGGAAATTTCCTTTAAAATAGTATATCGATACCGCCATTCTAATATGTCTACATTTGGGAAATTTTTCAGGAGACGATAAAAACGTTTCACGGTCGGCAAAGAAAAATTATTTGTATTATGTTTACATTGGTATAACCTACAAATTTATTTTCATGTTTTCATAAAATACAGGCACTTGTAGTGAATAAATAATTTTGAATTTTACGCTGTAAGAAGAGTAAAAAATTATGCATCATTACCTTCTTACTCATGTCATTAATTGCTTCCTTAAAATTAACTTAAAATCAAAAATGTTAAGCGTGACTAAACCTATACCGATTTGGGATACGACATATTAGAATATTTATTTAAAAATACTAAATAAACAATTTGACCTCTGAAATTTTCACATAAGCTGCACATTGTTACAATGATTCCATTTTTCAAAGGGAAAATGTCAAATTTTGTGGAATAGGGCATATTAGAATGGCAGTATCGATATACTTTTAATGTCTTTGGTGTACTATACAGATGGTAGAGACGATTTAAGGTCAGTGAAAGGTCCGAGAGCGAAAGAGTGACAGTAAAGCAAACTCAACTCTTTCGCGATGGAGGCGTGCAAAAAATTATTTAATGTCTAATGTAAGGGAGGACAAAAAAGGGATGTTTAGAAAACACTAAAGTAGTTTAAAAGAAAAATTTATCGTAAAGAGGGGGAGACAAAAGGGTCACTTTAAGATTTGTGACAAAAACTTTTTTCTCAAGTACACAGAAAAAAAGAAACTTTAGAAATTAGGGTTCGAAATTATAATCCTTAACCTTGCTGTCAATACAGGGAATTTTAACATTTTAAACAATAAATTTTATAATGCGCGCCATAAATTTTTAATGTTTATTAAGATTTTTAAAGTTAAGATATTAATTTTTCCTGCGTATACAATCATAACGTTTTAATTATAAATTAAAGAATTACTATTTATAATGATAATATTAACTGATAACTTTATCATTATATTACTTGTCGTTTTTCAATTTATATAGTTCATTTTTTTTCCGTGTGTGGTAATAATTTTTACGAATCACATTATTTTTTGGTCGATTGATGCACTTCTTATAATCCACTTGGGCAGAACGGCCAGCTCAGAATTTTAAGATAAAAAATTTTCTTTCAATAAAAAATGTTAGTTGTCAATTTTAACAAACGTGTTAAACTCATTTTTATCGATTTTTAATTTTTTGCAGCCTTCACATCATCCACGTATTTTTAATTCTAAAAATAAAAGATAGTTGAAAACATTTTTTAAAAGTTTTTCCAATAAAAAAGTTTGTTTTATCAAAGAATGTCATATAATAATGATAATAATAAAATAATAAATTTTCATAAATTGATATTTAACTTTTAATTTGTATTAAATTAATATTTTTATTATTTTATGTGCTAATTAAACATCAGGTTTTAGCGCAATGAGCGATCAAGCGTAATGTTGTAATTTATATAATAAAATTTTCATTTTTATAAAATAGTCATTATCATAATAATTAGCTAATTATTCAACAATAGTTTGGTTATAAAGTGTAATGCATATTAAAGATCGTTATTACGTTCAATTTATTCAATGAAATTTCAAATCATTTTATCTATATACGAAATGTAAATACATATATATTAGGGTAGCCCAAAAAAATCGACTATTTTTTTTTTTCGAGTCTCTTATGAAAATTTGTTGGTTTACGATGTTTTAAGAAGCCTCTCCAAAAATCAGCTCGATAAAAAATTTTCAAAAGGTCACTCACGAATTTTGAAAATATCAAAAATGATCGAAATTTGAATTTTTTATTTCAAATTTTTTTCTTTCTCGTGGCAGCAATAGTTTACATTTGTGAAATCATGACTACGTTGAAAATTTAAGCCCAAAATTTAAATATTTAAACCTCGCTCAAGAATTTTGAATGTTTCAGTGCTGTCTTTTGGACGTTTTCGAGCGACCCTTGAATATTAATAATAAAGCTTCTCGATTTTTTCACCATCAATTCGCATCATAATCAATGAAAATATAACCCGAGAAATAGAAATAATAAGTTATTTACATACTTTTTTATTTTTTAATTCAATTTTTAGGTTTTTTCGCTTCTTCAAAACTTACCAAATTTTATTGTTTAAGACTGTCCTGTATATTTTTAGTTATGCAAAAGTTATATTTTAGTGAAATGACAATAATTGAGTTATAAAAAAATACAAAAACTAATTTAAAGCATTAGATACATATTATCAGTTAATATTCGAAATTCTTGAGTGCCGTTTAAATATTTAAATTTTGGGCTGGAATTTCCAGCGTAGTCATGATTTCACAAATATAAACTACTGCTGAAAATGAATCATGAAATTTTAGGTGAAAATTACATAAAAAATTTATAGAAAACTCAGCATATGTATCACTACAAATCATTAAAGTTTCCGCCCATTTATTACCAGACAGTCTGCTGAAAGTAGGAGTAATCACATGTGTTACACAAGTAGTTCAGTAAAATCGCTTTCACCTATAACACACGCACTGACACAGTTGCTGTCCATGTCTTGTTAATGTAAACTTTACAAATGAATAAGGTTTTGTTTCATTTTTTTCGTACTTGAACTGATTATTATAATTATTTTTTTTTTTTTCTATCGGGTCCGTTACATTTTTCATTTATGTAAATAGATAATCAAATTATCATAATTTAATAATAAAATTAATCAGATTCAATAAATTATGATGTCAAATGAATCGAACTCGACTAGATAAATATTGAAATTTATACTGAAATTTAAGCTAATATACTTAAGCAGCATTTTCATATAACCTTGTTTGCGTACGCCGATAATGAAAATCCTTCGTAAATTTCTAAACGGATGACTATTTAATAGCTTAAATTAATGTCATTCAGTGAAAAGTTCTCCCTTTAAATTTAGCAAGTACTAAATTGCCAGTAGATGCTTGATCATCTAAGAAGTTGGCTGTGGGACGCCGGGATGGCGCCCCATTAGCTACAAGAGAACGCCCCCGTTATCGGTTATATAAACGATGAGAAGACGACGCATGACCAGACCAGTTTCTACCGACTTACTGTTAACAGCCAGGCATTTCCGTTCCGCAATACCGGAACTAGTCGAACTTCTTGAGTGGTTCGTTCTTGTTATTGGAAAGTTTGAAAGTATCTGATCGTTTTACCTCCTTTACTATTTTTTCTTTCCTTCTTTTTTTTCTATCTTTATTCATTTATTCATTTTTTTATTCTTAAGATCTCTTTTACCGTCTTTTTACTTTATATATTTTTTTATGAGCTGCATTTTTATTGGAACTTGTTCCGGAGTAGCTTTATATTAGATCAGTTATGCCAAGACAGATAAGATTAATATATTTTCCAATCGTTGATGATATAAAGTATATATCCGTGAATTATAGCTGACTTTATAAATTTTTTAAATTATACAGTCCGGAAGACAATAGATTTTCTTTTACTCATATTTAGTTTAATATTTTTAAGCGCTACATATCTATATATATTCATGAGAATAAAAAAAATATTAAAAAGAAAAAAAAAAAAATAGAAAGACAATGTTGAGAAAAAAAATGGCTGAAAACGAAAATCATCCTCGGTATTATTCAAGAGCATGCTCTAGCAATTGTTCCCCTGATTCTGGGTCGTTTGCAGCTCATAATGTCGCTGTAGTTAGTTTATTTTTCTCAATTTGCGTTTCTTCCGTTTTCCAGTGTACTCATAGTTGTTTGGAAAAATAAAAATAAAATAAAGTTAAAAACACTAGAGAAAAAAATTAATAAAATAATAAACAAACAAGTATAATCACTGAAATAATAGCTACGATACTATAAACTGATAATTGAAAAAATTAGGTATTATTACTGAATATAATACAATGAGGTTTTTTTTTTTATTTTTTTTTTTTTTTTTTTTTTGTTGAAATAATTCGTATTTGCCGACCGCATTTAGTAGATTTATTATTCTGATGCAATGTTATTCGAGAATAGTAATAATTAGTTAATCAAATACAACAAAAAAATCTATATGTCATCAAATATTCAAACTATTCGAGTCGGGTTATTTAACGAAAAATGAGAAATATAGTTATTTTTAAAACTGCTCGGTCTCGATATTGTCACGAAACAAATTAACTGATTAAAATGATTCATACGATCGGAAATTTTTTTCAGGATAAAAGAATATACACGGAGAGATATTTATAGTAACCTAGTACGTTTACTAAATACTTGGCATTATGAGATATAGACCCATACTTTCTGGGAAAAGTTTCCATAACTATGGGAAGAATTCCTATCATTATAGTGACAGCTCCCATATTGCATGGTAATAGAATTATTGTAATGATTACCATACTCAGGAATAGTTCTCATAAGCAAATAGGATTAAATCCTATAATTGGATTGTAATAGTTCCTAAGTGCATATGGGTATAAGCCCTATTTATTATAGTAACCATTCCCATGCATATGAAATATTCCTATAATACTATGGGAATTATTACCGTCAGATTATAGTAATGGTTATTATAATATTATGTGAAATGGTTGCTATAAATTTCTCTTCGTGTATTCAGATTATTCGGATCACTACACGGAAACAAGTATAGTGAAAAAACTACAAATATCAGCAAAGTCTCTCTTCTTCGAAACTATAACAATTACATTATTTCTGAGACGCAGTAATTACGACAGTTTGATAAAAAACTTTTTTTAGTCGTTAATAGTGTTTCATTCACAATTAAGTTTCATTCAACTAAAAATGCATTAAAAACTGTAAAATTTGGTATCTATAATTGTTATTATTTTATTACAAGAAGTAGTTTCAATTATTACAGTGCAAACTTTATACACGGAGAGAAAATTATGGTAACTGTTCCTAGTACGTTAATGAAATATCATCCTATACCGTTATGGTAATGATTACTTGGGATTATGGGATATAGACCCATACTTTCTGGGGAAAGTTTTCATAAGTATGGGAACAATTCCTATCGATATGGTAACAGTTTCCATATCGCATGTGAAAGAATCATGGTAATGATTACCATACTCATAGGAATAGTTCCCACAAGCAAATAGTAACCGATCCTATAACCACATTGTAATGGTTCCTAAGTGTATATGGGAATAAGCCCTATATATTATGGTAACTATTCCTATAATATTATTGTAAACATAACCATCATATTATGGTAATGGTTACCATAATATTATGGTAATCATTCCCATAATGTATGGAAATTATTACCATGATATTATAGTAATCGTTACCATAATATTATGGTAACCATTATCATGATTCCATAGGAACTATTCTGATACCATATGGGAATTATACCCATAATTATAGAAATGATTACCATAATATATATGGGTGCCGTTCCTATAATCAACATTTGAAAAAAACCGGTTACCATGCAGTATGGGAACCATTCCCATAATATATTGTAACTGTTACCATAATTTTCTCTCCGTGTAGTTATTACTTGAAGTTATTTATTCGAGGGCCCGTTTTTTGCACTAAAAACTGCTATTTTTCCACTTCTTTTTTTTTCGAGTAGAATACAAATTTTTCATAAAAAAAAAAAAAAAAACATATAAAAAATGGTTCGGACCTTGCGGGCAAGTTTCAAATTATTTGCTGTTTTTGACAGCTCACTATTGATCGAAAAATTTTGACTCAAGTAAAAATCAATGATTTTTTTTTTTCGTAATTATTTTCGAACAAAAAAACTGATTTCAGTAGTTTTTATTATTTAGAAAAGGTTTCAATGAATTTC
Organism: Microplitis demolitor; assembly: GCF_026212275.2. Classification (NCBI taxonomy): domain Eukaryota; kingdom Metazoa; phylum Arthropoda; class Insecta; order Hymenoptera; family Braconidae; genus Microplitis; species Microplitis demolitor. The sequence goes on from NC_068545.1 coordinate 6,018,917, forward strand.
ATTAATAACTCCTGATTTACTAAACTGATTAACTTAAAAATTTAACTGGACTTTACTCTTTATTACTGCAGAAAAAAACACGGAAAATAACAGTTTCTAGAGTAGAATTTGACTATGAATAAAAAAGGGCGAAACTTTTAGATGATACTGTAATTTTCTCAATATTTTTCAATAATTACAGTATGAAAATGAAAAAGGCTCTGAATTTTTACACTTTTAGGTTGAAACGGTTAATTTTTATTACAGAAACTAATTTTCTAAGTGATTCTGTTTATTTAAAACGCTTTCGATTATTTCTAGCTCTATCTAAATCAGTTAATTCCTTAGAGATAGAGAGTAGTTACACACCAATACACGCACACATATTCTCAGACCTCATCCTGAAAATACAGAATAGCTTTCTGAGATCTAAACCCGTTGTATTTTACTGTATTCTCGAATTTAAAAAGTCCGACTAAAGTCAATAATGTCCTTCATCTAAAAATTGAAAATTTTCAAAAAATAAAAAAAAATGGGAAAATAAGTATATTATCGAATAACCTAAAAACACTTTGATAAAGGTTTGAATTAAATCGACACCTTTAGTATAAAACGTTTGTTTAATTCTTTTTATTGTGAATACATTTAAATTTAATGTGTTTTAAATCCCGCAGCAGCTCGCCAAATTCAATCAATGGCTGAAAAACTCAGTGCAATATTAATTTTGCATATTGATCAACAATCAATAAATTTTTCGTTTACTGTATACTCTGTAAGCATACATTCATATAAAAGAGAATTCATAAATTTTTATACAGTACTACCTTAGTAAGTTACGACGATTTGGGACCGTCGTAATAGTTTAAGGGGCAATAAAAGTATTAGTCTCGATTGACCTGGAGCTAAAAAGCGTATGTAGGTGTGAGGGATCGTTAGTGTCTGTAAATGCAGGCAAAAAAATTTATCAGTAACATTTAATTTTTCATTTCTCGAAATCAATATAAATAATTATTATTTAATTTTACTTGCAATAATGAGTCAAATAAATTTTTTCTTAAATAAATAAATTTTTAACGATTGTTTTATTAGAAAAAAAATAATGATTAAGTAAATAATATTAGAAATTTTAAATATTCATTTGTTTTAAGATTTATTAATCTGATATTAATTTAAAACTTAAGTAACGGCTGGATGGGTTATCTTAAACTCTAATAAACTAAATTAACTCAAAATTTATCGATTGCATATTTTTTACAATTTTTGCATGTCCACATTACCCCTCAAAATCTCATGAAATGATCAGCTACTTTATAAAATACAATAAACATACTCTCACACACACACTATGAAACTGAAATGTAATATGAGGGTCTCAGGTAGTTCGAAAATTTTTTTTGGTGTTTTAGGGTTAAGCACGGGTTGTAAAAATGAGAAAATTCGTAATAGTGTAAGGTCGTAACTTACTAAGGTAGTACTGTACAACACGTATGTTCAATACAAATTGAAAATTTTCACAAAATCAATAGTATTCAAACCTCTTCGAAAGTTAATGAAGTAATTATTACCAAAATTATGTTATTTTGTAGGGTATTTATAAGTATTAATAATTAAATTAGAATTAACCCTGTAAGCATATCAGTATTTACAGTTTCTATGCAATTTATTTAGACATAATCTAATCAGGTCCAGTATTTCTTAAATCATATTCTCGAGGTTACTAGATATAGTTTGATCGTATAGTGCTTGCAACTTCTCCTCACTTTATAGCTTTCATACTCAACATTTCGTATGCATATATATGTATAGAGATAAATATATGTATATACACATATATAGATATCTATGTAGTGTGTGCACAAAGTGGCTTTCGAAGGACCGAAAGTGTAAAGTCGACCGACACATCGTCAGTATGTTTAAATAGCAGTGAACTTTACCGCAAACAGTTGCTACTATACATGCGCTTGTAAAGTTGTTGTTTTGCTTGAAAAGAGGAAAATACACTATCAAAGGTTTCTCTAGATACTTATAGCCGTATATGCCAAAGAGCTAAGATTGTTTTTTACGTGTAAATAAAACTAATTCAATTCACTGTAAGAAAAAAAATAATATGTTTATTTTAACTTGCAAATATTTTTTGAGTAATTTTAGGAAATTGACAAATTATTCAATCACTGCATGGAAATAACAATCTGATATTTGTTATATTTCAAATAACAAATTACTATTTTACTGAGGCAAAATTGAAACCGTCCAAAAGTACAGAATTTTTTTTTTGAATAAGTAAAAATTACGATCGAAAATTCTTTTGTATGCCTTTGTTTTTGAAAAAAAACATTTTTTACCATTTTTTCTCCAACGATATCTCTCGAAACATTTAAGGTGGCAATCGACGCGTTTTATTAAGTTCTACAACTGATCAGATTTTGAAATTGATTTATATAGTCGTTTTTGAGAAATTTCGAAAGTACTAAAAAAAAATTTTTTGTTTAATTCTTTCAACAACGGTTACTCTTGAACGAATGAACCGATCTTGATGTTTGAGGTTGCATTCGACGTGGCTTATGAAGTTTTAGAGCCCAGTTGATTTTTGAATCAATCCATCGAACACATTACAAGTTATCCAAAAAAAACTTTTTTGAAAAAAGTTGATTTTTGAAATATCTCTGAACGAGTCCTACCGATCAAGCTCAATTTTTGTCAGCTTTTAAATATTGACAAGCCCCGTCGAATGACACCTTGATGATCAAAATCGGTTCATCTGTTCAAAAGTTATAGATATTTACATACACACATACATACACTCAGACATCATCTTGAAATTAGTTAGAATAGCATCCTAAAACCTCAAAACGTCAAGATCTCTTAGAAATTCAATTTTCGAAAATCAGTCCGAAACCAATAACCTCGAATTTAAAAAATTTTCAATTTTCTTAGCGGAAGTTGTATATATTAAAATCAGTCACCATGACCGAGAGGTAAATGGGCTTACCGCTCGAATTTGGTAACTGGGCAGAAGTGGGTTCGAATCCCAGTGTTAGCCGTGAAAATCGGTTGTCTAAGATTCGGCCTAACCTCGACTCTACAAAACCCCCTAAGTTTCAACGTCACTCCCAACAGTTTATGGCCACTGATGACCTCGGCAGTTAAAAAGCGACTAAAAAAAAAAATAAAACAACTTTATTTAAAATTCATGAATTCAATGTTTATGAATGAGTAAAAATTGTATAAACTAAGCAATCCTTGTATCGATTAACGTGCAATCTTTTCTAATTTCAATGGAACTATTCAGTTTATAAAAATTTTAATAATTTGAAAAACGTTAATGTTACAAAGCTTCGGTAGATTATAGAGCATAAAAAATCTAAAGAGACCAACACAAAAGTGCTTTTAATGTTTTAATGAGACGTTGCTCGAGTACTATTCTACCTCTTGTAGTTATTTGTTTGTCTGTATTTTTCACATTTCCATTTATTCATTCCTTTTTTTTTTTTTGTTTTTAGTTTTTTTTTTTTTGTTTGACTGCACAGAAGAATGTGTGTAAAAGAATGCAGGTCAAAATGGATCATCGAAACAAAAATCTATTCTTTGAAACCGTGAATAACATTTGGCGGGTACATTTTTATATTTATTGTCTATAAGTCGGACTTTTAATTGTTTGTTATGTTTTGGGGTAAGATAGTCTAATTGAATTTTTAATCAAAGTAATTGCAAATTTTTCAAGGAAATTAATTATAATTATATTTAAAAATACTAGATTGTATGAAAAGGGATGAAACAAGACGATTGCGGATAATGGTGAAGTTGACACCCTGCAAGTAAAACACAAAGTTTGAAATCTTGTTTTATCACTCGTTACACAATAGATTTTTCATAATTTACCTGCATTGAAACTTAGTCTAAATATTTTGGGCGTTTAAATAATTGAAGCCCAAAAGCGAATATGTATATAAATTTAACTGACAACTTGGTTAGTTAGAATGGCATATGATTATTCAGAGGTTCACAGTAAGCAAATACTACTCTGACAAGTCATAAATGAAGTGAGAAGCTAATGCAACGGGCAGGAACTCGACGTTTTCTCTGCCTTAGGGAAGGAACCGATAATTTTCAATCTGCTAAATCGCACCGGTCTAAAATCGGCTTATTCCGAAGCTAAGCAGATACTGGAACTGTACTTCCAATGCTACTAATATGAAAAATTAATTATTGAATGATACTTAATTTATCATTATTTCGTGAGGTAATTTGCTTTCTTTTAACACATTGAAAATTTCATGAAAGCAATCGCTATTTTATAGAAATATCGGGTTTTTAATTAATAGGGTCAGGATGTTTGCGTTAATTTGAAAATACCAATTAATAATTAATAGTGCCAAATTTTTTATATTTCTGTGGAAATATTAGTCTTATTAAAAAAGTTTTCAAACAAAAGTTGTGGAAAATTTAATTTTACAAAAAAAATGTCTTTTATAATTTTTTGTTCCGACGAATAAAAAAGCCGTGATTTCAAAAGTCAAATTTCATAGTTAACGAAAATTTGAATCATTCATTATGAATCTTAATTGTTGAATTACGGTGAAAATATTAGTCTAATTAAAAAATTTTTCAAACAAAAGTTCTAGGAAATTCAATTTTACAAAAAAAATGTCTTTTATAATTTTTTGTTACGACAAATAAGAAAGCCGTAATTTCAAAAGTAAGATTTTAATAATTGATGAAAATTTGAATTATTCATTATAAATGATAATTTTTGATTTACGGTGAAAATATTGGTCGTATGATATAATCATAAGAGACATTTTTGTTATAAAATTTAATTTCCTACAACTTTTATTCGAATTTTTTTTTAATAAGACCAATATTTTCGCCGTAATATCAAAAACTTGACATCATTCATTTCAAAAAGGCAAAAATCTTGTTCCTACTAATAAACAAATTTATTAAAATTACCACATGGAAAAAAAAAACAACAAAATTACAGTTTCGCATAAAACTGCGGCTTTTTGGATAGAAACTGGAAACATTTGAAAAAATTATGTCAAAATTACAGTTTGGAATAATAACTTCATTACATAAAATTCTGAATCTTAAGTTTCCGATGTACTTTTAGCTAAACTTTTAATAAAATCCTAAAGTGATTATTTAAAATTACAATTTTTGAATAATTTTTAAAAATGCTTCTAGTTTTCTATTAAAAGCGCCGCGTTTGTATACGAAAAAATCATTTTTGATGCTTCCTTTTTTCCATAAAAAAATTGAGTTTTTTCCCACCTGTACGAAAAAATACATCTTGGCAAAATAGTGCACATGCGACTTATATCTAGTATTGTCGTATGTTTGCTATTTTTGGAATATATTCCTACATACATATTTTTTTTATATGGTCATGTAAGATGGTTTTGCGTAGTAATGTAACTGAAGCTTTTTACGCTGAAATGAATGAAGTAAAAACCTTCAGGTGTGAAAATTGCCCCAAAGACTTGAAACTGTCAAATTGATGTGAAATATGATCCTACTGCACTATTTAAATGTTGTGCGTACACACAAATCTACATGTTTTGTAATTGTTATAGTTTTATACAAATTTTTTGAATTTTTTTATTTCAACAGCGAATAATAAATATTATTTTCAGACCAGCATTGGTGTTTAAAATTCACACACACAGTTATTTAAACCACTAGAGACCATAAATTTTTGACACTCGGTTTTTGTCAGATAAGACCTTTTTGATTAAAGTCACCCCATTAATCTCCGTTGATTATCTTAAATACTAAAATTGAATTTAATTAACCAGAAGTGAATTTTAATTTCATTAGTGTGTAGATATTTACATGAATTCTTAACTTATTTGATGAAAAAAAAATATTCATAATATTTAAGTCTATTGTTTCTAAAGCCTGTTTCAGTTAAATATTTTTCAAACTTTAAATTAAATGAACTTTTCATTTTAAAAGTTGTGCAAATGAATGTTGAAAACATATAAAAAGTCAATAATTTTTCATAAGAGTAATTTTGTCTTGTCTTCTTTTATAAATTATATTATTGAACAATTTATAAGATTTTTCAGTATTTGTTTTGTTTTGTTGTTTCAATTTTTTTTTTCTTATTAAACCTGTCATATTAAATGAATGGCCGCAGTACCGATAAGATTTTTATTGTTTCTAAATATAAAAGTTTATTGAAGTATTATTGACAATGTTTGTTATACTTTTTAACTTTTATTGTATTTTTGCTCACAAGTTAATTTTTATTTTTCGTAATTTGATTATTGGTTAAGTTAAAATACTTAATTAAACAAATATTATTTGAAATTCAACAATTCGTGAATTCACTTTTACATTTTATTAATTTAATTTTTTTTCTGTTCAGTTTTCAAATTTGTAAGAGAATAACTCATATCGTGTTTGCTAAAAAAAAAAAAAAAAACAATCGATAACACTCCATTTTTTTAAATGTATTATTTCTTTTTCTTTTTACTTTTCTGCAATAAACTAATTTGATTTAAAATTGCGCTGGTAATGTAACAACAAAAAACGAGGGTTTAACATAAATCTAGATGAAAAACAGTACTAGGATACAGATGGACTGATTAAAATTGCATTAGTAGCTAGTGTAATTATCCATTCGCTGAAAAATTTTTATAAATGAAGCATATAATTAAAAATAATAAATCTCAAAATAACAAATAAATAAAATACTCACTGCATTAAATAAAAAAAAAAATTAATTATAAAATAGGCGTAATTTTTATACATGACAAAAAATTTTATATAAATTTATCTAGATTATTAACAACTACACTGTAAAAAATTGGAAGTTAATGCAGAATAAATATAGATTTTATTTCAATCCTCATTTACTTCATCGTTCGGAATTCGGAGTCAAAAAAGATAACTCCACATACGTAGTAAATAGTTTTTTTTCAGCAGTCTTTTCGAAGTGATCTGGATTTTATTTCGATTCAGAATTTTAATGTTAAAATGAACTTCCTTTAGGAGTGAACTTCACTCATAGAAAATGAAATGAATACAAAATAATCCGCTCCGCATTCACTCCGAATTTAATGCGCGTTTATTTCCCGGGTCAAAATAATAAATTAAATTTGACTGGTTTGACTTAAAGTCGAGCCAATTATGTTGAAACCAAATCAAAATTGACTTTTTGACTTAAATGGATATTAAGTAAGTCAACTTATTCAAAAGTAAATCAAAAATAAATGAAAACCATATATTATGACTTGCTTTGCTAACTTGACTTACTAGAAATTCATTCAAGCAAAAACCGAGTAAAATTATGAACCTGAAGATCGGAGCATTTTTTGCGCAGCGAAAATAAAAAAATTTGAAAGTAAGAAATCTACTGGATAAATAGATTTCTGAAAGGTTTCACATATAAATGCTGGTATGTAAGTCGAATATTTCAGGCGACCCTCAATTACCCCTGAAGTAACCCTAAGTAGTCAAATTTCATCAATTTTTTTCATTGCCGTTGCGCGAAAAACGTTCCGATCTTTAGGTATATGTAAAATTTAGTTCTTTTTTACCCGAACCATAAATTTTTGTACATTATACCAGATCAAAATATCGTGAGTTACATAAAATATGATTTTCCGCAAAATCTTAATAGGTGTTATATATCAAACCTTCATCATCAATTATCTTGAGTTAAATATTCTGGATATGTTAAATTTTAGGTATAAATCATATTATAAGTCAGAGGTATGAGTAGACACGCTAGCATAACGTTAAAAATAGATTAATTTGGTACATCGTACCCAACTGTAATAGCGTGTGGATCATCACTATAGTAAATTAAACGAATTTTAAAATTTTATAATATTTTACCGTTAAATAAATTTTTTCTTTAATTTTATTTATGGAAACTAAATGCTAAAACCTGTGTATACAGAAAAATTATTCTCGTTTGAAGTACTATGGTGTCATAGTAAAGTCATTCAATGTTGGCTACCTGACGGATATTAGAATAAAGATATTGTAAAAATTACTATGTCTATTACTATAACCATTGTAAATTTTATTATGGTCATAGTAATTATTTTATGTTTATTTCAATTTCCGTCAGGTGGCCAATAGTCTGGTTTTATTATGACACCATAGGATTTCAAACAAAAATAGTTACTTTCCAAAAACAAACAATGAAAACCATTTTGCAGTATATATTCACTTATTTTTAGTAAAAATAAGTCTAACACTATTTTAAGTAGTGATTAACTTTTACTAGTAAATAGTGAATAGTTACTACTTCCACGATTTGAAATTTACGAGAATATCAAAGACCTTACGGTACAAAAAATTTTGACATCTATTTACATCTTTCGCAATCTAAAACCAAGTGCGTTACAAACGTATTATTGTAACACATGTTAAATGTGTTCTATGTTTAAGGCCATAAGCGAAACTATAGTTTTTTGTAGTCATTGAAAACATATTTCACGGTGTATTAAATATCTATAGATTGCTTATGGCGTTTCAATGTTATTTGGCAAGGGTGTAAATTTTGACCACACACTTGGTTTTACAGTGGGGAATTTCACTTTGAGAAAAAGTTCAATTTCTATTTGCCTTTTACGATACAGTTCAATCCATGTACCTGAAGATCGGAATGTTTTTCATGTAACGAAAATGAAAATGATTTATGTAATTTGACTTTAAAGGTGACTTAAGGGGTAGTTAGGGGTGGCCTGCAATTATCGGCTGATGTGCGAAACATTTCAGTAATCTAGATCCAGTAGATTTTTTACTTTTCATTTCGTTTTTTTGATTTTCCTTCTGCAACAAACGTTCCGATTTTCAGGTACATTTCAATTCAATTCATTAAAATCAAATTTTTTGAATATTACGAAAAATATATTGTTTTGCAATTGAATTTTTTATCGGACAACTTTTATAAAAATCTATACTTACACAGCTAAAATGGATTTCCTGCTGAAGATATTTGATATATTTATACAGTTTAAAATTTCCAACTGATCATAATTATGTGTTTATTCTATACGAGCAGTGATTTTTTATACAAAACACCAGAAAACTTGCTGTGCTGGAGTGAATTCGGGATTCTAATTCACTAAAAAATTGGCGAAGTAAATGTGAATTAAATCAGGGGTTAATGCGAAGCGGATAATTATTTATTTATTTAATTCCTTCGCTGTGAATTTAACTCCAAAGGAAACTTTGTTTTATTTTTTAACAATAAATCTTCAAATTAAAGTGAATGTGGATTACATAATACGATAAAATTCACATTACTCCGAAATGACTCCGTTAAAACAAAATCACTATTGACTATCCATGTGACGTTTTTTTACAATCCGAAACTTGAGTGACAGAGTGAATCCGGATTTAAATAAAATCCATATTCGCTCCCTATTTCTTACAGAGTAGAATCAATAATTGGTGCTTTTATCTCATTGGTATTTTAAAATATTCAGAAACTCTGATATGTCATAAAACTAATCCGAGGCGCTAAAATTAAACTACTAACTATTTCATACAAAAGTTTCATATATATTAGATGACTTTCGAATGTAGCGTCAAGATAATTAGTTACTGCATAAAATATAGTAAAATGTCGTCAGAAATTAGAGAATACTTATCAAAGTGATTGATGCAGCATCTAAAATCTATATATCATTACCGAGTTTTTTTATTTTGAATTCAATCAGTTGAATTGGATTGTATAGTTCTAAAGTTGATGTACATTTGTTTGTGTCGTAAGTCGTAACTAATGCAAAACGAACAAGATGAATGATTCAGTGTGTTGGAAAGATAAAAAGTAAAACATAAAAAATTTATGTCAAAATTGGAGTGCACTTAACAAATGAAAAATGAATATAAATGAAAGAAAATTGAATCGACAGAGATTTAATTATTCAATTTCTTCTCTAATGTAGATTATCGCTAATTTAATTCCATGATAATTGTAGAGTATTAATTCGAATAGTATTACAATTTATAAATAATAAGAAGAATTTTATTGAATTGTCTCATCAATTTTGATTTAATTGTCTCAATAATTAATTAAAAAGTATAAAATAAAATTATTATTTTGAAAGTGTGATAAAAGTATTTTTGTACCCTGAGAGAAAAGTGCATGGTTGTGATAACTAGAAAGGGATGGGAATGGAAAAATATTCATCTTAACTAATATTTATAGCTTCTTGAACTATATCATAGTGCCCAAAACTATTTGAAAGTAGTAATTTTAACTAAGCATTTGTTTTGTTGTGGTATCTATTTATTATTATTTCTCAGAACTTATACACGGAGAGAAAATTATGGTAACTGTTCCTAGTACGATTATGAAATATCATCCTATACCGTTATGGTAATGATTACTTGGGATTATGGGATATAGACCCATACTTTCTGGGAAAAGTTTCCATAAGTATGGGAACAATTCCTATCATTATGGTAACAGTTTCCATATCGCATGTGAAAGAATCACGGTAATGATTACCATACTCGTAAGAATAGTTCCCACAAGCAAATAGTAACCGATCCTATAACCACATTGTAATGGTTCCTAAGTGTGTATGGTAATAAGCCCTATATATTATGGTAACTATTCCTATAATATTATTGTTAATATAACCATCATATTATGGTAATGGTTACCATAATATTATGGTAATCGTTACCATAATGTATAGAAATTATTACCATAATATTATGGTAACCATTATCATAGTTACATGGTAACGATTACCATAATATCATGGTAATAATTTCCATACATTATGGGAATGATTACCATAATATCATGGTAATAATTCCCATAATATTTAGAAATTATAATAATTTTTTTTTTGTATATAATGAGCGTTTTTTTTTGTATATTATAAAATTTTAAGTATACAAAAAAAACACGCTTATTACAAAAAAAAAAATTTATTATAATTTCTAAATATTATGGTAACCATTACTATAATATTATGGTAACCATTATCATAGTTACATGGTAACAATTACCATGATTCCATAGGAACTATTCCGATACTATATGGGAATTATACCCATAATTATAGGAATGATTACCATAATATATATGGGTGCCGTTCCTATAGTCAACATTTGAAAAAAAACCGGTTGCCATACAGTATGAGAACCATTCCCATAATAGCCGAGGCTTTCATATCATATACGTCAGGGAATTCAACTTTTTGGCCAAGAGTTGTATACTATTTTTCTTCTTCACTAGCCGAAAATACGTTGAAGTAATTAATATTGTGAGGCGAAGCCGAGCGGTGAAGGGGAGGGGGGTGTCCGACTCTTGCAAAACTGAGGCGAAGCCGAAGTTTTTGCTGGTTGGGGCGAGCATCGAAAACATTAAATGATTGAAAAAGAAAATTTCAGATTCAATTTTAGTTCAAACTAGGTATTTTATTTCTCTATTTAGTAATATATTATAGACTTCTTTATAAGCTCAAACACCAGCTACAATAATACACAATAGTAAGAATATATTATTATCTCTCGTATATTTTCTTACTTTTTCTCTTACTTCATGCATTATTTTCGTTCCTGATAACGAAGTTTTGGTCACAAGACTTTTTAAATTTCATTAAAAGTTATGGTTATGATATAATAAATAAATAGACAGCCCCATCTGTGATTATTTTGACACACGTGCTCATGTATATTTGTCAGATATTTATTCATTTTAATAATTGAAAAATATAATTTTAATTATGTCTTTATGTCTTTTACAAATCATTTTAGTATAATTGTTGATGTGTCCGAAATTGGCCCTAAAGTGGCCGAAAACGGTACATTTGCCCTAAATTTTCTATATAAAGAAAATTATATTATATATGAATGCTTGCTACTTGCAATAATTTTATTTTATTCTCTTACGTCTCAACATAACATGACAGTACGTGATTGCCTGTTTCATTATTATTTTTATGAAATTTTGTTTTAATTTCTCGAGTAATACGTTCGTTACCTCGAAATGACAGCTTGTAATTTAATTATTTAAGTCGTTCAAAGTATAATTGAAATTTTACCAAAGATATAACTGAGTTACTTTTTTTTTATTAAAAAAATTAACGTAACAAAATATGAATTTATAATAATCCGAATATATATATATTTTAATTATTTTCACCATATTTCTATAATTTGATTAGTAATTACTTTATAAAATACGTGATTTACTATTTAATTATGTCAAATTTAAATTTATTTAAAATTTTTATTTTATTTTGTATTGTTAAGTTTAGCTTTAATTTGGGTACAAAAGAAATAATTCACTGACTAAAATACAACGTTTTTGCTAGTATGTTATAATCAATACACCGTAAACAATTTGCGGAGTGATTTTTAGAAATTATAAGCAACTTATAACAAAACTATGACAAATATAATTCCAACGAGTCACAAACTGTCATATGACTGTCATCTATACCACGAGATAATATTTCATATTGTACTGGAATATCAAATATTCCCATAAAAACTATGTTTCTACACAGAGAGAAATTTATGGTAACAATTACAATATACAGTAAAATCTCCATAATGTTAACACTCCTGTCCAGGACCATTCCGTAATGTTAACAAATCCTATCGTCCCCACCATACCAATACTTGTGTCTTATGTGCGCAGGTCTGCGCCGTAAAAATGCATAATGTACGAAAAAAAATACATTTTTAGGTTAGGATTTAATCGTATAGGTTTAGGTGGGAAGATTTGAATTTTCCGCCACTAAGATTTTTTGTTATTGGTCTCGCGAAAAAACGTAATAGGAGACAGGATTTTTAACATTAGAGAGAGAATCTTGTTAAATTTAGAGAGAGTTTAACACAACGGAGAGTCATATTAGGGAGATTCTACTGTATTATGGGAATGGTTCCCATAATACATGGTAACCGTTATTATAATATTATAGTAACGTTTACCATAGTATAATAGGACTGATTACCATAATATTATGGTAATCATTACCATAATTCTTACACATGCGATATGGGAACTGTTACCATAATAATGGGAATCGTTCCCATACTTATGGGAACTTTTCTCAGAAAGTATGGGCCTATATCCCATAATTCTAAGTAATCATTACTATAACGGTATGGGATGATATTTCATAAACGTACTAGAAATCGTTACCATAAATTTCTCTTCATGTATAACTTTTAAACTATTTAATGATTTCACTATGTATTATATGTAATTATAATTTAGCGAGCTACTAGAACATTTCATAAAGTAAAGACAATATTTCGAGTGTAATTATTGATATTTGAATTAATTATTTATTAAAATAATTATGTTTCTAATTAACAACTGTTTCTGCTAAATATAAATGTAGTTAAGTATTAAAACTCCACATAGAAAAAAAGGATTTCTTAGCGCAAAAATTTTTTTCTTGTTTTAAGAAAATTTTTACTTGACCCAAGAAATCTTTTGTATTATAAAGTGAAAACAAAAATTTTCTGGGGTGAGAAAAAATTTTCTTGCAACAAGAAAAAAAATTTTTAAGCGAGAAAAAAATTCTTGAGCCAAGAAAAATTTTTGTCTTCAATTCATAATACAAAATATTTCTTGCGCCAAGAAATTCTTTTTTTCTGTGCAGACTGGAGTGAATGCGGATTGAAATAAAATCCACGTCACTCTAAAATCTCTCCGTCCATAAGAAAATCTTTATTTATTCAGAATAGGGAGTGTTTTTTTTTAAACCTCGGAACTTCGAGTGATGAAATGAATTCGAATTTAAATAAACACCGTATTCACTCCCGATTTTTCACAGTGTATCGAAATGTCAAAAATCATAAATCTCGATTACGTAAAAAAATATATAGAGACAAACAGAGAATATAAAGTTAATTTTATAATTTGTACTAGATGTTAAAAAATTTTAATATTTTTAAATTCAATTGCATTGTTACTTAATGGCTTTTAAAGTAATTCTGCATAATTTCCATACGATTTGAGAGTCTTGAGATAATGTTCTCATTTATCTTCGTAGTTTTAGAAACATTATAATATTATTTCTACCTCTTGGATGGCAAGTTAAGCAATTGTTGGATTATAATTTCATGCATTGCTTTAAAATTAATTGCATATATATTTTTCATTTATACTTTAAAAATCACATCAGTAATAATAAATCAATTTATCGACATTAATGTTGATAATAAATTTTCATTGATTTATTTCTAAAATTTTTTTTTTATTTATGGTGTAATCCATTAATCATTATTTAGAAATACGGCTTTTATTATTTTTTTTTTTTCGATTAAAATTTGAAAGTACCTATGTTTTTTTTATTTTTTTAAATTTAGATACGCTGAAATACCATTTTTTTTTTTTAATGCTTTTTTTCATTTATACATATTTTTACTTTTTATAGATTTTTAAAATCAATAATTATATTTTATTTTTAAAAGTACTAATTATTTTATAATGAAAAGTAGGTTGGTAAAATATTTGAATAAAATTTAAATAAATTGTGTGGAAATGCATTATTTATCAATCAATTTAAAAATTAAAAATCGAATTAAATTAAATTCACAAAAATTCAGTTTATTTTTTATGATTGAAAATTATTTTTAAATATTCCGCCTTTTTATTTTTGGTGTCGCTTTTTACTTTTTAATTCTATTGTCATACTAGTGCTGCCGCCAGTAGTTGGTGAAGAAAAAAAATAGGAAAATAATAACAATAATAATAAAAAATGGCAGTTAAATTTTCAACGAATTACCGGTTTTAAGTTTTTTATTAATTACAATTGAACAAAAAGGATCTGGATAGTGATTTTCAAAAGGGTTTTTAGGACAAGAAACATAAAGCAAAAAAAAAAAATAAATAAATAAAATTAGGCCAACTTATTATATTTTTTGATAGTTATCGTGTTTCCAAAGATTCATACAGAATAATTGGCAGCACTGTTTTCTTAGATTAGAATAATTTATTTTAAATCAACGGAATAATTAATCGACTCAATATCGTCGAAAATTATTCCTCAAGACAGGTTTTCATTTGTTTCTCTATTCGCACTCAACTGGATAAACGGTACTATCTTTGTTACACTTGTACAGTAAATGGAAACTTGGTCCAAGCTTTTCTCGTAAACGAATGGAAGTTATCAAAAAATTTAAGTGCATTTCGCTAGTTCATAGAGTAAAGCATCGGGTCTTTGTCTTTATTTTGCATTTAGAGCTTTTATTTCAGAGAAAAGCTCGGACAAAATTATCTGACAATCGTTCTTAATTCATTTTCTTTAGACGAGTATACAATTTAACCCATATTAGAGTAATGAAAAAAGTGTAGAGATGATTTAACGTGAGTGAATTAGTCGACTAAATAATTTCGATCGTAGGCATATGCAGCGCCTTCGCGCTTGAGGTGTGCAATAAGTGCAAAAGTTAATTGTATAACAAAAAAAAAAAAATTATTTGTTAACTTCATAAGCTTTTGCTGTTCTTAAATACCCGATTGGTATTTATCTCTTTTTTTTATAATTTGTATTAAAAATTTAAAGCATCTATTATTAAAAAATACATTAAATTTTCATGCACATCAATAAGTGAATTATTTATCATCATAAAAATATATATGAGCGTTATAAATTATTTTAAAATAAAAAATTTCTACTGTAGTGGAAAGTCTTACTAATTCTCGAACACTTTTCAGTTCAAACTTTAAATTATGTTTCCGATCGATACAGCTTATTATTTATGATAGCAGTAGTCTTGTTACCATTAATATCAAGTATTACAAAAGTTTAATTTTCACATCGCAATTAAATCAAATAATAAAAGTTTAATAAAAGTAAAAAGGACTTCTTAAATTAGCGTCGGAAAAAAAAGTCTAAATTATAGGTTGTGACTTTTATAATTGATTACACTGGGTACAGATGTTTAATTACTCAAATTGAAAATATTAATTGTTACGATAAATTTAAAAGTATCAAGTAATCATAAATAACTAATAAATCTAAAAAATTAATTTCATAAATTTTTTAGTAATTTTATTTAATTGTTAAATATTCGATCACTAAAAAGATGTCATTTGACATAATACTGAGTTGTGAAATTACAGAATATATATATGTATTAGGGTGACCCAAAAAACCGACTATTTTTTTTTTTTCGAGTCTCTTCTGAAAATTTGTTGGTTTACGATGTTTTAAGAAGCCTCCAAAAATCAGCTCGATAAAAAATTTTCAAGAGGTTGCTCACGAATTTTGAAAATATCAAAAATGATCGAAATTCGGATTTTCTATTGCAAGTTTTTTTCTTTCTCTAGCAACAATAGTTCATATTTGTGAAATCATAACTACGTAGAAAATTTAAGCCCAAAATTTAAATATTTAAATCTCGCTTAAGAATTTTTAATGTTGTAAGCCAATAAATTTTCATTAGAGACTCGAAAAAAAAAAAAATAGTCGATTTTTTTGGGTCACCCTAATATGTATGTATCTATTGACGTGCCTAAAATTTTTCCAGAGAAAAAAATCAACGATAAAATGTAAAGATAAAAAATCTGCGGGTACTTTTATTTCGTAATTGCAGTACATTATTACGCTAGTACTGTTTAATTCATATGTAGCCTATAGAATATAAGAGATAGAGAAATAGGACGAAACAAAATTGAGAAATGTCAAGCTAAATCCAATTCAGTAGTATGTTTCTTTTGGTGCTCTTGTTCTCTCACCAATAGCTGTCCACAGTGTGGGAGAGAATATGCGGGTTGCGAACCACATGAAATAATGAATACCCAAATTGTGAACGTGAGCTCCCGATTTTGCGTTCATATAACTGTTGGTAAAGAGGTGAAGAGAGTGAAGAGAGTATAGAATAGTTGGTCGCCCGTCCGACCGCATTATGTCCCACTCGAGTACTACAACTTCTGCACATGTATCTCAAATGGTTTGACTATTATCTCTTTTACAGCTTTGCTATACGAAATAATGATTCCATTATCTGTATTAAACATTCGAGAAATTAGTGGTTCTTTCTTTTCATCATTTAAGTAAACACGAATACGTAAAGAGCCCATTAGTCGAGGCAAATTGAGATGGGATGTGAATTAACAGCTCTGTCCATCACTAGACAATTAACTACCGCATAATTATTTCGAAATAATCCGTTTTGGTCATTGACAATCAGTTAATTCAATTTTGTCTTGCTTGGACGTTATTTGCTACTCACAAGAAAAGCCTCAAATTTGCATTCAGTAACAAAATTATGATTAAACAAATAAGTCTAAATTTATCATTGAAAATGTTAATCAATTATTACAGATTTGTTTAATATTAATAAATCGAAATTAGGTAGTGATTAGGACTAAAAAAAAAGTTATGATGAAGAAAAGGACTGAAGTTAGTTTTTTCATAAATTTTGAAAATTTTTGACGCTCATCAAATCGGTAAAAATTCTCGTAAAGGAAAAGTGATGAAATTGAAGGTCCATCTTTTGAATTTTTTAGTATTTTGGCTATTGATGAAATCGGTAAAATTTACCGCGAAACATAATTAAACAGGGTCACCACAAACCGGAAATATCAGGAATTATCAGGGAATTTAATGCAACCTGGAGATAATATAAACATGTCAGGGAATTTCGAAAAGTATCCGGGAATTAAATTGTGACAGTTCAAAATTTAAAAAATTTTCAATAATACCCTAGTTATAAAAATTAAGGGATATTTAAAAAATTTCAAATTTTCAAGTGATTTTCAACAGGTTGTAACTCGTAGGGAAATGATCATACGACAAAAAAAAAAGGCAAATTGTAGCTTCAAATGTCTGGTTTTCCGATCTAGTCTTTAAATTTTTTCATTATGCGCGGTTCCGAAGTAATCATAAGAAAACTATCGAAAAATAAATTTACTAAATTTTTGCTGGTCTTAAAAACGGTCTTCGAGTTTCAATAAATTTTTTTTGATAATTATGATTGATTTTTGATTGCTCCGGAATCGTGCATAATAAATAAATCTGAAGACCAGATCAGAAAACTAGACACTTCAAGCTACAGTTTGACTTTTTGTTTTTGTTGTACGACCATTTTCCTTCGAGTTACAAACCGTCGAAAATTACTAAAAAATTTGAAATTTTTTTAGTATCCTTTAATTTTTGTAACCAGTGTATTTTGAATTTATTTGAATCATAAAATTTCTTATTAAATATTTTAATTTATAAATTTTTAAGATCGAATAATCAAAAATAGGTAATATTAGTTAATTTTATTGCCATTTTTTTCGGTTTCTCGTATGATTTAGTTATCAAATTTAATTATTGAAACTGAAAATATAATAAAAACTTTGAATATCTAAGTGATAAAAATAAAATTTCAAAGTCAGGGAAAAATGTGAAAAACTCTACTGGAAAACCGGGAAATATCTAGGGAATTTTGAAATTGTTTCTTTGTGCCCGCCCTTTCATAAAATATTAAATTGAAATTTTGTTTGATCTTTGATTAATTTTTTACAAAATCAAGCTCTGTCTCTTCATTATAAATTCATAAAATTTTATAAAATCTACCCACAAATTATTTTTTTTACCAAATATTTGACGCACTCCATTGTATTTAAAATTTTTTTCTCGTTGATATTATTGCGAAATAACGAAAGATTTGTTTAAAGCAGATAAAAATTAATCGTACTCTGTCTTAACAAATCACAGGGATAAATTGCTTACTCGGTTATTCCGTTGTGACCCATGTTTCCGTCTAATAATTTATTACATAATTTAATTTTTCACTAATTACTGTTTATAACTCATCAGTTAAAAATTATTTGAAACATAAAAATCGTTTATTCGAAAATAATAAATTTTATTAGTGACAATAGAAATACATTGTACTGTCAGCGACGCGATCAATCTCGTCCAGTCGATTTAGAGCGCCACATTGCCGCGATATATCCCAACAACTAATGGCATAATCGGCTATACTAGTGCTTGCTTTGTGATATCCATGATTGATTTGGCAAAGCCGCAAAAAAAAGGATACTCGGTAACGTAAATTTGCAGGATCAACGTAAAACGTCCACATATAACTCGCACGTGTGATGAATAAATAATCATACAATAAATAAATCTAAACGTTACTATGAATACTTTTTTTTTAATAGAAAAAATTTGATAAAAAGTGTATATTTTAAGTAATAAGTGAGGCACGGTTTGAGTTTAAGTTCAAAACGTCTATCTAAAGCAATTGAGTGCATTGTAATCCAGCTTCTATAGCTTTTTTAACAAAGTGGTATCAAGTACACATGCATATATAAGTATTCTCGCTATTTTCTTGAAATTTTTTAGAGTTAGTGAAAACTTTTTTATGATAAAGTGGATAAAAAAGTTAAAAAAAAAGAACACTTTTTTAAATTGTGTAAAAGTTTTTGTAGTTATGTACTTGTCAAACTTTTACCCATGGCGATGTGTCTTCAAACATTCCTTTGTTTAAGAATAAATGATATGCTAATTAGTTGATGTGGAGATTAATAAATAAGTTTTTTTTAACAAGTTTAAATTATTTATGAGTTTGTAAGTTGAATTTTTTTTTTTTGTAACTATAGAACGTTAAAATTATACGTTGAAAAAATTGTGATTCTAAAACAACATTATTACTGATATTACAATAGTATCACGCATTCGGTACAAGTTTAGAGCCATCGTGATGAAAATTCGGTATTAGTTTTCACACGTGCTCAAATTAATCGTAGATTGTAAACGACTATAGTTAGGTTATATACCATGGATTTTTTATTTTCAAAGTAAATATATTAGCTTTTATTGTACAACTCAATTTCGAAGTAATGGGATGTGTTTTGAGATTAGTATCACTTACTGATAGTAATTTAGTATAGGGAATAATTACCCTATTGTATGTGATACTCATTATCATGCTTCTATGTTAACTATTCATTTCTCGTATAGTATCATTTACTATTGCCGATAGTAATAGTTACCATTTAGTCAGTAATATTTCTTACATCTATACTGAGAGAAAAGTGCATGGTTGTGGTAACTACACTGTGAAAAATTTCCAACAAATTTTACTATGGGAGTATTGTAACACCGGACCATAAGAAAACGTACAAAATTTACAAGTGTCCCATAGTAAACGGTATGCGCAGATGACACAATTGGGACCTATGCGCATACGTTTACTATGGGACACTTGTAAATTTTGTATCAGTTTTCTTATGGTCCTAATAGTAGTTTATCTATCGAGTGCGTTCGTGTTTAAGACGCGAGTGTGAAGATTGGTGCCCGAGCCGATGGCGAGGGTACCAACACACGAGCGTCTTAGACTCGATTGTTCTAGATAAATACATTAGTTTTTGTGACAGATATTTGAAATTTACTACTTTTAGTGCCTATAAATGGCAGGATATAAATCCGCGTTTATTTATTTGGTAAGATTGTTTTAAGTATTTGTTGAAAATTAGAGAGAAGTCGGTAAGTGGACGAATTTAAATGATGATAAATTTTGTCACAAGATGGCTCGTTAAGTTACTTCGATATTTTTTGGTCGTTTGCTATCGCACATGTAACCAAAAAATATTTTTTGATCCGATGATGACGTCACTTTTAGAACGATTAGGTATCTTTTTTACCAGCTGTATCTTATCTAATATTTTTAGCTGCCGGCTATAGGCGCTAAATGTCGTAGATTTCAAGTATCTGTCACAAAAACTATTTGAAAGTAGTAGTTTTAATTAAGCATTTATTTTGTTGTGGTAACTATTTAATATCATTTCTCAGAACTTATACTTTAGCAGAATCACAAATGTTTCAGCAATTCGTCGACGAATACAATGAAGGATTTTCTCGATTATTTTTTTGTAATCAGAATAGCATTTTCGACTTAGTTACGTTCGCTATTGTCATTGCTCATTGAACTATAACACAGTTAAAACAACTATGATATCATCGTACATTTTACAACTATATATTAGTTATCTGAACGGAGGGTAATAGTGGAGGCTTCATTGAAATATGTTTTTCATAGTTCAGAAAATCAGTTTTTTCTCTCAGTGTGAAAAATTTTTAAATTTTGCCGTCTGAGATAATAATGATTATCATCTTGGATAAGAATGTTTACCATCTCTGATAGTAAAAGTTAACATGAAAGAATGATAATCTTTAAAATGTAAAGGTGAAAATAGGTACTTCGTTAAGACTGGAGGTAATACCACCTATTTTTCACATTTTCCAATCAATTTAGAGCTGCTAACATCGATCCAAAATTTGTTTCAGGCTGTTATTATTATTCTAGTATCACTCTCTCCGTGTAAATTGCAAACCTCAAATGTAAATATACATTAAACCACATCTATGATGATGTTATATACTTGAATAATATGTAATAACTAAACTATTCAAGACAAGACTCTAAAAAAATGTCCGATAGTATTTTGAGGTAATTAATTATTTGGTCCCATGGAAAAGTTATTTTTGTATGTATGTATAAAGTTATATGACTACTAAAGAAGTAGACAATGAATTGACTTAATATTTTTTTTTATTAATAAACCTAGAATTTTGTAAAATAGAACCCTATTCAATGTCACTATTCACATTCTTTTCTTTCACTCAAAATAAATACATAAAAGTCAAGCCGGTGTATTTTACCAGAGTCATCATGGACTCATTAATTTCTCATCATTCGTTTTTGTGTTTCGGTTTTCTATCACAGATGAGTAACTGTATTGTCTCTGCAGTCTAAGAATAAAATATGGCCATTTCTAAAAAAACAAAAAGGATTGATTTTAAAAATCTAATGAATCATGATAGATATAGATTTAGGATTTGATTTTTAAGTCAAGCAACAAGTAATGTTATCATTTGCAGATGATTTTTTTAACTTACTGCTAAGAAAATTGCAAATTTTCAAAAATTCGGGAAGTTATTGGTTTCAGTCCGATTTTCGAAAATCGAATTTCTAAGAGATCTTGACGTTTTGAGGTTCTAGGAAGCTATCCTGATTAATTTCACGATGATTTCCGAGTGTATGTGTGTACGTACGTAAATATCTACAACTTTTGAACGGATAAACGGAGTTTGATCATCAAGGTGCTATTCGACGCGGCTTGCGAATACCTTAAAGCTGAAAAAAAAATAAACTTGATCGGTAGGGCTCGTTCAGAGATATTCCAAAAATAAACTTTTTTCAAAAATGTTTTTTTTTGGATAACTTTTTATGCTCTCGATGGATTGATTCCAAAATGAACTGGGCTCTGAAACTTCATAAGCCGCGTCGAATGCCACCTCAAACATCAAAATCGGTTAATTCTTTCAAGAGAAACCGTTGTCGAAAGAATTAAAAAAAAAAAAAAAAAAAATTTTAGTATTTTGAAAATTTCTCAAAAACGACTTTATGAATCAATTTAAAAATCTGATCAGTTATAGAACTTAATAAATCGCGTCGATTGCCGCCTTGAACGTCTCAATCGGTTTATTCGTTCGAAAGATATCGTTTGAGAAAAAATCGTAAAAAACGTTTTTTTTTTCGAAAACAAAGACATACAAAAGTATTTTCGAGCTCGAAAATGTATCTACAACAATTTTTCGAGCTCAAGGAGCTCAAAATAGGCGGGAAGTTTTGGGGCTGGCCGTCAGGGTCAACCGACAGACCGGTTTTTTTTTTAATATTAAGCAGCGCTATCTGCTGAATGTGAAAAGTCATCTAGGTTTAGAAAATATTACAGTTCGAAATTTCTCATTTTTCACTGCAATTTTTTTTTTATATAAATTAAAATCATGTTTGGTTTTGTCATTAGATGAGCATCTGAGGTGTTCATTTTTTTTTTTTATTTCCTAAACTTTTTCAATACTTATTTGCTAAAATAATTCAATTGAATTATTAATACAATTTACAAAGTAAAATGTATAAAAAAGTGTCGCATTATCCGTCCCTGAGGCAATGCAGGTCGTATAATTTTCAATTTAGTAATTGTTGATACATTAACAGATTATTTGTATACATACAAACTTTTTTCTTTTTTATTCATCAAATGAAAAACTAGAACAGAGAAAAATTTCTGTTGCTTTGAAGATTTTATAATATACATATTATATTTAGCATCAATTTGTCATATAGATTTATAAATTTTGAATGAAAGAAAAAAAAGTTTTATTAACTAAAACTATTTTCTTTATCACCAAAAGTAAATTCAATTGAAATCTTGAATGTAATATTTAAAGATATACTTTTGACAAAAAAATGGCATTCAATGACGTAAAGCTTTATTATCTGAGTATATTTTTATTATTAATCCAAATCGGATTTAATGTACGTAAATTGATATATAAATACGAAACTAGCAAGAGAGCAACAGCACACAGTAATTCCGGGTGAATTCGATGGGAAAAGACATCTCTTATCGTTGAGTCGTATCAAGTATACCACGAATTGAACGTGGCTGCAATGAGAGGATTTTGGAATTACGATGTTGCGGATTACAGGCGTGTGTGGGGACTGGTGATACGCGCGTTCACGCGAAAGGGTTATATAGAATGCCGAATGGATGAAATGGAAGCTTCCCATCCCAACAGGGAGACTAGAGGAAGGGTTTGGAGTATGAGTACCCCAGCTTTTAAATGCAACTGTACGTGAGTTGGTAACAGAAAGTGACCGCTTGGGAGATAGAAACGACGAAAGAGAGAAGAACGGAATGTAATGGAAGAGTCCTGCTAAAAAAAAGTTAAAAAAAAAAAGAGAATATAATAATAAAATAAATAAAATAAAAAGTAAGCACGTGAACGTACTTTAAAAATAAATCGTCTTGACGTAACACGGATAATAAGCCATACAGGTGGCAAGTTCAGAATAATAAATTATATTGCTGAAAATTACGGTGAATTATTTTTTTCTGGTTCTTGTTGGGATTATTCATTATTTAAAAGGCTGGTGCTTAAAAATATATTGTTATAGATATAGAGAATATTGTATTAGATATGTACTGAGCGAGATTCACTAGGTGTATTCGAGATTCCTTTATAGTGTACATGCATATAACGTCTGTGTTTTACATTAAAAGATAACTGCCACTATTCCGATTGTAATATGCACACCCGAGTTTCGAGTCCTTTTGTTGGACAATAAAGAGTAGAAGGATGAGTAAGACAAAGAGAACAAGAGAAAGTTATACATATATATATATATTAATATTATACCGACCGCAACGATATTCTCTTCGGCTATACTCTGAAATACACTAGAAAGACAGAGTAAAAGATAGTAAAATACTATAGAATTTAGTATGGTGAGAGAATGAGAATTAAAATGAGATAGAAAGTTCACCAGATATATATGAAGATATATATATATATATATATATATATATATATATATATATATATATATATATATACTATGTAAGTATATATATATATATATATACTATGTAAGTATATATGTATAAGTATTCCCGAAAGCCGCTTAAAGGCATTCTCTTGGATTATTATTCGTCCTGACTCCTATAATCATAAAATGAGTACGTATGGTAGTTTATAATGCATCTTTACAAATAGATATGTATATAATAAGGGTGAATGTGAATAGATTACAGGAAGGTCAATTTGTGTTAAATGTGTCTGTATATATATATACAGTTCTAACTTACTAAAGTAAATAGAGAAATGATGAATTACTTCATAATATAAATGATAGTGTTAATTATTACTGTGCAGCAGTGGATAAGTAAAATCGGATTTATACTTTGGTTTGTGATATTAAATTCATTGGTTCGTATCAAATATTTTGCTAAGTGCACATAATTGATAGCAGTTATAATAATCCGAAATTTCTTCAAATATGTGGACATAGTAGTAATTAGAGAGCGATTTTCAGTTACCATGTTCAAAACGTTTTATAAATTTTTTTTTTCGACTTTCTCTGGTATCCTACATAGACAAACTGTCATGGAACAGTAATATCATATTTTGTAATATATCAAGAGATATTAGGGCCTGACGGTTTGCAGAAGCGAGTAGTTAATATGATCATTCACCAACCACTATGGCCGAGAGGCAAGTAACTTACTGCTCGAGCTTGGTATCTGGTCAGGCCTGGGTTCGAATCCCAGTGTTAGTCGAAAAATTGGTTCTCTGAGAACCGCCAGTCGCGGAACTTACAAAACCTCAAAATCTTAATGCATCATTCACAACTCCAACAAGAAGTACTCCAATATTTTTAAATAAATATGAGGGGAAACTTTCGAGCCTGATGGCTTACATAAACAAGTAATTGATTTGAGCTTTTGAGCACCAGATACAAATTGCTTTGATCTATTTCAAAAAACTATAACACTATTTTACAATAATTTGGACAAAAAAAATTTCCTTTTGGGGACATATACCAGCCCGTTTCTTGCAAATTTTTTTGAAACAATATTGTTTTATAATTTATTTTTGTGAGCTTTAATTGCCTTACATACTTTAATTTTACGTACATTAAACGAATTCCCAGTGATATATTAATATTTGTCTCCTTATTACGATCTCCCATAAAAAAGTTATAAAATATAAACCTTCAAATGAACAATCTGAGCCTAGACCACCAAATTAACATTAGATATAAGCTGCTGTTAATAGTTTGCTATACACAGAGATGTCACATGAGCCGATTCATATAATCAATATTCTGATTTATATATGAGACGTTTCTCCAAAATATTTATAAACTAATGTCAAATTATTTATTTGTATGAAATAAGGTTTAGTATCTACTACCATTATTTCGCGTATAAATTTCTCCTTGTTCTCCTTATTAAATGTAGAATTACGGTATTAATTAAAGACCAAATTTCTTACGTGTACTTAAATAAAATTACTATATATGTATATGTTTGCCATTCGGCCAAATGCCTTGGCATCAAATAAATTTAAACAAATAAATAAAATAAAAATATTTTTCTACTTTGTTTCCGAATTCTTAATGATCTCTAATTTACGAAAGAATTTCCGATGTATAATTTTTTTTACGACCAAATTTCGAGGGCGGCCCGTCATGCTTCTGCCTACCCCAATTAGCATTAATTTAGCTATTCAAACAAAGGTTCAAAATCCAAATCACGATTAAATGCTCAGCTTTGATTTTCAGATGATAATAAAAATTAATATTTTCATGGAGTTATTTTTATGAGTAATAAATTATTATTATTCGAGTAAATATATAATTACTAAAAGTAATTATTAAAAAAAATTCTAAGCTTCTCTATTGAATAAATTGAACTGAACTGCATATTGGGATAGTAATTAGAAAAACTTTCAGTTAATTAGTTCGTATTCGTGTCGTATCAGTTGATATTTTTTTCCATCTCAGTTATTGTAATTATATAAATTTTCGGTTAATGTTAATCCAGAAACTATTATCATTATTATTTATTAATTCCTTCTACAAATAGTTATCTGATAATATTGAAAAACCATAGAATGACATTATTTACTTCCTCATTTTATTTAGAAATTTAGATACTCATCGCTCCTATTTTTTTGAATTCAATAATAAAAATTAATTATTTTTGCTATTAGTCATAAAAAATAAAAAAAAAGTATCTAATTATTGAATCGAGATTTTATATAATGCTCTCAAAAATTTCATGTTTTAATCTCACGCGCATCTACAGTTTTCGATCAATTAGTATAATGAAATATGAATACGGTATCAGAGCAAATTTTAAAAGCTGTAGCAATGCTCTAAAATATTATATTTTGATATAAAAAATAAATTAATTTAACTCTATGTAGATTATTTCACAGATGTATAATTCTTTTGCGTACATTATAAATTATATATGAAAAATTTTTTTAGCACTCATGTCCAAACAAGAATATTACTCAAATAATATATAGAAAATGTCTAAAAAAAATGAATTTAATTAAAATAATGCAAGCGTAACTTTAAAATTTATATTAACAGACGGATTTTTTCACAAAAGTTATGTCTTAATATCTATTATTAATTTAATAAATATTCTTTGTGTACTTTGAGGCTTCACATCTGTTTGAGACGTTGACCAGTAAATTGGATAAATCTTTAAGCTACTTTGTTACACATGGATGACGCAGGGTTAATATAATATTACGTGCTAAAAAAAAATTTATTTTGCCCGAGCAAAAAAAAAAAAAATACTTTCAACAAGATAAATATGTTAATAAAAAAATATACTTTTTGCCACTTAAGGTAAGAAAACACGTCTTTGATTGGTTAAAAATGACACTACAAAGAATAAAAGTCGCGAAAAATGTCCAGATTGTTCGTGAAAAATATGACAAATCTACACTTTTTATATATAAATAGATATACCGCTTATTAGGCACTAAACGATCCAACAAAAAACCCAACACAGCCACCTCAAAATAGGTCTTTCTCTCGAAAACTCAACAAAACTATAGAATGATATTGAAAAATCAGCTGTTTTACTTTTCGACGTGATTTTACTATGCTGAAAAGTAATTTGCTGCAGGAATTATATACAAATCAGGGAGCGACCACCGTTAACTCTTGACAAATAGAGATTAAAAAATCGACTCACTGTAAACTCATATCATCTTGATTATTTACTCACGCACATGTAACTCAAAAATAAACTAAAATAAAAACATTACTTTGTAGCGATAACATTTTGAAAAATTGATGTTATTAAATTTTTAATTAAATGTGATTCATAGATAAATCAAAAAATTTGACACAGCATTGAAAAATGAAACACGTGAATGAGTTGTTGCACAAATATATTCATATGTTCGATTGCAATATTTTATATTTAGTAGTAAAGTAATCATTTTTTGTTTTTTAATTATTTAAAGTTTTGTCAACTGAACTTTAAACAGAGTCGTTTTAGAAACTATTTTTCGACACGTATGATTTAAACGAGAAATCCAGTATACTTGTTGTACCTGATTAGAAAATAAGGTTTGTAATGATTAAAAACGGTTAAAAATTCAATCATCATTATTCGGCTTAATATTCACAATCGTCATAGTTTTTCACATTTAACCCTTTCCCGGTCGACCTTGAATTCCTACCCTTAATTTGAATCGTACGTGTTATTCTTAAAATGAGAGAGCTGTATATACAGCCTTGCAACGGACTTTAATTAGCTCTATCCCCACATAACTCACACCTAGACTCACCGATACTCCGAGCCAGGAAAGGGTTAATCGGCACAAATCGTCAAGAGATTATTTATTATTTTACGATTAAACACCATTTATGACCATTAGAAATTTCCAATCGTCATGAATCGTCTTTAATCGTTAAATAATTTTACAATTCCTGCTTCTGCACGTGGATTGCAAACGATTCGTGACGATTAGAAATTTCTAATCGTCATGAATCGTCTTCAATCTTTAAATAATTTTACAATTTCCGCTTCTGCACGTGGATTGAAAACGATTCATGACGATTAGAAATTTCTAATCGTCATGAATCGTCTTTAGTCATAAAACAATCTTACAATTCCTGGTCTCGCATGAGGATTAAAAACGATTCACGACGATGAGAAATTTCTAGTCGTCGTAAATCATCACTGATAGTACAGTTCTTTTACAATTCCTAGTTCCGCATGAGGATTAAACCGATTCATGACGATTAGAAATTTGTAATCGTCGTTGATCGTAAAATAATATTGCAGTTTCTGATACTGTATGAGTATTTAAAACGATTCATCACGATTTCAAACGATCGAAAACTTAATCGTTTATCTTGCTCTTTAATCATCAGTCGACGATTTATGACGATTCAAAATTTAATCATCTTTCATACTCTTCAATCATCAATTGTCGATTCATGACGATTTAGTACGATTAATACATTTTTACTCGTTATTAATTTGATTTTATAATCAGGTCGTGTCAACACTCGTCTTAGGTTACGTTACATTATTAACGAGAATGCGTCATTATCCGACGTGTAGTTAATACAATTATACCGCAGACCCTCGTTTAAATCTTATGTTTCGAATATTGCTATTTATATCATTAGAAAAATCAATTAAATCATATCTAATTGTTACTATTATTATTTACTTATCTTTTGTCAGAAGTAATACTGGAATTATTTTCATATCAATTCGATTTACTATTTTCTTAGATTAATTAAGAAATTAAATTTAATGTAGTGCCCTATTTTACCAATAAAAGAGATCCTTTCTCAGCATTCAATGCAGAAAAATATTATTATTGAGTAGGGAAGGGCTTTCGACACTCGTCTGTTAGCAACACTTGCCTTATAGCTCGTGAACCAATCTCACTCTCGATGTCGAAAGGACTTTCTCTACTTGATTCGTCTATATCCCATTTTGTTTCAACAAAAAATCAATTTTCCCGAGTAGAAAATATACCTGACTGAAATAATTATCAGACAATTTTTTAGCAAACACATTATTGTATCCTTTAAAAGTAAAGTAGAGGCTGTGCTCTATAATCCCAAAGTCAAAATCACGAATTTTGGTCAATTTCTATCATCTCTACTGATTTTATATCGTTCTTAAAAATTGAAAAAAAATTACCTACATCTCGAGAGCATTCGATTGAACAGTCCTATCGTAATTTAAAGTTCTTTTGTTGAGTTTTTTATTAAAAAATAGAGTTAATTAAAGAAATATTTTTGCCCAACGTCAATTGGCCTGTACCGTCTGTGCGTTGAGATGTACAACCATCAATTCGATTTCTCACAAACTGCTCATTGGATCGAATAGCTTATTTTTTTCTTATTTTCTTCAAAATTTCGTCTATTTGATCAATTTCGATTTTCACTATTGTAGTCCTTATCTTTATTTTATTTATCAAATGTGATGACCTACGTCATATTTGTCCATATATTCTCATATATCGAAATTCCCCGGTGTCTTTTTTTTTTATTTTTTCAATCACTACTTTTTTTGATTAAAAATAATCAAAATCGTACTGACAGAAAATATTTCGTCTTGATTAAACAGACAAAATTTTTCTTCAGCTTCTTCGAAAGGAATACGTGTTTCAAAAATTTGTAAAAGAAAAGTGATTAATTAAAATTCAATGTAAGCGTTTAAAACGTGGACTTTTTGATTTTCCAAGTACTTTTTAATAATCCTTTTTCTACTCAGTGCAGTGGTCCTGGGTTGAATTGCCGACATCTTTTTTTTTTTTTTTTATTATAATTTTTATTTTAAAAAATATTTAACACACTTAGTGGATTATTTAGAACATAAAACAGTTTTAAATGGTGTTCAACAAGTTTCGTATACTTGTATGTGATATAATTTAATATATGCAATTAAAAGTCGGACGATGACGTCAAATACTTGTGACTCGTGACTTGGTCACCTGGTTTCGTTTACTCTACTACTATACACTTTTTTTTCCCTTGTGACTATTATTGATATACCGGTTTCTACGATATTTTTTAAAAATAGAAAGTAAGCTTGATCGTAATCAATCTTAATTGTATATACAGCTAAATAATAAATCATAAGTATATTATCATTTAGTTGTGAAAATGAAAGATTGAAAAAAAAAAAAAAAAAAAAAAAAAAATACTATTCATGTTGACTAATGAAAATAAATTAATTCATAGTATCATATAGTATAAAAACATTTTACAGAAATATAATGAATGTAAGTGCTTGATAAATTTAAAAGATTTTAATTTAATAAATGAAAAAACTTTGGAATAGAAATCTTCTTATCAGTAGTATCTGAGAGATAGAGTATCTAATATTAAAAGTAGCTGTATTTTTTTTATTAAAATTACTGAATAGCTTAAGTGCATGGGTAGTTTTCAAAGAGCCAGTTGAAAACGTACTCTTTCAATGAAGAGTGTTTTTTTTATTCTTTTTTATTACTTCTTGTTTAATTAATTAGGTTTATTTTTTGTCTGAATTTTTCTTTCATGTAAATGCTGTTGATTTTGCAATATAAAATAAAAATTGTTTTCTCTTAAAATTTTTCAACAAATTCTAAAGTTTCAGAAGGGCAATCCAAAGTATGAGATTAATACTTGAAAAAGAATTTTTAAATGATTAAAATTAGTAATTCAATATTACCAGTTTTTTTTTTTATTAATTATTGATTTTTTTTTTTTAATAATTTAATTTTTATTAAAAAATTTTCTACATCTTTATTATGACAGTAATGGCTGCATTAAATGTTAAAAATAATTATGTATATATTTCATTTGTGATGGTAGAAATCATACGTGGGGTAAAGTAAATATGACTTTATAATTAGTTCAATCCTGACGTTGCACTAACATACATTTGTAAACTTTGACTTGTTTCCAACTAGCGGGATTCAAATCTCAAATTCATTATACCTTGATATTGTTGAAAAATTATTTTCACGTTAAAAAAAAAAACTATGAATTTAGTCAATGACCCCACGTAGAAAAATGGTTGAAAATGCGTTAATTATTCTGACTTTCAAACGTGACAATCATGAGTTGTTTTTGAACATTTTATTAAACTTTAAAAAAAAAAAAACGTTTAAAAATAGTTCAAGCTCGGCCTTTTTGGAATGTATTTTGATCGTAAAAAAATGATCAAATTTTGCACTTTTAATAGAAAGTTAAATAAAGTTTACAAAAAAAAGTTAACAAATTTTCATTTACACACTGTGTGATTATTTTTGTTTGAAATGTTATGGTGTCATAGTAAAGCCGGACCGTATTAAATAGTATTTTGAACACAAATATTTTTATGATTATTTTTATTAGTGCAAAATTATCATAAATTCACTACCTAAATTAAACATGATATTTGGTGTAATTTTAACACCAAAATTTTTTTACCGAGTCATTTACCTGACTAGAAATTTTTATGTTAGACCTATTGAGCCATATTGGGTTGCCTTATGGGGACCGCACATAGGAATGTAACGCACAACCTTATTTGCACTCCCAGCTATGCCCTAATAGAGAAATCTCCAAAAGATCCTACTTGGACATCGGGATCAGGGCTCGGAATTAGAGAATCTGCCAAAGCCTATTGTCGAAGTTATTTGGTGTCATTCCGGACCTCTTGGTTGCTGTCATCGATCAATTCTTCATCATCGTTATACTTTCTCTAGAGAATCTCGATCACTTTCCTCAGATCCCACAATAAGTTCATCATCAAAAACTTCATCCTTTGATTCATCATTACTAGATATACTACTGGTGAAAGTATCAGTTAATGTATACACGACATCGAGTCCAAAAATTTTTTTCAACATATTTTATTAATTTCTGCAGGTGGAAAACGTGGTCCGGCTTGATTATAGCACTATTCTAGCATTTTAAATGCTCATAATTCTCCGTCTAGTATTAATTCCATTGTTTTTTTTCTATTTCCAGAACAAGTCTCGTTATGAAGTTCAGAATAGTCAACGATTTTTAAACTTTTTTTCAAAAACTTTTTTTTGCACGAGTTAATCCTCTTTCAATACTTTTAATCACACTGCTTCACTTACAAACAAAAACTATAACTAGCAATTTCGATCCATATTTCACTAGTTATCAGATAAAAGAATTAAAATAGTTATTAGTAGTTTTGCTGCCAATTAAAATAACTCCTAAAAATGAATACATAGTTAACGATTTTTTTAGCCGACAGAACGTATGTTGAAATCTTTCGATTGAAGTACCCGCGCTAACTAGTATTGCTACCTTTTTTGTTTTAAAACCGTAAGTGGAAAAATTTCCGATGACATTTTTCACATTTAGTATAAAAAATTCGAAGTATGCAATACATATTATTTAACTGAAATTGTAGACTATATTGACTGTTATTAAAATGTAGTACGACATTGTTAACTCTTTTTATTTCGGTCAAAAAAGTTCTTTTACTGTATCATGACACACTTTTTTGATTAAAGTCAAAATTTTGGCATAAAAGTTAATTCAAATAAAAGCGATGAATTGGATAATCCACATCACGATAAATAAAAGAGCAGCAATATTTTATTGTTATTAAATATGGCTACTGTAATGACAATCAAGATTTAATGGTGTGATTGCTTGCTAATTCGTTATTCAGATTATAGTAGTAATTATTCAATTTAGTTATTTATGGATATACTTACTCCGACACACTGACTGTAATTATTACTATTGAATAATTTGTTATTAAAATCATATTAATTATTTTGATTATCTTTACTTGATAACTGACTGCATAATGATCTTTATCAAAATTTCATGCCCGATTCAAATCCAACTATTTTGACGCAGATTGTAACATGGTTACAATACACCAGAGGAAAAAAGAGAAAGAGAATTTGCACTCTAATTTTCACAAAAAAAAGGATTTCTCAGCGCAAGAAATATTTCGCATTATGAATTGAAGACCCAAATTTTCTTAGGACTAGAAAAAATCTTTTGACACAAGAGTTTTTATTTTACCCCAAAGAAATTATTGTTTCAAAAAATTTTCCTTTTCAATTTATAATACAGAAAATTTCTTGAAAGTTAAAACTTTTTTTCGCCCAGAAATTCTTTTTTGTGTAGAGGAAGCACGAGACAAAAAACAAAACAGAATAACAAAGAAAAAAAAATTTTCTTAAATATATCTAATCCTGAAACAAATGTAATTTATTTAAATTCAATACTGTAAAAATCGCAAAAAAGGCACCTCCAAACAAAATCTTCCGTTAGTCTGAGAATTGTAAGAAATGTAACAAATTCTAATAACAGAATAAATTTTTTGAAAAAATTTTACAAAAAAGTATAAATTTGCCATCACAACTATTTTATATTGATGTGTGTTACTTTTGATTGTTTACATTATTTTTAACGATGATTTCCATTTTTTCAATGTAATTACAATCGTGACGAATTGTGAGAGTAACATTTTTATTTTGACAGTTCTCGTAATGTAATAAAAAAATCGATGTTTTTATGAATTTTACATAACTGTTTTTGCAATGGCCCATTTGTATATTTTGGAGTATTTTCTGTAATTTTTACACGGCTATTTTTTTCGTGCGCGTATAAGCCATCATCACAGTCGTATGTATATATGTGTTCGAAAACTGTGATGTCAACATGATAAATTGAATTTTGACGCATTGATTTTTTAACTTTAACTAAAAATTTTTCAAAGGTTTTGGTTTAGTGTTTGCATTCAATAATGAAGCCTATCGATATCACGAATTCTCTGTGAGGTTAAATTGAACAAGATAACATACTGTACGGTCGATCTATTTGGTAGGTTTGATGGATGCTATGTGGTTATAACTTTCGACACGAACTGAGTCGAGAGTTGTAGAGTTTAGGTGGTGAGGAGTAACGAGGAACATAGTCAGGAATGTTAGGTATTAGGCACAAAATTTCTGGCTTGTATATGTTATCTACAAATCCTCAACATGGAATTTGTCACCATCTGAATCCTATGTAACTAATAGCGAGCATGTATAACACCAACTAACGATTGAACGAGTAATTACGAAAATGGACGAAAAATGATGATCAGATTAGTTATTAAAACTAAATTTTACATATTCTGAAGTTACTTTACTATGTAAGAAATTCTTCAATTACTCATTCACTCATTATTATATTTAAAATATTTTCACGCCTGTCTGATATTTTGCATACAAGAAGTATAAAGTAGTACATGGTATTATAACTTCATTTAAAATTTATGCAATAAGCTTGAAGTATTAATATGCTATTTCATAAATATTTAAATGAATCGGATTAAACTTTATTATTATAATTTTTATTAGATTAACATTTCAACCTTTTTATGAAATGCGCATTTTTTAAATCAATTTTTGACATTTCCTTTCCATGTACACGCAGATGCGAATTCGAATCAAATAGAGACACCATTTTTGAGAAAAAACCAATTGGCTTTTATTTGAAAATGTTTAGTTACAGCTCGTAAAAAATGAGACATGTTGATCAGACCAGACAGTGCGACCAATTCAAAATTTCAGATTTTTTTTTTTTTTTTTTTTTTTTTTTTTTTTTTTTGTATAAGTTACAAGAATTTTTTATTGAGGATTTAAAAATTGATAAAATGGGCCATGATTGTGACGTTTGCTAAATTTCTCTGTGAATTGTAAACAAGCATTAAAATAAAAAAAATTATTTTGCAATAGTTTTCCATTTTACCTCGAAATCATCCTTTACTTTATTTTTTATAAATTGTTGATTTTAATAACCAGAAAATTAAAACCGTGAAAATAACTATTTAAAAACCTTTGGATTAATATTTGAATTTCAACTCATTAATATATTTTCCTCATTATAATCTACTGTAATGATTGTTTACGATCGTTCATTAAATATTTTCAAGTTTGTTTAGATTCAGATCTACTTTAAGACTTAACAGTTTCCAAATACGTTTGAATTTCGACCTATAGATTTGTTAAAACTTTATAAAAGGATTGAAATGATTTCTCTTATGCCATCAAAGTAAAGTTACTATTTGATGTAAAAACGGAAAATATTTATTATTCAGCATTCATAGTCATTAAATACAGCTTAACAGCAATTAAATTATAAGCCAAAAAAAACAAAGTGATAATATTTAAAGCAAGTTTTCAGAGTAAGGGTTGATATTGTGAAATAGAAAAATTTTTCCAAACATCATAAAGGCGCTTATTAAAACATCTACCTTTACATCATCCGGAAACCGTAAAATCATTGAAAAGGAATTTTCTATTTAGGGCAACAGACCTAGTACCTGATCAAGGAACTAGTACTTAATCACTTCATGTATTTGTATATTTATATTTACTAAATTTTACTAAATATAGATATACAAATACACGAGTGATCGAGTCCTAATTCGCTGATCGAAAACTGGGTCTCTTATCTTATCGAAAACCAAATGGGTTACAAGGGTGTTATTGTAACACACATTAAATTTGTACCATGTTTTAATCCATGAGCAAAACTATGGTTTTTTTGTAATCACAAAACAAATTTCTCGGTGTATTAAAAATAGGGAAAGGGGGGCAAAATAGGCCCCTTAAGAAATGAGGTCTTCTATGGAATATAAATGTCAGCCCATTTTGCCCTACTCTTTCCTAATAGGGAAAGGGGAGGCTTTAAAATTTTGAGTGCCTCGAATGATTTTAGGGCGAAATGGGTCCCCAAAATTTAAGCGGCTCATTTGCCCCCCCCCCTTTTCCTATATAGTTTTCTTAGGGCATTTCGATGTTATTTGACAAGTGTGTTAATTTCGAATACACATTAAGTTTTAGGGTGTACTACATATAATCAGTAAAAAAAAAAAAAAAAAAAATTAGGGAAGATTTCAATTGTTGCTTTTTTTCTTTTCTTTTTTCATAATTTTAGAACGCAAATATATTAAGTTAAGTAAAAAAGTAAATTAAAAAAAATGTACCCTGCTTTATAAGATCTGTAGTATACTCTAAATTAGTCGTTTTATTTAATTATTTTCATTATCACAATAAAAAATAAATTGAGTAGCCCAAGTAGGAAATTCGTAATGAAAAGTATTAAAATGTAAAAAGAGATGGTATGTTATTTAAAAAGTAAAGGTCTGTAGTATAATAATTGCTATGAAAAGAGAACGCTAACCACATTGGCCACTATGATGGTCGATATTGCTTGTCTGGTCAACTAAATCGTTACACATAGCATACTGTTTAATTGAATTTGGTAACGAGCAAATTTATATTTATATCTATTGTTATCAAGTTCACAAATTTCTTTATTATTAGTTTAATGGTTTATGATTATATATAGACAAAGTTATCTACTTTAAAAAAATAAGTTATAACCATCTAAAGTGTGGCTAAACTATAGATAATTAACATGAAATATCTAGTCCTACAATTAGTGACTAATTTTTATATCTACTGTTTTCAAAATTTAAATTATGACTATACATATTTTTATTTTTTCAAAAAATTCAAAAACTTCTTAGTGAAAAAAACATCAGAAAAAAGTTGGAAATTTTTATTTTCGGAAATTTTAAACATTTTAATAATAATATTATATTTCAATGAGAAAAATTTTTTAATTATGAACAAGAAAAAGTCGTTATCTAATTAGAAATATACGTGCACAAATTTTTATGTTAAGTAGTAATATGTTAAATTTATTAACTCTACAGTGCGTTTCATAAAATTTCAGCTGCCGTCGTGGTAAAATCGCTTTGAAATTTTTTTACATTTATTTAAATGATAATAATTGAATTTTCATAAATAATTAAATTATAGATCTTATAATAAGAAAAATTACATGATGTTATTTTTAATTTTTTGCTTTCAGTTCTAATAAATAAATATAATTAATGTAAAATGTCCAGCGTTCATTAATTTTATAAATTCCCGTGAAAAATGAATCATATATGGCCATGCATGGCTGTATATGGCTCATACATGGAACATATATGGTCATTCATGGAGCATATATGGCCATACATGAATCATGTACGGCCATACGTGGGCAAATAAACTTTTTCAATACAGTCATGCATGGCCATATACAGTCATACAAAACCATGTATGGCCATGCTTGGCCATGTATGATTCATTTTTCACTAAAATGCATGCCTTGAACGCTCGTCCTGTGATAAATGAATCATACTTGACCATGCATAGCCGTATATGGTTCATATATGGTCATACGCGGGCATATAAATTTTATCAATACAGTCATGCATGGCCATATACAGTCATGCAAAATCATGTATGGCCATACATGGCCTTGTATGGTTCATATATGTCCATGTATGGCCATATATGCTCCATGTAATAAATTAAAAAATGACTCGGAAATTTTGAATTATACTTAGGCTTTAGAATAGAAATAAACTATTCAATGTATTCGAACTGTGCAACAAATTCAAATAGTTAAAAAATTATCGAATGATTCGAAAATTCGATTTGGACTTCGAATCGAACAGCACTATTCTATTCAAACGCTATTCGCACACCCCTACTTGTAGTTAACAATGAAATTTAATAGTTAATTAATATATCACGTTTATCGCTGGATTCAGATAGCAGTTAATAAATCTACAAAGGAAATTTATAACAGATTGACACATAATCACACGATAACAATATATTTTAGATAAGCTTTCACAGTGATACTACAACGCTAATGAAGTTATTTACTGTTATTTTATTTTAACAATACTTCGAATTTTTTTGATAACCAGAGACTCTTGTTACGGTAACGAGATTTTTATTTTTTGTGTCCGGTGGATGGGGGGGGGGGGGGTGTTACATTGACATCTGTGGTAGCATAATAATCCAATAGTATCTCAAATATTTATGTATATGAATAATCCAAATCTCAGGTGTAATATTAATGCTTGAAATTTAAAAAATGTTCAAAATAATTTATTTAGACCAGATCAGTAAAAAAAAAAATTCAAGTAAATCTGTTACAATAAGTAGAATTTTAAAAAGTAAAATCAAAATTTTTTAAAAAATTGAAAAAAAACATTCAGGGTTTTCTTCGTAAGTTTTAAATTCCGGATTTTTTTATTTCAAATTAAAAAATAAAAGAAACTATGGAAGAATTGAGTTCAAAATAATTAATGTATTTTTTAACGAGAGTGCATTTCAAGAAAAAAAAAGTTAACTACTCATAAAGAAGATTACTTGAAAAAATTAATAAGTTGTAGCGGTTTGAAAATTACTGATGCAGAAAGTAATTAAACTTATATAAGTTCATAACTCTGTAAAAATGCCAATATCACATGAATCTATCTTTTGATAGAGATGAAAAAAAACGTTTCAGTCAAATTGAAAATAGTTGATTTTACGAGTTAGGTGATTCGACGCGGAATAATCCTGTATAAATATATACAGATGATGGGTCCATACGATATGTATCTATCTTCTGCTCCATAGGCTTGATAACATACGAATCATTGGGTCGAGTAGATCAGAAGCGTAATTTGCTCATCGTATAGTCGAAAATGTAAACAAAGAAGCTTCAATCATCAGTGAGCTTGGTAATTGACACTATTACAACTATGGTTCTAACAAACGGCTGAACGAACTAACTCGTTGGGTAATTTACATAGTCGACAAACCAATACAAATTGGAATAGTCATGAGGATATATATAAGGGAAAATTGATAAAGTTTTCCTATATCAATGTTAAATAATTCGTATTTATAATTTTTCACTAGTTCACCAAGTTTTCATCAAGTTTTATAGCTAATTAGATTTCGAAAATAATCAGTAAAGTAAATTGGGACTTCCTACCCTTCCTCCGTTGTAGTCATACGATTATTCACTAGATCTGCTCCTGAAAGTTTAAACTTTTGGCTCTGTTTGTGGAAAGAATGGTGCATGCGCTAATTCTCATTATTTATTTCTTCATAATAGTATATTACACACCTCGGGATATAAAGTAAGAAATGTCTCAGATCACATGTAATTGTTGGCCGAGGCGAAGCCGAGGTGGAAAGTGGCAACTTCGTTTTGCACAGCGGGACAAAAAGAGCGAAAAAGAAAAGAACGACATTCTTCTCTCTCAGGGCAGGAATTTAAACTTTCGGTGCAGGAATAGTGAAAAGACTTTCATTAAACGCTGATCATTTCTGATTGGTTAGATGCAGTATTTACATTTTTTTTATCATTCATGCAATATAAGTGCTGTCTTATCGCACGCTCTTTTGTTCGTCAAATAGCTGTTTGCTCATTCAACTGTTTCCACGACATTTGTGTGCGTTAAACGATTATCTGTGTGCGACAAGTAAACTTCGCTTTCGTGGGCAATAGACAACTTACCGCACTAGTTGTACAATATACTATTAACGTACTAATGCATTTCCTTCTACCTCAAAATTTGCCAAAATGGGCGTGATCTATCCCTACTCTAATTCAAGTTATTCAAATCTTAGATACGTTTCCGGGGTGAGTTCACCTTTGAGTAATGACTCAAAGTTACATTTCTAGCAAAAAAAATTTTCTAGATTACATATGCACCTTAAACTTAAAATTACTGTAGTTTAGATCATTATATGCATCAGCTCAAGTTAAAATCTTATTTTCAAATAACATAAAATATGTACTAGACTTTTTATTCGGTTAATGTTCATGTTTACTTCAATTATTATTTTTATAATTGAATACATAAATAACACATCGATTTTCATAAAGGCAAATTATCCGAATAATTGCGACTGCATGTCCTCGATTTTAGAAATTTAACGGCGTTTTAATTTTGAACATTAATTATAATATCACATATCGTAGACAAATAGTGACTTGAGTATTATATTCGATAGCACTGGTTATCTAAGATACTATTGAAAAAAAAAATTTAATAAAAACTAAAATGAATTTTTTCTTATTTCTCATATGGCTTTGAATCTACTTAACCGATTGATATCGACTTCCGATCAAATTTAATAGCTTATAAGCTTTTTCAACTGGCGCGAGAAGGAATCAAATCGATCTAGTTATTCAAAAGTTATAGGATATCTTTACCTACTCATCTAAAAATAGTCGAAATACATTCTTAAGGATTTGAAAATATTGAAATCTGTAGAAAAATTGTTTTCCAGAAATCTGATTAAAATCAACAATACTCTTTTATTCTTTTATTTTTTATGTAACAGTTAAAAAACTGATATTTAATATTCTATCTGTGTTAGTTTTTTTTTTTAGTAAAAAAATCGCTTGAAAAAATAATTAAATCATGAATTTAATAATAGTTTTTCAATTATAACTTGACATTCTTTTTTTTTGTATACAACATGTGAATACATCTATTTGGATAAAAGTTGAAATATCTTTATGAAGTCTATTCTAGACAATGTTTTATTGATTTGTTATAATTTAATTAAAAATTATTTGTTTTTATTTATATTTTTATCATATTTTATTTTCTCAATCGTCGTTCTATCTTTCACTCACGTAAAATTTTCAACTAATGTGATTTAACCACAAAATAATTGCCAATTCGTCTGACACGTTCGACAGTTATTGGATATATCGACGTTTCGTCTGTATAACACCAAACTGGAAAGGAATGCGTATCAGTACTATCACGTTTGGAATTTAATCAGACATAGATTTCGACATTCTTCAAATAATTTCCAAGCACGTTTGATTTATATTAATTAAATTTGCTTTTACATCTTTAATTTATAATTTTTTAGTTTTATTTATGAATATCAATATTTTATCGAAACAAATTTCCTATTATTTAGTAAATTTCATTGAAACCTATATTGCATTTGTCATGATGGAATTTTCAAAGAATTTCGGAATATCATAATTCGTCAAGTGGGTTTCAAAAATGCCATTGGTTTATAAGCTTGTATATGTATGTATGTATATATAATACAATGCGCCCTGTTGCGACGATAGCGCCTAAAATTTTAAACGGATCATAATGAAACTTGACACTCTTATTTTATGAATGATTAACTCGGTTAAGAGGCCTCGAACCGGGAAAACTGGGAATATCGGGAATTATCAGGGAATTTAATGCAACCGGAAAATATCATGGAAATGTCAGGGAGTTTCGAAAAGTATCCAGGAGTTAAATTGTGACAGTTCAAAATTCAAAAAATTTTCAATTATACATCAGTTATGAAAATTAAGGGATATTAAAAAAATTTTCAATTGATTTTCTGTTAAAAAGGTTGTAATTCGAAAGAAAATGGCCGTACGATAAAAACAAAAATGGCAAATTGTAGCATCAAGTGTCTAGTTTTCTGATCTGGTCTTTAAATTTTTTAAGGGAAAAATGTGAAAAACTTTACTGTAAAATCGGGAAATTTCAGGGAATTTTGAAATAATTTTTGGTGGCCACCCTGGTTAAGTTAAAAAATGAGCGAAATTTAGACTGTTTTTCAGACTTGTTTCCAATAATTTTTAGTCTGATTTTGGTCGCCTATACATCAAAATTAGACTTTTCTCTCAAAACATTTTGCCTTTTTTTTGTTTTTATTCAGACCTAAATTAGACTTTCAGCCTATTATTTTTTGAGCCTGTTTTTGATTGTCTTTAGATCAAAAACAGCTTAGAATTTTCACAAAATTTTGAAAACGTCTAGTTCAAATACAGACCAACTAGTCCAAATCCAGTCTAGTTTGACTAAAATCAAATCAAATTTTTCGACCCTTGTTCCGACTGATCATTCAATGAATTTAATTAAAAAATTAATTACTTAATTATCTTACGAAATAATTTTTTAATATTATCTTGAAAATTAAAAGAAACGAGCGGATCAGACTGTAACCAAAAGAAAAAATAACTCATCATCATTTTTTTTAACGGTTGGAGTATTTAGATCGTATTTATATCCTATTGTCTCACTAAATCCCTGAACGACTTTTTCATAAGTCCTTTTTTTTATTATTTTTTTTCCCGTTTGAGTAACAACTTTTTACGAGCGTAAGTGGTCATCTTGCCATTTAAACTAACGGTGTCGCCATTAGTAGCCTCTTATCTTGAACGATCTAGGTGCTTTTCCGTTCTCGTAACGTGTATGCAGTACTCTTGGATCCAACAATGGGTGGTTTGTTCTACGTGGATTGGCCAAGTAAAGTCAACGCGATAACAGCCCTATATACGTTCTGTAGTTTTTACATTGGATTATTGCACGTCAATCGCAGAGGTAGTAACACATTACCTGACATGAGCAACGCAATCACCGTTGCCCACAGGCTGTTTTTTTTTAACGTCTTTATTCTTCTTTCACCCTTGTTTTTTATTTTTTTTATTTTTATCGTGAAAAGTGAG
Source organism: Microplitis demolitor (assembly GCF_026212275.2). Lineage (NCBI taxonomy): Eukaryota > Metazoa > Arthropoda > Insecta > Hymenoptera > Braconidae > Microplitis > Microplitis demolitor. The sequence goes on from NC_068545.1 coordinate 6,061,532, forward strand.
TGACGTGTTGGTTTAAATAAACTTCTTTATGCTATAACTATTCTTCGTATTTTTCTATTCTCGTTTCATTTTTTATTTTAGTTAAATGTATGGAGATATTTCACTCTGATAGTTTGTAGACGACATGGTAAACAATTCTTACATGTGATTTTAAATTACTTCAATAACACAACTTTAAAATGTATGCATGACATGTGTTGAAAAATACATTGTTGCAAATTACTTCTTTTTTATTATAAAGTGAATTGTGAAAGTTTAATTTTTCTTTAAGTTTTAACTCTATTACTTTATATGTTATTGTATATAAAATATTTTATAATATGATAACAAAAATTTAGTAGAAGACTCATTAAAAATGAAGTATTAAATTTTTTTTTTTTCAAGGAAGTAGCTTACACTAAAAAAGTTTTTTTTCCAGTGTACTTGAATAAAAAAAAGATGATGAATCTTTGAAATTCACGGGTCTTTTATTCTTCATAACCTTAGACGTAATCTTTTGAAATTTCGAAAAAATTCACTTCACCTTTAAGAGATAATCCTATATATAAATAAGTCTGGTCTTATGACGAAGATAAGCGATGCCATACTTGACTGAATTTAAATTTTTTATTAAATTGGTGACAAGTTGATACGAAAACTTCAAAATCCATATTAAATCAGGGTTCATGATCGTATGGATCATAAAAAAATAATTGCTTATATTTTAGAAATATTGATAGCAAATTGCTAATAAAATTCTGAATACAGTTGGTGAGAAATTTGCAAAAATACGACAAAAAATAAAACGTTTTCTAATTATTGATAAAGAAAATGAAATTTATCATTATTTCACTTAAGAAATCAGTGCCAAAATGAGAACAAATTTTAATTCGTTAATTAAAACAGTTAAAAATATTTATTAATTTCGAATTCATTTGTTCCCACAAATATTTTTTATTCTAATTTCATGAAACGTTGCTATGAATTGAAAAGAAAATCTAATGGATCGAAAATTCTATTTTTGAAATAGTAATGTAAGCTATTTTTTAAATTACCTAAATTGAAACAAAGAGTTTCAATGGCTGTGAAGCCAATCGAAACAAGCTAATTTTAGACCAATGCAAATTCGCGGAACCAAAACATCGCTTCCATCCCCAGGGATGAAAAGATGCCTTGTTTCTATCCGCTGCATTAGTTTCTAATTTTATTCCAACCCGTCGAAATCGCATTTGTTTTCTGTTATGCTTATTATAATTAACCAAGCAAACAGTTGATATAAGCGCGATTGTATTTCAAGACTATGGTCTTGAAAATGTTCTCATTTCGACTAGTTTCAGTCATCAAAACTTAAAGCTTCAATGATTGTGACGGAATTTCAAACTTCGTAAACTGAAAAAAAAGTTATCTTGAGTCAAGTAAATATTTTGAAAGATAACGTTTTCGGGAACCAAGTCAAAATTTTCTTGAGCCAAGAGAATTTGTCTCGGTCAGATTTCTACTTTAAAGTTGAGGTTTTCAAAAAAATTTTCTTTAATCAAGAATATTTACTGTTAGTCGAGAATTTTTTTTTTCTGTGTATGGTGCCAGCTATCGCCTTTGGCTCGGGCAGTTAATTAATCTCGACCTCGCCTGAAATGGTATTTCCTAAAAGTTAGAATGCTCCTGAAAACCCCGAAATTTTCTTTTTTATTCATGTTAAATTTTTCTACATTTCACTCACCCGGTTTTCTTCTAATGATAAAGTTCGTCTGAAAAATGCTATTAATATTACTCTTCACTCTCAAAATCTGAAACAGTGAAAACCACTGAAAAGTAGTATATATACACTATTTCACAGCTATAAGTCAACTTATATGTTACTACTATCTATCGATTAATTATATATTATCATATTATAAGAAAATTATTTAATATTATGAGATCTATTGGTCATACGAAGTTTATCATAAAAAATGCGATGAATCAGTAGTAATAGGTTGATGCCAACGGTGTTATGTTTTAATGGTATTCGATGCAATTTTCGCTGACCTAAGCTAAGCATGAGACCGCTTCTACAAAGTTCGTTGTTCCAAGTTATTGGAATAGCGGCAAAATGCCAAAATAACACTCATCGCTTATGCAAATATCTATAGACTTTTACGCCTCTAACAATAGAGTATTCAAATAATTAAAAATAATAACAAATGATCAAGTGTCAAACCTAAAACTATCAACAGAAAAAAATAAATTTACCAGTAGAAAAAATACCATTTTAGTATTTATTATTTTTGTGAGTTTAAAAATAGTAAATAACTTGTTTATTTCATTTTCAAGAATTTCTCAATTACAGTAAAAATTTTTTTTGAATAATTTGAATATCGAATTAATATTTTTCTGGTGATATATAGTAACTTATTAATCATTCATCTTTATTTGCTTTCAACATTTTTTTTCTCCATGTTTTCATTACTTTTCTTGTCATACATTTTACATGAATTATTAACTTGGTTGCTCTACAGTTATACATATCTATTCAGAACTGAGTTCCCATCTACATTAACCAGAAAAATAATGTTTTTTTTTTCTTTAAATCGCTTATTTAACTCAGTGGATTGAGTGAAGATTTTGATACTTTTTTTTTTATTCAAATAACCTTAAGAAAATAAAATCTCAGTTATCAAAAAAATTTTTTCAGTAAAAAATAAGTGAGATTTTACTTTTGCATAATAGTTATCATTCATTTATCCTCTAAAATACGGTATAAAAAAATGTAATGTAAATGTAGAAATAATAAGTATTACCCGTGTTAGAGAAGTCCATTCCAAAAAGGTTCTAAAAAAATTTCTCGTAAAACTTCAAGTTGAATTTTTGGAAACTTTTTGGATTTTAACAGTAAAAAATATGGCTGATTCAAAACTTTGCGTGTATAGACGGATTTTGAGCCAAATGAAAAGGATTTTGAAACGTAAGTTCCAAAAGTCATTTTTACCATATTTTTTCCAAGTTCAAAAATCTTTAATTTGAAATCATTTAATTGGATAAGAAATTTCTAACAAATATACATTTTTAGAATTATGATTTGAAAGGCATCATTAGACTTAGAGGTTATACGCAGCTGCAAGGCCGAAAAAATACGATTTTAAACTAATTTTTCGTGGAAAGAGAATTTTTTGAAAACACGCTGATCGTGACAACTTTTGACTTTTAAATAGTACTTAAAATTTGAAAAAGTATTGATCTGCATTTCTCCTGTAGATGATCTCTTGAAGGTTTTCCAAAAGGACCTTCGGTGTCGGACAGTCAGCAATATATCTCTACTTTGGATAAACTGAAATTAAAAAGTCAATAAGATCCTGTTATTGGATAGGTGAATTTTGGGATTGATAGAAGGAATAGCCAAAATGTTGATTTTTGACAAATTGGCGGCTTCGTGAAAAAAATTTCGTTTTGTTTAGAACAAAGTTATAAATCAACTATATTTTTTACCATTGAAATCTTAAACGTTTGAAAAAGTTCAACTTGTTCTATAATCTGTCTCAAATTGAGAAGTTCTACATGTGGACTTTTTTTGGAATCCTTTGGAAAGATTTTTTTTTTACACGGGAATACATATTTTTTTTTAATTTATAAGAATGTGATTAACAATAATCCCATCATTTCAGTGTCAGGGGACGTTTGCGGGATTCATTTTTTTTAAAGATTGATTAACACACAGAATTGAATTATATTTTAAATTTTAATAGTTCGTAGTATATTTTTGACTTGAAATTAGTAATTGAATACTAATTTTGAACCAGACCTAAACTATACTACAATAATTTAAGAAACGAAATTTGAATCATTTCATTACAAATTTTAATATAAAAATAAATATATTTAATTGAACTGATACATGACACCGTAAAATTTAAAGTAATTTTTTTAAAATGGTTAATACACATAATAAAAATAGTACTATACATGATAATTTTCACTTTCTGTCAATGAATTACTTTTACCCATTCACGCGATTCGCACGCACGCTCACATATGAGAGAAAGTGCCTCTTCCTTTCTTTTCCTCTCACGATCAAATCGCGAAAGCCTTAAGTTAACTTTTATCAGTATCTTTACCTATACATAAATATGAATACATTTATCGTACGGTGAAAATCTATATAATATATATACTGTTACCATTATAGTTCAAGCGGATTTTAAGATGTCGAGTCCACTTACAATAGCTTATTGCCATTTATCGATTGGATTAATCCGATTATTTAGGTGATTGTTTGTTATAAATAAATGATATTATATAGATATATATACATATATATGTAATCTTCTTACTGAACTTCACATTTATCATCTACTTTTTTTAAGATTTTTACTTGAATTTATTTAATACATTTATACTTCAATTCACCAATTAAAAGAGTTATTTTTTCAAATAACATCACAAATAATCGATATATTTTCTCTACTTATTTTCGATACATTCGTGATAAAAGAAACAAACTAAAATCTTGAATAACTGAAAAAAAAAAAAAAAAAAAAAATTGAAGCAAAGAGCTTCTTATCATGTACTTGAGGATCAGAAGTGTTTTTCGCGCTACAATAAAGAAAAAAAATTTATATAATTCGACTGCTTAAGGGGTGCGGCTTCTTGATTTCAAAACATAGTAACTGACAAATATAAAATTTTTGAAATAGTTACTACTTCATGTCCACAAAACTCCACTGGAACTCAAAATATTAAGAAATCGATTTTGAAAAATTTGACCCTTACTGTGTTTTAAAGTTGGGCAGCCGGGATACCGGAGGTTGGGGGTGGCCAGCAATTTTCCGATATACTAGCATCTGTGTAAAAAATTTTAGAAATCTAGATCCAGTAGATTTTTTAATTCTCATTTTGTTTTTTAATTTTCATTCCGCAAAAAAGATTTCGATCTTTAAGTACATTTATTATCAACAAAAAAAAATGACTATTAGACAAAATGTTTGTCCGCCTAAATTTATTCATGAATATTGTCATTAAATTTGAAAATGAAATTAAATTATTCGCAATAGCACAGTTTTAAGCTTTAAAACAACTTTTGGTAATTTAAAGTTTGATTGTGTATTTTATACTTACATACACCCGACAAAATTTTGTTTGACATTTTCGAGCTGCTTTTATGTATCTTAAATCACGTATTATACTTTTTAAAAACAACGTTTAAAGTTGATATAAGTCACTTAGATGACTAATAAACCACATATATACATGCTCTTTGATTACTACAAGTTGGCGGTAATTAATTATTGAGGGTTTTCCCAGGTCACTGATTGCGAACTTGAGTTGAAGCACTTTGATTACATGAGCAGCTAATTCAATGCAATAAATCAATATGCAACATTATAAGTCAACAAATTATGTAAGCAATAATCAGATGAACTTTTTTAAAATTTTGACATTAGAATTGCAGTTGACTACTTTTTAATGAACTTATGAAAACCAATTTTGATGCAAATTAGATGAACAGAGAAATGCATACTTTGAAAAAAATTAAATTAAAAAAAGGGATAAAAATTAAAAGAATCGTAAAGTTAGTTTCCAAGGCGTAATTATATTTGTAATGTTGGAGTACGGAGCTTCCATATCTGACTTTATTCGTCAGAAATGCTTTTTTCATTTTACTCTTTCAACTTTTCTTCATTATCTGTACACCTATACTTTTGTTTATAACTTTTTTTACCGTAGAAATGGAACTGCTTGAATTAGAAATTGTAAGATTGCAAAAAATTAAATCATCGATAATTATAAATCTTAACAACAAAATAACTATTGATGAGAAAACATCTATAAATGATTTTTTTATTTGCATTTGTAAACTAATTTACAAATAACTACAAATTTTTTTAAAAACATGAATTTTAATGAATTGAGAGGGAGTCTAAATCTTGCATTTTTCCAAAAATTCTTTGCCCTAAAACCTGAGGATTGCTTATAACGAACTTGGATTCTATTATTATGTGACAGTAGAAAAAAATAACCAGGTTTAATCTCAATTTTATTGACAGATATTCGCGTTTTGAAGTATAAATTAATATATTAACGCATTGAGTGTAAAGTACTTTTGACGAGTGTGATTGGTTCACGAGCTGTTAGACGAGTGTTACCAACACACGAGTGCCGAAAGGCCTTCCTGCCCATTACGTCACAATAGTTTTACCATTGAACGGTAAGAAAGAACGTCTGTTTTTGGTGAAAAAATACACGACATTAAATTTAATTGTTTAGTTAACCTAAAATAATATTAAATCGCATTAATGTAAAAATAATTCCTATATTATTTCTGATACCAAAGATTATTAAATAATAAAAGTAATAATTAAATATGATTTAATTGATTTTTATAAGAACTTGAAATTATTTTTATTTTTATATAGAGAATTGAACATGATAATTTAATACAGTAAGATGATTTTTTATAGTCTGGGACTTTCCGTTGTCCTAACTTGAGACGGCGGTTTATTAGGTTTTTCGGTGAGTCATTTGAAGACTGATAAACAGTATATCTATGTGTCGGAGAGGCAGGAGGTAGATGGGCGCCACCCCGAATATTGACTTCATTATTATGTTCTGGCATTTTATTTAAAATATAAACAAATAATAATAACTAATCAATCAATGTAATAAAAAAAAATGTCTTACAAATGTTGATACAGAATAGTAACTAACACAGTAGTTGTTACACATAAAATGATAAAAATTAAATAATAATAATAAATAATATTACTCGTAATATACAATCGCCTGATAATATTACTAATAATAAACTAAGTTAAATAATATACGAGTACTACGGTAAACTAGGCTCGAGAACGAATCCACGGTCAAAAGGAAGAACTTGTACTCGCACAACGAATGCTCGATCAGGACTAACTGACTAAACAAGTACCAAACTCTGTACTTTCAGTTAAAAACCTTATGGTCAAAGTATTCAAAGAAGGTCAACTGTCTTATATTCTCTTACTATCTTGTCCTCTATGTCTTACTATACCCATCCTATAACCGTGGCTACGTTTGATGAATAGATGTCTTTCGTAATAAACATAGTCTACTAAAGTTGTAAACAACTAAGACTTGAATGTTATTGAGAATCTCGTCCCATTGGAAAAACCCATTTTATTCTTTCATCTCCGACATATATATGAACAAAAAGTGTCATATTTTTTACAAACAATGTGGATATTCTTCACAATATTTATTCTTTGTGGTGTCATTTTTAATCAATCGAAGATGTGCTCTCTTATCATAAATTGAAAAAAAATAAATTCTTACACCTTTATAATGTTATCTGTATTTATTTGGATAAAACTTATTAAATCAAAAAAATTATAAACAATTCCATGATAGCTAACCAGTTCGACTGATTTCACAATCCAATTCAATCACAATTTAATCAGCTTTGAAGTACGCTTAACTATTGTCGATTACGGCCAAATTCATCAAAATCGGTTTATTAGTTCAGGTGCAAACTTTAAATCTCTTTCCTTTACATAAAGTTTGTCGAAATTTGTCAATTTTTTCTAACAGCTAAAAAACTAATAGTTGATTTTGTAATTTATTGATGAAAACTTTTTATCTGCGTCAATTTACTATCACAAATTTGATCATTTTTTTTCTAGGTTAGTTAGTTATATTTTTAAAAGATATCAGTGATCTGTGTATTTGAAAACTTCATTTCACAAAGTTACGCATTTCAGCTGAATTAGAAATGAAATATTATATTTTCAATCTGAAAGAGCTTAGTACTATTCAAAAGTATTATTTCAAAGCCCATGAGCTCGAAGAATGCAGGAAATTCTAGAGCTGTAAAATATTGAATTGTCACGTTTGAAAATAAATTTTTATTCACTCGTAATCTAAATAAATTTCTGTCATCCGTGAAAATAGATAATGCAACTATTTAGTTATTACATTATAAAGAATCATTAAGCTATGCTTGATTATATTTCCTCTTTATCTCACGTTTTCCAGTTGTTAAAACTGAAATTTTCATTTACCGCTTTTTTTTTTTTTTTTTTTTTTTATTATTTTCCATATATAGAGATTAATAATAATAAAATTTAATCGGGGTTTAAAAAATATTTTTGCATAATGGAATACACCCAAATTTGAAATGCTCATATATTTGAATGTACGGTCAATGCGCTTATCTTCTTTTAAGATTATAAACTATATTTTAACATATTATTAAAATTAATAACTGAATTTATGCTGCTTCGAGTACTTATCAACCCGTAAAATATAAATCTAATGCATGTTATTTTTTATAAAAATAAATTATATACTCCTTGCTGCAGACTAAAAAAATTTTGAAATTACTCAAAAGTTTCCATTGTAACAACTTTTGATTTTTATGTGTCATGTTTTCGTTTTGTTTAAAATTATTGTTTTAAAGTGTTTTCTAATACCATTTTCGGAGCAAAAACTAACTAACTAGTTATGACATGGACAAAATAAAAGTTTTGACAGCAAAACGAAATATATACCAGTGTAAAATAATATAATTTATTTATTTTTCTACACATTCGGCATTCGATAGTGATTTTCTCTCCGAATGTTGAAAGTTCATGCACTATTTTTGTCTCATCGGTACAAATGTTTTCTATACAATGAAATAGACGAAAAGTGAAAAAAACGAGATCGCTGAAGAAATAATGAATTTCTGTGTATTCAATACGTTGAAACTTCATTTTTTGATTTTGCTCGAAATGTCTATACCAAATTTCCAGTTGTTACAAAAATAATATTTTTTCTGGGTGGAACAAACGGACCACTCCCAAAAAAGGAAGAACAAAACTTTTTATTTTTTTTATTAAGAACAAATGAATACACTTGGATTTTTTAAATCTAATTTAAGTGAAAGAAGTAATTTCCAATACAAATAGTAAATAAAGCCGCAAAAAAAAATGAAAGAAAAGGACATCGTGTGAATTATTTGCGGCTTTTTTAGAAATAATTAAAAACATAAATTTTCGGGAAATAGATGTGAAAAAAATTTCTGGACACCCAAAATTGTGAAATAGTATATTAACGCATTGAGTGGAAGGTGCTTTTGACAACGAGTGTGATTGGTTCACGAGCCGTCAGGCGAGTGTTGCCAACTTATGAGTGTCGAAAGCCCTTCCTAATCCGTTGCAATAGTTTTTGCATCGAATGGTATGAAAAAATGTCTTTTATTGGTAAAAAAGGACACTGCATTAAATTTAATCTTTTAATTAACCTAAAATAATATTCAATTTTATTAATTATTATTAAAATTAATTCCTGTATTATTTCTGATGTAAAAGATTGTTAAATAATAATAATAACAATTAAATATGACTTAATTGAATTTAATAATAATTTAAAATTATTTATTATTTTCAAAATATTGATACTCAGCAAAAAATAACTAGAGTTTCCAGTCAAAGTTCATATAATGAACTTTATATTATAATTTAATACAGCAAGATGATTTTCTATAGTCTAGGACTTTCCGTTGTCCTAACTCGAGACGGCTGTTAATTGGGTTTCCTGGTGGATCGCTTAATGACTAATAAATAGTATATCTATATATATGTAAAAAAGGTACGTTTGTCATATCGCGTTACTAAAACCAAAAGGGCGTATCTCAAAATATACGCCCTTTTGGTTCTGCAGAACCAAAAGGGCGTATAAAATTTTTTTTTTTGCTCCAATCAATGTAAAAATATTGAAAACATTAAAATCTATGGAAAAAACGAAAAAAAAAAATTTTTTGTTTTATGCCCTTTTGGTTTTAAGCAAAAATTTTTTTAAAGTCATAAGGGCGTATCCTATTTTTTCGGTTTATTATTAATTATAGGTCAGAGTAAGAAAAAAAATTGCAAGGGTAATAAGAATTATCACTCCACAACTTAATTTATCTGAACAAATATTTATTTAAATAAAAAACCAAATTTCTTTATTTAATTTTGATCGAATCTTAAGTTTGTCACAATTTTTTTAATTCAACAATTAATGTAAAAAATATGTATAATTCGGGAACGAAAAAATTCTAAATTCTATGAGTGCTGTGAAATTTAATTTAATCAAATTAAAAAAATGCACATTTAGATTGTTCAATTTTTCAAAGGTGCATTTTTTCATTTTTCAATCAAAGTTTCATTTTCTGTTTCCTGTTTTTTTTTTTTCTTTTTATTTTCAAAAATCAATTACCGTTGTTCTTGAAAATTGTTATGGTTCTAGAATACCAATATATCAAAGCAAGTTCAATGACCTAAATCATTTTTGTGCATCAGGCACCGTCCCACAAAAATATTATCAATATTATTAAAGATTAATTTTCAGCGATGGTAATAGTTTATAAATTTTTTTATTATTGTCAAGTTATGTTCTAAAAAAAATTAAAAAAATTTTTTTCATACTCTTAGGTACAGATGATTCTGACGATGGAGATGGTATAGGACTAATACCCTGATGAATTTATTTTTTCTCTATTTTTTATTTGTTTTTTCACTTAAATAAATATTCGTTCATATAAATTAAATTGTGGAGTGATAATTTTTATTACGCTGGCAATTTTTTTTCTTACTCTTACCTATAATTGATAATAAATCGAAAAAACAGGATACGCCCTTATGATTTTAAAAAAATTTTTTCTTAAAACCAAAAAGGCGTAAATCAAAAAAAAAAATTCTTTCGTTTTTTCAATAGATTCTAATGTTGTCAACATTTTTACATTGATTGAAGCAAAAAAGTTTTTTTATACGCCCTTTTGGTTCTGCAGAACCAAAAGGGCGTATATTTTGAGATACGCCCTTATGGTTTTAGTAACGCGATATTTTTCACGAACAATTCGGCCATTCTTCGCAATATTTATTCTTTTTAGTTTCATTTTTAACCAATCAGAAACGTGCTTTCTTACCATGAGTTGCAAAAAATGATATTAAGAGAATGACGGTCAATAAAAATTTTTTTAATAAATTTTTGTGCTGGTTCGTTTCACTCTCCCGTTACCATTTTGTCCGCACTGCCCCTATCTCTATACACTAATACAAATGATTAGTCTGAAGTTAGAGTACTGTTGTTCTGTCTAGTACTCATTCTAATTGGTGCGTTGCATTTCGTAATGAGACGAGTTAATGTATTGTTAGAGTGCAAAGAGTTATATGAGGACGTGAATTGTTAAAAGAGGTAAAATAGTAAAGCAGGGGGAAATGATAATTACAGTCTGTAGGCTGCTTTGGATAGTGTGAACTTTGTGCATTATATTACCGTCAAAAATTATTCCAAGTTGAACAGACCCACTTTTGTATAAACATACATTTATTATTTTTATATCATTGTTTTCATTCACTTTTTATGCATTTATTTTTTTTTGCTCGTTTCATTATTCATTTATACTGCTAATTAAATGTACCGTAAATAGAAGCTTTTTAATAAAGTTAGACAAAACGAAATTATTATTATCATGATTTTTACTTTATTACATTTTATCAGAGAGCATGTATATTTACACTAATTAAAATTTCCTCCGACAATGGTTTTGATGTGTTCTTTTTTTAACCATTTTTATTTTTAGTACAAACACAACTAAATTATATGACAAATTAATAAAATTTTTTTAGATTTGTCTTTTTAATATTATTTTAATTCTTGTTTTTTATTTTTTTATGCTAATAAAACTTGACTTTGTAGCCACATTATACTAAGTATAGGTTTGTAAAGTATACAAAAAAAAAAAAAAAAAAAAAAAAAACGTATAGTAACAACAAATATATAAAAATATTAAAAAATTTGAAAGAAGATAAATAAATAGGTAATTAGTAATAGTTTTCATAACTCATTTTGTATTAAAGAATCTGTTTTCTAAATCATCTTAAAAACTATATTTTGGTCCTAAGAATTTTTGCTATGATCACATTAAAAAATGAAAAGCTTTTATGTTGAAAGAAACATATTTAAATAAAAAATGATCATTTTTTCTGTATTTGGATCTTTCTAAATAATTAAATTTTTTTTTTTACAATGCTCTATTCAGTAAAATATAAAAACAATTTTCCAAAATTTATAGAAGATACAAAATCATCGTAGAAAAGTGACAGTACATAGTTTTCGAAATAGTCATCATGAAATTCGACCTTTTGTTCAGCGATTCCTGTTAAATTGATACATTAAATAGTACATTACACAGCAAGAGACCAAATTAGGACATTTCGGCTCGGCCGTATAATTGTCTACCTGAGCCGAAAGTTCCTACACTGTGAAAAATTTCCAACAAATTTTACTATGGGTGTATTGTAACCGGACCATTAGAAAACTGGTACAAAATTTACAAGTGTCCCATAGTAAACGGTATGCGCAGACGACACGATTGGGACCTATGCGCATACGTTTACTATGGGACACTTGTAAATTTTGTACCAGTTTTCTTATGGTCCGGGGTTACAATGCACCCATAGTAAAATTTAATGGGAATTTTCACAGTGTACCTTACTCCGTGGTGTGTATGCTATTTTTTCCACCGTACCTGCGCTACAAGTTTCAATTCCTGCCCTGTTCAGAAGAAAGAAAGTCGTTCCTTTCTTTTATGAGAAACCAAATGATAAAAATTATTGCATGTGCCATCCTTCTCACCAACAGAGGCAAAAATTTAAACTTTCAGGAACAGATCTAGTGAAAAATAGTATACACACCACGGAGAAACGTAGAAGTTTTCGGCTCGGGTAAGCAATTATACTCGCGTGTTAGAAAGTTCTATTTTCTATCCTTGGTGTGTAATGTACTAATAATTACTTGTAATTATTATTAATTATTAATAATTAATTGTAATGTACTAATATATTACTTTCAATTTTTGACGAATTTTTTTTGTAGCCGATGGCAGATTTTTGATGTGTATATTTTGTATTAATTCAAAATTGACAACAAATGCAATTTATTGTCATTTCCGCACTGGATAAAAGTTTTTAAGAAAAATTGATTGAAAATATAAAAATAACCTAAAATTATCTAGCATGAACTTGCAAATTTTAGTATACTTTATATTTTGGATATATTTATGATTAAAATAGTGTCTAGGAATAAACTACAACCCAACATAGTTTTTTATTAATTAATTTTTTTTCTATAATTAATAAACAAATCGCAACGCGAAACAATGCAAAAAAAAGAAAAGACATTTATAAAAGTAATTTTACTTAGCAGCAACAGTGAAATTTATGAGTCTATTTAAAAAAAAGTTAAACAAAACTTGAATTTTTTTTCAATGTTGAAATTTTTTTTTTTATTATTACCAACGAAACAGTAAAGTAGAAACCCGTGCAAAGTAATTTTTTTTATTCACATTCTCATACAACTCGACTTTCCGATTATTCTCTATGTAAATTACATTCAACATAGCCTTGTGTAGATTACAGAGGCTACATTTATATACTGTGTCAATGTTTTTGCAAATAAAGATGCAAGACATTGATGCAAATGCTACTTACATTATTTTTCGTTTATTTTTATTTATTCGTTTTTATTTTTATTTATTTTTTACGTAATTTATGTATTTTTTATTTTCTTTATCTACTAAGTTGACTTCTTTTTCATGTTAATTGTGACAAATAGTAAATGAACAATTCACATTATACTTGAATGAGAATTCAAGACGATGAGAATTTAAATAAGAAAAAAGTAAAATAAAATAAAAAAAATTTTCTTGAGAAGTAATAAACGACGGAATAAGCTAGAATACGAAACAAAAAATTGTAATAGAGGAAAAAAACGTATACTATAGCGAAATGGTAGTGGCATATATATATGTATACATATATTTTCCGACGTGAAAATTACAACCTTAGAGTCAAACAGATCTAGGTCTTTGTGACGAAATATTAGACTAATTAAAATTGTTCCGCAAATGACATTGTAAAGTCAGCTTCGTACAAATAATAAAAGTTGCTGTACTATCATAGTATACTATAAAGAATTAGTATAGAATATATTCTATATTATCAGACTTTTTTACGTCTATCGATTTTGTGTATTTCATTGCTTATATTCAATTTTTCTGCAGAAACATGTTATCATTGAATATTATACTCAGGAATAATTAAAAATTATCAACTGTTTGAAAAGTTGGTTCGATTTATTATAATTAGAAATTTTTAATAAACAATTATATCAATGATTTCGATCGAATTTTCGGAACTCGAGTTTTAAGCTGTTTACATGAAACATAAAACTGTGGGATAACTTTGTTTTTTTTTTAGTAAAGTATAAAATATAATACAGAGTTTTCGAAGCTTCTAATTCAGCCAACTTACAAAAATATAAAATGTATCATTTAAATCTGTAGATCTAATATATATATTCACACATAAGTATATGGACTAGTATATAACTATCTACACTCATTCCATCTAGTGGCCGTTAGTAATAACTGATGAAATTGACTGCATACAGTATTGTGATTGAGAAAGACATGAAGGAAGTAGAGGGGGCCGTACCGAAAATTAACTTTTGCTACATCATGCCTGAAAAGTGTTTGTACTGTAATAAGTTGGTGATCTGTCACTTAGCTCCCACTAATCGTAACTCTAAAATCAAACTTTCGCATCTGGTATTATCAAAAAATCCCCTTTTTGTGTTTTGTGATGTTTAGTACAAAAAAAAATATGTTTAATTTTGGATAGCGTAAAAATTAAATCATTTAAAGAATATATTTGAATTCAAGGAGTCGTCCGGCAAGATCAACTGTTTTTCATATTGTTTCACATGAACTTTATAGTAGTAATTTTTTTTTTTAGTGTATAAACTGAGGGTATTAATTTAAAAGTTAATATATTTTTTAGTTCGTTCAATTACAGTTGGTATTTTAATACGAGAACAAATTTCAACAGAATTTTATATTAATCTACATGTATGTAAAAAATGAAATAGTCATAAAGAAACGGAGAAACGTGAAAAAACGTAATAAAAAAAAAAGGAAAATTAGTAAAAAAAAAAAAAAACGAAATGATGAAAATAGCCTTCCTCTATTTTCTAACACTACTTGTAGACCACTACACAAACTCCTATTCCGAGTTTAGTATTTACGGATGTCTCGTCAGTTAAAATAAAAAAATGAAAAAAAGAGCAAGTAGTAAGTAAATAAAAAAACAGGCTATATATCGTTTGTGTTTCCGCTCGTTACCGCGGCGCCTTATTTTTAGCTGGGGGCGCCGCTGTCTACTCCAGCGATCGACAGAGACACGTTCACCCTCGCTTTCGATGTTCTACATTTCAAAAGAGAACTATAATAAAAAAAGGCTGTCGCGACAACTATTTTTTTTTGTGATTTTTCAACTCTATATTTAGCATCTTTTTCATACTTTGAAGCCATTTTTTCCGACACAATAGTTATTCAAGATTTTTCTTTGACGTAATGTTTTATAATGACTTTCTTTGCCATTTGAATCACTTTGTATTTAAAAAACCCCTGTGAGATATATATTATCCAAATTAGAACAAAATATGTATATAGTTTTTTTGAATATTTCATCCTTGATCATTATATATGTCAAGAACCTTATATATGAATATAATTATTAAAAAAAAAAAAAAAATTATCAATTCAATGTGAATTTCTTCAAATACTTAAAGTGTAAGTGATTTAAAATCGATCATTGATTTAAATTTAATGAAAAAAAAAAGTTTCTGTCCAAATGAAATTGGACAGAACCCTGATTTATGACAATCGGAATTTCATCAGATGTCGACGTTTTGAGTTCCTAGAAAGCTATTCTGATTATTTTGAGAATGATGTCCAAGGGTGTGTGTGTATATAAACTCTTTATAACTTTTTAGCTAATGAACTGATTTTGATGGTTAAGTCCGCAATCGAAAGAGCTTGTTAGCCACCAAATTTTTTAAAAATTTCAGATCATTTGATCGAGTAGTCTCGAAAATATTGACGAATTACGAAAAAAATTTTTTTTTTAGTTTTTTATTGATATCTTAGAAGCGACTAATACGATCGATTTCAAAATCTAATTTGCTCTGAAACTTGATAAAACGCATCGATTGCCGCCTCATTTATCTCAATCGGATAATTCGTTCGAGAGTTATTGCGGGAAAAATGGTAAAAAACGGTTTTTTGCAAATATTCATCTTTGAAACAACTGATCAAAACAATTCCAAAATCTGATCAGCTCTAGAACTCAATAAAATACGTTGATTGCCGCCTTAATTATCAAAATCGGTTTATTCGTTCGTGAGGTAAAGAAAAGCTAAAAAACGATTTTTTCCGAAAACAATCGCATACAATCTCAAGAAGCTCAAAAACAGCGGGAAGTTTTGGGGCTGGCCCGCAGAATCAACCGATAGATTTTTTTTTTGATTATATGGTTCAATATCGAAATAAAAGCAAAGAAATCACTATCTGTGTGTAATTAATATACTGATTGATATCCAAATTTTCTTATAGTTCATGCCCACATTAAAACTTGCACTCAATATTATTTACAACGTGTTGTATTAGTTACTAAAGTATATCGTAATTGAAGTTTTCAACCTAAAATTGTAACAAAATTTAATTTTCATGGCAAATATTAACTGCAGCAACTTATTATAAGTTGAATAGGGTTGGGTTAGAGAATCCCTTATAATGCAGCCAACGAAAGGTTAATAAAGGAGCTGAAAATAGCTGTTATAGAGCTTAGCTGAATTTCTCCGCTTTTACGACCGATATTCATTTTACATAGCATTATATATTGTTTACCTTTCAACCAAAACAAATATAAATTAAACTGTCAACAAATAGTCCACCTTGAAATAGAGATAGCTGCAGCTATTTTGTAATCGTTATTTGCTTCACACGTAAAAAAAAATCGTGGAGTGACGGATAGTCCTCTGAATTAGGAAAAATTGGACTACGTTGTGTATTTACCTAATCACCATTTGTAGTAAACTAAATAACAGAAGAGTAGTAATTACTTGATCGCAACATGGAAAACAAAAATAGATAAAACTTTACTTTAAACAAATACTGAACTCATATTATAAACTAACCAGTAATAATTTAATATTTTCTTTATAAAAATTACTTCTTGGTTAATTAAGACTTTAAATTGATTAGTATACAAAAAAAAATATCTTGAATAAAGTGAAATTTTTTGATTATCTAGTCAAAAACTCTTAAAATTAGTACACATTAAAGTTTGATGACGAATATCTTTTGAAGGCTTAATTTAATCGCCAAAACATAAGGCACCATTTTTATGAAGCAGTTAATTTTCTACAAATAATTGTATTGCGTATTTTATAATAGTCATTTATTGTTGAGTTATAACATTCATAAACAAACATGAAATTCGTCTTCAAATGATCATGATTATTTGAGTATTTTGAATCATTTAATCTGATTTGTATTTAAATTATTTCAAATCACGTCTTTTAATCAGATAATTATTTTGGTAATTTGAATGTAAAATCACTATTTGACAGATTTTTGATAAAAATTTTCTACTTTACAGCATTCAATATTTAAAAATAACCAATCACAAATTTATCCGAACATTACTGAAATTCCTATAATAATTGATTAATTTAATATTTATTTATCAAACTACTTTGCATTTTGTAACCATTTGAAATTTCAAATCTGAAACAATTTAACGTCATTTTAATTGACAAATTTATTTTTAGTCATTATTGCGTCCCATATTTTCCAATCATTAAATAATCCAACCTATAAATTTACATCAAAGTTATAACTTCTTGTTGAAATAAATAAAACAATAAAATGTAAAATAAATTCCAAACAATATAAATTTATAGGATTTTTATCGTAAATGGTGGGAAATTTCCGTTTTATTTCAAAGTTTATCAATAAAGGAACGCTTCAGCCACTGATTTGTAAATTGATTCAATTTCTCATCACAGAAACAACTAAATTATGTATCTCGGATGCAAATTTTATTTGTATACATACATTAATGTGTATGCAAATATCTAATGAACTAGTTTACTTGCTCCAATAATTTTTATTTCATAATTATTGCAGTATATTAATTAAAAAATATTAATAATTATTTTACTTTGATGCTTTTAACTTCGAAACACCTTGTGAAATATTTTTTTTTAATGTAATTGTTCTACATTATAAGGCATTCAATTAATGACGCAATTTCTTATTCATTTTTTATTCAATCTACTAATCTATACATTGTATATTTATGTTTCAGGTAAGCGTGTATATCTGTCTATGTTAACTAACGAAATAATCGATCAATTATTACGGATGTTGTGAAAATAATATCCTAACTTTAGGAGGGTGAGTAATGTCATTCATAGTTTAATTTTATATACTCTATTTCCACGGATTAATTACGAAATTGGTAACCGGGTGATGCTCGTATACTCACATTTAGAGTTTTAAGCTCTTTATATTTCCTCATTACCCACCCCTATACTATTTTATACCAACAATGAGTTTATATCTCTTTAAAGCTGAATATGCCTCAATGGCAACAATAATTAATGCTAATAAGCTCAAATTTTCATCATAATACATTTTTTTTTCCTCTATATATTTAATTAAATAATCCGTTTTATGTTTTTTTTTTATTTGTTTATGACTACGCGAAAATATATAAACCAATTAAAATATTGGTAAAGAATTAAAATACTAATACTATAATTCCATATAAAAAATTAAATAATAAAAATGTTTTCATATATTATATTCATTTCAGTAACTGTTATGAGTTTGTGATTATGTTTTATTTTTAGGCCCTAAAGCCTTAGCTCCCTAAGGGCCTTTCAAGATGAATATTAAAAGATAAATATAAATAGAGGCCCAAAAAAAGGATAAATTTCATAATAACATCGCTAATAACAAATAAATTGAAATAATAATAACAATGTCAATAATAAGTTACGTTGTCTCAAAGCAAAGTCTACTATAATTAGCTGAGTACAAATGACTGTAGCTCAAAAAATTTTTGAATGCACAGTAATTACAATCATTGATAATCTTTATCTATAAAAAATATGTAACATTTAGATCGACATTCATTGTAATCAATAGTTGTGACAATCTCGTTCAGTAATTGATTCCACACTCTAACTACCGTAACAATAAACGACTTATCGAATGTTGCTGTGCGAGCATACGGTAAACTTAACGCATTAGTTTGTTTAACAGAACGTCCACGAACTGAACTCAAAACGCTGAAGTCTTGCAATAGTATTCTATCATGACGTAATCTCAGCATTTTAAAAACACAGATGACCTGATAATGTCAGCCAACCAAGTGACCTTCTACTTGGAGTAAAATGCTAATACCTCGCCAGTCTGTAAATGAACTTGATGCAGGCATTGAATTTTCTCTGCAGCTTTTTTAGTAAAGTGCTTGACATGTCAGTGTAAGCCACTGTACAGTATTCGAAAATAGGTAAAATTGTCGCTGCAACTAATATTCTTCGCATTGGAAGATTAAAAAAGTCACTGTTCATTTTCAATCGCGCAAAGCAATACATCGATCGATTACACATTGCAATAATTTGATCATGCCATGAAAAAATGTTATCTAAAATAACACCTAAATATTTAACAGAGACAGTGTAGTCGGTAACTGTATCACCAATCATAATCTTCCGAGCAGTAACGTAAGCAGGATCATTTACAAACTGAGGGGAACCATAAATAATCGTCCTAGTCTTTGAAGCATTTAGTTTTAATAAATTATTAGCACACCACTCAACTATAAAATTGACATCATTTATTTTTAATACTGCATCGTTAAAGTCAGACATTAAACAGGATATGTAAACAACCAAATTATCTGTAGAAGAGATGCTTGCATTTAATCTGTAGACCTAACCCTGAGACAAATAACTTTATACAAATAATTTTGTAAAAATTAGAGTAAAAGATTAATAGTATTTAGTTTTTCTGCTTAATCATGAAATTGCAAATGACAATTTACGTTTACGCTAATAGATGATCAGACCATTGGTCTTAAATTAACTGGTTTTTTCAATTTTCATAGCGGAAAGTTAAAAAAAATTTAGGATAGTTTATCTCATTTAGAAAATTTTTGTTCCAATTGATTCGTTTGAAATAAATGAAATATGTAACATCAAAAGAGATAAAATAAAATAGATCGTAAAAATTTTTATCGGTTCTAAAAGACATTTTTTTAACATTTGATCGATTGAATTGAACAGAATAAAATTTTTTGAATGTATCATTGATACTAGTATATTTGTCTATACCTATATATACACGTAAAGGATGTAGGAATACTTTTGTCAAAGTTGGATTTATGGCCGTAGGTACTCTTTGTACTTTTTGGGCTTGCCAGTGGTTAACGTCAGTCAGTCAGAGTCTATAAAAAAACCCGACGATCACATTTCAAGTAAATCTACAGTCATATTTCGTTATTCATTCACTTAGTTATTATTGAATTTCAATAGTCGTTCGTTTCATGAAAGTTTGACAAAGTCTATTAACCCTCAACGATCAGACTTCCGCTACAAGTTATTATGAGCATTGAACGAGTGTAAACACCCCAGAATTTTCGATCAGCTGTAACAATTAAATAAATCAATATTTTTACAAGAAAGTTAACATATTCGGATTTTTAGTTTTAAAAAAATCGTCATGACAAAAAAAAGAAGGTGACTTTTTTCAGAGTACTGCACTGAGAGAAAAAACTGGTTTTTTGAACTATGAAAAACAGTTCAATGAAGCCTCCACTATCACCCTCACTTCAGATAACTAATATATAGTTGTAAAATGTACACGGAGAAAATTATAGTAACTGTTCCTAGTACGTTTATGAAATATCCCATACCGTTATGGTAATGATTACTTGGGATTATGGGATATAAACCCATACTTTCTGGGAAAAGTTTCCATAAGTATGGGAACAATTCCTATCATTATGGTAACAGTTCCCATATCGCATGTCAAAGAATCATGGTAATGATTACCATACTCATAGGAATAGTTCCCACAAGCAAATAGTAACCGATCCTATAACCACATCGTAATGGTTCCTAAGTGTATATGAGAATAAGCCCTATATATTATGGTAACTATTCCTATAATATTATTGTAAACATAACCATCATATTATGGTAATGGTTATCATAGTATTACGGTAATCATTCCCATAATGTATGGAAATTATTACCATGATATTATGGTAACCGTTACCATAATACTATGGTAACGATTACCATAATATTATGGGAATAGTTACCATAATAGTATGGGAATTGTTACCATAATATCATGGTAATAATTCTCATAATATTTAGAAATTATAATAATTTTTTTTTGTAAGCAGCGTTTTTTTTGTATGTAACAAAATTTTAAGTATACAAAAAAAACGCTTATTACAAAAAAAAATTTATTATACTTTCTAAATATTATGGTTACCATTACCATAATATTATGGTAACCATTACCACAATATTGTGGAAACAATTATTATAGTTACATGGTAACTATTACCATGATTACATGGGAACTATTCCGATATCATATGGGAATTATAGCCATAATTATAGGAATGATTACCATAATATATATGGGTGCCGTTCCTATAATCAACATTTGAAAAAAACCGGTTACCTTGCAGTATGGGAACCATTCCCATAATATATTGTAACTGTTACCATAATTTTCTCTCCATGTACCATGATATCATAGTTGTTTTAACTGTGTTATAGTTCAATGAACAATGACAATAGCGAACGTAACTAAGTCAAAAATGCTTTTCTTATTACAAAAAAATAATCAAGAAAATCCTTAATTGTATTCGTCGATGTCTTAAATGATTCTAAATTAATAAAATTGTAATCGTACAATTGCTGAAACATTTGTGATTCTGCTAAAATATTAGTTCTGTGAAATAATATTAAATAGCACAACAAAACAAATGCTTAGTTAAAACTACTACTTTCAAATAGTTTCGGGCACTATGATATAGTTGAAGAAACTAGAAATATTAGTTAAGATGAGTATTTTTCCATTTCCATCCCTTCCAAGTTACCACAACCACGCACTTTTCCCTCAGTGTAAATATAAATTTGTTAATTTTCGTTCTTTCGAACTAAATTTTTTGGCAAATTATCGGGGAGTAAATGTATTTTGCTAAAGGTCAACGAAAAAGTTTAACTTACTGAAATAAATATTTATTTTACTAAATGAAATACAAAATTTTCCATTGGAAATTTTAAAATTATCAAAAAAAGTTTAATTGGTTTTTTGAAAATATATATCTGTAAATTCTTGGTAATCAGAAAAACTGCAAAAAATTTTTTTTGAAACGCTTCAAATTTTCGATAAAGAAGGTATCTTATAATTTTTCGAAACTTTCATAGGTGTTGAGATATTTTGAGCTAAAAAGTCAAAAAATCAGATAAAAACAATTTAGAATTTAAATATTTTCTAGTTTTTAACGTTCACATTAAATATATATGACTCTTTTAGGTCTGAAATGACGCAAGAAACTAATTTAGTTTGTAGAAACTACACTTTTTCTCCCCAGGGACAAAAACGATTTCTTACCCGCTAAACCGTATTGGTCTGAAATTGGCTTTTTTAGATTGACCAAACAGACATTTAAATTTTCCGTTTCAATACAGATGATATGAAACATTATATAAAACATCACCAGTCTTACTTTTTTTAACGCTTAGTTCCAAAAACTTAAAATTCACAGAAAATAGAACGTTATCAACATTTCGATTTCAATAATAATTTTAATGGAAACTGATTCATTTAAAGAGGATACTGCAGTTCCTGTAATGACATGAACTGATCACGGATTAATACTTTGTAATAATTGTAGTATCACAGAAACAATAGACTTATCATATGAATAAAAATCGATAAGCTAAAAATTTTCCGAGTCATGAAAAAAAAAAATTTACTTTCAATTGAAATTCGCATTAATTAAATATTTTTTTTTTAAATCAATGACAATATATGTCATGTTCAATCGACAGAAAAGTAAATGAATATGTAGATTTTAATAATTAAAAAAATTATTAAAGGTTTTCTCTTTGCCCGCTTTCTTCGTAGAAGGATATAAAGTACATACATGTTTTCGAAACTTCGTTTACACATGGAAAATAATGAAATATTAAAAAACAAAAATTTCTGAAATTCTAGAAATTCTTCTGTTTATTTTATTTCAGAGTAAGGAAAAAAATCTATCCATGACCGATAAATGTCACCATCCAAGTCAAGCAAAAGCCAAAATCCATTAGAGCTTACTCACTGACAGATTTTAACATCGCTCAAAATTTTGTTCAATTTTATTGAAATAAACGTAATCAAAGTCACGGTTCAAGATATTAATCTTATCGACTTTAAATATATTAATTGTTTCAAACGTTAAATTTAAAATATATATGAAAATTTTCAAAAACAGTAGGGGAAGAGGGGGGGGGGCAAAATGGGCCCCTCAAAAAATGAGGGCTTATATGTAATATAAATATCAGTCCATTTTAGCCCACCCTCCCCTAATAGGGGAAGGGGGTGAAATGGGTCTCCAAAATTTAAGGGACCCATTTTGACCCCCCCCCCCCCTTTCCCTAATTACGAAAAAAAAAGTTATTCCGTTGGCGAAAAATAATTTATTTTAACCAATTACACGAACAAATAAAAATTATTTCAAATTTGATAACATAAAAAAAGCATAAAATTTAATTGTCTTTAATTTATATTTTCATCACGTTTTGTTCAATAAAAGTTCTGTATCTAAAAGTGAAGTATTGACACGATGAAACAATACTACTGTATTGTACTTTCTCGATAAGGAAGATAAGAGTTAAAGTTAAAGTGAGAATCATCAGACGATCTTCTATTGTCATTGGTGATGTGGTTGTCACTGTGTTGGTTATTGTGGCCGGAAGCTAAAGTCCAAGCATGAGGAGTGCACTTTCTTGTACGTCAGCCCACTCGAAGTTGCCGACGGGAATGACGTCGGAAGAAGTTGCCTCCGTGTTCCATCACTTTTCTCTAGCTTCTATGTGGAAAAAGCGTCAAGAAGATTGGCTGTTCTCGTTTTCTGCTCCAGCTTCTTCCTCTTCTTCTTCTTATTTTCATCCTTACATCTTTTCTCTTTCCTTTATTCTCTTTATGCTGCTTTTAACTCTACTGAGACCAAAGACACATCACGAATCAAGTTTCTCTTATAGTAAGATATATAAAGCTTTACTTTATATATAGGATTTTTATCTATCATCTATATCATATATATTTTTAAGTTAAATATTTATATAAAATTTTTAGTACACCATTAATTCCCATCAATTCGACGGTAAATTCAGTTGCCTTATTATATTTAAAAGTTATCTTATTTTTTAAAAATCCCCCATGAAAAAACTTTATATGTGAAAAAATATATGAACATTATAATGTAATATATTGTACAGTATATAATAATTTTTATATTTTCGCCATATTAATACATAATAATTTAAAAAATATATTACCTATATATTTATCAATATATTTTTTTATGTATGGTTAACATATATATCAGTATATCTTTTTTTGTATGCATATATTGTAGAGTGGTCGTTAAAAATTAAATTTTTTCAGGCGCCCCATAAAATATTTCTTTTTAGTGAAAAAATACGTAGGGAATTCGATTTTTTCTTTTTTGAGTAAAAAGAACACTTTTAAATATCTCATGAAATATGCAGATCAAAGGAAAAAATCATAGAAACTATTTTGTAGAAAATCAAATTCTTCACAAAAAAAGTCATGTTCGTTTTTGATATAAAATGTGTATTTACAAAGATATTAAAAAAAAAACTTTTTTAGATCTTATCAATTGAGCATTCAAAGAATTACGAATGTTAAGAATAACGTTTCTTCTTAAATATAGACAACTTCGTAACTCGTAACATATCAATCATTGATTCTTGTTGTAGTTTCTATATATTTAGAAAATTGTTATTTTCAAAATTTGTAATCCTTAAAACGCCCAATTCATAAGACCTAAAAAAAGTATTTTCAAAATATCTTCATAAATACTCATTTTATAAAAAAGATGAATATGACCTTATTTTCAAAAATTTATTTTCCTACAAAATTTTTCCTATGAATTTTTCCTTTAATGTGCATATTTCATGAGATATTTAAAAAAAGGCCATTCGGCAGCCGAAATGGAAGTAAATTTTTCATAACTTATTTAGTTATTTAAATCTGTAAGGTAGGCGGCGGCGTTTAACGATTCATCTAAAGCTTATAAGATCAATTATGTTTATGCTTGTCAATTTTAAAAAAATACTTTATGTTTACTTTAATGTTGAGATTTTAAAAGTGTTACACGGCAGGAATCGAAATTGGAACAGTTACATGAATTTATTAAAAAGTGGAAAAACGAATGCAAAAGCTGAATTTCAATAAATAAATAGGTAATTTTCGTTGAATATAAAAAAAATACTACTGAAATATGAAGCTCATTAGACAAGCTACATAAAAATATTAACAAGATTCAACTATTATGTATTACTTGAACGTTATCAAATGAGAAAGTAAAAAAAATGTTTTTTTTCTATTTTTCTGAAAATCTTGAAATTCATCAAAGTATTAGAAATAATTATCTAAAGAGTAAGCAACATAGTTTAAATTAAAGGAAATCGAATGAACATAAAGATTCAATCACCAAAAATAGATTATCTTTTTAGGATCAAAAGTTATTTAAAGATAAATCAAGACAAGTTGAATTTTTTGAAAAATTAAAAAATCTTGAAATGACTATAACTTTTAAACTTTTCGGCCGATTTAGTTCATCTTCGAACTGAACCGAGCTCTTTAGCTAAAGAGTATGCAAAAAAAATTTCATTAAGATCGGTACAGAATTGTGGACGCTATCGTGGGAGAACCGCGCGTTATATCGTATATATATATATATACATAAATACATACATAAACTTTTTCACCAATAGTATTTTTGGAATCTATTTGACTCAAATAGATAGAAAATGCTAAAACTTTTGTAACGTTGCGTCATGAGGACAAATATAACAGATTTTTATAAAATCTACTAAAAAACGGCGATTGTATCGAAAAGTGAACTTTGATCGTCCTGCGGCACGTGCTTTTTTTACTTAAAAAGAAAAAATCAAATTCCTCACACATTTTTTCACTAAAAAAAAAGCATTTTTCGGGGCAACTGAGAAAATCTAATTTTTAACGACCACACTAATATATTGTATTAAAATTATTATTGTCTATAAATTTATAATCGCCCCACATTTCAAATACTGTTTTGTTAAATTATGATCAAGGTAAGCTTCATATTCTGCAAAAACTGCAAAATCGTCTTATGAGATTGATCTTAAGAGTAAATAGGTGTACTAATATTAAATTAATGCTCGACACTTTAGGCTGGATGTCTGTAAAACAAAAATTAGTGTATAACTGTTGCCTACTCATATTCAAAATGATTAATAAATTAACACCATATATACCATCCATATATGACAAAAATAAATTGATCATTATATGAAATAATAAGTATAGAAAAATATAAAACATTATATAAAAATGAATATATAACCCAATATACGTAAAAAACATATATTTATCACTATAGATATTTTGCCGCCATATATTTATTACATACTAACCATATACTTTTTTATATATTTTTAACAATATATAGCTTTTTCCTGCGGGATGTTTCTGTTTAATAATTAGTTTTTCTTTAAAGTTTCGCGGTACTTGTTAATATTGATGAGCTAGACGTCATACCCATTTGTTATACCAAGTCGAGTAAAATGAGAGAGGGAGTAAAGATATTAGAGCAAATTACACTTAGTTCACTTTGCAGCACATTGGTAGCTAATGTGTACTACGGACTTTATAGTTTATAGTGATAGTTAACGATCGAAAATTTATCATTGGCTTCATATATATATATACTTGTTATGATGTAGTTTTTTTTACTTTTTTTACTATACTGCTTATTAATTAAAATTAATGTGCAATGAAGCTGCAGGATAATGACAAAAAAAAAGACTGACTATGTATGATTTTATTTTTGTCTTTTAAATGAAAGTCGACGCCTTTGAAGAATATAATTAAAATATTCCATTAAAATTTTATTTTTGAATACTTGATAAATATTATTTCTGGAATGCATATCGTTAATTATTTAACAGTCGGTGATTAAAAATATTTTAATTTTTATTGCTAAAATTTACATTTTCAATTTTGAGTCATCTTATCGAGAGATAAATTTTTTTTTTTTTAAGAATTTCAAATCTCGAAACACGGAATTTTTTTAAATTATCTATAATTGGTCACGTACTTGCAAAGAGGATAAAACAAATATTTATGTGTTGTATTTCCGGGTTATAAGTATATAAAAAAATTTTTTTTTAATAAATTGTATTAATTAATTATGAAATATTTAAATGAAAAAATTACTGATAAATCGTTTATTAGAGGTGTGAAAATAGTGATTGAGTCAAATCGAATAATTTTAGTTTTCGAATGTTCTATCAGCTACCGAAAAAAAAATCAGTAGCTGCTACCGAAAAATAATCAGTAGTAGCTACCGAAGAAAAAATCAGTAGCTGCTACCGAAAAATAATCAGTAGTAGCTACCGAAGAAAAAATTAGTAGCTGCTACCGAAAAATAATCAGTAGTAGCTACCGAAAAAAAAATCAGTAGCTGGTACCGAAAAATAATCAGTAGTAACTACCGATTGCCCACCGGTAGCTACTACTGATTAATTTTTTGTGTACTAATTTTTTAAAGTGCAAAAATAAATTTGAATTTTTCGTATCACTCGATATAAATTTTAAACGAATTATTAATAATTTTTTCCGAATTATCTATTGCATACTTTTAAGTATTTTTGTAACTAAAGTGAGAATTTTATGCTTACATATTTACTAAGAGTACCTTTTAACAATATCGTTTTTAGCATATATGATCATGAGAATCCCCAATAATTCATGTAAAGTCTCGCGGTAGACATTTGAAATATTCAAAATTGAGTTATGATGCAAGGCAAAAACTTTATGACAGTCAAAGATGCTCACCGACTATCTTAAATTTTAATTAAATTTCAGTACAATGCAGATATTTAAAGCAAAACGAGATTTCTAGACAATTATTAAACATATACAAAAGGCTGCCTTTTGAAAGCATATTCCAGCGTACTCAACGGGTATTTTTTACAAAAACTATTGTAGACATTTAATAAAAACAAGTACAATACATTCGTGTACTGTCACACTCGCCGGCGGCTGGTGTACCAATCTTTGAATTCATGTATTATATTCATTCTTACGAGATAAAAAAATACTATTTCGTACATATATATGTTTTATAAACTTTTTACTATATGTAAAGTCGATATTATTAAATTTTAAAAAACCGGATAAACATCTATTAAATAAAATAAAATCTTACAGAATGCATATTCAAATACAATATCTATAAAATTAATAAAGAAACTCAATATTGACAAAAAATATAAAGAAGGCTAATCAAATAGAAGCTATCTGAAATTAAAGCAACTTATTTTCAATATCATCTACATTAAAATTGCGATTTTCAATGGCTATTTTGCTAATCAAAACAAGCCAATTTCAGACCATTGCAAATTACTACATTAAATAATGCTGTAAAGCAGGAAAGTATGTGTTCATGCGCACACACACATTCGGGAATGTACATGAAGCATTCCGAAATTCCCGTATTGAAGAAGGAGAATTAGGATAGAAGAGGATTGGGGGTATGAAAGGGTCCTTCTGAATGAACAATTAATAGATAAATTGAGAAAAATATGGATAAACCGAGCTGGAAGTCGAACCCATATTACCTAGACCATGTCGATTACGCGCCAAGTGTTTTATGTACCAATTGAGCTATGCGGGTCCACGCCGTATTCTGTTAAACTTTTCCCTAATTTCTGCCCGCTAAACAAGTTCCTGATTTCATTTCATTCTTATCAGGATCTCATTTGTTTATTGTAAACCTCTAAATATTTGTCATTCAAATGAACCACAACGACACTGTAAAAAATTAGCGAAGTGGATGCGGAGTAAAGGTCGTGTGGATGACTGTTCATTTATTTAATCCCTTCGTAGTGAAATTCACTTCAAAGAGAAGTTCAATTTAATATCGAAATTTTGGTTTGGAGTGAAATTCACTCCTTAAAGGGGTTATTTTAAAATGAAAATTCCAAATCGGAGTGAATGCAAATTGAAATAAAATCTAGATCACTCTGAAATCCCTCCGTTGAAACAATAAGCTCTTTATTTGCTCCGTATGCATAGTAATTTTTTTTAACTTCGGGACTCCGAGTGACGGAATGAATTTGGATTGAAATAAAATCCATAATCATTTGGAATTCACTATCAATTTTTTACAGTGTAACAGCTGTTAAGTTAAATTACCCAAATTTTCTTATTCAAAATGAAGAATTTTTCGTTGTGTCATCACTCACAAATTAGCCTGTTTCGACTGGCTCCAGACATTGATACTTTTGATATCCCCCGGTAATAAGGTCTAGCTAAGGGAGATTTTGAATAGAATCGAAAATATTGCATTTAATTATCGAAATGTATCATTAATCGTTATTTCAATACATTAGCCATAAAATGTAATGAGGTAATGGTAATTTTTACCATAAACAAACAAATAATTATACTTTTACAAAAACCATACGAATAGGCCTTATTTTACTACGGTAGGGTAATAAGGCCTACGGGTTAAACAAAATGGAACAGTTTAACTATACTTAATAAAATTGCTATTAGAGATTAATCATCACTTAAATTTAGCAACAATACTTTTTAAGAGTCAGAAGACTAGATTGTTTTTTATAATTTCTTCTGCGCTACACGAAGAGAAAATTATAGTAACAGTTACAATATATTATGGGAATGGTTCCCATACTGCATGGTAACCGGTTTGTTTCAAATGCTGATTATAGGAACGGCACCCATATATATTATGGTAATCATTCCTATAATTATGGGTATAATTCCCATATGGTATCGGAATAGTTCCTATGGAATCATGGTAATCGTTACCGTGTAACTATGATAATGGTTACCATAATATTATGGTAACCATTACCATAATATGATGGTTATGTTTACAATAATATTATAGGAATAGTTACCATAATATATAGGGCTTATTCCCATATACACTTAGGAACCATTACAATGTGGTTATAGGATCGGTTACTATTTGCTTGTGGGAACTATTCCTATGAGTATGGTAATCATTACTATGATTCTTTCACATGCGATATGGAAACTGTCACCATAATGATAGGAATTGTTCCCATACTTATGAAAACTTTTCCCAGAAAGTATGGGTCTATATCCCATAATCCCAAGTAATCATTACCATAACGGTATAGGATGATATTTCATAAACGTACTAGGAACAGTTACCATAATTTTCTCTCCGTGTACGACAGTATATGACGGAAGATGAAATATAGAAGACAGGAAACGTGGTATCGGGTCTCTATAGATTTGTCTTAACATCTCTATGCAAGACCCTTCTACTAGAGTAGCCTTTAGCGGAAACAGTTATTTTAAATATCATTTCTGTTACTTCTTATTACCCGCGGGTACCTTATAAAAAACAAATTTCCGGCCGGATGATTTCAGCCCTCGTCTTCCGCTCAGACAGTGAACTTCACCTTCGCCTGAAATCCTTTTGTTTCATCTCTTGCCACGCAATATACTATTAAAAAAGAATTTTTTAAAGATTTTTCTATTTTATGATTCCAATTTTGTATTAAAGTTCTACAAATTCAGTATTCTGTTCATACTTTTCAAAATTCTTTAATCAAAAAAGATTATAGTTCATATTATAATTATAATTTTTAAAAGTTTGAGTTAATAACCACGTAGACTAAATCCTAGGATTTTAAAAATAATTATTTTTCATTTTATATTATGATTCTTGAGTTCAAAAAAGCAAATATATAAAATTTTATATTTCTCGAGAACAACAATAAACTGATTTATTTGAAAAGTTTAACACATAACTAAACAAAACTTTACAGCTTTGAAGGCTCAGTTATAAACACAACGTTCAGTTTTACACAGTATAGTTGCACAAGTGCTCGTATACACGTAACCAAGGTTGTCAAAATTATACGAGTTACAAAGAGTTAAAAAAAAAATACACAACATGAAATTGACAGTACAAGTGTCAGTAACAAGTACTTACAAATAGTTGAAATTTGCCTGTTCATAATAGAAATTTTTATCCTTGAAGTTTTTAATTACAAACAGAGTTAAATTGACCTCTTTTCATACACGGAAAAAAGTGTGGTTGCTATGTCAGCAGCTGAAGTTGAGAGAACTACAAGTTAAGGTAAAGAAATGCCAACACCAACTTGAAATAACCACAACCATACGTGTAGTACGTCAACTACAGAAATCAATGTTTATTACAACTCATATGTAGTATCCTTTATTACATATTGAAGTACCCGGTACTACAATGTTTTACTACAACATTGCGGTTGAAAAACCGCAACGTTTTTTTATATACTATTTTCATTTTTTGCGTAAAAATTTAGAAATAAAAAAAAACAGGAAGTTATTGATCTCAATTTGACTTACTAAATAAATTTTTGACTCTAGAATTTTTGTAGAATTATGTCTAAATGAACTTATTGATGACATGTAAACAAAAATAGTTCGATGGAGTTAATTATTTCAACAACAATTTCAACAGATTATCTCTAA
Organism: Microplitis demolitor; assembly: GCF_026212275.2. Taxonomy (NCBI): domain Eukaryota; kingdom Metazoa; phylum Arthropoda; class Insecta; order Hymenoptera; family Braconidae; genus Microplitis; species Microplitis demolitor. Next base: position 6,093,228 of record NC_068545.1, read on the forward strand.
ACTTTCTGGGCTTAGAATATATCGCGTTACTAATTCCAAAAGGACATATTTTTATACGCCCTTTTGGCTTTAGTTACTGTTTCAAACCAAAAGCAGCCAAATCAAAAGCAAGCAGCATCAGGTCGAGGGGCATATAATTTTTTTTTCCATTGTCAATCGTTTTGTAGACTTTTGCGGTATTTAATGCTGTAAGATGGACGGTGGAGTTGGATTTGAAATTTGTGACAAAATCAAGATATAGCTGCAAATAACATCAAAAAGGAAATTGCACTTTCGTCGCGTAGTATAATGTCTTTTCCACGTATATCTTGATGCAAAAAACAAGAATTTCATACTCATAATTGTTTAAAATATTAATTTGTTTTTTTTTTTCTGTGGACTTATTTTAAAGTTGAAAATCCAGGTCAAGAATAAAACTTGATTTAAACGGATTATCAAGTTGAAATTTAGAGCCGTTTTTCTCAAGAAAAACTCGATTGTTTTCGACCGAGATATAAAATTCATTGAGTTTTCACCTTAGCTTTGACTTAATTAACTTACTTAGTCACGATTTAAGGCAAAAAAGTCTGAATCAAATCGAAATTAACTTGATTTAGACTTATTCAACTGTAAAAAACACATTTCACACTAAAAAATGCTGCCTTGGCTGATCAAGTCTAAAGTAAGGTGAATAAATAACTTTTTTCCGACTTCGTTCAGCAAATCAAAAGTAAAGTGAATGACTGTCGTACTTGAAGTGAAGACAAATAAGTTCAAACTAAGATGAAAAAACTTCTAAAAGTTTATAAAAATTTAATTAAATTCGAAAAACTCGCGATCTTATCGGAAAATCGATAACTTCAAAAGAAAACAAGGTGAAGCGAGTCTGAATCAAGTTTTATTTTTGATCCAGGAGTTCACAAAAAAAAATTGAAAAGCCAAAAAGGCATATAGCTTAAATTATACGCCCTTTTGGCCTTCAAAAGATTTTTTTCCAATTTTGAGCTTTAAAATAACTCTACAATATCACTAGCAATAAAAAAAAACATTATACGCCCTTTTAGAATTAGTAATGTGATATTTTAGCACGTTTCAAATTTTGAAAATTACTAGTAAATCTTGATGCTGGTTTGCTTATTTCTGCAAATATATGAATAAATACTATTTGAATATTTTATGAAAAGAAATGTATGTCCCCTAGGTGCGGTCATCGACCTTTTACCTCACCCACCCCTACTACCCTGATTCAAGTTCTCTACCTAACCATGCGACTGGAGCTTTCTCGCTACACTGTACCGCATTTGCCTGCAATTATTAATCGTAGTGGCTAAGGAAAACCTATAGAAAACCTAGCTCAGTACAGCTGGTTGCTCTATTAGCAACTAAACCTCTTGTTTTATGGCGTCGTATCGAGCCTCGGGCGCGAACACGAGACCTTCTGCATGCTTTAGGCAAGCTTTACGTCTTAGCACGCACGAATACAATACATCAGCTCATGTGCATACATACATATTACATATGTTCGTATGTATGTATAAATGTTACGTCTCATGTTACTCATCGATAATTAATTGAAATATTAAACAGAACTTTTAGAGTAATTAGGATACATCCTATTGCATAATTCAATTAGAATTCACATAGAGAAACATTACTACATTAGTATATTTCATTAAACACTAGGGTGGCCTAAAAAAACCGACTTTTTTTTTCGAGTCTCTTATAAAAATTTGTTGGTTTACGATGTTTTAAGAAGCCTCTCCGAAAATCAGCTCGATAAAAAATTTTCAAGAGGTCGTTCACGAATTTTGAAAATATCAAAAATTATTGAAATTTGAATTTTTTATTTCAAATTTTTTTCTTTGTCGTGGCAGCAATAGTTTATGTTTGTGAAATCATGACTACGCTGAAAGATTAAGCTTGAAATTTAAATATTTAAACCTCGCTCAAGAATTTTGAATGTTTTCGAGTGATGTCTTTTGAACGTTTTCGAGCGACCCTTGAATATTAATAATAAAGCTTCTCGATTTTTTCACCATTAATTTGAATCACAATCAATGGAAATATAACCCGAGAAGTAGAAATAATAAGTTACTTACATACTTTTTTATTTTTTAATTCAATTTTTAGGTTTTTTCGCTTATTCAAAATTTACCAAATGTTAATGTTTAAGACTGTCATGTATATTTTTGGTTATGCAAAAGTTCTATTTTAATGAAATAACAATAATTGAGTTATAAAAAATCACAAAAACTAATTTAAAGTATTAGTCACATATTATCAGCTAATATTCAAAATTCTTGAGCGCCGTTTAAATATTTAAATTTTGGGCTGAAATTTTCAACATAGACATGGTTTTATAAATATAAACTATTGCTGCGACGACAAAGAAAAAATTTAGGAGTAAAAAATCCGAATTTCAATCATTTTTGATATTTTCAAAATTTGTGAGCGACCTCGTGAAAATTTTTTATCGAGCTGATTTTTGGAGAGGCTTTTTAAAACATCATAAACCAACAAATTTTCATAAGAGACTCGAAAAAAAAAAATAGTCGGTTTTTTTGGGCCACCCTATAAAACACTTATACTTTTTTTTAAATAACTTATTCCTCTTAAAATGAAGAAAAGTTTCTTTAGTAGACTTTTAGTTTTAAGGAAGTATAAATTTCCTCATAAAAATTTGACGCCAAATTATATGGCACCCATATGAAGGAACTTAAAAAATCATTAGTTGGTTTTTATAACTTTTTTTTATTATTATTATTCTATAACAGGCTTCAATTTACCGATTTCCTTTTCAGTACAAGGCTAAGGGGCAAGAATTTGCCCGTTGCATTATCAATGAGATCCCAGGTGCGATCACGTTACCTACTTTAAGTCTCAGTTCGAGCTCCCCTTTCGCCTGTAAATGCGATCCCCAAAGGCTCTTCACTCTTGAGCTGCGCAAAATGTGTGAAAAAAAAAAACGAAGACCAGAAAGAAGAAGAAGAAAAAGTGAAAGAAGAACGAAATAACCTCGTTGTGATATCCACACATACATCCCACACGTACATTCTCTTCTACTTACATTTCTCCTTACATTTTCTCTAACATTCGTTTTTAAAAGAAAAGAGAAAATCCTACTATACAGAACATAGTGAGAAAAGGTAGTAGAAGCGTCGCTGCTTCTGAACGACCCTTTTTTTTGCTTAGTAAAAGACTTTTTTTATTATTATTATTCTTCTACCTGAAGTTATTTTACGTTTTATTTTATTTAAAAAAAAAAAAAAATACACAAACTTCAATGTATACACAACATTTTTTTTTATCTATTTTTAACAATAATTTTAAATCGATAAAAAGGAACCAACGAGACATTCTATCGGTGAAACAATTTAAAAAAGTATGAAGATAGAAAATTTTATTTTGTGTAAAAAGTTTTGAAATATGAGGGAAAATAAAAAACCTCAAATCCGATCAGTATCATTTGTCGCTCACTTTAACTAATTAATGCGTTTTTACAACTTTCATTAAAAAAAATTAAAGCATAAAAATTATCATTTGTGAATCTAAACATATTATAATACGACGTATCAAATTGTTTTATAATATTTTATAGATTTAAATTGACTATTTTAAAAATCACGCTCAGCTGGCCATTTTTTAACTTCCTGCAATGAAAATTTAAAATTTAAAAAACAAAAGAAGTTATTGGTTTCGGTCCGATTTTCGGGAATAGAAAGAGCTCATCAAGACTTAAACCTGATTAGATTTGGAAGTCGATCAGTCGTGCAGTTTATGGGTAATACGTAAAATAAAATTAAAAAATTTTTTTTCGTATAATTTGTAAACCGCTAGACCAATTTTCAAAATTAAATCAAAGCTAAGTGTCAAAAAGTACTTTCGATCCTTAAAGCATAAGCAAGTCGGTCGATTTGTCCAAAAGATATCGTCGCAAAGAAATGAATAATGATGTTTCATTTCATTACCAATTTATATCGAGCAGCTTAATCTCCCTCCAATGAAAAGTGAGCGGGTAATGGTTCTTTCACCTTGTGTTATTTGTTTTATTCATAAATTAAACATAAATAGTAATATCAGCGAAGTATGTCAAAATGATCTTTTTTTGAATTTAATTTATTTTTCTTCTACATTTACATTCATTTAACAAAAAAATAACTCAAAGGTTCTTTTACATGAAATATATTAGCATAATATTTTAGAAGCAAAATATGCAACCAGCAGCTAGATTGAGAGACATGGTTTCTGCTTCTCATAGTCGAGAACTTAATTTAAGCTTTGTTTAATTAGTAAGTTTAGCTACTGTGATACAATATAATTAGTTATGTAGATCCCAGTGGAATTTAAAGAATTATTAAGTGACTGAGAACAACAATAACTTGATAAATAATTTTTAGGTATTATAAACATTATTATTTTTTTATTTTGTTGATGTTATACGTGATTATTTTACTTAAATCAAATTTCATTTAATAATTATTTGAATCTAATTATCCACAGTCACTGATACGAATTATTAATTCAACGGCCTTTAGCTTTAGCTGTTCAAACTACTTAGTCATATATTTAGATCTATATAATATGAATAGGTGATTATGACTCAGTTTCCAATTTTGTCACTAGAAATAATGCTATTCGCTATGAGTGTGACTGCAGCGCCAGACAAAATATGAACTACGGGAGGCTGTCAAAGTATGTTTTTATGCGTATGTCAAAAGCAAGAAACATAAAAATGAATAAATATTATAAATAATAGTAAAAAAAAAATGTACAAAATATGTGACAGTTTTATAGTGATTGCAGTTTTGTTTTGTAGTTAAATAAATCAACAAGTAATTGTAATGATAAAAAATAAAGAATAATGCAGTAAACATTTGGGTTGTTGTTTAAAATTCATATCAAAGTCAAAAAATGATAATAAGGAAAAAATCAAAATGAAAAATAAACAATTAAATAATAACAAAATAAATACTTTCACGTGTGCTTGCTTACAATTTTAGTAATAATAGCCTCCCATAACTCCGAAAGTAACCACTGCCAGCGCTTCAGTCGATTTAATTTCCCCTACCATGGCTTCACTCAGAGCGAATAACTTTGAAATAAAAATATAAATATTAGTTGAATCATAAAATTTTTTGCCAAAATTCTAAAAAAGTTTATGATGTTCATTACTGCTGCTAATGAAACCGTCATTGGTTAAAACATGGCCGCCATTTGAATTCAATTTGGCGCTTTTTGATTAAATTATTTAGAAATTTTTTTAGTTGCAAAATAGTTTTTTCGTAAAAAGTATAGAAAAAAAAGCAATTACATACTATTTTTGGACTTTTTATTGACAGTTGAGAAACTTTTTGAAAGCTTGTTCTCAAAAGATTCATTTTTAAGATTACTTTCACTTGTTCTTCTTTTATGAACTTTTTATGAAGAAGTAAAAAATGTTAAGTCGAAGTTTTTGAAGACATCACTAAAAAAGTTCAAACAATGGTCCAAAAAAACCAACCAGTGTTTCTAGTTTTTAATATTCAAATTTTCACCAGTAACGAATTACACAATCTAACCAAAATTGCTTATTCATATTATATAATTTGACCATATGGCTGATTTGATCATGTAAATGCATATCATAATTCAAATAATATTATTAAATTGATAATAAGTATCGGTAAAAGCGCACATATATACTATTAATTATTTTAATTAAATTCCATAATTACAGGTTCATTTGAACATATTTAATTTTAAATTATTGATGTACATTTAATGCTAAATTCTATTGTAAACAAGTTGATTATTGCATCAAAACTTTTTGATTGTATCAGAGAAAATGAATCAATGATATTCGAATTAATCTAAATAAGTTCTCGAGAGTAAAATAAGGGAATGAAAAATAGTAAAAAGATGTGCATATCTTTCAGATTCCTGGGTAACTTGACTTCATTCTTCATCTCTCTTTTCTTCAGTATTTCCGCATTTTTGTTCTGTACAATGCGTTGAACAATCACCGCACCCCTTATTCAACAATCAGTTCTTAAAGGATCAATGCGCCCAGACATCCAAGAATTCAAATGATTAAATAAGTTCTTCCAAACTCTTGTCAGATATATTTAGATTGATATACATGTACTTAAGTATATCATTCAACCAGAATTATACTTTTTAAAATTAAGGCACTAAGATTTTTTATTCTTGGTTTAGGGAAATTATATAAATTGTAATAATCTTATATGAATTCATATATTACAATCACACCGAGAAAAAACGGTGTAATTCCATGCTACTCCAATGAGAAAGTTTTCGGTATCGAATTTAACATCGATAACGAAGTTAAAATAACGATAGTGGTGTTAAAATTTTTCTGGTGTTAAAAAACCCCAATCGGAGCCAATTTACTCCGCATGTACACCGTTTTAACATCGGTTGAATAACACTACACTGGTGTAAGTTCATTTTAACACCGTTTTTTTACAGTGCATTTCTTGTCTAATCGAAATAATAAAAAAGCTTGGAAGATCCAAAAGTGCATGTCTTGAGCATTTATGTGAATGATACTCAAGTGAGTTAAAAGTTTATTACACATACAGCAATTTTTCATTGAAAACCGTTATATTATTTTGAATTTTAACATATTTTTTTTTATCGACTGTTAATTAAAAACAATTAGATTATAAGTTTTTAAATAGCCCGCCATTTTACCTAAGAGATGCCAGCTGCTAATATGTATACTTTAGTATAGGGATATTCCGTGCCATCTATCGATACTATCGAAAAATAATCGATGCATAGAAATCGATAAGTAAACAAAAAATACATGAAGCTGAAGCTAGCGGTCGTAATAAGTAGCGGCCAGAAATTTTTTGCGTGGCCGCTACGTATTACGGCCGCTAGCTTCAGCTTCATCAAAAAATACAAAAAATAATCTTGGCTATGTTCACTCTTGAAATAAATGTATATTTAAAAAAATAAGTAATACGGCTGCTCAAAGGGTAGAATTTGTCGTGTGATGCCTATTTACAAATATTAATTATAATTAAACCATACGATATTTAGCTGCCATTTTCAAAAGGGGTCTTCGCATTAACTATACGAAGATATTAAAAAAAAAAAAAATGAAGTTGAAAAATTGTATTTTTTGGAATTTATAGGGTTTACTAGCACATCGCGTCCCTAACACCAAAAAGACATATAAATATTATATGCCTTTTTGGCATTCGAATGCCAAAAAGACATATCATTTTTTTTAATCCATCTATCGCTTCAGAGTGACGAAATTGATCAAAAAACAAAAATTAAAATATTAATGCCAAAATGGCCTATAACAGCAAGCATATGCCTTTTTGGCATCAATTTTATTTGTAATTTTTTAGCTAATGCCAAAAAGGTGTATAAATAAAAAATCAACAAAATCAATGAATTGGTTCAATTAAATATTTATTAACAAAAAATTAATGAATTTAATATTTTAATGATTTTTTTATTTATTCGCCTTTTTAGCATTAACTAAACAATGAAAAATAAAATTAATGCCAAAAAGGCATATACTTGCTGTTATAGGCCATTTGGACATTAATGTTTTAATTTTTGTTTTCTGATCAATTTCGTGATTCTAAAGCGATAAGTGGCTCCTAAAAAGCTTTCGGCGAAAAATATGAAAATTAGAATCGTCGAGCTTCAAAATGTTTTTTTTTTTTAAATTCACAATACGACCATTATCCAACATAAATACAGCTACTCAAAACTCACTGAAAAATTTCGAAATTTTTTTTGACTTTAATTTTTTCCCTTAGTATATTTAAATTTGAATTCACGAATTTAACTTCAGGGTAATATACTTTTTTTTTTATATGCCTTTTTGGCATTAATGATCATTGTGCCTAAAAGCAAAAAGGCTCATGTATATTTAGAGGCCTTTTTGGTCTTAATTTTTTATATTATCAAAATATTCATTTCAAATAATTTCTCAGCGATTGAGCAATAAAAAAAAATTTATATGCCTTTTTAGCTTTATGGTAGATCTATACATATATACAGCATATGCCTTTTTGGCATCAGGGACACGACATGACTCCTGAGTAATTTGACGCTATAAGTCACTAAAAACAGAAAGTTTTTAGAAAAATCGTAATAAGTCGACGTCAAAATGTATAAAATCTGTTGTTTAATCATTTTTCTTTGTAACAATATATTTTTTTTGTATCATTTAAGTGCATTTATAAATTTAGAAACAATTTAATATCACGAAATCGAGATTTTCATTTTCAGGCGAGTATGGAATCGCGCTTTGCGCTCAAGGCATGCAATATGAAAAATTGTATTTTACCGAATTGAATAGAAAGTTCTTTCTACTTAATACGTTACAATATTTTTTGCATTGAATGATACGAAAAAATGTCTTTTTATGGTAAAAAATAATACTACATTAAATTTAATTTTTCATTCAACCTAAAATAATATTAAATCGTATTAATATAAAATTCATTCATGTCTTAACTCTGATACAAAAATAATTAGAGTTTCAAGTCAAGTTCATATAGTGAATTATACATGATTATTAAATACAGTAAGATCATTTTCCATAGTCTGGGACTTTCCGCTTTCCAGACTTGAGACGGCTGTTCATTAGGTTTTCTGTTGTACCGTTTAATGATTCATAACCAGTATATCTATATATGAACAAAAAGTGTAGATTTGTCATATTTTTTACAAACAATGTGGACATTCTTGATATTTATTCTTTATAATGTCATTTTCAACCAATCAAAGACGTGCTTTCTTACTATGAGGTGCAAAAAAGTGTTTTCGTGGGTAAAAAATAGTCATTTAAATATTATCACGTTTAAAGATTTTGATTTTCTGAAAATTCACTATATACATCGATGTCGTGAAAAAATGTCGGTAGAATCTCGTAAAAGTTTATGACCTAGTCCGCTACCTAGTACTAGGGAGAGAACAAATAATGTAGCAGAGAAGACCAACCAAGGGGATGAGAAGTGGCTTTTATCTTTCATACAAGTGTCTATAGAGTTATGGAAATAAAACTTTTAGCGAGGTTTTAAAGTGTTTTAACGACAACAATAAAAAAAAAGCTCAAGAATTTAATACTTTGTTCACTTTTTCGCTAGTTGATCGTTTTCGATATGATGTAATTAATAATGCACATTCCTGTTAATTTTTCAATGTCGAAAATTATTCGCAGATTTCATATAAATAGTTTATATACATTGTAAATTTGTCCAACTACAAAATTATCATATATTTTCACTGAAAATTTATAAGTCCCTTTTAATTTAAACTTTAAAGTTTTTGCAATAAATCTTCTTTTTTTCTTTTTCTGATAAAAAATATTTTGAATTTTTTCATATTCACAATTTATGAAACAATCAATTGAAATATATTCGCAGGGAACAATTAAAATTAAAAAAAAAATGTAAAAGCTAATCAAACTTATCTGCTTATTCAGACATTGCCATGCAATTCCAGATATTAATTACAACTTTTTTTTTACCGAAAAATCCTAATAGATTTTATTGACACTAATCTAGCTTACTTAGTAAAAAATTCTGGCAGGATATTTAAACGCTAATGCGAAATTCAATTACCATGCATCATCTACATTAGCCTTACATTTTATACAATTTTCTACTTTGCCACAATGTTATTTGATTTTTTTATTCTTATATTCCTTCATCTAAACTTTTTCTGCAACTTGCTGAGTCACACTAATAATATCACCCAACTTACTTCATAATTTAATACCATGTAAATTTGTTTTTTATCAGCTATAAAATCGAATAAACTGTTGGTATATTTTACATTGCCATGCACATGTTGTTCTCGATAGAATAATTTCTACTTGTTACAGTAGAATAAATTAAAAAACAAATTTTTTATCTGTTATTTTTATTGTATCATTATCAACATAACCCCGAACGTAAATTTTAATGAGTATGCCTTATCACGTGACTCAGTTACGAGCAGAAAATAACTTAAAATGCGTCCTTATGGCACCAAAAAGCTTACCATGTTGCCAGATTTCCTGTGAGACTAAAAACATCTAGATATAGTTTTCGCTGTGGAGTTTCTATGTACAAACCGACAAACGCAACTAACCGTTGGTAGCAATAGCTTAACTGAATATAGAAGTAAGATAAAATGAGTATAGTACGTATAGTATAAGGGATGAATTTAATGTAAGAGAGAAAAGGTAAATTCCCAGGCAGCTCTGATTGCAAGCACTACTGTACCTAGTATACTCATCTCTTCACTCTTTCTCCGTATGCCATTGTACATTTACGTCAGTGAACCATGCCTACATGACCCCTAGTGGCCAATTAGCGCTGTCTATGTGCATTGGTTGTATATAGAGTCTGTTAGCTATACTATTTGAGCAAAACGAGATAGAAGTTCACTAGCCTTCTCGCCTGCTCTTATGCTTTATGTATTTACGACATTTGATTGGTGAACCTGTTAACGACAAGGGTAGTTTTCAAACTTTGTTAAACTTGCGGTGTTTAGTTTATACCCTTGAGAAATAAATAATATATAACTTGTTTAGAAAATTTATAATATACTACTATTATTTAATCGGTTTATAAACTTACTAATTTCATAGTTTTTTATTTTATTTCATTATATTATATAGTGCGAAATAATGAAAATTTAGCATTGGTTTTCAATGAAAATTTTAAGACTTCATTCAAAATCTTGGTGAAAAATTTATGAACAACCAGCAAAGATTTCTATGAATACGGAGAAATTATTCTCGTTTGAAATGCTATGGTGTCAAAGTAATGTCAAACACATGGAAAAATCATTATGACCATTGTAATTATAGCCCAAATTACTGTAATCATTGTAAATTTTACTGTGGTCATAGTAATTTTTGCCTGAGTTTATTTTAATTTCCGTCAAGTAGCCAACATGGTTCGGCTTTACTATGAAACCATAGAATTTCAAACAAAAATGATTTCACCATGTAGATTTTCACATATTTTTGAATGGATTTCCATGTGGTTTTCTATGGAAATAATCAATTACACTCTAAGGAGTCCTACATGGGAATTCAGAAATAATTTCTAAACAGATTTCCACATAGTGGTTTCGGATAGTTTCACACATGGTTTTCTATGAAAATGAATACCATTTTAACAATCTATCTAATAGAGATTCTGCATATAGTTTTTTCTGAATTCCCACATGACGGTTTTTGATGGATTCTCTTGTAGTTTTCTATGGGAATCAATATTACGTAAACTCTTAGATGATATTGGGCGCCATTTTGACCCCAAATGATTTTCAACCGATTTTTTGAAAATTTTCCACTGGAAATGGGATTAGCTGCACTGATTACCGTCAATTGAAATCTTTAACTTACTTTCACGATAATACACTACTCATCGTTCAAAATAAGCTCTTCTTTGGAAATCTCACTTACGGGACCGAAATTATTGTAAGTAATTTATTTTTAGTGTAAACCCTTTTTTTGGATTTCCTATTGGAAATCTGAAAAATGGCGTGTACTCGAGTGGAAAAAAATTTGCTATATGGTTTTTTATTATATTCCGTTTTTTCAATAAAACTCCAATACGATCACGGTTGAGGTTTTTTTGTTGAAAAGGTAAGAAGTATGTCACAGAGTTTATTCAAAGAGAAACGATGATATCTCTTGGAATATTAGTCGTTTCACACTGTGGTCAAAGCGTGTCCATATAACACATCCGTCATTTCATAAACGTGTGTCGTTCAAGGGTTAAAAGTCCATGACGGTTCTTATATAGCGATTCAAATGTAATTTTCTACACAGATTTCAATATCGGGAAAGTATTTCCTGTGGGTTCTTCGTAGTTTCCTGTACAATTCCGTACTTATTGTCCTATTAGAGTAATTATCGTTTTATTTTTGTGTATTTACATGGCATAAAAAGTTACTTCCTTTCGAGTAAATTTAATAACAAGTATTTCAATGACCGCAAAAGTGTAATTCAATTTTTTATAATTATTACTTCTAAATTCTATGTTTGTGCTAAAAAAGTATTGTCCATAATTGATCAGATATAAAACGGCACTAAGATAGAAGATATAAACGTTTTTAAAGAAATTTCAGAAACTGTAGATACTCTACTGACATAGAAAGTAAATACTTATAGTTTGTAGACAGGAGATACTATGTACAGAAATTATTAAGGATTTTCTACTGTAGTTTGGATTTTCGATATCTTACGTAATAGTAAGTTTCTACTAAGACGCCAATTAATCCGACTATCGGCTATTCAAGTTTAGCTTTGCGTGCACTTGTGTGTTTTCAGTTTTCCTCAAGGTATCGGACAGATTATTTCAAAGTTAAGATATCTTAATACTCGATTTTCTGATGAAATAGCCAAGAGATATGCTAGTCTACATAGCATTTATGGATTATAATAGCTCGAGAATACCTACGGTGATACTATACCGTAGTTTATAATGCGATATACCATGATCGATAAAAGAAGACAGATATGAACAATACTTACCATTGTCTTAGTTTCCTTCTTCGATAACAAGTCTTGACTTTAACAAGAGAGTCGTTATACTCATAGAAAGCTACAGCACTGCCAAAATCTTTTTATCAAAATACATAAGCACGAAGAAGATGGTATCAAGACGAGTCATCTAAGAATTTTACGATTATTATCAAACCAATCGTTAGTTAAATCCTTTTTTTTAAGATATTTAAAGTGATAAGAAAGAATTTTTAGTTGTCGTTAACAAAGAAATTTTCATTTTTTGCGGACAAAATGAGGTACCTCCTAAAAAAGGTAAAAAAAAAAAAATAAAATTCTGGAAATTAAATAAATCTAATTAAATGACATTCTTTTATAAGTAATTTACGTATAGAAAAATTACATTTTATAGAACTGAAAAGAAAAAAGTCAAATTGATTTAATACTATTTTTTTTACAAAAAAAAATTTTTTTTTGAAAACAGTAAAAAAAAAATCAAAATAATGCTTAATTATGTTTACAAAAGATATTTTGAAATGGTTAAAATATAATTTAAAAAACAAATTATTTTTAAAATTTTCAAGGTACCCATCCCCCGTGTAAAAAAATTCGTTCCAAAAAAATTCCAAAAAAGTTCTGCATGTGGAACTTTTAATAATGAGACAGATTATAACTTTAAATGATACTTTTTTGAAACGTTAGTAATTTTGATGGAAAAAAAAGTTTTTATGAGCAAATTTTCGAGTCAAAAGAGGACGTTCTTGCAACTTTTTTGGAATTTTTTATGGATATTCCAAAAACGTTTTAGAATCACCACTTTTTAATTTTTATGGACTAAAAAAAAAAGTTCCATAAATATTCCAAAATCACAACTTTTGAATTTTTTATGGAACTAAACTAAACATCCATAAAAAATTTTAAAAAAGAACGTCCTTTTTTGACTAAATTTGTTCATAAATACTTTTTTTTTTTAACATTAAAATTACTAACGTTCAAAAAAAGTTCCATTCGAAGTTTTAATCTGTCTTATGTTTAGAAGTTCTACATACAGAACATTTTGGAATTTTTTTACACGGCCCCCCCCCTTTATCCCATTTTGGCCCTCCCTCTCTTATATATATAAGAATGTACAAAAGTATCCTTAATTGTTTGATCTTTTAATCCTTTTATCTAAGAATAAGAAAACCTTTTATCTCAAAATAAGATAATAGGATTTCTTGAGATCCCTTAACACACCTCAGAACTTTATTCTTTTTTCCGCCTTGCAGTCGTGTAAGATAATTATTAAAGAACTGCTATAATCTATTTATCTTAAGGTATAATACTTAAACTACGAAAGTATTTACATTTACTATTTATATTTCGTATATAGAACATCTTTATTTATATATGGCTGCTTACTAAATTATGATTTTATATTTTCAAAAATACAAAATTGAGTACTTTAGTAAAAATCATTTACACGGAGAGAAAATTATAGTAACAGTTACAATATATTATGGGAATGGTTCCCATACTGCATGGTAACCGGTTTTTTTGAAATGTTGATTATAGGAACGGCACCCATATATATTATGGCAATAATTCCTATAATTATGGGCATAATTCCCATATGGTCCATATCGGAATAGTTCCTATGGAATTATGGTAATCGTTACTATGTACCTATGGTAATGATTACTATAATATTATGGTAATAGTTACCATAATATTATGGGAATAGTTACCATAATATTATGAGAATTTTTACCATAATATTATAGGAGCAGTTACCATAATATTATGGGAATAGTCACCATAATATTATGGGAATAGTTACCATAATATTATGAGAATGGTTACCATAATATTATAGGAGCAGTTACCATAATATTATGGGAATAGTTACCATAATATTATAGGAGCAGTTACCATAATATTATAGGAGCAGTTACCATAATATTATGGGAATAGTCACCATAATATTATGGGAATAGTTACCATAATATTATGAGAGCAGTTACCATAATATTATGGGAATAGTCACCATAATATTATGGGAATAGTTACCATAATATTATGAGAATGGTTACCATAATATTATAGGAGCAGTTACCATAATATTATGGGAATAGTTACCATAATATTATGGGAATAGTTACCATAATATTATAGGAGCAGTTACCATAATATTATGGGAATAGTTACCATAATATTATGGGAATAGTTACCATAATATTATGGGAATAGTTACCATAATATTATGAGAATTTTTACCATAATATTATAGGAGCAGTTACCATAATATTATGGGAATAGTCACCATAATATTATGGGAATAGTTACCATAATATTATGAGAATGGTTACCATAATATTATAGGAGCAGTTACCATAATATTATGGGAATAGTTACCATAATATTATAGGAGCAGTTACCATAATATTATAGGAGCAGTTACCATAATATTATGGGAATAGTCACCATAATATTATGGGAATAGTTACCATAATATTATGAGAGCAGTTACCATAATATTATGGGAATAGTCACCATAATATTATGGGAATAGTTACCATAATATTATGAGAATGGTTACCATAATATTATAGGAGCAGTTACCATAATATTATGGGAATAGTTACCATAATATTATGGGAATAGTTACCATAATATTATAGGAGCAGTTACCATAATATTATGGGAATAGTTACCATAATATTATGGGAATAGTTACCATAATATTATGGGAATAGTTACCATAATATTATGGGAATGGTTACCATAATATTAAGGTAACCATTACCATATACGCTTAGGAACCGTTACAATGTGATTATAGGATTGGTTCCTATTTGCTTATGGGAACTATTCCTATGAGTATGGTAATCATTACCATGATGCTTTCACATGTGATATGGGAACTATCACCATAATGATAGGAATTGTTCCCATCCTTATGGGAACTTTTCCCAGAAAGTATGGGTCTATATCCCATAATCCCAAGTAATCATTACCATAACGGCATGGGATGATATTTCATAAACGTACTAGGAACAGTTACTATAATTTTTTCTCCGTGTAGTGTTATGATTGCATGATTCAAAATAGAAATTGAAAAATTTTTTTAAAGTCATTCATTTATATCTCTAGCTATTATTTCATAATTATTTGCAGTTTTGATCTATTTCGATATAAAATGTTTTATTCAGTGTAATATCTAGAAATATATTATTAATTTTTCATTTCAATTAAAACCTTTATATACTAAATTGCCTCGAGCACTTTTCTGATTGAAAATGACGAGCTTTCTTAGTAATTAGAAGTTAAAATAGCAGGTTTATTAATTCTTAATTATGATACAATTACATTAGCGCACTATAAAAAATCGAGAGTAAATCCAGAGTGAATACGATTTTTTTTTTTTATTTTTTTTTGTTGAGTGGAGTGATTTAGGAGTAAATGCGGAATAAATTCCAATTCGCATTCACTTTGATAAGTTCACATGATATTATAACATGTCATGACATAATGCAGTTATTGTTTTCCAAACTCCCTTTCGGAGGGAAATTCACTCCGCAAATTTTCTACAAATGTCTTAGTGATCAGATAATTGGTTTGCATAATTGATTTAATGAAAATTGAATGTATGTATATAAACTTATACTCAGACTGTCAGCACATCTATGATGAAAGTTCAAATTCTTATTTCGTTTGGCGGGAAGAGAAAATCACTTTTCTGTTTTGAATAAAAATAAAATGAATTAAATGTGTAAGCTCCGACTTTTCTATTAAGAATGTCAAAAATTCATACTTACATCGCAAATATGATGAAGAAAAGTCTGCACATCTAAAAAATGTAATAGGACATCTTAACCTACGGAGTTGCCACCCTCAATTGATCTTGAGTAAGCAATCATGTGGCTTGAGATCCCCTACTACACTCTGTGGGTGTGTAATATACTTTATTTGCGCTGGGAGAATAAACAGTTCAGTATATTATCTAAAAGTGCACGGAAAAACAAAACTTTTGAAATTAATATTTGAAAAGCTGGTAAATCGCTCCGGGGAGTCTATGATACATTTTTACATTCACAACAGCAATTTTTATGATGCGTAAGAGTCATTAATACAGTTCATAATATAATGTTTACAATTCAAAGAGCACTTTATATAATTTGAATTTCTTTTTTTTTAAGACATAGACCTTAGTTCTAAAAGGACGTAATTCGTACTTTGAAAATTTTATAGAAGGAGCTTAATTGAAAATTGTTTGCTAATAAAATGGCTAAATTAGAATCTATGAGGTTGAAAAAGCTTGAAATGCATATTCATAACTAAATTTGACTCATTATATTGTGTAATATTATAAAAAAAGCGGTAAGACTTAAATGATGTAAAATGAAAAATTCAAATATTTATGGATTCTGACTTTTTTAAGCCAAAATAATGATCTTGATAATAATTTTAAAGAATTAGGGGAAGGGAGGAGGCAAGGGGGGGGGGGTTAAAACGGAGAATCCCCAAAATTTTATAAAAAAAAATTTTATTTTTCAATTGTTCTTAAACATTCCAAAATCACTTTTGTAAACATACTTGAGTATTATTTTCAATATTTTTTATTAAACTTTTTCAAAAATCGAGTTAAAGTCAATCAGAAATCTAGTTTTTTTAAGAGCTTAACATTGAAATGAGAATAACTTGTGAACACTACGGAATTTCGAAAAACTTTATTCATAATAATTTGTAATGAATAAAATTATCTACAAAAAGTTTTAATGACATTTTTTGATAAGACTAATAGTTTCACCGGAAAAGTAAAAAAATCTCAAAATTTACTATAAATTTGACTTAAGGCTGAAATAACTTTTGAACAGTAGGATTTATCAAAAAATGATAAGAGACTTTTTTTGTAGAGCGTTCAATTTCCTACAAAAAATTGTATTGTGCATAAAAATCCGTTCATTAGTTTAGGAGCTAGAAAATTCTGAAAAAAAAAATTTTTTTTTTCCCGTGTTATTTAAATGGAAAATAGAAAAATTTTTATTTTTAGTTATACTTTCAATTTTTGTACACCATAAAAAAAAAATTGTTGGTTTTTTTGAAATACCCTAATATACATAATATCATTTTAGAAACTTAGTACATCGTGTTCTATTTTTTAAAAAAGTCAAACATACTAGTAAACCTCGCTTTTCTTCGTGTATAAATTCTGTTGAGTAAAAACTGAAATAATTACAAAATGAAAAAACTTTAAATGAAGTTTAATCATTTTGGACAGAATTAAAAAATAAATATTATTTGAAAAAAAAAAAAAAAAAAAAAAAAAAAAAAAAAAATTACCATGAACGGCATGGTGATGTTCACCAAATGGTGATAAGAGGAATGATAATTGCAAAGGGAATACAAGACGCTTACGATGACACCAGATGTTGCATTTACGTTATTATTCTCATGTGGTTTTTATTTTAATACCATTTTTTGTTTCTTTCTTATAAATTTTTCCTAATTGTCGGTGGCAATATTAGCGTTTTTATTTTATACTTTATTTTCATTCGTTGTTTTAATATTTTCTTTGTCTTCTACTCTATATTTCTTTTCGCACCGCTATGAGTACTTCAATAATCAGAGCTGCTATGTATTTACTCATGTGGAAATACGAGTCGTAGAGGCAGATAATCGTCCCTGCGATTTTCGTTTGTTTAAAAATTTTTTTTTTTTTTCTATATTCTCTCAACTATATTCTGTTTATTTATCATTTTAGTTGTTTCAAATTATTTATATTTATTTATCTTATAATATGCTCTTTGCTTTACGTTTGTTATTCTACTAATTATCATAAAAATAATGTTTAACTAAACAAATAAATGATGTACTCTAAAAAATTTGTCGTGTAAACGCAGAGTGAATACCAAGTAGATCTTTTTTTTTTTTTTTTGAGATGGATGATTCTAAACTCGGCGCCACAAGAGACGGTCATATGAATGTTTTTTTTTTCTATCAAATAATCTGTATTTTAAAAATTATACACGAAAAAAATATCTGAAAAACGGTTGACCCTTTGGTCTAACCTCAAAACTTTTCCTTATTATTGAGCTCCGAGAGCTTTACCCAAAAAAATATTCATTTCGCTGCAAAAATTAATTTTTGTCCGACGATGTCTTAGAAACAAATCGACAGGTCGCACGTGAATTTACTGTAATCGAAAGAGCTCGTTACGATTTAGATTTGATCAAACTAAGAAACAAATCGGTCAAGTTATTTGCAAACTACACAACAAAAACTTAAAAAAAAAAAAACAGATACATGGACGTCAATTTAAAAATCTCCAGAATAGCTTCCTAAGACCTCAAAACGTCGAGATTTGATAAAAACTCGATTTTCGAAAATCTGACCGAAATCAATAAAACACCTTCTTTTGAAAATTTTCAATTTTCATAACGGAAAGTTACACTGACAGAAGTATTTATTTGATATTAATAAATGCATTTATTTGAAACAGTTTTTCAGCCTTATTTGCCTTAAATATAGATTTATTAATAGTAAATAAATCTCATATTTGAGTGAACATCGCTGCGATTTTTTACCTCAGAACCACTTTCTGTTTACAATAACTTTTGGTATATTGTCTAGTGTAACAAATTCGAACTATAATCAACTAAATATTTATTTTATAAATAAAAAAAATGCTGAATATTTTTAAAATTAATTACTGTGCGTATTATTTTCTTCAAAAAAATAAACTTAAACGGTGCTATAAATTATTTATCATAACCCTACTTAATTAGCTTCATTTGTAATTTCTTTCTATTCAAATAAGTCATTTATTAACTACTAAGAAACACTTATTTGGTTCAAATAAATCTCATTTAATAAATCATTTGTCAACTATTAATAAATCTTATTTGGTTCCAATAAATACTTCTACCAGTGTAGAAATTGTAGTTTTTCTAACCACAATATTGTAGTAAACCATTGTAGTTGCAAGTACTCCATGTAAGGTAGATGTACCGTTTTTGGCCACTTTAGGGCCAGTTTTGGACACTTGAAAAATTTTAATAAAATAATTTGTAAAAGACGCAATGACAAAAGTAATTTCCAAAATGTGTTCAAAGATACTTTTAACCCGCTAATAAAATGGTAATTTTATTTTATACTTTATCATTCATTGAAATAAAATATCAAATGTCCAAAAATGAAGCAGTGGCCACAAATGGCACCTCTACCCTACTCTCTTAAATTTGAAATAGTGAAAATAGTGACTATTCACTGTTAACTAGTGAAACGTATGTCACTAATTCAAATAATGGTACACTTCACTGGCAGTTAGTGACTATTCACTGCGAAATAGTCATTGTCATGTGATTTTCACTAATTGGTTATTAGAAAGTAGTAAAAGGTACTAAATAAACACTACTGACAACTAAATATTGCAGTAAGCATTGATGACTGTAGTTGGCATTACTATACATGTGGTTGTGGTTATTTTAAGTTGATTTCGACATCTCTGCACTTTGACTTGTAGTTATTGCAACTACAGCTGATATCCACCACAATTTTTTCCGTGTACACTGATAGAAGGATTTGTTTAGGAGTAATAAATTGATTTATTAAATTTTTCTCAACTGACTTTTTTGGATTTAACAAATATTTAGTAATTATTAACAATATTTATTATAATGAAATAAGTAACTTCTTTATTATTAAGAAATATTTTTAATGCTAACAAAGCCTTATTAACATAAAAGAAATATTTGTTAGCACCAAACAAGGCTTGTTAATATTTAATAAATATTTCTTAGACGAATTTGTCGGTAGAGGGCTACACACGAGCCTGTAGTGGTGTACAAGTATTAAAAAAGCTATATGTGTGTGTCGTTGCGACGTCATATTGTTTACTCCGTTCTAGCTTGCATTGTTGGTTAAACGTAACCTACAACTGAAGCTCTCATATACTTAAATAATATTTATATCAGAAGTATTTTGTAAATTGTCATCCATATTATAACTATGAAAATATGGAAGCCTTGTTAATTTTATTCAGTTCAATTTTAATCAAATATAAAATTTTATACGATGGTTGTTTTAGTTATTTTTGTTTATAAATACAAATATTAATGAATGTGTGTAGCTGCATGCAAAAACATATATAGATATATATTCTTGAACTGTGTGATTTTATGAATTAAATTTTAATAAATAAGTTAATAGATAATTTCTTAAATATAAAAAAAAAATTTGTTCAAATAATAAAAAATATATTAAATATAAAATATTCATTTATTAATTATTAAAAAGTGATTCATTAAATGTTAAAAAGTGATTTATTAAATACTAATAAATCATTTTTTAAATGGAAAGAAATCGTTTATTAAATATTAACAAATCGTTTATTAGATGCTAAGAAATATTTATTAAATACAAAAAAATGATGTTTAAGAAATGATTTGTTAAATATTAATAAATATTTCTTAAATAAAGCTCCGTTAAGAAATAATTTGTTAAATATTAACAAATCTTTTTTAATACTAAGAAATCCTTCTATCAGTGTAGTACCGTGTAGTATATAGTGATGCCAAATGAACGCATTTTTATTTCGGTCAAGTCATGAGCAATCGCTAATTATCGTTAATTGACGTCATTTTTTTGTTAAGTCTTAAGATTCATTTTGAAAATCCAATTATTGTGATCATCGAATTATTTGGATAAACACAAAATTTAGCAAACAAATATACTCCTTTCGTAGGATTTTTTAATTTTTATTATTTTTCCTTAGTTTTTTTTTTATTAATTAAAAAAAAAACACTTAATTTTCAAGTATACTGCTGGCATAACCCCTTGATAATGACGTTAGTTATTTTGAAAATCTCAAGATACCTTTCAAATCCTATAAAGTTTATAAAAATCGTCTTTCAATGAGTCTAAAGAATATAAAGTTAAGCTGATTTGTGTAATAACTTCAACTTACATTTCACAAAATCGAACAACAACTAAAATAATCTGAACAAACGATATTTTAAAAGTATTCACAACAGTAGGATTTAAAGGCTAAATTTTTTTGAATCTGAGTAACAGAAAGCTTAACAAAAATATATGTTTGATAAAGTTTGTCCAGGAATTCATGATATGTAAAAATTTCGAATCGCATATGAATATTAACTACCGAAATATGTTCAAGTTAAGTTTCAAATTATGAAAAATTTTAATAATTCAAACATCGCTTTTGCTCGCAATTATTTAATATCCTTAAAAAAAAAATAACGCTTGCTTTTAATCCAAACTTTTTACGCAGCTTTTATTTCAAATTTAAAGCATTGTAGTCACTTTTGAATACTTTAGTGTTTGAAATTCTCAATAGAAAAATAAAGCCCTCATATTTATACAAAAAAGTAAATAAAACGTTGTGGATGGGGAATAAAACACTTATGTAAAAAAAGTTAGATTTAAATTGAATATAAGTAAAGTTTGATTGACAAAATTGCTGACAAGGGAAGTCAGTGGTAGAGTAGTAGAGTGATTGCAATTTCGCACTTTCAGCTGGACACAAAACCGCTATTTGTATCTCAAGAGACTCTAATGGAATAACGTTATATACTAAATAGAGTCAAACTTAAATGAAGCTTATTGGATAAAGCTGTGAGAATTCTCTTGTATGATGAGTTGGAAAAACTAACTCACTTTATCAATTCTCTCTCTCTCTCTCTCTCTCATTTATTTTCATTTTCTCTTCTTGTAATAATAATCTTTATTTATCTTTCTGGTTCGCGTGTAGCGTGAAAATAAATACGATAGTATAGGGAAGACGTAAACAATATAGTAGACGCGGAACTTAAGGGTAAAACAATGATATTTTAAAGACATATATATATATATATATATATATATATATATTCATTTTCGCCAACTTTCCTCGCTTTAACATCTTCTGTATATCTTAAAGATACTTCACAAAATATTTACTTTTATTTTACATAATTCATTTTAGTAATTATTACTCATGCTCTTGGCTCTTGTCTTCATTTCCTCAAGTTACCCGAATAAATTTACATATATCATAAATAGTTTAACAATTAATATGAGTATGTTTTTTATTTTATTTTTTAAATATAACTTAATTTTCACATACTTATGTAAACTATTTATTCATGGAATTCATTATAAATTTGATAGTTAATTAACAGCGTTCGTATATAAATTGTTCGGTCCATTAAAATATAGGGGAGGGAGGGGCAAAACGGGGTACTTAAGGATATACCAAGTTTTCGAGGACTCAAATACACTGAATCTTTTTTTTTTTTTTTTTTTTTAAGGATATTCAAAGTAAATAGAAAAAATTTTGAGCTACCGTTAAAAAAAAAAATCATTTTTGCGGACAAAATGGGGTACCTACTAAAAAAGGTGAAAAAAAAATTTTTTTTGTGAATTTTAAATAAATTTAATTAAGTTAAACTTTTTTACAAGTAATTTACATAAAGAAAAATTATATTTTACATGATTATTGGATACAAAAGAAGAAAATCAAATTTTTAATGGTTTTGATCATAAAACAAAAGTCATTTATATTTTTCAACTGACCATTGATTTTTGAAAAAGTTCACAAAAAACATTTTAAATAACGTTCAATTAGAAGAGAGGGGGGGATGGACCCCTTAAGAAATGAGGTCTTATATGTAACATAAATGTCAGCCCATTTTGCCCCATTCTTCCCTAATAGGGTTAGGGGTAGGGGGTTCTCTAAATTTTGGGTGCCTCGTATGATTTTGGGGTGAAATGGGTCACCAACAATTGTACTTGTATACATATATACATATATATATATATACATACACTGACAGAAGGATTTCTTAGTATTAAAAAAGATTTGTTAATATTTAACAAATTATTTCTTAACGGAGCTTTATTTAAGAAATATTTATTAATATTTAACAAATCATTTCTTAAACATCATTTTTTTGTATTTAATAAATATTTCTTAGCATCTAATAAACGATTTGTTAATATTTAATAAACGATTTCTTTCCATTAAAAAAATGATTTATTAGTATTTAATAAATCACTTTTTAACATTTAATGAATCACTTTTTAATAATTAATAAATGAATATTTTATATTTAATATATTTTTTATTATTTGAACAAATTTTTTTTTTATATTTAAGAAATTATCTATTAACTTATTTATTAAAATTTAATTCATAAAATCACACAGTTCAAGAATATATATCTATATATGTTTTTGCATGCAGCTACACACATTCATTAATATTTGTATTTATAAACAAAAATAACTAAAACAACCATCGTATAAAACTTTCTGTTCTTTTAATTTCAAAATACAATTTCATAGTAATTAACACTATAACTAGAATAAACAAATTAAAATTTCTTATATTAAACTACGCTGAGAAATAACATAAAATCCGTTTGATAGTACATGTGTTTTTAATGGTTTTATATTTGATTAAAATTTAACTGAATAAAATTAACAAGGCTTCCATATTTTCATAGTTATAATATGGATGACAATTTACAAAACACTTCTGATATAAATATTATTTAAGTATATGAGAGCTTCAGTTGTAGGTTACGTTTAACCAACAATGCAAGCTAGAACGGAGTAAACAATATGACGTCGCAACGACACACACATATAGCTTTTTTAATACTTGTACACCACTACAGGCTCGTGTGTAGCCCTCTACCGACAAATTCGTCTAAGAAATATTTATTAAATATTAACAAGCCTTGTTTGGTGCTAACAAATATTTCTTTTATGTTAATAAGGCTTTGTTAGCATTAAAAATATTTCTAAATAATAAAGAAGTTACTTATTTCATTATAATAAATATTGTTAATAATTACTAAATATTTGTTAAATCCAAAAAAGTCAGTTGAGAAAAATTTAATAAATCAATTTATTACTCCTAAACAAATTCTTCTATCAGTGTAGTTTTTATACACAAATAGTTTCTCACAGCAGCCAGATTCAAGGCAGACACTTAGAGAGAGTCGAATCTGTAAATAAAATCTACTACCAAATCAAGCATAATGGTATGATAGTGGGGGGACTGTATTTCTCGGAAATTTATTCCCCTACAGCCCTGACAGCGGGCACTTTCAGAGAGTCGACTGTATTCCGATATACTTCTCTTCAAAAATACTCGTCGTTGCTTCGGCTACATATGAACTTTCGTTCACAGACTGAGACCTGGCGGAAAATTCCAACTTATTTAAGTCAATGAAATAGGAATTATTTGGAATAGAGATTTTTTAATTATTTTTTTGGGCACTAAGTGCACCAGCGGCCTTTTTGTTTCCTCGGAAAAGCTGGGACATCGCGAAATACTTAAAAGAGTAAAACATAAAAAAAAGGCAAGTCCAAAATCATATTTTGGGGTTGAAAAACTATCAACACTGAGAAAAAAAAATCATATCGTATTTTCCGTAAAATTAAAACGTAAGAAAGTAGAAGCATAAATACTTCCGTACACATTTATTTATTTATTTTTTTTTTTAACTTCCCGCTAAGAAAATTGCAAATTTTCTAAAATTCGGGAAGTTATTGGTTTCACCCCGATTTGTGAAAATCAAAATTCCAACAGATGTCGATGTTTTGAGATTCTAGGAAGCTATTTTGACTAAATTCAAGATGATGTTCAAGTGTATGTATGTGCGTACGTATGTAAATATTCTGTAACTTTCGAACGGATGAATCGATTTTGATTTTCAAGGTGTTATTCCTCGCAGCTTCTTATTTACTATAAACACTGAAAATTTGAGCTTAATCGGTAGGGTACGTTCGGAGATATTTCAAAAATAAAATTTTTTCAAAAATGTTTTTTTTGAATAACTTTTAATTCGCTCAATGGATTGATTCCAAAATCTAATCAGCTCTAAAACTTTGTAAGTCGCGTCAAATGCCGCCTTAACAATCAAAATCAGTTCATTCGTTCAAGAGAAATCGTTAACGAAAGAATTGAGAAAAAAAAAATTTTTTTTAGTATTTTGGAAATTTCTCAAAAACGACTCGATAAATCAATTTCAAAGTTAGATCAGTTGTAGAACTCAATAAAACGCGTCGATTGCCACCTTAACCGTCTCAATCAATTAATTCATTCGGAAGATATCGTTGGAGAAAAAATAGCAAAAAAGGTTTTTTTTCGAAAACAAAGGCATACAAAAGTATTTTCGAGCTCCTTGAGCTCGAAAATGTATCCACAACAATTTTTCGAGCTCAAGGAGCTCGAAATGGGCGAGAAGTTTTGGGGCTGGCCCACAGAGTCAACTGACAGACCGATTTTTTTTTTTGGCAATTAAATTGTTTTTTCATTATTTTTTTGCTCAATTTCCAAATAATATTACGTAGTTTTATACTTTCCCCGCAATGTTGATTCAATAAGCTCAACTTTATGTTAGCTGTCCTAACTTTTCTTAAAAGTAAGTTGTAGAGTGGTCTCTTGAGCTTACGATCTCAAGTTTACGTTTGTTTAAAGAATAAAAACAAAAATCAACATCGTAATCCAGTGGATTTTATTGATAGACATGAATAAATACAATTTACCCGCAACTTCCTTCACTATTAATTTTTTTGTCTCAATTTTCAACAGTATTATCCATCTCGATTATATATATACACTTTTTCACCCCACATTCTCGAAAGAAGAAAAAAGAGAAATAAAAAAAAGAAAAGTTTATAGTGCTGAGTTAAAGAGTGGATTCACACAACTCGTATATAGTAGAGCTTTTATTGTTTTTAAAATAAAAAACTAGGTCAGTACCCACCTAACCCTTTTCTCGCATCTGATCCTCTCATTCCACACTTTCTTTCATTCTCCACATTGTCATATAATTTTTATTATTTAATTTAACAATAAATTTGAATTTCCCACCTTTTTATAACTTATCGAATTATATTTTTTATCATCCAATCAATTTAGTCCATCATAAAAAAAAAAATTAAGATATTCATTATTAAAAAAAAAAATTTTTTTTTATCAAATAATTCAACTGCAATTCCAGCAGATTTTCCAAGGAAAGTAATAAAAGACATACAGAAGGTGAATGGTTATGATCGAATCAAATATAGCGTAGACAAGAATCTATAGAGAGATAAAGGAAAAAAAAAAATGAAAAATAAGAAACTGTAAAAAAAAAAAACTGCCTCGTTGCGATGAGTTATTGGCATAGATAAGAAAGACGAAGATATCGAAGAAGCGAATAAGAATAAAAGAAAAAAAAAGTCATCCCCTCGAGAAGTGGTAAGACAGACTGGAGACAGAAAATGACGGCTGATAAAAAGCGACGTTACTATCTCTTGGATACGGAATGATCCGCGAGAGTGACTCGCAGACTAAGACGTAAAAGGGCTAAAGAAGGATTTTAGAGCGACGAATATACTCCTCTCCGATATCTAGAATGGAAAACGAACGAACGGTAGTCGAGTCGTGTTCCTTACGAGGCTCTTAAATTAAATTACATGCAGTCGCCACAGTCACAGCGGCACACTTGGCACGAGTATCACCCCCTTTCGCCTCCTTCACTTGCCATTCTCCATGCATAATGCATGCGGTATTTTGCGAGCTACCTCGGGAACGCAATTCAGAACGTCGAGAGAGACTCGTTCCACCTTTTCTGAGGT
Organism: Microplitis demolitor; assembly: GCF_026212275.2. Classification (NCBI taxonomy): domain Eukaryota; kingdom Metazoa; phylum Arthropoda; class Insecta; order Hymenoptera; family Braconidae; genus Microplitis; species Microplitis demolitor. The sequence continues at coordinate 6,120,298 of NC_068545.1, forward strand.
TCTTCTTAGATATAGGGGTGGGTGAAAGAGACTACCCCTCGCGTGCTTCTTGAGCGCTCTGAGATGCCTAATAAAAGCGTAAACATTGCCGATCTTACAAGCACGACTACTTTCACCACTATCCTACTACTCTATGCTATGTATTTATCTATATACATATACATACACATACATGTATATATATATTGCAACCATTGTTTTGCATACGATTTTATACTTACTATGCATTTACACTTGGTGGAGAAAAACATTTTTATTCATATAAAATTATTCATTTCTGCTATAAAATTATCTGCATTAAACAGACTGAATTTAAAGTAAGTCTATACGTTTACTTATAAGTGTGTAAATTAACAAATAACAATCATTAACGCTAAAAAAAAATTCGCAATTCATACAGATTAAAATTTATCTGCCCTAATAAGCGGAAAAATAAAAAATAATATTTTTAATATTTAAATTATACAAATGAGAAATATATGGTAAATTTGTGTTACTAAATATTTTTTATTGTCCATTATAATTTGTTAAATTGTTATTTTATTTATGCAAGAGAATGATTTACAAGTTAATTATTTTTTGAATAAATATTATTTGTAAGATTAAAAGAGTTTATGGAGAATTGTCTATTAAGATAAGCCATTCAGATATATTTCATAGAGTAATAAATGTCGAATTGTATAAATTTTTTTTATTTTATCGATAACGTTAGAGATAAAATCGTAACTGACAATGACTTTTAGAACTTCTATCCGTACCTTTTTAAACTTGAGCTTTAATAAGTCATGACAATTGAACTTGAAACTATTGACTTTCTGTATGGTTCCTTCTTTATTTGTGATTTTATTGGCCAATAGATTTTTTCATTTGATCAAATTTTACTTTATGTTACCACATTTTTATATGCAGAGAAAGAGTAGGCAATATTTTGTTTATATTAACATTAACATACTGAATATACTGTAAAATAATTTTGGATTCGATTCAGTGTAAATGACTGTGTAAAAATTACAGCAAATATCGTGTTGTATTGAGGCGATGTGAATTAAATAATTTTTACACCGTTGAGCGTGTAAATGTGTGATTTATGATAATTTCACGTTAACGAAAGTAATTGTAAAAATATTTAAATGTTCAAAATACTACTTGATATCAAAATAAAATTGATATAGTTATTGACTATATGGAAAGAAAATTATGGAAATGGTTCCCATAACTTTGTGAAATTTTTTCCTATATCACCATAAGAACTACGACCATAACTTATGGGAGCAGTTCCTTTGATTATGGAAATGTTTTCCATAATTATAGGAATAGTTCCTATAATTATGGGAATGATACCCATAACATTTTAGTAATGGTTCCTCTAATTAAAGGAATGGTTCCCATAAATTATAGGAACAATTCCCATATCATTATAGGAATGGTTCTCATAAAAGTATGTAAACGATTTCCATACTATCATGAAAATGTTAATTTAAAGAAAAGTGTGGAAATCACTTCTACAATACACAGAAATATTATTAAACATAAAAACAAGTTTATATTTATATATATATATATATATATATATATATATATATATATCTATTCGTGCATGAAATCTATCCCTGTATACTAAGGGTAATTTTAATTTCAATTTATTTGAATCTCTCCATATTATGAGGGAAATTTCTACACTATTTTGCAAAAAAAAAAAAATTATGATATTTTACACTGTGAAAAATTCCCATTAAATTTTACTATGGGTGCATTGTAACCCCGGACCATAAGAAAACTGGTACAAAATTTACAAGTGTCCCATAGTAAACGTATGCGCATAGGTCCCAATCGTGTCGTCTGCGCATACCGTTTACTATGGGACAATTAAAAATTTTGTATCAGTTTTCTTATGGTCCGGGGTTACAATGCACCCATAGTAAAATTTGTAGGAAATTTTTCACAGTGTAGGGATGGTTCCCATAATATCATAGGAATAGTTCCGATAATATTATAGGACTAGTTCCCATACCATTATGGGAACTATTCCCATAATGCATAGCAAAACTTCCTATAATTTTCTTTCCGTGTAAATAGTTAAAAAGGTTCAATATCATTAAATCGTTCAATAACATTAAATTGTGTAAAGAAGTAGATTACACCGGGTTAAAATTACACGGATGGATAATATACACCGAAGATTTTTTACACTGTTATTTCACACTACACGGCCATGTAAAGTTCTCGGGCGCCATTTTTTAAAGGAATGGAACCAATACGATTTCCGATAAGGATGAGTTCGGTTACCCGAATCAAAAACGAAGACTAAAATTACACAAATTTTTAATATAGTTTTATCTCGTATCATGGCACACATTGAATTTTTGAACCCTCAATTAATCGCAACATAAAAATTAAGTTCGTTGTTTGATTAAGGGTTAACATAACCTTCATAAAAACTCAGTTTCGATGTCCGGATACAGTTATAATGAGACATTTGAAGACCGCACTATAAATCGAAGTGTTTTAATTTAAAACAACTAAGTGTTTAGTTGCCATTTAAATGCATTGTAGTCACTCTCTAAACGTTTGCAAGTGTGTAGAAAGTGACTACAATGTATTTAAATGACAACTAAACACTTGAATGTTTAAAGTTTAAACATTTTGATTTACAGTGCCATAACGTCTTCACTTTCCGAATTCGCTAATTGATTAGTTAGAAAAGCATATGATTATTTCGTTTTCTCATAAGAAACTTTCTTTTTGCTTTCGATTCACGTAAGCAATTACACACACAGGTTAGAATCTTTTACTCCCCGCCCTTGATGTGTGATATACTATTCTGACAAGTCTGTAATCAAATCAGATATTTATTCAGCCTCAAGAACAACAAGTTTTTTTCCCAAGGCAAGAAACCAACGATTTTGTACTGGTTTAATCGCATTGGTCTTAAATTGGCTTATTTCGAATGCAAAAGCATAAAAATTGCACTGTATACTATAAATGATAACAATGTCTTATAAAAATTACAGAACAAGGTGCTATTTTTTACTTAGCGTTCAAAGAGATTGTATTTACTTTTTAGACAGTAATCCTTAAAATATATTTTTTCGTGTAATTATAGTTTATAAACAGGCGATAACATTTTTAATAAATAAATAATTAAGTAGTTTTTATTATTACGATTATTTTCGATTTATATAATGAATAAATACACTGTCAGAATCAAAGATAAACTTTTTAGTCATGTTCGGAAAGCGTACATAGTAAAAAATTTGCGAAACGATTATTTTATTTGTTTGATCCCGTCTGAGTTAAACTTATTTCAGATTGAAATAGATGCGGATTGAAATAAAATCCACATCACTCCAAAATTACTCCACTGAAAGAAAACCCCATTTATTCTATATGCAGAGTGATTTTTTTTAAACTTAGGAACTCTGGATGACCGAGTGAATTTCAGATTTAAATAAAATCTATATTCACTCCGAATTCACGTCTAACTTTTTACAGTGTAAGCATCGACACAAAAAATAGACAAAAATTTTAAATAGTTAACATGAAAATTTTGATAGAAATTGTTTTTCAATACAACATAGTTTTTCATTATTTGATGCTAATTTTTGTTACACTGATAGAAGGATTTGTTTAGGAGTAATAAATTGATTTATTAAATTTTTCTCAACTGACTTTTTTGGATTTAACAAATATTTAGTAATTATTAACAATATTTATTATAATGAAATAAGTAACTTCTTTATTATTAAGAAATATTTTTAATGCTAACAAAGCCTTATTAACATAAAAGAAATATTTGTTAGCACCAAACAAGGCTTGTTAATATTTAATAAATATTTCTTAGACGAATTTGTCGGTAGAGGGCTACACACGAGCCTGTAGTGGTGTACAAGTATTAAAAAAGCTATATGTGTGTGTCGTTGCGACGTCATATTGTTTACTCCGTTCTAGCTTGCATTGTTGGTTAAACGTAACCTACAACTGAAGCTCTCATATACTTAAATAATATTTATATCAGAAGTGTTTTGTAAATTGTCATCCATATTATAACTATGAAAATATGGAAGCCTTGTTAATTTTATTCAGTTAAATTTTAATCAAATATAAAACCATTAAAAACACATGTACTATCAAACGGATTTTATGTTATTTCTCAGCGTAGTTTAATATAAGAAATTTTAATTTGTTTATTCTAGTTATAGTGTTAATTACTATGAAATTGTATTTTGAAATTAAAAGAACAGAAAATTTTATACGATGGTTGTTTTAGTTATTTTTGTTTATAAATATAAATATTATATTTATAAGAGCTGATTAGATTTTGGAATCAATCTATTGAGCGAATTAAAAGTTATTCAAAAAACATTTTTGAAAAAATTTTATTTTTGAAATATCTCCGAACGTACCCTACCGATTAAGCTCAAATTTTCAGTGTTTATAGTAAATAAGAAGCTGCGAGGAATAACACCTTGAAAATCAAAATCGGTTCATCCGTTCGAAAGTTACAGAATATTTACATACGTACGTACATACGCACATACATACACTTGAACATCATCTTGAATTTAGTCAAAATAGCTTCCTAGAACCTCAAAACATCGACATCTGTTGGAATTTTGATTTTCACAAATCGGGGTAAAACCAATAACTTTCCGAATTTTTGAAAATTTGCAATTTTCTTAGCGGGAAGTTAAAAAAAAAATAAATAAATAAATGCGTACGAAAGTATTTATGCTTCTACTTTCTTACGTTTTAATTTTACGGAAAATACGATATGATTTTTTTTTTCTCAGTGTTAATAGTTTTTCAACCCCAAAATATGATTTTGGACTTGCCCTTTTTCTTATGTTTTACTCTTTTAAGTATTTTGCGATGTCCCAGCTTTTCCGAGGAAACAAAAAGGCCGCTGGTGCACTTAGTGACCAAAAAAATAATTAAAAAATCTATATTCCAAATAATTCCTATTTCATTGACTTAAATAAGTTGGAATTTTCCGCCAGGTCTCAGTCTGTGAACGAAAGTTCATATGTAGCCGAAGCAACGACGAGTATTTTTGAAGAGAAGTATATCGGAATACAGTCGACTCTCTGAAAGTGCCCGCTGTCAGGGCTGTAGGGGAATAAATTTCCGAGAAATACAGTCCCCCCACTATCATACCATTATGCTTGATTTGGTAGTAGATTTTATTTACAGATTCGACTCTCTCTAAGTGTCTGCCTTGAATCTGGCTGCTGTGAGAAACTATTTGTGTATAAAAACTACACTGATAGAAGAATTTGTTTAGGAGTAATAAATTGATTTATTAAATTTTTCTCAACTGACTTTTTTGGATTTAACAAATATTTAGTAATTATTAACAATATTTATTATAATGAAATAAGTAACTTCTTTATTATTAAGAAATATTTTTAATGCTAACAAAGCCTTATTAACATAAAAGAAATATTTGTTAGCACCAAACAAGGCTTGTTAATATTTAATAAATATTTCTTAGACGAATTTGTCGGTAGAGGGCTACACACGAGCCTGTAGTGGTGTACAAGTATTAAAAAAGCTATATGTGTGTGTCGTTGCGACGTCATATTGTTTACTCCGTTCTAGCTTGCATTGTTGGTTAAACGTAACCTACAACTGAAGCTCTCATATACTTAAATAATATTTATATCAGAAGTATTTTGTAAATTGTCATCCATATTATAACTATGAAAATATGGAAGCCTTGTTAATTTTATTCAGTTAAATTTTAATCAAATATAAAACCATTAAAAACACATGTACTATCAAACGGATTTTATGTTATTTCTCAGCGTAGTTTAATATAAGAAATTTTAATTTGTTTATTCTAGTTATAGTGTTAATTACTATGAAATTGTATTTTGAAATTAAAAGAACAGAAAATTTTATACGATGGTTGTTTTAGTTATTTTTGTTTATAAATATAAATATTAATGAATGTGTGTAGCTGCATGCAAAAACATATATAGATATATATTCTTGAACTGTGTGATTTTATGAATTAAATTTTAATAAATAAGTTAATAGATAATTTCTTAAATATAAAAAAAAAATTTGTTCAAATAATAAAAAATATATTAAATATAAAATATTCATTTATTAATTATTAAAAAGTGATTCATTAAATGTTAAAAAGTGATTTATTAAATACTAATAAATCATTTTTTAAATGGAAAGAAATCGTTTATTAAATATTAACAAATCGTTTATTAGATGCTAAGAAATATTTATTAAATACAAAAAAATGATGTTTAAGAAATGATTTGTTAAATATTAATAAATATTTCTTAAATAAAGCTCCGTTAAGAAATAATTTGTTAAATATTAACAAATCTTTTTTAATACTAAGAAATCCTTCTATCAGTGTAGTTATAAAAAAAAAAGCGATGAAAATTATTGCGTTTTTTAAAAACTGATTAATAGGGTGATCGTTTAAAATTAAATTTTCTCAGACGCCCCAAAAAAAATTTCTTTTTAGTAAATAAACGTGGGGAATTTGATTTTTTTTTCTTAAGTAAAAAGAACACGGACCTTAGGACGATCAAAGTTCATTTTTCGATACAATCTCGGTTTTTTTTTAAATATCTTATGAAATATGCAGATTAAAGGAAAAAATCATAGGACCAATTTTGTAGGAAATTAAATTTTTGACAAAAAAGGTTATTTTCATTTTTTTTATAAAATGAGTATTTATAAAGATATTTAAAAAAAAAATTTTTTTAGATCTTGTGAATTGCGCGTTTTGAGGATTACAAATTTTGAAAATAACATTTTTCTAAGTATATAGAAACTACAACAAGCATTAGTGATTGATATGTTACGAGTTACGAAGTTGTCTATATTTAAGAAAAAACGTTATTTCTAACATTTTTGATTCTTCACATCCTCAATTGATAAAATCTAAAAAAGTTTTTTTTAAATATCTTCGTAAATACACATTTTATTACAAAAATGATCATAACCTTTTTTATCAAGAATTTGATTTCTTACAAAATAGTTCCTATGATTTTTTCCTTTAATCTGCATATTTTATGAGATATTTAAAAAAAACCGCGATTGTATCGAAAAATGAACTTAGATCGTCCTGCAGCACGTGTTTTTTTTACTTAAAACGAAAAAACCAAATTTTCGACGTATTTTTTCACTGAAAAGAAGCTTTTTACCGCACGCCTAAGAAAATTTAATTTTTCACGACCACCCTACTAATTAGTTATTCTAAGTAACATATTAAATCGAAGATTATTACATTAGGATAAGATTTAAGATAATAAAAGTTGTCTATGAAAAAAAAAGTATGAGAAAAAGCTGTCAATTTACTTTTATCCCAGTGGGATCTTATAAATAGGCAGACAAAGGATCGACAAAAGTATATAGTAAATTTGATTTTTGACGTCGAAACTTTTACATCAAAACACGTATAAAAGTTGAGTTGAGAGTAGTTGGCGATGGAAAAAGAAGCAACCATGTGGAACACATGCAATTCGTGAGGTGAATTCAGCGAGATAGAAAAAGAATGAGAATTTGGTGAAATCGAATAGCGCGACCTCAAAAGTAAGTGAACAGATTGAGTGAGCGTGAGATAAGAAGAAATGACATAAAAAGACAGCTAGTAATACAAAATTTAACTTAGGAGTTTAATATCTGAAAAACTGGAACAGATATAGTGAATACTTTATGATACATGATGTCTAATATTGGTTTCCAATACTACAGATAAATTGTACATGTTTACTTCTTTGTTTATATTTTCATTTATTATTTATTTTTTTGTTCTAACTTTCGTTTGGGTCATTTTATCATACTATATACACAGAGCTTGGAAAAAATCAATGCTGAAGAACTTTTTCAAATATTCTAAATGTTTACATTGAATATTCAATCTGAAAAAACAAACCAAGTTGATATTTTTAATTAAAAGATGGCTTCAGCGATAAAATTTATTTTCATAGTTGAATTTATTAAATTCTTTTTAGTAAGATAAAATTATTTTTAGCTCAACTTGATAAATAATTATTAAATTTTTCATTGGTTTTATGCAGAAGGATATAAAACTAAACTATAAACACAAAAATATACATATCGTGATTAATTCAGTTCATAATTAACAATATTTTCGTGTACCTGAAAAACAGAATGTTTTTTGCAACGGAAAATGAAGAACATTTGCGTAATTCGACTGCTTAAGGGTGACACCCTCTAAAAATGAATTAGCGAAATTCACTGCGAATCAGTGGATAGTCGGTATTTCTACAGCTATAAGTATACCATCAATTTTATCAGCGGTATACTTATAGCTGGTTCCCAGTGAATATTCACCAACTCGAAGTGAGTTTCACTGATTTATTTATAGAGAGTAAGGGTTAGCTGGGGTGGCCTGCAATTTTCGGCTGACGTACTAACCCCTGTATAAAACATTCCGGAAATCTAGATCCAGTTTATTTTTAATTTTCCATTAAGTTTTTTTGTTTTCATTCCGTGAAAAACCCTCCGATTGTCAGGGTATATTTTACAGTACAACCTGGTAATAAGTTACTGTTAGGGGCTGTAGGAGAACAATTTTTTGGAAACGGCTTTCTCCTACTCTTATCAGTTACTCAGTAGTCGCGGAAATTAGTCGGGCACTAGTTTTGCCACCTGATCCTGCATTCCTCCAGTTTAATGTTCGGGTTAGGGATGGGCTATATCTATCGATGTTTCGACTATCAATGTTTTTTTCAGGAAATATCGATTTTTTTTAAAGTCGAATCATAGATGTTCGATGTTATATAATGAAGAATCGACATCGAAATAAATTTCTAATAGAAATTTAAATAGCGCGCTACAAACGATCTTTAATTTCAACCAATCAGGAATTGTGTCCCATTTTTTTGCAAGTTTTGACTATTGACTAACTTCAGTTTCATAGCATTTTTATTTGAAGGATTTTAAAAGCATTCACTGATTGAAAACCTATGAATTAATATTTATAAATTATTTCAAATATTTTTATGAACATAAATATTTCAAATGGCTGTAAATGATATAATCATTTTACATGTACCTCGTAAGTACCTAGACACACTATATGACAATATTAAATTTAATAATAAATTTTTTCTTAATAGTAAATTATTGATTGATAAATAAATTATTTAACTTTAATTATAACTTTTTCGAATTTTCACGCGCATTTTCGATATCGATGTTTACAATCGATGTTTCGATGTTTTTGTCAAAGCATCGATGGTTCGATGGTGAAAAATTTCGAAAATCAATAGTCCGATGTCGATTTTTTTTGCTAACATCGGCCATCCCTAGTTCGGGTACAAATTTGATAAGCTCTTTAATATTCTGATTGGACAGACCGGATTTTGGCCTGACTATTCACTCGATCAGACTTGCCGTTCTGGGGCCTTTTTTGTAACGCAATTCTTTATAGTCAGATTTAATCCATCTGGGGCATTACGAAAGAACCCGCTGATGAGAATAAAACTATACTTATTTACAAAAGAAAATAAAAATTCCAATCATAACAGAACAGTTTACTCTTTATTGCAATGTTCCGTTAACTGTTAAAAGTTACTTAGGTCAGGAATTTCGTATACTGATGGCATCTATCTTACGACAAGCAAATCGATTGCTACCATAGGGATGTCAGATCACTTTCTAAATTAAAATTTGTTTCCGAAACAATCCATCGCTGTAACATCAACATTTTTATTTTCAATTAATTTAACTGAATTCCTCAAATTTCGAGAATGAAAATCCATGAGGTATTTTATCAATCAGTATTTTCATATTATAAATTATTTTTCCCTTTTTCCCTCTCAAGTAGACGAATGATATTATTCTTGTTACACTTGCGCAGTAAACAGAAACTTCATCTACGTTTTTCTCTCACAAAAGAGTGACCATTTTTTGAAAATAAAAACGTAGATCGCTGAATTTTCGAGCAATGCATTGAGCCTCGTTCTCCACTTTTCCTTTAGAGTTTTTGTTTCAAAGAAAAGTTTGGATAAAAATAACTATCGAACCTCCATTTAAATCTAACCTAAAAAATATTTAATTGACAAATTTGTTAAGGTATATTTAGATTTACTTTTGTAATGAACTAGTCTAAAGGAAGCCTAATGTATGTTTCAATGCTAAATTGTGCTCTGACATGAGTTATCGTTAACAACATATAGTTATTTGTTGCCGTAAGATGGACGATGCGGTAAAAAGGTCAATCTAAAAGCTACAAGAGTGTCTGGTCTTTTACTCTTCTCCTCCTTTGATCTCTTTGAACTTTCCTAAAATACATTAAATGACACTTAACGAGGTTAACTATTTTAGTTATTATTTTTACCTTTCAGAAAATTACTTTTTTAGGTTAAATAGTCACTAAATCAAATAATCATACATTTTTTATCTTCAAAACTATACTATTTTTCAAATATTATGAATACCCCGGAAAAAAGATATCTTTATCACAAATAAATGATATATTTCAGTCAAATTATAAAATTATTTGAATCAACTGTCATATTTAGTTGTACCAAATATATTTATTTGTTATGAAGATATATTTAAAGAAAACACCACAAATAAATTGATTTATATGGGACAAATATTTATTTTTAACTTCCCGCTAAGAAAATTTCAAATTTTCAAAAATTCGGGAAGTTATTGGTTTCAGTCCGATTTTCGAAAATCTAATTTCTAAGAGATCTTGACGTTTTGAGGTTCTAGGAAGCTATCCTGATTAATTTCACGATGATGTCCGAGTGTATGTATGTACATACGTACGTATGTAAATATCTATAACTTTTGAACGGATGAATCGATTTCGATCATTAAGGTGCCATTCAACGCGGCTTGCGAATATCTTGAAGCTGAAAAAAAATAAACTTGATCGGTGAGGCTCGTTCAGAGATATTCCAAAAATAAACTTTTTTCAAAAATGTTTTTTTTTTGAACTTTTTATGTTCTTGATCGATTGATTCCAAAATCAACTGGGCTCTGAAACTTTATAAGCCGCGTCAAAAGTCACCCCAACCATCAAAATCGGTTCATTTGTTCAAGAGAAACCGTTGTCGAAAGAATTAAAGAAAACATTTTTTTTTTTGGTATTTTCGAAACTTCTCAAAAACGACTAGATAAATCAATTTCAAAATCTGATCAGCTATAGAACTTAATAAATCGCGTCGATTGCCACCTTGAACGTCTCAATTGGTTTATTCGTTCGAGAGATATCATTCGAGAAAAAATGGTAAAAAATGTTTTCTTTCGAAAACAAAGACACACAAAAGTATTTTCGAGCTCGAAAATGTATCTACAACAATTTTTTGAGCTCAAGGAGCTCGAAATAGGCGGAAAGTTTTGGGGCTGGCCCGCAGAGTCAACCGACAGACCAATTTTTTTCAGTGCAGAAATATGAAAGTTTCAAATTCAGTTGAGAAAAAAATTCTACTACAAAATAAATAAAAATTTTTCTTAACAGAAATGGAAGATAAAGAAAATGTTTGAAAAGTGCAAATATGATCACCTCAAATACACATTTCATATTTTTAAGATCGAACACATTGATTCTGTGTATTATTTTATTACTTAAAAGAAATAAGATAAAAAGAAATAAACTTCAAATAAAGTACAAATGCAGTAAACAAAAAAAAATAAGGTAGAATAAAAACAAAAGTTTGCGACCCTGGTATTGTGACACACTTTTTGTTGTTTCCTATTAAAAAAGTATAGTGACTATGTTTTTGTAATCAATTATAGCACATGAAAGGAGCTGATAAAATCCAAATTGTACAATAACGATGCAATGTAAAAATATAAACAAAACAAACTACAAAAGAAAATAAACAAACTCAGAGTAGATAAAGGAGAGATTAAAAAAAAATGTTGTAAATTTGTCGTGCGGAAATCTTTTTGTTCCTTTCATCGTCCTTCCGCATATCTGCACAAAATCCATCGATTGTTATTGTGCAATCAACCAATTTAACGTTTATACATTACTGAGAAGTTGAAAATCCTTTGGACAACTGTAAAAAAATTAACTCCGCAAATAAGTAAGAAGTTGTTATTTTATAATTTTTAATAACTTTTTATCGCTATAAATTAGTTCAAAAATAAATTTATAATTAAGGTAGTTCACTCGCGACATTCGTAGCCAAAAGTATAGCGTAATCGTAACTACAAAAGGTTAGAGATACTCAATGCCCGAATATTTTATTCTTAGGAGAAACTGTATCCAATACATTTTAGTTTTAAATATACAGCCCGTATGAAAAAACAATATATGGTTAAAATATATAAAATCATATATGTTTGCAACAAAAAAATATATGATATATTATATTGTGTATTATAAAAAATCATATAGCGATTTTGGCCGATTTAATATAAAATTATATACAGTAGTAAATATATGTATTCCATATATGTAACTTACATGTTTTTATTATTGAGCTATATACATCTACATCTACCTTATAATATATTGTATTGATATATTTCCTTTTATATTCAAAATATATAAAATTTTTATATGAAATGAAATATATGGTAGCATATTATTTATATATATGGCACCATATATTTTCTTTGTTATATTTTATCATATATCTTATTCGTTGTATGTATATGTATATGGGTATATCATATATTCGCATCAAATTAACTAATTTCGAGAACGTTATCTGCAATTTAAAGAGTATATTAAAATTTAGATCGAATTTAATTTGAGTGGGTCATACACTGATAGAAGGATTTCTTAGTATTAAAAAAGATTTGTTAATATTTAACAAATTATTTCTTAACGGAGCTTTATTTAAGAAATATTTATTAATATTTAACAAATCATTTCTTAAACATCATTTTTTTGTATTTAATAAATATTTCTTAGCATCTAATAAACGATTTGTTAATATTTAATAAACGATTTCTTTCCATTTAAAAAATGATTTATTAGTATTTAATAAATCACTTTTTAACATTTAATGAATCACGTTTTAATAATTAATAAATGAATATTTTATATTTAATATATTTTTTATTATTTGAACAAATTTTTTTTTTATATTTAAGAAATTATCTATTAACTTATTTATTAAAATTTAAATCATAAAATCACACAGTTCAACAATATATATCTATATATGTTTTTGCATGCAGCTACACACATTCATTAATATTTGTATTTATAAACAAAAATAACTAAAACAACCATCGTACAAAATTTTCTGTTCTTTTAATTTCAAAATACAATTTCATAGTAATTAACACTATAACTAGAATAAACAAATTAAAATTTCTTATGTTAAACTACGCTGAGAAATAACATAAAATCCGTTTGATAGTGCATGTGTTTTTAATGGTTTTATATTTGATTAAAATTGAACTGAATAAAATTAACAAGGCTTCCATATTTTCATAGTTATAATATGGATGACAATTTACAAAATACTTCTGATATAAATATTATTTAAGTATATGAGAGCTTCAGTTGTAGGTTACGTTTAACCAACAATGCAAGCTAGAACGGAGTAAACAATATGACGTCGCAACGACACACACATATAGCTTTTTTAATACTTGTACACCACTACAGGCTCGTGTTCAGCCCTCTACCGACAAATTCGTCTAAGAAATATTTATTAAATATTAACAAGCCTTGTTTGGTGCTAACAAATATTTCTTTTATGTTAATAAGGCTTTGTTAGCATTAAAAATATTTCTTAATAATAAAGAAGTTACTTATTTCATTATAATAAATATTGTTAATAATTACTAAATATTTGTTAAATCCAAAAAAGTCAGTTGAGAAAAATTTAATAAATCAATTTATTACTCCTAAACAAATCCTTCTATCAGTGTACGAATAAGAAACTTTTTTTTTCCATACACAATATAAATATATGTTTTTACATATGATCAAAGTATATTTCTCGTATATATTTTTATGTATGAAAAAAATATAGTTTTCGTATATGACAAGAATATATATTTTCATATATGATAACAATATATTTTTTGTATATGATTGACATAAATATTTTATATACGCTAAACATATACGAATTCGTATATGACAAATATTATATTTTTCAATTAAAAAAAGAAATATATCAGAAAATATAGTTAAATTGGCCACATATATTTTTTGATATTTATCATATATTTTGATCATATATGTTATTTTCATACGGGAGATGCACACTAATACAATCACACTGATGAGAATAATAAATGTGACAACGCTGCAAAAATTTATATTGAATAGTCTATGGATTAAACGCATAGGTAGTAATCTTTATATAGTGTAAGTGTAATATATATGTAGTTTGTTATTGTTGACAATCTTGAATTTTGGATAGAGTGAATTTTTGTGCATATTTTCATAATTTTTTTTTTAAACTAACAAGAAAATCGCATTTAAAAAGAATATAATATAATATAAGTTATATTATAACAAATATAATTATATATAAAACATAATATAAGTTAATATCAAAAAATATTTTTTTTGTTAGTTTAATATCATTGAATACATGTTTAACATTCATAAAAGTTATTTCAAAAAATTTTCCAAAATTTTTTAACCTCCAATACATTCATGTCCAAAAATTAACTTAAGTGACATTTGAATTTTCGCGGATTAAGTATGACGACTGCAACGTTGCCAAATTGTGATTACTGTATCTCATTAAACTTCAAGTATTTCAAAATTATTTACATTTTAAAAATCAACGTTTTTTAAACGAATCGGTCAAGAAATTCGGATTTTTCATCAAAAAATTTTTAATTTTTTCATTTAACAGTAGATAAGTTTTTAAAAAACAATGATAAAAATCATTTCCAAGATATTCAGGAAACTACATGTTTTTTTATACGTGGTATATCTCCAGCATGCTATTTATGCACTTTTTGATTGTTAATATCTCGTCTTACAATCGGTGAAAAAATTTTGTTTTTTTTTTTTTTTTTTTTCATTAAATATCGGATATTTTTGTTAATCACATATTTTAATTTCATCGCATTCCTGAGAAAAGTCATTTTTTGAGTGAACTACCTTAAAGTAAAAATTTTTTTATAGGCATAAATACTAAATATGCAGAAATAGAGCCTCATTTATTACAATTTGTTGCATTTCAATACAATAAGATCCCCACTTCTGTCTTTGTACCCATCAATGAAATATTATCTGAGTACTAAAATAAGTTTAAACTGAAATGTATAGGATCATCTAATAATAATAAACAACGTTGATGAAGAAACTATCATAAATTTCAGTTATGCTGATACTAACGTCTTAATACTGTAAGCATCAAAACTATCACATTACATTTTGAAACTTTATATGTCATGAAGTTACCAGAGTTCCTAATGTAGTTATAACTTAACCATAATTTACATGGTCATTTCGATACTTACATCCAGTATGAATAACAATAATAATCCTGAATTTTTAATGCACCTAGTTGTATAGATATGGGTCTGATGATGTTAATTGCCATGAACGAAACGTATGAGTGTTTTATTTCACATAGTTCGGTATTATTTGCAGAAATATTGTTCGATACAATAATCTGCAGTGTTGAAAATTTTGACACCAAATGATTCATACCACACTGCAGACACAAAATTTTTTACAATGTATGAATGATTACATATGGGTATCAATTTATGATTTTTTTCACTGTAATGCTACACTGAGAGAAAAAACTGGTTTTTTGAACTATGAAAAACATAGTTCAATGAAGCCTCCACTATTACCCTCACTTCAGATAACTAATATATAGTAGTAAAATGTACCATGATATCATAGTTGTTTTAACTGTGTTATAGTTCAATGAACAATGACAATAGCGAACGTAGCTAAGTCAAAAAAGCTATTTTTATAACAAAAAAATAATCAAGAAAAATCCTTAATTATATTCGTCGACGACTTAAATGATGCTAAATTAATGAAATTATAATCGTACAATTACTGAAACATTTGTGATTCTGCTCAAGTATAAGTTCTGAGAAATAATATTAAATAGTTACCACAACAAAATAAATGCTTAGTTAAAACTACTACTTTCAAATAGCTTCGGGCACTACACTGTAGAAAGAGTGGTGTTAAAAATGGACTCATTTTAACTCCGCCCGGTAAAAAAATAAAATTACACCGGTGTAGGAGGAGTAATTCACCGGTGTTAAAAATACCGGTGTAAAAGCGGGGTAACCGGTGTAAGAGTGGGGTAAATTACGTCCGCATGGAGGATAAACTTTAAAGATTATAAAACACAAAAAATGTCAGTTCTATATGAAAATTAATAAAAAATATCATTTATTAACAAGTATAGTGATCGAGTAAGTAAAAATATTCACAAAATAAAATATTTTAACACCGGTAAAGAATATCTACACCGATGACGGCGTTATTTTAACACCGGAGAATTTGTTTTAACACCGGTACAGGTGTTATTTTTACACCGCTTTCGGTGTTGAAATTTAACACCGCTGATTTTAACACCTACACCGCTTGGACTTACCCCGGTGATTTTTCATAGTGTATGATATAGTTCAAGAAACTATAAATATTAGTTAAAATGACTATTTTTTCATATCCATCCCTTTCTAGTTACCACAACCATGTACTTTTCTCTTAGTGTATATATCAGTTAGAAAAAATCGAAGACCCAATGATGTTAAAATAGTATATCGATACCGCTATTCTAATATGCCCTATTCCATTTGGGGAATTTTTCAGGAGACGATAAAAACATTTCACGGTCGGCAAAGAAAAATTTTTTGTATTATGTTCACATTGGTATAACCTACAAATTTATTTTCATGTTTTCATAAAATACAGGCACTTGTAGTGAATAAATAATTTTGAATTCTACGCTGTAAGAAGAGTAAAAAATTTCGCATCATTACCTTCTTACTTATGTCGTTAATTGCTTTCTCAACATTAACTTAAAATCAAAAATGTTAAGCGTGACTAAACCTGTACGAATTTGGGATACGACATATTAGAATATTTATTTAAAAATACTAAATAAACAATTTGACCTCTGAAATTTTTACATAAGCTGCACATTGTTACAATGATTCCATTTTTCAACAAAAGTGAAAATGACAAATTTTGTGGGATACGACATATTAGAATGGCAATATCGATATATAAACAGTTTTGCCTCGAATTAAGCAGATCAAATAAAATAACACTCATCATACAATATATTCAAATAAACAAAATAATATTAATAATAATAAAAAATTCAAGATAAAAACAATGACAAAAAACCTGATAAGAAGATTTCTGATTTTTTTTTTTTTTTTTTTTTTTTTTTTATCAACACCCAGAATTTCAATTCAGAGAAACTACTAGAAGCTTTGCGCCCAGAGCATTGAAACTTCATCTTGTCTTTGATCTTTTTCTTACTATCTCTTCAACTTTTCGTGTCAGAATATTATGCATATTTATGTACCTCAAAGTTGAACTCAATATTGACAAAAAGTATAAAAAAATAAAAAAAGAAAAGCAAATAGTGGAAAAAATATTAAGTAATAAATATATCTATTACTCTAAATGAAAATAAAAATCGCTGTTATTAATTTACGTCCAACACAAACTTTATGAAAACAAATTATAATTATAAATTAAGAGATATATACTGCTGGCAATTCAACTCGTTAAGTATTATTACGAACAACAGTATTATGAGTCGAGAGAGCATTAGACTAGTTAGAACTCTAATCTACATGATATTACTCCTTGACTTGACCAACCTAATAACAAGGTGCCTTTGTTACGTTATCTATCTAAACAGTGCATTCACCACAATCGATAGGATAGACGATAACCACGCAAAGGAGGATTTCTGATATATAATACTAGTCGGGTTAGTGGAATTCTAGACTGTCTCGGACAAACTACGAAAGAGCAACAGGTTCAATACCTTCTGAACTGACTTTACTTCCTCTATTAGAGTTGAGAGTTGATCAATAAAAGTAGAATAAGATCGTAGACAACTTTTGGTGTAGTTACCATACCACTCTCATAACTTTTATCATTTTCTCTTTACTTTCGTAGTACAATTTTTAATTATTTAGCTTTGCATTTTTTTGTACCAAGTAAAAATTTCATTTTTCAAATAACCAACTTTTTAATTTTCAATTTTTTGTGTTTATTGCTAAATACAAATTAGTTTTCACAGATTCAATCACTGCTGTTAAGTTAATTTTGTTTAATTTTTTATTATATAAAATATAATAGAGATAAATCGACAACTGTAATTAAAAGTACTAATACTAACAATAACAGTTATTCGGTTGAGTGTATTTCTGTAAATATTTACTGAAAGTAGAATGCATTCAGACAACAATAGCAATAACAACAGCTCCAACGATAATATTAACATTATTAACAATAATATTAATAATAACTGTTTAAATATAAATAATAATAATAATTTCCCTTCGAAAACAATAGTTTATTATATGAAAGATCTACTAGTAGGTTCTTAAGAAATATGCTTCCAAAATACTACGTTCTAGTTATTTTACAAAATGGCGAGTGCGAATCCAATAATGATTTCTTTTATGAAAACAAGGTTATTAAAAGCTCGAAGATTAGAAAAACACTTAATGATGGATGAGGGCAAATCTGTGTTAGTGGCATGTCTTACCATTTTATCCCGAAGCAATCTGTTCATCAGTACAGGAAACTGGTACCACGGAGGGCCTATCCAAGCCCTCTTGGGCTAGAGTCTCTTTATTTCCTGAGATATCCGGTGTGTAGCTCACAAAGGTATGGACTGGTAGTGGCTGTGGTTAGATGCCACGTGCAATGAGAATTTTTGATTTTACCTTCAGTTAATGTCCACCTTTAGTCACTCGATTATATTTTCGATTGAGAGTGTCGTGGAGGTAGAGACTGGGAAGCGCACGTGTATCCAAAAGGGTGAGGAAACGGCTTCCTTTCAAACGTAGGTGGACTTCGATACCGTTACATTAATTTTTTTTTTACGAAATGATAATCTCTTACAATTCTATGATGTCGGAAAAAACATACTATTCTTCTTTCGGCTGAAATGGAAGTAGATTTATCACTAAGATAAAAAAAACCGAAGGTACACGGAAACGAATAATCGGTAGCAGCTACCGATTGGCGATTGGTAGCCGCTACCGATTATTTTTCGGTTGCCGCTACCAATTAATTTTTGGTAACTGCTACCGATTTTTTCAGTAGTAGTTGGCGATATCTTTTCGGTAGCCGTTACCGACGAAAATTGGTAGCTGTTATCGAAATAATCGGTAGCGTCTACTGAAAAGTAATCGGTAGCGGATGTTGGTGGTAGACGGTGGAAGTTTTTTTTATATCCACAAATCGAGCAGTGGCCACAAATGGTACTTCTAACAAATAGTGAGTTGTTAAGGATAATATGAAATCTATAATAAGACTAATGAGTACTATAAATTTTATACTAACGTTAAAATTCAGAACGATTTTCGATTAATTGGATACATAGAATTTTAACGACCAGAAAAATATTTTTATTAATAATAGTTATTTTTAATAAAATTTTTTCCGAGCTATTAAATTTAGGATTGTAAAAATAATAGACAAGAGTATTCGCAAACTATAATTGTGAACGTTATTAATATTTATATATATCAAGTATATAGACCTTATATTTGTGTTAAATTTTATCGAAATTTCAATACAAATTAATTTCATTTATGTCACCATTTATAATCGTTATCTGTTGATAAACACATATTGAAGAACTTTTTTACTAGCAAATATAAAAGTTTGATACAATAACTGTAGTACAGCAATTATGATTTTAATGTAATATATAAGTACGCAAATAATCGTAACTTTATACTTTTTTGGCATTATATTATTTTTAGCCAATTAACAGGTTGATTATTCCATTGCAAACAACCATTATCGACCATTTTAATACGTTTTTTTTTCTTTTTTTCTTTTTATCACCTTATAATCGGAAAAATATATTAGCGCTTATATTTTTATGATAAAAAATATTATTAAGGAGCTAAAAAATTCGGTTAAATTTTTATCATTTCATAAAATTCTTCTGAAATTCACAAACAGGAAATTTAATACAAATTGTCGTCATACCACGCTCTTTTTTTTATAAATTGAATAACTCGCTATTACAGTTGATCGTAAAAATTCCTACACTTTATACATCTAATAATTTACATTAATAAAATCAATGGCTTTAGCATTATTATGAATTCTTCAACTATTTGAAGCCAAATGAATTATAAAAATTTTTTTTTCACTTTTAGTACTTCAGTTAAAAGTAATCAAACATTAGAATCATCAATTCATCGTTAATTAATGAAAATGTTTTGGATAAAAAAATTAATATATGTTATTAAAAAAGACATGTTGTGACATATAACATTGTCATCAACCTTAGTACCACAACGTTTGTTTCAAGTTCTTACAAAGGCACAGTCAAAGATGCTATAACTGCCTCTGGCTGTCAATCAGCATCCTGTAGCAAGATAATAAAGTGCCTGAAGCAAGACTGCTAATGAGCAAACCGATATCTACTAAACTAAACACTAATGAGCGCTGCGGTTGGTGCAAAGAGATTTCAGGCTTCGCAAATCAATACACCAACTCAAACTACTGTATTATACGCTTTATATATATATATATATATAATGCTTTTTCGTCAAACTATATACATATATATACATATATTCTCTTTCTCTCTATTGCAATTGTTTGAGTTCTCTCATTTATGTCATGGATACGTTAATCGATAATTCATTGCGACAGTCGCGGTTGATTAATGACAAAATACAATTCGTACTTTGACTAAGTTACAAATACGTGAAAATTAAAGGACCTCATTTGTTGACATACTACAAATTCTATTCAGGTGTACATTCAAAATTATTAATTTGTTGATATAAATTATCGATACATTTCGTAACACACACACACATATATATTTACACACCAGTATTGTTAATTCTCTCTATAAATTAGTTGGTAATAATCAATCGTCATTTGACATTTTTACTACAATTGGTTTATTAATTCACTTTATGCATAATTTCGAAGTATTCATGGAAAGAACCACTGTCAAAATCACTGGAAAAACTGTCAAATTCGAAATTTACCGCTGTCAACCCAAAAATGTCAATTTTACAAAGTTGAAAATTTTATTTTCACATTATAGAAACTGTCAATCTGAAACTGTCAATTTGACAGTTATTCGATTTAATAATTACATTTAAAAAATGCAAAATTCACTTTAAAAAAAATGTGAAATTTATATTAGAACAATAATTGATATTGTTATTCATGAGTCAGAATTTCACATTTCGTAAAATTTGAACAACACACAAAAAAATATTCTAAAAATTGAAGTTTTAACTAAAAAAATTAGGCATTCATGTAAAATAATTGTTTAAATCTGCAAACCATAGAATTTGGTTTGTAAGTTTTATATAACATGATAATCAACTTTTTACAGATTATTTTTGTAAATTTGACAGTTTTTTTTTGTAAATCTAACAAAATTTATCCATGTCGTTTTGACATTCCCATTTCTGTCATTTTCACATATTGTTTTTTTCCGTGTAAGCTGCATATTCTGCAAAAATTGCAAAATCTTAGGAGTGAATAGGCGTACTAATATTAAATTAATGTTTGATACTTTAGTCTAGATGTCTGTAAAACAAAAATTAATGTATAACTGTTGCCTACTCATATTCAAAATGATTAATAAATTAACACCATATATACCATCCATATATGACAAAAATAAATTGATCTTTATATGAGATGATAAGTTATCCATGTCGTTTTCACATTCCCATTTTTGTCATTTTCACATATTATTTTTTTTTCGTGTTAAAGCCAAAAAGTTTTTAAGTGCTAGTGATATTAGTTGAAAAATCACGATCATAATATAATTGTAATGTAGTCATAGTCAGTTTTTTACGTCATGACGTCGGAGAATTAGACTGTCGATTTTATGCATTTCCAATTTTTTTTTTTTTTTTTTTTTTTTAAAGAGAAAGAATTAGTATTACAGTGGACTTTCGATAACTCGAACCTTGTTAAGTCGAAATCCTCAGTAACTCGAAAAAAATTTGTATTCCCTTCCGCTGAACTCTTAAGTACGCGATATCTCGAATTATTTAGACTTTGTAACTCGAACTTAGTATCGTTTCCCTTCCAGTATCGATAAGGCATATTTATACTCTATAACTCGAATTTTAAAAGTGAAACTCTATAAGTCGAAGTTAGTAAAATATAAAGACGTTTTTCTCCGAACTGTCCAAGCTTATAACAATCAAATTTAAATTCCTATGGAATGTTCAATGCTTCTTATATTCTTGTTTGTAATGTATATTATCTCTCTAAGTTATTTTCTTGCAAAGTTGCTGACTGTTAATCAGTTCGTATCTAGACATCATGAGTGCTAAACAAAAATTAACAACTTGCTTTATTACTTTATGCTTTATATAACAGAAATCAATTGTTTTCTTAATTTTTGGTCTAATCTACTTGCAAATTTCGAACATCTTGTTAAGTCGAAAACTCGTTAACTCCAAGTTTTTATCACTTCCCTTGAAGTTCGAGTTATCGAGAGTCCACTGCATATAAAAAATTTTTATTTATCACTTGTTAATTTCTAAGTAATAAATTTTTTGTTACAATTGACGTCAAATTATTTGATATCAAAGTTATACAACCACCTCCAGTATTTTTTATATTTTATTAAAATTTTTATTAATGCGTTATATAAAACCTCATATATATTATGAGCAATAAATAAATACAGTAAAATTTTAAATGAATTATCCACAATGACGTAAAAGTCGTGGGACGTCGATAGACGAAATCAACTAGATAAATTTTACTATTCATCTTAATAAGGAAATTAATATCGTTCAATTAAAATAATAAATTGATTTTAAAATGTTTTATCTATTACTTCTAATGAAGAGTTTAATCAATTGTAGTATTAGTGTGTTAATTGGTGCATTTAATAATAAACGGCTATTTTAATTTGTATAGTGACGTGTTTAGTTGCCTCTCCAGGCATTGAATTGCAATTACATACAGACGTTCTACTATTTTACTATTATATTATCCGTGGATCGCTACGTGTTTATTTGTATGCATCTAAACTCCATAATATTAAACCGCGATATCATCGATGGTTTAATCCTACCATCTAATAACCCATTCGAAATAGTCTAGTGTATTACGTATTCCGCGATGTTCACTTATGTAATCACCAATTTTGAATGCAATCCGACGCTTCTCTGCTATCCTTTACTTTCATTACGGCTAGTTAATTCCCGAATAAAGTATTACTTCGACGTGTCCATCAACTACACATACATAATGGACTTTAACCTTTCAAAATTATCGGTTTTATAATAAAATAATGTTACAACGTCATTACAAACTAAAAAATGGTGGGAAATCCAGAAATACGTACCTCATTCGCTCATGATGATTATTAATGCTTTATTTTTTTTATATTGCTTTGATTATATGATTATTATAATATTTTTTTTTTACATCATTAATTATAACCTAACTTTTAACTTATTAACTTTATTTTTTATTCTCAGTTTCATTTTTTTAGTTTCTTCTTTCAGATTAATTTTTATTAGATAATTTTTTTTAAATATTCCGCCTTTTTTCACAGATGTTTTTTACTTTTTAATCTTTCTATCACACTATAAGTGCTGCTGCCAGCAGTTGGTGGAGGAAAAAAAAAATAAAATAATAATAATAAAAATAAAAAATGGCAGCTAAATTTTTAATGAATTGTTGGTTTTAAATTTTTTATAAGTTACAATTAAACAAGAAGGATTTACATAGTGATTTTCGATAGATTGAATAGAATCTTTGTGAGAAAACATGAAAAGCTAATAAAAAAAAATTAGGCCAATTTATTATATCAGGAGACACAGTAATTTCTCGCGCCAATTTTTCGAAAGTTATTGACTTAATGAGTCGAAATTATTCCTTACCCGTCAAAATTTAGCTTCGCTTTAAGTACTCAATATGCTTGATTATACCTATTTTAGTATTTGACATCCTTAGGCGGACCTAAATGAGTATTTTTCATACTTTATACTCTTATTAGCTCTTATGGATTCTAAAAAATCAAAATTTAACATCTCTCTATAACCGATAAAAACTATTCATTCTCATTTGGTAGAGTAAATTCTTAAATTCCTGATTAAAACCTAAGTATTCTACGTATGACCCATTCCCAACTCCTACGTTAGTCCTTTAAATTCTAATTTTTTTTTCTTTAATTTAAACTCTTTCGGTGGACCTATCGAAGTCCTATTAACACTTTATATGCTTAATAACTTATAACGATTCTACATCAGAAAAATATCATTCGTTTTAAATTTAAATTGATAGGTTCAAATAAATATGTTAAAACTGTAGGTCTACTAGGTCCTAATAAATAATGTAGAATTCATAGGCCTAAATAAGCTTTTATGGTATGTTTAGGCTCTGATAAGTATTAATAATTTAAAATTTTGGCGCCTATGTAACAACTAAACGTCATTTTCTCGCGTAACTGACATTTGTAGGATTTATATAGGAGTTGTTTTTCCATAAAAATTAAGTACTTAGTAAGTCCTTTTCTTTCTTGATCCTAAAATTTCAAGGTTCTAGCAAGGTTTCAAATTTTGACGGGTAATAAATTATTCTTGCTCTAGTATACAATTCAACCCATTTTAGTGTAATAAAAAAAGTACAAAGATTATGTAATGTGAGTAATTAGTCGAAGAAATAATTTCGATCGTAAGCACACACAGCGCGTTTGATTAAGTCAATTTATTATTGGCAACATTTAGATTTAAAAAATTTTAAATATAATTTTTAAAAAATTACTAAATTAATGTAATATTTTACATTGAAATTTATTTCTTTCATCCACTCTATTTTATTTAAATGATATAAATCCACTGGTGCTGATAAATCGTGTATTGAAAATGTATATTAATGCGCTCTACGTAAATATTAAATGTAATTTTATTATTTATTTATATAAAAATCGCCGTTGCAGATATTTAAATCGTTATAAGCTGCGAAATCCAATTATAAAAATTTTTACACGATAAACAGAGCACGGTAACAAATGTGCATTACGATAATTAAATGAATGTAATTAGCAGCAATTATTTTTTATGTTTCAAATTATTGCACAAAAAAAAAAGTAATTGTTAGGAAAAAGTTATTTTCGTGATATTTACAAATCCATTTTCATTTATTTATTTTAAAATATATAAAAAGTTAGTTATCCAGTTTATTGTAACAATTAATGAATTTAATTGATTCAAAAGACCCTTTGACATGATCAATTATATTTATTTTTTGTTTTTCATAATCCGTGATAATTTATCGTTTGAATGCGCGCGAATCGATTATTCAAATTTTATAAAAATAAATAACATAATATAAATTTGTTTTTTTTTTTAACTGACGTAAATTTTTACGCTCTTTAACCTTAAGTGGGCGCTTGGCATCTTTTAGACTCAAGAGACAATAGTTAACTTATGGAGGTCACTGTAGTGGAAGTAAAGCACTAAAAACAACCACCCAGTTGAGGGTCAAATTCTATAACTTTATTTAGAAAAAATCGGGATAATAGTTGACCCTGTAGGACTGCCCCGAAACTTCCCGCTGTCTCCAACTCAATGAGCTGGAATACATTATTGACTTCCTGAGTTATTTGGGCTCAGAAAATACTCGCTGATAAACTGACATTTTCGAACCTTCTTCATATTGATATCAAAGATTCCAAGCAATAGAGATCAAGTTAGAATTTGATGAAATTTCTCACATCTTCCTTCTAGATTACTCTTCAAAGAATTAACTGGTTTAAATAATTTTTGCAAAAATCGTAGAAACTAATCCAGGTTAAGATCAAATTAAATTCAAAACTTTACGGATCAATAGTTTTCAAACTAATCAACACAAATTGACAAATACAGCTATCTTCAAATCTGTCGTTAACTATACAAGCTAAACTAATTAACCCATTAAAATGATTACTACGGAAATCAGATAAGGTTTTGTTAAGATAAAAAGCTTACCAGATTTGTAGACTGATTAGAAGGTAAGTAATTAGCTTAGTATTGAGCTTTGTTATATTTTGAGATCAATCGGTCGAATGGTTCTTAAGCTTACTTCTGAAAAATGTTCTGTTATTTAATGAACCCTCGTAGTACACTTTATTTTGACCCCAGATTTTTTTTATCCTAAAATATTTCTTAAGTTACGTTTGATTTTAATTAATTTTTTTACCGTTAAAAATTAGTTAATTCGAAATAATGATAGTTGTATTCGAAAGAGCATTCCCGTGAAAAATGAATCATAAATGGCCATGTATGAAAATTGGCCAGGCATTGCTATTTATGGCGACATATACTCATATATAATCATTTATGCCTATACATGGACCATACGCGGCCATATATGTTGAGTTAATCACAGACATACATGGCCAAATATAGTCATATATGACTATGTATGAACATGTATGGCCATACGTGGACTATATACGGCCATATATGGTCATATATGTTCAATTAATCACGGACATGCATGGGCATGTATAATCATACAAAACCATGTATGCCCATACATGGCATTGTATGATTCATCTATGACCATGCATGACTGTATTAAAAAAGTTTTTATGCCCATGTATGGCTACATATGCTTCATGTATGACCATATATGAACCATACTCGATCATACATGGCCACGTATGATTCATTTTTCACGGGTGGTATACCTACAAAAAACGTCATGACTCGATAAAATGCATAGTTTTTGAGATATAACTCTTAAACAATGAAGTGGGGTCAATTTGATCCCGTGTGTACTCCGAAAAACTGTTCAGAGATGTGTACACCGAGGGTTAATATTATTTTGGAATTAACTCAAAATGTAGTTGATCGATTGATCCCAAATTTTAACCCGATTTAAGTGTTAATAAACACTTTTTACTGCATGGATAAAAAAGGCTACTTTTCCTATAATCGCATAGAAGAAGTTCTATATAAAACACAGTAAAAATCCCATTTGATAGCTAAAGAAACAGGAAAAAAATAGTAGCTTACACTCCAAGGGAGAAAAGTGGGGCGATTCAAACCGCATCTGTAAATACCTACCCGAGCCGAAGACGAACGTGGCGAGCACGCGAATTGTAACGTCCTACCTTCCTTCAAGGTGTGTATACTATTTTTCACAAGATTCGCACCTGAAAGTTTCAATTTTTGCCTCCATTTGTGTGAAGAATGACGCATGCGCTAAATTGTGTTACTTGTTTCTTCATAAAACAAAACTATACCCATGGTTCGAAATGTCCCATTTTCCTTCTTTGGTGGGTAATATACTATTTTAAGAAATATGAAGTAAGGCGATTTTCTACCGAGCACAGCAATAAAAATGAGAAGAATACTTATATTTTATGGATATTTTTCCTATGTTTCATGATAAGTTTATGATGATCCGAAAAATCATTATGCCAACATCGGAAAAATGTCTACAAGAAAATGGGAAAAAAAGCAATTTTTTTCGTTTGCCTTGAAACTCATCTAATCAGCTAAATTCTGACGTCAAAACGTCGACATCCGTTGAAAAAGTAAATTCCAAAAAACGGACTAAAATCAATGATTTTTTATTTTGCAAAAAATTTACTGTTTTCGCCGTAAGGAGTTCATTCATTTATTTTTGAATCTTCTCAATTATGAGATGCTAGATCATTTTACTCTGTAATATAAATGTTAAAATTATAATGAGCTACTTAATACAAATAGATGTGGAATTATTGTGATGAAGTCTTCAATCTTGATGACGATCGTTGATGGAAACGGAAGAGAACGACGAATTCTATTAAAGGCTAATCATTGGTTTTCCTGAGCACTTCCTCTAATATCGTAGACTGTCGTACGCAAGCACTACTATCAATTATTAAGTTCCCTCGATTACCTATCAAACTATCGACTCATCATAAATACAAGTGAATTCACATAAATATAGTCAGACCAATATGAAAAAAAAAATATTCTGTACTTCATATTATATTTTAAATTTATTTATCAGTTATTTAAATTCTTCGTTAAAATATTAAATAGAAGATATTTATCGAAAAAATAAATTGATTGTAGAAACATAAATATTTCTATACCGTATTGGTATTCACAAGTATGCGGTTATTGAAATAAGATGAGTGGACGCGATGCAGATTGTTGAAAGTAAAAAGGCATAACAAGAAGAAAATAAATAAAAAAATGAAAATAAAAACAAGAAGTGGATCAAAGTGGTAGCACAGCCACCATTTTTCTGCTGTTTTTTTTTTTATTTTTTCATGTAAAGCTATTTCGTGAATTTTATTCCGTCCCATTTTCAACGTTTAGACCTACACTTCAACTCAAACTCAAGTTTCACCATTCTGCCAGCAGCAAATTTTTTTTTATTCCTTGGTCAAAGAAAAATACTTGAAAAGTATCCTACACTATGAAAATGAAGTATATGAAAAAAAATTATAGTATCAGCATGGTAAAAAATTTACGAAGTGAACGTGGAGTGAATTCGGAGTGGATGATTTTTTATTTATTTCATTCCCTCGGAGTGAATTTCGCTCCAGAGGGCAGTTTTGGAAAATAATAATTATAAAAAAAATTACTAATATGTAGTAAGATTAAGTCTTCTATATTTTGACATTTATCTTGAGAGGAAATAATTACGAGCTCCCTTTCCATAGATTCAGGCGAAATAATTTCTACAGATATTTACATATGTACATACATGCATACATACTTACACTCAGACAACATCTTGAAATTAGTCAGCATAAGGTACCCGCGGGTAATAAGACCTAAGTAACAGAAATGATATTTAAAATAACCGCCTCTGCTAAAAACTACTTTAGTAAAAGGGTCTTGCATAGAGATGTTAAGACAAATCTATAAAGTCCCTATACCACAAAAACAATCTAGTCTTCTGATTCTTAAAAAGGATACTGATAGTTTTAAGTACTGTTGAGCAAAGCAATCTAGTCTTCTGATTCTTAAAAAGTATTTTTGCTAAATTTAAGTGATGATTCATCTCTAATACCAATTTTATTAAGTAAAGTTAAACTATTCCAGTTTGTTTAACCCTTAGGCCTACCCTACCGTAGTAAAATAAGGCTTATTCGTATGGTTTTTGTAAAAGTATAATTTTTCGTTTGTTTATGGTAAAAATTACCATTACTTGATTACATTTTATGGCTAATGTATTGAAACATAAATTAATGATACATTTCGATAATTAAATGCAATATTTTCGATTCTATTCAAAATCTCCCTTAGCTAGGCCTTATTACCCGCCGGTACCTTACGTACGTACATACATACATGCATACATGCATGCATGCATACATACACTCGGACATCATCTTGAAATTAATCAGAATAGCTTTCTAGAACCTCAAAACGTCAAAATCTCTTAGAAATTCGATTTTCGAAAATCGGACCGAAACCAATAACTTTCTGGATTTTTGGAAATTTTCAATTTTCTTAGTGGGAAGTTAATATATAAATATATATATATTTTTTCTTGCAGTGGTTTTTTTTTTCAGTCATAACTATTTTTTTTTTTTTAACTAAGAATTCATGTTGAAGATGTATAGAGTAAACTACAAGATTGCATCTCAAGTTCCCGCGAAAATGTCGTCATTACCATATCCTCGTCATATGTTTTGGCAAACTGCAAGTGTTGATCTTGTCAACAAGAGATTTTCGTTACTTTATTGAAGATGTTAAATAAATAATGTCGCCAACAGAGTAATAAATATTTGGAACAACATATAATTGTTTATTGACAATCAAAAATATTGACAGAAAGTTACAATGTACACAAAAATATACAATAAAAGTATGTATACAAACCTGCATATGGTTTTTTTTAATTTAACAATTTTCTCTGTTGGTTGTACAGATTGTTAAAACTCTGAAACATCGGTAACGATTAAAAAGCTATTAGTACAATGTAATGGTTCGAATGATTTATATTGTAAACACGATAATTGGAGAAAAATAAAATAGGACACGAGATTTACATTTGAACTATTAAAAATAACAGGTTAAATTAAAGGATATAAAACAAAAAAATTTTTAAATCTCTACACTGAAAAAAAGATTTAATTGAGCCAATTAAGATTAATTTGAGCCAAAGGTATTATATATTTGGATATGGCCAAATAAATATTTAATTGTAAGAAAGATATATTTTATTTGAGAAATTTAATGGCGTAAAAAAAGTGATTTATTTGTAGTGAAGAAATGATCCAATTGCTGTGAAAAAATGCTAATTGGGCCATGTGCTTCAAAAATGTGTTGAGTAACGCCAAACTTTCCTTTATTCGTCACAAATTTAATATCTTTACACGGAGAGAAAATTATGGTAACTGTTCCTAGTACGTTTATGAAATATCCCATACCGTTATGGTAATGATTACTTGGGATTATGGGATATAGACCCATACTTTCTGGGAAAAGTTTTCATAAGTATGGGAACAATTCCTATCATCATGGTAACAGTTCCCATATCGCATGTGAAAGAATCATGGTAATGATTACCATACTCATAGGAATAGTTCCCACAAGCAAATAGTAACCGATCCTATAACTACATTGTAATGGTTCCTAAGTGTATATGGGAATAAGCCCTATATATTATGGTAACTATTCCTATAATATTTTGGTAAACATAACCATCATATTATGGTAATAGTTACCATAATATTATGGTAATAATTCCCATAATATTAAGATATTATAATAATTTTTTTTTTTTTTGTAAGAAGCGTTTTTTTTTGTATATTACAAAATATTACAAAATTTTAAGTATACAAAAAAAACGCTTATTACAAAAAAAAATTTATTATAATTTCTAAATATTATGGTAATTGTTACTATAATATCATGGTAACCATTACCATAATGTATGGGAATTATTACCATAACATTATGGTCACCATTACCATAATATTATGGTAACCATTATCATAGTTACATGGTAACCATTATCAGAGTTACATGGTAAAGATTACCATGATTCCATAGGAGCTATTCCGATACCATATGAGAATTATACCCATAATTATAGGAATGATTACCATAATATATATGAGTGCCGTTCCTATAATCAACATTTCATCAAAACCGGTTACCATGCAGTATGGAAACCATACCCATAATATATTGTAACTGTTACCATAATTTTCTCTCCATGTACTACAAATGTATCAATTACATATCAGTTATCACAAATACACGATATATTGCAGTCGAATTATAAAATTATTTGAATCAACTGTCATATTTAGTAAATTAATTTTATAACTAAGTACTCTCA
Organism: Microplitis demolitor; assembly: GCF_026212275.2. Lineage (NCBI taxonomy): Eukaryota > Metazoa > Arthropoda > Insecta > Hymenoptera > Braconidae > Microplitis > Microplitis demolitor. Next base: position 6,151,718 of record NC_068545.1, read on the forward strand.
ACTTGATTTTATTCTTTTAATCATTTTGCATTTTTTTTTTTTACCCAATGAGTTTTTCCAAGCTTTCTCATTATTTTTTCATCATGAAATTTATTGAAACAAAAGTAAGTGTGAGATCTAGTATATCATTACAATGTTACATGACCTATATTTAGTCTCGTTTTATACATAAACCATGAACCCTAGGTCCCTAAAATTTTAACACAACACGTATTAAATATATTTTTATCAATCCATAAAATTTTAAATTGATCTCAGTATTTCGACTTAATCCCCATATCTCCTAAAAAAAAGAAATGACGTTTAAAATACAAAATATTAATAAAAAAAAAAAAAAAAAAAATAACTGATAAAGCGTATTAGCCTATAATTAAATAAAACAATGATTTGAGCGCGAACCATTTTTTTAATTTTATAAAACGTTAAGTATATAGGTAATGAAATATTGGAAAATTAAATACCCTCGGGAAAATGTAATGCATAATAAAAAAAAAGTTACATACAATTTAAAAAAAAACAATTTTTTTAATATTATTGGTGATAAAGGACAGAAAATTTATGAATTTAATCGAAGTTTTACGAGTGTTGCCTGTATCTAATGTGTCAGACGAGTGGAATCGTATAAACGGTATGATAATAAAAACAATTTGGTGAATGATATTAACACACTAAATAATGTGATTTTATTAACTACAGAAAATAATGACTGGTCGGGATAACGACTCATTCACCAAATACGCTGACAAGTACTAGTCAGGTCACTCTGAATGACACTGATCTGTTAAGTGGCCGAAACTTCACGTACTGCTAAACAATTAAAAATATTTTATTGACCAAAACATTCAAATTTATGAATATTTCATGAATCTCATAAAAAACGTAGATTAAAATCATATGTAAAACCAATAATATTTTTTCGGTAATGGTTATTTCATTAGTTATTCTATTATTAAAAGTCGATCTGTCAGCTGACCCTGCGGGCCAGCCCTAAAGCTTCCTGCTGTTTTCGAGCTCCTTGAACTCGAAAATACTATTGTATGCCTTTGTTTTCGAAAACAAAACCTTTTTTACCATTTTTTCTCTAACGATATCTTCCGAATGAATCAATTGATTGAGACGGTTAAGGTGGCAATCGACGCGGTTTATTGAGTTCTATAGCTGATCAGATTTTGAAATTGATTTATCTAGTCGTTTTTGAGAAGTTTCGAAAATACCAAAAAAAAATTTTTTTTTTTTAATTTATTCGACGATGGTTTCTCTGAAACGAATGAACCGATTCTGATAGTTGAGGTGACTTTTGACACGGCTTATAAAGTTTCAGAGCCCAGTTGATTTTAGAATCAATCGATCAAGAATATAAAAAGTTATCCAAAAAAAAATTTTTTGAAAAAAGTTCATATTTGGAATATCTCTAAACGAGGCCTACCAATCAAGCTCAATTTTTTCCAGCTTTTAGATATTGACAAGCCGCGTCGAATGACACCTTGATGATAAAAATTGGTTCATCCGTTCAAAAGTCATAGATATTTACATACATACGTGCATATGTACATACACACATACATACACTCGGACATCATCTTGAAATTAGTCAGAATAGCTTCCTAAGACCTTAAAATGTCAAGATCTCTTAGAAATTCGATTTTCGAAAATCGGCCCGAAACCAATAACTTTCCGGATTTTTGGAAATTTTCAATTATTTTAGCGGGAAGTTTAAAAGTATTTCATTTTAATAATAGATTAGAAACGGAAATTGATCATTAGTTTTCACGCAAAATATGTGAGGACAAATATAAGAAACACATTTCAAGAAATGAGTATGCAGAATAATACGAAACACCCTATTTTCCAAATTAGTGATTCATTGCTAAAATGTATAAACAGGTTTTGAACAAGACAGCATGAAAATTTCAAAATATTGACCTTTAAAGGGTATCATAAAAAATTTGCACACTACTGTTACTTTCTAAAAATGAATTAGTGAAATTCATTGCAAATTAGTAAATATGCACTGGGAAACAGTTACTATAAATATACCATCAGTTGAATTGATATACTTAAAGCTGTAGAAATCAAATACGTGCTTTCTTACCATAAATATCAAATCTCTATTTAATACACAGTAAGAATCATATAGTATTTGCTATCAGCAGATTATTAAAATGAAATTTATCTAACGATATCTTCGTACGATAGACTCACAAAATAATACTCAGATAATCATCCCTATCATAAAATACTCATCATGTATAATATATTATCTCGTGGTTGCGTTCATTTACTCATTAGTGTAAACAATTATTTATCAATATCTTTTTTTTTTTAGATAATGAAATTAGTTGAATGAAATAAGTTAAATAAACAACTAATTGTTTACAATTCCTTCTCAATTGACTTTCCTAAATAAAGGCTAATATTTGATATAATTATTTCATAATTCTGTAATACTAATATCAATATTTATTTGACGATCAACGTAAGCTTTTAGCTTGATAGTAAATAAAAATCATGAGAAAAAGAACAAATCATTAAAAAAGTCAAAGCGATAATGAAAATAGACAGAGAAAATAAGTGAAAGAACTAGGGAATACTAACACCTCCTTTGTGAATTGAATTTTACTTGATTCTTTTTTTTTTTTTCTATGCTTTTGTCACCGGTAATAGAATGCAAATCTCAATTCTATATCATTCCTTCTACTCGGTCTATACTTTTATCACAGGCAAAGGTGTCTGCTTAAACCAGAAAAGAATCCATATAAATTGATAGATCCGGCAGTTGGTACATTACATATGTAGAGAAAATGGTTCGTTTATATGTGTGTGTGTGTGTGTGTGTGTGTGTGTGTGTGTCAAGGAGTGAGTCTTGTCGGTATGATGTCGAAACGGAAAAAGGCCAATCGTTCCTTTCAACGCCACGCGATTTTTCCCTCTTCACGTCGTAACTCCGCATTTCAACCCTAGATAACTTCTCTTTTTTATTTTTATTATTATTATTTTTTTTTTTTTTTTGGTGACTTTTTTATCTGTTTGTATGTCCTTCTCGTATTTGTCTATCTTTATCACTCTTATATACCATCGCCTCATTCTTATTTTTTTATTTCATCGAATATTGATCTAAAATAAACGTGACATTTTTTTGAATCAGTTTGCCCTAGATTTGAAGCCATAAGCACGTCTTCTCATGTCCATTTGTAATTAAATAGTCATCTATTATTTTTACGATTAGTCGATTAAAAAAAAAAATTCTGTTTACTTCTCGTCGTTGGCCCAAATAATTTTAGACGTGATGTTTATTTTTGTTAGTTGCAACAGATACATAAATCTGTCATTAAAGTAAATAAATAATTGCCTTCTCATCACATATCTATTGAGCAATTTATTACTTTTTTTTTTATTCTTTACTGTAGCCTATAATAGGAAAAAAAGAGTATTCACAAAATAGTAATCGACATGAATGATGTAAAATCAGTGAGAGCATAGATTTATTTCTTTCTCGTTATTATCAGTCAGTTAAATTTATTTATGGTTTTGAGGAAAAAAATAAAGTTAAAAAGATTTATTTTCTATCCATGATCGAGAGAAGTCTAAAAGACAAAACGTTACGTTCAATTGAGGTGTCTCGGGTTCGTGCTCCTACAACCTCGGATAAATCGGAAGATTTAACTCTCATTCTTTTTATACTGCATCCGTGTATCCTGAAACCCGCTAACTCTGTCTATAGAAACTGAGGACACTGGTCAGTCCAATCCATCGTTTGCCCTTCTCACCCTCAATAGACGAGATGGTTGGATAGAAAAACGATCCCGCGCTTGTTGGATGAATAAAAAACTAAAAAAATAGTAAAAATAGAAAAAAAAAAGTGAATAAAAAGATAGGACACGAACCCATCTCCATTTATTCTTCTCTATTTTTTTTTCTGTATCTAAGGCTTTGTTCCCTTTTTTAAGGTATTTTTTTCTTCTTTTCTACATTTTGTACAGTTGTTGTTATTTGTCAAAGAAAAGCTTTGAAACTAGTTTCGTTTTCAAACAAAAAGATCATGTAAAAGCCATACATTTTTATAAATATTTTAAATTCAAGGTTAAAAACTTTTATTATCTCGATTGAACGTACAAAAGAATTTTTTTTTTTTTAAATATGGTATTCCATACAGAAATCAAACAATGTTTTATTTGTACTGACTAAAATGGAATATCGATTACACTCCAGTTTCGTACTTACAACTATTTGCTTTATCATTACAATCAAAAAATGATTCTACGTACTTAACTATTCACGTCTACTACTGCTTTTAGTGTATGAATAATTTAAATCATACTTTTGCATTACATATATTTTACTTAAAGTTTAGTAAATCTATACATTAAATAATTTAATGACATGAGTAGCTTTTAGATAACTTGCTCTAATTAAATATTAAATTATGTTCGTTTGAATGATAAATTCTGAATTCGTATTTTGAACCTGCATGATTAACGTCAATATTGATCATTTCATTTTATCAAATAATAATCATGATAATTATCAGTACTTTATTGGCTATCACCAGTTGATGATTGTACAAATCCTTTAAATAAAAAAAATCCGCTCAACATTTTTGTAAATTCTGGAAAAATAAAAATTGGAAAGTAAAAATTTTACTGAATAACTCGATTTCTGAAATTTTTCGCACATAGATGCTGGTATATCAGCGAATAATTTCAGGCTACTGTCAACTACCCCTGAAGTCACCCTTAAGTAGTCAAATTACATAAATTGGAGGATTCTTGATGATGTCCAGCAAATTTCGAGTACCCAAGTCGACGCGGGCTAAAAATATCGTGGCTAAGATCATATGAAGTATGGAAACATATTTTTTTTTAATTTATTTAAAAAAAAATATTCGTTAAAGTTTGTCGCTGACTTTTATAATTCTTAAAAAATATAAATCATAGCGAATTTTTCGTTCAATTTGGGTCCGAAGCCATGACTAGAAAAAACCACGTTTGGTACAGTCCCGTCAAAAAGTTCTGGAATACCCCTCTGACTAATCTGCTCGTTTTGTTGGCTAGTTTTAGCGACATATAACTTTTTCTCATTTTCATTGTGAGAAAAACGTTCCGATCTTTAGATACATGCATGATGTGCAGATATTTTTGATGAGAATATACATAATTTCTTTTGCTAATATGCATGAAGAAAAAAGGTTTTTAACCTTAACTTTGTCAAGAAATGGTTCTCTTTTACATTTTTTGTTTTAGACGGTTTTCGTGCGATAACTTTTATAACTTGAAAATTTGAAAAAAAAATTTTAATCAAACATCAACAATGTGTATTACTACGGTTGTTAACAAGAAAGGCAAAAATGTCATTTTAAAAAAAAAAAACAAACGGAGTTTGAAGTTTTCTACTAAGACTGGTGTTATATATATCAACGTCTTATAACTAATACATATATATTTATTATAAGTATTGCATAAGTGCGGCCGGATCTTACAGTATATAAAATATAACATAAACGTTCAAGTAAACTCATTAATGTACAGTTTCATTTCAAAATATATGCCGATAATTAGTTGTACAAATTTGTTCTTTATTGCTGAAAGCAGAGCTTACCTATCAAAGCAATGCATTAAAAGCTTGTTAATTATAAATGAATGGTTCTAATATAAATTTATGATACAACATAAATTTCTTAATTAACTATCATCAAACTGATGAAAATCGTACTTTTGTAAATAAAATATCTACTTGTATAGTTATGTGACTTATTTTATTTTCAAATTCTCAAAATGTCAATTGTAATTAATTTAATCAATCTATTCAATTTCACGGCTTATTGAGAAAATTAGAATGATTGAATCAAAATTACAACTAGTGGTTTAATCTTCAAATCATTATTGATTGAACATTAGCAATTACTAGTAGTGTTTCAAATTTATCATAAATAGTTGATTTCCACTAACACAACCGAATGGTACAATTTATTTACTGTCGTAAGATGGGTGGTGACGTCTTAAAGGTCCTATTAATAGTACTAACTTTGAATAATTGATTTTAGTTTTTCTTCGGAATTTCGATCACTCTTGATATATTATTACAACTCCAGCACGTAAGTAGATGCATAGAGATGAGTTAGTAACTATCTAGCTTCGGTAGTTACCGAGTTAATGCATCCAAGTCACTACATTGTTTTGACACTGGTCGTATTAATAGAAAGATATTCTAAGGGAACCTTACTGATGAATCCGTTAGTATACTAGGGACGAAACTATCACCTTTTATAGTACTATACACATATAACAAGTCTTGATGGTTTACTTGGGAATAAATCCATTTTGAATAAGGCTCTCCATCACATTGTGCATGAAATTAAGTAGTAATTGAAGGAAAGTTTTGATGAATACATAAATAAAAGGCATTAATAGTAATGGATGTTCCCGGAAATCAGGAGAGTTAAAAAATTCAAACGTGCACAACTTCTTTGCTCATTCAAAAAGTGATCAATAGATATAAGGATCGCTTCTGTATGCAGAAAAGTATTTAAAACAAAAAAAAAAGTACAGTCGAGGTCTTCGAGCTCAAAAATTTGTTTGGTCGGTAAAACATACCTTTACTGAAAAATTATAATTTTTGTCTGAGGATATCTTTGGAAGGAATGAACAGATTTAAATTTTCTTGGTAGCAATCGAAAGGACTCATCAAAACTTCAAACTGATCACATTTCGAGGCGAATCGGGCAAGTGGTTTATAAGTTATATGCGAAAAACCAAAAACAAAAAAAAATATTAATTTTCATTCTTCGTATAACTCGTAAACTACATGACCAATCTACCCCAAAATCTAATCAATACTAAGTTTTGCTGAACCTTTTCGATTGCCATCAAGTACGTTCAAATCGTTGATTTATTCCAAAGATATTATCGGACAAAAAAAGTTCACACACACAGATATACACACGGACGTCCATTCGGGGATAGTCAGAATAGCTTCCTAGGACCTGTAAACATCGACATCTGATGAAAACTCGATTTTCAAAAATCAGATCGAAACCAATCTTCCCTTTTTTTGAAAATTTGCTATTTTCTTAGCGGGAAGTTGAAAAAAATCGATCAATCGGTTGTATATTTATTAGGGTATTGTGTTTACCAACACCTATTGACGGACGTCACAGGTTGTTTTTACTTTTTGTTTTCAATAATTATTTCTAAAAATGTGACTTGAAATTATGTTCGTTTCATTTTTTGATAAATTATCTCTCAAATGTTACGAATTTTGGTCTAGTTGAGCGTATTTTAATAATCATTAACAGAACACATCTCATTGCTTCGGAGTTGAGTTGGGCAAAATTAAAAATTTGAATTTTTTAAAACTGAAATAACCTAGAAAACATATTAAGTTAATGATTTAAAAAAAAAAAAACCGGAAAAGTTTTAATTGGAAACGTTTTGTTGACTATGAATGGTTGAACTATATCTAGTGTAGGGTCTATTAAATTAAATAAAATAGTTGAATACATAAACCATCAGAACTGGTGTTGGATTTGAAAACATATGATCGAAAATCTACTAACAAGTTTGGTAAATCGTCCGATGTTCCCATGTGCATGAACGCTCACGCAAAGCCAGGTCAGCCTCCGTAGGAAACTTGCATGTTATCCTGACACAAGCGGCATGTGTGCACAATCTATTGGCGTCTACACAATGGCACTCTAATCTATTTGGTCTATCTATCTCCCTTACTCTCGTGTAATACACTCATGGACACTGTCCTTGTCATCTCATCTGCGCGCTTGGCATCCCATCAAATACGCGTAGAGAGAGGTGTCCAAAGGACACCGCGATCGAATTATAGAGCCAGGGTTGCTTGTTGGAAACCTGATAATCCTATTTCCTATAACGGCCAGATATGACACATATTCATAAGATAACTTGGGATATAATATACTTGTTTACTTTATTACAACTAATTAGTTTAAAAATAACAATCCTTAATTAATAACATTGTTATTTTTAATTACCAAAATTAATAAGTATCAGCTATCACTGAATTTCAGAAAATTTCTTTCATTAATTAAAAATAAACTAAACTTTATAATTATTCATTTTTTGGTAGTTATCAAAAATAATTAAACACTTGAGTCATCAATTATTTAATTTTTGTACTACTATAAGAAACAGGAATTTAAAATTTTGAAAGTTTTAAAATTACTTTATTGACTCCTTTTTGAATGACAATGTGGCAATGTCACTTGAAAATTTTTAGCAAAGCGAATTTTTTTATTTTTTTTTTAAGAATTGTTTCCTTAATTATGTAATTAAGAATTGGAAAAAGGTGAATATGAGTAAATAAAAAATAGGCTACTATTTAAATTTTTTGATTCTCCGGGTAAAACAAAAATTCGATTTAGACTTGGTTTACCATGTCAAAATTTAGAGCCGTTTTCACAAGAGAAAATCAACTTTTTTTTACGGGGATATGAAATACATTGAGTTTTCACCTTAGTTTAGATTTAACTGTCTTACTTACTCACGATTTAAGATGAAAAAGTCTAAATCAAATCGAAATTGACTTAGTATAGATTTATTCAACTTAAATTTTAAAACGAAATAGTCAAAACCAAGTCAAAATTGACTTGGTTTAGACTTCTTTGATTTAAATTATAAGGAGAAAGACAAAACTAAGAAAACGTGAAAAACACATTTTACATTAAAATATACTGCTTGCTTTTGATTTGGTTCAGCAAGTCATAAGTAAGGTGAATGACTATCGTACTTGAAGTGAAGACGAATAAGTTCAAACTAAGATGAAGAAAGCTCTAAAAGTTGAAGAAAATTTAATTTGTCGAAAAAGAGATCTTATTGAAAAATCGTCGGCAAATCGATAACTTCAAAAGAAAATGAGGTAAAGCAAGTCTGAACCAAGTTTTGTTTTTGGCCCGGGTCATTAATTGATAATTGATTTCAAATGGCTTAGATTAAAGACAAAAGATTCGAACCAGTGACTTATTATTTACGAAATTTAAGTTTGCTAGTTCTCTATCAAATAATTCAGATAATTTTTTTGTTCACTATTTTCAAACAAAAAATTTTTTTTGGTTTTAAGAATAGCGTCTCCTTAGTTCCGGATTTCTCTGAAATTTTTTGATCAATGTGGAACAAGTAAAATTTTTTTTTACATCAGACCGTTATTTTATAATATTTTGAATGAAAAATTTTCACACCTTATAATTATACAAAAGGCAAAAAAACAAATTACACATAATTCATTTATAAATAATTCAAAAATGTATTAAGTCAAAAATTATCACAAAACACTTGTATTATGGATGTCAACTCACATTTTACATTTTTATATTAAATTACACTCGCAATAGATCACAACTTACATAAAGTATAAATAATATTTTTTATTTTTTATCAAAGTCTTGATATTGATCATGGATATTAAATTGAATGTATCGAATAAAACGCGACACTTGTTTTATTTTTAACGTCTTTTTTTTTATTTATCCAATATTGATATCCAAATTTTATGCTATTATATTATTTTATAACCGCTTTTATTATTGTTCAGCATATCCATTATAATATACTTTTTGTTTTTTTGACCAATCACAATCGCAATTTTATCCAGATGTGGAACAACCAATTGTTAAGCTTTTTTATTATTTTTATTTTTCAGCATTATTTATAATTCTCTCTATTTCATTCAATATGTTACAATAACAACTTTACAAATATTTTTAATTTATAATCCAATACTGCGACAATCTAAATGAATAACGCAATACACGAAAGATCAATACTGTACATATATGTTGACCAGGTGGGAACGATTGCGTGAGAAAAAGAAAAATTATTTATTTTTCATTATCTTTGTCTGTTTCTAAAAATTCTTGCTATCGTGTCATATTTATTCATTATATATTTTTTACAGTTTCACAACAGAGGAGATACTGGAGCAAGACGAGGTAACTCCAGGGAGTAATTAATTTTCCCGGTTTTTAAAACCTAATAGGAAATAATTTTTTTATTTATTTTTGACGAAATTGTTTTTATTTCAAAATTATTTTCCAGAAATCTGGGATACTAAAAAAAAATTATCAACTGATTTTTTTCTATTTTCTTAAATTTTTTAGCTGCCACATTTTATTCCAAGTATACGGAAAGAAATTTATGGTAACAAATACCATAAATTATGGGAATGGTTCCTATAATGCATGGTAAACAGTTTTTTGGAAGTGTCGATTATAGTAATCGTTACCATAATATTATGGTAGCCATTACCATAAACATATGGTAATAATTCCTATGCATTATGGAAATGATTCCCATAATATATGGTAACGTTTACCATAGTATGATGGGAAAGATTACCATAATACTATGGAATAGTTACCATAATATATAGGGTTTATTTCCATATGCACTTAGAAACCGTTACAATATAGTTATAGGATTGGTTCCTATTTGCTTATGGGAACTATTCCTATGGGTATGATAATCATTGCCAGAACTCTTTTACTTGCGATATGGGAACTGTCACTATAATGATAGGAATTGTTCCCTTACTTATGGGAACTTTTCCCAGAAAGTATGGGTCTATATTCCATAATCCCAAGTAATCATTACCATAACGGCATGGGATGATATTTCATAAACGTAGAAACGGTTACCATAAATTTCTCTTCGTGTACTTAAAATTACTTGTAAAGTATTAAAAGTCACTGAATATATAAAAAGTCCTTAACAATAACTTTTTTTTTTTTCACCAAATTTTAAAAATGCTCCATTCTGCCTCAGATACTTCAAATAAGTAACCCGTCTTGCCCCAATTTCCTCTACACGGGGAAAATTATCTAATAAATTTTACTCGTTAATTGTGAGTAACTGGGCCTTGATGAATAATTACTCTTACATTTTTGTAGTGTTCAATTATGGGGTAAAAACACCCAATTTCGAGTAATTTTTAATAAAAAAAAGGGTAAAAAATAAAACAAAACGAATCTGTTTTTATTCTTTGCATATTTATTTTGTTTTTGGCCCAGGTTTACTCTAAATTGTATGGTAAACTTTTATCAATAAATTATCTCCATGTACACTATTTTCAAACAAAACTATTTCTGTTTCATAAAGTAATGAAAGAAATAACAAAAAAACATGTACACGCTGAAAAAAATGCTATTACCATCTTGCAATAGGGAATTATTACCATCTGTATGTGATAATCATTATCATGCGTTTATGTTAACTACTCATTTCTCATATAGTAATAAATACTATTGTCGATAGTAATGTTAGTAATAGTTACCATCTAGATCGTATGTCGTCTATTTCTTATGTCTGAAAAATTTTTAATTTTGCCTTCTAAGACAGTAATGATTATCATCATAGATAAAAATGGTTACTATCTAGATACGAATGCTTACCATCTACAATAGGAAAAGTTAACATAAAAGAATGAGAATCATTCAAATGTAAAGATGGGAATAGTTACTTCGTTAAGATGGCAAGTATTACCGCTTTTTTTTCAGCGTGTATGCATATTTCAATCGGATTATAATTGAAGGTATGATACACAGAAAAAGAAAAGATTTCTTGGTGCAAAAAATTTTCACTCACCCCAAGACAATGTTTACTTACCCCCAAGAACCTGCGTTATGAATTGAAAAAAAAAAATTTCTTTGGCCAAAAAAATTTTTTTAGTCCTAATAAATTGTTTGCTTTCAATTTAAAATTTCAAAAAATTTTTTTTTATGTAAATTCCATTTAATAATTTATTTCATCAATAAAAATTTTGTTAAATTATTTAAAATAGGATTATTGGGGTATTATAGTTAATAGCTACGAAATAAATTTAAAATTTAATTGCTTCGTATTTAATAATTAAACATAACAATTATTGAATATTCAAAATACTCCATGTGCAATCACACATTCGTCATTACATTTCACTAATTATTTGATTACTCACACATACAGACTTTTAGCTCACAGATTTATCGTGAGTATTTTCCATCAGCCAATATCCAATGAACAGAACCTTTTGAATCAAGTACAAAGTACTTGAACAAGTCCAATTAAAAATGTACTCGAGCAGTGAACACTTTTTTTCTTTATATATATATATATATATATATATATATATATATATATATATTGTTTTTTTTTGTCACTACTAAATTTAATTAAATAAAATATGATATCAATATAAAAAGTATTTCCTCTTTCAGTATCAGCTAATTAATAGCATGAGGACCAGAATCTCTATGAAAATCACTTGACTTTTCAGAATATAATTTACTACAAGCTCGATTACTTTCGTCGACTTTACTCTAATACCAAAGTAAAGTAGAACGCAGAAAATTGTTCAAGAAGTTTCACAATCAAGGTACTGTGGAGTGTAGCACGAGATGAAGTAAAATTCGATACCAACTCCTACGTACCCAACATTGTGTGATTAAAATGCGCTAAATTTTTCCGCAAAAAAATTGCTTTGTTTTTTAGTTAATTAAAAACACTAAAACTGCACAATTATTTTCAATATTTTCAATTTAAAACATAAAGTTAAATAAACATATTACACCTTTTTACCGTAAAAAATTACATTTTTTTTTTTATTAATCTATTATATAATAGTTACGGTAAATATTTCTGACGTCCAATTTCCAAATCAAGTAATTGACGAATTTAAATACATCAATTTTTTGTCATTTTTAGTTCTAAAATAGTCTTTTACAAATAACAATACATGTTTTATAAAAATTTGATTTTTTTCATGGATATTAATGTTTTTAAACCTAGTAAGTGCATTTAGTGCAGCTAAAAATAGGGAGTTGGTGGTCCAGTGAATGAACATGACCAGTAAATGAAAATTATTCAATTTTCACTTACATCATTTAGGTTTTAGCAACGATTGTGTTAATAAAATACTCCATTGCTTGATTGACTACTTTTTGAACTTCAATTGTTGTTTTGTTGAATTCTTCTATATTAAAAAATTGAAAACTACCATTGTAATACTGATGGTGCGATAATAATTATGGTGACTTGTTTGATATCGTGGACAAAATGTCCATCAGCCAAAATATTCGTGGACGTATATTCTGTAGACAAAATATCTGTATAAAAAATTCCATTGATCAAATATTTGTCGATAAAATGATTTTCCCATTGTTAAAAACGTTAAAATTCACAAAATACATGTAAAAATGGTTCCATATTCCACACCTTTTTATATGTGGGTATATGTTTATGTAATTATACACACACACACACATGCACATACAAATTCGTGAAAAAAGAGCACGATTTTCTACATTTTCTAAAAAAAAATGTCAAACAGAAGCTATTTTACAGCCGAAAGTAGGTGAAGCCCCACTTCTAGACCATTACTGATGTTTTTTTGACAGCTAATATTTTGCCGTACAGATAGTTTCTTATTGTTATTTTCTCAACTGATTCTTATTTTTCCTTTTATTTTGTCTGGTGGATATTTTGTCGTAAGGATATTTTGTCCGCAGATATATGGTTACGCAACCTTAATTATGTACCTAAAGTTCAAAACGTTTTACACACAACGAGAATGAAAAAATAAAAAAACCAAAAATAAATAATCTTCTGAACAGTTGTTTTTTTTTTTATGTTCTGTACGTGTACGTATGTGTAGCTGATAAAAAATATAAAAGAAAAAAAAACGGGTCGACCCCGAATTCCGGAACAACCTCTCAAGCCATCACTTAGCGGTCGTTTAAAGAAAATAATTGCGGAAAAATAGATCTGAATCTAGTGGACAGCTGGGTTTCTTTTATGTTGTATGCGGAAATGCAGATTGACTTCAGTATCAATTTTTTTCAATTTTATCGATTATGCTAATATATATATACGCTCGTCAAATTATCACTTTTATTCTTAGTACGGCTGTATATTAATCCATATAAATGAAGTAGAGTAGCGTCATTTTATTTTAATTTTAAGTTTCTCAATATTGCACTGAAAATAACGCAGAATAAATGAAAAGCAGATGATTGACTATTTTTTTAATCCCTCTGAGTGAAATTCACTCCGAAGTTGAATTTATTATTTAAATTTCGTTTCAGAGTGAAATTTACTTCTAAAAGAAGTTTATTTTAATATTTAAACTCCGAATCGCAGTCAATGCGGGCTTAAATAAAATCCATATCACTCCAAATCACTCTTTTGAAAAAAACAAACTTCTTATTTACTCTGTATACAGAGTGATTTCTTAAACTCTGTTACTCAGAGTGAATTCGAAGTTAAGTAAAATCCGTAATTACTCCGAATTTACTCTCAATTTTTTACAGTGCGTAAAATCAACTTTTATGGTATCGTAATTCTAGTATTACTATTGGAACTAAAATATTCCAGGATCAAAAATACTTACTGTATTTTCAGAATGGCATATGATTATTTTTTATATAGTGGATCAAAATTAGGAGTTTTTTTCCCTTAGGGAAGAAACCAATTATTTTCATGCGCAACCCGCCAAAACGCGTTGTTCTAAAATTGACTGCACGGAAAAAAATAGACGCAGTCCTGTAGGAGCAACAAGACGAAATCCTGGATTTTGTCCTGTGAAATCAATACGATAAAGAACAAGTTTCATGTACTAATTTTTTTTGTCCGTATAATGAAATTTCAAAATTAAAAAAAAAATCAAAATTTTTTCGCGAAGTTAATTTTTTTTTTTTCAAAATTGGAATTTTCATTCAGAATTTAATTTTTTTTCCAAATTTTGAAATTTTATTACACTGACAAAAAAAATTTATGCATGAAACTTGTTTCTTATCCTATTGCCGCAACAGGATTTTGTCCTGTTGCTCTCACAGGACTGCATCCTATTGCAGCGGCTATTTTTTCCGTGTGGTTCTTCGGCTAAACTGACATTGAAACTTTAATTTCAATGCAGGTGATATGAAAATAAAATTTTATTTACATTTTATAGCATAGTTTTCAGTGTATTTGTCATAAAATTAAATGTATTGTACAATATACATACAATTTTTGTAAATAAAAGTTTATAATCCTTAGATAGATACCAGTATTTATTGGCTGTCTATCGCTTAAGTAGTGAAAAAGATCAGCTTTTAATATATGACTCTTAAATTTTTTTTTTTCATAAAAAAAGTCGTTTTTATAAATCTCGTGAAAAATAATATTTTTATTCAAAGTAAATAAAATAATACAATCAAGTTTAATTTATAAAAAAAATATTGTATGTTTTTTAATTGTTCTATATAATTCAGCTTTTATTAATGCTACTCAAATAATTATTTTTGTATCACACGAAAATTCATAAATTTAAAATCACTCATTTAAAATTACCTTCTGTCTTGTAGAATTTTTTTAAGATACTTTCAATAATCACGAATTTTATATATTTTCTCGAGTAATAGTTTCATTTAATTCCATAAATAGACCGGCTGTCCAATTTCAAAACACAGTAACTGAAAAAATTTTAGTGGAACTAAAAATACTACAAAATCGATTTTGAAAAATTTGTCCCTTACTGTAATTTGAAATTGGGCAGCCGAGACAATTATTATCTTTTACAAATTTTCTCTTTACGTCATATCCTTCTGAATTAAAAATTTTCGTTATTTTAAAATATTGTTTTTTTTTTTTTTTTTTTTTTTTTTTTTTAAAGTACAACATTAAAATACAAATTAACTCGAAACACTATTGATCGTATAAAATTTGAAACTATTTACACAACGTCGATAAATTGGGTGGATAGTACGAGCTCCCAAAAGGAGTACGAATATAGAGAATTTACTCTCATCCGACAGTTTGACGACAGTGTAGACATGCGGTAAATGTTGTCTACGTCTCTTGGCTATTTACCTGGTTCGTGTTTGCACCAATACATAGAGACTTCAATATCAGTACAACTGAAACCGTTACCCGGAAAATGCACACAACTACGAAACGTGCGTGCGAGTTACCTCTCCAAGTGGTTGCACACGTGCTTTACTCTCGTACAGTTGGCGAAGTGAATTATGCGGTTCGTCCCTCCGTCTACCACCACCTCGTAAATTTACATTGTCTTCGACTAAAGCGCTAGAGCTTACGAAAGTACCAGGGGAGAAGATGAAAGGGGTTAAAGTCATCTTTCAGTGAATAGAGGAAAGCATTTACAACTTTGTTTGGGTATGAGGTGTATAAGTCACGAGCATCGAATCCTCTATGTCACCAAATAATGTCAACGATTGGACCACAAACTCTTTGATTAAGGAATCTTGTATCTCCATAAATACATATATATTATTATTTTAATTATTTTTCTTTTTAATTACATGATTAGTATAGATATCGCTAATAAACTGTAAAAAGACAGGAGTGATTACGGATTTTATTTAAATCCGAATTAACTCGGAAGCCCAGAGATTTAAAACTGATCACTCTGAATACGACGTAAATAGCCATGTAAAAAAAATCGTTGAAAAAAGATTAAAAAAGTGTTGACTATTCTAAACTTCAAAATGTAACACAATGACAAACCTAGTGCCAAATTTTTTTTTTTTTTTTAAAAATCTGTTTTTATTTTTAAACAATTTTTTTTGGAAATTTCTTGTTTTTATGAATTTTGTTCTAGCAAAAATATTTGAATAAGTGTAAATATGATTTTTGCGTAAGTGAATCAGCTGGGACTGAGGAAATGATTGTGCAGCACTTTTCATTGCTTCCGATTGAGTTGTGCGAAAATAAATAAATGATAAGGGAAGGAGGGGTGAAACGGGATAGGGTAGGTAAAATGGGGCACCTTCTTATGAAAAAAAAAGTTTATTACTGAAATGATTTTTGAGCATTTCCAAATCACTTTTGTAACCATAATTGAGCATTATTTTGAATTTTTTTGTTAAGCTTTTCCACAAATCAATTGTCAGTCGAAAAATATTAGTGACTGTTGTTTTATGATCAAAACTATTAAAAATATTTTTTTCTTCCTTTGTATCTAATAATCATACAAAATGTCTCTTTTCTTTACATAAATTACTTACAAAAAAATTTAATTTAAACAATTTTATTTAATATCGAGAAGTTTATTTCTTTTCACCTTTTTTAGAGGGTACCCTCAATTTGCCCGCAGAAGTGATATTTTTTTTTTAATTGCAACTAAAAATTGTTTCTACACGGAAAGAAAATGATAGGAAGTATTCCTATGTATTATGGGAACGATCCCTATAAATAATAGGAATGGTTCCCATAATGGTATAGGAACTGTTCGTATCATATTACGGGAATGGTTCCCATAATGGTATAGGGATGGTTGCTATAATATATATAGGAACCATTTCTATAATAGTATGGGTACGATTCCTATACCATTATGGAAACCATTCTTATAAAATATAGGAATGCTTCCCATAATTTTCTTTCCGTGTAAAAGTAATTTTCACACTTTTCTTTGAATTAATATTTTCATGATAGTATAGGAACCATTCCTATAAATTATAGGAACAATTCCTATAAATTATAGGAACCATTCCGATAAATTATAAGAACCATTCCTATTATATTATAGGAATGGTTCCCATAATAGTATGGGAATGCTTCCCATAATATTATAGGAATAGTTCCTATAATTATGAAAATGATACTCATACCATTATGGGAATAGTTCCTATAGTTGTGAGAATGATACTCATACCATTATGGGAATGGTTCCTATAATAGTATAGGAACCAATTCTAGAAATTATCGGAACCATTCCTATATTATTATAAGAATGGTTCCCATAATAAGATGGGAATGCTGCCCATAATATTATAGGAATAGTTCCTATAATTATGGAAATGATACTCATACCATTATGGGAATAGTTCCTATAATAGTATAGGAACCATTCCCATAATTTTCTTTTCGTGTATGTACTTTGTATATTGTTAAAGAAAAAAAATATCTATCAGCGTATTTGGGTCCTCAAAAACTTAATATTTTTTTAAGTATCCCGTTTAGCCCCTCCCTCCCCTATATATTCATAGATTTGTTCATAATAATCTCCAGTGTCTAACAAGTTATATAAAATTGACAAAGAAAAACAAATTATGCGTTAATATTAACATTTATATATTTACAAACCATAAGAGGTATAAAACCATAAACATTTTGTGGTGAATAATTTTGAAATCAAATAAGTATAAAATAGAATTAAATTAAATGGTGATAGAGATTACTTTCATTTCTATTTACTCTTAGAAGCCAACCCTGTGGAAAATTCCTCCTTTATATAAATGCGACCTACATCACTCGTTACGCATGAAAAGAAATTACTTCTTTGATCATGTTTAGTTAAAAAGAAGAGAAGAAAAAAGGAAGTAATGAAACAAAACATTAAATCATGCAAATTAATAGTTATAATTTTTTCTTTTTTTATTATTTTTTATCGAAGATGAAAATGAAATAAATTTATTCCTTCGAACCTTCTCATCTTTTCTCGTTATGAAAATTACGACATTTGAATCAAGAGACGTTTCAGTTGGCAAGAACTTTGAAATTCTAGATGCAGATATACGATAGTAAAGGCAGAAGGATTCTATTCCTATTGATTTTCACTAGTTTCGACTTACCGACTACAGCATTCTCAATGATCTTCACTATGCTCCTGTGAACTCCTGAATTACTCGATTCATCTATCCGTCCCTTGAGTCGAATTGCGGACTTCCTCAAATCAAATTAACGAGCAGTTTCCCTCTCTTTTGATCAACCAAGAAAGTTAGATCCTTAAGGAAGTAGATTTAGTTTTCATCTATCATATGTACTTGAAATAAAAAAAAATCAATTTACTACTACTTTTAATCCGCTTTGCAAAATTGAGAACTCTTGACTTTAATTGATATAGCAATTTAAACAAATTTTTTTTTATTTCATATATTTTATCGATGGACATTTTTTTCTTGCAGAATATGAGCTCTATTCGATAGTTATGTCACCAATTAAATTGATAATTATATTTAATTAAAATTTTTTGAATAATTATCAGTTTTAAATAATTAAATATAAATTTTTATTTTCAAGTAAAAACCAGTTGAGTTGACAATTCAAGTCTGTCTGCCGTAATTTTTGCAAATGTTGGTAAAATAGTAGATTGTACGCCTAGAGAGGAAATGTATGAAACTCTAACATGTGCATCTAATAACAAACACGAACTGAAACATCTTATACCAGCTTCCTTATATATGCATCCTATTATCCATCACATCTGTAATAAAAAGTTCGAATTTTTACGGTCCCCAAACACCACAAAAGATCAAGAAAATAATTTTTCGCACGCCTCAAATGCGAAACATTTCGGTGGGCTTTACTGTCGAATCGCCACCATTTCGCAAAATGCTCGCTTGAAATCATGTCAATAACGCAAAGGATTAGTTAATTGTGTACTTATTAATGACTTTTGGAAGCCTTAAAATCTGGTTGATACTATGTTCGATGTTTTTAATTAAATTTAATTGTTTGTAATTAAAGAAAATTTAGTCACAAATTTCATTATTGTGACGTCCTTTAGGATGTATGTCTGTAAGTCGCCTGAATTTATGCTGTTCCGAAGAATGAATCAACAAAATTCTTGTTGTAGAAGTTGTCATTCATTCTTGGGATGAACCCCTATTGATTATCACCAATTATCTCTTTCCCGTTTAAAAGATATTCCGCTGCTATACGGAAAGAAAATTATGAGGATGGTTCCCATAATTTTGTGAGATTCTTTCCTATATCAGTATAGGAATTACGACCATAAATTATGGGAGCAGTTTCTATAATTATAGGATTGGTTCCTATAACTTATAGGAAGACGTTCTATAATATTATGGGAATCATTCCCATAATATATAGAAACTATTCCTATAAATTATAGGATACATTCCCATAAATGAAAGGAACCATTCATATAACATTATAGGAATGGTTCCCATAACAGTATGGGAACGGTTCCCATAATATTATAGGAATGATTCCTATAATATTATGGGAACCGTTCCTATAATGGATATGGAATATTCCTTATAATATTATGGGAATCGTTCCTATACCACTATGGAAATCATTCCTATAATATTATGGGAATGGTTCTCATACTATCATGAAAATATTAATTCAATGAAAAGTATGGAAATCACATCTACAATACACAGAAATATTATTAAACATAGAAACAAAAATTCAAACATTGAAAAAAAAAATCCGTATTTGGCAACAAACATCAAAATTTTTAACAGAAATTTTTTGTCAGCGCAAAACATTCAAGAAAATTCAAATTTTTGAAATAAAAATTTAAATTTCGATAAAATCTCAAATTTTGAAAAAATTTCTACACTATTTTGCAAAAAAAAAAATTTATGATATTATAGGGATGGGTCCCATAACATTTTAGGAATAGTTTCTATAATTGTATACGAATACTTCTCATACCATCATGGGAACGGTTCCCACAATGATATGGGAATAGTTCCCATAATATTATGAGAATGGTTCCCATATTGGTATAGGAACCATGCCTATTATAGTATGGCTACAGTTCCTATACCATTATGGAAACTATTCCCATAATGCATAGGAACACTTCCCATTTTCTTTCCGTGTATTATCGAAATTTTGAAAAAAAAGGTTACCATACGTTATGGAAACCATTCCCATAATGCATTGTAATTTTTACCATAAATTGATCTCCATGCAGAATTATTTTTCAAAATAACTTTTTAATTTTCATTCATAGAATAAATAGCAGAATTAAAATTTAATTTTTATAAAAGATGACATTTTTTTTTCCAAGTATTTTTTTTTATTAATGTTTTTCTTTGTGACTATCTAGCGGATTTAACAGAGATATTCATCACAAACGAGACGAATAATTCAGTCAGTAGATCCACCGCGCCATAAGTTCTCACGAGCGTTTACTCAACGAAGTGTTTTTTATTCATAATACAAAAACACTCATCACAATAACGAGTCATTGTATTTGAAAAAAAATTTTCCAAAACACTTTTTTTTTTTTTTTTAAATAATTTAGTACTCATTGATTTCAATTAAATCTGAAATATTGACGATTAATTAAATACCTCAACTAATTAGTGGTAATTAGTATTTCGTACTATGCATCAATGGGTTTTTAATTTTGTTTTCCATCCAGATATAAATATTATATTAGTAATCAAGTACAGAAATATTTAACTTAATAACTGTTAATGAATTAATTTTAAAACACATTTTATATTTAAGTAGCTAATTAAAAGCTTGGTTTTGTTTTTTCATTAAAAATATAATTAATTAAAAGCTACAAATTACAAACCGTAATTAATTATAAGCATGCTTGTATAGAGTAATAAAATACCTACAATAATTGTTCTTCTGTGTCACGGAAGATATTTCTTAGATCTGTACTTTATTCTAAGTACAGCTAATGAACGCATTAATTATCTAGATACTTTTAAATTACCGGCTCATTTTAATTTTTAAGAATACATAATATATTCAATTTAATATAATTTTTTAAGAAAACTTGAAAAAAAATAAATAAATAAATACAAAAATTATATTTGGTAAAAGAATTAATCAGTATTCAAAAATATATAACGTGATACATGCTCATAATAAACATCAATGAATGCCTAACATCGGCCTCATAAAATTTTTCATTAAAGTGATCATTTTTGATTGGTCGGCTGCAGTTTTCAAAACTTCTTAATGGTTCCCATAACGCATGGTAACCGGTTTTTTTGAAATGTCGATTATAGGAACAGAATACATGTATATTATGGTAATCATTCCTATAAATATGGGTATAATTCCTATGTGGTATCGGAATAGTTCCTATGGAATTATGGTAATTGTTACCATAGATTATGATAATAATTACCATAATGTATGGATGGTATCGGTTACCATAATATTATAGTAACTGTTTCGACGCTAATACGCGTTACACAAAAATTTGCACAACGTATTTTATTGTCGAATCCTAAGTTGATATTAAGCAGGTTAGGTGTTTTTGTGGATAAATAGACCAGGTTAAATTATAATAATTACTGTATTCTATCGATCACGGTATACAAAGTTTAGAGAGACAGGTCAGGTACAGTACTGTATTCTCTGCGAGTCAATTGGTAAGGGTCAGTACAATTTTACAAACTTAGGTATAAGGGTTGTTCTCGTAGTAGGTGGGGAGAGAGTTGGTATAGTGGCGATAAAGAAATGTTAGATGATGTCACAGTTTTCTCAAAACTCATGGGTTTGAAACACGTCTCAGGATGAGTAGTAACATGGTCAAAAAAGGATAGGTTGAAGGTTGAAGTAATATGACCGTAGGCGCTCGACTTTATTGCTTTACGACAGGAAAGGATTTAGTCGCCAAATGTTGAAAATATTATTTTTAGAAATTTTCCGACCATACCATGATAACAACTGTTTTATGTCTTTTTATAAAAATATCTATTTAGAGGGTTTGAAACGAAGTACGCTCAAGGACAACACATGTGCATTTTACTTAACAGTAACGATTATTATAATATTATAGTAATGATTACTATAATATTATGGTAATAATTACCATACATCAAATTAATCTACCAACACTAGATTAATGATTTTAATTTCTATATATTGTAGTGACTGGTATCTTAAATTAATATCACTTATACACTACAATGATAACACACTTATATTGAAAATAATAACACCACAGTTAACAGCAGTAAAAGAAAGGAAGGAGAGACATAGTTTATTGAAATACAGATGTATGGTTATGCTGTCAATATATGACTGACTGACTTAGTCGCGCATCTATAAAAACAAGAGAAGAAGGTATTTGTTTTTTAGTTATTCAAATATTTTAAAACATCAGTTTCACATTCGTTACAATATTATAGTAGCCATTACCATAATACTATAGTAATCATTACCATAACAATATGGTAATAATTACCATAATATTAGAATAACCATTACTATAATATTATAGCAACCACTACCATAACATTATAGTAAGCACTACCATAACATTATGGTAACTATTACCATAATCATATAGTAACCATTACCATGATCATACGGTAATAATTCCCATACATTATGGGAATAGTTGCCATAATATATAGGATTTATTCCCATATGTACTTAAGAACCGTTACAGTATTGTTATAGGATTTGTTCCTATTCGTTTATGGGAACTATTACTGTAAGTATGGTAGTCATTACCATAATTAAATCACATGCGATATGGGAACTGTTATCATAATGATGGGAACTTTTTCCAGAAAGTATGGGCCTATATCTCATAATTTCAAGTAATTATAACCATAACGTTATGGGATGATATTTCATAAACGTACTAGAAATGGTTACCATAAATTTCTCTCCGTGTATTATAAGAATATTTAATAATAATTTTAAAAATGAATTTTTAATATAACAATTAAAATTAACAAAAGTTTAATTGATAAAAATATACTAGTGATTATGAACGAATATTTCAATTGAAACATACGGAAAAGAAAAGTAAAAAATTCCCCCGAGGTCAGAGGTATGAGATCATTAAAATAATTGAATATAACAATAAATTAATTACTGGCCATCTCTTTTAATTAAAATTTCTATTTATACTTTTTAATTATCAATCTTCTGTTTATTGTCATTTATATTTTTTTTGCCGATACTTAAATTTAAATGGTAAAAAAATATTTATCAATTAATTTTGCTTTGTTGCTTTTAATTATTTCATTTGAAGTGAAAAGTATATATATTATTTATTGAATTATTTCTATTTGTACATAATTAAAATGTAATTTTTTGTTGTTTTTTTTCTGATGAAAAATTACGGAACCGAAAAATTATAAAATAAACAACTGCATGATCCATCGATGCAATATAAACTCTAAACGCCTAAATAAACATGCGTATGTACAGTTGTGATAACAGTATATTTCTTCGTATATAAATTGCAAGATAAATACTAATGTAAAGTCAACAACAATTTATCGAAAATAGACCTTTAACAATGCTAAATATGTTTATCCAAAATGAAAAGAAAAAAATAGAAAAAAAATAAAATACTCTTTGAAGTATTTTCTTGAAAAAACCAAATTTATTAGCACACCCCAGAAAATTTTGAATTTTCAAAATGAAGGAAATTATTGATTTCAGTCCAATTTTGAAAAATCGAATTTTCAACAAAAGTCAAAAAAATTTCAAGTTATTCACAAAATAGTTATCTTGAAAATTTTTAGATACTTGATCAATCATTTCAAAAAAAGATTAATCACAATTAAAGAATTTTTTCACGAAATGTCGTCGAAAAAATAATTTCAGCAATAGCATTTTCTCTTAATTTTTTTTTGCAATTTCGACTGTATTACTTGCGTTCTCTACAGTATTTACACTATACATATTTAAATTACATAGTCGGAAAAATAATGACAAGTGTGTTATCCACTTTACCACTGCGGTAGTTCATTTTCACTTAATTTCTGTCAATAATTCACAAACTACATTGCAGAAAATTTTGAGTCTGCGGTTTGAATGATTTAGTATTGAAATTTTAAATCCCGCCGATGCGAAAGCTACACAACGTACGGTGTTATATTTTGAATAGTATTAATGAGAACGTTTGCATCAACAATTACTTTAACACTACGCCTTCAATTTTCATTTTACAATAATTTAAATTAATAATAATAATAATAATAATATACTAGCACTAAAATCTACACGGAAAAAAATAATCAGTAGTAGCTACCGATTGGCGATCAGTAGCCGCTATCGATTATTTTTCAGTACACTGAGAAAAAAAAGTACTATTTTCCAAACAATAATTTCTTGGTTCAAGAAATCCGTTGAAAATATTTATTTTATTATTATTAATTATCAATTTCTTGAGAAAAGAGCATCAAATTTATTTTTGTTAATATATGAATTTGATATTATATTATGAGTAAACAAAAGAATAGCTTTACTTGAATTAAATAAAAATTATTTCCTTCAATTCTACGAATTCTTGAGACAAAATTATATATTCTTGAAAATTATCAAGAATATATGTTCTCATATCAAGTAAATATTCTCAATAAAAGTATTTTTTTTTCTCAGTGTAGACGCTACCGATTATTCGGTAACAGCTACCGTTTATTTTGGTAGCAGCTACCGAAAAATAATCGGTAGCCACTACTGATTAGCGAACTTTTACCGAAATAATCGGTAGCATCTACCGAAAAATAATCAGTAGCGTCTACTGAAAAATAATCGGTATCGGCTACTGATCGCTAATCTGTAGCTGCTACCGATTATTTTTTTCTGTGTATATATTATTTGATAATTTCAACTAGAAATTATATTATTGGACAAAATTTAAAGTAATAACACCGAAAAGTGTAAAAGAAAACACTCATATCGCGATAAAAGTCTAAGCATTGATATTTCACACTGATAAATGTTTAACACCGTCAATTCACTCCAAACAGACTGTGTTAAGTCCTCAGGGACCATTTTCTCATTTTTGTTCCATAATTTGTAACACGATATTGTTCAATGATATTTAAAATTAATCGAACTCTATTAGCTCTGAGCTCATTTATTTATTACATACTGCCTTTGTGTTCTTGCTCTGAACTCTGTTCTAAAACAATTTAATATATATGAATAAATATGTACTCCAAGCAAACAAACGAACACCGTATATTTCCGTAAACTTTCGATTGTCCTCTAAATTGGTTCATTTGACCAAAAATAATCTTGAAAGTTAATTTTTGAATCACTTCTCTGTTACTGAAACCCGGTTTTTATATTTCCGCATCAGAGGAAACACGAAGAACTCAGACATTCATATAAATATATATATTTTCGGACTCATTAAGCTTGAAAATAGCGGAAAGTTTTGGGGTCGACCTTTAGAACCAACCGTATTTTAGATGTTTTTTTTTTCAATGCTTATTATTTTGACAATTAAACGTGATTGTGAAATGAATTAATTAAAATTACTATTATATATTTTAAGTACTAAATAATAAAAAAAAACTTTAAATTTATACTTTTATATAATAAGTTAAGTAAACATGTAAGTTCACATTATCTTTCTTTAGTGGCACGTATAAAAGTAGTTTTTACTTTATGAGGTCGTGAAACGAATAAAACCTTTCTTCTTTTGTAGAAATAAGACATACAATGCACTTATAGAAAACTTAAATAATTATTAACTTTTAAATATTTTAGCGATACATACAATGTCTTTTCATATATTTTTTTTGAATTCTGTTAATTATAAATGTTAATTTTTAATACAACGATAACATACATTTATTATATTTTAATATTATTCATTTTATCAGATAATTATACATCATTTTATTTATACATATTTATCAAACTATTTACCAATAGGACAAATATATTCATTGCATTATTTTCTGTAAATGCAGTATTGCGAACGAATATAGCATCGATAAATACAAAAAAAAAAAATTACGGCGATAAATTGTAACTGTGACAATTAAGTACAAATGCATGTTTGGTAATGTATATAAAATGAATAATTCCTTCATATTGTGCATCGCTATTTAAAAACAAACATCAGCATTGATAAATATAACAATTAGTTAATTAGTATTTATTTGTCTATTATTTGCAAAAGCTTTCTTTTGTGTTCATTTTTTTAAATTTTTTTGTAAGGTAGGACCTAGTACCCGATCAGGGAACTAGTACCTGATCACTTCATGTATTTATATATCTATAGTTAGTCAAATTTAGTAAATATAGATGTACAAATACATGATTGATTAGATACTAGTTCACTAATCGGGTAGGTCTTTTACTTAACACACGGAAACAAAGCTTTTGAATATAATTCAATAATAATTTTGAAAAGTCACCGAAGAAAATTGAAAATATTATACGGGGTAGAACGACTGCCCAATTTAAAAACACAGTAAGGGACAAATTTTTCAAAATCGATTTTTTAGTGTTTTTAGTTCCAGTGGAGTCTTCTGGGCATGATTCAACACGTAATAAAAAAAAATTATTTTTGTCAGTTACTGTGTTTTGAAATTGGGCAGTCGAGAAGCACCATTTTTGACCACTGCTCCATACTTGGATATTCAAGACTTAATTTTAATTTATGAAAAAAGTAAAAAAACACTTGCATTGTAATAGTATGATAACAATATCTTCGAACACATTTTAATTTTTAGAGTGTCTGAAACTGGTTCTAAAGGGAATAAAACGGCACCTCTATCCTATACTAGATCTAAGCGGGGTTTTTAAATTTTAATTAAGTGCTACTGTAAGTTTTTTTTTTCAAAAGCATATATTTGAAGATTTTTAATAATTAGCATGGGAAAAAAATGTTGCAACCAAGTAACACAGTTATTGGGTAAGGGCGGGCAAAACGGACCACCCTAAAAATTTCGTAAAAAATTTTTACTCTAAAATTATTCCTAGCCATCATTTATGACGTAATATAATATTTCTATTTTTGGTGTCCCGATTTAAAAAAAGAAATTTTTTTTTTTAATTTTTAAAATTATTTCTCGGGAACTTCTGTTTTGAAGATCATTTCTTAAATGACCCCAAAAAATTCACACGGTGCCTTTACTACATTAAAATGTTACAAAAATTATTGGTCTTCAATATTTTTTTTTTTTTTTTTGGTGTCTTTATCTACGTTATATTGAAAATAACTTTTTCACTTATATTAGATATAAACAATTTTATCATAGTAATTTTTTTTTGAATTATTCCGATTTACTGACTCAAAAAAAAAATTTTTCAAAACTACTCAAAATTTGGTCTAATTACTTCGAATAGAAGTCAAAAAACTAAAAAATTGAGCGTATTTGAATGCATGAAAATCCATTATTGCTTTAGCAGTCTCGTTTCGTTCACCCTTCCCTCACATATTCACATGTAATATGAAAGTTGTGATGTTTATACTGTACATCATGAAAACTTTAATAATGAATTCCAAATAAGACAAACATTATGATCGTTCATTTAATTTCGTTTCAAAAATTACATAGATTAATATAATTATACTGCATTGAAAATATCGTTCTCTTTGTCTAACGCTTACTTTGTTAAACAATGTAATATTACACTGAAAAAAATAATCAGTAGCCACTATCAATTATTTTTCGGTAGCCGCTACCGATTATTTTTCGGTAGCAGCCACCGATTATTCAATAGCAGCTACCGATTATTTCGGTAGCCGTTACTGATTGGAATTGGTACCAACTACCGAAAATTAAATGACTGGTACCGAAATAATCGGTAGCGGCTACCGAAAAATAATCGGTAGTAGCTACTGATTGCCAATAGGTAGCTTCTGCCGATTATTTTTTTTTAGTGTAGTTGAATTAAATATTTAATTCCTCAAACTTTTATAAATTCTACGAATAAATTTAGGAAATTGAGGTATAGTTTTTCATGTATATCCTTTTTAAGTAAAAATAGAATTTCATCAGCCGTAACGAAGCATAAAATTAGTATGGATCTGTATATCTCTTACAATTACTTCTGGATTGTAGATTGTTTTGTCTATTGAAAATCAGATAAAAAAGTAGAGTAGAATTAGTTGGTATAGTGCAAAGAAGGAAACATTGAGTTTAATTGTCCCGACTGACGATAACACTGTAACAGAGCTATGCGTCTAGCATACATAATCGGGTAAATATCTAGATGTTACGATAGAGCTTAAATCAAAATTAATCGCTTAATTACTATTCGACACGAAAAGCACAATTACTGTATATACATATCTACATATTTAAATTAACTTTTCCCCAATTTTATTTATTATTATTGTTATCACCATTAAAATTAAATATTGCAGTAAATAATTATCAAAATTAATTATAACAATAATATATTTATGACAATAAATAGTAGTTAGACTTTTTAATTAAATATCTTTCAACATATTTTAATTTAATTTTACTCATAAAAGATTTTCAAACTTGTTGGAAACTTGTAATTTCTCTAATTAATTTAGTACTTACTAAATTTATCTGTGATTGTAAATATGCAAAAGATAAAATTGTCTACAATTGAAAATCTTACAATTAAAAAAAAAAAAAATTGAGTCAATAAAAACTTTTTTTTTTTTTCATGAAACAAAAATAATTGACAATTACATCCAGAAATAAGAAAATTAAAAAATTTGAAAACAATCCTGTAAAACAAGAAATTAATAAGATAAAAATTAAATTCTAAATTTGATCTTATAAAACTTTTATTGATAATAATATTTCAATAAATTAATTTTATGTAACCCATGTCGAAGAATACACCACTAATTGGTGAAAGCCCAGCCTCATAAAATTTTATATTAAAATACAGTCCTCCCTGATTGATCAAACGAGTGGATTAATATATATTGAACCACTGAATTTCAGTAAAATGGGCGAAGTATATCCCTAAATAATTGAAACTTATAACTAATCTATCATTTTTCTCTCTTATGTCGTCATTTTGAATTTACCTTCCTTATTACCATGACCAAAAATTCTAGACTGCACATGCGCATTAAATTAATCAGCATACGCATGCGTAGATTAAGGTTAAGTCAGCTGAATTTAATAACCTTACATTTCTCTGTTAATTGATACAACATACCATAAAAAAAATTTTTTTTTTTTCATAAGTTAAGTTTCTTCTAGTGAACAGTATTAAACAAAGTATCTAATTTTATAAAGTATAAATTTATTTTAAGAATAATAAAGTTAATTATTTCTATAATTCTGACTGTATGAAGATGACGTAACACATTTAATAATATTCTTTTTCATGCACTCAATAGATGAACTATTGTATTCATCTATAGTGACATCGAGTATAGTGTATAGTACCAATTCCACATGATGTATAAGATACTATTATAAAATTGTCGTACATATTTATGAAAACAATGACTTTTAAGATAATTCTAAGTAATACAAATACATTATGTAACTACTCACTAATATGAACTGCGCATATGTGTCTAATCCAATTTGGTAATGTATTAACAGAAATCATCAAACAGAGACTAAATATAAATCACTTTGAAGCATCACATGAGGTTGATCTTAGTCGGAATATAATGGACATTCTGCATCACTATGTCCACTATGTGAAGACGTGTGAGGAATGCATTACCTAATGGTCAGATCTATACACGGTCGATTAAATGAGTTCTGGACAAAACCAAAGTGTAGAAGCATTAACTAGTTATAAAATAAAACCTTTGACAATTGGTCTTGTAGACTCCGTGGTTATGAAAAAGAAAAGATAACACTTTTTATGCATATACTTAATCAACGTTATCAGTGTAATTAATTAAATTAATGTAATTTTAGTTATTGTATATCATTATAAGTGGACTATATTTAGTATTGTTCTGACAAAAAGGTATATCTTATGATAAAATGTGGTTTTAGGGGGTAAGTGTGCAGTATTATTTTATAAATTGCACGGAGTAAAATTATCATAAAATTTACAGTGCTAGCTCACTAAAGCTAGAAGAATCAACTAACCAGTGGAACTTTATAGTGCCTTTTTATAAAACGTAGTCTTGCAGTATACTATAGACATATACATAACTGGCCATATATGTATATTAGAGTGTTTCAAAAAATCGATTTTTTTTTTCTCGAAGAACATTGAAAAATCGACAGACTATCTCTAGACAAAGACCCTGTTAAAATATGAGACGTTAATATTAATATTTAAAGGTGGCGATTTACAATTTTCTATTTTCCATTTAAATAACATAGGAAAAAAAAGCTTTAAGTTTGGAATTTTATACCTCGGCGATGGCTTATTGAACAGTTAAGTGCATGACGTATTTTTATCGAGAATTAAACGCTCTACAAAAAAAGTCTTTTATCATTTTTTGATAAATCCATCCGTTCAAAAGTTATCCGAGCTCGAAGTAAAGTTAGAGTAAATTTCGAGATTATTCTACTTTTCCGGCGAAACTATCGGACTTATCATAAAACGTCATGAAATCTTTTTTGTAGATAATTTTATTTTCTACAAATTAGTATTGATTAATTTTTTTCGAATTCTGCATTGTTTTCTAGTTATTTCCATTTTAATGCCAAGTTCTTAAAATCGATCAGAACACTATTTTTTTAGGAGCTTGGCATTAAAATGGAAATAACTAGAAAACAATGCAGAATTCGAAAAAAATTAATCAATACTAATTTGTAGAAAATAAAATTGTCTACAAAAAAGATTCTATGACATTTTACGATAAGTCCGATAGTTTCGCCGGAAAAGTAGAATGATCTCGAAATTTACTCTAACTTGACTTCGAGCTCGGATAACTTTTGAACGGATGGATTTATCAAAAAGTGATAAAAGACTTTTTTTGTAGAGCGTTTAATTCTCGATAAAAATACGTCCTGAACTTATCTGTTCAATAAGCCATCGCCGAGGTACAAAATTCCAAACTTAAAACTTATTTTTTCCCATGTTATTTAAATGGAAAATAGAAAATCGTGAATCGCCACCTTTAAATATTAATATTAAGGTCTCATATTTTAACAGGGTCTTTCTAGAGATAGTCTGTCGATTTTTCAATGTTCTTCGAGAAAAGAAAGTCGATTTTTTGAAACACTCTAATGTATATATACACACGGACAAAAAGTAAATAAAGTTGGATAAGGGTGATGAGGGCTATATGAGGCTCAAAATTTCGCCCTCACTTTACACTAACTTCGGTATTTAGTCCAATACACCGAGAAAAAAATATCGGGATTGAAACAATCTAATGGATAGTGATTTGTGTATCGTGAAGGGAGCAATTCGTATAGCTACTGTCGCAATCCATTCTAGTCCCATTTACGATCCGGATCGCTGTCAGCACTATACGTATCAATACTCGCACTAACCTCCAAATAGCTAAACGAATATCCCGACAGGCAGTATACTGTATCCTGCTGTTCACGATACTTTTTTCTCCAACTTCTGCATTGAGAATCAAATGAGGAGCAAACTTTATGTAATTTCATCCCCAATCGGTGGTGTACGACCTTATCAAAGTTGGTTATTTGAGATAGAGATGAGGTCAACATTTCGACTCGAAATATTTTATAGAAAACACTGTAAAAGGTCAGTTGGCGCTAGTTATTCCAGCTTTGCAAGGGGCACAATTTTTAATCCTATTATATTCTTCAAAAGAATTATTTTATGAATAGAGCATACAATGTTCATGTGTTATGCATGTTCTGAATAATTGGATTTAGATTAATTACTCAGATTATTCATTTAAAGTTATTCAATTGACGGAGAATATTAGCTCAATAAAATATTTACAGATATCTACGTCATGGTTAACATTTGTAACCTTTGAAAAATGTAAAAGGTCAAATTATAGAAACTTATTATTCCTCGATTAAAACTGTCATTGAAATATTCAATGAAATTTTCATCAAAAAATGATACTAATATTATAAAAAGCGCTGTCTCATTTTGCCAAATCTTTTCGTGATCACAAATTTTCTAATTGGATACAGAATTTTAAATAAAAACCTGAAAATTTCCTAATGCAAATTTTCACGTGATAACAGTCAATTTGGAATATCTTGAATTTACAAACACAATATAAAAGTTTTTTTTTTTAGTGTTCATAATAATTTAAAAAATGATAAAAATATAATCAAAATATTCAACATCAATCTATAAATTTCCTTTATAACCTAACTGTTGAAAAAAAGTTGACTTAAGCTCTTAAAAGACTTAAAACAAAATGCGAAAACTTGGAAACTTGTCTAAACGTATCGTCAGTAAATTGACAAAGTAAAGATAAAAGCATATTCACCAAAGCCAGTTATTTTCTCATTATAATAGTAATAAAATCCCTCGCAATATATAATGAGAAAAAAAATTGATCCACATAAAATAAATTTCATTTTTTCGACAAAATACTTTAAGAAGATACACAGAGAACAAATTATGGTAACCATTCTTAGTACGTTTGTGAAATATCTCATACTGTTACAGCAATAATTACTTGAAATTGTAGAATATGCACCCGTAATTTCTGGAAATCGTTTCCATAATTATGGGAACAATGTCTATCGCGGAAAAGTAAATTATATATTCCCGTATATGAATCATATGTAGCCTATGTCGATATATTGTCATATCTGATTCATTTTTCACAAGATTATAATTAAGTTGTTATGTCGTATGGTTTTTGAATCATGGTAATAAATACCATATTTATGGGGGTGGTTCCTATAATAAAGCAAGAGCCCGTGAACCCCAGACATTCGTTATTTTATAAAAGCTGAAAGTTTGTCAGCGCATACTCCCAACACAGGTAAGAACGATGGACCATTATGAAGTTTGGGTTATAGTTAGAGATGCGGAATGACCGTCATCCCTTATTAAAAGAAACGATTTGAAAAAAAAATTTTAAATAGTTTTTAATGCTTTTGAACACGTTGAATACTTTTGAATCGCCATTCTTATGGAACTTTAACATTACAAATCGTTTCGAATCGTTTCTTTTAATCAGGGATTTTTATTTTCGGTCAGGACACGGTCATAAGACCGTCACATAATTTAAAAAAAAATTTTGTGATACCGGAATGACCGTCACGTTTCAAACAGTCACAAATTTCATCATTTGCATCTTTATAGACGTTTTTGACAAAATTTTTTAATGAAGCATTTTTTAAGAATCGATGCAAAATTTACGGTCACATTAAAAACCGCCATGAATTTGGTCATTTGCATCTATATAGGCGTTTGTGACGAAAATTTTCAATTATAATTTATTCTCAAATAAAAACTATCAAAGAAATCGATCATTGTATTACCGAAATTTACCAGGATATTGCAATTTTAGCTTGTACAGGTAATCATTTTAAAGACGAATAAAAATAATCTTTTCACGTACCTTTTTAAAATTGTCTTTTAAAACAGCTTTTAACCATTAAATGATGCAATAAATATGAAATGACATAAATCATATTATTATTTTCACAAAAGTTTCTTTATTTATTAGTTATTATTACATCTTTATTTTTAAGATTTCATATAGTTTCATATTTAAGGTTAATAACAATATTTTTTTTTTAAATAAATAATATTTTGTATCTTGTAGATAATATTTGTATTAATTTTAATTATTTAAACCATTGCATAAAATATATTTTCATTTAGTTTTCAAGCATTAGATATTAGTATTGATATATTCACTAGATGGCAGCATTTCCGCTTGCTTGGCCCGTCATTTAATAAATGGTCATGTGACCGTCCGATGACCAAAAAAAATGTCAATGACGGGACCGCTCGCATCTCTAGTTATAGTGGCTTTGACAGGTAAACGGTACTAAAGGTGTGTAAAATACTGATTTAAATTCATCAAATAATAAAGTGCAATTTTTGATATTATCTTCAGAATATTATTAAAAATCACGTTATTCATTGTTAAACACTTAACATCGTGGCAACCCCTTGCCAGACACCCTTAATGTTCATGAAATTATAGTTTTACTTACGTTATAGTATAAAAGCTGATTTTTATTTATAATACTCGGGTAATAAGTAAATGATGTTTCCCCATTAGCCAGACATTTTTGATAGTTCCAACCCCTTGCCAGACAAGCATGTAGGGTAGCTGTATAAGCAAATAAGAAGAACTCTTATATCCAGATTGGAATAGTTTCTAAGTGCATATGAGAATAAACTCTATATTCCATAGGAAACATTCCAATAATATATTATAGTAACATTCCCATAATGTATAGTAAACGCTACAAATAATAGTTACTATACTATTATGGTAATTATTCACTAAAAAAAAATATCGCTGTAAGAGCAATACCATTAGGTTATAGTAACTATCTAAGATTTAAAGTAAACTATCAAAGTATTGCTGATGTAGCAATACTTTGTTTAGGTAAAGTTTAGATTGCTATATCACCCATAAAATGTTTTGTTGAACCAACTATCCATATAGATGGTTGCTATGGCAATATTAACAATACGTATTGAGATAGTCACAACCCAGATTACTTAATTAACAGTTTAGATTGCTGTAATAGCAATCTATAGGAGTCATTAAAACAAGAAATTACCAAGTCTGAGGACTATAACTAAATAGTGTAGTTAAGCTAACAATACTTTTGTTTAAAATTGACCCTAGTTACTGCACCAATCTTGTATTGTGAATTTAACAATACACTTTGTTATGAAAACTATCTACCATTAGCAAATTTCAGGTGGTTACGATAACCGGATTTTTTTTAAGTGCTCCTATAGTATTAGGAATTTCTAAATGTTATGTTTCACGAAAAGAATTTTTGAGTAAAAATTACCCATAACATTTGATACTGCAAAGACATCTAGCCAGTAACTAAATTTTTACTATACTATTAGTAGAAATTGCGCTTCATTTAAAGTACCGGCGGGTAATAAGGCCTAACTAAGGGAGATTTTCAATAGAGTCGAAAATATTGCATCAATTATCGAAATGTATCATTAATCGTTATTTCAATACATTAGCCATAAAATGTAATGAAGTGATGGTGATTTTTACCATAAACAAATAAAAAATTATACTTTTACAAAAACCATACGAATAAGTCTTATTTTACTACGGTTGGGTAATAAGGCCTACGGGTTAAACAAACTGGAACAGTTTAACTATACTTAATAAAATTAATATTAGAGATGAATCATAACTTAAATTAACCAACAATACTTTTTTAGAGTCAGAAGACAAGATTGTTTTTTATAATTTCTTCTGCTCTACGACATCATATGAGGGATGATGAAATATAAAAGACAGTCGTAACATCTCTATTTGTCGTAACATCTCTATTTAAGACCCTTCTACTGAAGTAGCCTTAAGCGGAGGCGGTTATTTTAAATATCATTTCTGTTATTTAGACCTTATTACCCGACAGGCCTTATTACCTGCTGGTACCTTAGTATATTTTACAATGTGCATGGAAAAAATTTAGATATTTACCACATGTCCTCACAGCATCATACTTTTTAGGTAAATTTTATTAAAAATTTCTCTACACGTCATCAATCATTCTTATGATATGATGATAATCATCACCATACTATAATCGTAATTATTACCATAAAATTATGGAAACCATTTCCAACACATTGAGATATTCACCATACAATATGGGGATAGTTCCCATAATCTCATAGGAACGATTACCCTAATTCTACAGGAACTATTTCAACATCGTATAGAAATGAAACCCATGTAGATTAGAATGATCATTACCCTAATCTATATGGGTGTTCCTGTAACCGGTATTTAAAAAAAAACCTGTTTCCGTACGATATAGGAATCAGCCCCATGAAATATCTTAATTAATACCGTGAATTAAACTCCATATACAAACGGATATTGTCAGTGAGAATAATATTAATACTTAATAAATCGTAATGGTTGCAACAGAGTAGTAATGATCCATTCAATTAGTCGAATAGATGATATATACCTTAGTAAGATTCCTATTAATTAATTCAGAACAAGACGGTTTACCTTTCCTCTCTATATAGTCTAAGTGGGATGAGACACAGGATTAGAGATGCTCTCTGTAATCGTGACATTAGGTACACCGTCAAGCCTTGCCACAGCTGTTGTTCATGCTGATCACGAAGCTTGAGGAGATCGATGGGTATGGTATAAGGAGCAACGTTTGATACAAGTCCATTGGTGACAAAGGAAGAAGAATACCGAGCTATGAGAGCATGAGAGAGCGAATGAAAGAGACAGAGAAATCGTAAAAGGAAGAGGGATAACAAGTGAGAGGGAGAAGGCAAAATAGGGGAGAGATAGAGAGAGAGAGAGAGAGTGGGTGGAGATCTCTAGCTAGAAATCCGGGTTAATTGAACGGTGTGAAGCTATCAGAGTTGTGAAGCGTGATCGACTAGATTACAGGCTACGAGGGAAATGCGGTAACGTGACAGGTAACAACGTGACTCCCATGAGGACTTCTCAAATATTACATTTAGTTCTACAGTCGACAAGAGACAAACTCAATTCCTGATAGAACAGATCTTAGATCCGAATCGTCTTATGCTACGGGTGCATGGATCTTGTACCTACTAATGCTACAAATTCCGATTCTGTAATCAGCTATATGCTTATTTGCAATAGTTATGTGTAACAGTTTGAATTATGCTACGTAAACTGATTGAGTGAGCTCTTTAATGTACAAACATGAACATTATTTCGAGTTATGCAGAGAAATGTCATCCTTCATCATACTTGAGTATCTACAGTCATCTGTTTATATAGAACTATATTGAGTAGTATATTAACTGTACTATGTTTGGTGTAAGTTAATAATCTTCCGAAATATTCAAATATATTATAGCATACAACATCAGCTAGAGTTGATTTTCTACTAATTAGAAAATAGAAAATAAAAAATAAATTTGACGGTGAAATAAAATTTTAACTAATTCTTTGATTATAAATATCTGTAGCACTTTAGTTAACTTTAATTCATTTTTAATTAAATTCTATGTCGACTACGGCTTTATAAAGTTTCATTAACTATGTTGATAACGAAGTAGATTTTATTTTTATTTTTATACTAAAAAAATATATTCCAGTCGCTTACATTTTACGATCAGAAAAACATTGTGCGTCAATAGTTCAATATGTACTTGAATATTGTATCAATATATAAACAGTAAAAATACGCTTTTTGTAAATTCAGCTTTCAATATTTTTTGAGATTTATCATCTATGAATTTTTTTATGGTTGAATAAATTCATGTGATTTTAATTTAAAAATTTTTTTAAATATTAAAAGTTACTGAAATATTTATATTTTATCACAAGTGAAGCTTTTATATATAAAGTTCATTTTTACTATTTTTTAAGGTTATAAACGAGTGATATAATTTAAACATTTCATTGTTTATAATTTTTGCATAATTTTTTCATGGTAATTATTCATAATTCACGTCAGTCATATTATTAAATAATTTCTAATAATTAAAAATAAATTTCAATGTTAAATAAATATTAGATAAATTTAATTAATTAATAAAAAAAAAACGTACACAGAGAAAAATGATTTCTTGGCGCAAGAAATTTTTTTTTTTCTGTGAATAGGAAATAAAAATCATTCAAATTTTAGTCCTACACGGAAAAAAAAAATCGGTAGCAGCTACTGGTTATTTTTCGATGCCGCTACCGATTATTTTTCGGTAGACGCTACCAATTATTTTGATAACAGTTACCGAAGTAATCAGTAGCAGCTACCGATTATTTTTCGGTCCTACACGGAAAAAAATAATCGGTAGCAGCTACTAATTATTTTTTGGTAGCCGCTACCAATTATATTTCGGTAGCTGTTATCTGTTAAAATCGGTATTAGCTACCGAAAAGGAATCGGTAACTGCTACTGTAGAAATCAGTAGCGTCTACCGAAATAATCAGTAGCGTCTACCGAAAATTAATCGGTAGCAGCTACCGATTATTTTTTTTCCATGTACAAAAAAAATAAATTATAACGTAAATAAACTTGTGATATTTAAGGATAAGATAAATTACCCTTGTATCGTAATTTATTTTTTTTTTTTATACCCTTGTTTTAGTTTATTTCCTCTCAATTCAGTTCGTCTAGTAACTACAACAACAACTACTACTGCAGTATGTATCTCATTCAATCTTCTCTCTCATCGTTTACACCCACGTCTTTTCTTATTCCCTGTATCCACAAATGTCGCGCTTGACTTCTCATAAATCAGCAAGAGACGCTGGCAGTTTTTCGCCACGAAATTGCCAGGAGTTCACTCTCGTTTGCTCGCGTCAAGTCACAACGACAACTGCAAAGCAGGACTGCATGAAAAAACGCTCCGTTGCTTTCATGCATATTGTTCAAGGGAATGGAAATCCAAAGAAGCATAGAATCTAAAAAATAAAAAAAAAAAATAAAATAAAATAGTAAAATACGAAATGAAAAAGTCAATGGAAAAGTCATCTGTGTGTGGGTTCTATTTTTTTTTTTTTACATTTATCTCTGGATCGCTTGCAAGCAGTCGAGACTACCAAGCCAACTATTGAATGAAGAAGGGTCGGAGAGCAATCGAGCGTGCCACTTGATCCTTTTTTTATATTTTGCACCTTGGCAAACGTGTCTGAATTGTTATTTTGAT
Organism: Microplitis demolitor; assembly: GCF_026212275.2. Taxonomy (NCBI): domain Eukaryota; kingdom Metazoa; phylum Arthropoda; class Insecta; order Hymenoptera; family Braconidae; genus Microplitis; species Microplitis demolitor. Next base: position 6,190,837 of record NC_068545.1, read on the forward strand.
TTTACCTTACAATCGTTGCAATTGCTAGGATATTACTCGATTTTTAGGTTAAACAAATTTTATATTACTTGTTTATGTTACATATAAAGATAACGTTGTTTGCTACAACACAATAAAATATATTTTATAGAAATCTATACTATCGATAAACACCAGTTATAAATATAGTGAAAAATTATTCCTGCGTTGTAAAAAATTTAGGAACGGTGTACTGTAAATGACTCGGTGTAAAAATTTTGATTTGAAAATTACACCAAGTGTGTTAAATTTAGGGAGCGTGAACTAAAAATCGAACGATTCGATACGAGATTTGCTTAGAAGACTCGAACTATTCGAAAGATCCAAATAGTTCGAAAGATTCGAATAGTTTGAACTATTCAAATGTTTTGATCTTTTTCAAATCTTACATTTCATGAGTTTATGATTATATGGACTATTTTCAGGTACAAATATGATTAATATAATAGTTTTAAACTTTCATAAAGCCATAAACACTGTTTAATTACTTTTGAAATATCGAAGTAGAAATGATAAATTCCTTTAAAATTTGAATAAAAACGATTGATTAGATTCGATTTAATAGATTTTAAAACAAATCATTACTGTAAAATTAATTTGAATAATTAGTTGAGATTCGGAAAAGTTTCAAATTATTCACTGAAAAAAATAATCGGTAGCAGCTACCGATTGGCAATCGCAAGCTACTACCCATTATTTTTCGGTAGCTGCTACTGCACGTCAGAATAACGATTCGTATACCTAATTTAAGAATACTCACATGTTAATTTAACAATCTATAGTATCGTTAATTTAAAGATATGCATTTAGGTTAGGATGAGTATTCATTTATTTAATTTAAAAATACGACAAATAGTCTTTGTAACGATATGTAGTTTCATTGATATAGGTATCTGTACCACCAGCGTGAGGATCCGTACAGCTAAATTGGCTATACGTTTCATCCCTGATTAAAAGAAACGATTCCAAACGATTTGTAATTTTAAACTTCCATAAGAGTGGCGATTCAAAAGTATTCAACGTATTCAAAAGCATTAAAAACTATTTAAAATTTTTTTTTCTAATCGTTTCAAATCGTTTCTTTTAATAAGGAATCGTTCTCGGTTGCCATATGCCTAAATACAGAGTTTGCGCAATAGTCATGTCAGAGATACACGAAATGCCTAACATAAGGATGCGGATCGTCATTTTGACGATCCACTGTGAGGATACTCTGTATAGCTGAATTGGCTATACGGCGTATCGTTAAGTAAGTTGACTATACAGCGTATAGCCAGAATGACGATACATTTACTTATTCTGATGATATTTTTCTCCCCGTGTGATTATTTTTGTACCAGTTACCGAAATAATCGGTAGCTGCTACCGATTAATTTTCGGTAACAACTCACGATTATCTCGGAAATGGCTACCTATTATTCGGTAACAGCTACCGATTATTTCGGTAGCCTTTACTGATTGGAATCGATACAAAAAATCGGAAAAGAAATCGGTAGCTGTTACCGAAAATTAGGCAACTGGTAACGAAATAATCGGTAGTAGCTACCGAAAAATAATTGGTAGCGGCTACCGAAAAATAATTAGTAGCGGCTACCGAAAAATAATCAGTAGTCACCCAGTCATTAATTGAAGCTTGGTCAATGTTTGGATCTGTTACTCTGCTTATTTTTTATTATTCCTTTATTTATTAAATTATTCGCTCATCTTTTTTATGGTCATTAAACTTTACCTCAAAATCAAAATATTTAAATTGAGTAAACTTGAACCCGCACTGGTTGATACTTCCCTAATGTATACAATGAAAGTTGAGAAAATTTTGTAAAACATATTTGAATTTTGAAATAAATGTAAATTTTCAATTAGTTCATAGTTTGTGTAGTGGTGATTATACACAAGTACTTCTACTTATTTTCTGCGTTAAGAAATGAGAAAATTTAAATATTGGTTTTTTTTTAATATTCAATTTTTCACCAAAATAATTTAGTTGTAATATTTATTTTGAAATCATTTTCGACGATTCCCAAAAGACAAAAATAAATAATCGTTTTAATAACCGATGAATTGATGACGCTAACTCAAATATTTATTATTTTTTGTAGCAATATTTTATTTATATGTCCAATGAGAAAAACAAATAAAAAAAAAAAAGTAATAAAAAATATTGATTGTTAAATTTATTGTAGCCAAAGATTAAAAAGAATGCACTTTAACATAATTATCGACAATTTGCATTTAAAAAATTTTTTAAATTAAAATAATCAACAAGTCATGATAATTTTTTAACAATTTCAAATTGAATATTTATTAAAAAATTTTATATTGCTTTTTATTGCACCATTTTTAATCTTTTTTTGCTCTTTTTTATATTTTCCGGTATTGTCACGCCATCTGGTGATTTGTTGCTTTATAAAGATGTGAATCGTACAGTAGAAATGTGGAAAATCGAAGTGGATGGTTTTCAGTTACGAACCACTATCTAGAAAGTAGAAGTAACAAAAAATCACAAGCTGAAGCGCAGCTGTCTTTTTTTCAATTACTTAAAAATACTTTTTTCTTTATTCTTTGTTCCTTTGTTTTTTTAACCCCAGTGTACCTAAAATAAATAACAATAATAAATTAAAATTGTTAAATAAATTTACAGTAAATTTCTGATGAATAGAAAAGTAAAATTACAACATCTTTGGCTTACTTCCAATTTTAAGTAGAAAAAGTAAATCTACAATCAGACTTTGCTATGAATACAATCTTTAAAAGTTTCAATTGTGAATAATAAATTATTACTCACTTTAATTACCCGAAAAGAAAAAAAATGATCCATTTACAAATAAGACATTTCACATACAATAAATTAGTTATAATAGAAAAAATCTGAAAAACGGTGAACGCTGTAAACCTCAAAACCACAAAACCCTGCTGTTTTCGCTTAAAGAGCTCGGAAACGTTATTTTTGTTATACTCGGTCCAAAGGTTCAACTTTTGAGCGCTGAGTGGCATTCGTAAAGGGACTCTTTTTTAGAGACTCTACTATACCGTCTTTTTTTCATGGCCTAGGACGAGAAGTTTTACACCTTCCTTCTTTTTACTAACTTTTTCCCGAGTGGAACTATCGCCGCCATTTTTATGACTTAAAACATTAATGGCGTCCCCAAAAAGCTCGGAGATAAGTGAACACTAGGTGACAAATAATGGCAAATATATATATTGGCTTGTCTCAAATCCTTAGTGATTATAAGTGGAGGTAACCCGTATGGGTTGGGGAGAACTTGCGCCCCACCACTTATTTTACGCAAGCAGTTGACCAGAGCTGAAGTCTGGTACCATGGGGGACCCATTCCAAGCCCCACTTCAACCAGAGTCTCTTTATTTCCTAAGATGGGAGGAGTGTTTGGGTCCATGTGAGGTCGGACTCATGGTGGCTGTGCGTGAGGCACCCACATGCACTGCATGCCTAATGGGTAAGCTAATGTGAGCATATGCTCATATTTCGCTTTTATAATATATGGTGGAGTCATAATATACAAATAGGGTTACGCAGCGCGAGTATGCCCGAAAGGACGAGGTATCGGCCTTCCGTCAAACGGAGGTGGACCTAACGGTTCCGTTACATTAATTTTTTTTTTTTTACTAATTTTTCGTGTAAACCCAGACAACATTAAGAGAGATCGTAAAAAAAAAGTCGCATTCTTGTGTACCGACCAATGAATTTGAGTAAAGTTTAAACTTAGTTACTATTGAGTGGCGCTAATTATTTCTCTGCTGGCAGTTTATTACGAAGCGGACTTAATGTTAATAAAATAATAACCCCGCCATTTTATTAACCATAAATACATGATACAAGTAAATTATCAGCGTATATTTTTAAAGCAAGTAATACAAATTAGTCAACTATTTGTTTAAGAGATATCTATATTCACCTATAAGTGTGAATGTAGCAGACATCAGACGAATTTAAAATTATAAATAAATAGAGTAAATAATTAAAAAAAAAATATTTATAATAAATGAACGTATTAATATTTGAATTTTTTAAATGCGCATTTTTCAAAATTTAAAATTATTAATTATTTACTCTATTTATTAATAACTTAAAATTTGTCTAAAGTCTGCTACATTCACACTCATATTCACCCTCAACTGATTGAATGAAAAAAAAAAAAAAAATGTCATTATTTGCCTCCTATCCCTCAAAAGTTAAACTTATGGAGCGATAATAACAAAAAATATTGTACGTCATTCGGCCGTTTAGTGGCGATTTTGACAACGACTTTTTTTCGATATTCGCTTTAATGTTAGTGACACGAATGTTCGAAAACGAGGGTGAATTTCCGTTAAAATTACGCCTGTTTCGAACTTTCCCGCCACAAACCTTAAGCTCATATCGAAATATCGTCGCTGTCAAAAAACTGCCACTTTACGGCCTTATGACGTAAATATCTATATTAATAATCTTGTAGGCTCTTCAAAATCGAAAAACGGTTGGACTACAAATATACACTTCGTTGGAAAAAAGTAATTTTGTCTGACGATATCTTTGAAACAAATCGACCGATTTGCATGTGCTTAGCAATCGAAGAAGCTCATTGGGACTTAGATTTGATCAAGCTTAGAAACAAATCGATTAAGTAATTTACGAGTTATGCAACAAAAACCTAAAATTTTTTTTTTTTAATTTTATTTTTTGTACACAGAGAGAAAAGAATAACTCTGATTCCTATGCTAGAATGGTAACCATTACTATGTTACATAGAAACGAAGATTTTTGTAAAAACCCTGAATGAATTCGCTGGGAAAAATCTTCAGAGTCGTGGCTTAAATATGAGTGATAGCTCATTCGATGCGGAATCAAATTTCGAGCAAGATGTGTTTTTTATGTTGTTTGTTTATCTTAATTTCAATTTTTATTAACAAAAAACATAAACAAAATACAGAAATTTAGATTTTGGTTAATAACTCAATAACTATGAGCGATATCGCAAATCGAAAAAAAGATCCTTAAAGCGGAGGAAATTTCTGAAAAAAAGTCTAGACTCTCTGAATTCTAGGTTCATAAATAAAAATTATTATTAATGGAGCTAAAATTCAAGGGGTCGAGACTTTTTTGATGAACCCCTTTATTGCCATTAAATCAAACGCGGACAGGCAGACGTTCCTCTGAAAATGATCAGAATCACTTCCTAGGGCCTCAAATGGCCGAGATCTGATGAAAACTCGATTTTCAAAATTTGGACCGAAATTAATAACTTCCTTTTTTTTTAAAATTTTCAATTTTCATAGCGGGCAATTATAAATAGTGTCAAAAGTACTCTCAAAAATTATTATTGTCTTCATTTACATTGTTTTTTTTTTTTTTTTTTTTTTATTGAGTTTAATCCTTTCATTTATAAAACTAGTAAAGAATTTTTATTCTATGTTATCATAATAATGCACGCTCTGTATTATTGTGTGTCCGTACAGATGAAAAAAAAAAAAAGAAAAGTATTTGTCCCTCACTATAGTCTCTCGCGCTTTGTTTATAAAAAATTTAATCTCGTGCAAAAAAATAAGTGAAATTTTCTTTGGTGCGATTTAATGGAATTTATTGATATTAAATATGTCGAGAAAGATATTACGTATATTACTAATATAAGTAATCTAAATGTAAATTATCCTTTTATACTTTGAAATTCTGAGGATTCAATAAGCTATTGTTCAAATGTAAATAAAGGGGAGAACAAACGGGCCTAAATATTATTCATATAAAAATTATAACATATAAAGCAGTCTATTCAAAGTCATTTGCAATAGATTTCTTGTGACGAAAATACACTTTCGGAATGATTTAGTGATAAGTCTAAAAATAAAATTATCCAATCTTTTAAAATTCAGTAGAAAGTTTCATTTTGAACAAACATTCAATTTTAGGTGTAGTAAATATTTATATTTTTATTTATGACAAATTTCTCCTGTAAAAAAAGTTAGTTTAAAAAATTTCTATATTGAACTTACTAACTTACAAATTTGAGACAATACTGAACTTTGTTTTGATTTTTTTTGAAACTTTAAAAAAATTTTTGATCTCCACACCTATTTTTTGAAAAATTTTTGTAAAAAGTCGAAAAACGTTCATACTTAATTGGTTTTAAAGTCATTTTTTTCTAAAGCTCTTCAAACCATGGACCTGAAGATCGGAAAGTTTTTCACACAATGAAAATGAAAATAATTTATGTAATTTGACTCTAAAGGTGACTTATGGGGTAGTTCAGGGTGGCCTGCAATTATCGGCTGACGCGAAACATTTCAGAATTCTAATCCAGTAGATTTTTTACTTATTTCGTTTTTTTTATTTTGGTTCCACAAAAAACATGCTGATTTTCAGGTGCATTTTAAATTAGCAAAATTGTCGTTGAATTATTTTTTGTTTGAAAAATTAGGAAAAAATGTTCCGAAAAAATACTTAATTGAAAATTGTTCTTTAGTCTTGAATATTTTCAGTTCCAAAAATAATCAACTCAAAATTGTCTCAAATTTGGAAGTTTACGTTTATGAACCTTTTTGAAACATTTTTAGACTTTTTCTTTATGGTTCAATTACCCAGATACAAACAAAATTTTTTTTTTGTTTAAAAAGAGTTAGTTACGGTTCGTAAAAAATAATGGAACAAGTTGATGAGCCCGGAAAATGTGGCTAACTCAATACTTTTGTAAAAAAAAAATTTTTCTTACAATTGTGGCAGATTTTATTTCAGAGTCAGCTTTTTTATTCTCAATCAAATAGTCAGATAGCAAATATTTAAATAAAAAAAAAAATTCTGAAAATTTTTAAGTGGCCGAACTCGTTGAGATGACCAACTAATTTCGTTCTTTTTTATAAATCGTATCAAAGTATTTCTGAACGAAAAAAAAATTTTGTTTCCCCTTTTAAAAATGGTGTCTTCTTTTTACTTCACGTATCTTAAAAAATAAGGCGTCTTATTTTACTATTAGTTTTCCTGAATGTAAAAGAATTTCTATATTTAAAAATGTTATTGCCCAATGTAGTGGCATACTTGCGATATTACATTTTATTTTTTTGAAAAATACGATTCGCTAATTTTTTTTTTTCTTATGAATATCTTGTCTATAAAAAACAATCTTTCACTCTAGTAAATTCTATATTAAACGATTTATTAAATCGTTTTGACCACATATATTCTAAAAAAATGACTCAGTGATTTTAAAATAGAACAAATCTATATTGAATGACTGGGCTGGTGAGCAAAAGAATTCTCGAGCAGTAAATGCGCACACTTTTTCATCGTTTCATATGGAATAAAATAAAAAAAACTTACAGTACATAGTTTAAATGATATGTCAATCAAATTGTAATGAGATATTTCTTATATAAAACTATATTAATTTTTTTTAAATTACATACTATAAATATATTATATACTATAAAACTCAAATAATTTTTATATTTACTAAATCAGTTACTCTGAATAAAAAATATTCATTTTATGGAAAGTATTATTAAAAAAAAAAAAAAAAAAAAAAAAAATGTTTATTTTTTCATGGTTACATTCTGGCTTGATGTAAAAAATTTTATTTTAATGATGACAACTTTATACTAATGATTGAACAGTACCGAACCATTAAATGTAGGTATAAGTCGTAAAAACAGGTAAAGTTGACACGATTATTCTATTGGGGCGTCCATTTCAACTCTCTTAAGTTTTGAAGCGTAATAAAAAAAAAAAATTACTAACAATATTCAAAAAATAAAAATGAAAACATAATAAATAAAGTATAGGTCTTCTATATCATCCAGTTCATCGTAAAATACTACATAGGAGAAGGTCGGGTAAAACAGTACCGCTAAGGAAATAATGGATTTTTGGGTATTTGAATACTGTAAATCTTTTTAGGTAGATTTCTTTAGAAATCGGCCTGTTGCAATGGGTCTCATGATCGAATTATCGAAGAATTTTGTCACCATATAATTTATTTTACCTAGTAAAGTCAAAAAATACCATCCACTCAAAAGTTTATATATATATATATATAAAATATAACGCGCCTTGTCATCACAACAGCGCCCGCTATTCTTAACGGATCTTAATGAAATTTTATACACATATTTATTGGACGATTAACTTGATCAAGTTCAAAGATGAGCCTAATCGGTCCATTAGTTTGGAAGTTGTGGGTGTTTGAAATTTTTTCTGATTTTCATAAAAAAAAAATTTTCTAACAATTTAATGATATCGAAAATTTCACAGAAAATAAAAAAAGTTTAATTTTGCAGCTTAATCTTCTAATAATTTTTAAATAATAAGGCATAACCCATTTCCTTAAAATTTATGTTTAAGCTTACAAAATAAATATTAATTACACTATTGTAGCTTTATTGTATTTACATATATAAGAAATCTACCTTTCCATTCCGGTTAAGGCCGGATGGCTCTTTTTTTTGACTTACATTTGAAGTAATTTAAACGGATTTCCGATTACTATAGGAAATAATTTTTTTCCTGAGCGGGCGAAACGAGCCAACCCTATAAAAAAGTAAAAACATAAAAGTGTCTGTATTCAATTTAAGTGGGAAAAAATATTTGAAATACTGTCAGTAAATAAAGATTCCGAAAAAAATAAAATTATTGAAGATAAATGGCATATATTATATAGAATTAACATATAGCAAAAAAGGCACCTGTGTTAAAAATAGTTTGAAAGACCGTTAACTATTCAAAACGTGTTGTAGTGAAGTTGGATCGTGTTGACCACCTGCAGAAATTAAAATTAACTCATGGAAAAATTACTATCGCCATAGTAAAATAGACAACGACTATACCAAAAATTACTGCAACTATTGTAAACTTTACTGTGGCCATAGTCATTTTTCCATGTATTTATTTCCTTCAGATGGCCAACATGGTCCGACTTTTCCATGACACCATAACATTTTGGACAAGAATAATTTCGTTTATTTTGCACTGAAAAAAAAAACAAAAAAGGGAAACTCACAACTTTTAATAGAGATTGAAAAAAAGTTTACAACAGTATTATAAATTTTTAAATACGAAATAGTCACGACTTGTATCTGTAGTTATGGCCAATTATGCATTGAGTCCACTGCACGGAAAAAATAAACTTTAAAAATTAGGGTTTGAAATTATAACCCGGAACCCGGGAGTCAATATAGGGAATTTTAACATTCCAAACAATAAATTTTATAATACGTGTCGTCAATTTTCTACAAGTATCGCTTATGAATTTTAAAGTTCAAATAGTAATTTTTCTTGTATAGACAATGAATTTTAATACTCATCCTACAATTATTTACGTTTTAATTTATAAATTAAAGAATTACTATTTAAAATGATAGTATTTACAGACCACTTTATTATTATATTACACGGAGAGAAAATTATGGTAACAGTTACAATTTATTATGGGAATGCTTCCCATAATGCATGGTAACCGGTTTTTTTGAAATGTTGATTATAAGAACGGCACCCATATATACTATGGTAATCATTCCTATCATTATGGGTATAATTCCCAAATGGTATCGGAATAGTTCCTATGGAATTATGGTAATCGTTACCATGTAACTATGATAATGGTTACCATAATATTATAGTTATGGTTACCATAATATAATGGTAATGGTGACCTTAATATTATGGTAATAATTCCCATACATTATAGTAATCGTTACCATAATATTATGGTAACGGTTACTATAATATCATGGTAATAATTCCCATACATCATGGTAATAACTTCCATACATCATGGCAATAATTCCCATACATTATGGTTATGTTTACCATAATATTATAGGAATAGTTACCATAATATATAGGGCTTATTCCCATATACACTTAGGAACTATTACAATCTGGTTATAGGATTGATTACTATTTGTTTATGGGAACTATTCCTATGAGTATGGTAATCATTACCATGATTCTTTCACATGCGATATGGGAACTGTTACCATAATGATAGGAATTGTTCCCATACTTATGGGAACTTTTCCCAGAAAGTATGGGTCTATATCCCATAATCCCAAGTAATCATTACCATAACGGTATGGGATGATATTTCATAAACGTACTAGGAACAGTTACCATAATTTTTTCTCCGTGTACTTGTTATTTCTCAATTTATATAGTTCATTTTTTCCGTGTAAATAATTCCTAAAAATAAATTTTGCGACCCTCAAAATTGTACAAAATAATGATTTAAGTTGTGTATGACAATTAAAAACAAATTATTGAAATGGTCCGTTTTCCCCTTACTTCGATTCAACTAAGAAAATTATAATAAAAATACAATTAAAATAAAGCATAATCAGTGAATGTTAATATTAGCAATCGCAAATCAGTGCAAAAGTTGAATAAAACTTCAACAAGGTAAAGTCATTGATATTTCATATTATTTTTAATTTATTATTAAATTGTCAATCTATAAATCATCAATATCTTTCTTTTTAAATTTGTACCTATAAATATACCTTATTTTTCTTTCTATTCACTTATTTACTGACACTTTATAAATAAGAAACCATTTAAAATATTGTTACGCTTAAATGGTCCATAGAGGGGACGTCTATCTTATTTATTTCAGTATTCAAATATTTCTAGAATAAGAAGGAAAAAAATTCAAAGTGAAATTGCTGTCATAAAAATATAATATTTAATTTTATTTTCAGATAAAATATAAAATATAATTAATTTTAAATTCAATAATAAATAATATTTTTTATGCCCGTAAAAAGTTTCTGCTAATGTGTTTTTTCGGATGGTCATACTTGAAACTTCAATTGCAAAGAAAAACGCGTTCTCAGTCTGCATTATGGTTGATCTGTATGACGATTAATGGTAAAAATACTAGACACATCTTTTACTGTATCTATTTGTCAAGAAAAAAAAAAATATATATATATATATTTTTTTTGTATCTTTTTCTTTTAGTACAATCATAAATTCACTAACTCGTGTGTCCTATCCACCCACTTTAAGGATTTCTTTTAGATTTATTCCGCAATTTTTAGCTATAACAACGGGAGTGGCCGCCTATGGATAAGCCGACAGTTATAAATTGTATGATAGTAAGAGACAAAAAAAAATATAAAGTTATTTTCACATATCCAAATGCCTATACTGCGCTATGTGGGGTAATTTTACTTAAATAATTACTTCGGATTTAAAACAATTCGCAGTAAAATTTATTGTGCATCTGTGTTAAGACTGATTCGTGTTAAATTTTTTTTTGTTGATTATTTTGTGTTAACTCAACACATTCAACTGGGTCACTTTATAATTTTAAATCAGTCGACTACACGGAAAAAATAAGAAAAAACCACTAATGGGGTCCAATAGCTTATACTTTTGACAAAAGTAAAAAATTACTTCCATAAATAAAGTATGTTATCATAAGCTAAAAATCACTACGTGTCACTATCTTTTGCTGAAAAAACAGTAATTTTTTTTACTTACGCTAAAAGTAAAAGCCTTCGGATCCATTAATGGTTCAGGGTTATTTTCCAAGTAAGGTACCCGCGGGTAATAAGGCCTGTCGAGTAATAGGCCTAAGTAACAGAAATGATATTTAAAATAACCGCCTCCGCTAAAGGCTACGCTAGTAGAAGGGTCTTGCATAGAGATGTTAAGACAAATCTATAAAGGCCCTATACCACATTCCCTGTCTTCTATATTTCATTATCCATCATATGATGTCGTAGTGCAGAAGAAATTATAAAAAACAATCTAGTCTTCTGACTCTTAAAAAGTATTGTTGCTAAATTTAAGTGATGATTTATCTCTAATACCAATTTTCTGAAGTATAGTTAAACTATTCCAGTTTGTTTAACCCGTAGGCCTTATTACCCTACCGTAGGAAAATAAGGCCTATTCGTATGGTTTTTGTAAAAGTATAATTATTTGTTTGTTTATGGTAAAAATTACCATTACTTCATTACATTTTATGGCTAATGTATTGGAATAAAGATTAATGATACATTTCGATAATTAAATGCAATATTTTCGATTCTATTCGAAATCTCCCTTAGCTAGGCCTTATTACCCGCCGGTAATAAAAAGTAAAAAAAAATAAAAAGTAAATTTAAAAATTGACGCTCATGAAAGTCTAGTCCACGATTACGATACGATCTTAACATCGTAAATTTTAGTGGAATTTTCTTTCCGTGTAGAGATAATTTAACGTGATTGAATGAGTCGAATGTAATAGATCAATTTGAATAATTTAAAAAATAAAATAGCAATTGTCACTTTTTTTTAATATTATATTTTTTAAATTATTAAAATTCCTATAACTCGTAAACTATGGACTTTAGCGACTTGACTCATAGGCCTTTTTTTGAAGGAAATAAAATTTCCTATAAAATTCTTATTTACGTTTTTGGTGTGCATTCATTGGTTTACGTTCTGCAAGCCAGTAAAGGTCAATTTGATACGAAAAATGACTTCTTCAGCGGACATCAGTGAATCAGCTGGAATTACAGCTAAGATACTATGGGCACTTTTGAAGAACACCAAATGCCCTACAATTTGCGACCAAAACCGCGTTGATATCATGAAACGCAGCTGAGTATTAGAAAGTTAAAAAAAAAGTAATTTTATTTACGTGTATTTTAAATGGGAAATCTTGTAAATCAAATGGAAAGTACTTAGGATTGGAATTAAGAGCTCAAACTTGGCAGGAATTTTGTTTTAGCATAAAAAACAATATTTTGCTTGATGAGCAACAAAAAAAATGCTTTCGCCGGAAACGAAGCACCCTAATATATAAATTAGTCGATTCAAATTGTTTTAAATCATTTCAAATTATTTTGGATTATTCCAAATCATTATTTGAAATTAGGGAGATCATGTTGATTTTAACACTTTATTTTTTACTTTATTATATAAGTGAATAGTTGAATCGTTCGTTCAACCAAGACAAAAATAATACTTCGACAAATGAATTCAAAAAATGTATATAATTTTAATAGCATGTATTAAATACTTATATTAAAAAAAAAATTTGCTCTAGTAAATAAAAATTTTATGAATACTTTTTTATTTATATTATTTATTATTTACATCGCATAAATAAGAAGAGGATTGTGAAATATTTCATTAAATAGTTTGAATTTTTCTAAAATATCCTTTGGAATTTGCTTCTAAAAGATTCTTAGATATATATAATATAAATATGAAAGCACCTTATCTTATTTTTGATACATTCTCCTGTCTATTATTGTATCTGGAAGGCATCATATCTTGTTCCATGAGGATAAAGCATTTTTCAACGATATATGAGAAAAAATTGAGACAAAATAAAAGCTTACATGTTTTTTCTCATCATTCTCGAATGCATGTTTCAATAATCGATAAAGTATTAAAAGACAATTCTTAACTCATATCTTGTCTTGTATATATCTGTAATAAATTAATAGTATAAAATATATCAGTTTCAATCTTTAAAGAATAAAGAAAAGCATAAATAAAAAATAAGAAAAAGTAATATAAGCGGATAATGAGTGTCAGAAAGCGGATTTAAAATGCTGAAGAAAATATATAAAAAATATAGTTATATAACGTATATCATTTATATTATAAGAAATATGTTAGATTTATAAAAATCTACTGTTACTTTTTAATGGAAAAATAAGCTCTGGAAATCCGCTATATATTTTTCTCATTCACTTATTTTACAAAAGGAAAAAATTATTTTAAATATTATAAATATAATTCAAATATAAATTACGAAAATATTCATTTCTACTAACAATTCAAAATAATATTTTATTAAAATTTAAATATTGAGAAGGAAGTAAGACGACCTCTTATTCCGTGATGGCTCTCTCCGTAGGCTTTAAAATTTATTTTTTTTTCACTTTCATGATTATTAAGCCCCACGCTATAAAAAATTAGAACTGAATTCGGAATGATTAGGAATTTTTGAGAGAGTTCTAGAGTAAAAAAAACCACCCATATATGAAGTATAGAGATGGATGCAAAACAAACCATGAGAAAAATGTTTAAATTTTTTATTAATTTTTAAAATTTATTTTATTGGAAACTCAAAAATGATCAAAGAAAAAGGACCCGATGAGAAAAGATTTTATGCAATTGTATAAAATTGGATAGACAAAATGGCCTGATCCAATTGTACACAATCGTACATAATTATATCTAATTGTATACAATCATAAACAATCGTATATAATTGTATTTATTTTGTATATAATTCTATATAATTGTATACAAACATATACATTTGTATGTAATCACATACTGTAGATAGAGTTGATGCATAATTATATACAATTTTTATGTTATTGTATACAATTATATACAATTGTACATAATTCTATATAAAAATGCAAAAAAGAATAATAAAATTATATACAAATGTATATTTGTATACAATTATATAGAATTTGTATATAATTATATATAATCCATACGAATACAGTATGTGATTATATACAAATGTATATATTTGTATATAATCCATACGAATACAGTATGTGATTATATACAAATGTATATATTTGTATACAATTATATAGAATTGTATATAATTATATATAATCCATACAAATACAGTATGTGATTATATACAAATGTACATATTTGTATACAATTATATAGAATTGTATATAATTATATGTAATCCATACAAATACAGTATGTGATTATATAAAAATGTAGATATTTGTACACAATTATATAGAATTGTATATAATTATATATAATTGTATACAATTGAATCGGGCCATTTTTTCTATCCAATTTTATACAATTGTATAAATTCTTTTTTTATCCGGAATTTAAAAAAATTTTATTTTTTTTCTCAGGTTGTCCAATTTACCCTAATGCACTTTTATTTATTGCCGCGAGAAAGAATTAAATTCCAAAAAAATACAAAAATCCCAAAATATCAATTATAAAATTTTTTATTTCAGATTTTCAAAACCTGTCAAATAAATAATAAAAAATTTTTTTTTTGAGTCAACGGAGATAAAAGAAACCTGTTGATCATTAAAGTAAATCATAATAGGCGCCGCCTTGCCTCCTTCTTTTCTCAATTTATCAACTTAATAAGCTAACTTACGATAACCATACCGGGTTATGGCAACTCACAAACTTTTTGAAAGCCTAATACTTTTAAAATATTACTAGCAGAATTAGGATATGAAGGATCAAAGATTTTGGTACTCTCTTCAATGTCGTACTTGTTGGCCACAATAGGTCTAATAGCAAAGGGCTAAAAGCATTTTCAAGTTAACCGCAGATTTACGGTTGTCCTGTGAAAAATAAAAATATTTTTATATTTTTAAAGAACTCATCATTTTTTTAAGTTTTTCTTTATCTTTTGCGTGAAATTAGAATAAAAGTAAGAGAAAATTAAATAAAATATTACTTTCGTTGTAACCTTGACTTAACCATAAATTTTTAGCCACAAACTCCTAAATAATCCTTATCTATCTACAACGGATTAGAGCTATCCTGTACATTTTTTTTTTACTTTTTTCGAATGATCAATTTTAACGCTTTTTTTTTTTAAGCGATATTCAAAAAGTTTCCAAAAATAAAAAAAAAAGATTTATTTGTTTTTATTAATCTATTTCAAATAGAAAACATTAATCACAGAATTGTGAGTTTGAATGCTCATATTTTTTTTTTTATTTTTTTTTTTTTTTTTTAAGGAGAAAAATTTATATTCTCCATAAATTATTCAATCTTTCATTTCTTTTCGGAAATTTCATTTCCGTTATTTCTTTTTAATGATTCGAAAATGCATGATCACCCTAATATGAGGGTAATAAATCAAAAAAGTATGAAATTGATTGAATTCTAATATCCGTACAGTTTAAAAAGGGGTCTACTTTTATTATTCTCAAGTGAATGGAAAGTTTGTTGACATTTTTCTCTTAAACAAATGATAATTTTTTAAAAATAAGAACCTTGATTTATAGAATATTAAGTAATTCATCAATCTTCGTTCTTTATTCTGCATTTATTGATTGTTTTGAGAGAAACTTGGAAATAAATACCTACAGACCCGACGTAAGAACCCTTCAATATGTAATTTCGTAGTGTGTTTAAATTTATTTCAAATTGAAACTGAATAATTCGTCAATTTGAATATTTAAAAATGATAAATTATTTTACTCTGAAAATTCATTGACAACTAAGGTTATTTTTACTTACCTTCATGTAATGGTTGAAAATGTCTTCCGTCATAATAATCAGGTCGTCGTTAATCATAGCATATATTTTTTAAATTAATTTCACAAAAAATATCCCATATTTAACTAAACAATTTATGATTTTGATGAATATGTCGATCGACCCATTTTTCGAGCGGCAATTTTTTGAATTTTATAAATATAGGGGAGCGTAGGGTAAAATGGGCTTACATTTATATTACATATAAGCCTTTTTTGCTTACGAGGCCATTTATAAAATACATTCGCACTTATAGGAGAAGGGGGGGGGGGGGTAAAAAAAGTGACATTCGCAGCTCATAAAACAATTTTGGAAAATTGTCTCTCGGTTTTTTAAAATTCAAGTTATTTATTACAAATAATTTTTTTTACTATTAATTGTCATATACGGGGAGAGGGGGGGGGGTCTAAAAACACGGAAAAAAAAGCAGTTGAAAAATTGAAATCTGTATTTATTACAGTTTCGTATAGTAGTAAAGGACTGCGACTCTAAAACTGTAAAAATTACATTTTTATCCTAAGCATAACAAATATTTCAATTTCAAACTCGATATTGTCCAGCTCTCTATAGTTAACAGATTTTATAATTTTATATTTTATTATAAAATTAGTTAAAATTACATTTTCGATCGTTAATATTAAGATATAGAATTTAAAAATTACAGTGCGAGCTGTGATTTTTCTCAGATCATTAATCATTCTCGACAATTGATAACTCGCAGTGTAATTTTTATGTTGTCAATAAATAAGAGGTATTATTTGAGAAAGCAAAAAATACATAACCAATAAATGTTAATTTTTACAGTTTCACCTATCAACTATTAATTTTCAAATAAAGCAACAATTCAAAATAAAAAATAAATAATACTTTAAAGATTTATGTAACTAAAATTACATATTAAACTGTAAAATTTGCTGCTTAAAATTGTATTCATTTTATTACTATAAAAAATTTCTAAAATTACAGTTTAAGCTTTAATGTTTAAAGATTTTTGCCCCGAAGGCCTGTTTTTACTGTAGAAACTGTAACTTTTCAACTGCTCTTTCTTTCATGAAGGTAAAATTTTGCATGACGTATTTTATGAACGGATCTTAAGAGGCCCAGTTTGTCTCTTCCCTATAATTTTCGGAAAATCTCGTTTACTTTCGAAATTTTTCGGGCTGGCTCCGAGCAACCCAAAACAAGCAATTAAGTACACCATTAGAAATTTTGAAATTCGGCTTGAATTTTTAACAAAATCTGAAATTATTCACATGAATGTTCCATTTTTTCAAACTTACAAATGATTTGAATTTTTAAATTTACGATTTAGTCGCAGAAGACTTTTCTATAAATCGCCAAATGTGTAAGCTCCTGTTTGAATGCATTGTAGTCACTCTTTAAACACTTAACGATATATTAATGGAGCTAAATACCGTTCTGTCTACGGTATAGAGACATGGTAGGCTCGCGCCATGACACTTCACACATGTACATGTGTGAAGTGTCTGATTTGAACGTGTACTTGGCGCGAAACACTACCATGTCTCCTGATTTTTGTCATAAAAGCACATATAAAATTAACACCTCAAAGTATGTAAAAAGTAAGTACAAAGCTTTTAAACTGAGCTAACACACTTAGAAATTTACAAAGATAAATTTCATGTTTCAATTCAATTTTTAACCTAAAAAAAAAAAATACATTTTTAATACTTTACACCCCGGGTAGTATTAACTCGCAGATATAATCAGCTACATTATAACTTACGAGAAATAAAATTTTATAATCTTACATAATAAAATTTGTTAGAAACAAAATAAAAAGATAATTATAAAATTAGAATAGCTTAACTACTTTTTGAATGAAAAGATCTGTTCTCTGTAACTTAAACTTTGTTTTCAAAAGTTAAAGTCTTTCATCGTAAATTATCTTGTGATTAAAATAATCTCTGTAAATTTCATTAAATCATAAAATAAAATCAAGTAAAGAGTAATATTGAGTGAAATTAGTAATTTAAACTTATCTTAAATAATTCCATTCTTCATTTACAATTACTGATGTCTATCAAATAGAGCCTGGAAAAATACGATAAATTACAATTAAGATAAATTTATAGTTAGACATTTAAAATATGAGAATAATCAATTAATTTATTTATAATTTTTTGTTACAGATTGGTCCTCTGAAAAATTATTACCTTCTTACTCACAAAAATGTACACAAACGGTCCCTGGACACCAGCGAGCATCATCATAAACTTTTGCGAGACGAGCCTCAAGTAAGTTTATTTCGATACAACTAAACAAAGTTTTGGCCAACTTAGTGTTGGTCCAAGAGACGTCATTGACCCGAAGTATGCATGCCCTGGGTTTAATTAGATTGCACACCCAACAGGGCGGCCAAACTCTCATCGATCCCCATCCAAGAGCTAAACTTCTCTCTACAATGCAACTTAAATTCATCTCGTCGGCATAATTGAAGATTGGATCGCCAACGATCGATCACTGGTGATCCTAACTCTAAACATTGAATCGTAAAAAAAACTCTCGAACTTGTTTGTTGTTTGTTCAAGGTTTTCTAACCGTTCTATCGGTCAACCAGATCAAACCTTTACAAAATGACGCCGTCTGATCTTTATCTACATTTCAGTTTGTCACTTTATTTAACCCTTTGCTCTCTACGTACTCTGTATACTTTCAAATTTAACTTTATATTTTTTTTTATTCAAAAAGCTTTTATCGTTTAACGTTAAATAATTCCCGACTTTGATGTTTTCTTTATAATTGAATAAAAAACTATTTTATTATTTTACTTTTAAAAAGTTTTTTTAGTTAATTTATCTGTAATTTTTTTTTCATGACAAATTTAGTATGTAAAATTTCAATTTATTTTTTTATTTATTTTATGATAAATTGTATTTTTACTTATACGATTTTTCATGTTAATTACTTTCCCGTTTTTTGTATAATCGCTTCATGAATCATGGATAGTAAATTTTTCATTATAAATTTATAATCAGAGGTCAAATGAATAAACTTGGTATTTTAACCAAAAATTGATTGTGCGAAGGTAAAAATAAAAATAAAAAAAATAATAAACGACTACAATCTAGAGCAATATTTAGTGTACACGTCCGAGTGTCAAGCCGAAATGTGGGTGATATAATACAGAAAAATCCGTTC
Organism: Microplitis demolitor; assembly: GCF_026212275.2. Lineage (NCBI taxonomy): Eukaryota > Metazoa > Arthropoda > Insecta > Hymenoptera > Braconidae > Microplitis > Microplitis demolitor. The sequence goes on from NC_068545.1 coordinate 6,210,224, forward strand.
AGGAAGTTGCATCGCTTTACCACTAGAGATAGGCAAGACTATCGTAAATTAAGCCATGTTAAAATATTCGTTTAAACTCAACCAACGGATTTATAAAGATGCAAGTCAAATTTTTTATGTTATTAATCCAAAAGAAAAATTTGGTCATTATTATAAGGGTGTGCGAATAGTTCAAACTTATGAATTATTTGTATCGAATCGAATCGAGCTATTCGATTCGAACTTCAAATAAAATAATTCAAAAAATTTTTTTTGAACGACCTAAAATTGTAAAAGTTTTTCGAATTATTCAAATTTTTGTCAGAGCTAAATAACAGAGCTTCGACACAAATCTACAAAATAATTATTTTTGATTACTTGAAAAACTAAGCTCTATATTGAATGTTTGAAAAATGATCGGAATTTTTTTGAGCTTAAATCGATTTATGAACATTTCATACATTTTTTAAATATGACACGATTCGAATGGAGTAATTTGAAAAGTTAAAAATAATTTAAAAAGTTATAGATAAATCGAAAAAATTCGAACAATACAAAAAAATTCGAATTTTTGAAACTTTTCGAATAAATCAGAAATTCTAATTATTCGATTCGAAGTGCAAATCGTATAGTTATATTTGATTCAAACCCGATTCGCACACCCGTACATTATTATTATTCTTTTTTTTTTAACTAATGACATAAAATAATAAAAAATTCATAATAATATTATCCAAAAAAAAAAACGGTGTAAATCCTTGCTATCCTGATGCTACAGTTGGGTGTTAAATTTAAACCCGAAAACGGTGTTAAAACAATATGGGTAGGGTGTTAAAAAAATGTAATATTGTTTTTTGAGTATCAGAAGTCAAATTGTTTATTGTTTCAAAAATTGATAATACAACAGATTTACCAATTTATGAAGAAATCCAAAGAATATTTGTCCACAATCACATATTGATTTTATTGCTTAAACTATGGGAAACAGATTTTCATAATTCAAGTCTCTGTACAAATTAAATCAGCGAAAAAAATAAAATAATAAAATCATTAAATATTAATTTATCATCTTTAAATCAGTTATTTTCTACTGAAAAACATCAGTGTTATAATAAATATAATTATTATATTGTTCCGAAATATTTAATGTGATAAGTAATCAAATATTTCAGCAATTGGTTCAATTTAATAAAAGTGACATTTCTTATTTTATAGGTAATAAAATTTTCTTTTATGTAAATTTACGATAATTTCATCATTTTAACGAAATATTATTATTTTCTGTTTTGTAGATTTTAAAACACTTATACTCACACTGTTATCCTTCGATCGGAGTTAATTTTTCCGCATGTACACCGTTTTAACACTAGTTTGATAACACTGCTAACCGGTGTGAGTTCATTTTAACACCACTTTTTTTACAGTGTAGTGGTGTAGAATAAAATAAAATATATTTAAATTTAAATGTGAAATATAATTTAAACTACCGGATGCACATAAATAGAGCAACATACCGTAAAAGACTTTTAAATGTATATTAATTTCACTATGCGTCGTCTAGGAGAAATAAATATACGGAAATGTTCACAACTTAGTGAGTAGAGATACTTTTAGTCCAGCCGTAGTTAATGTATATAGTGAATGAGAATTACACAGCTTCGTAAATTTGAAGCTGGTTTCACGAGATTGAACAATAATTTATATTCATCCACCTACGGTATCCACTTCTCACGAAACCAACTTTGCGCACATGTTTCAACTCAGTTGATAACTAAACTTGATAAATTATTGCCACACAGTGGACTCAGGAATGGAAAAGATAAAAGGCTACAAAATCCTGTATATTTTTTGTTATTTTTATTATTATTATTATTTTTATTATTATTATTATTATTATTATTATTATTATTATTATTATTATTATTATTATTATTATTATTATTATTATTATTATTATTATTATTATTATTATTATTATTATTATTAACAATATACGACTTTAACGTGTGACTAAATTTTGTTTAATCAACTCTGAATCTTAATATATAATTATTGTTTTTCCAAACCTCAAACGCGAACGCGCTATGTACCTTACGATCGAAATTAATTTCTCGACTAATTTACTCACGTTAAACCATCTCTACTCTGTTCTCATTACACTAAAATGAGCTAAATTGTATGCTAGTACAAATATAATTTATTGAAGAATAATTTCGACCCGGCATAAAGTTGATTCATTTTTTCATTTATTTAAAATGAATTATTTTGATCCAAGAAACCAGCCTGAGTCAAAATTTGAAACCGTGCTAAAACCTAGAAATTCTAGGATCAAGAAAGAAAAGGACTTACTAAGTACTTAATTTGTATGGAAAAACAACTCCTATATAAGTCCTACAAATGTCAGTTACGGGAGGAAATGACATGTTTAGTTGTTAAATAGGCGCTAAAATTTTAAATTATTATTGCTTATCAGAGCCTAAACATACCATAAAAGCTTATTTAGGCCTAGTAATTCTACATTATTTATTAGGACCTAGTAGACCTACAGTTTTAACATATTTATTTGAACCTATCTATTTAAATTTAAAAAGAATGATATTTTTCTGACATACAATCGTTATAAGTTATTAAGCGTATAAAGTGTTAATAGGGATTCGATAGGTCCACCGAAAGATTTTAAATTAAAGAAAAAAAAATTAGAATTTAAAGGACTAACGTAGGAGTTGGGAATGGGTCATACGTAGATAATTTAGGTTTTAATCAGGAATTTAAGAATTTATCCTACTAAATGAGAATGAATAGTTTTTTATCGGTTATAGAGAGATGTTAAATTTTGATTTTTTAGAATCCATAGGAGCTAATAAGAGTATAAAGTATGAAAAATACTTATTTAAGTCCGCTTAAGAATGTCAAGTACTAAAATAGGTATATTCAAGTATATTGAGTACTTAAAGCGAAGCGAAATTTCGACTGGGAGTGCTGTCAACTGTTCTGTTTGAATCTTTAGAAACACGATAACTCTCGAAAAATATAATAAATTGACCTAATTTTTTTTTAGTAGCTTCGCATCTTTTGTCACAAGATCCCTATAAAAAATCATTATCTAAATCTTTTTTGTTTAATTGTAATTAATAAAAAACTTAAAACCAGTAATTCATTCAAAATTTAGCTGCCATTTTTTATTTTCATTATTATTATTTTTTTCTTTTTGTTCCTACATCAAATACGGGCAGCAGCACCAGTCTGATACTAGGATTAAAAAGTAAAAAGCGACATCTAAGAAAAAAAGGCGGAATATTTGAAAAAACAGTTTTATAGTAAAAATTAGACTGAAAGAAAAAGCTGAAAAAATAAGACTAATAGTCAAAAATAAAATTAATGAATAAAATCCCGGTCATTCCGAAATCACTTCACTGAAAAAACAAGCTTACTATATTTACTTCATATTCGGAGTGATTTTTCTTAAAATTCCTGAACTCCGAGCGAAGTGAATTCGATTTGAAATTTGAAATAAAATCCGTAATTTACTCCCGATTTTTCACAGTGTAAAAAAAAATGAAATATTAATAATTATCATGAGCGATTGAGGTGTGCTCTTTTGGATTTCCTAACATTTTTTTCTTTTTTTTATTATTTCAGGTACAATGGTTTCAACAACAACATGAGAAACGTAGAAAAAAACGTGACTACCAAATCCCATCTTCTTTTAGCTTCAGCGATTATCCGAGCTTCTTTGACGATTTTACAGCAACGAGACAACGTCAGTCTTTTCATCATCAACGTAATCGAGGTGCTCCTCTGCAAAATTTATTCACGGATCCGCTTTTTAAAGAGCAATGGTATCTGGTAAGTAAAGAGAAATTGGGTACATTAATTTAATGTAATTCAATCATTCAGGCATCAAATTATTTTGATTTAGTTTTTTTATACTGAACATATTTTTTTATAACAAAAAACAAATATTTAAAACGAAAAGTTTTATTTTTTTATAAAAATTTAACATTAAACTGGAAGAATAGGAACGGAAAAAAAATCTGTACTTAAATTAAAATTCTTTTTATCAAAAAAGGATTTGTTCGCACAAAAACTTTTACTCGTCTCAAGAAATTTTTTTTTCGTTGTTTTAAAATGAAATATTTTTTTTTTGACATAAGGTAAAAGCCCCTATACCCACTCAGTACCATCAGTCGCTCACTTTAACTGTTTAAGGCAATTTTTGATCATTTTTGTAAAAAACAATTACAACTTAAAATATTATTATTGATAAATAATTATTTGTGAATCTAAATATATTAAATAGAGGAGAGAGAGGCAAAACGGGGTGCTTAAGGAAATACGAAGTTTTCGAAGACTCAAATACACTAAATCTTTTTTTTTTAATGACATTCAAAGTAAATAGGAAAAATTTTTAGTAGTCGTTAAAAAAAAATTTTTCATTTTTGCGGGCAAAATGAGGTACCCCCTAAATAAGATAAAAAACAAAAATTTCTGGATTTTAAATGAATTTGAGTAAGTTAAACTTTTTTGCAAATAATTTGTATAAAAAAAAATTATATTTTACATGATTATTGGATACAAAAGTAAAAAAATAAATTTTTAATAGTTTCTATCATAAAACAAAAGTCATTAATATTTTTCAACTGACAATTGATTTTTGAAAAAATTTAACAAAAAAAATTTAAAATAACGCTCAATAATATTTACAAAAGTGATTTTGGAATGTTTAAAAACCATTTAAAATATCAACTTTTTTTTTTTACAAAATTTTGGGCTTATCCCGTTTTGCTCCCCCTTTCCCCTACAGTGTATCAAATTATTTTATAATAGATTATAAATTTAAATTAAATGACTGTTTTCAAAATCGCGTATAGCCGGGCATTTTTTACTTTAACGTTCATTCGTTAGATTAGGTCAAATTTTTTAAGAATTGTTATAACTATATCTTATTAAATATATTTTTAAAATTCATGAAATTTTATATTATGAAAGAATAAAGTATTATAATTTATAAATTATTTGTCCAAATCAATAAACTTATGATAGTTTAATTGATATTGTCTTTGAGCGACTATAGGGTCATGTGTTGATCGAGTAATGGTACATGACAACTTTTAGTGAGCGACAATGGGTGCACTCAAGGACCTTATTTAAAAAATTAATAATAATTAATTATCAGGATTATTCTTCAAACTAAAATTTTATTCTAATACTTGAAACTTGAAAAAATAACTATAAAAAAAAATATGGTTTTTCATTTTATTTATTAATTTATATTGAGTAACTTAATCTCACTCCAATTAAAAGTGAGTGGATATAGGGGCTTTTACCTTAAACATTGAAATTTTTTGTCGGTAAATATTTTTTTTAGCTCTTGAAATAAATTAAATATACTAATTAACTTCAATAAAACATGAAAAATGTGTTATTGACAGAATGGAGGAGCGAAAGATGGCTTCGACATGAATCTCGGGCCAGCTTGGCAAAAAGGTTATACAGGCAAAGGAGTGGTCGTCTCAATTCTAGATGATGGAATCCAAACAAATCATCCCGACCTTGCACTCAACTACGATCACGAAGCTAGCACAGACATCAATGACAATGACGACGACCCAATGCCTCGTGACAACGGTGATAATAAACATGGAACTCGGTGTGCTGGCGAAGTGGCTGCTGTAGCCTTTAACCAATATTGTGGTGTAGGAGTTGCTTACAATGCCAGCATTGGAGGTAATTTCTCACGTCACTCACACGTCTAAGTATTCTAACAGATTTCATCTCAATCAAATTACTTTGATGACATTGATTGTTATTATTATGTATCAGTACTTATTACCCAACATATTTGACAACGCACAGTTTGCCTGCAGCGCTTTTATGATGGTGGCCATAATTGACATCCTCCTGCTAAATCTTCATTAATTCATTTTTTTTTTTTTTTTTTTTTTTTTTTTTTTTTTTTTTTTTTATAGTAAATTGATCATTAATTTGAGAAATTCTATAAATTCAGATTCAATAAAACGCAACTTAATATAATTTTAACAAGTTTTAAGTACAAATAAATATCTAGTATTCGATAATGGGAGAGGGGGCGCGAAATGGGGTACCCTCAAAATTTTATAAAATTTTATTTTTAAATATTTTAAAATCACTTTTGTAAATGTACTTGAGCATTATTTTGAATTTTTTTTTAGTGTTTTCGAAAAATTGAGTTTATGTAAAAAAATAGTATGAAATCAATTTTATTTTTTGTCTTATCAATTTACAATAAAAGAACTCTCAGTGTCAAATTACTTCAGATGTATTTCAATAATAAACTTTAAAATATTAAAAATTACCATAAGTACTTCGTTCCCCCTCCCCCTGATCATTGAAATAAGGTACTAATGAAACTTAATACCAAATCAGTTACTCAATTATAAGTTATATTAATTTATTAATGAAACCCCATAAGTATATCGGCTTTCTATTAATATTTCAAACATTGTAAATTACAAAACTTTGTTTTTATGTTGGAATCCCTTTATATATTCTGGATATTGCAATTTATAGTTATAGTTTACAATATATATTTAAAATTGATTACATCAGAAAAATTTTATTGTCTTTTCTGGAATGTAAATTAATTGCATCGAACTTATGGCTTTTTTTTTTACTTAAAGATTCAAATTTCATAGAGAAAGTTTTAATTTATAATTTTCTGAGTTGATATAGTTTTACATTCAGATCAAATAAAATAAAAAAAAAAGAACTTATAAGTATCAAGAGATCGAAATACGAAACCTATTTAACTGATTAAACGAATTCGGTAAATATAAATGAATTATCTTGAATATTTTATTCAGTGGGGATTAAGATTAAGTTTCGTATTAATCAAACATTTTCTAAAATAGAAGTAATTCCGGTGAAATGTTAACCGATTGGAACTCGACCAAATCAATTGAATTTAAATCTAATAGATTATAGACGATTATTAATAAAAATAAATTATCGATTTTAGTCTTTCGCTTTTTAAAAACGTTTCTTAATAAAATACAAAAATTATTTTGTAATTAAACCACTTATTAAATAAAAATAATAAATAATTATTATATATATATATATATATATATATAGGGGGTAAAAGGAAGTATCCCTAAAATTTTATAAAAAAAAAAATTTTTTTTTTCGTCTAATTACTATAAATCCGATATATTTCCTCATTTTTAGCCCTACTCATAACACCAAGGGCAAAATGGACCAGCCGCAAATTCTGAAAAAATGATTCTTTCATATATTTATCGTCAAATTTAAAAAAAAAACTTTAATGTATTAATCCTTTTTTCGGCTGATTTTCTATAGCTGGAGCAAATTTGGCCACTAAAAATATTCGAAATAATATTTTATTTTTTAATTGATAAAATTTTTTAAATAATGCAAAATAATCTTTAATCTAAAAAATAAAAAAACACGTTTTTGGGTTCAAAATAATGACGAATAAGAAATATGGAATTGTTTTTTTTTTTTTTTTTGTTTTCATTAAATAACAATTAATAATTAAGCTAATGCAGGGGGGGGGAGGACTGTTTATTACACATAAAAAAATTTTTTTTGAGTGTTTTAAAATCAAAAATAGTTGTCAAGATAAAGATATACATTCTTAATGATGAAAACAATTTTGAAAAAAATATTTTTTAGAGAAGGGCCTCTTTGCCCTACAAAAAAAAATTTTTTTCTGCCTTCGTATCCACCAACGATGTAAAATGTAATTTTTCTTAATGCATATTATGTATAAAAAATTGCATTTAATGAAATTTAATCAACCATCAGAAATTGTTTTTTTTTTTTTTCAATTTTTTTAAAGGGTACCCCATTTTGCCCGCCAAAAAAAAAATTTTGTCTATTTACCTTATATATCATTAGAAACAAAAAGATTTAGCGTATTTTAATCCTCAAAAACTTAGTTTTTTCTTAAGTACCCTCTTTTGCCCCCCCCCCCTATATTTAGTCAATAATATTAATACTTTTTGACATAACTTGATAATATAAAACCTATATAAAGAAATTTTTCAAAAGTTATGACATGAATTTGTACAGCAGTTAAAATTTCACAAAAAATCTACACTGTGAAAAATTCCCAATAAATTTTACTATGGGTGCATAGTAACACTGAACTCTAAGAAAACTGATACAAAATTTACAAGTGTCCCATCGTGTAGTCTGCGCATACGTTTATTATGGGACACTTGTAAATTTTGTATCAGTTTTCTTATAGTTCGGTGTTACTATGTACCCATAGTAAAATTTGTTGAGAATTTTTCACAGTGTACTACACAAAAAATGATTTTTCGGCGCAATAAATTTTTTCTCACCCCATGAAAATTTTCGTTTTTAAATCATAATTCAAAAAATTTATTAAAGCAGATAAACTTTTTCTTGGGGAAAGTAAAAATATTTTGCGTCATGAAATCCTTTTTTTCTCTGTCGTGTAGTCAAACATAAATTGTATTTGTTTATTATTAATATCAAACTTGTTGAAAATCAACTGTGCAATGTATTGAATAACCAGCAAATGAAATTAATATTCATCACACAACATTTGTATCAATTCTCGATTATATTTCTCGACATCAATAGCATCATCATCTAATATATTCTACACTATCGGCTATTCGTATGGTATTGCCGAATGAATCTATACAACTCACAAATCAAATCATGTAAATAAAGTAACTGCATGAATATATTCACGAAAATCAATATTACCAGATAACTACAATAAATACGAAAATCGATAAATTTAAATGAAACTATATTAAACTTTTTGTTTACAGGAGTACGAATGCTCGACGGCCCGGTAAATGATGCTGTTGAAGCAAGAGCTTTAGGTCTCAATCCCGATCACATTGATATATATTCAGCGTCCTGGGGTCCTGAAGATGACGGTAAGACCGTTGATGGACCCGGTCCATTAGCAAGAAGAGCTTTCATCTACGGAGTAACCAGTGTAAGTAAATTATAAATTTTCTGAGGATTTTTTTTAATTTTAAAAAATCAATACTTTTTTTTATAAATAATTATTTTAAACAAAAATATAGACTATAAAATATTTTTTTAATAAATTTCCGAAAAACAAAAGATATTTAGAGTTAATTTTTTTTTTTAATAACAGACTAACAGATATAAAACTAAAAATTTTTTTCCTTCCGGTTGTTTACACAAAAAAAAATATTTAAAAAAAGTTTCCAATATAAAACTTATAAACAAATAAAACGCATTTACACAATTTTTTTATCTTTTTTATTTTTATTTATTTCAAATTGATGTAACGTATTGAAGAAGACAATTAAAATAAATATATTTTTTCGTTATTTAGTTTTCATCTGTTTTATTTGTTTTAAAATGAAAATTGAAACGATCTGTATGAAGGAAAAATAGTAATTTATGTATCGAGTATGATTGTATATAAGACGCGAGTAGTGGCAATTGATTACCAAGCCAGAAGCGAGGTTGTCAACACATACACGTAATTGAACTAGTTATATACATTAGTCTTTGAAAGAAATACTCTAAAAGTACGACAATGAGTGTTTAAAGACGGTGGGTAATAGAGAGTGCTTACAAATATATGATGGAAAATTTTGTCACAAGATGACTCGATGAGCTGCTTTAAAATTTTTTGCACGCTAGCTATAGTACATGCAACTAAAAAATATTTTATGTAACTCATGCCGAAGAATACACCGCTAACTGGCTAAAGTCAGCCTCATAAAATTTAATATTGAAGTAAAATCTTTTCTGATTGGTCAAACGAGTGGTTTAATGTATATTAAACTACTGAATTTAAGTTAAATGGGCAGAGTGTATTCGTACTCAATAATTCAAGCCAATAGCTAATCCATCACTTTTCTCTCTTATGACGTCACTTTGAATTTATCTTCCTTGCTAAACTGACCAAAATTTCAGACTGCACATGCGCATTCAATTAATCAGCATACGCATGCGTAGATTAAAGCAACGTCACCTGAATTTTATAACCTTACGTATGTCTTTTAATTGGTACGACATAACACCAAAGATAACTTTTTTTCATAGAGTTTTTTTAACTGAATACAGCCGAGTCGCGTTATGAGTCCGTCGACTTGAATTTCTATTGAAATCATTTCTCCTCTATGACTATGAAAATAATCATGTACACACTCATTCGCTTGTAAAGTGTGAATTACGGCGTTTGACTGCTGATCAGAAGTGGGGGCATAAGAATTCTTTTCTTAGAATTACATTCGCTGATAGAAGGATTTCTTTGGATTTAATAAGATTTGTTAATATTTAACAAGTGGTTTATTAATGAACATGCTCAAATCAATATTTATTAATATATAATCAACCATCTATTTAATTTATTTGAAGATATAAACTAATTTTCTCAAAATATGAATAGTAAAAATATTTAAAGAAATTTATTTTAAATGGAAAGATTATCTTTCTATTCATTATAATGAATAATAAAAAAAAAAATTATTGAAATAATTTTTATATTTTATATAAAATATGGCCGTGCGACAACACTTACTTTTAACTTTGATAGTCTCTTGCTAATATATACAAGTACATATGATTATATGCAGCCATCTATCGATAATATTCGCCAAAGAAATATTTATTAACTATTAAGGTGAAGTCAAAGAAGGTTTTGTTAATATTACAAATATTTATTTGAGTTAAAATAACGATTGATTTAATTGTAATAAATATTTATTCGTTCCAAAGAATCTTCTCACAAGAATTTTAAGAAATCTGGTTTATTACTATCAAATAAATCCTTCTATCAGTGTTTCTCTACACCCTTGTAAACGGACTCATAACGCGGCTCGCCTGTAATATTAAACAGAGTATTTAATTTTATAAAGTATAAATTTTTTAAAAATAATAATAAAGTTAATTTTTTTATAACTCTGACTGCATGGCACTGACTTTACACATTTAATGACGTTTTTCTTCGTGCATTCATTACATAAACTATTGTTTAAAGTTCTCTAAAAAAGGAAGTCGCCGTCGGGAATTGTCGGAAATTTTCGGTTTGTAAATGTAATGTCTAATAACGGCGTAAGATTAAACTTGTTTTATCGTAAAAAACCGACGGTAACTCACTCTATGGGAGAACTTTACATCTACTATAGTATAATACTGATTCCACATGATATATAATATACTATTTTGCACAGCTGACGTCATAATTTGAACGATTAAGTCTCTTTATTATCTGCTGTTACACGGAGAAAAAATTATAGTAACTGTTCCTAGTACGTTTATGAAATATCATCCCATACCGTTATGGTAATGATTACTTGGGATTATGGGATATAGACCCATACTTTCTGGGAAAGTTTCTATAAGTATGGGAACAATTCCTATCATTATGGTAACAGTTTCCATATCGCATGTGAAAGAATCATGGTAATGATTACCATACTCATAGGAATAGTTCCCATAAGCAAATAGAAACCAGTCCTATAACCACATTGTAACGGTTCCTAAGCGTATATGGTAATGGTTACCATAATATTATGGTAACGATTACCATAATATTATAGTAACCATTACCATAGGTACATAGTAACGATTACCATAATTCCATAGGAACTATTCCCATAACATATTGGAACTGTTACCATAATTTTCTCTTCGTGTATATTTAATATTTTTAGCTGCGACTCCCGTGTAAAATTATTAAATAAATTCAAATGAAAATTTAATTTTTTATAATCATCTTATGAATTGTCTATATTATTAAGAGAATAAGGAAAATTTTGTTCCCGGCATATCTGTATGACAGAATTGATTAATTTTATTAAATTTGGTATCGTTAGAAAGGTTTTGAGTTGAATTTGTGCCTTTTCATAGTTTAAACTCTTTTTTATTATCAATCATTGAGAAAAATTGATTTATCTGTATCATTCGAATTGCATTTAAATTACGCGAGAAAAAATACGATCGTAATTATTTTCTTTAAAGAAATTAATATTCTAATTACTCTGTCACTAAATATGACTAAATGTCACTGAATATATACTATATTATTTATATCGCGTTACTTATTCCAAAATGACAAAGTTTGACACAAAAAATCTTTACTCTCCTAAAGAAAATTTTTACTTACTCCAAGAAATATTTCGCATTGTGAATTAAAACGAAAAAGTTATTTAGAATTAGAAAAAATTTTTTGGTGCAAGGAATCATTTCTTGACCAAAATAATCTTTTCTCGCCCCAAGAAAATTTTTGTATTGAATTTATGATGCATAAAATTTCTTGGTGCAAATAAAATTTTTTGAGGCAAGAAATCGTTTTCTTATGAGTATTTTATAAAATCAGTAGTGATATTTAGGAAGTCACGTAGTGACTGCAAGTTGCTCGTTTTAATTAATGGAAGTCATTAACAAGGGATTAGTAACATAAACTAATATTTAATATATCAAATAAACGTAGTTTATTTTCCCATTAATGTTTAAATAATATTTTGTTAATAATTACAGTACATAAAATAAAATGATCATAAATATAAATTTATTAAATTAAATTCATAGAATATTACAAAATATTAATATACATTAATTCAATTAACTTGAATACAGACAGAGTTGAAAGCAGCAGTAACATTTTATTGGCATCAATATATTCTCATATGATATAAATTTCTATTTATCCAGTATAGAAAATATTTCATTGTAAACATTTAATCAAACGTTATTCACGAGGACATATATTGACATTTTCTAGGGCCGTAAAGGTAAAGGCTCAATCTTTGTCTGGGCGTCGGGTAATGGTGGCCGTCATACAGACTCATGTAACTGCGACGGTTATACAAACAGTATTTTCACATTGTCAATATCAAGTGCAACACAAGGGGGATATAAACCATGGTATCTAGAAGAGTGCAGCTCAACATTGGCTTCAACATATTCATCTGGTACTCCTGGTAATGATAAAAGCGTTGCAACTGTCGATATGGATGGTAAATTACGACCCGATCATATTTGTACCGTTGAACATACTGGCACATCAGCGTCAGCACCTCTTGCCGCTGGTATTTCTGCATTAGCACTTGAAGCTAATCCAAGTTTAACGTGGCGAGATATGCAATATTTAGTTGTATTAACATCGAGATCTGGACCACTTGAAAAAGAACCGGGTTGGATACTCAATGGAGTGAAACGTAAAGTTTCACATAAGTTTGGTTACGGGTTAATGGATGCGGGTGGAATGGTCAATCTTGCTGAACAATGGACAAATGTGCCGCCTCAGCATATTTGCAAATCTCAAGAGATCAATGAGGAAAGACCTATAGATTCATCCTTCGGTTATACTCTCAGTGTTTACATGGACGTAAGTGGCTGCGCTGGGACTATTAATGAGGTCCGTTTTCTTGAACATGTTCAATGCAAGGTGAGCTATTTTTATAACATCTATGTATATATATATATATATATATATATATATATATATATATATATAAGGGGTGTGCGAATGATTCGTAACGAATCAAATTGAACTGTGAATCAAAATTTTCTAATCATTTGAAAATTTACGAATAATTTGAAAATTTTATTTTGAACGGCTTAAAATTGTTAAAGTTTTTCGAATAAGGTAAAAGCCCCTAGACCCGCTCAGTACCTTTAGTCGCTCACTTTAACTGTTTAAGGCGATTTTTAATAATTTTTATAAGAAAAAATTACAACTAAAAATATTATTATTGATAAATAATTATTTGTGAATCTATATATATTAAAATATAATGTATCAAATTATTTTATAATAGATTATAAATTTAAATTAAATGACTGTTTTCAAAGTCGCGCTCAGCCGGACATGTTTTACTTTAACGTCCATTCGTTTGATTAAATTTAGGTTACGTCAAATTTTTTAAGAATTGTTATAACTATATCTTATTAAATACATTTTTAAAATTCATTAAATTTTATATTATTAAAGAATAAAGTAGTATAATTTATAAATTATTTGTCCAAATCAATAAACTTATGATAGTTTAATTGATATTGTCTTTGAGCGACTGTAAGGCCATGTGTTGATCGAGTAATGGGACATGACAACTTTTAGTGAGCGACAATGGGTGCACTCAAGGACCTTATTTAAAAAATTAATAATAATTAATTATCAGGATTATTCTTCAAACTAAAATTTTATTCTAATACTCGAAACTTGAAAAAATAATTATAAAAAAAAATATGGTTTTTCATTTTATTTATTAATTTATATTGAGTGATTCAATCTCACATCAATGAAAAGTGAGCGGGTATAGGGGCTTTTACCTCAATTCAAATTTTCTCTTAAATAAATTTAATTCAGACACGAATTTACGACTATTTTATAATTACTTTTGGTTATTTTAAATAACTGAGCTCTCCATGAAATAAAAATTTGTCTATCGGATGACTCAGTGAACCAGTCCCAATACTTCTCGCTTTTCGAGCTCTTTGAGCTTTTTTTTTTTTTAATTTTCAACTTTCTGAACGAGAAATTGAAAATTGAATATTTAAAAAGTTACTAATAATTCGAAATGTTTCGGATAATTCGAATATTGACGAACACTTTAAAAAAATTGACGATTAATTCGAAAATTTACGAGAAATTCAAATATTTTTTAATTATTCGATTCGATTCGAACACGACTTGCATGACCCTAATATATATATATATATATATATATATATATATATATATATATATATATATATATATATATATATATATATATATATATATATATTTCTATATCACTTTCTTTTTTATTTAACTTTATTCGTGAGTTATTTTTTTTATTGTACTCTTGTGTCCAAGACTAAGAGATGATGAACGGAAGAAAAAAATATTGTAAAGGTAAAACCTACCATAAAAACTACGGACGGACGTAATAAAAATGAATAAGGTAGAAAAATATGGCTTTAGGACATTTTATTTTTATTGCTTTTTTTTATTTTTATAAATCTACTTTATTGAAATATTGTTTCTACTCAATAATTAAAATATTATTTCATTAATATTGTTTAAATTCTAATTCTATTAAAATTTCAGTTAAGATAAAATAAATTTAATTGTAGCATTGTGATCAGTGCATTCGCAAAATATTATTTAACTTAAATGCTTTTTCTTTTTTTTAAATAGTATGTAGCATAAAAGAAATAAAAATGAATTAAGCAATTTTCTAGTTAAACAATTAGGTCAGAGTATTCAATGGAATTTAACAGAGAGATGGTATGGGGAATAAGTTTTACGAAAAATAATAAAAAGTAAAAACAGTTAATTACTTGTAGCGTTTAAAACTTTTAAAAAGTTTATTGGATATTTTATCCAACTTATATTTTTTAACAATGTGACGTAATTTTTTTAATTTTATAAATATTACGAAATATTTTATTAAGTGAAAAAAGAATAAATTTTTGCTTCAGTAATTCAGAGAGACAAATTAACTGTCATAGAATAGGAATTCCATAGATCGTTAAACTAGTTATGTTTTTTATTTGAATATTTATTTCAATGGGAAGGCATCAGTTGCCTACATTGTTTTTGCTGAATCCTTGAAATGCCTACAATATTTTTTCGTAAATTATAAATGCTTACTGTTCAATTTCTTATTGATCAGTTGCCTACTAAAATTTATTTTCTACGGTTCTATTGTCTACATAAGTATAAAATGTACACTGAAAAAAAAAAATTTGCTATAACAAAAAAAATCAAGATTACGCAGCTATTGATTACTATTTAACTGTGTGCCCAAATCAAAGAAGTACCTAATTAATGTAGACAAGCTTCTGGTTTATATGCTGAGAAAATCAGGTACTTGTTGAGGAGAAATGATCAACGTTTACGACCGATCACTTGAGAAATACAACACAGCTGATCTGTAAAATATCAGAACCACGGTAATCTTCACAATAGTATAACTCACCCGGTCCATCATAAAATACTGGGCTGAATCTCATAGTCGATGTAGAAAATGACCTGACCAGGCCACTAATTTCTAATAGAAAACTCGGAATTTTCCAGTTGCTATTGTGAAGACTACAGTAATTCTGATATTTTACAGATCAGCTGGGTTTTTTTTTCTCAAGTGATCGGTCGTGAACGTTGATCATTTCTCCGCAACAAGTACAAGATTTTCTCAGCAAATAAATCAGAAGCTTGTCTACATTAATTAGGTACTTCTTTGATTTGGGCGCACAGTTAAATAGTAATCAATTGAAAATCATGAAATATTTTTTAATAGGCAATAGAACAGTGCAATAATTTTTGTATGCAATTAAATTATATATTTTATATTTATGTAGGCATTAGAACTGTAGAAAATAAATTTTAGTAGGCAATTGAACAGTAAGAAATCGGACAGTAAGCATTTTTAATGTACAGAAAAATATTGTAGACATTTTATACATTCAGCAAAAACAATGTAGGCAACTAATGGCTTCCGTTATTTTAACAACCATCAAAATATTTGTAGTCAGAAAAAAACTGTAAAAGACTGGAATTTATCAATATTTTATTTTTTCACATATTTTCAATTAATTTTTAATTTAATAAAATCGTTAAAATAAATTCATTTAAATTCTCAGCAAATTGAAAAAATATATTTAAATAATTCAGTTATTTTATAATCTGAAATAAACTATTGATTGGAATTTCCACATCCAGACCAACGCCACCATTTTTTCGAAGTCCGTTAGAAATAATCAGCTATCGAGATTTAAATAATCACTCGTCATTATTCGGTTCTTAAAAAAAAAAAAAAAACATGTTACACATAAATGATTAACTCAAATTTTATTGCCTCGACTTTAATAACAACACTTTGTACAGATTACACAGATTACTTACGTGTATATATATTTTTTGTAAATTTTACACATTCATTTTCTAACATACATCGGTAATTACCCTATATTTACTCAGTCCATATACTCCAGTAAAATTACCAATGTACCTTATCGTTAAATCGCTAAATCTTTCTTCGAACGTTTTTCTCAATTTAACTCTAAAAAAAAATGCATTCATACCGACATTTTTTTATACTGCTTCATAATTAGTAATTAGAGGCAAAATAAGAACATATCTTTTATCAGTCTATATGAACTTCATTTATCGGCTCTAAACCTACAAATGTATATTTTATAATTCAAATTTAAAACCATAAAAAGTTAAAAATTATCGTTTTAATCGCTTCATTATTTACCATAAATTTAAAGTAATAAAGGTAATGCTCATTTAATATTCATATGCATTTTTTTTTTATTAAAGGTTATATAAAAAATAGAAACTTTATTAGAGAATATAAACCTAGAAATTCATGATAAATATATGATACATGCCTATATATATATATGTATATATATATATGAAAAAATTTTTAGATGGCTTTTACTGTCTCGTAAATAATGAATTACTGACGTCGATCGTGCAAATGCAACTGTTTTATGGTATTTTAACGATAGTAATATTTAAAAAAGAAAAAAAAAAGTTTTTTTTTTTTTTTTTTTTTTAAGTACAAAATGGTTTATTCACGTAAATAAAAAAAAATATATGTAAAGTAAAATCAATACTTTACATTGAAATGTCACCTTTTGATTGACAATATTACGATATGTGAAAAGATTAATCTACAATAGAACTGTCATTGATTGTGTATACTATAACATATATATATATATATATATATATATATATATATATCAATGCCGTAAAAGGTCATGTTATTTTATTCAACAAATTGACCAATTTTTGATGCCGTTATCTATTTTCAATCTTTATTGTGTAACGTGTTTTTTATAAAAAAAAAAAAATCTGAAAATCAGTTGACCCTCTGGTCCAAGCCCCAAACTTCCCGCTGTTTTCGAGCTCAGAGAGTTTGAAAACTTTATTATTGGCAAACTTTTGAGCTCGGAGTAAAAAAACAATTAGACCGAAAAAACATACATTTGGTTGAAAAAAAGTAATTTTTGTCCAACAATATTTTTAGAAAAAACCGACTGCTTACACGTACTGTGCAGGAACCGAAAGAGCCTTTGAGACTTAGTAAACTATTCCTCCGATCAAATTCAAAATTTATTGCCAATTATCTTCAAATCGGTTCATTCATCCCAAAGATATCGTATGAAAAAAATTAGTTCACACACACATACATGCGCGTGCGCAGCCGGATGTCCATTCAAAAGTATTCAGAATAATTTCTTAGGACCTCGAAAAGTCAAAATCTAATAAAAACTCGATTTTTGAAAATCGAATCGAAACCAATAACTTCCCTTTTTTTTAAATTTTCAAAGCGGCAAATTTAAAAAAATAAAATAATTATAAAACATTAAAGTATCAATAAGAATTATTAAAAAATATAAAGATAAACTTTTTCATCAATTTTTTTTTATTACTCTCGTAGGTATCATTAAGATTTTTCCCTCGGGGAAACCTTCGCCTGTTGCTGACCTCACCAATGGGCACTACCTCAACATTACTTTTCGAACGACCAAGAGACGTACTCAGTTCCAATTTTGATGATTGGCCATTCCTGAGTGTACATTTCTGGGGTGAAAAAGCTGACGGTCGTTGGACATTGCAGATCATCAATGCTGGTACAAGACGAGTTAATTCACCTGGTAAATGACAATCCAATAATCTACTTACCTATAAGTATACTTACTTCCTTAGCTACTTAAATTTATTATTTTATAACCAAACGTTATTTTTATAAAATATATATTTATGTTGGATTTCAAATTGACATATATCAATTTAAATTAATCCCTCTAATTATCGATGCACTGCACTTAAATACTTAATAAATCTGCGAGCTATTAATGACCGTTCGATAGATGTAATTATATAAATGAAATTCATTATTGCCATTTAAATATATAAGTTTAAAGGGGATTCGGTAAATTTAACATTTGATTACACCTGCAATTTTACCTTTATTAGCCGAAGCCCTTGTAAATTTTATAATAAATGAACATTTAGCATTCTACGGATTAATAAGATTAACTTTGAATTAAATTATCAGTACACAACCGTCCGTTAAAATTATTAAACTGATTAAATATTTAATGATCCATTTTACATCTCATCACTAATTAATTTAAAATTAATTAGTTAATATAACTCATGAATTATTTATATTCTTGATTCAACGCTTATCTTTAAATAAAAATATGTTATAAATATTCATTTTTCGTGCACAGCCGAGTTCCTGTTATAAGCCTGCCCATAATGAGCTTCTTCCCCCCAATCGGCAGTTCCCTGATTTGATACTTCGATTAAAAAATTTTGATCGGATTCAATGGAGAATTTTCGATTGACCGACTCAGTTTAGATCGGGCACGGAGAAAAAAATTAAGTAATTTTTACTAAATTTAAAAAAAAAATTACAATCCGAGAAATAATCTTGAAATGTTAAAAAAAAATCAACAGCATTCAAAATAAAATTTACTAGCGAAAAATAAAAATTATAATGTACCAATAATTTTGATTGTTGTACTTAGTAAATATTAGTTAACGAGCTTTGTGAAAGATGTATTCTGCCGAGTAATTTTTACAATTCAGATAATAATTTTCAAAATCTCAAATAGTAATTTTATCTCCCGGAGTAGCAATTTGTCTTACCGATATTCTAAAATGTACAGTACCTGCGTAGAATTATAATAGAGATGTAATATTTATCAACTACGAAACAAAAATTCCGACTAATGTACTAACTTTTAATAATTCTAATAACAATTTCTACTTTTTGTAACATTGAACTATTTTTATATGAATAAGTATATATTGATTTTTTCCAAGCGAAAATTTAACGAAGCTGTACTGTAATTATTGTGATAAGTGAAAATTACAATTTAGATAATAATAATTTAAATAAAAAATTAATTTTCTACAAATCATCGTAATTTTTTTTATGGATTGTAATTTTTTATTTGAAATAGCAAATTTTTCATTCTAATTCTAATTATTATTTAATTTCGACCTGCATTTTTCTCCGTGGATTTAACCGGTGTTTTTAATCAGGGTTACGGGGTCCAAACATCAACCCCTACTTAACCATTCTTTTAATTTTGGTATCGGACAAAATATTAATTAGCGTAAAAAGATAAATATTTATTTTATCAGTATTAGCACTAGAAAAATTGGGATAGTAGCTTTTGTAGCAAAGCGTCAATATAACGTTTGAAATTGTATAAACTAAAACAGGCTTATAATGAGTAGTCAAGATCAAAATTAAATGCAAGTGGGAAGACCAATATTCAAAGGAAAATTTCCCATACGTCCCGTAATAATTGAGGAATTGATTCCAAGTTTTTATCGCTGATACTAAAAAAGATTTGTCATACTCCACAATTAAATAAAATAATTTTAAAAATGTGTTCAAAGATACTTTTGTCCCACTGTTGCGATGAAAATTTTGTTTTATATTTGTTCATTAATTGAAATAAAGTTTTAAATGTCCGAAAATAGAGCAGTGGCCACAAATCGCACTTTCACCCTATTCCCTATGTAACAATTTTTATTATAATTTCTTCAGAGCCATGCACTCTAAGATCGAATAATAAATTCGTAGTGAATATAAATTTTATTTAAACCCGAATGCACTCCACCCCTCGGAAATCCTGGGTTTAAAAAAAAATCAATCTGCGTACGAAGCAAATAGGAAGTTTTTTTCAGAGGGATAATTTCGAAGTGATGTGAATTTTATTTAAATCTGCATTGGGAAATTAGAAACAATTTTTTAAAAAGTGGGGGTAGCGTTTTGAAGTTCACCGCCAGATGACTCTATTTAATGCTTTCTCGCAATGACTCGTCATGCACTACGTTTTGTATATATAAAAGTTTTAAACGTTAGTAAAACGTACTTGCTTCGGCAGTACATATACTAAAATTGGAACGATACAGAGAAGATTAGCATGGCCCCTGCGCAAGGATGACACGCAAAATCGTGAAGCGTTCCACATTTTTTTATAAATAAATAATTTGAATTTTTTATTTATTTTTATTAAAATATCTTTCTAATTTATACTTTTAATACATAATTTATTATTTCATTTTCATCAATGATTACATCAAAAAATATATAATACTTTTTTTTTTTTTAATTCCTTGCAAACATAAATGATATTTTTTAATATAAATAATATATGGTACTAAAGTTAGCCGACGTCTTATAATTTTTTAAAAACTACAAATTATAAAAAAAAAATTTGTTTTTTTTTTTTTTTTCATTGACTTAAAAAAAAAAAACCAAAAAATTTGCTAATTTTCTATTAACTTCAGGATCACAATATCAATAAAAAAAAAAGAATTTATTAATAATTTTCTGAAAATCAGTAAAAAAAAAAAAAAATAAATTCAATAATGACAATAATTATTTATTTATAATTACTTATTTATGAATCAGATATCAGATTATAATATAATGACGAATAATTAAAACCTTTTGCTTAAAAAAAAAAATTTTTATTTATTATTCACCAGCTTAATCAATTATTTAATTACATGTTAATTATCCAGTTTTAATGTTAAAATAAACTTCCCTTCAGAATGAATTTAAGTAATTAAAAAATGATCCGCTCCGCATTGAATTCACCCAGATTTAATCCGCTTTTACTGTCATAAATTTATACGTGATAGTATTAATATTCAACTCATTATTGAAATATTTAAAAACAGTTATTGTAAATCTACAAAAAATATTAAACTGCTTTGCAAAAAATATATAACAGTATTAATTGTTGATAATTACAACCTTATATTAATTTTTTAATATTTTATTTGTTAATTATTAATAATAAGTTATACTTTTTTTAATTTTATATCTTTTTTTTTTTTACACAACTCAATTACGAAGCAATGAGGTGTTGCGCTGCTAATTCCAAAAGGACAAATTTTCCACTTTAAAATAAGTCTACAACATGATTAGCAATTAAAAAAAAAAAAAAATTATACGTCTTTTTGGTTTTAAACTTAGTAACCAAAGCCAAAATTTTAAAAAGCTAATATAAATATTCCACCTAAAAATTTTTACATTGAAAAAAAAAATTAAATTTTGTCAAAACAATATTTCTTAAGTATACTGATGGGAGTATTTATTTGAACCAAATAAGATTTATTAATAGTTAATAAATAATTTATTTGAATGCTCAACAAAATAAATATTTCTTAAAAGTTAAGAAATAGCTTATTTGAATACAAAGAAATAGCACATGAAGTTAGTTAAGTAGGGTTATGAGGTTATGACAAATAATTTATATAGTACTGTTTAAATTTATTTTTTTATAGTAAATGACACACAATTAATTTTAATTGAGGATAAAAATTATTATAAAAAATATTAAAATAAATATGTACTAGCAATCACACTTATTCCATTTGAAGTTATAAACATAAAGTGGCATGGCAGTCAAATTCAAATATCGCAGCGATGTTCACTCAAATATGAGATTTATTAATTATTAATAAATCTATATTTGAGGCAAAGAAATACTTATCTCAGCCAAACAATGCTGGAAAACTGTTTTAAATAAATACATTTATTAATATCAAATAAATACTTCTATCAGTGTAGCAAATTAATAAAAATTATTACTTTAATAATTCCATATTTAAGTTGAAGAATAATTTTCTTGATAGATGAAAATCGCAATTTCTTTACAGTCCTAAAAAAAAAAAATAAGATCAGCATATCTCAAGCTGAGCTCGGATTTATTCGATTGAGAAACTGATTTTGAATGAAATCTTCAAATTTTTGCATTCAAAATACAATAAATTTCGAATTTTCAATAACATGTTTTTTTGTAAGAAGGATATACAATTAAAAGTTATTTTTTCTCTCAGTGTACCATTCAAAAGATAGTTTATATATATATATATATTAGGGTGGGTCAAAAAAATCAACAATTTTTTTTTTACAAATGCGATCGAAAAATGGGTTGTTAGACACCTTAAAAAAATTCTCACCAAATATGAGCTCTTAATTTTAATAGGAAGATCCTCCGCATCGCAGTTTTCTATTTTTTTCTCAATCCAATAGAAAAAAATACATACCTCGTCATTAATTGATTGTACAAAAAAATGTATGAGAAGAATTTTGTAGAAAATTGAATGCTCTACAAAAAAGGTATCTTATATTTTTTCCGTAAACCTCACCATTCCAATGATATTGACGATTAAAGTTTATTCATTTTAAGACAAATTTCATTATTGTTTATGAATTTTATAACTCGACAATAACTGACTATTATAAAATGCGCAATACAAATTTTTGTAGGAAATTAACTGCTCTATAAAAATGGTGTCTTATGTTTTGACGATTAAATTAAGCGTTCAAAAGATATTCATCATCAAACTTTAATGTGTACTAATTTTAAGAGTTTTTGATAAGATAATCAAAAAAGTTTCTATGTAATTCATAAGTTTTGAGAACAATTATACGAATTTTAGTTTTTATCAGCTGAGAAACTTCAAAATATTTATCAAGTTTTCTTTTATGTGTAAGTATCTTCGTCTACATTTAAAACAATAAATTGTGCATTATTTATCGCTTAGTTAATTATCTGTTGATAAAAAAAGCAAAGTTTTCATTACAAATATATTATGATATATTTCTGTTTTGGAGAAAAAAAATGTCCAATTAATTATAGAAAAGTTTTTTATTTCAATTTTAAACTGAGTTATTAATTTTCATCAATTTTTTATTATAAGTAGGGTAATTTTTTCGATGCTCTCTAATAACTTGCAATAAGATATGAAATACAAAACAAAAATTCTCTATAGAAGAAATTTTTCCTAGGACAATATCTAGCTATAGTCGAAAAATTTTTAAAGCCGTTTTGAAGACAATATCGAAAAAAAAAACAACAACATCATCGTGATTTCTAATAATTAAAAATAAAATGTTTAGAATTATTGAAAAAAAAATTTTCAAAAATTTTGAAAATAAAAGTTTAATAATACTTATATTAATGACAAAAAATGAAATTTGTATGAAATTTATGAATTAAATTGAAATTTTCCTGTATCTCATCAAAAACTCTTAAAATTAGTACACATTAAAGTTTGATGATGAATATCTTTTGAACGCTTAATTTAATCGTCAAAACATAAGACACCATTTTTATAGAGCAGTTAATTTCCTACAAAAATTTGTATTGCGCATTTTATAATAGTCAGTTATTGTCGAGTTATAAAATTCATAAACAATAATGAAATTTGTCTTAAAATGAATAAACTTTAATCGTCAATATCATTGGAATGGTGAGGTTTACGGAAAAAATATAAGATACCTTTTTTGTAGAGCATTCAATTTTCTACAAAATTCTTCTCGAACATTTTTTTGTACAATCAATTAATGACGAGGTATGTATTTTTTTCTATTAGATTGAGAAAAAAATAGAAAACTGCGATGCGGAGGATCTTCCTGTTAAAATTAAGAGCTCATATTTGGTGATAATTTTTTTAAGGTGTCTAACAACCCATTTTTCGATCGCATTTGTAAAAAAAAAAATTGTTGATTTTTTTGACCCACCCTAATATATATAGAATGAACACAATTTCAAGTCGCTTTTTTTAAAAATAATGATTGAAAAAAGAAAAAGTACACGGAAAACAATGATGCTCAAAATTTTAATAGTTTGAAGTTTATTTTTGACTTAATTAGTATATTTGTATACTAATATTAAACCAAGATCATTATATATATTACAAAATGGCTATTATTTATATTAAAATTTGATACACATAGAAGAGCAAAATTTGTAATTTCGTATATTAAAATTAATATGAAAAAAAATCGATAAATTGCTATCTACAGCTTTTTATTACTATTCAAATAAACATAAAAAAATTTAAAAAATTTACCACTTATTCGATTTATGTATACAATAAATTAATTTATAATAACGAATAAATAACATTTTATATTAATTATTAATCAATGGGATAGAATTTATAAAATAAGTTCAAAGTTTTCGGTATTTTTATGAGCAAAAAATCAGTACCTAGTTTACTAATTTTTCATTTTATTATTTACCACTTATTCGATTTATGTATATTGTAAATTTATTTATAATGAAGAATAAATGATATTTTAAGCTAATAATTGATCAGTGATATCGAATTTATAAAATAAAAGTTTGTAACTCTTGCAATTTTTCGGCTGGAAAAATCAGTATCTGAGATACCAATTCTTAATTTGACCAATCATTACTTTTTAATATATGTATGCCATAAATTAATTAATTTTCACTAATAACTCACGTATCTATACCTAAAAGTAATAATATTTAGATACTTTTTGAAATAATTGATAGTAGTTTTTCGGAATCTACAAAAATTAGTAAACTACTTTGCATTAAGTAAATAATAGTACTACTTATTGATAACAGATTCCACTTTTTTACTATTATTTACTCATTTTTAACATTCTGTTTTTTCCGTGGAAAAAAACCTGAGATGTCTGTCTGTATGTACGGATGTTGGTAACCACAATAACTTAAAAAATACACAATCAATTGATTTATTCGATTTTTTATTAAACTTGAATTCTTAAGTATATATATAATTATAATAAATAAAGCGTTCCTTATATCTATTAATCACTTTTTAAAAGAGTAAGAGTTTTGCACGTTTGAATTTTCAAACTTTTTTTTTTCTGTAAGCGAAAAATGCCTGAAAATATTGATTATTTTTGTTTAAACACTCGTTATTTGTCACATCCAAGCCATAAATTTAAGTCAAAAAGTAAACTCCAATATAGTAATTTCCATTTATCTTTTTTGTTTCAGGAATACTGAAGAAATGGCAATTGATATTCTACGGCACGGCCACCAATCCCATTAGATTACGAACTCGTCAATTTAATCCGGTACATCATCAGTCGTATTATTCTTCATACAATCCCTCTGAATTATCCTTCCCGCACGATCGCTCATTGGGGGGATCAGATCAACACAACGAATTCGATTTTCGTCAATCTGTCTTTCAGAATTATCCAGGTGCTTACGCGGGTGCTGCCTCCAATATTCAAGCATCGGTAGCATCTTTAGACGGTTCATCAGCATCAATTCTCACCAACCGATTACCCGGTGATGTCTCCGATGATATATCAAGATCACTACAAGGCTCCCTAGATCCATCTAAGCGAGTTCTACATGACTGCGATCCACAGTGTGATCATCAAGGATGTTATGGAACAGGTCCAACAGAGTGTATTGCCTGTAAAACCTATCGACTTGATAAGTGGGTTCATTGTGTCTATTTCTACTTATGTTTAAATTTATCACATACTTTTATTACAACTTAATACAACTAACATACTTTTCTTTATTTCTTTTTTTATTTATTCATCATTCAGTATGTGCGTAAGTCGTTGTCCGCCAAGAAGTTTTCCAAATCAAGGTGGCGTCTGCTGGCCCTGTCATGAATCATGCGAAACATGCGCTGGCGCTGGCCAAGACTCTTGTCTATCATGTGCTCCAGCTCATTTAAGAGTTACCGATCTTGCAGTTTGTCTTCAACAATGTCCTGAGGGTTATTACGAAAGTATGTAAACACTTTTTGTTTTCGTTAATATTTAAACTAGTAATCCGATGCAGAGAAATTTTGAATAATTGATGTTAATTGGTCATCAAAAAATTTATAATTGGTAGCTTTTTAAATTCAATGGCAGTTTTCGCGCTGAATTTATATTGTCCAGAAATTTGTTTAAAAAATTTTAGCTGACATTTCGCATTTAAATAGAACCAAAAAAAATGTACTGATTTTAAATGAAAATTTTTTTCAATGAGCATTAGGATGACCCAAAAAACTCGACTATTTTTTTCTTTCGAATCTCTTATAAAAATTTGTTGGCTTACGATGTTTTAAGAAGCCTCTCCAAAAATCAGCTCGATAAAAAATTTTCAAGAGGTCGCTCATGAATTTTTAAAATATCAAAAATTATTGAAATTCGGATTTTCTACTTCTAAATTTTTTTTGTCGTGGCAATAGTTTGTATTTATAAAATCATGTCTATGCTAAAAATTTAAGCCCAAAATTTAAATATTTAAACAGCGCTCAAAAATTTTGAATATTAACTGATAATATGTGACTAATACTTTGAATTAGTTTTTGTATTTTTTTATAACCCATTTTTTGTCATTTCACTAAAATATAACTTTTGCATAACCAAAAATATACAGGACAGTCTTAAACAATAAAATTTGGTAAGTTTTGAATAAGCGAAAAGACCTAAAAATTATTATTATATTTTATATTCATTGTGATGCAAATTGATAATGAAAAAATCGAGAAACTTTATTATTAATATTCAAGGGTCGCTCGAAAACGTTCAAAAGACAGCACTCGGAAACATTCAAAATTCTTGAGCGAGGTTTAAATATTTAAATTTTGGGCTTAAATTTTCAGCGTAGTCATGATTTCACAAATATAAACTATTGCTGTCACAAAAAAGAAAAAATTTAGAACTAAAAAATTCGAATTTTAATAATTTTTGATATTTTAAAAATTCATGAGCGACCTCTTCTAAATTTTTATTGAGCTGATTTTTGGAGAGGCTTCTTAAAACATCATAAACCAATAAATTTTCATAAGAGACTCAAAAAAAAAAAAATAGTCGGTTTTTTTGGGCCACCCTAATGAGCATATTGATTATTTTTATATTTGATATTGTCTAAAAAATGATTTTATACAAAATTGATCGAAAATTTTTTATTTTAATTGACCATTAAATTTCTGATCATCAGACAGTAAAAAAATTCCACTCATTTTTGATCAATAATTAAAATTTTATATATTTACCTCATTAAAAAATTACGAATTTAAAAACTTGACATCAGAGTGAATGCGGATTAAAATAAAATTTTCATCACTCCGAATTAAAATTTGCTAAAAAAGAAACTCCTATTTACTCAGTCCACGGAGTGACTTTTTTTTACAACTCCAATAACGGAGTAATTCCGATTGAAATAAAATCCATATTCACTCTAAATGTTCTAAATACTGTCCGTATAATCAAAATAAAAAAAAAAATTATTTTACAGATAGTGAAAATTCAACATGTGTACCATGTGAAGCCAACTGCGCAAGTTGTCAAGACCGACCTGACCACTGTACAACGTGCGATCATCATCTCGTAATGTACGACAATAAATGTTACGCCGCATGTCCACTTTACACCTACGAAACCCAAGATTACAATTGCGCGCCATGTCATCAAAACTGTGAAACATGTAATGGCACTGGAGAAAATCAGTGCATCAGTTGTAAGCCAGGATTCTTTTCATTAAATGGCATGTGTCAAAGCTCATGTCCAGCGGGTTACAGCGCTGATAAAAAAAGGCGGGAATGTATGCCCTGTTCACTCGGATGTGCCACTTGCATTACATCAAGCTGCACTAGTTGCATTGAGGGATGGAGTATCAGTAAAAAAGGCATATGTGTACCCGATAGCCGGAGTAAGTGTGAGGTTGCTCAATACTATGAAGTAGATAATTGCAAACCGTGTCATTCGAGTTGTGAAACATGTGCTGGACCTAGTGAAGATTTTTGTACGTCCTGTGCAAGCCCATTGTTACTTCAAAGCCGGCGTTGTGTTGCACAGTGTGACGATGGTTATTATTCATTAGCCCAACCATCTAGGCCAATTTGTTCGCCGTGTCTCCACACCTGCAAAACTTGTGTATCACGACTTAATTGCACAGCGTGTCAAGAGGGATTGCAATTACAAAGCGGGGAATGTAGATCATCGTGTGCGCAAGGATACTACAGTGACCGCGGTCAGTGCGCCAAGTGTTATCTCTCGTGTAAAACATGCTCAGGTCCACGTAGAGACCAGTGTGTTAGTTGCCCACAAGGTTGGCAACTGGCTGCCGGTGAGTGCCATCCAGAATGCCCGGAGGGGTTCTTTAAATCAAATTTTGGCTGTCAAAAATGCCATCATTATTGCCGTACTTGCAAAGGTGAAGGCCCTCTTGAGTGCACTTCCTGTCCAGCTCATTCAATGCTAGAGGGTGGGTTGTGTATGGCTTGTCTTGGCGCACAGTATTACGATCCTTTGACACAATTATGTAAAAATTGTCATAGTGATTGTCGACGTTGTACGGGTCCGGGTAAATTTAGTTGTGCTGCTTGTACTTTACCCTTGCACTTTGATAAACTTAATAATCAGTGTGTGCCATGTTGTCCGACGACCAAGAAAAAGTCTGACACTGATGAATGTTGTGTTTGTGATCCAGAAACTGGTGGCTGCAGGAACAGTTCACCTGCTGGTAAAAGACGTGTACCTGGTAGTGAAATTTCTGCTGATACGATACCACAATTCGATACTGGATTTGAAAGTCTCAATAGTGATACGAAAGATCACAATCCTAATTATGCTGTTACTGCAGCGACTATGATGGCCGTTGCTATTTGTGTTGCCTCGGTTGCCTTATTTGTAGCCATTTTTGTCGCCTTACAGGTAATAATTAATTATTATTGTTATTACATTGATTATTTTTTTGATACTTATAATTTGAATTTATTTTTAAATTAATTATCCTAAAGTTAGTAGACGATTGGCAATTTTTTAATTTTTTTTAAGACAAAGCAATTATAAAAAAAAAAAAAATGAAAATATGCACAAGTAAAAAATTTTAAAAAACTCTAAGTGAAATTTTTTTAAATAATTTTTTATTCCTATAACTTAATGTTTTGAAAAAAAAATCTAAAAATGAAGCAGCAGATTTTTAAATTTTTAAATAAACGATCTCAATTTAAAAATTATTTGTAAAAAATCTCAAAAGTATTTTTCAAAATTTTTCTGTGTATTTTCAAATAATTTTTTATAACACTACTCAATTTATTTATAAAAACTGAAAAATTGTCAAACGTCCGCCTTTTTATAATACTGAAATCAGTCGACGTTTAATATTTTGATTTTTGAAAAATGATAAATTTTGTTTCTTTAATTGCATTGTAGTTTTGTTAATTTTCTACTTGTGCGTATTTTTAGTTTTTTTTTTTTTCCTTTTTAAATTGAATGTTGAAAAAAAAATCCAAAAATTGTCATTCATTGACGGCTTTCTGGATCATCGCCATTTTTAGTATCATAAAATTATCTGAGTATATATATTAGGGTGACCCAAAAAACTCGACTTTTTTTTTCGAGTCTCTTATGAAAATCTGTTGGTTTACGATGTTTTAAGAAGCCTCTCCAAAAATCAGCTCAATAAAAATTTAGAAGAGGTCGCTCATGAATTTTTAAAATATCAAAAATTATTAAAATTCGAATTTTTTAGTTCTAAATTTTTTTCTTTTTTATGACAGCAATAGTTTATATTTGTGAAATCATGACTACGCTGAAAATTTAAGCCCAAAATTTAAATATTTAAACCTCGCTCAAGAATTTTGAATGTTTCCGAGTGCTGTCTTTTGAACGTTTTCGAGCGACCCTTGAATATTAATAATAAAGTTTCTCGATTTTTTCATTATCAATTTGCATCACAATGAATATAAAATATAATAATAATTTTTAGGTTTTTTCGCTTATTCAAAACTTACCAAATTTTATTGTTTAAGATTGTCCTGTATATTTTTGGTTATGCAAAAGTTATATTTTAGTGAAATGACAATAATTGGGTTATAAAAAAATACAAAAACTAATTCAAAGTATTAGTCACATATTATGAGTTAATATTCAAAATTTTTGAGCGCCGTTTAAATATTTAAATTTTGGGCTTAAATTTTTAGCATAGACATGATTTTATAAATACAAACTATTGCCACGACAAAAAAAAAATTTAGAAGCAGAAAATCCGAATTTCAATAATTTTTGATATTTTAAAAATTCGTGAGCGACCTCTTGAAAATTTTTTATCAAGCTGATTTTTAGAGAGGCTTTTTAAAACATTCTAAACCAACAAATTTTCATAAGAGACTTTCAAAAAAAATAGTCTGTTTTTTTTTGGCCACCCTAATATATATTATTTAAATTTGCAAATTATTAAATTTTTTTTTTATATATTTTTCCAGGCTGTATCAAGAAAACGTGAATCAACAAATGGATATACAAAACTGGCGATGAGAGTTGAACCATCAGATGAAATAGAAGTTGATGACATGACCGAGCTAATGACCTAGATCTAATTAATGAAGAAATAATTAAACGTAAAGGAACTTTCCAAACCTTGGAAATAAATAAATCACATAAAAACTCATCAAGTGACATATGTGCTTTCTCCTCATCGTGTAATAGTGAAAAAAAAACACAAATAATTACACCATAAAACGTTAAATTAATTTTTATCAAACAATGATAAAATGCTAGATATTTTGTTTTTTAAGTGAGGAGAATAAATGATAATTAAAATTGTCTGCATGTATGTAATATAAGAGAGTTACTGTTTAATGATCGAATATTGAGAAACGAATGGGTTTGTGTTTATAGTGTAAACAAAATATTAAACCAATGATTATATGAAGAACAACAAAAGAAACGAAATGAACAAAATAATGTGATTCACTTAGAGGCAATTATTGTTGAGTGTAATTGACATTTGTAACTCGCACAAGAGTGATTGAGGGATATCGTAAAGTGCCTGATTAGTGATACCCACACCATTCTTCAAACTTACTCGACTATTCTATTTTACTTTTATATTTTTTATTTCCTCTTTCGTAAACATATAAAAAAAAAAGCAAAAAATTCTTTTATGACTCGCGGAATTTATTTTAAAAATATTTTTCTCATTTTATTATTTAAATAAATAACGCGCGAATTAAATTTGATTGTGCAGAAGTAAACTTTTTCTTCATTCAACAAACATCGAAAAATTCAAACTAAAAATTTAAAAGAAAAAAATAATAATAACAAGTATCAGGCATTTATTAAACAAAGCTATATATATATATCTATATATATATACATATAAATATATATCCGAGTAAAAAAAATTCGTTTCAAAAAGATTACGAAAAAGTTCGAAATGTGAAACTTTGAGTGTAACTTTTTTTGGATTTTCATAATTTTGATAGTAAAAAAAAAAAAAAAGTTTACTAGAATTTTATATGAGCAAATTTTGGGTAAAAAATCAACGATTTTGAAAAAATTTTCCCCTTTTCAAAAAAGTTTAAAAAACTCTAATTTGAAAGTTTTCATAAATGATTTTTTATTCTTATGAAGTCATTGGTTTTTAATAGAAACTTTTTCGGAACGAGGGTAAAATTTAGTAAAAATACGTTTTAAAAAATTTCTTTTTTGACTTAAAATTTGTTTCTATAAAATCCGACACACTTATTTTTTTACCATCGAAATTACAAAAAAAGTTCTACTCAAAATTCTAATCTGTATCAAGTTTAGAAATTTCACATTTCGAATTTTTTTGAAATTTTTTTGAAACTTATTTTTTTTATACGGGTATATATTAGCCAAAATTTTCGCCTCTGTAATCTAATTATTATTATTAATTATTAAGAATCTTGTACATTTGTATAAAAAAAAATAACAAAAAACAACAAGACAAAAAATAAAAAAAAAAGTATAAAATAATTTAATATAAAAGGTACCGTAAAAAAAATAAAAAATGAATGTATGAAAATTTTATAAAGCGAACAAATAATCAGATTAATAATAAAAAAAAAATAATAATAATAATAGAATCTGATTATTTGTTCAATAAAATGAAATTATACATTCCTAAACATTTTCATATCTTTTAGAGATTACACATTTACATTTTGTAAACATTTGTTCTTTAAATATTTTATTTTGTCATTAATATATAACATTTTTTTTTTATATATATATTATACATAAATTATATATTCAAATAACAACTTGTTCCGTTTTTGTTTCTTTTATCAATTTAATAATTTTATTATTTAGAAGACTAGAATAAAGAGAAAATATGCGATCGTTGATATCGTTGATTTAAAATAAATAAATAAAATTAATTGGAACTCTTTGATGGTGCGCTGTGTCATCGCACCAGCTATGTGAATATTGGATTTTGCCTTGTGATTTGATATAACACCATACTTACGATATACGATTAATACTATATAAATAAATCAACTTTTTTAAATTAATTTTCTTTGACATGTAAATTACCATAAAAAATGAAAAAAATACAATTTATTTTATTTGGAATGATTAAGAAAAATACTTATATTTAAATAGATTATTGCGTGGCAAGGGATCAAACAGAAGGATTTCAGACGAGGGTGAAATTTACTATCTACGTCTGAGGGCTGACCGCAAGTCTGAAATCGTCATCTATCTTGTGCCACGTGTGATATTTTTCATATTATCTGCATTGGTACCCGGAGTTTTAATCTCTGGAGTCAAAACAGACCAATTTCTAACGGAAAATGCGGCAAAGTTTTTGTATTTTAAACATGAAAATTTCAATAATTTAATAAGAAAATTTATT
The DNA here is from genome assembly GCF_026212275.2 of Microplitis demolitor. Lineage (NCBI taxonomy): Eukaryota > Metazoa > Arthropoda > Insecta > Hymenoptera > Braconidae > Microplitis > Microplitis demolitor. The sequence goes on from NC_068545.1 coordinate 6,243,632, forward strand.
AATGTTTTTTTTTTTTATGAAAACTCAAATAATTTTTTGAATTTTCCAAACTAAGAACTTTCTAGTTTGGATGTCATAAATATTTGGAGGTTCTAAATAAAGGAATGCGATTTTAATGGGGGTGAAATCAAATCAGAAACTAAGGGGGTGTTCAGAAAAACACTGGGGATTGATAAATATAAAACCAGGTGATTAATTAATGGAATCACGTGGTTTAATTAATACTAGAAGAACGAAAAAATTCCTGATCTGTTTTATTTACCGCTGAGTTTATGAATGCATTATTACCCGAAACTTGAGTGTCAATATAGGAAATTTTAACATTCCAAACAATAAATTTTATAATACGTATCATGAATTTTTAATATTTATGTGACTTTAATATTTTGAAAGTTCAAATATTAATTTTGAAATACTTTGTCATTTAATCATTTTCCTGCATACACAATCAATTTTTCACGCCTGCACCAACAATTAAAAATCCTGCCCTGTCTAAAGAGAAGAAAATTATTCTTTTCTTTTATGAGAAAAAAATTATAATATAAAAATTAGCGCACACGCTATTCTTCTTGTAAACAGATGCAGAAATTTAAAGTTTACGGTGCAGATTTGGTGAAAAATTGTATACACACCACGAAGGAAGACGGGGCGTTTCAATCGACATGTGCCATAGGCAATTCACGTGGGTTGAAATGTCCTACTTTCCATCCTGGATGTATAATATACTAATTAATATTTATTCTATAATTATTTACTACCATTATATTACTTTTCAGTTCTTAATTTATGTAAGATAAAAGCCCCTGTACCCGCTCAGTATTATTAGTCGCTCACTTTAAATGTTTAAGGCGTTTTTTTATAATTTTAATAAAAATTAATTACAATTAAAAATATTATTATTGATAAATAATTATTTGTGTATCTAAATATATTAAAATATAATGTATCAAATTATTTTATAATAGATTATAAATTTAAATTAAATGACTGTTTTCAAAATCGCGCATAGCCGAGCATTTTTTACTTTAACGTTCATTCGTTAGATTAAATTTAGATTACGTCAAATTTTTTAAGAATTGTTATAACTATATCTTATTAAATATATTTTTAAAATTCATGAAATTTTATATTATTAAAGAATAAAGTAGTATAATTTATAAATTATTTGTCCAAATCAATAAACTTATGATAGTTTAATTGATATTGTCTTTGAGCGACTGTAGGGCCATGTGTTGATCGAGTAATGGGACATGACAACTTTTAGTAAGCGACTATGGGTACACTCAAGGACCTTATTTAAAAAATTAATAATAATTAATTATCAAGATTATTCTTCAAACTAAAATTTTATTCTAATATTCGAAACTTGAAAAAATAACTATAAAAAAAATATGGTTTTTCATTTTGTTTATTAATTTATATTGAGTGATTTAATCTCACTCCAATTAAAAGTGAATGGGTATTGCGGCTTCTACCTTAGTTCATTTTTTTCAACCATATAATATTAGTGAACGTACACTACCGCCCAAAAGTATTTGGCCACTCAGAAAAAGGTATCTTGTAAAAATTTCAATAAATAAAACTTCATAGTAATTTTAACTATTTATTAGCAAATAATTAGAAGAAATAATCATACGTATTTTGCGGTTAGATACAAACAGTTAAACCTAATAAAACCGTTTTAATAGCTGCGTTTGTAATATAATAAAAAATGCAGGTGGCCAAATACTTTTCAGCGGTAGTGTAGAAGTATCTTTATCTTCCAGAGTAAATTTCTGAACACACCCTAATGTACTGGGCAGGAAATAACGAGTTTTTTTCACTAGAAAAGAAAGGGATCAGTTTCTACCCCTAAATCGCATGGGTTTGAAATTGGCGCGTTTCGACTGACATACAGGCATAGAAATTCAAATTTAAAATGCAAAGAATATGAAAAATATTTAACATTATTCATGACATTGTAACCTTAATAACTCATTTTTTTTGTTAATCAATTCCTGATAGACTTCATTCCAAGGACCAGCAATTATATTCATTATTTTTTCTCCCCGATCAATGAGATCCTGACTATTTTTTAAAGTATCCCTGAAAAAAAAAAGAAAATAAATAAATAAAGAAATGAAAAATTAATGAATTAAAATTTTTATAATTTTATAATAGTAATAGTATCAAAATTGAATTATTAATTATTATTATTAATATTATTATTATAAATAAAAAAATAATTACTTGTAAATTGAAGATTTAAACTTGTCATTATTATGTTGCAAATATTGTAAACTGACATCTGTGATCTTGTTAATTTCATTAGCGACTTCAATACTTTCATTTCCAAATTTTATTTCAATAACAGTGAGACTTTTTTCAAGATATGGCATCGAGTCTAACCAATTACCCATCATTATATTAACTTTTGCTAAAGTATCAAGTGTTATTGCTATGTCATCATGATATTTATATAACCATTTTTGTCGAATATTTAAACAATGTTTTAAATAATCAATTGCATCTTTATTTTTTCCTATCTGTAAATAATCCTGGGCTGATGCAAACAGATCATTTGCTGTTTTTAATTCTGTCTGTACTTTGATGTCTATTTTACTAGACACATTGCAGTCTAAACAACGAGATAAATGGGTTGTAGATTTTTCCAATGGTCCACTACATTTTGGACATTGAACAGCATCAAATCGATCCTATACATAATTCAATTAATATATATTATATATACTATTTATTAATTTAAATTTAAATATAGTGATTATTATTTCAAGTTTTTATTCATTCATTATTTCAAATATTCTTATTAATTATTCATTATCGAATTATTCAAAATATTCAAATTATTCATAAATTTTAAAATTATTCAAAAATTATTATAATAAAAATTTTCTTAATTTATCACAAGTCATATAAAAATTTTTTACTCAAAATTCAAACCAATTATTCGAATTCAAATTAAATAATGCGATAAAGTAATACACTTGGATTTGTGACATCTATAAGATATCAGTTTTAGGCTACTTTTTTAAATATATTGATAAGGCACCAATATATTGATAAAACGATCAGAAATTTATGTCACCGAAAAAATATCTACTTAAAAGACAACACAAGTAACGACAAAAAATAAATTACTATTAGTGGTAAAATAAGTCATCTAAATGACGTTTTAATTGACATAAGACAGGAAAAACAACAGAACTAGTCTTTGTCTCTGGAATCAACATTTGCATGTCTTATTTATACCAATAAAGGTGGATTTGAACCAAAAAAAAATTTGTCTTATCCTTTTAAAAGACATTTTAAAGTTAACTCTGTGCTACTTGGGCAAAGACACCTTTCAAAAGATGTCTTTTAAAAGAATAAGACAAATTTTTTTTTGTCTCAAAGTCACCTTTTTGGGTATAAATAAGACATGCAAATGTTGGTTCCGGAGACAGAAAAAATTCATGTTGTTTTTCCTGTCTTATGTCAATTAAAAAGTCGTTTAGATGACTTATTTTACCACTATTTGCAATTTACTTTTTGTGGTCACTTGTGTGTCAAGTCTTTTAAATAAATCTTTTTTCGGTGACATAAATTTCTGATTATTTTGTCAATATTTTGGTGTCTTATCGATGGGTAAAAAACAGCCTAAAAACTGATATCTTATAGATGTCACAAAGGCAAGTGTGTTACTTGGAAAACTTGCAAATAATTCAAGTAGCACACTTGACTTTGTGACATCTATAAGATCGCAATTTGGAGATTGTTTTTTAACCTATTGAAAGGCATCAAAAAGTTGACAAAAAAAATTAGAAATTTATGTCACTGAAAAAATTTCTACTTAAAAAACTTGACAAGTGATGGCAAAAAGTAAATTACTAATAACTAATAAGTCGTCTAAAGTAGTTTTGAGCTGAAATGTTTTTTTTTTTTTTAAACGGAAAAAAGAACGCAAATTTTTTATGAATCCTAAGACCAACATCTGTACGTTTTATTTGTATAAAAAAAAACTTGGATGAGACAAAAAAAATTTGCCTTGTCTTTTCCGAAGACATGCTTATGACATCTTAATGTTGTCACTGTGCCATTTGGGTTGGCAATTAATTTGAATAGTTCGAATAATTCGAATTAATTGAATCAAAATGCCATATTCGATTTGAAAATTTTTTGCACTCCTCTAGTGTAAATGGCAAAGGAGTGTATAGAAATTTATATTTTCCCACTTGTTTTAAAATTTTTAGTTATGCATAGATCTATAAAATTTAAAAATTCAATTTTTAAAATCAAAAAGGCGGATCTGAATATATGCGACCCCTTTGGCTTTAGTAAAAACGAGATTAATGACAAAAGGGCGTATACAAAAAAAAATAAATAAAAAGCGAAATGTCAATGAACGATATCACACATTGAAAAATGAGTTTATTGAGGAGAGGGGTAAGACGAGTTCTCTAGGTAAAACGATTACCCCTTCAAACTGTGGAGTAAAATAGCAGATTTAAAGTTTAATTTTTTTTCCTTTTTTTTTAAAGTAATTATTATTTTTCTAAAGTAAATAAATAAATTATATATGAAATTATATTGACATTAATTAATTGTATGAACTAGTAATTGCAAGAAATCAGACAAATTTAAAATTATAAATAGAGTAAATAATTAAAAAACAATATTCATAAAAAATGCACTTAATTCCAAAATATTCTAAATGAATTTTTTAATACTTAATTTTATTAATTTTTAGTCTATTTATTAATAATTTGTCTGATGTCTGGTACATTCACCCTTATATATATTTACAACCAATAAAAAAACTTGACATATTGAATTGCAGTTAGATAAAAATAGTTTCTATAATTAAACTTAAACTCGACCTCTTTCATAATGTCAAATGTAATCAGTTAATGGGATTTTATTATCGAGATATTTGTCAAAAATTACCCATATTCTCTTACTAATATAGAACATTAAATCGGTTAATGTATTTTTAAACAATTTATTAACGTACTTAGCAACAAGCACTTATACATATATAATTTTGATTGAAAAATTTAAAAAAATGAAATTTAATTTCCAAAAATAATCACTTATTTTTTAGCCACCATAACCCCCCCCCCCTTCCTCCCCTTAAATACCGAATACTTGAAAAACAAAAATTAGTTTTATTAATAAATATTTTTAGATATTCGTTGTCATCGGCTATTGTACTCCACTCTCTTTTTTTGTGGTTTTGATAATTAAAATTTAAAACAATGAGAAAATTTATTTGACTAAAGGTAATTAATTATTTAAAAATACGCACTCTTAATATTAATTTCATACAAATTAAAGAAATCTAAGCTTGGCTTTAAAATACCAAGAGGGCGTATAATTTATATCCCAAGTCATTTTGATTATAATTTTTAGATATAAGTAATGTTAGATAATCTTAGAGAAATAAATAACCATAACTTACCAAAAATTGTTTAAGAGTAGGATCAGTACAAGGCTTACATTTACAATCAAAACGATACTGGTCTTTCAAAGATTTTTGACGTTCATCAAAAGGCATTCGTCGAAAATGAGGACCTATTAAAATAAAATTAACAATATTTATTTAAGGGAAGGCATCAGTAGCCTGCATTGTTTTTGCTGAATGTATCAAATGCCTACAATATTTTTTCGTACGTTAAAAATGCTTACTGCCCAATTTCTTACTGTTTAGTTGCCTGCTAAAATTTATTTTCTACAGTTCTATTGCCTACTTAAATATAAAATATATAATTTAATTACGTACAAAAATTATTACACTGTTCTATTGCCTACGGAAAAATATTTCATGATGTTCAATGGATTACTATTTAACTGTGCGCCTAAATAAAAAAAATACCTGATTAATGTAGACAAGCTTCTGGTTTATTTGCTGAGAAAATCAGGTACTTGTTGAAGAGAAATAATCAACGTTCACGACCGATCACTTGAGAAATACAACACAGCTGATCTGTAAAATATCAGAACCACAGTAATCTTCACAATAGTATAACTCACCCGGTCCATCATAAAATACTGGGCTGAATCTCATAGTCGATGTAGAAAATGACCCGACCAGGCCACTAATTTCTAATAGAAAACTCGGAATTTTCCAGTTGCTATTGTGAAGACTACAGTAGATCTGATATTTTACAGATCAGCTGTGTTTTATTTTCTCAAGTGATCGGTCGTGAACGTTGATCATTTCTCCGCAACAAGTACAAGATTTTCTCAGCAAATAAATCAGAAGCTTGTCTACATTAATTAGATATTTCTTTGATTTGGGTACACAGTTAAAAAGTAATCAATTGAACATCATAAAATATTTTTTAATAGGCAATAGAACAGTGCAATAATTTTTGTATGCAATTAAATTATATATTTTATATTTATGTAAGCAATAGAACCGTAGAGAATAAATTTTAGTAGGCTACTGAGCAGTAAGAAATTGGGCTGTAAGCATTTATAATGTACAAAAAAATATTGCAGGCATATGATATCTTCCACATTTTTTGACCTATTAAATTTTATTACAATAAATTATAATTATATTTAATAATATACCGTAACAATTAAATACTTCTTCGCCGGTAAGAACGTCCTTGATTGCTTTAACAATGAGATAATCATTTGAAAAGCTGAAATATTAAAAAGAAAATAAAAAAGTAGTATTATATTTATTCTTACAATGTTAATATCATAATTACTGTTATTAAAATCTTAAATGAAGGTAAGTACTTACGTTGTAATTATAGTAGGATCACAAGAATGATTCATCATACTAGCTGACGGATAAATTCCAACTGCAATTCTTTGCTGCTGTTCTTCGAATACATCAGCTCCTTCAGCGGTTGTTAAATTAAGTCGCGTGATCGCGTGACCGTTGGCAATCAACTGTAGCATATGCCGCAAAATTATACAACTAATAAATAATTTCTGACTTTCTTCACTTGAATTGTCAAGAGGAAAACTGAGATTTTCAGTCTTAAATTTATCAATCAAACATTTTTTCATGTCAATGGCATCGAAGAAATTTGTGTATTTCTTTAGGTAGAGAGTTAACATCAAAGCTGTCTGAGTAAAATTATTTTAATTCATTTTTTATTTATGTTTTAATTCATTTTGAGAACTAAAAAAAAATAATAGAAAATTTTCCTTAAATATTTTTTTTTAGCTAATTGATATATTTTTATCTACAAATCTTAATTTTGAAAATTCATATTCAGAGATAAAATTTTGAGATCAATTTATTTCCCTTAACAATCGTTCAATTCAGCTGATTTTAAAAAGATTTTTTTTTTTTAATTTTAAACTTAAAAATTTTGATACGATTGAAAAAAAAAAAAATTCTTCGATTTTTTTTTAGACCACCTATGGTAGATCGATTAACGAAATTTTTGAATTTCGCGTCATAAATATTGAAAATTTGCAAAAAAAGTTATTGATTTCGATCTGATTTTAGAAAATTGAGTTTCCATCAGATCTTGACGTTCAGAGGTATTAAAAAGATATTCTGACTATTTTTGGATGAAAGTCCACGCGCGCGCGTGTGTATATATATTAGGGTGCTTCGTTTCCGGCGAAAGTATTTTTTTTGTTGCTCATCAAGCAAAATATTGTTTTTTATGCTAAAACAAAAATTCTTGCCAAGTTTGAGCTCTTAATTCCAATCCTAAGTACTTTCCATTTGATTTCAAAGATTTCCCATTTAAAATACACGTAAATAAAATTACTTTTTTTTTAACTTTCTAGTACTCAGCTGCGTTTTATGATATCAACGCGGTTTTGATTACAAATTGTAGGGCCTTTGGTGTTCTTCAAAAGTGCCCATTGTATCTTAGCTGTAATTCCAGCTGTTTCACTGATGTCCGCTCAGGAAGTCATTTTTCGTATCAAATTGACCTTTATTGACTTGCAGAACGTAAACCAATGAATGCACACCAAAAATGTAAATAAGAATTTTATAAAAAATTTTATTCCCTTCAAAAAAGTCATATGAGTCAAGTCGCTAAAGTCCATAGTTTATAAGTTATAGGAGTTTTAGTAATTTAAAAAATAAAATAGCAATTGTCATTTTTTTTTTAATATTCTATTTTTTAAATTATTAAAATTCCTATAACTCGGAAACTATGGACTTTATCAACTTGACCTATAGGGCTTTTTTTGAAGGAAATAAAATTTCCTATGAAATTCTTATTTACATTTTTGGTGTGCATTCATTGGTTTACGTTCTGCAAGCCAGTAAAGGTCAATTTGATACGAAAAATGACTTCTTCAGCGGACATCAGTGAATCAGCTGGAATTACAGCTAAGATACTATGGGCACTTTTGAAGAACACCAAATGCCCTACAATTTGCGACCAAAACCGCGTTGATATCATGAAACGCAGCTGAGTATTAGAAAGTTAAAAAAAAAAGTAATTTTATTTACGTGTATTTTAAATGGAAAATCTTGGAAATAAAATGGAAAGTACTTAGGATTGAAATTAAGAGCTCAAACTTGGCAGGAAATTTTGGTTTAGCATAAAAAACAATATTTTGGTTGATGAGCAACAAAAAAAATACTTTCGCCGGAAACGAAGCACCCTAATATAGATGTGTGTAAACTAATTTTTGTCGTACGGTATCTTTGGGACAAATCAACCGATTTGAATTTTGGCGGCATTCGAAAAGGCTCATCAAGACTTAAATTTTAGAGTCGATCGATCGATAGTTTACAAATTATACGAAAAATACAAACTCAAAAAATTTTTTTTTCAAGTTTTTGTTGCATAGCTCATAAACAACCTGCTCGATTGGTTTCTAAGTTTGATTAAATCTAAGTTTCAAAAAGTCTTTTAAGCTGTAGCGAAATATGTGCGAATCAGTCGATGTCGGATAAAAATTACTTTTTTTTACCGAAGTATATATTTTTTTGGTCCAGTGGTTTTTTGAATTTAAAAACAGCGGGAAGTTGTGGGGTTGGCCCACAGAGTCAACCGTTTTTCAGATTTTTTTAGTACACGGCATCCATATCGCAAATTTTCCCATTGATTTTTTTTAGTACTCAAATTTAAATGAAATATTAAATAACAAATAAAAAAATAAATTTTGATTTGAATGATTGAAAGCCAACAAACATCAACGTACAACACTGTACAATATTAAATCCTCTGGGTTTAATTTATCAATATTAGTAACCAGCTCTTCTACGTCGTTAAATCTAGTAATATCATCCGTTTCAACGGATATTAATAATGATTTTAATGCTAAATGAGCTATTCCAATTTGTTTCCATATTTCAAATTGATATCCAGAGCATTCCCACTGATGATACGACCACGATTTCATCCAGCATTCACGGCAGCAGTACAAAACACTCGAACAGCTTCTGCACCTAAAATAGATATCAGTTTACTTTATTATACCAGTAAATTTTATTTTGAAATATTTCAATTGACATTTTCATATTTTTGTCACTAGGACTTTGATAATTCATGTAATTACGCTAATAACTTAAATTATCAAGTTGATATATCAAAATGTCACTTGTCGCTTTATTAAATATTGAATTATTTAAATTCGGCTAAATATATACTCACGGAATGGCTGAGTCAATTATTAAACCACAGCAATGGGTACATAGAATATCAGAGGTTGCATTATCCAATGGAACAAAAGCAAACGGCTTTTCTACAAAAAGAACGTCTCCTTTTTTTATATCTTCATTAGCTACGATATGTCTTCCTCTTGTCGGCGAATGCTTACGAGTTAATTTAAACGAAGCGGATGGAAAATTAATATTCGGTACAAGTAATTCATTTGGATTAATTAAATATTTACTATTATTATAATTAATATTATTATTATTTATTATTTTTTCTTCATTTAAAATATCCTCAGAATTATTTTTCAACTCCTCAGTAATTTGAGACGATAAATTATCAATTTGCGTCATTAAATTTTCTGTGAAAAATTTAAAAAATACTTAAGGCAAGAGATAATTTTTAAAGTTAAATGGAAATTGTAAGTTTTAATATTTTTTTATAAAATAATAAAAAAAGTTATAGTGTTTTTTTATTTTTAATTATTTTTTGTTTTACCTCTAGAGCTCTTTGAAATGTCTTCGTTATTTATAATCAATTTTTCAGCTTCAGAAAGTTCTTTAGTGGCTTGATGGAACTTATGTAATTTAATATAACATTGAGTGGCTCTTAAGTGCAATTTATATTTTAACTTTTTTGGATAATTCGATTCAATCACTACCGCAATATCTTCCAAACATTGCTACAACAGATGTTATTTTTTTTTTTTTAATTAATAACGATAATAATAATTATTGTATAGGGTATATTGTACTTCTAATTTGCAAATAATTCGATAAAATAGAATAGTTTGAAACCCTTTGAATTATTTGTAATTCCCTGATTAAGAAAAATGATTTGGAATAATTCAAAACAATTTGAATCGATTAATATATAGATTAGGGTGGCCCAAAAAAACCGACTATTTTTTCTTTCGAGTCTCTTATGAAAATTTGTTGGTTTATGATGTTCTAAGAAGCCTCTCCAAAAATCAGTTCAATAAAAAATTTTCAAGAGGTTGCTCACGAATTTTAAAAAAATCAAAAATGATTGAAATTTGGTTTTTTTACTTCTAAATTTTTTCTTTCTCGTAGCAGCAATAGTTTATATTTATAAAATCATGACTATGCTGAAAATTTAAGCCCAAAATTTAAATATTTAAACGGCGCTCAAGAATTTTGAATATTAACTGATAATATGTAACTAATACTTTAAATTAGTTTTTGTATTTTTTTATAACTCAATTATTGTCATTTCACTAAAATATATAACTTTTGCATAACCAAAAATATACACGACAGTCTTAAACAATAAAATTTGGGAAATTTTGAATAAGCGAAAAAACCTAAAAATTGAATTGAAAAATAAAAAAGTATGTAAATAATTTATTATTTCTATTTCTCGGGTTATATTTTCATTGATTGTAATGCAAATTGATGATGAAAAAATCGAGAAGCTTTATTATTAATATTCAAGGGTCGAAAACGTTCAAAAGAGTTAGTGTGAATGTAGCAGACATGAGAAAAGTTTCAAATTACAAATAAACTAATTAAACAATTTAAAATATAAAAATAAAAAAAATGCACCTACACATTTTCAAATTCTATAAATGCGCATTTTTTAAATTTTATTCGATTTTCATTTAATTCACTTATTTCAAAATTTAAAAAAGTGACAATTGTCAGCTACATTCACACTTATTCAAAAGACAGTTTTGAATTACCCAAAACTTTTCGAATTCTTTGTAACCTTTCAAACGATTCGTCAATTTTCATATTATCCAAAACTTCGAATTCTCCGAAATTCTCAAATTATTTGTAGCTTCAAATTACTCGATTCGAATCGAGAAAATTCTTATTAGTTTTAAAATATCCATTTTTTATTCGATCCCAGGTAGCATACTTGCCTTTGTGACATTTATAAGACATCAGTTTTCAGGCTGTTTTTTGATGTATCGATAAGGCATCAATATGTTGACAAAACGATCGGAAATTTATGTCACCGAAAAAATACCTACTTAAAAGACTTAGCACGAGTGACGACAAAAAGTAAATTACAAATAGTATTAAAATAAGTCATCTAAACGACTTTTCAATTGACATGAGACAGGAAAAACAACACAACTCGTTTCTGTCTTCGGAACCAACATTTGCATGTCGTTTAAATTTAAAGTTGATTCTGTGCTACTTGGGATAGAAATTTCAGTTTTTAAAGTAATCAAAAGTAATTATCTCGTAAATTTTTGTATGAGTTCTATTACTTCTGACAAAAATTTGAATTATTCAAAAAAATATTACACTTTTAAGTCGTTTAAAAAAAATTTTTAAATAATTCAGAGTTTCGAATCATTCAAACACTTACTAATAGTTCGTAAACTTACGAACTATTCGAAAATTTACGAATAATTCAAATGATTCGTTTCGATTCGATACAAATAATTTCAAGTTCCAACTATTCGCACACCTTTTTTTTTATTTATCTTTAAATATTTATTATAAATAAATTTTTTACTTACTTCGTACTTACTCATGAAAAAAAATGCAGCTGATCGATTAGCGAGAGCAATTGAATAATCGCCATTATTAAAGTCTGCATATTTAGCACTCTCTGTATAAGATTCAATACTCGCTATGTAATTTTTTTCTTTGAAAAATAAATTACCTTTATCCTTCAAACGTTTAGCTTGATCAGTACATTTTGTTATTTTCATTTTATTTTGTTTCTCAAGCCATGATATTATTAGTTCACTATAATAAGAAAATTTCAAGTTAATTATTTAGATTAAAATAAATATTTATTCTGTACTTTGTAAGGATAATAAAAAAAAAATGTATGAAATTTTTTTTTAATATTTATTTTTTTACGAAAATAACTTATAATTAAAAGTTCCACTGAACGTCAAATAAATCGGATGCTAAATAAATTTTTTTTATTACGTTTCCAGTTTACGTTGGAAAGTTAGTCAATAAAATATTAAATTAATAAAACTTCTCTTCTAATAATTCTCGAAATAACATTTTTTATTTTTTTAATAAAACGACTGATCTTATAAATTTTATTGTCTCCAATCAATTTAAAAACTTTTAAAACGTCAAATATCATAATATCCATAAGTGGATTCATTTAATTCGTTTAGAATATCGGTGGATTGGAGAATAACACACGACAACTAGTGGCTCAAATTTTGCAATCTGTTTTTCTTCCATAAATATTAATTATTTATTAAAATAACTTAATAGATTCCCCAGAGGTACTACAGCAAATTAATTAAGCGCACTTTCAGAAAATTGAAGTATATTTATCCAGATGGTTTCCGAGTTGAAATTAAAGAAGCAGCTTGAGCCTCGAAAGTCAAAATTCTTTTGATGTTGGACTTGCCGCTGAATGTAATATCTTATTTAAGTACTCGGTCCTTAAAGTAGTGTATGAAATAGTATGCCACCTTTTTAAAATGGTATTTTAACCCTCTGAGGCCTACACATTTTTAATTTGTAACTTCGAGTTAGCTACTTAATTCTTTAGCTTATTGTTGATGCATAAATTAATGTACCGGGAGATCGGAACGTTTTTCTCGCGACGAAAATGGAAATAATTTATGTAATTTGACTCTAAAGGTGAGTTAAGGGGTAGCTGGGGTGGCCTGCAGCAATTATCAGCTGACGTACGAAACATTTCAGAAGTTTAGATTCAGTAGATTTTTAACTTTTCGTTTTGGTTCTCTTTATTTTCGTTCCGCGAAAAATATTCTGATTGTCAGGTACATATAATTTTCTTGGACGGTAACAAGTCCTGATTTTTTATAGATTTTCTTAGACGGTGACAAGTCCCGATTTTCTATGAATTTTCTTAGATGATGACAAGTCCTGATCTTCTACAAATTTTCTAAGCATCTATTATGTTGTACTAACTATTTACACGCAAAAAAATAAATTATAAATTTTATTAGAATTTTCAATTCATTTTTATTGTTTGAACAATAAACTCGCATCAAAGAAGGTAATTCATAAATAATATAATATTGAAAGCGAAAAAGTATAAAAATGATTCTCTAAAATATATTGATATGAAAAAAAAAATAGTCACTTTCGGTCTTTAAAATTTATTGTTTTAAATAATAAAATACGTTATCTTGCCATATAGATATAGCCGCGCATCAGTAATAGTTTAGGTTAATTATTTCACACACATTAAAAGCTTACAAACACAAGTAAAATTTCATTGTTTCAAACTATAAAAACTGATGCGCTTGAAATATACTTTTTGACAATTTGAAGAAAGTAATAATTATATACCGTTGTACATAAAATCAATTGTTCGACATTGAAAATTTTATTTATCATACTGAATGTTTTTTTAATTTTTTACTATAAACTTAAATGTTCCAAACATCGAATGTTGAAGCTGAAACGTTAAATTATTATAATTTCATTTTTTTATCTACCAAACAGTAAATTCTATTACTTGTAACATGATTTATTTACATATAAACTTTAAATTTCAATATTTAAATTAAGATTATTATAATATATTCAATAAAACCATGGAATTACTGTTTGAAATGATATTAAGTTGTGACCACATTCGAAATTTTTAGCTATCAATTACTAATTTTTATAATTCATTTTTTTGCGTGTAAAATTATTTCTCAGAACTTAAATTTCAGCAGAATCACAAATGTTTCAGCAATTGTACGATTATAATTTCATTAATTTAGCATCATTTAAGTCGTCGACGAATACAATTAAGGATTTTTCTTGATTATTTTTTTGTAAGAATAGCATTTTTGACTTAGTTATGTTCGCTATTGTTATTGTTCATTGAACTTAAACGCAGTTAAAACAACTATGATATCATCGTACTTTTTACAACTATGTATTAGTTATCCGAACTGAGGGTAATAGTGGAGGCTTCATTGAACTATGTTTTTCATAGCTCAAAAAACCAGTTTTTTCTCTCAGTGCAAGTCTCAATTTTCTATAGATTTTCTTAGACGGTGACGAGTTCTGATTTTTTATAAATTTGCTATAGATTTTCTGGGGATTTTCTTGGACGTTGACAAGTCCCAATTTTCTATGAATTTTCTTAGACGGTAACAAGTCCCAATTTTCTGTAGATTTTCTCAGACTGTAACAAGTCCTAATTTTTTAGGAATTTTCTTTGAATTTTTTGTGGATTTTCACAGACGATAACATCCCGATTTTTCACAGATTTTCTTAGACTATGACAAGATCTGATTGTTTATAGATTTTTTTAAAATTTTCTTAGATGATTACAAGTTCTAATTTTCTATGCTTTTTATAAAAATTCTATAAAAATCCCTAGAACTTCTATAGAAATTCTTGAATTCAAAATTTTCTTTTTGATTTAAGATTTACGGTCACCAAGTTATAGAATCAATTTATGTCATCGAGATCTAGGTGATATATTATCTGTGTCATAGGGAATCTGTTTAATAAGAATCTGGATATTCAGGATCTGAATCATTGGAATCAGTCTTAAAGACACCCATCCAATTATTTGACATCTGCTAAAATCAGTATCATAAATTTAAAAAAAAAACAATCACTTACTTTATTGTTGAGTCAGACCCAATTAATGATATTATTTTATTTTCATTCCTATTATTATCAACTTCTCGAGTTAGACTAGGTGTTATTACTTTACGATTGATACTTTCAAGCAATGACTGCCACTGCATTTTTAAACAACAAAATATTATTTAATAATTACAATTACTAACTATAATATATATTCCGAAATAAATAACATAACATAACTTATTCATTTATTTTTAACGTGTAGGTTACAGAATTTTAAACAAAAACTATCAATACCTTTAGGTTATTCTGCATATTGTTCTCATGAAAACTGAGCATTATTTGTAAACAATAAAAAAATTTAAATGCTTACTTTAAAAAAATATATGTCCGGGATTAAATAAATAAAAATGAATATATGTATATAAGTTATTATTAAAAACAACCATCGCTATATTAATTATTTAAATAATAAATACTATAACAATTTATGAATAAAATTTATAATAGTTTTTACATTATATACATTATTTAAATTATGAAAATTTATAAAATATAATATAATATATAATAGATAGTATGATATACTAAAGCACTCATATTTTATTAACATACGGATTTAGTTACAAGCATTAACAAAAAGTCACAACTCTTGATGACGAAATTTATTAACATTTTTTTAATTTTTTGAATTTAAACCGAGAACAATGATTTTAGTGATAATTAAATATTAATCATAATCACATTTAAATTATTCCTGATTAAAAACTAGGATTGAATTCGATTTAAAAATTTTAAATCGGATTCTATCGAATTTTATTTTTTTTTTTCGATCAAATCCGATTAAAGTTTTATTAGATTTAATTTGTTTTTAATCAGGATATTTTTATTGAATTGAACTTAAGATTTGAGACAGTTTAAATCTTTGAGTTAAACCTTTTCAATTTTAAAAAATTCAAAAATAAAAATATGATACGAAAAATGGCAGATGTATAATCATTTTTTTTTATAACATAATTATATATAATTAGAAATACAAAAATGTTTTTAAAAAAATTAAAAATTTTTTAGTATAATTCTTTTTCACAAGCGCGAAACAATTTTTAAAAATTACATTAAAGTTTAAATACATATAAGGTAGAAGCCGCAATACCCATTCACTTTTCATTGGAGTGAGATTAAATCACTCAATATAAATTAATAAACAAAATGAAAAACCATATTTCTTTTTATAGTTATTTTTTGAAGTTTCGAATATTAGAATATAATCTTAGTTTGAAGAATAATCTTGATAATTAATTATTATTAATTTTTTAAATAAGGTCCTTGAGTGTACCCATAGTCACTCACTAAAAGTTGTCATGTACCATTACTCGATCAACACATGGCCTTACAGTCGCTCAAAGACAATATCAATTAAACTATCATAAGTTTATTGATTTGGACAAATAATTTATAAATTATACTACTTTATTCTTTAATAATATAAAATTTCATGAATTTTAAAAATATATTTAATAAGATATAGTTATAACAATTATTAAAAAATTTGACGTAATCTAAATTTAATCTAACGAATGAACGTTAAAGTAAAAAATGCCCAGCTGAGCGCGATTTTGAAAACAGTCATTTAATTTAAATTTATAATCTATTATAAAATAATTTGGTACATGATATTTTAATATATTTAGATTCATAAATAATTATTTGTTAATGATCATATTTTTAGTTGTCATTTTTTTTTTTTTTGTGTAAAAGGAATAACGGCTTTACTGATCTGTTTAATTGATGATTATTTATTTAGAATCTAATCTGCGTATGAGTTATTACATGTGGATTAGTGATGTTTAAATTCATCATTTTTAATGCGCACTGTAATACCATACTATGAATGAAATGATTCTAATTATCAAAGATGTTAATTTTATAATTACGGTTTCTTTCCGAATATACTTGCTGGACTCATCAGTAAAGTTGATGCAAGTACATTCTACTTTAGACCGTTAAAAAGATGTTAAATAAATTGCCGTTGAATTCTTCAGATGATGATGGTGACATAGCAAGTATTCCAAGTTTGCTATCATCCTTTGGAAGAATTCTATTTAATTTATATAGTCATATATAATTTTTTTAAGGTGACTTTAATTTTACGACCAGATTTATTTATTTTTGTGTAATTTTTTTTTATAAAAATTATAAAAAAAACGCCTTAAACAGTTAAAGTGAACGACTAATGATACTGAGCGGGTAAAGGGGCTTTTACCTTACAAGATTACAGAATCAATTAATATTTTCGTTCTTGAATTTTTTGAATTTACGAAAAAGTTTAATTCAAAGTTCTGAATTTCCTTTAAGTTAAAATTTTTTTTAACATAAAAACCTCATTTATATGAAATTAAAAAATTTATTTTTCAATTTTATAGTTTCATTTTTAAATTTGAAAAGTTTTTCAAAGATCAATAAAATAAAATGAATGATAAATTAATTTTCATAAGCAATTGTACAAGAATTCTTTTAAATTTAATAAAATTTTTAGCAGAGGTAAAAAAGTTTCAAAATTAATTTATCACTTCTCATTAAACTTTGATTGCATATAAAAGCCTTGCGAGCAAACATTTTTTTCGCGGTTATTCAATAGTGATAATGGCATTAATGAGTAACATTATATTTATTTAAAGCCAATTTTACTATAAACTAGTTATTATTATTTACTTTAAAAAAATAAATAAATTATCCGATTTATACAAAATATAATTACAAAAAAATTAATTCATTTCAATTATAATTTAACTTTAAATAATTTGAAAACACCAATAGATATTGTTTACACAAAAAATATCATACAAAATATTTGTTTAATTATTAAAATAAATTTAACGTAATTTTTTTTTAAATATTAAAAAATTTTAATAAATTATTGGTGCCTTTTTTAGTTAAATATATCTCTTTTAAATTCCGAAAAATATGACTTTATGCATAATACAAAATAACTATAATAAACTATGGATTTTATACTTTATATATTAAATATAACTTAATATATTAATTTCGATAAATTCATTATATATTTTACTTAAGTAAAATTCAGTCGATCTATCATATAAATAATTAAATATCTAAATAATCTACTATATTTATATATAAGACTGCGTCAAAAAATTGATTATTTTTTTCAAAAATTATACGGAAAATTTTTGAGATGACGAAAAAAAAATACTGCAAGTTTGAGCTCTTAATATTAGCAACCACGTCATCGCAATTTTCAATTTCCCATTTAAATACCATGGGAAATTTTTTTTTTTAAGTTTGAAATTTTATCACTCATCAGCGAATCAGTATATCGGAAAATTCAATAAATATTTTTGTTGGAAATTGAACGCTCTACAAAAAAGGTCTCTTATTATTTTTCGATAAATTCAATTTTTCAAAAGTTATTCAAAGTCAAAGTTGAATTCACAGAAAATTTTAGTATTATTCGACTTTTCCGGCGAAACATCAAACTTTTCACAAAATTTTACAGGACTTTTTTTGTAGATCGTTTTATTTTCCACAAATTACATCGTACAAAGTTTCCGAAATTTTTGAAAGTTTTTTAATTATTTGCATTTAAAAGTAAGTAATTAAAATCTGCCAGAATATGATTTTTTGGAACAAATTGACATTTCAATGCAAATAACGAAAGAGATTTCAGGAATTTTGAAAACTTTGTCAGAAATAAGTTGTAGGAAATGAAATGATCTACAAAAAAGGTCCTATAGCATTTTACGATAAGTCTGATAGTTTTACCGGAAGTCGAATAATACTAAAATTTACTATGAATTCTACTTTGACTTTGAATAACTTTTTAAAAATTGAATTTATCGAAAAACAACAAGAGACCTTTTTTATAGAGCGTTCGATTTCCAATAAATATATCGATCGATTTTTCCGATATATTAATTCACTGATGAGTGATAAAATTTCAAACTTTAAAAAAAAAATTTCTCATGTTTTTTTTTTTTATCCTTATTGGCTATCGTCCCTACTGGGCCACATGGCACGATTTTCCCATGTTATTCAAATGGAAAATCGAAAATTGCGATGAGTGTGTTATTAATAGCAAAAACTCAAACTTTACCAGAATTTCAATTCTTCATCTCGAATAATAGTTTCCGTATAATTTTTGAAAATAAATAGTCGACTTTTTTGAAATAGTCTATTATTTATATTATATATATACTTTTTATTTCTTTTAAATATTTATTACTGATTATTATTATCAGTTTGACACAACGTAGAAAGTATATCTTCATACTTTTGCATATTTATTTCAAATGTCTCTAATTGTTTAGTAAGATCCCCAACTTGTTCAGCTAAAGTTCTTTCTTCTTCCAAGAATGCTTGAAGTTGGGGTGCACTCTGGCATTCACGATAAAAAGCACTTAAATCACTATTTGTATTAGTACCAGCAAAAGGAGTTTTCTAAAAAAAAATATAAATTTTTTTGTTTAATTCTAATATCAATCCACAGCAAATAGAAATTAATAGCGCACTTCAATCTCAAGCAAATATTAATATTATTAAAGGGCATTCTTAGTGTCTCCCAGTGTTTAAAAATATTCAATGACCTTGAACTGTCATAACAGTATTAAAATTTTACTAATTAATTTAAACAAAAATTGGTAAATAAATTTTATCTTCAAAAATTTGAAAATTCGAATTACAAAATTGACATGAAGATTTTACTGAAATTTATTTTACAAATTTCGTTTAACTTCTAATTGATGTCAGCTGTAGATAATTTTTAAAAAAATATGATCCTGGCTAGCAGACAATTAACAATTTTCCAATTTTTTTCCAACAATTTAATTTAAAAAGAAAAACTCCAAATATGCACATGTAGAAAATTAATAAAACTATAGGTGCAATTTTTTAAATTTATCGTTTTTAAAAAAATTAAAAAATTATTAGACGTTGACTAATTTCAGTATCATTAAAAAATCTATGTCGGCAAAATTGTAACTGCGTAGCCCTTTTCTCAATTAATTTTTAACTTTTTTTTTAATTAATTATCAAAATTTTAATACGGATTACAATTGAATTGTTTATTTGAGAAACCCCTATAAATCAAGAAAACAAAATTTTTCAGGAAGCACAAAAAACATTTTTCTGGAAAAACTTGCCATCAAAATAATAAATAAATAATTGAAGAGAATAATGTTAGCGTCTCTGAAAAATATTCAAACAAGAAAAATTCAATTTTTTAATTGAAACTACTTAAAAAAATTATTTGAAGTTGATTGACTTATGGGGTTTCTCAACGAAGTGGAAGAAAAAGTTATAAAATCATTGGTTTTTTAATTTTTTCCACTCAAATAATTTATTAGGCTGATAAAATGAAGTATATAACATGTATTTAAACTCTGAAACTCAAAAATTACAAAAAATAATAATTAATTTAAGTATTTTAATGAGTCATATTATTTTTTTTTCCAAAAAAAGCGCGAATTTTAAATAAAAAAGAAAAAATTATTTCTATAAAACTAAAACTGCATATGTTTATTTGAAAAACCCCATAAGTCATTGATTTATGGGGTTTCTCAATAAAATAAAATTTCTGTCACCCCGTTAATTGTTTTTTAAACACTGACTTGTTGGATATTTTTATTAATTTCTATGGGGGAACATCCAAAGAACCCAAAAATGCAAAATAACCAATTTCGAAAAAACATGACTTATAGAGTTCCTCAAATAAAAGATTCAATTGAAAGTTATTAAATATTTTTAAAAATTGGGGACGCTGTCTGAGAATGGCCTCAAATAAAAAGAAGGAAAGAAAAAACCAAGAGGAAAAAAAAAAAAAAAAAAACTCTTTCTGGCATGAGCATAAATAATTACCAAGTCTACCATAATGAAATCGTCGTTAGCGCTGGTAATTGAACAGCTACTTCTTCTTGATCCATTTCTTGAATTACATTTAGATGTCGCATTACCAATTGATGATGATTTGTCATTATTGCCATTATTCGTATCCAAATTAGCTCCTACGACGCTGCTCAATGGAGTACACGTGAGAACAGAAGTCGCAGCTGTAGCAGAATTAACTGGAGCAGTAGAAGCTGTAGTTGTTGCGGAGGTTGATGTTGGAGGACTTGGTCTATCAGGAATGAGTCCAAGAGGTGGGGATGTTTGTCTTGGAGTTAATAATGCACTAAATGGTACATCTGGTATAACTAAGTCTTCTTCATTAACAACAACTTTGTTATTAACAACAAACGCTCCCACTTTAATGGTATCACTTAATGATTTAGATATTTCTTCACTGAAATAAACCATGATGACAGTTAATTACTAAGTTATTTATGTCGTGTAATGTTTTGGTTATTTAAATAAAAACCTCTGTTGATATCGAGCGTGTCTTGGACTTAGATCTGAGTGAAAGTGATCACTTTTGAGCATTATAGAATCCCGGCTTGTGTGCGTGGGTGATATCGTCATTTTAGTCCGATAGGATACTGATAAATGAATTGTACCAACAGGAGTACAAAGTTGACCAACTCTTATATGTTTATAATTATCTCCTACGATACAATTATTTGTTATTATTAAATTTGTTTTATTTTCTTAGAAGAAAAGTATTTTTCAATGAGGGTGAATGTAGCAGACGACAAATTTAAAATTATTAATAAATAGAGTAAATAATTAATAACATAAAATTAAAAAAAAATGGGCATTTAGAAAATTTTGAAATTGATAAGTGCATTTTTTATAAATATTTTTTTTTTAATTATTTACTCTATTTATTTATAATTTTAATTTTGTCCGTCTGCTACACGCACACTCTTATTTTTCAATAGTTCAAAAATTCAAAAAAAAAAAAAAAATGATACTGAAGTTAGCCGACTTCTAATAATTTTTTGATTCGTTTAAAAACAATAGACTATTAAAAAAATATATTTTTAAAAATTTCATCTATAGTTTTTTTAATTTTTTCTACATGTGCATATTTTTTTTTTTTTTTTTTATTATTATTGATTTGTTAAAAATCCAAAAATAGAAAATTGTGTTAACTTCAGGATCATAAAAAGAATGGTCATTTTTTTGAAAATAAATATTCAAGATAAATTATTATTTACATATTTTAGTTTAATTATAACTTATAATTATAATCATACTAATTAAGAATGTTGATCATGTTTCTTAAATGTTCAATGTAAGCTAATTAATTTTGAATTTAAAAAATTTTTTTTTGATATTATCTTCAATATTTATATATATAAATATTTATAAGTATTTGATTTAAATGGTTAAATTAACAAGTCACTTGGTGGCATTTCAAGTGAGAAAGTATGATAATTAGAAAGTGTAACATATTTTATTTATAAGGTATTTTAAGAGAAAAAAAATAAATTATTATTTTTATATTTTATAATTAATTATTCATAAAAATCTAATGTTTCAAATACCCGCGATAAATTTTTTAATCCAAACATAAATTTCTCATAAATTTAATTTTCAATTTTTATATTCAATCTCATAAACATAATAAGAATCTTATAATTTTATTCAATGAAAGTTTATAGAAAGCTATCAGATATTTAAATGCATTTAATATCACGACAAATTTTCAATTTATTCCAAAAATATTAATTCTAATCGTGATAAAAAATATAATCGTTAGACGGTTTAAAAAATTATTTCAAAAACTTTTATTACAGGATGTTCAAGTTGAAGACAATCAAGATCTTTGACAAGAAAAAATTACTTTAAATCTCATTCGGCAAAAGTTAATTTTTTTGCTCGTTGAAAAACATAAATAAATTTAAAATTATTTGTGTCCTTATTTAACTCTGATATAAATTTTTTAAAACTTACACAAGAGTAAAAAAAAAGTTCACAAAGTTACTAAATCAATAATTGTTTTTGTTCTTGAACTTTAAAAACTAAACTTTTTAACTCGAACTTCTAAATTATCTAAAATTTAAAAATTAAAGTTTACTATGATTAATATTTTTATAAAATTTTTGGGACAAATGTTTTTTTTTTACACGAATAAAAAACAAAAAGTTGAAAGTTTTTAAATCTTGAGTCGAGTTACAAAGTTAAATTATTAGACTAATGATATTAAATATTAAAAATTTTTTTTATTTGTTGTTTTATGTACTCTAAAAAAATAGCAGAGTAAATCCGGAGTAAATGCGGAGCCGATTACTGTTCATTTATTTAATTCCCTCAGAGTGGAATTTACTTCGAACAGGAATTTATTTTAATATTAAGACTAAATCAGAGTGAATACAGAAAATCCAGATCACTCCGAAATTAATCAGCTGAAAAAACAAAATCCATATTTACTCAATATGGGGAGTAATTTTTATTAACCTCCAGAACTCCAAGTGGCGGAGTGAATTCGGATTGGAATAAAATCCAGATCACTCCGAATTTACTCCCAATTTTTGTAGGCTTAGTGTAAGCTTTGCCTGTCACATGGTACACTGAGAAAAAAAATACTTTTATTAAGAATATTTACTTGATACAAGAACATTTATTCTTGATAATTTTCGAGAATATATAATTTTGTCTCAAGAATTCGTAGAATTGATGGAAATAATTTGTATTTAATTCACGTGAAGTTATTCTTTTGTTTACTCATGATATAATATCAAATTCACATAATAAGAAAAATAAATTTATGTTCTTTTCTCAAGAAATTTATAATTAATAATAATAAAATAAATATTTTCAACGGGTGTCTTGAACCAAGAAATTCTTGATTGGACAATATTATTTTATTTTTTCAGTGTATATTTTTATTTCCTTCTTATTATTCCTGTACCCTGTTTGTGCGGCTGTAGACCGACTTGTGTCTACTGTACTACATCATTACATGAAGCACTTTTAAAGTGAGTGCAGCAGCATGGGAAAACCACAGAGAAAAAAATGCGAAAACTACAAGGCGATATTGAATAAAATTATCGATATAAATAATTAATAAAATAAATATAGAAATTGATATACCTAGTGTATGAAGTTGTGGTTCACCCATATAAATTCTATAACAAATAACATATGAATCTGGTCCTTGTCGACGACTTAATTTATAAGCAGGCGTAACTCTCGATATCGAAAGTAATGATTTAAGTAAAATTCCCATTCTATTATAAACAGTATAAGTAACTCTTATTGTAGGATCACTTTGTTCAGGTAAAACACCCAAACTCCATGTTTCTAGGACCATTGTATCACCTTCGATAGTTCTTAATGATATTTCTATACATAATGGTATCGAAGAACTTATTGCTTCCCCACACAACACTTTTTTGGCTTCTGCTAGGACTTCAGGAAGATCATGAACTGCTAAATTGAACTGTAAATAGATAAATAAATGTAAATAATTTTTTACCACTTTTAAAACTTGAAGGCACTTTCAAACAGTGTCCCAACTTTTTAAAAATATTTAATAATTTTCAATTGTAATCCGTATTAAAATTTTGATAATTTATTTTAAAAAAGTTAAAGATTAATTGAGAAAAGGCCTACGCAGTTACAATTTTGCCGACATAGATTTTTTAATGATATTAAAATTAGTCGACGTCTAATAATTTTTTAATTTTTTTAAAAACGATAAATTTAAAAAATTGCACCTGTAGTTTTATTAATTTTCTACATGTGCATATTTGGAGTTTTTCTATTTAATTAAATTGTTGAAAAAAAATTGGAGAATTGTCAATTGTCTGCTAGTCAGGATCATATTTTTTGAAAAATTATTTACAGTTGAAACTTCATGTCAATTTTGTAATTCAAATTTTCAAATTTGGAAGATATAATTTATTTACCAAATTTTGTTCAACTCCTAATTGATAACTGAGTAATTCTTTAAAAATTTATACCTCGGTGACAATTATCGACAACTGCGTTGTCCTTTTTCCAATTAATGCTTCAATTTTGTTTAAATTAATTAGTAAAATTTAATACTATTATGACAGTTCAAGGTCATGGAATATTTAAAAAAAAGTGGGGGACACTATTGGAGAGTGCTCTTAATTAGATAAATTTTACTGACCCAATCTGCTCCTGAAGAATCTGGTTTACATTTAGTAATGACTTTTTCACCAGATCTTGACTGTACAATTATTTGTGCAGCTTTAAAAGCCAAAAACTTCATAAATTTATCTAAATCTTTTTTGTCTTGCATACTTAATTTCATTGCAGACATTTTTCAGCTTTTTAAAACTTTTAAATTCAAATAAATTTTTACGTTAATTCATAAAAAATATTTTTTTTAAAAAACAGTTTACTCATATAGGAATACAAAATATAATAATTTAAAGACAGTAAAGTCATGTCTTTCATTATTAATATAAATGTTAATTTATTAATCCATTCAATTACGTCAATTGTTGAAAATTATTATTAAAATTCAAACTGAATTACGATCACGTTTTTAACCAAAAAAGAAATTATCAAAATTTGTATTTTTTTTTACTGTTGCCACTACGAATAAATTAATTATTAATTAAAAAATAAATAAATATTTTGTTTATTAATTAATCAGGTAATGAATCAGATAATTATAGTTTTATATTTTTGCACTTTCATTTTATAACCACCCACTAATTTAAGACACGTCAATATTCCCTTTAAAAATAAATTTTATTTAATTGTTATAATTATTTTTTTTGTACTCACAAACTAAAATATTATTTTGCTATTCATTATTAACTGAACAATAGAATTAATTAATTTTCATATATTGTTATTATTAAATGTCATGACATTACATATGATATGGTCTTAAAATGAGCAATGAATTTTTGACACGAAGTTATTTGGTTATTTAAACGACCTGAAGTTGGTTTCTGATGAAAAAACTGTTAAATTTTTTTTACATGATTCATGTTTCAATTTAAATATACAGTTAAACGATAACCTCTAGTTTATATATTAATTATTTATATATTTTTATATGCAAAAAGGTTATTTTAGTTTTAATTAACGCAATAATCTGATTAAGTTATTCTCCTATCAGTGTACGCATGATTTTAAATATTTGAGCGGGAAATTTAAAAGCTGTATGAATTCCCCAACGGCGCAAAACAAATTGTTGACTTTTTGTTAAATTTAAATTGACAATTAGTTACATGATAACAAATTGTCAACTTAAATTTTAAAAAAAGTCAACAATTTTTTTTCGCGCCACTTGAGAAAATTTTAAAATTTTAAATGATAAAAATTTTTGAAAAAAAATATAACTACCGAAGTAAAACACTTGGCTTTGTGATATCTATAAATAACAGTTTTGAGGCTGTTTTTTTATAAATTATAGTCACAGTTATAAGGGTATATTTGTTCTTATTAAATTAATGTTTATTCTGACCATTATACAACGTCTCGTTGGTTTCCCAACTTTTTCAAGTACTAAAAAACAAGAATATTATAAATTGAAATAATCATATACGAATTTTTACAACTATACTAGTACATAAATTTAATTTGTAAATTAAATTAATACTAGTTCAAACTGCATAGATTTTATACTTGAATCAATTACCTAAATCTATAAAATCAACTGTCAAGTAAATAATTATAAATTGAGACAATATGATAACAGTTTTTCTTTTTCACAATAATCATTTCTAATATAAATAAATAGCTCATATCCATTATGTTTCATTTTTTGTTTAAAAAAGAAATAAATAAGGTTAAATAGTAGATATAACTTGTCATTTGAATATTATATAAAATAAGTAATAACAGCTGATTACGAATTGGTATAAACGACTTGTAGCTGTTTTTTTTATTTATCGATAAGGCACCAAAATGATGTCAAAGAGATCAAAATTTTATATAACCGAAAAAATTTCTTAAAAGACTTGACACAAGTGACGACAAAGAGTAAATTTTCAAATGTCATCTAAATGATTTTTTAATTCAAATGATTTTTCTATGGCTCCCATTGAACCAACATTTGTATGTCTTATTTATTTAAAAAAAAAAAACAGCTTTAAGACAAAACAAAATTTGATTTGTCCTTTTAGAAGACATCTTTATGGCAACTTAAAGTTGTCTCAGTGCTGGTGGGTAGTTCAAAATATATATGTCCTTTGTAATTAATTTAAATATCGAATTAATTTTATTTTCAAAAAATTTTTAAGATACAGTACTCACCTATTTCTAAAAAATTTAATTAATTTTTGGTAGTTGTGTTTATTCAGATATCGAGATGTCAAATTTAACGTATTAAAAATATAGTAATAAATGACTTAAATTAATATTAATGGTTTTTAGAATAACTACCGCCTGTAAAATTGAAAATCAATTAATTTAAGCGCTCTAAAAAGAAAAAAAAAAACAAAACAATAATTTAAATGAAAGAAAATAAATTACATTGTAATTGAAATTTTTATTGATTCATGGTTCTAAAATATAAGAGTCAAGTATATAAATAAGTTTACTTGTAATACAAATATTTTTGTAATATAATTTCTGATTATTTTGAATTTGTTAAACTTTAAGTTATTTTTAAATGTCAAGGAAACTTTTTTTTAAATATAAAAATTATAATATAATTTTGGATACAAGGATTAAAAGTTATTGAGATAATTAAAAAAATATATTATATGTGCACAGAAGAAAAGGATTTTCTGGCGCAAAAAATTTTTACTTATCCTAAGAAATTTTTTGCATCATGAATTGAAAAGGAAAATTTTTGGGGCGAGAAAAAATTTCTTGCGCCAAAAAATTTTTTTTAAGACAAGAAAATTTTTGTTTTCATTTCATAATGCAAAATTTTTCGCGCGCCGAAAAATCCTCTTTTTTTTGTAATTATAAAAAATGTAATAAGGTAAAAGACCCAGTTATTGACCCTGGCCCAATTTCTGACCTTTTCAACTTTTTTCGTACTTACTTAAAAAACTATAACTTTAAAAACAAAATCATTTTTTCGTAATTTATTGTAATTTATTCTGAGCCAAATTAATGGCAATTTAAAAAATATAGAAAATATTAACTGAATAAAACAAAAATGGAAGAAGCCATTTTTTAAGTAGAGTCTAATTTACGTTAGGAAGTACGATTGAATCTATGCACTAATTATCATGTAAATAAAAATATTTAACTAAAAATAGATGGATAGATCAATATTTAATTAAAATTTATTTTAATATACTTATAAAACATACTAAAATGAGTTTTGTTGTTGAAATTTGAGGGTCAATAACTAGGTTCAATTTTAAAAGTATAATGGAGTTGTTGACCCTAAAATTCTAACTTACTGCGAGCGAGGTTATCTGTTCAATTACATGTCTATAAAATGTAAAAATATCAATATTTATAGTTTTCTTAAATTGTTTTCTACTATTATTCATAATTCAGTGATAAATTGACATTTAATATTCATTTTTAAAAATAAAGATCATAATTAGATCTTGAAAGTACATATTCTTGGAGTGATAAAATTATTGTAAAAGTAATGTCAATTTCGATGGTATTTAAATTCTTATCACTATTTTAGTTGAATAATAGTTTTATTATGACAAAATTAATTTTTTTATTGTTTTCTTATTCAAGAGGTTAAAAAAAACGACAACGAGCTATGATGAAAAACAATGAGAACAAGCGCTAGCCAAAGTGACTTTAATTATTTATATTTTAAATATTTAAAAACTATGTTTTTGTTATAATAAATATTTAATTTATTTATCTAAATAATAATTTTACTTCATTTAAACTTAGTAAGTGCTTCATAACCTAATCATGGTTTGTGTAATTTGAGGGTCAGAAACTGAGTCTCTGAATGTCAATTTTTAAAACGTCAATTTAAATTATTAATTAAATTCAAATGATTATTTTACGCACCTGACTTTATTTGACAAATCATAAACTAGCCGATATAATTATTATTTTCTCATTAAATTAAATCTTACATTAATTATTATAGTATAATCCCAACCGGCACTCTAAA
Source organism: Microplitis demolitor (assembly GCF_026212275.2). Classification (NCBI taxonomy): domain Eukaryota; kingdom Metazoa; phylum Arthropoda; class Insecta; order Hymenoptera; family Braconidae; genus Microplitis; species Microplitis demolitor. The sequence continues at coordinate 6,272,662 of NC_068545.1, forward strand.
AAGGTCAGAAACTGGGCCCCTTACCTTATTCGATTCTATGAGGAAAACAAATAATTTATTATTCATTTAAAAGTAATTATTCTATGCCGTTTTTTTTTTATTATGAAATATATTGAGGAAAAAAGAATTCAAATTTCTTATGGCTACCCAATAAAAGTTACATTTATTTGCAAAAAAACATTGCTATAAACACAATGTCATCAAATATATATATGGATAAATAAAAGATGTAGAAATTAAACTTGTAATACTTGAAAAATAATAAAACAATAAACTCATTACACTTTTAAAAAAAAATAAATTATAAAAATTTTCCATTAATAAGCCGTGAAGGCTGATTCGAGCTATAAAATTCAAAAATTATCTTGATTGACAGATTGATAAACTTTTATTGGACACTATATTAAAAGATTTTTTTTTTTTTTATTATTGAACCCGAAATTAATTTTTTTATTCGACCATGTCTGCGCAAGTGGAATTTTTAGAATTTTTGAATAAAGTATACAAACAAATATAATACTTTTTGATATGGTATATTTATAAACATATTCGAGATAGCATAAAGTATTTAATCAATATCAATAACTATATATAAAAAATTATCGTCAATACGTGACACCACTTGAATTGCGTGGCTAAGGAATTAAATAAACAGACATAATTGAGTAATAATCGACGACTTGTTGATATAAATAGTTTATTGAAGTAAAGTAAAGAATTCGACAACTTGATATAAGAAAAAAAAGTATACACTAAAAGAAAAAATAACTTTTAGAAATATTATATTTTCTTCTTGTAAAAAATTATACTATTGGAAATTTTCAATCTAATATATGTATAGAAACATATATTTCTAGTTCAAAAATTTAAAGACGATTCAAAATCATTTTCTCAATCGAAGAAATCTGAACTGAGCTCAAAATTTCCAGGTAAACAAATTATAAATAATTATATATATATAATTACACAATACCTCATTATATATAGGAAATGGCCCAATTTAATTATATAAAATTATATATAAATACATATAACGGTTTTTTACATACAATTATATATATAATTATTCCATTTCACAGAAATGAGATATATATATCATAAAATAGATGCATTCTAAAGGCAGAGTCCCTGTAATTTGTTTTTAGTGCCTGAAAACTGTGTAAAATGTAAATATAAGTAATTATATGTAATTACCCTGATTAAAGAACTGAATTCGATCGAATTAAACAGAATTAAATTTTTAATTCTATTTTATTCAGATAAATTCTGCTACTTCGGTACTTAACTTAAAAATGAACTCTGTCTAATTCGGCAGGAAAACCAGAATTTGTTCAAATTAAAACGAATTTAAATAATTCTATTCGGTTTAATTCTGATTAATTCGAAAATAATTTTCCAATTTCTGGTTCTGAATCCGAATAAAACTGAATTCAAAATTTTTAAATCAGTTTTATTCTGTTTGATTCAAATTCAAATTCTTAATTCAGTTGAATTATGTTTTGCAGAATTCGACAAAATATAACAGAATTAAAATTTTGAATTCGGTTGAATTCAGGTTGTTTAATCAGGGTATATTGGGCCATTTTTCACATATAATTTTTTTACCCGGGATTGTTAAAATCTTTTTTTTTTTTTTTTTGAGTACTGAAAATAAATTTCGATTTTCTTCTCTCAGAAAAATTATTCTTCAATTTAAATATTGTTTTTAAAAGTTAATTTTTTTTTTTCGTGTACATTTGTACACAATAATACTTACATTAATTTTTTAGATTATATTCCGACTGATTCATTCAACTATCTCAGTAATCATTTAATATTTTTATCACTTATCTTACTCGTAAATGCGTTGTCTATCTTTTTTTTTTTTTTTATATATATGTAATATTTTTTCTTCATTAACGTTTCAATGTTTTATATTTCTAATTGTAGGTAATAATATTATTGATGACACAATAGGATTGATATGACTGACTGATTTATAAAACGATTAACGGAAATTTTCTCTATCAGTTAATCAAGTTTAAATACTTGACTCATCAAAAAAAAAAAAAAATTCCACATTGACTTTCTTTTTACATCTTAACATTACGATACTAACTCAGAATTTTCACTGCAATACTCTTCTAAATCAACTTACAGTTAAAAGAAAAAAAACTGGTATTTAATCATAAAAATATTATTAATTAAAGTTCATTGAATAGAATAGAATGAAAATGTTTATTCAGACTTATTAGTATTCAAAATAATCTGGATTATTCTACGATTTATATTGAATTCTATGTTTCCATAACTTCGCTAAATATAAATTTGAATAAAAAAAATTTTTTTATACTACAATCGCGTAGTTTTATTTAAATTTATAAATTATGTTTTTAGATCACATAAATCTTATAATTTATCTTAAGAAATGCTAAAAAATTTTAGCTTTATAATTTCTCACGTCTGGAATGCCAATGACAAAATATATGCTGAGCTAGAATCACACTTCTGCTGCGTGACATTATTTGCACAGTAATTCCCCGAAAAAAAACGCGCAATAATTTAAAAAAATAATTTTTTTTTTTTATTTTTAAAAAAATAATTAACAAATATTTACAATGATTAATCCTAAAATACACAAATCGAACAAATATTTTTTTACAAAAAAATATATATATGTATATATTTATATATGTGTATAATAGTGACATAAATTTTTAATTTTTAAATTTATTAATAAATTAATTCCTAAAATGTATATAAAAATTTATGATAAAGTTATCATTAATGTTAATTAACATTGATCAATTTGAATTTTATATACATATATGTTATCTAAATATTATTCCTAATAGATTAAATAAAAAAAAAATATTACTTAACATAATATTTTGATTTATTCTACACGAAATTTCATCATAAAATTTGAATAATTAAAAATTTTTATCACATTATGTACTTATCAAAAATATTTGACATATTTACATGAAGTGAATGACCAATTAGATGATAAATAAATATATAAAATAGTTAATAGTCAATAAAATCTATTAATTTTGTAGTTGACTGTACTTAGGTCGACACACTGCAATGGAAATTTCCACTGTGTGCTGCTGCCATCATTGCTTAGCTGCTGTCTCTACTCGATTACATTTCTTGTTGACCCTCTGTTGTCTCACCATATGTAGGATATTACTATACGTGCTGTAGCACCTTATAATAACATCTAATAACAATTAATCCTATATTATCGACTTATATTAATTTAATTATTAACAATTCACCATAGCAATACACGAAAAATATAAACTTCAAAAATTTGTCTTTGAAATCATCCGGAACCTGGGTGTCGATATAAGGAATTAAAATTCCAACCGATAAATTTTATGTTACGTCCCATAAAACTTTTTTTTAATGTTTGTTGCGATTTTTAAAGTTCAAATATCAATTTTTCCTGCATAGACAATCAATTTTAATGATACTCAAGTTAGCCGACGTCTAATTTTTTAAAAATGCTTAATTATAAAGAAAAATAATTTTAAAAAACCGCCTATAGTTTTTTTAATTTTCTTCTTTATATTTTGAGATTTTTTTTGTAATTGACTTATTCTAAAAAAAATTCAAAAATTTTTAATTGACTTCTAGGATCATAAATTTCAATATTTATCATAATTAATTAATTTTTAAATACAAATTTAAGAATTACTATTGAAAATGATAGTATTTACTGATCACTATCATATTACTTGTTTCTCAATTTATGGTTTGTTTTTTTCCATGTACTCTTTGAAATTCAAAAAAACAAACATTCTAGTAAAAACTAATCACAAACCCCTTGCAGTTTATTTTTATTAAGTATTTATTCTACAATCTATCGCTCAAAGTGTTAATTTTTTATAATTATCTCTTCTTCTTCTCTTATTTTATTTGATCCTTTATGAACTTTATTTATATTTAGTGCCGATTTGCGCAAACAATTAATTAAATGATAATGATACTGAAGTTAGCCGACGTCTAATCATTGTTTTATTTTTTTTTAAAACAGTAAATTATAAAAAAAAATATTTGAAAAAATTGCACGTTTAGTTTTTTAATTTTCTACATACGCATGTTTTTAGTTTATTTTATTTTTGTAATTTGTTGAAAAGAAAATCCAAAAATTTTGTATTGTCTGTTAACTTCTGGATCTGTTAACTTCTGGATAAATAATTGAAATTTTTTAAATAACTTTATTTACTCCTGTTATCTTTTACCAAAACATAGCTTCACATTTATTGAAAAAAAAATAAAAAACTATCAACAAGCCATTATTTTCTTTTTTAAACTAAATTTACCAATAATTAAAACTGTTAACACGTCGCTCTTAATTATACAACCGTAAAAAATTCTTCGTATTATTATCAAGAATTAATAGACACCCATTTAGATAAATTTATTATATTTGATAAGTGAATAGCCTCAAGTTTAACTTTTAAACACTAGACGTCAATCAATAAAAATATTAAATAAAATAAGACGTAGATTATTTACGTCCAAGTTATTTAATAAAATAAAAAATATTGATATTGTTTTTTAATTTAAATATTTTATGTAGTATCGTTATAAATATTATTGATCGGTATGAATTATTGGAATGATAAGAGATAAATTTTTGAAAGCTATTTAATTAAAATTTACCACGTGTATCATAGTATTTTTGCAGAGGATTGTACCCGGTTGTCAGACCTCACACAGCAACTGAACAGCAGGCCTCTTTTTTCGACGACTCAGGAACTTCTCTGTCCTTACATTACATTAGCACGTATGAGCATATATTTTGAAACGGTTTTGTATACATAATATATATACATATATATAATACAATTCTCAGATTAATGATCATGATATATAGACGTAAAAAAAAAATAAACGTTAATTGTTTTATATGATTATACATATATAAATAAATATTGTTTTCTATAATAATTAAATGTATATATATTTGTAATACAATATAACAATATGGATGTAAAAAATTGAAATTCAATTATCAAAACAAGAGACAATACATTGATATTAAATTTCATTTTAAAATTGATATCATTACAACTTATATGACTATTATTAATTTTGATATATATTTTTTTAAAATTTCATTAGTATTTTTTATTATTTTTTATTTGAGTTGATTTTTGTTTTGTTTGTAAATAATTAGAAAAAATAATATATATTAAATTACATTGAATTATATAGTGATATAAATACAATCAATATGATAAGAGAAATAAGTTTTTAAAAATATCATGTGATCATGAAAATTATCTTTTCACGGTCGATTCGATTCGAGTTTGCTACGTAGTTTCTGGATGGATAGATTTGAAAGGGTTACGCGTATGTGTGTGTACATTAATGTATATGTATGTATGACATGTGTGTGTATGTAGGTTGGGTTTAAATGTATGATTGTGTGGATCTGTGTTAGTAAATTGTAAAGTTTAATCCCAAAAGCATTATTATATAGTATAGGGGACGTAAGGAGTAAGGGTGCCTGGCGTCGCAAGGTCTGGGTCAGCAGACGAGACCCAGATCAACATTTATTCCACCAACATTATCCTGCGAATAAGATATATATAACTAACAAAAAGATAATAATAATAATTATAAAGAACGTGGGTGTATTGAATTTCGTATATCCATATATATTGTGACGTGCTTGATACGTCACGCGACAGTCTGGCGACTTGGTGGATCCAAAATATTTGGTAGCAATAAAATCTTCAACTTTTGGAATCTAATATTAAATTTTTTTCCCGTCAATCCTTGACTGGTGATTACTTTTTAAAGGAAATTATGTAAATAGTATTTTGCAAATGGATTAAATTTCTATAACTTTTTTTCATAAAAATTAAAAGAAGAGAACTATTTATTTTTGTTATTGTAAAATGTTTTTTAATATTAAAAAAGACTTTTTAAGGCCAGCAAATTGAAGGGCATAAAATTTCATAAAAGAGTCATAAGCTCGGGTTTGGCGAAAAAAATTCACTGAAGCCTGTAGACTTATTGGAAGACGAGCAAAAATTTTGAAAAATTTTTTTTTTCGCCGGTTTTCTTAAGATTACTCCGAAACCGTGCATGATTAAAAATTCAAAGTCCAGATCTGAAAACTCGAAACTTGAGGCTACAATTTGCTTTTTTTATTTTTTTTTCTACGTCCATTTTTCACTGAGTTACAGCATGTAATCAACAAAAAATTTAGAATTTTTTTTCTATCCCTTAATTTTTGGGACCAGTGTAAATATCCTTTAATCCTGGGTAAAAATATTTGGCTAAAATGCTAAATTTCGCTAAAGTCACCCGAAACTGTAAAGTTTTATTGAAAATGGCGGAAAAAATTTTATTCTTATTATATAATTTGAAATTTGGCGGGCAATTGAATCGGCCTTTCTTCGACTATATATTTTTTTTTTTTCTAAATAAAATTATAAGACATAAAGAAAAATAACTTTTAGAAATCTGTATTTTCTTCTCATAGAAAATTATGCTATTGAAAATTTTCAGTCTAATATATTTTTAGTGTATAAATATTTGATGACTTCATTCAAAATATTTTCTTAATTAAAGAAATCTGACCTCAGCTCGAGATACGCTGATCTTATTTTTTTTTAGTGCTGTAAAAAAATTTCGATTTTTTTCTGTCAAGAAAATTGTTCTCTAACTTGAATGAAATTAATAATTTTTTTGATTAACTTCTTAAGAAAATATTGTTTTCACAAAAGATAATTTTTTTTCAGCGCACGCTCTGTAAATTTTATTTTTTACTTTTAAGGCATTAAGCAAATATAAATAGAAGTTGCGCGAGGGCTAGTGAAATATATTTGAATCATTGATTGCACGAGATCCTAAAGCTCCTAAGTCTATTATTCTAGAATACATATAAGAAACGCTATCTGTGTAATATAGATTTCACAATAAAAACTCAATGATAAAAAAAATAAAAAATTTAACAAAAAAATAATTTACGTCAAACACTTAAATTTTTAAGTAATATTTGTATTGTTATATTATAAGTACTTATTAAATATAATTTATTTTAAAGAAATTAAATATTTAGGAGTGATGAATTGTTTAATTTTTTGATAAGAGAAAAAAGACGTATCTCAAATAAAATATCTGTATATTAAATTAAGCGATAATAAAAAATCATTAATGATTGCATTAGTAAAATATTAAGTATACAATGTACTCGTCACTGGTTTCAAGTTACTCGGATCAAATAAAATACTTGCCGAAGTATGCACTCTCTTTATATTAATAGCATCAGCGTTTATGGGGCATAAAAGAAAAAAAAATGATTTATTTAATCTAATTTTCAAGAAATATCATTTATCATTTCTCTTTGTTTTAATATAGACCATTATGTTTTTATTTTTTTTATGTATATATGATTTATAAATAATTAAAATTTTTAAATAAATATGTTAAAAAAGTATATGTGTGAATTTAGCAGACAGAAGACAATTTATAAATTTTAAATAAATTAATTAATTTATTAATTAAACTAAAGAAATTTTAAAAAACCCGCTTATTTAAAAATAAATACAAATTTTCTATAATAAAAAAATTAACGAATATGAATGTAGCAGACACGTTATAAATTTCAAATACATTAATTAAAATAATGAAATTTAAAAAAAGGCGCCAACATTTTATTTATTTATTCAAAAATTCAAAAAATTTCCACTTGTCAGTTACATCGCTCATAAAAAAAATGAAACACAATCATGAAATAAATATATATATACATATTGAAATAATAATCATAAAAATAGGTTTACAAGGATAAGCATCAGTGTTTTTAAAATCTAAAGATAATATTTAAACATCTTCGGATCAACCTTGTTTGTTTTAAATATTTTATTTAAATAGAAAAAACACAATAAAAAAAATTTACGGTTCAAAATATATAGAATATTTTTTTAATCTTATTTTTAAAAATAATAAATTACATAACATCTTAAATAATTATTTGAATCAAAAAAAAAAAAGTTATATATAAAAACACCTTACAAGAAATGTCCAAGTTTGTTTTATTTACGGTCCAGACAGTTTCTTAAAATAAAATATATATATTTTTAGCTAAACAGTTGGTACCACCAGAAATTCATGAGAAAGTTATTATGGAGAAGAACGAAGATGTGAATAAAAAAAAAGTCTATAAGTATTTATGTGGGTATAGAAAGGTACAGGAACAGGAAATAACAGGAAATTTAATAGACCAAATTATTTAAAGTACAAAAGCAGGTGAAAAAAAATGATTATTGAAAGGTAAAGAATAGAAGAAAAGGTTAATAATTGTTTAAATTTTCTACTTAGATGGCGCTCAATAGAAATAAAAAACTACTAACTAAACTTCTGTAGTTATTCTGCAGTGTAGTCTAGTAGTTAAATACGGTGTTTGTGTCTACAATAAGTATAATAGTGGGGTTGTTAAGTTAAAGAGGGGATATATCTTCAATACGGAAAGGGAAAATATGTAAGAGTGGGAGACAGAAGTAGAAGGGATTTCAATAAAAAAAATGTTAGCCGTCTTTTATGCCGCGCTATTCTCATTCTTCGTTGAGATCTACTACAAGCACTTTGGTGATCAATTAACAAAACCGAATGTGCCTTGTGTACATTCTTTTAATAATTAATTATTAAATTAATATATTTAATGTAGTGAATTGACGAAAAATTTATTGTATTTATTAAACCGATTTGAAAGAAAACAAATTTTTTATTTAACGATAATTATATCAGAACGTCAAGATCGATATATTTATAATATTTGTACGTATAAATATATATATATATATATATATTTCTTCTATAGGAATTATCTATAGATATTTATATATTTTTGAAAATATATTATTTAAAATAACGTTCACCGGAAGTGTGTCAGCACATACCACTTTTTTTGTGATGCTGCGCGAAATATTTAAATTTGAATATTTATAAATAACTAGAAGAAGAGTAACTTATATATAACTAGAAAACTGTGAGTGCTGTATAGAATATACAGAAATATATATTAATTTATATATATTTTTTATATAAAATATTGAAGGTAAATTGCTGGCGACAAAAATTAGAGGCCTTTGATAAAAAAAATATATATAATAAATAATGTCGCACATGATGTCTAATCAGGCCACTGCGCCGTTACAAGGGGGTGATTTCAAGGTAAGCTTTTTTTATTGTATTTATTTATTTTTTTACTCCAATATTAATTAATATTAATTAATAATTACCCACATACTTGATTATTACTCTATAATATTCTACAATAAATAATCCGTTGCATATTTATTAGTCATTAACAGGAAAATTTACATGCGTCTTATATATTTTCATATATTATATGACGTATTGATTATAATATATTTAAATGTCAGTTTATAAAAACTTGTAAAAAGTTCTGTGTCGATATAAAATGTTAAATTTTTATTGAAAAAATATTTAATCAAACGATTGATTCACAGATCGATATATTATCGCGTTGCTGATAAATAATAAGTTTCAATGCTATAAATCGATTGAATAAAGAATTAAGATTTACTATATAGAAAAAGTACACGCGAAATATTATAATTATGTAGGAAGTTTTTGAAAACTGTTTTTTTTTTATTGAATTTTTGTTTCCATAGAAATTAAGAGTCCGTTAGTAGGGGTGCACAAAAATCGTTTGCGCATGATTGAAAGTTTGCGATTTAACATCTGTCGTGTTTCAGTACAATCGAAATTTAAACATACATACATTCAAATACTGAATAGCGAATACAGTAGTAGTAGTAGCAGTAGTAGTAGTAGTACACAATTTTCATCTTTTACCTTACAATACACCTATATCTATATTAATCGTTACATCACCGTCTACGTCTACGTCCCTAGTATACGAAGTTCAACGACATATGGACTCGAGAAAAAATCAATACAGCAACTCTATAGGCATGAATAAATAAGTTAATTCGATTATTATTTAATTTTGTAACGTCAATATTATTTGATACCAAAAACTAAATGTAGATTCTCTTTATTTTTTCAATTAATTTATGTATCGCTTGCAAATTCTACTATAGATATATTATTTATTGATGCCTATTGTAATTATTTATTAAAAAATAGTACTTTTATACATTAAGTTTAAAAATAAATGTTTAATGAATTTAAATAATTAAATTATGACTATTTGAAGACTAGCGTGTCTATAATTTGAATATGAGCGGGCGGGCATGAATTCTTGGATGAAAAAGATTTATATGTTCTAAAATATATCATCATTGTAATGATATATATCACGATGCATGGAATTATATATATAATTTTGTCGCATCAATATATATGATTATGGTTACGGAATAGTAAAATATATTATCAATATATGTAATGAATAATTTTTTGGTTTTTTGTAATTTCTGAGTTTATTTAGTGATCCATTTAAAAGTAAATTGATTACATTTAAAAAAAATATTTGATGAAGAATGTCATTAACTTCAATATTTAAGCTCAAAATTTTTAAAAAATTATCAATATGAGCAATCGTACTTTTGAGGGCAAAGTATTTAGTGTAATTAACAGTACCTAGATATATCTTTTAAATATAAAATATACAGAAAGTAGTTGATCAACGTGACAAATGGAATTTTCCATACCTGTAGGCATCGGTTTGTCTTCATCGCTGATCGTTAACGATACATGTTCAATAGTTACAAGAATTACAGTGGGGACACAATAGTGGGTTTGTACACACCTATAGGTTCTCTTATCCCTGTCTTCAAGTACACATGTATACTTTACATACTAACAAAGGTACATACCTGTATCTTTTGTCTTATACTCTATAAGTATATTCCTTCATTCACATACATTACTTGAAATAGTTTTGTGTTGAATAACGCAGACACAAGGTGGAGTAACTAGTTACTATAATACTATTTGAAGAAGTAATCTTTTAATATAACTTCTACGTACTTAATACTTTTATATATTGTTTAAAAACAATTATTGACTTTTTTCGGATTCAAAATATACACAGATTTATAAATCAATCGACTACAATAATCCATTTTTTTTTTTGTTGAAAATTATAAAATTTCTTATAAGAGTAGTGCACACCCGCTTCGCGCTCGAGGTGTGCAAAATTTGAATTTATATTAATGAGACCGTTAAACATATTCATTTAAATTTATGATTTAATTCAATTTTTGAAAATTAAATTATATGAATCATTTATTTGAGAAACCCCTTAAGTCAAGAAAACAAAATTTTTTAGGGAACACAAAAACTATTTTTCTGGAAAAACTTGCCATTGAAATAATAAATAAATAACTGAAGACAATAATGTTAGCGTCTCTGAAAAATATTCAAACAAGAAAAATTCAATTTTTTAATTGAAACTACTTAAAAAAATTATTTAAAGTTGATTAACTTAGGGGGTATATCAACCAAACGGAAGAAAAAGTTATAAAATCATTGTTTTTTTTAATTTTTTCCACTCTAATAATTTATTAGGCTGATAAAATGAAGTATATAATATGTATTTAAACTCTGAAACTCAGAAATTACAAAAAATAATAATTAATTTAAGTATTTTAATTAGTCATATTATTTTTTTTTTCCAAAAAAAGCGCGAATTTTAAATAAAGAAGAAAAAATTATTTCCATAAAACTAAAACTGCATATGTTTATTTGAAAAACTCCATAAGTCATTGACTTATGGGATTTCTCAATAATATAAAATTTCTGTCACCCCGTTAATTGTTTTTTAAACACTGACGATGGATATTTTTATTAATTTCTATGGGGGAACATCCAAAGAACCCAAAAATGCAAAATACCCAATTTCGAAAAAACATGACTTATTGGGTTTCTCAAATAAACGATTCATATGAAATTTTAAACATTTCAGATAAATAGAAACAAGATTATTAGTATATAATTAAACATAAATTGTTATTTGTCAAGAAATAAATATAAAAATGTACAGTAATATTAAATAAAATGTAACAAAACATAATAACAATTATTTAATATTGATATCAATATTATCACTCTATCTGGTAACAACAATTTAATCGATCATTTGTAAAAATAATAATCAGAGTTCATAATACAAACTACTGCGCGGCAAAGAAATATAGTAACATAAAAATACGTAACTTTTTATTATCATACATATAACTATCATTTAACGTATTCCTTCATGTGGTTAACCAATAACAGTATGTAGTTTTCCTGCTTAACAATTCAAACATTCAGCCGTATAATTTGTAATCACATAAAATTATTTAAAATTTTCCTATACACTGAGAAAAAAAAATACTTTTAATGAGAATATTTACTTGATATAAGAACATATATTCTTGATAATTTTCAAGAATATATAATTTTGTCTCAAGAATTCGTAGAATTGAAGGGAATAATTTTTATTTAATTCAAGTAAAGCTATTCTTTTGTTCACTCGCAGTATAATATCAAATTCATATAATAACAAAAATAAATTTGATGCTCTTTTCTCAAGAAATTGATAATTAAAAATAATAAAATAAATATTTTGAACGGATTTCTTGAACTAAGAAATTCTTGTTTGGAAAATAGTACTTTTTTTTCTCAGTGTACTTCTGCTAACATTCTTGTCGGAAATTTAATATATTTTTATCTACGCTTTTTATTTTTTTCCATTGACCCTTCAATTTTTTTTTAAAACTAGAGCGAGGTATATGAACTATATATTTAAAATATTTACGTAATACCGCGCACTAAAAAACAACTTAAGATACAATGCTTCCTCGCGGCTATAACTAATTTTATTACACACGTCGAGACAGTGGTATATTTTTATGTTCACCTAACATATATATATACATACGAATACGATGACTCATTATGTAGAATCTTTTATTATAGCCTACGTAAATTTACATTCACTAACACTTGACTTAAAAAAATTTTCATTTCAGCAAAATCGATTGTATTAAATCTCGCTAAAATATTCAAATACTTAATATATTTTATATATCACTTTTGTATACATAAAATAATATGTCACATTAACTAAAATATCACTTCCGTTCCTTTAATTCCCTTGATTATTTTTATCTAGCTGTTAGATTAAGAGCATATTCCATAGCTTGATTTTTTGATACATTATTTTCACGCACACAAAATTAATTAATTTATTTCAAGTGATGATTAAGTAATGAGCGTTAATTAAATTATTTTACAATTTAATTATACTTTTAACAGATTTTGTACAATAAAATAATACATCTTAATAGTGTATTATTTATATAGATAAGGTAATGATGTCTGGGATTCGTGTACTCAATTTATTTAGTTTCTTTTAAACATTAACTTACCGACTTGCGTCTATAAAGAATATCTTATCGCTTTAACAATAATTATGTATTAAAAACGGAACATTATTCGTAATGAGGGCTTCTAAGTGTACAATACTATCTTAAGTTTAATTTAAAATCGATGATCTTACAGTTTTATTACAATTTAATAGACAAATTTTTTATACATTTGTTTGTAGACTTTATAATTCACAAACAAATCGATTAATTTTTTTATTGCCCCTTTAGTAATTTAAAAAAAAAATACAGTCCTTCAAATGATTTTTACACATAAAAGTTTATGATAAAATTACATTCTTGAAAAACAAATAGATTAATCTATGTTAATCTTATTTTTTTGCAAATATAATTTTTTATTAATCTACTAGATATATAAATTATTGATAAGGACATTGATTTTTTATCAGAAAAAAATATTAAATGCTTTACTATTAATTTGTTCAAGAAGTAAAAGTTAAAATTTTGGTTTAAAATAAAATTCCCTATGTTTAGGTAAATTATCGTATTTTTTTTTAATACCGTTCATGTCGACTCGTTATCCAGGCTCATACATATTATCATGTTTTACTATCAACGGTTAAATAAAAAATGTTTAGCTTGTAAGTAATTGACTCAGTGCCCGAGTAAAATGAATCGTTGAAAAGACGTTGGCTATTGTAAACTTCAAAACGTGACACGACAAACTTTTTTTACTTCTGAAAATACAAGAAGTTAACAATTGACTTATTGATACTATATAAAAACATTTTTTAGACTCTTTTGTAATCTATTTTGACTCTCAATTAAGTGATAATTTTTTTAAGTGAAAATATGGCTAAAAAAAGTTGATTTTGAAGTATTTCTTAACTTATCTTTTACCCTTCTTCAATATCATTAAGTCAGTCATTAATTTTCTTTTGAGTTTTTAAAAGTTTTAAAAGCGTTACAACAAAGTTTATCATTGTGTCACGTTTTGAAGTTTGAAGTCAACGCTTTTTCAACCTTTTTTAAACAATTTTTTTTCACTATACCTACAGAAATTTTAAATTCCTGAGTTATCTAAAAGACGTAAATTTGTTCTTTTCTCTTATGAAAAAAAAGTATATTACACACCGAGGAAGGAAATTAGAAGTTTGCAACTCACGTGAGTAATTGCCTACTCAAGACAAAGGCGAGGATGACCAATATGCGGATTGGAACATCCTACCTTTCTCCGGGGTGTGTACACAATTTTTCATCAAATTTGCACCTGAAAGTTTAAATTTTTGCCTCTAGGAAGAATAGCGCATGCGCTAATTTTTATCACTTGCTTTTCTCATAAAAGAAGACAATGACTTTTTTCCCTCTAAACAGGGCAGGAATTTAAACTTTCGATGCAGATATGGTGAAAATTATGACAATTAGCACATTTGCTATTCCTCCTATAAACAGAAGCAAAAGTTTAAACTTTCAAGTGCAGATTTAGTGAAAAATCGTATATACACAACGGAGGATATTTTCTCTAAATTAATCGGTAAAAAGTACTTCAATCAGTGGATATTCACTGCCCAAATACTTCCAAATTCATCACTAATTCACCAGTGATAGTAAATATTCACTGATTTTAAATACTTTTTACTGATTCATTTTGAAAGAGTAGGACGTCCCAATTCCCGTGTTTAAAAAAAGGAAAAAAGGATTCGTTAAAATTTACACATATCATGGGTAAAACGAACAGCTTACACTTATCTATATGTTGTTTTAACATTCGTCGTGATTGTAAAAAAAATATCAAACGTATATGTTAAAAGTACAAATTTTCCAGAAATTCTTTTGTGATAGTCAAGAGTATTTATAACATACATTATGTGTTAATTTGATGTACCTGAAGATCGGAACGTTTCTCGCGCAATGAAAGTGAAAAAAATTTAAGTAATTTGACTAAGGTACCCGCGGGTAATAAGGCCTGTCGGGTAATAAGGCCTAATAAGTGCCAGAAATGATATTTAAAATAATCGCCTCCGCTAAAGGCTACTCTAGTAGAAGGGTCTTGCATAGAGATGTTACGACAAATTTATAGAGTCTCGATACCACGTTCCCTGTCTTCTATATTTTATCATCCGTCATATGCTGTCTCAGCGCAGAAGAAATTATAAAAAACAATCTAGTCTTCTGACTTTTAAAAAAGATACTGATAGTTTTAAGTGCTGTTGAGCAAAACAATCTAGTCTTCTGATTCTTAAAAAGTATTGTTGCTAAATTTAAGTGATGATTCATCTCTAATACCAATTTTATTAAGTAAAGTTAAACTATTCCAGTTTGTTTAACTCTTAGGCCTACCCTACCGTAGTAAAATAAGGCCTATTTGTATAGTTTTTGTGAAAGTATAATTTTTTGTTTGTTTATGGTAAAAATTACCATTACTTGATTACATTTTATGTATTGAAATAAAGATTAATGATACATTTCGATAATTAAATGCAATATTTTCGATTCTATTCAATATTTTCTTTAGCTAGGCCTTATTACCCGCCGGTACCTTACTTCAAATTTACTTGGGGTATTTTGGGTTGGCTACAATTTTCGGCTGACATACTAGCAATTATGCGAAACATTTCAGAAATCTAAATCTAGTAGATGCTTTACTTTTCATTTCGTTCTCTTATTTTGGTTCCACGAGAAACGTTCAGCTCTTTAGGTACATTTAATTTGAGAGTATAATTAAATAGTGTTACATTCAAATAAAATAACATTTTTGTGTGTTAAAAAATCAACCGATTTAAGTTGACAAAGTACGATAATAAGTTCAATGAATACTTGAAAGTGTTAAAAATTCCATATTTGAATTTTGAACACTTACTTTTTTTACACTTCCCTGATTAAGAAGAATGATTTGCTCCATATTAAGTGTTTATCTATATATCAGTCGATTCAAATTGTTTTACATTATTTCAAATTGTTTTGAATTATTCAAAATCATTTTTCTTAATCAGGGTTTAACGAACCCTTTTTTTCTTTGCAATTACATCCGCGGGTCGAAATGTCCTGCTTTTTCCCCTTGTTGTATAATTTACTAATTTTTCACGGGTATGTCAAAAAAAAAACAATAATAATTTTGAATTAAAAAATGAACATTAATATTGTTATTGTCAACAGATAGAGTTTAAAAATAAAAATTCAGTGGAATATTTTTAACGACAGTAATATGATTCAATCAATGATCATTTGACACTTATTAAACTACTGTGACTGCAGTATAATTATTTCCAGACGATTCTGGTTTAATATTCTTATGATCAATATTATTATTATGATTATTATTATTATAGTTATAATAATGATAATTATAATGACTATTATTATTAAACTGATCAATTTAAATTTTATTTTTAATATATTGTAACGGATATTCACACGTTCGTTAACATTTATTGATCTTAATAAATCATTAATAATTTACATTTATATTTGTAATAAATATTGACACATATCAATTAAGATACAAATAAACTATTATATTTATAGACCACGAAACGAGGTGATGTAACAATAACTTCAAGGTTGTAAATATACTTACAACAATTTAAAGTCGGTGCGTTTTCATTTATCACTAACAACTTAGCAATAGGAAACTTTTAATTATCAGTAACGACTTAACTTATTTCAGTTGTAAAACAGTATGAGTATTCAATACATCAACACAATATTTAACGATAAAATATTATAAAAATAAATAAAACTTTATATATTTTACAAACATTAATATCGATGATTAATTATTAAATAATAGAATTTATCATAATTAGTATTTATTTTGCATTGATAATACAATAATTATTACGTCATAAAGATGAAAATAAAAAATACCAGACATTAATTTATATCTTATGTTTCATTTTTATAAATTGCTGTCATCACAATGACGTTAACCATTACATTCTATAATTGTAATTTTATATTTTAACTGGAATTCAATTTCCTCCGAAATCATGTTTAAAGTTTATGTACGTTTCAAAAATAGTTAATTTTTTTCTTTGAAATTTAACATTAAATGCGTTGTAAAAATTTATTTTAGTAAAGATAAAAATTTTGTACAGTAATTACATTTTTTTTATTTTTTTTTTAACTATAAAAAATATATATATGATAGTATCATATATAGAGGTAATTGCGCAAGGTGTAATTGTCGGTCAGCGTATTGCCACGTAGACAATTACCATTTTTTACGGGTCTGAATTAAATCTACTTGATATTCAAGGCCAATTTATGTACCAAACTTTATTTTTAAAAAAATTTTAATAAAGAACATTTAGTTTTTAACAACGAAAATTTAAATTACATGCATTTTAATGATACAATATATATCAAAATATTTATTATATCATATCAGCGATAATCTTTGACTTGATTGTATCTCATTAATGAAGATCAGCGTTTTAACGTTTGGTCATTGACTCTCTATTGTAATTTAAAATTTCTTATGTTTAAATTATTCAATAATTTAATCTACTGTTAATAATTTTTTATCCATTGAGTAATTTATATGAATAGATATTCAAGATTATTTAAAAGGTCAACTTAATTATGTTTCTGTCTCATTTGTTAGCAACTTAATTATTTCAGTAGCCAAAATATATATATAATTTCAGTAGCCAAAATATATATATATATAATTACAGTAAACAATATATATGTAGTATTCTATGATTAATGCTACTAAGAAAATGAATATATTTTTGTCAGACAATAACTTTAATCGGTGTATTAGCAACATTATATTTTACCTTCAAAAGCATGATTATCTATTTTATGGGTTAAATGCATCCTCATTTGCAAGTAAATTACGTTGCTTTTGACGTAGTCATATCATTACAATGAATATAGATCATTTACAATTACATTAAAGGAGTTTATAAATTTCATTATTTTTTTTAAATTTTTTAAACCAATATATTGTGTTTATATAAAACTTTGTTTACTTTTTCATACAATTATATTTTACGAGTGATATATTTATATAATATCCGTAGTTATTCTAGTTGACATAACACTTTAATTAATTTAACTAAATTATTATTGTTACGAAAATTTTAATGATTTTAAATTTTATTATCTTTGGCGCCACCTTTTATCAGTTTTTTTTAAATTAAAAATTTAAAAAAATAAATTAAATTTCATGGCCACTTTCAATTGTAATCAAACGGTATTGATATCAATTGGTGCAATTGATAGATTATTAAACTAAATCAATCGTTAAATTTATCGCGCATGATTAAATATTTTTATTTTTATTTTTATAATTAAAAGGCCAATTAGTCGTGCGTAAGTTTATTCATAAATCATTTTAAAATAATTAAATCATTCGCTGATATATGTATTGTTTATTATTCTCAGAACAAATAAAAAATTTATTTGCTACGTCATTTAAAAAATATATCAATTAAACTATTTACTTTTTTTTTTTATCATATTATTTTTTTAACTTTCAAAATTCTTTGATCGTCACCATTTCGTATGCAAAGAATTATATAACAATAATAAAAATATAAAATTTTTTTATGAGACAGATTTATATTTATTTATATTTTTTCATATATAATAGTATAAAAAAATAAATTTAGATTAAGAAATTCAAAACTACGTATTTTCATATCTTTATTTGGCAGTATGACAGAAATTCAAGTTGTCTCATTTATAATAAATACCTACCGGATGTAATTTATGTTAATACGTTCTGAAAATATTGTTGATTGACGGATTTGGCATAAATAATATCATTTTAATGTCACTAATAAATTAAAAAAAATTTCATAATATTTTATATTACATCGTCAAATTTTAATTACAAAATATTGATAATAGCTTAATCAAAATTTTTAAATCTAAAACAAACAATATTTTTTTACAAATTTACAATATAATACACACCACATTTTTTTTACTTACATTGTATCTCTGTTTAATTGAATTTAACAATAAACTCGGGACTTTTTGTAACTTTGCCAAGTGGCGCCCTCATGTTAAAAATAGAAACTCATCTACTTTTAAATTAAAATTTTATTTATTTTGAATTTCCGTTAGCCTTGTTTATAATACATACACATTACATTATCATTACACATATATTTTTTATTATACATTAATTAATTTTAAATTTCATTAATGAACAAAAAAAAAATACAGTAAATTTTTTTTTTAAATTGACGCAGACACATTGATCTGCATATCATTAACTTTTCCTATTTTTGCATTGGCCACAGACTGAATAAAGTTTTAACATATATATTTATATACATATAAATATATTAAGAAAGCTTATTCGTCCTCGGTACATTCTCAAATGTTTCATTTTGGCAACGATCCGTTTAGCTTTTTGCGTCTTTAACTATTAACTACTAAACTACCCTACTCTAGACATTATCCATTACATTAGTCTTATTCTATTCGTCAAGAGTCACTTAGCATTCTGCACTACAAGAGTCCACACGTATTAAACTGAATACTCACATTCAGTTATTACAATTGTTGTAACCAGTTCATCACGGATTTAATGTTTCAATAACTTTATCATTGTTAAGTCAAATAGGTGAAATAATTCTTAAGCAACTTCTATTTACTACTTGTGTCATATTTATTCAATTTTAGTTGATTGCTTGATAGTGATGGTGCAGTTATCAAACAATAAAAAGTGATATTAAATAAATATTTAAATAAAACATTATTTTTAAAATATTTAAAAATGCCGCTCGTTGTTAACGGATCTACTGAATACTTAATCACATATTATATAAAATAATTAATGCTAATTGCAAGTGTATATATTTATATATATAGTTTTTAATTAAATGTGATTATTAGCCCGCCGTTAGTTCAATAGGCAATTGAGTTTATTTTAATCGCTTAGTGCTTTATTTAGATTGAAATACGGTTCCATAATTATATTATTGTTAAGTTAAGTTTATTTAATCAACAAAGACAATTAATATTTATTCAAAATGGATTTTGAGGATATAAGCCCAATGGACAGTGATTTTGATGTTGAAATGAGCTCATTGTCATCAACTTATATTCCAACTGATGGACGAGGAAAAGTTAATACTATTTACATACTTTATAATCTCATACATTTCATTTATATACACAAAAAAAAAAATAAGAATTTCTTCAACGAAGAAATATTTTTTTGCCCCAAAAAATTTTTTTTCGTTTTAAGAACTTTTTTTTTTTTTTTTTTTTCAATTTTTGAAGCAAAAAATTTATGGAGGCAAATAAAATTTTTTTTTTGCTAAGAAATTCTTTTTTTTTTTACACAAATTTTTTTTTGTTTAAAATAAATTTACTAACAAATAAAAATAAAATGATTTGGTTATAAAAAATAGATTAATTTAAATCAAGTCGCGTTGTACAAAAAAAATAAATAAATAAATATATTACCGGAACTTGTATGATTGAAAATTAGTGATAATAGCAATGAGCGCGTAGAGATAGGGTGTCAGAATAATTTTGTTTAATGATTTACGCTTGAGGATAAAGTTTAGTATCCGTTCATTGATATATATTAGCAATTACGTAATATATGTATACATGTATAATGTATAATGCAAGCTGATGATTTACAATGTTATATCAAGTGTGGTATTGATGGTAAATTTATTCAAAAATATCATTAATCTCATTAACTGTTATACTTCCTCAATTTATATTTAAATTAATTGATAATTGTGACAATGACGATAATGATAAATAATTTATTTATTTTTTTTTTATTTTTTTATTTACAGCGAACACCCTTGCGCCCGATGATTGCAGAATATGATCCAAAAAAACGTGATGTGAAAACAGAGTTGTCAGACATGGTACTTGTCAAGTAAGTTTTTTAATTATTTTACTTATGCAGAAATTTTAAATATGTTTTTATTTCATAATTATAAATTATAAATATAAACAAATTCATTAAACGTAACGGATTACGTTCTTCATCTGACTTTAAAATTTTTACTTGACATCATCAACTTTTACTGTCATGGACTGATCATTGTCATCGCTTTATTGCTGAAAAAAAAAATTTAATTGATTAAAAAAAAATTCACTGCACAAAAAAAAATTTCTTGGCGCGAAAAATATTTTTCATTTTAAATTTAAGACAAAAATTCTATGAGACTTTTTGGGACAAATAAAAATTTTTTTGAGGAGAGTAAAAATGTTTTCCGCCAATAAATTATTTTTTTTGTGTAGCTTTTAATGCGAATGAGTTGATAATCGAGAATCATATAAAACTGTACATCTTTATCATTAATTAAGTTACTTTTAATTAAAAAATAATATTTTATTTAATCAAAAGTGGAATATTTATTGGCGATATTATTTCCTTATTTAGTTTATTTAGTATACAACTATTATTACAAACTATATAAATTGTGCTATCATTCATAACATTTTAAATTGCAAAATAATATTTTATCAGTTATAAAAACGTCATGAATTTTTACTACAATTTATTTTTAAAATTTTATGATGTAATAGAATTTTTCATTAACAGTTTAATCGCTTTGATCGTTATTTTACACAATCGATTGTAGTAACAAAGTGATAAACTTGGCGGCCTTTATTGCATCGAAATCAAAGCTAGAAATATTTTATTTATTTTTAAAATTAAATAAAACATTACTTTTATTTTCAATATCGCCAATAAATTAAACTTGAATGTAGAATTTTATAATAATAGATAAATTATCTGGCTGTGCTATTAGATATTATTTTAATTATCATTGAGCATACCGTGTGATCGTCGCTTGAGATTTTGTCTTTTATTTTGTAAAATAATTTTTTAAAATACCGCCAAATGTTTGAAAAAATTAAATGACATATTGTTGATAAAACGTTAGTATTTTAGAGGTGTTAGTTGCCACCATTATTTTTGCTGAATGTATCAAATCCCTACAATATTTTTTCGTACATTAAAAATGTTTACTGTCTAATTTCTTACTGTTTAGTTGCCTACTAAAATTCATTTTCTACGGTTCTATTGCCTACATAAGTATAAAATATATTATTTAATTGCATATAAAAATGATTGCACTGTTCTATTGCCTACGGAAAAATATTTAATGATGTTTAATTGATTACTATTTAACTGTGTATCCAAATCAAAGAAGTACCTAATTAATGTAGACAAGCTTCTGATTTATTTGCTAAGAAAATCTTGTACTTGTTGAGGAGAAATGATCAACGTTCACGACCGATCACTTGAGAAAAACAACACAGCTGATCTGTAAAATATCAGAACCACAGTAATCTTCACAGTAGTATAACTTGCCCGGTCCATCATAAAATACTGGGTTGAATCTCATAGTCGATGTAGAAAATGACCTGACCAGGCCACTAATTTCTAATAGAAAACTCGGAATTTTCCAGTTGCTATTGTGAAGCCTACAGTAGTTCTGATATTTTTCAAATCAGCTGTGTTTTTTTTTCTTAAGTGATCGGTCGTGAACGTTGATCATTTCTCCGCAACAAGCACAAGATTTTCTCAGCAAATAAATCAGAAGCCTGTCTACATTAATTAGATATTTTTTTGATTTGGGTACACAGTTAAAAAGTAATCAATTGAAAATCATGAAATATTTTTTAATAGGCAATAGAACAGTGCAATAATTGTTGTATGCAATTAAATTATATATTTTATATTTATGTAAGCAATAGAACCGTAGAAAATAAATTTTAGTAGGCAACTGAGCAGTAAGAAATTGGGCTGTAAGTATTTATAATATACGAAAAAATATCTCAGGAATTTTATGCATTCATTTTGATGAATAAATTGATTGATAAAAATGATAAATTATTTAAATTTAAAGAATCTATTAAATAATTCCATTAATTATTTAATTTATTACTATCAGACACTTGACATATGAAAAAAAATGTATGACTTTTATGATAATCGCTTGATGCTTAACAAGATTATTTAATGTACTTTTTATTATAATTAAATTATAATTAACTGTTCAAATAATGTGTTAATTAAATGTTAAAAGTAAATACAAATATTACACACAAGTTTATCTTAAAAAAAAAAAATTTTTAAACCGGAATTTCTGGTTTCATATCAATTAATAAACAGAATAAATTTCTTATGGTGTATGTTAATTATAAGATTTTAGATAAAAATTCAATTTATCTTAATTTATGAGGGTTATAAAAAAGATTTACAAAGTGGATTAATTGAACCGAAAGAATATGTACATTTTTTTCCTTTTTTCAAGTACATTATTGAGCAATGTTAATTTTAAAACAGTCATAAAGATAATACGTACACATATATACACATATATATATATTTTTTTCTAATCACCTCATAAAATTATTTGCTTAGTGGAAATTTCCACAAAAGATATTAATGGTTTAAGATTTAGTGACAATCCTAAATAATATATATATATGTCACATTTATTTTAGCCACGTAAAATTCTTAAGAATTAAATACTTTGTACTGTCAACAATATGTACATACATATATCAATTGATTAAGGTTAATTATTGTATATATAAAGTAATTCTACGAATTAATTGACAACTTAAAATATTTATTGACTTTTAAGTATCAGTTGATTTATAAATCTTTCACAATATAATTTCTAGTAATTGTTTACAATTACAAAAATAAATTATTTTGTTTTTATAGATAAAATTTAAAAAAAAAATTATTTTCAAAGCTTTAAATTTTTATTTTAGCATAATTTATATATTTATGTAGACAAAAGTTTTGAATATTCATTGCTTTGATAAATTGCTTTGTCCTATTTTTTTTTTGTTCATTCTGCATGGACTACTTCAATGGAATAATTTAAACTATTGTAAAAAGTACACTATCAAACGTGTTCTTGAAAAAAAAAAAAAAAAAAAAAAAAAAATATATATATTTAAAAAAAATATGATACATTTAAAAAAGTATGATACGACTATCAGTTATTTTCTAAGACATTCCTCGACGTGGGTGTAAACACGTCATCTTTTAGCAGCGGAATGTTGCATACAGATTTTATATAAATAAAACTTGAGTCAGCAAAAAAAATTATAAGGAAAGTTGAACGTTAAATAATTATTACTATTATTATTGTTGCATAACAGACAAATTTAAATCACGCGATAATAATTTATGAAATCGTGATCCATGATTTTTTTTTAGCCTGCGCCCTAGAATAAATTAAAATAAAATAAAAGTGTAGATCATGCGGTATGCAATTTATTTGATAATTATTATAAATATTTTATAATTATTATGATAGGCCTAATTTTATAAATTTATATGATTCCAGACAAACTCATAGTTAACTTATTTGTTTTAAATTATTTTTAATAAATAAATAAGGCCATGATAATTGACGTAACGAATAGAATCAAGACCTCTAAGACTTGACGGACTGAATTGACAATAAATCGCATCACTAATTTCAAAAAGATATATATTTTTATACCCCCTTTTGGTATGATACTGAAGTTAGCGACGATTAATCATTTTTGGAATTTTTTTTAAACAATAAATAATAAAAAAAAAATTATTTGGAAAAATTGCACCTGTAGTTTTTTAAATTTTCTACATGTGCATATTTTTAATTTTTTTTTTTTGTAATTTATTTGTTGAAAAAAAATATCCGAAATTTAGTAATTGCCTGCTAACTTATGATCCTGAAATTGATCGACAATCAACAATTTTAGGATTTTTTTTTCAAGAAATCAATTGAAAAAAAAAAAAACTGAAAATATGCACATGTAGGAAATTTAAAAACCTATAAGTGCAATTTTTTCAAATATTTTTTTTTATAATTTATTGCCTTGAAAAAAAAACCAAAAATTATTAATTGTCGGCTAACTTCAGGATCATCTTTTGGTTTTAGGAAACTTTCTGAAGTCAAAAGAGCGCATAATTTTCTTTTCATTGCCAATCGTTTTGTAGCTTATTTTCTTGCTAAAAATTTTTTTTTTTAATTTTCAGCTTTAGAATAAGTCTACACTATGATTAAGAATTAAAAAAAAATACGCTCGTTTGGTTTTAAAATTAGTAACTAGAGTCAAAAGGACGTTTAAAAATAAATGATCCTAGTTAGTAGACAATTAACAATTTTCGGATTTTTTTTCAACAAATCAATTAAAAAAAAAAATGCACATGTAAAAAATTAAAAAAACTACAAGTGCAATTTTTAAAAATATTTCTTTTTTTGAAATTTATCATTTTTAAAAAAATCCAAAAATTATTAAACACGGCTAACTTTAGGATCATGAATGTAAGTCCTTTTGAAATTGGTGGCGCGAAATAAATAAATAAAAAAAAAAACATGACAATAATTATTTGTTTAATTAAATAGACATGGAAAAAATAAAATTATGACAATCTTTGATAAACTGATATAATCTCGTTAACGTGTATTATCCTTTTTTGTTGTGAAGTGAAATGTTTAAGTAAACAATGGCTTGTTAGTCGTCGTACTGCGTCGTGGCGCTCGGCGTCGGTGATGCAGTGCGGTGGTTGCAGCTGAGCCTGATCTCTAAGCCAGAAAATGTCATGTGTGAGACGCGTGTGTCTCTCGCACACGAAACACGTGTGAACCCGTGTTGTGTCACCGTGTCACGTGACACGCCGAGCGCGAGAGTATCTCACAAGTAAGAGCTCTTATCTCGTCAAAAATGAGAGCTCGCAACACACCTATGGAGAGAGACTACCGCACTTCAACCGGTACCTACACAACCTCTACCTTTTACGATTTATATCATTTAATATTTAATATTTTATTAATTTATTTATAACAAAAAATGAAAAAAAAAAATATGAATATAAAAAATTTAATAAAGAGGTCTCATTACCACAATGTCATTGTTTTTTTTTTATTAATAAAATTGTACAATCGACACTGTTAAGGACAGGATGTTCAGCGATCCGGAAAATTTATTATATAATTATAAATAAAAATTAAAGAATTTTTTTACGGTGTAAAAAAAATTTATTAAATTTTTCCAACGGATAATTACTGATTTTTTTTTTAAAGCGCCGTGAATTTTTGATTTTAATTACTTGTTAGTTATCATAATTATTATATTGAGAATTCCTTCCTATCCTTGAAAATCCTTTCAATTAATTCTCAATAGAATACTGTACTAGTAATGAAGTATACGTAAAATTGTATCAGAGAACTTTCGATTTTTTTTTATTAACAGAAATCATAAATTCGAATAATAAATATGATGCGTTTTATGTAATGAGGTATTAACTTTTTAAAAATTATAATTGACGAAATAATTTGCTGGACATCTTGTTCATTTGATATAAATTTACCTTTTAATTTATTTATACACTGGCTATATTTTATAAACACGGGTAATTACTCTGGCATGATTAAGTATAAATTAAAAAAAAAAAAGGGATTCAAGGGCTACGCGTTACCGAGGTTTTGTTAATAATCATTAATAATTAATTAATTGGTGTTGGTTATTTTTATTTTAATCAATGCAAAATATAAAACCCATTAATGGAGTCGAGGTCGAATATTGATGATAAATATTTATGCACAGATATAAAGGATATCTTGGATTTTTCATCGCTTCAAGAAAATTTTTATTTTCAATTTATAATGCGAAAAATTTCTTAAATTAAGTACAAATTTTCTTGGGGAAATCTTTTTTTTTGCATTAATCGAGATCAAATATTGATATAAAATATATATTAAGGTGGCCCAAAAAAATGACTCTTTTTTTCGAGTCTCTTATGAAAATTTGTTGGTTTACGATGTTTTAAAATGTCTCTCCAAAAATCAGCTCGATAAAAAATTTTCAAGAGGTCGCTCACGAATTTTGAAAATATCAAAAATGATCGAAATTTGAATTTTTTATTTCAAATTTTTTTCTTTCTCGTGGCAGCAATAGTTTATGTTTGTGAAATCATTACGCTGAAAATTTAAGCCCAAAATTTAAATATTTAAACCTCGCTCAAGAATTTTGAATGTTTTCGAGTGCTGTCTCTTGAACGTTTTCGAGCGACCCTTGAATATTAATAATAAAGCTTTTCGATCTTTTCACCATCAATTTGCATGACAATGAATGAAAATATAACCCGAGAGATAGAAATAATAAGTTATTTAGATACTTTTTTTATTGTTAATTCAATTTTTAGATTTTTTCGCTTATTCAAAACTTACCAAATTTTATTGTTTAAGACTGCCCTATATATTTTTGGTTATGCAAAAGTCATATTTTAGTGAAATGACAATAGTTGAGTTACAAAAAAATGCGAAAACTAATTCAAAGTATTAGTTACATATTATCAGTTAGTATTCAAAAGTCTTGAGCGCCGTTTAAATATTTAAATTTTGGGCTTAAATTTTCAGCATGGACATGATTTACAAATATAAACTACTGCTGCCACGAGAAAGAAAAAATTTAGAACTAAAAAATTCGAATTTCAATAATTTTTGATATTTTAAAAATTCGTGAGCGACCTCTTGAAAATTTTTTATCGAGCTGATTTTTGGAGAGGCTTCTCAAAACATTGTAAGCCATCAAATTTTCAAAAGACTCGAACAAAAAAATAGTCGGTTTTTTTGGGCCACCTTAATATAAATAGCGCAAAAAGTTTTTTAATAAAAATTCAAAAAATTTTTTTTTAGCAATATATTTTTTTATTCCTTTGCTGTCGGATATATTTGGCCATTTCTCTTCAACTTTTTCTTACAGTTTTTATTTTATTTATTCCATCATCATGTCAGCATCCTCGACAACCTTGACAGCAATAATTCTTCACTTAAACACCTAACCATTTTCCTTACATTAGTCATTAACAATCCGATGATAATTTTTATTCGTTAAACAGCTTCAACATTTATATTTTCTACATTCATTATTAAATATCTCACATTGTATTACTAATCATTTTTTTTTTACCTCAAACTATATTTATAACTTCCTTTAACGGAATGGTTTTGCTAACGTAATGAAATTACAAATAAATTCATTAATAATTTCTAATACACACGGAAATAATTTCTAACATTACACAATTCAAGCTAAATTTTATTTTATTTTAACACATGTTAAAAACAAACGCACACAGAAATAATAAAAGTATTAAATTTAGACGCGGATTCGCTAAAAATTTAGCCAAACAATCGTGTAAAAGTTGAATAAAATTTAAATAAAAACAAAAAAAAGAAACATTTAAACATACGTACGTAAAAAGAATGTCTAATGTGTTTTTTATATAAAAAATAAACATAAAAAAAATAACATACTAATAAATGTAATATTGCAGATACAAATGTGAGAAAAGCGACGTACCCACAATAATAGCAAATGGCTCAACGTTACCATTGGTGGAGAAAGCAAATGATGAAGAAGCTGCTCTTTATAATCCATTTGAGCATAGAAAATTGGCCCATCCAACATCAGACCTTGACACCCTTATTCATTTGCTGAAAGGTAGCCTTGGGTCTGGTATCCTGGCGATGCCTTTGGCTTTTAAAAATGCTGGACTTTATTTTGGACTCGTTGCGACCTTTTTAATCGGTATTATATGTACATACTGCGTTCACATACTTGTTAAATGCGCCCACACTCTCTGTCGACGAACACAAACACCAAGTTTAGGATTTGCCGAGGTCGCTGAGACGGCTTTCCTCGTTGGTCCTGAACCGGTTCAGAAGTACGCCAGACTTGCTAAGTGAGTAATTTTAAAACTCTAACCACTGGTTAGTTTATTATTTACCAGTTTCTGGCTTCGGCTTAAAACTGACTCCATGAAATAAATCCACTGAACAAAATCCTTGACCATATATTATAGTATTATAAAACTCATATGATGAATATTCATCCTTTAGAAAATTTTTATTATTTATTAAATAATAAATTTTTTATAGCTTACATTTAAATGAATCGTTTATTTGAGAAACCCCATAAGTCAAAAACCAAAATTTTTTAGGGAACACAAAAACTATTTTTCTGGAAAAACTTGCCATTGAAATAATAAATAAATAATTGAAGACAATAATGTTAGCGTCTCTGAAAAATATTTAAACAAAAAAAATTCAATTTTTTAATTGAAACTATTTAAAAAAATTATTTAAAGTTAATTGACTTATGGGGTATCTCAACCAAACGGAAGAAAAAATTATAAAATCATTGTTTTTTTAATTTTTTCCACTCAAATAATTTATTAGACTGATAAAATGAAGTATATAATACGTATTTAAACTTTGAAACTCAGAAATTACAAAAAATAATAATTAATTTAAGTATTTTAATTAGTCATATTATTTTTTTTTCCCAAAAAAAGCGCGAATTTTAAATAAAAAAGAAAAAATTATTTCTACAAAACTAAAACTGCATATTTTTATTTGAAAAACCCCATAAGTCATTGACTTATGGGATTTCTCAATAAAATAAAATTTCTGTCACCCCGTTAATTGTTTTTTAAACACTGACTTGATGGATATTTTTATTAATTTCTATGGGAGAACATCCAAAGAACCCAATAATACAAAATACCCAATTTTGAAAAAACATGACTTATGGGGTTTCTCAAATAAACGATTTAAATAATTAAATTATTATTTTTGATAAAGTTAATTAACAATTTAAATTACTTCATTTTACAGAGCGACGATTAATTCATTTTTGGTGATTGATTTAATTGGTTGCTGCTGCGTGTACATCGTATTTGTAGCAGACAATTTGAGCCAAGTAATTGAGTTTTATACCAAGGTTCACTATGACATAAGAATTTATATGGCACTTTTGTTACCTCTGCTCTTGATTTTTTCTTTGATAAGAAATCTTAAATGGCTTGCGCCGTTTTCGATGGTTGCAAACATATTAATTGCAGTTGGTATCAGCATAACTTTCTATTATGTCTTCCGTGATACATCTGAATTCAAACCCGTACCAGGATTTTCAAGTTTTCCACAATTACCAATGTTCTTTGGCACAGCCATCTTTGCTCTTGAAGGAATCGGTGTTGTAAGTATATATTTTAAGATATATGTATATATGTATCGTTATTTTCAGTAGTAAATATATTAACTTAACATTTTTACTATAATAAATTTTTTACACGTGTCATATTACATTAAATACGATTAGTACAAGTTTATTTCAAATTTTTAAGTCAAATAGAATTTGACGCGCGAAATTCGTTTATTTTAAATTTAAAAAATTTCAAAGTAGGGGTGTGCGAATAATTCGAATTTACGAATTATTTGTTCCGAATCGAATATTGGCAAGAATTTTTTTTCAATTCATTTTGGTTTTCATAATTATTAATTTCCGTTTGAAAAAAATTTACAAGAACAAGGTTACACAAGCAATATTTCGAAATTCTCGAAATTAATTACTCCAAGTTTTTTTATAGAGAATTTTAAAATATTGCATGTGTAACCTTTTTCTTATAAATTTTTTTCAAATGGAAATAAATAATTATAAAAACCAAAATGAATTGAAAAGATCTCTTGCCAATATTAGTATTTAGACTTTTTATGTTACTGACGGAGAACATACATTGAAATTGAGCAATTGTTTTCTCCGGATAATTGATTTTTAATCAAAATATATTATTCGTAAGTAGAATATTTTGATACACAATTTAATGGAATTCAAATTGGAAGCAATAGAAAATCCAGTGATATTTCGATAACTCGCGAATTGTTCGAAAATTTCCGAATTATTTGATTCGAATTTCGAATCAAACGGTATTCGCACACCCCTATTGCAAAGAACCGGTAGCTTAGAAAACTAAGATGAAAAAATATTTTTCCATACCTGCATCAAAAGTTTAAATTTCTGCCCTATTTAGAGAGAAAAACGTCTTTCTTTTCTTTTGTGAAAAAACAAATGATAAAAATTACCGCATGCGCCATTTTCCCCACAAATAGAGGAAAAAATTTAAACTTTCAGGTGTAGGTCTAGTGAAGAAAAGAATACACACCACAGAGGAAGGTAGGACGTCCCAACCCCCGTGTTTGCTCAAAATATCCTACTTTCCTTCCTAGGCGTGTAAAATACTGAAGTCTTATTTGCGAAGTCAGAAAAAAGAACTCTGTAAGAACTCTTTTCAAAGACGTCTTACTGAATTTGCTAGTTGGCTTATTCAACACCTTAAGAACTTCTTTAAGATGTTGATAAGACGTCCAAATTAGAAATAGGAACTCATTTAGAACTCATCAAGACGTCATTTTGCTATCTGGGATGCTAATTTTTTGTTACAAACTTCAGAGTAAATTATTTATTAATAATATAAATATTAATTAATTGCTTGCAGGTTATGCCATTGGAAAACAACATGAAGACACCCAACCACTTTATCGGATGCCCTGGTGTTCTTAACATTGGAATGTTTTTCGTTGTTTTGTTATACAGTACTGTTGGATTTTTCGGTTACTTACGATTTGGTGAAGAAACTGATGGATCAATAACTTTGAATCTTCCTGTAAATGAACCATTGGCCCAAGCTGTTAAACTTATGATTGCTATTGCGATTTTCCTTACATACGGATTACAATTCTACGTTCCCATGGAAATTATTTGGAAAAATTTGAAACATCATTTTGGTGCACGTAAATTATATGCTGAATATTTAGTAAGAATTGGATTAGTTATTTTTACTGTATCAGTAGCCATCGCAGTACCAAAGCTGGGACCATTTATATCACTTGTTGGTGCGATTTGTCTTTCAACATTAGGTTTAATGTTTCCCTCAGTGATTGAACTAGTAACAGTATGGGATGAAGAAAACGGACTTGGACGGTATAACTGGAGACTGTGGAAAAATATATTTATAATATGTTTTGGTATTCTCGGTTTCCTAACAGGTTCATACGTAAGCTTGCAAGACATCTTAGATAGCAAAGCTAAATGAGACAGCGGCGTGACGGCGGGTCTTAACAATAGCGAGGAAATTCGCGTACAACGACACTCATTACTAATGAGTGATGATAATAATAATTATTGGCCGCCCTTCGTTGTACATAAAAAATTAAAAATTGAGTCTATAGATTTATATCTGCCTACCTCCGGCTCTCTTATCATCCTAAGATGTCTATACATTATTCATCATAGTTAAAAAGTAAAGGCAATAAAAGTTTGTAATTGTTGCTTAGTTAGATACTCAATTTAATAGATATTCAAATTATCTTTTTTTAAATTGAGTATAAAAAAGACACACATCCGAGAACCGGTCTCTCGCGGACTGAATATCACGTCCAAGACTTGCTCGCGGTGGGACATCACTTTTCTCTCCACTTCATTCTTCCAACAATGAGAGAAAATGTTTGCAACGTGGTTATTATTATTATTTTTTTTCTATCTTTATTTATTTATTTTTGTTGCAATTGAAACACAGGATTTACCAGTATTTCGAGATATTCATTGAACTCTCGTTTATTATTATTTTTTTTTCTTTTTTTTTTTTTTAAATTAAAACGTATCTTTTATGTAATATCGGGTTGATGACTTCTTGCCGCGATGCAATCGTTTTTGATTGCTGGCTGTAGAAATAAATGATATGTACGCTTTATTAATTATTATCTCAATAGTTTATAATCACCATCTAACAATAATTGTGCTCTTATTAAGTGATTATTTTTTTAAAAACTTTTTTTTTTTTTATATTTTGAAATCTGTTCATTATAAATTATAAGAGCCATTATTGACCATAAGTATCAGTATTTTTTATTAATGATAGTTAAATTAGTGAACAAAAAAAATAAAATAAAAAAAAAAACGTAATGGTTATTTAGTAGTAGTTTTGACAGCAGTATGTTACATTCGAATAATATTTGAAACAGTACAATGAATGTGTGATTACAAGCGAATAAAAATAAATAAATAAATTGATAATTAAGTAATTAAAAATGAAATGAAATTGAAAAATCAATAATGGCAGACGATATTAATAAAAGATACGAATGAATGAATTTATAGATAAAATGCATGCGTATACGATAAATGAGAAAGTGACGTGCGCTCAATTATTTAATGCAATCAATATGCACATTTTTATACAAAATAATTTTCAGATAATTATTATTTATATTACTCATTTTCTATATAATAATTTGATTGTCATTATTATTGTTATGAAAATTGCAGAATCTCGATAGCATTAATGCGCTAAAAAAATTATCATTTTTTAAATTTAACGCCAGAATAAAATGTCAAGCATTTTTTATACACATAGATCTTTTTTTTTAATTGTTTAATTTTATATCAAAACAATAAATTTATAATTAATATACGAAATCATGCACACATTTAAACGATTTTTTTTTTAATTTGCAGATTGTAATTTTAAAATTGTAAGGTGAAAAAATAAAATTAATTTTGTATACACGTTTGTATAGCTGTGCGTATGAATATAATTATTGTGCATACTGTTACTTTATATTACAATGTATAATATGTTAATCTATTTAATACATGAGTGAAACATTTTGAAAATTTTACATTATTATTACTTTTTTTTTATTACCTCATTTCATTATATATTTAATATTATGACTAAGAATATTGTGATTATATTCACTTAAAACATAATTGTAAATGATATCTAAAATACTATAGTGTTAACTTAATTCATTATATTTTTATAATGATTGATGATTTAAAAATGAATAAATTACTAGTTAAAAAAAAATAATGGCTTATTTTTTATAAGTATAGATACTAAATATCAAATTATTTAAGGATTAATCGTGTACAGTGTAAAAAATTTGGGAAGGCATCAGGCCTATAATATTTTTTCGTTACCGTCCAATTTCTTACGGTTCAGTAGCTTGCTAAAATTTATTTTCTATGGTTCTAATGCCTATATAAATATAGTATAGGGTACCGGCGGGTAATAAGTAGGGATGGGCGATATACAATGATGTTTCGACTATCGACGCTTTTGTCGGAAAACATCGATTTTTTTTAAAGTCGAAACATCGATGTTCGATGTAATCTAATGAACCATCGACATCAAAATAAATTTTTACTAAAAATTTAAATAGAGCGCTATGCGCGCGCCTTAATTTAAACCAATAAAGAATTGTGTCCCATTTTTTTGCAAGTTTCGATTATTGACTAACTTCAAGTTTCGTGGTATTTTTATTTGAAAGATCTTAAAAGCTTTCGATGATTGAAAATCTATAAATTAATTTTTATAAATTATTTCAAATATTTTTACGAACATAAATATTTCAAATGGCTGGAATCAATGGATCAATCTGAAAATTTCCAGGGTTTTTGGGGGAACATTAAGCTGTAAAATCACCGGGCAACATTAACCTTTCCATCAATATTTGCAAAATAGTGATGAGTTGACTAAAAAACCAGAATGTCCATTTTTTGTGGGTTTTTCAAATTGATATTAAGGATAAAAGAAAAAATTTTTTTTTTTAAATCAAAAATGGGGCTTGTAGGAAATTTATTCAAATTTCTCGAACTGCCCTTTAAATTACTGTGCGACCATTAGTTGCTGAAATATCGATAATCACAGACAAAAGGATCCTTTTTCGTTTGAAGGCTGTTATCTCAGCAGCAAATTGTCGTACAGAGAAACAAAGTATGCAAATTGTAGCTGAATAAATTTTCTAAACGAGCCTTGAATTGGGTTTTTCGAAAAAAAAAATTTCCCGGCCCCGTAGACCTAAAAAACAAAACTAAAAAATTTAGAAAAATTTTGTCTTGATCTATTTCTTATGATTCCGTAAAAACCGTGGCTCAGAAAATTATTTTGCTGAAATCTCTTCAAAATAGAGATTTCAAGCTTCAATTTGCTGTTTTTCTTTTTTCGATACGATCATTTTTCACGAAAATACAACCTTCCAAAAATCACTAAAAAATTTATAAAATTTTCTTGTTCCTTTAATTTTTTGGGTAAGTGTATTTTCAAAATTATTTCTCAGAACACTTTTTAACTATTTTCAACCTATTCTACGATAGTTAATTAATAAAGAGAAAAGTTTTTTGTTTTTTTATCTTTTTAAGAAGCAACTACATAACTCGATACAAGGGCATTTAATCTAAGTTTCCTATACTCTGTATGTTAAATTGCGATATTTCAATCAGAAAAAATTAATTTATACGTATTTGATATTAATTAATAACATACTAAAAATTCAGATTTTTATCTAAATGTCGCAGCAATTTCCGAACAACCTTAAACCCTACGGCTTATAATAGTATTGTAAATTTACAATATATTTTGTAGTCTAAAAGTTGAAGATATTACAACGAATTTTTTGTAGTTTTACTAAACTTTTTTCGGTGATTAATCTAGTAAATTAACAATATGTGTAATGTAATTTCACTAAATATCCTTGGGATATTAGTTTAGTAAAATTACATCCCTCGCGGTTTTGAATCACCCTGGAAACACGGTGGAATCACGGTGGATCCACGGCGGTTACACGGTGTACGCACCGTGATTCCACGTACACCACGTAATCACCGTGGATACACCGTGTAATCATCGTGGAAACACCGTGTAACCACCGTGTATACACGGTGATAAAATGGCACAAACCCACCCTGTAACCACCCTGGATCCACCATGATTCCATCATGTTTCCACTCCGAGGGTGTTTCCACTCCCAGGGTGTTTCCAGGCTGATTCAAAACCGCGAGGGATAAAGCGTATTGTAACTTTACTAAACATTTATTTTAAATAAGTTAGAAATATTTTGTAATTATTTTGTAATTTTACTAAGGAGTTTTCGTATAATAGTTGAGTAATATTATAGTAATTGTATTGTATTCACACTAAACTTTTTTCGACTATAGGTAGAGTAAAATTACTATATACGTATTGTAATTTTACTAAACTAGTTACCAATAAAAATTTTGTAAAATTACAATTCATATCTTGTAAAATTGTCAAGATTATGTGTGAAAATTCTTTAGTATAGTTACAGTAAATTCAATATAGATTGAGACAAATCGCTTTTTATGCTCACAATTTTTACCAGCAACCACCGAAATTCGCGGGTTGAACCCTGGCTTAATTTATATGTTAACTACCATAATTTATGATAGTAACTGTTACCATCTAGATTATAAATATAACTATTTAGAATAATAATAATAATTAACTCCAGTTAACATATAGGATTGTAACAATTATTATAAATATGTGTGAGCTAATAGTAATTTCTATTATTTAAAGTTCTCAGTGCAGTGTAACAGAAAGAGTTATCGAATATTGTATATATCTTCGTAAATTTTTGGAGTAGTACAAGCATTAAATTCAAAAACTGAATTATCTAATTTTTTGCCATACAATAAATTCTTTTCATCGTCAGTTAGCTCGGCGAATTGTTTAGCTTTGTCTATTTTTTTAAATTTCACCCAAATAGATCCACCTCTGAGAACCTAAAAATAATAAGTAATATTAATTATTAGAATTTTCTTAAATTACGGCGATAAACAAAAACAACTCACCTTCAACGTAGTCGATGAACCAATTTTGCTAATATCGGGTGGAATTTTACTGTCTTCATAATATTTAGCAGCTGGAACATTAGGTAAGATTGTTTTCCATTCCTTAAATGTTCCTAAAGTAGCGATATATTGACCGCCAAATGTCCACAATCTAACTGTCCGATCTGAACTCCCACTTATAGAAAATTTATTATTATTATTTTTGTAATAATATATTATTATTATATAACCATAAGAAAATATTCATCTAACAGTTATATTATTTTTTTAGTAAATATTACACTAAATGATTCATATATAATTTCAATCGAACTATTTATTTCAAACAAGAGTATGGCATGTAATATTACCTTGCAATTAGTCTAGCATTTGGTATAAATTGAACAGAATTTACAGGCATCGTATGACCTCGAAAAGAAGATAAGAGCATTGGTAATTTTTGATTACGAATCGCTCTTTTTGCACGACCTATAATACGATCTTTCCATAGAAAACAAAATTCCAATTTCAATTTAGCCATATTTATTTTTAAAGATGATTGAATTTTATAATTCTTCATTAACCAAACTTTGATATATCCCACGGAATGTCCTATTAATAAATCGGTTGTTTTATAACAGAAGGTTATCATAAATTTCAAGTATCTGTAATTCACCTGTTATTAAAAAATTATTTTCAGGATCTGAAGATAAACTAAGACAATAATCTTTATCAGTATGAATCGCTGTAAAATCTCCGAGCAATCCACCAGCCGGATGATGACTCCATACTTGAATTAGCCCAGAATTCAAAGATACTAATAGACTTCCGATGTTGGGTGTTATCGGTCTTGTAGTAAGAAATAAAATAGCAAGGCCGACTATTTTTGAATTTTCTTTTATTGTGTTTTGATTTTCACTTTTTTTGTATAATAGCTCACATGGATTTTCTTTATAATCCATCCATCGATATCTAATTAAATTATTAATTTCAATCATTTCAATATTTTTAAATAAGTAAATTTATACTTTAATCTTCTGTCGGGTCCGAACTACGGTAAATTACCCTAATTTACGGTACTCGTAAGAATTTTGGCATTTTGTGGCAAAAGAACAGCAATTTACCGTAAAATTGCATTGCGCCCGCGTTATTTTGCTATAAAGTGAATATAATATTTAAATTTACCCTTTAACTGGATTGAAAAGGTGATATATTTTGTATGGCTGACCAGACTCCAAGTACCACAAAATAAGTTCACCATTTGCAGAACTAGTAGCAAGAGTTTGAGGAAGTTTTACAGCAACAGATAATATACCACCAGTATGTTGTTTTTTCCAAATTTTTCGATAAATTCCCGTTTCAGTGTCTGCAAACTCTGTAATATATACGAGATTCTGTCCAGTACAAAGAATTCGATTTTTCAACCAAATTATCGCTGTAATTTTACTATAATCAATCAAATAAATGATAAATAATTAATAAAAATAATAGTGCCAAAAATTTGCAGAATGAAGACGTATTATGCAGATTGAAATAAAATCCACATCACTACGAAATCATTCCTTTAAACAAAACTCCATATTTATTCCGTTTGCAGAGTTATTTTTTTTAAATTTCGGGACTTCGAACGACTGAGTGAATTCGGATTGAGAAAAATTCCATGTTTACTCCAGGTTTTTTCAAAATATAATTATTATTAAGAAACTTGAAATTACCATTTTCGTTCAATCATCATCGTCTTTACACAAGTACCAGAGCTAAAACTCCAAACTTTCAAAGAACCATCTATCGCGCCAGTAATTAATAATTGATTGCAAGGATCAAAAGTTGCTGCAGTAATTGGAAGTTGTTTTAATTTTCCTAAATACATTTCAGTATGAGCATCTCTGATCACATATATACAACGTCCACACCAAGGATCCCACATAATTATATAAGAATCAACTCCAGTTGTTATTATCTAATTAATTTAAAATAATATTTTAAATAAATTAAATAGTATATTACACATCAAGGGAGGAAATTTCAATATGACATTTCAACCCACGTGTGTAATTGGCGAACACGTGGATTGGGTTGTCGGTTCCATATCTAAAGAACTTCGAAAATTTGAACTTTTACACTTTGAACTTAACAATTTGAACTTTGGCAATTTGAATTTTTGTATATTTGAACTTATCTTTTTTCTCAGGTTTTGTGTGCGTGATAAAATATATAAATCTATACGCTTGAAAATTAATTTGTTAAATATACTATTGTTATTTTGTTAAATAAATTATTACAGACCGCTATTTTTGGCGGTAATATTTGAATATTCATAGGTTACTTTATTCATAAAAGTTCAAATTTACAAAAGTTCAAATTGTCAAATTCAATTTGCAAAGTTTATTAGGTTGGTTACCGGGTTGTCTTCTACCTTCTTCCGTGGTGTGTATACAACTTTTTACCAGATCTGCACCTGAAAGTTTACATTCTTGCCCTGTTTGAAGGGAAGAAAGTCGTTCTTTTAATTTATGAGAAAACAAATGACAAAAATTAGCGCATGCGCCATTCTTCCTGTAAAAGGAGGCAAAAATTTAATTTTTCAAGTGTAGGCCTGGTGAAAAATCATATACGCACCACGGAGGAAGATAGAGGACGACCCGATCCAAGTGTTTGCCAATTACACACACGGGTAAAAATATCCTACTTTCCTCCCTTAGTGTGTAATATACTATTAAAAAATAAAAATAAACTAATTAATTAAAAATAGATTAAAGACAAACCACTTTGAATAAAGGATTATAAATAACACAAGTGATTTTTTTAGTGTGACTTTCACCATCAGATTTAGTTTTATCAATTATTTTTTCACAAATTACAACCGCTATCATCATACTTGCTATTACCAGTTGATGTGTAACAGAATTATAAACAACTGACATCATAGTATATTCACTGAGTTCACTTGGCAATCGATTGTACGTCTAATTAAAACATGAGTTGTTTACTCAATAGAAAATTGATTTTAAATTAAATAAAAATATATTTTACTTGAATACAAATTTGAGATTCAATGTCCCAGACTTTAATACATCTATCTTTAGATAGTGTGTAAGCTTTCTCTGCACTATCGTGTATTATAATAGCACATATTGGTGTTTGATGACCTTGAAAAATAGCATTAGCTTTTATCGCCACAAAAGGATTCCATGCTCGTACTAAACAATCAGGGCCACCAGTTAGCAATAATTCTTTTCCTATACGTAAAGTAATGCTGTTTATATATTTATTTAAAATAATATGTTATTATGAGCAAACCTTCATGAAAAGCAAAACATGATATTCCCAAAGGAACGTTGAAACTATATTGCATTTTAGTTCCAGTGATATCGCAAAAAAATAAAGATGTTTCTGAACATTTTGAGCATGAAATAAAAGCTCGATAACTTTTATAATAATTTACTTGAGACACCCAGTTACTATGGATAGCATTGAATGCTGTCATTTTCAAACCAATAATATTATTCTAAAAATAACAAATAATTACCTATATTTCATAATTATTAGACATTTTTTTTCGTTCAATAATTTATTAATATTTTTATTTCATTTAACAAAAAAATAAAATATTTTTTTGTTAAATGAATAATGGTAATCCGAGTCAAAATTTGAAACCTTGCTAGAACCTAGAAATTCTAGGATCAAGAAAGAAAAGGACTTCCTAAGTACTTAATTTGTATGGAAAAACAAGTCCTATATAAATCCTACAAATGTCAGTTACGGGAGGAAATGACATATTTAGTTGTTAAATAGGCGCTAAAATTTAAAATTATTAATGCTTATCAGAGCCTAAACATACCATAAAAGCTTATTTAAGCCTAGTAATTCTACATTATTTATTAGGACCTAGTAGACTTACAGTTTTAACATATTTATTTGAACCTATCAATTTAAATTTAAAAAGAATGATATTTTTCTGATATAGAATCGTTATAAGTTATTAAGCGTATAAAGTGTTAATAGGGATTCGATAGGTCCACCGAAAGATTTTAAATTAAAGAAAAAAAATTAGAATTTAAAGGACTAATGTAGGAGTTGGGAATTGGTCACACGTAGAATACTTAGGTTTTAATCAGGAATTTAAGAATTTATCCTACCAAATGAGAATGAATAGTTTTTATAGGTTATAGAGAGATGTTAAATTTTGATTTTTTAGAATCCATAGGAGCTAATAAGAGTATAAAGTATGAAAAATACTTATTTAGGTCCGCTTAAGAAGGATTATAAATCGGGTACTTGATTCGCGTGTCTATGCCCGAAAAATAGAAATTTTCTATTCGAAAATTTCCGGATGCCAAAAGTAGGTATCCCAGACTTCAATTTCGAAAAAAATTGCTTACCGAGAAAATGCATAGAAATTTTATAGAAAATTAGAACTCGCGTGTCTGTGCATGCCCGAAAAAAACAATTTTTTTCTTTAAATATTGTTCATTTCCTTTTTAAATTACAATATTTACATTTCCGAATCCGAAAAGTGGGCATACCAGCCTTCACTTCCGAAAAAGTCCGCTTACCGAGAAAATGCATAGAAAATATATAGAAAATTAGGACTCGAATGTCTATGCTCTAATAAGCATACTTTAAGAGCGTTCTCGTAATGAATTTCAAAAACATCACAGTCAGGTTGTTGTTTAAAAGGACCTCTATCCACTGGATTAAATGTAATTATAAAAACGGAACCATTTGTGTCTCCTAATATTATACATGAATCGTCTTTCAAATGTTCATTAAAAAAATAACTCATACATACAACAGCATCTTTGAAACTGTGTATCTGAAATAAAAAAAATAAACAATTACATTAAGAATTAAAAAAAAAGCGATTTTTCTACTTACTCTCATTCTTAATTCAAATTTATTAATTGCAATATCATAAAATCGGAGTTCACGTTCTGCTGAATTTACGCAAATAATTTTTACATCCGGCATTGCGATCATGTCTATTATCATTGTGCGAGATACTCTTAAAGAAGCTAAAATAATAGTTAATAAAGAAAATAAGGAAATTTTTTAAAAATATTTATCTGTTATCAGAGAGAATTTTAAAGCTGAAGTTATCATCATATAAATTATTAGATAAACAATCTGAATTGTAATATCTAGCAACTATATGGTAAAATCTACAACTATTGATGATAATCAGAAATTATAACTTTTATTATCATAACTAATTATAACCATTATCAGCATCGTAATTCTTAATAATCTGGTGGTAATAGTTACCATCGGCCTAAATAATAATTATTATCTAAACTAATAAAGAATTTAAATGTCAGTGTTACAGTTGAATCTTTTATTTGAGAAACCCCATAAGTCATGTTTTTTCGAAATTGGGTTTTTTGCATTTTTGAGTTTTTTAGATGTCCTTCCATAGAAATTAATAAAAATATCCATCGAATCAGTGTTTAATAAACAATCAACGGGGTGACGATAATTTCGTTTTATTGAGAAACCCTATAAGTTAACAACTTATGGGGTTTTTCAAATAAACACATGCAGTTTTAGTTTTACAGAAATAATTTTTTTTTTTTTTTTATTTAAAATTTGCGCTTTTTTTGAAAAAAAAAAAAATAATATGACTAATTAAAATACTTAAATTAATTATTATTTTTTGTAATTTTTGAGTTTCAGAATTTAAATACATACTATATACTTCATTTTATTAGTCTAATAAATTATGTGAGTGGAAAAAATAAAGGAAATAATGATTTTATAACTTTTTTTTCCGTTTGATTCAGAAACCCCATAAGTTAATCAACTTTAAATAATGTTTTTAAGTAGTTTCAATTAAAAAAAAGTAAGAAAATTTTTCAAAATTATATACATTTGTAAGACTCGAAAATTATTTGTTGCTTTCAAGAGCTTTAAAATTTAAAAGAGATTTAAAAGCTTTCGAAAGAAGATTCGGTTTATGCTATAATCGCCGACCTTCTCACCCAACATTGAAACTAAAGTGAAAATCGAGATTCAAATAAACGAAGAGGATTATTCGTTCTTCAAAGAATGTACTTATATTAATAATAAGATTAATTTTGAAAAGTTTTTAAAGCTTAATAACCCTAATTATGATAAATATATTCCGAATGGCAATGTGAGGTTGAGAGTACTTGTAACTGAACGACAAGTTTAAAATTAATAATTTAAAAAATTTTTGACAATTAATTAAAATTTAGTAAAAATTATAAGTCGAATGCTAGGCCCAATATTAACATTAATGATAACCAGTTAGCAAGAGAGTATAACTTATTGATCAGTAAGATCCCGGGGGAGAGAGTACGGATCCCTGTCCAATAAATCGACGGCAATTATTGGATTTTCTAAAGTGGGACTCTTCGGAGTAATACGATAAATTATGAAAAATTTTAACAGTGAAAACTGATTTAAAAATAGCCAACGTTAGTCGCTCTGGAAGTGGAGAAGATTGCTGCCAAAATTGCTCTAAAAATTTAATATAATAACTCTGAAATAAGTTTCTTACCAGGGACACTTTATATGGTATTCGCTATCTAGTGGCGAGCACCGAACTACTCCCATTGTCGTTGTCTAGTACCGACGACTCCTCCTTTCTCTATGTATATTTTTTCTCCCAAGAAATTTTTCTCTCGGTTTAATCAACTTTTTTTTCTTAGTTGAAGCATACGAAAATTCTTCCGTTAAACGAACAGTACTTATTACGAGAAATTTAATTTCTTTTTGTCAATTCAACAAATAATTTTATGAGGCTTACAAATGTAAATAATTTTTAAGAATTTTCTTACTTTTTATCTCTTGTTTTTATATATATTTTCATATCTTTAATATTGCCCACAATTTTAGTCCAAAAAGTAACCAGTGTCAAAGAATTACAA
Source organism: Microplitis demolitor (assembly GCF_026212275.2). NCBI lineage: Eukaryota > Metazoa > Arthropoda > Insecta > Hymenoptera > Braconidae > Microplitis > Microplitis demolitor. The sequence continues at coordinate 6,316,301 of NC_068545.1, forward strand.
TATCTACTGAAGTATTGACTTTATAACAAAAACATTTTAATGAAATTTTGTAGGAAATTAAATTTTCTACAGAAAACTATTCATTGTATTTTAATTTTAAGCACAGAATTAAAGTTTTTTGTGTTTCCTGAAAAATTTTGTTTTATTGACTTATGGGGTTTCTCAAATAAACGATTCAATTTAAAATTTGGCTTCATGTAATTTTCTTTTTGTTCAACTGTGTGTGTGATAAACTTTACTAGGATGAATACTATTTTGATATCATACCTCATCATTTAAAGTGATCAATAATAGCTCCATTAATATATATTTTTTGATATTATCCTTGAAGAAAATAAAATAGTAAAGTATGTTTAAAAATTATGAATTAAAGAGACATTTTAATAAAAATAAATAAACAATTCAAATTATTTATTTATAAAAAAATGTGGAACGCTTCACGATTTTGCGTGTCATCCTTGCGCAGGGGCCATGCTAATCTTCTCTGTATCGTTCCAATTTTAGTATATGTACTGCCGAAGCAAGTACGTTTTACTAACGTTTAAAACTTTTATATATACAAAACGTAGTGCATGACGAGTCATTGCGAGAAAGCATTAAATAGAGTCATCTGGCGGCGAACTTCAAAACGCTACCCCCACTTTTTAAAAAATTGTTTTTAATTTCCCAATGCAGATTTAAATAAAGTTCACATCACTTCGAAATTATTCCTCTGAAAAAAAACTTCCTATTTGCTTTGTACGCAGATTGATTTTTTTTTAAACTCCGGATTTCCGAGGGGTGGAGTGAATTCGGATTTAAATAAAATTCATATTCACTATACAGGAAGAGAATTTTGTAGTAAAAGTTATCATCTAGATACAGTAAAATTTTTAAACTAAATTCGATAGTAGCCAATATCATTTAAAATTATTAGATAAACAAGTTGAATCGTAGTTTCTACCAACTATATGGCAAAATCTACAACTATTGATGATACACGGAAAAAAATGAACTATATGTATTGAGAACGACAAGTAATATAATGATAAAGTAATATCAGTAAATACTATCATTCTAAATAGTAATTTTTTCATTCATAATTAAAACTTGAATAATTACAGGATAAGTACATGAAGAAAAATGCAGGTCAAAATTAAATAATAATTACAATTATAATGAAAAATTTGCTATCTCAAATAAAAAATTACAATCCATAAAAAAAATTACGATGATTTGTAGAAAATTAATTTTTTATTTAAATTATTACTATCTAGACTGTAATTTTCACTTATCAAAATAATTACAATACAGCTTCGTTAAATTTTCGCTTGGAAAAAATAAATATTTACTTAATCATTTAAAAATAGTTCAATGTTACAAAAAGTAGAAATTGTTTTCAGAATTATTAAAAGTTAGTACATTAGTCACAATTTTTGTTTCGTAGTTGATAAATATTACATCTCCGATGTAATTCTACATAGGTACTGTACATTTTAGAATGTCGCTAAAACAAATTGCTATTCCAGGAGATAAAATTACTATTTGAGATTGTAAAAATTACTATCTGGATTGTAAAAATTACTCGCCAGAATACATCTTTCACAAAGCGCGTTAACTAATATTTACTAAGTACAACAGTCAAAATTATTGGTACATTATAATTTATAATTTATAATTTTCATAATCAACTGAAATTATTATTCTAAATAATATGTTGTAATTTTTACTTTGAGTTTTGTACGAGTTTTGATTTTTTTAACGTTTCAAGATTAAATCTCGGACTGTAATTTTTTTTTCAAATTTAGTAAAAATTCTTTAATTTTTTTCACCGTGTATGAAAATTTATTGTCTATGCAAGAAAAATTACGATTTGAACTTTAAAAATCGTAACGGATACTTAAAAAATTGACGACGTGTTATAAAATTTATCATTTGAAATGTTAAAATTTCCCATATCAATACCCAGTTTTCAGGTTATAATTTCAAACAATACTTTTTAAAGTTTATTTTTTCCATGTAATCAGTAATTCTAACTTTTATTATCTTAACTAACTATAACTTATCAACATTGCAATTTTTAATAACCTGATGATAGTAGTTACTATCAGCCCAAATAATAATTACTATCGAAATTAATAAAGAATTTAAACATCAGCGTTAATAGTTACAATTAGTATCTTCGAAAGTAATCGTCGCACTATAAATTGTTACTGTTATCATTCTCAATAGTAAAACTAATTATTTTACCACTGAAAAATATCGCTACCATTTAAAATAGTTGAAATTAATAAATTAGTATTGTAGATAGTATAATTAAATTTTCTCCGTGTTGTTAAGTGTTGTCAACTTACGATTAATAGCTTTGACTTGTCGTTGATGAGTAAAATCGGCAGACCAATAATTTATAGTACCGTCTTTACTAGCAGTTAAATATTTACATGAGTTCATCCTTGATGATTTGTCTTGAATTGAAATGTCTGGATATAATATTACTTTACAAATAGCATAAGGATGCCGACTTTTAATTAATTTCGGTGAACCTACTAGTGGCAGTTCTAGAGGTTGTGATTTTAATGTCGCAGTTCCTTTCAACCGAAATTCTAATAACATATGAGACAAAAATTCATCCCACGTTATTCTATCGTCCCGCGAAGTATCTATTTTTTTAAATAATACATTAAATTCCTCTTTGGGAATTTTAATTGATAAAATTTTTTCGAAAATTTCATGCAATTCATTCTCATAAATTTCTCCATCTTTAATTGCCTGGTAAAAAAATAATATAAAATATTATAATTTAAATAAATAATTTTTAAATTACGTCAAAAGATAACTTACCGAAAATTCATTGTATAATTTTTGTAAATTTTCTTCATTAAATTGTTCATATATGGATTTTTTGGTTAAAAAATCTTCTAATTTTTTATCTATACTATTATGGAAGAAAAATAATATAAAATAAAATTTAAATTCAATATTGATATTTAAATTTAAAAAATACCAAACCTCGAATTAGATAATTTTATAATAAGAGAATCATTATTTTTTATTCTGTCCTCCATTTTAACAAAAAATTTATTTATCTATCTGTCATTAATCGTATGAAATATATCATTTATAAAACTCGAGTTGCTAAATTCATTTGATAATTATGACAGCTTGCAACTGCGATCATAATTAATTAATTTGTCGAAGAAAAAATTACAAAAATTTTTCTTAAGCTTTTTTTCTATGGTTACTCACTAATGATGAATCTAAAAAATTTCAAAGTCCGTACAAAAACTAGAAAATTCAAGAATTTTTTTTTTTTAGGCCAAAGATACATCGTTCAAGTGAAAAATTCCTGAAAAAAAATATTTAAAAAATTTATTAAAAAAAAACTTTGAAAAAAAAATTTTAACATCGAAAATTGTACAAAAATGATAAGAATTGTAAATGACGATTCTGAATAATTTTAAAAAGAAAAATTAACCAAATTTTTCAGTGGTCTGTTTTGCCCGCTCATTTCTTATATGACAAAAATTTTTAAATTTCAACTGTTTGATGATTCAACATTTTTATTTTTCATTTCATACACGGAAAGAAAATTATGGGGATAGTTTCTATAATTATAGGAATAGTTCCCATAATTATGGGAACGATACCCATACCATTATAGGAATGGTTCCCATAATATTATGGGAATAGTTCCTATAGCATTGTGGGAATCATTCCTATAATATTATGGGAATGATTCTCATACTATCATGAAAATATTAATTTAAAGAAAAGTGTGGAAATCACTTCTACAATACACTGAAATATTATTAGATATAAAAACAAAAATTCAAACATTGATAGAAAAATTCGTATTCGGCAAAAACATTAAAATTTTTATCAAAAATTTTTTTTCAGCGCAGAACATTCAAGAAAATTCAAATTTTCGAAATAAAAATCTAAATTTCGATAAAATATCAAATTTTGAAAAAAATTATACTCTATTTTGCAAAAAAAAAATTTATGATATTATAGGGATGGTTCCCATAACATTATGGGAATAGTTCCCATAATAGTATCGGAATAGTTCCCATACCGTTATGGGAATGGTTCCCATAATGATATGGGAATAATTCCCATACTATTATGAGAACAGTTCCCATAATGGTATAGGAATTGTATCCATACTATTATTGGAATGGTTCCCATAATATATAGGAACCATCCCTCTAATAGTATGGGTACAATTCCTATCCCTGATTAAAGAACTGAATTCGATTGAATTAAACAGAATTAAATTTTTAATTCTATTCAATTCAGATAAAATCTGTTAATTCAGTACCTAACCCAAAAATGAATTCTGTCTAATTCGGCCAGAAAACCAGAATTTGTCCAAATTAAAATGAATTTAAATAATTCTATTCGGTTTAATTCTGATTAATTCGAAAATAATTTTCCAATTTCTGGTTCTGAATCCGAGTTAAACTGAATTAAAACGAATTTGAAATTTTTAAATCGGTTTTATTCTGTTTAATTCAAATTCAAATTTTCAATTCAATTAAATTCTGTTTTGCAGAATTTGACAGAATATAACAGAATTAAAATTTTAAATTCGGTTGAATTCAGTTGTTTAATCAGGGATACCATTATGGGAACTATTTTCATAATGCATAGCAAAACTTTCCATAATTTTCTTTCCGTGTACAAAACAATAAAATAAAGTGGAAAAAATTATGTATTTAAATTTTACTCTTACTAATTTTTTTTCATATAAACAAATTAAAGTTATTGTACATTCTTGTATTTGAAAAACAAATTATTGTTGCGGCGTCCTATTTATTGAGCGCTACAAGTGTACTAAAAATAATCGATATTTTACTATATGAAATTATTACAGCAGGTATGGAACAGGTGTATTCATTCAGACACTAGAAAAAATAAAAAATAAAGTTTAAAAACAAAAATGGAACTGTTTAATGCGATAAGTTTATTTAATCGTCGAAAATATGAAGAATGTGCAACAATATGTACTAATTTACTCAGAAAGAAACCATTAGATCAGGTAAAGTTAATTTTATATTTAAAAAATATTATTCTATCCATTTTTCTACCTACAATTTTATATATACAATAAAATATATGAATTCTACTAATTTATAAAGGCTGTTTGGATATTAAAAATGCGAGCATTAACGTTACAATTGTATGTGGATGATATTGAAGGCGAAGAAGAAGGTATCGCTGAAAGTTTATTAGACAATTATACGATAGCTTCAATGCCTAGACCTGGTACGTCGTTAAAACATCCAGGTACTGCTATGATAGGTCAAGGTGTTCGTCCTAAAACTCAATCAGGTAATTCAATTTTTTTTTTTTAATTTTATAAAAATATACATTAAATTTTTGAAATATATAGGAAGACCTGTCACTGGTTCAATAAGACCTATGACACAATCTGCCAATGCTCAGACAGTAGAGCAAGCTTTAAGAACACCTCGTACGGCAATGACTGCGAGACCTATAACTACTTCATCAGGACGGGCAGTAAGACTTGGAACAGCATCAATGTTATCAGAGCCTGATGGACCATTTATTCAAATTTCACGATTAAATATATCGAAATATGCAAGTAAAAGTGGAATTGCAAAACCTCTTTTTGAATATATTTTTTATCATGAACATGATGCAAGAAATGTTAGTCTATTTAATTAATTATTGCTGTAGTATACACAGAAAAAAAAGTTCCGGACTAAAAGTAAATATGATTTAAGAAAATTTTTTAGAAAACCTCAATTGTCTCACATGAAGTAGAAATCTCCATTGATCAAGACAAATCCTTTTATGGCTTAAAAAAATTTTAACTTGATTCTCAAAAGTGTTTATCTTTTAAAATATTTTCTTGACTCAAGATAACTTTTTTTTCTGTGTAGTAAAATACCTAATACCCGATCAAGGAACTAGTATTCAATCACTCCATGTATTTATAAAATTGTACTTAGTAAAGTTTAGTAAATATTGATATAAAAATACATGAGTGGTCGGGTGCTGGTTCTCTTACCTTACACTAAAAAAAAAAAAAAAAAAAAAAAAACAAAATTTTGAACAGCCGATATCCTTGCGCTGATAAATTATTTTGCTAATAAAGTCACCGCTTGATATAAGAAGTACTTATCATGATGAATGAAGATCTCAAATTAATTGAAATAATTGTTTGAGATAATTTTTTAATCAAGAAGTTCATAATTTTTAATGATATTTTTTATTCTCATATTTAATAATACTTATATTAATAAAATATAGGCACTAGATTTAGCAGTACAGGCAATTCAAGCATCTAATTTCAAAGATTGGTGGTGGAAAGTACAACTAGGCAAATGTTATTACACTCTTGGGCTTGTTAGAGACGCAGAAGAACAATTTAAATCAGCCTTAAAAGAGCACAAAAATATAGACATAATTGTAAGATTAATTAGAGTATTTATAAGACTAGATCAACCTCTGGCTGCTTTAGATTTATGTAAACGAGGCCTTGAATATTTTCCGAACGATGTTAGTATATTTCAAATAATTTTTTACTGTTATTTAGTGTAGAGGAACCCATGTAAAAAAAAAAATAATTCTAAAAAGTTGATAACAGTGAACTTCCAAACTTGAGACAATTCTGAAGTTTGAGTTAATAATTTTTGGAAAAATAATTAAAAAAAATTTTAAAGTAGAAAAATTTTTAATCCCCAGATCTAATTTTCGAAAAGTTCCTACGAAAACACAAAAAACGTTCATGATTGGTTTTAAAGTCTCTTTAACGTTTTTCAAACTAGTAATATTTTCAAATCGGATTGTTTTCCAAAAAGTTTTCAATTTAAAATTATTTTTACTCTTGAATATTTCCAAAAATGATTAACTCAAAGTTCAGAATCATCTCAAGTTTAAAAATTCACGGCTATGAACAATTTTAGATCGAATTGTTTTTACAAAAGCACCGTTTTTAGCCACTTTAAGGCCAGATTTGGACACTTGAAAAATTTTAATAAAATAATTTGTAAAACACGCAATGACAATTAAGTTTTAACATGTGTTCAAATATACTTTTATCACACTATTACAATACAAGCTTTTTTATACTCTTTGATCAATTAAAATAAATGTCCAAAAATGGAGTAGTGGCCACAAATAATATTTCTTCCATACAGAGAGTTATAAAAAAAAATTAAATATTTTTACTTTATGATATTAAAGGTAACGATTCTCACAGAAATGGCTAGAGTTTTTGAAGGATTAAATAGTACAACAATGTCAGTTAAATATTATAAAATGGTAGCACAAGAAGATGCTGCTAATAGTGAAGCTATCGCAAGTATAGGAATGCATCATTTTTATAATGACCAACCAGAATTAGGACTACGATATTATCGGTAAAAATATTATTAATCACCAGCTCCTTATATTTATATTTTTTAATCTTCAATAGTCACAATTTCCGAATCGTAACGCTCACAAAGGCTCTATAAGATCCCAGCGTCTTTCCAGCTGTTGAGACCAAACCAATCAATATTTTTTTAAATTTGATCGATATATAATTTAAAAAATTTATATTAAAGCTAATATTGATTTTTATTATAAATTTTAATTTTGAGTTATAAAAAAATTTTTATCATAAAAAAAGTCGTTAGATTTTTATGTACGAATAACTATAACTTTATTGATTATTAATATTTTGTGGCAAATTATTGGAAAATAAATATACTTTGACACAGAATTGATGAAAAAATTTAATTTTCCAAAAAATATATTTATTTTAATAAATCAAGTTCAAAACTTTTCATCATAAATTCGTTTATTCCAAATATCTTTGAAAATATTGAATTTTTCGAAAAACTGCACTTATTATTTTTTGTAGCGTTTTAAATTCTCTACAAAAAAGGTATCTTATACTTTTTTCAAAAACTGAATAGCTATTGAGATATTTAGAGTTAAAAATGAGAAGAATTAGATATGAAAATTTAGAGTTTAAAACTATGAGGAGTCTTTTCGAACTCATGATCTTTAAGGATTAAACTATTGGTAAAATTTTTAGGAGATTACTTCAAATGGGAGTATACAATGCAGAATTACTTAATAATCTTGGTTTATGTTGTTTCTACGCACAACAATGGGATCATACAATATCATGTTTTGAAAGAGCTTTAAGTCTTGCCACTAATGAAAATGCTGCTGATATTTGGTACAACATTTCTCACATTGCTATTGTAAGTAATTTATTTATTTAGAATTTAAAAATAAAAATAAATATATTAATCAATTAAAAAATATTTTCAGGTAAGAGGGGATTATATTCTAGCTGAAGAATGTCTTCGATTAGCGGTATCTATAGATAATAGACATGCAAGTTCTTACAATAATTTGGGAGTACTAGAAATTAAAAAAGGAAATTTAACTGCAGCACGAACTTATTTTCATGCGGCTGCTAGTATTGTTGATTATATGTACGAACCTCATTTCAACAGCGCTTTTTTAGCACACGATGTAAAATTAATAATTTATAATTTATAATTATTATTAATAGTTATTTAATAACTAATAAAAAAATATTTTTCAGGTTGGTGACTTACAAACTGCATATCTTGCAGTTCAAAAATCACTTTATGCGTATCCTAATCACGTTGACACTAAAATACTTTTCAAACAATTTGAGCATCATTTTTTTTATGATTAAATCATACAAATATTTTTTTTCTTTTTATTTATTTGTTTCAAAATATTTTTACTGTTACGTTTCGTTAAAATTTATAAATTAAATAAATATAATTTATTTAATTATTATTTTAAGTTTATAGTTTCTGATTCATTTGAACGGAAATATTACTGATAAGTATTTTTAGAAAGTCGACGCAGTCCATTGGTAGACAAAACAACGTATCTACGTAGATGAGAATTTGACTGCCTCGAAGTTTCCATAAGGAACCTAAGAAGCATTACTGTATTAATTTTTTATATATAATTTAATGCAATGTGAAAAGAAAATCAGTTAATATATGAGGACTCAGCAGAGACTAGCAGGAGAGACCGGGTATAGTTGTCTCACGGCTTAGTTGTCACAGCGGTCATAACAAACAACTTCGTTCACCAATGTTTGTGGAGTGACGTGGTATTTTGTACTGTAACGCGAGATTTTGACTGTGTTAACATATAAATCCTTGTGGAGTTTTGTTAGATACGAACAACGGTGCGTTGATGATGGATCTGAGAGCCTGGGATTGAAATCGCTGAAGAATTTCGACATTGCTAGTGCTTGCGGTGCCCCAGAGTTGGATGCCATAGGTCGAAATTGGTTTTAGAATGGTCTTATATAGCAATAGCTTAGTTTCAGTGGAGAATTGGGACTTTCTGTTTAATTTAGCCAGTACATTCTGTTTAATTTGATGTTGAGTTCGTTTTTTTTTTGGTTAGATGTTTTTTCCATGTTAGTCGTCTATCGCGATGTAGCCTTAGGTATTTGACCTCTTCAGCAACTGGCAACTCCAAGTTATTTAGTTTGACTTTAGGGCAGTTACCTTCACGCAGTGCGAATGTAATTTGGAGTGATTTCGTTTCACTGGCTTTAATTCTCCATTTCAAGAGCCATTTTGGGATGTCATCTAACTGTCTTTGGAGTAAGTCAGCAGCTTCAATCGGGTCTTTGTGTGCGGTCAGGATTGCTATGTCGTCCGCGAACGTCGCGATTTTGATGTTTGATAAATTTAAGACCAGTAAATTCTCCTACAGAAAACAAACTGATCATATATTTTTCTACAAACACATAAATGACCAAATTGATTCCCCAGAAATACTGGAACAATTTGGTCTTGTCTGTAATAAACTAGGTTTAAGATCATGAAGGTTGTAGAGTTCAACTCAATCATCAAAAAGCTATATGTACTATGGGCTAAGAAACAGGATAGCGAATTTAGTTAATGAATAAGGTACCGGCAGGTAATAAGCCCTAGCTAAGGGAGATTTTGAATAGAATCGAAAATATTCCATTTAATTATCGAAATGTATCATTAATCTTTATTCCAATACATTAGCCATAAAATGTAATCAAGTAATGGTAATTTTTACCATAAACAAACAAAAAATTATACTTTTACAAAAACCATACGAATAGGCCTTATTTTACTACGGTAGGGTAATAAGGCCTACGGGTTAAACAAACTGGAATAGTTTAACTATACTTAATAAAATTGGTATTAGAGATGAATCATCACTTAAATTTAGCAACAATACTTTTTAAAAATCAGAAGACTAGATTGCTTTGCTCAACAGCACTTAAAACTATCAGTATCCTTTTTAAGAGTCAGAAGACTAGATTGTTTTTTATAATTTCTTCTGCGCTACGACAGCATATGACGGATGATAAAATATAGAAGACAGAGAACGTGGTATCGAGGCTATAAATTTGTCGTAAGATTTCTATGCAAGACCCTTCTACTAAAGTAGTTTTTAGCAGAGGCGGTTATTTTAAATATCATTTCTGTTACTTAGGTCTTATTGCACAACAGGTCTTACTACCCGCGGGTACCTTACTGAACTTCTATAAGTTTCTTTGGAGATTCTTTGTCATCTTTCTCAAGAAAGATAAAAAATAAATAAATGTTTATTTAAACTGTAAAAATTTTCAGTTTGTAACAGTAGCAAATAACTAAAAAAGAAACAAATGTATTTTTTATAATTAATTATTATTATATACAATTTACATCACATGATAAAGTTAATGAAATATATCAAAGTTTATATTTAAATCAATTATTATTATTATTATTAATCTTGTAAAATTTTTCTAACTTAAAAATAATGGCGTTGTTACTTTTAAATATCAAATGATTGGCACTCGAGTACCAATACCATGAATTAGAATGTTTTATTTCAGCATGATAATAATAAAAAAAAATCAATACCTTTTTCGTAGATTAAATGCTGGATTTTTGTCTTTAAATTTGATAATTTAATTATTTATTTGTGCATATATTAATCTCGGAAGAGACTGAGAATTAAATTTATGCGGAATGAGATATAATTAACCACGAAATAATGAAGTAAAACAAAAAAATAGGATAAACTGCGAGAAGTTTTCGATTGGGTGGTTGACTGTCACCGAGAAAAGCTGTCGAGGCTGGAAAATTTATTTTAAATTAAATATTTATGTAATTGGATAAAATTAATTTATTTATTTATTAAATAAATAATTAAATTTATATTGATAATTACCATAAGTGGCCCAACTAAATCCAATAATTACAACAATAAAACGTATGATAAATAAATAAGTTGTCTGTTCAAATAGAAGAATTATTTTACATACAATCAGAGCTATTGTTGTTGGTAATAAACAATAACCCAAGACACAAACACTTTGGAAAAATGATCTGTGGTGATAAATATTAATATCATTAAATGGATTGTTATAAATTTTATAATTATAACTCACATATTTCCTCCTAATAATTTAGAATTTAATGTGACGATCATCGATCCAATCCATACAATTACAAATACTTCTGCAAACTCTGGTCCACCATCGTTTGAATTTGTGCCGTCGGCAGAGCCTTGTAATATCCTAAAAAAAATTATATCAATATTATGATTGGTAATATTCATTCATTTTTTATCAAATTACAATTATGCTACATCAGTTTTTCTTAGATTTAATGTTTAAAAAATCAATGGAATAATTTTTATTATTAAAAATAAATCTTACATTGCCATAAATGTACATAACACTAACGGGCCCCAAAGATCCCCTGGAATAAATAAATAAAATTATCATTACAAATAAAAAAGGTGCTTCTAATAATACTAATAAATTATTAAATATTTTACATACATTCTTTAAGTAGACTCGACTTTTCTTTTGGATAAATAACGTGATAAAATTTGCTACCAACTGTTCTGAGATCCCTCAGCTAAATAAAAAAAAAATAAATAGTATGATGAACATATTTATTCATTTATAAAAAATACTTAATCATAAAATTATTACACTGTAAGAAATTAGCAGAGTGAATGGGGATTAAATTCGGAATGAATTCAGAGCAGATGACTGTATTCATTTGATCCTCTTGGAGTGAAATCCACTCCGAAAGGAAATTTAATTTAATAGTAAAATTGCGGTTCAGAGTGAAATTCACTCCTAAAAGGAGTTTATTTTAATATCGAAACTCCGGTTCTGAGTGAATGTGAATTTGAATAAAATCCACATCACTCCGCTGAATAAAGAAACCTCTTACACGGAAAAAACAATATAGTAGTGGCAGCTCTCTGGGATAGTACTGAATACTTTCTGTAAAAAAAAATGTCAGATAGTACTGTATGCTATCTAGACTGTTTCCACTACAGTCCGGGAAATTACTCAGTACTATCCCAGAGAGTAGCAGCCACTACTATATTGTTTTTTTCGGGTACTCCGTATGCAGAGTGATTTTCTTTTAAAACTCCAGGACACCAAGTGACGAAGTGAATTCGAATTGAAATAAAAATCGCAATCACTCCGAATTCACTGCCAATTTTTTTACAGAAAGACATAAGTTGTCCTCATTGTTTTTTGAATGTATCAAATATCTGCAATATTTTTTCGTAAATTATAAATGCTTACTGTCTAATTTTTTACTGTTTAGTTGCCTACTAAAATTTATTTTCTACGGTTCTATTGCCTACATGAATATAAAATATATCATTTAATTGCATACAAAAATTATTGCACTGTTCTGTTGCCTATTAAAAAATATTTCATGATGTTCAATTGATGACTATTTAACTGTGCGCCTAAATAAAAAAATACCTAATTAATGTAGACAAGCTTCTGATTTATTTGCTGTGAAAATCAGGTACTTGTTGAGGAGAAATGATCAACGTTCACGACCGATCACTTGAGAAAAACAACACAGTTGATCTGTAAAATATCAGAACCACGGTAATCTTCACAATAGTATAACTCGCCCGGTCCATCATAAAATACTGGGCTGAATCTCATAGTCAATGTAGAAAATGACCTGACCAGGCCACTAATTTCTAATAGAAAACTCGGAATTTTCCAGTTGTTATTGTGAAGACTACAGTAGTTCTGATATTTTACAGATCAGCTGTGTTTTTTTTTCTCAATTCTCAAATAGTAATCAATTGAACATCATGAAATGTTTTTTAATAGGCAATAGAACAGTGCAATAATTTTTATATGCAATTAAATTATATATTTTAAATTTATGCAGGCAATAGAACCGTAGAAAATAAATTTTAGTAATCAATTGATCAGTAAGCACTTATAATGTACGGAAAAACATTTCAGACATTCGATGCATTCAGCAAAAACAATGAAGGCAACTGATGCCTTCCCTTTTTTATAGTGTATATTAAAGAAAAATATAATCAAACATACGATAGTGTCTCTAATAGGTTCATCTAAAGTATTAAATTCTGGTTCTCCAAGATTAGCTTTTTGTCTTGTACTTCCTACAGTCATTTCCCCTTCAACATTTTGAGGATCAATATTATATGATATATCATCATACATCTGTAATAACAATCGATTAAAAAATTTTAAAATAAACATATCATTAAATAAGAGGTTACATCAAACTTACATCCAATTTAGTGTCTTGCATTCCAATTTCATTTGTTGATGACATCGGATCCATTTTTATTAAAAATAATTTTTACAACAAATTATATAGTTTTTTTTCTTATTTTTTTAAACATTTATTACTAATTAAATATATTGCTAATATAATTATAGAGTAAAAATTTATAAAATTTTCAAACTCTAGCTTTTAATTATTTTTAAAATAATAACCACTGGCAATATTGAGAATTAACAAATATTTTTTTTAGTATTTAAAAAAAATATATAATAGAAAAATATATTATTTAAGTTTATGTCAACTGATATTTATTTAAGTGACAGTAGTTGGTTCGTAAAATAATAAACATGAAATTAATTATAATTAATAATTAATTCTTGTTCAGTCATTGTAGCAATCGCAAGTACTTTATATTTATTGACGTATACTTTTATGGTAAAAAACAACACCGTAAATACAAAATTTTTAATATTACATGCCACTAAGCTACGTGTAATTTAATTAATTTTTTCTTGACAGATAATAATGTTTACATACCGGAAATATAGGTGGTACTAGTTTACAATATGGCTCGTTGTTGAAAAACATGTGGGTAAACGTATAGCCACGAGATAAATTTATATTTTTTAAATTGAATAATCAAAAATATATATATACTAATAATCATTCAAATTTATATTTGCGACCTTTAAATTATTAGGATAGTTTTAAAAAATTATTATTCACAGTATTTACAATGAATTTACTCATTTGCGGTGTGTTATTTTTGCTTAATATTGACAGAGCATGCGTGCAAGAGACAACGAAACATATTGAAAATTCACCAATCACTGGTGAAAATAATTTGACCGCGAAATTTGAAAAAGAGCAACAATGTATCCTTTTTTTATATAATACTGGAAATGAGTGTGAATGTAGCAGGCATGAGACAGTTTATAAATTTAATAATTTAAATTAATTAATTAAAATAATTAAATTTTTAAAAATGCGCGTGCGGATTTTTCATTTATCTGAATACGTATTTTTTAATTTTTATTCTACTTACATTTTATTTATTATAATATAAAGTTTAAAAAGTTGCGAACTGTCAGCTACATGCTACATCATTCACGATACTGAAGTAAGCTGACGTCTAATTATTTTTTTATTTTTTTCAAAACTAACCTAATAGCACAGTTTGTTTAGTCAAAGTTTACTTTACAAAGGTGTCTATGAATTTTTCGTCAAATGTCTGTCAACTTCGAGCTTTTCCGTTTTTGACGACAATTTGTATACAACTTGCTGTACAATTCGATGTAAATTTACTACCCGAATAAGAATGTAAATTTACTTCAAAACTTCAAAAGTTGTAGATAAAGTGTCGTTAAAAACGGAAAAGACCGAAGTTCACGGACATTTGACGAAAAATTCAAGGAAATTTTTATTAGGGTTTCTTTGTAGTAAAAAAGTTACCTCTAAATTGAGGAAAAATTAACCGCAAATTTGTATTTACAACTTTTGCTGTCAAATTGTCGACAATATCTGGCAGCAAATTTCGGTAATTTCAATTGTCAAATTACTGTTGATTTCAAGCTAAAGTAGCTATTAAGGCATGAATTATAAAAAAATTAAAAATTACTCAATAATTTTTAATCTCAGGAATTTTGACGAAGTTGAATAAAATAATTAAGTCATTAATTATTTGAACGTTTCGACAATTGTATTTTGACTTCACCAGCAAAACTTAATACAAATTCTTTATGTCCAAATATCACATAAGTTAAAATAACAAAACTTGATACAATTCATCAAGAAACAGTAATCCATTTAATTAATTTATTATTCTGTAAATTTATTTGGCAATCAAAGTTAGAGTTAAAACTGAACTAGTTAAGTTATGTCTGTTATGAACGAGATGTAAAATTGCACCTATAGTTTTTTAAATTTTCTAATTGTATATATTTTAGTTTTTTTTTTTTTCGAATTGATTTGATGGAAAAATAATCCGAAAATTCATGATCATTTTATTTTTTTATTGTTAAATAGTGATAACAAACTTTAGAAATAACGCATTTCGTGACAAGGGGTAAAAAGAGAAACTTTTTGATCAGAGTGAAGTTGACTGCCCGGGATGTAGACAAGAGCTGACTTCACCTACGGCCTGAAATCGCCTTTCTCATTCTGTGCCCCGCATATTTTTCAAAATTACCTACATTAGTCATAAATTATTTTAATCGAAAAAAATTAATTTAAGGTCTATTTCTTTGAATAATTATTAAGTTTTAATTTTTTATGACAATTTATTAAGTATTAGTTGTTCATAATTAACTTTTACTTCTTTTTAATAACTTTTTTTAAAAAGTTAATTTATTTTTAAAGTATAATTTTTATTTTTTAATAATATCTTAAAACTTCTTTAATATAAATAAATCAGTCAAAACATTATTCATCACTTTTCGAAGAGAACATTATCATGCGTTGCAAAATATTAAAAATTTACAAACGTATGAAAGACAGTACGAAATGATTTCTATTATTATTGATCGAATGGTAAAAATTATTACTGAAAAACGAAAAATTTTCGAAAGCTTTCAAGATGAACTAGATAAGGATTTTTTTTCAGACGTAAATAAAACGGATGGTAAGTTAATTATAAATTTATTAATTACTTTTTTATTCAACATTGTAAATTTACTGTCACTTTTTATTAAATTTAAATAATTAATAAGATCAGGACCAGTTATATAAATACAAAATTAAGTTTAGAGAATATAGAATTACAAGTTTAATAATTGCTAGTCTGCACGATTAAATATTTGCTAACTAGAATTTTTTTATTTATGATCCTATATCCTCATAACTCAATTTCATATGGAACTAAATTTAAAAAAGTTTACAAAATAATTTGTTTTATTTCTGTAATTATTAATTTTTTTTTTCTTTCAACTCAAAAATGTTTGAAATTATTTTTCAGTCGTGCAAATTTGTCTAAAAAATGTTATTTTTTTGTCAACTTTCTTTTTTCACCATAAAATAGTTAATAGCATAAATTATAAAAAAAAATCTTGTATGTTTTTTTAAATAAATAGTTTTGCATACTTCAAACACGAATGCGGGGAATACGGTTTCTGTGGCGATGCCAAATGTCCGCGAATTTTTGTAGAACTCGAAGAAATAAAACTTTTTTTCAAACAACAATAACTTCTTAAAAAATAAACTAATTCAGACATTTTTGTTTTTGTGAATTTTCGTCTTTAAATTTACTTTCTGCAAAAAATTTCAAAAAAAATCGAAGATGTTAAAATCTATGCAATTTTTTACTATTTTGAAAAAATATTATTTTTCTCGAGAATGAAACGAGATATCAAAAAATTTTATTCTTTAAAAAAGTCTTATTTTATCTTATACAAGAATTTGTTATTTAGTGGTGCCACGGAAACCCCCGGACGCGCTGTGTGACTTACGATCGAAATTATTTTTCCGACTGTTTCACTAACGTTAAATCATCCCTACACTTTTTTGATTACTCTAAAATGAGTTAAATTGTATACTTGCACAAAGATAATTTATTAAGGAATAATTTCGACTAGGTATTGAGTCGATTAATTATTCTATTGATTTAAAATAAATTATTTTAACCCGAAAAACCAGTGCTGTCAGTTGTTACGTATGAATCTTTGGAAACATAACTTTCGAAAAATATAATAAACTGGCCTAATTTTTTTTTTCTACCTTTGTGTCTTTTATCGTAGAAACTCTATTGAAAATCACCATCTAAATTCTTTTTGATTAATTGTAATTAATAAAAAACTTGAAACCGGTAATTCATTACAAATTTAGCTGCCATTGTTATTTTCATTATTATTATTCATTTTTTTTTCCTCCATCAACTAATAGCAGCAGCGCTTCTGTAATAATAGGATTGAAAAATAAAAAGCGACATCTCTGAAAAAAAGGCGGAATATTTAAAAAAAGTTTAAACTGAAAGAAAAAAATATAAAAATAAAACAAAAAATACAATTAATAAGTTAAAAGTTAAATAATAATTAACAACGTAAAAAAATGATTAAAATAATAATATAATAAAAGTAATATTAAAAAAATAAAATATTAATAATTATCGTGAGCGATCGAAGTGTGGATTTTTGAATTTTCCAACATTTTTTTATTTAAAATTTTTTTTTAAATTTCAGCTTTATTTGCTCTCTCAGAAAACACAGCATTATTTAGTGATATAGTTCTGCAAATACCAGAGATAACTCACCGAATATTGAAGAAGCAAAAAATCTGGTTTGATTCACTGAAGTGGTCATTAATATTCATTAATAAAAACCGGTATCTTTTGGATCAGTCGACTACTGCAATATTGGAGCTCGCATTGCAAGAACTCAATATAGTCACCCGAACGCCAAATTATTCAAATCCTTACGTGCAGAATAAAAAGGGAAGGCCATCAGTGAAAGGATCGAATTCGGAAAAGCAAAGAAAAACAATAAAAAAACATAAACCCGGTCCTCAAATTGCTCGTATAGAATTATAAAATTCCATCATGTAGTATAAATATATATATTTATATATAAATAATATTGACAGTAATATAAATTCCATAATAATTATTTGTCTCAACTATTTTTATTAAGTTTTAATTGTTGTTAGAAGATTATAATCGATAAATCGATTGAATAAAAACTCGATGGCTGTTAATCAGTATTTGTGTCATCAATGTCCGGTTAAAATAAGAGAAACCCGATGGAACTACCAAACCCATGCGACTATACTATATGGATATATAATATATTTAAAAAACACGTTTGCTTTCGCGTGAGAATGTGGGTCTGTCTGCCCAACCGACTGGTTTCTCCTTCACATTTTATATGACATAGCTAAGACACACCACAAGAAGATATATATTTCATTTTAACACAACATACAAGTGCTGAGAAATTTCAAGTTCAACGTTCATGATTGTAATCGACGAAAACAGTATGCATTAAGATATGTTCTAAGCTTTCTGACTTTCACCACTCACAATTTAACACATTACCATCACCTAAATTTAAATCAATAGCCATTTAATATTCACAGTTTAAATTATATGTCATGGAAAAAATTATTTATTATAATAATAAACAAATAACTTTAAGATATACCAGAACTGTAATCAATTTTCATCTAGGAAATAAAAATAAACTTAATTGTAATTTATATAATTTTTAGTTAGAATTATAAATAAGATATTTATATACATTTATATACTAAACTAATTCAACAAAATGAAGAATATTGTTCAAGATAACAAAAAAAAACTGTTAAAATTTGAGCTATTTATCGCAATTTTCGATTTCATGTTTAAATAACATGGGAAAATTTTTTTAAAATTTGGAATTTTATTACTTATCAGCGAATCAGTGTATGGAAAAAATCAATAGATATTTTTGTTGAAAATTGAACGCTCTATAAAAAAGGTCTCTTATTATTTTTCGATAAATTCAATTTTTAAAAAGTTATTCAAAGTCAAAGTTGTATTCGTAGTAAATTTTAGTATTATTTAACTTTTCCGGCCAAACTATCAGACTTATCACAAAATTTTACAGGACTTTTATTGTAGATCGTTTTATTTCCCACAAATTATATCATACAAAGTTTCCGAAATTTTTGAAAGTTCTTTCGTTATTTGCATTTAAAAGTAAGTAATTAAAATCTGCCAGAAAATAATTTTTTGGAACAAATTAACATTTAAATGCAAATAACGAAAGAACTTTCAAAAATTTCGGAAACTTTGTTTTACATAATTTGTGGGAAATAAAACGATCGACAAAAAAAGTCCAGTAATATTTTGTGATAAGTTTGATAGTTTCGCCGGAAAAGTCGAATAATACTAAAATTTCCTATGAATTCAACTTTGACTTTGAGTAACTTTTGAAAAATTAAATTTATCGAAAAATAATAAGAGACCTTTTTCGTAGAGCGTTCAATTTCCAACAAAAACATCTATCGATTTTTCCGATATATTAATTCGCTGATGAATGATAAAATTTCAAACTTTAAAAAAAATTTTCCCATGTTACTTTAATAGGAAATTAAAAATTACGATGACGCGGTTGTTAATATTAAGAGCTCAAATTTTAACAATATATTTTTTTCGTCATCTCGAGCAATATTTTCCATACAATTTTTGAAAAAAAAAAAAAATTTGATTTTTTTGAATCAGTCTAGTATTTTTATGAATATATTAATTGAAGAAATATTTATATTCATAAAATAAGTATTAAATATATAAATAAATCTAAAAAAATAAGTGAAAACGAAGAGAATCAAGAATGATAATATTACTGACTTAATCGCATGTCGACAAATAAAATCCACTTTTCTCACCGAGCGTCCTCGGTGATGTTGGTTGGATAGAAAGTGCTCGGCCATTCAGTAAAACCTTTCATTAGTAGTTCATCAGAACGCAGTACAAGTTGAGTTGTGTCTGGTATACCAAGTGCAAGTTATTGTATTTCCTATTACTAATTTTTATATAAATAATAATATATTTATATTAAACTCAATGTAACTCGAAATTGTGATAAAGATACAAACAAATGATACTTCGTTGTGATCTTGTCTATTTGTACATCAAACATCTTGCGTACAAAAAAATTATTATTTTCAATCGTTAATTTATAAAATAGTTCTTTTCTTTTTCAAAATATAAATTAAAAATATATTGCATGATATAAAATAATGAAATTTCAAATTGTGTTCATATTAACTGTTTTCGCAGTGATTGCAGGTAAAATTTATTTTTGTTATATTTTGTATTTTTATTTATAAGACATTAAAATAATTGCATTTTAAAAAGTAATGAAACAATAGATTAATTTTTAATTTAAATAAAATATTAAATCTTAAAAATTGTGTCTTAGACTGACGCATAGTCTGTATATTTTATACTTTTTTTTTTCTTCATTTTTTTATTTCTTCACGGTAACATTCACTGGAATTATTAAAACCTGTATCATAAATTACAATTAAATGTTGCTCAACTATATTTTTATAAATTATAAAAAAATTATATTATATAAATCATAAAATTTTTTTATTATTTTTCTAATTCAGTTTTTTTTAAACTTCGTGAATTTTCAATTTTTATAAAGTTTGCCCGAATTTTATATAAATTTAATTTTTAAGAATAAAATTTATTTAAACAAAATAACACAATAATTAATAAGTTGATTGCCAGGAATATTTTAAAAATATTATTTAATAAAAAGTAATTTATTCCCCGTGTAAAAAAAAATTCTAAAAAAGTTCGATATGTGGAACTTTTAAAATTGAGATAAGACAGATTAGAACTTTCAGTGAAACTTTTTTTGAACTTTCGTAATTTTGAAAAAAACGTCCATAAAAAATTTTAAATCAAAGGTTTTTGAGCTTTTTCGGAAATAGGGCATATCTTTTTTATAAAATTTATAAAATGTAGTAACAATATTTTAAAAACTTTTTTTCTTGACTCAAAATTCGCCTACATAAAGTAAAGTATTTTAATAATATCATACTTTTTTTATACACAGAAAAAAAAAGGTTTTCTTGGCACAAAAAATTTTTTCTCGTTCTAAGAAAATTCTCATTTTAATTCATAATGCAAAGATTTTTTAGGGCAAGTAAAAATTTTCTTGGGGTGAGTAGAAATTTTTTAAGCCAAGAAATCCTTTTTTTCTGGGTACGATTATATAATATTCCTGTGGAAAAAAAAAAAAAAGAAAAACAAAGTCTATGTTAAAAAATAAACGAGAAATTATTATTTAATAATATTCATCAGTCAATACCATTACATTAACAAAAGAATTGCATTATATCCTGCTTAACTATAAGAATAGTTGTCATAGTTTCTTACTATATTCTTATCTTCTATTGTATTCATAATTCTACCTATTTAATGAAAAAAATAAAAATAAAATTTCTTAAATTAATAATATTAAATATTTAACAAATGGCATAAATTAGTAAATATCTTCAGATGACGAATTAAGGAAGTGTTGTAATGGAGTATTATTAGTATTGGAAGAGACATCAATTCTCTTGAGTCAACACGAATATTAGAATGTTTAAAATAACGGTACTTTCTCAAATCTCTGATGTATTGAGATTTTCTCTCTCCATTTTCTGATAGACAAACATTACCTATTTATATTTTCAATAAATTAAATATCACTTAAATATTTTACACTTATAAAAATAACATAATAGTGAATGTAGCAGACAATCAGCAGTTTTTAAAATTTTGAATAAATAAATAAAATATGCGTCGAGTAACAATTTAAAAATGCGTATTTCTATAATTGAAAAACCTGTGCGCACTTTTTTTTAAACTCTATTATTTTATTTATTTATTTAAAATTAAAAAAATATATTTTTTAATTTAAAAATTCACAAAATTTCATAAATTTTTTTTATTGTTTAATTACTTTAAATTTAAATATAATATTGTATGTAATTACAAATTCCAGTTAATTGTCAAAAAACTAAAAAAGAAGACGAAAAAAAAGATGAAGAGTTTACATGTCCAGAAGGACAGGGTAATGGTAATTTTGCTGACCCTGCAACATGCAGACGATTTTACCAAGTAAGTTTTTTTTTTATGTATTATACATATACATATTTAAATACTTATATTTATAACAAAATTTGAAAAAAAAAGTGTGTAGATGGATACCCATATTTAAATAGATGTCCGTCAGGATTACATTTCGATGACATAAGTAAATTTTGTACATTTAAAAATGAAGCAAGATGTGGACCGATTCCTACTAGTAAGCATTTTGACATTACGGGATATTAATCATCGTACTGAGGTACTCGATACAGAACGCGATATTTTATTTAAAAAATACCGCCACTTTGTATGGAAAATCAGTACATTGTAATTATTATTATTAATATTATTATAAATTTATCATTATTTATAATTACTTTAGCACCTGCGCCAGTTACTGAAACACCAACTGACTTAGCAGAACGATGTGATACAGCCAATTGTCAACTTCCTTACTGTTTTTGTTCTCGCGATGGAACACTAATTCCTGGAGGACTTGCACCTGAAGATGTTAGTATTTAAAACATCTAAACTATTATTTTTTAACTTACTATGTATCTTAATATTACCTGTTACTGCAATTTTACAGACACCACAAATGATTCTTATGACCTTTGATGGTGCGATAAATCATAATAATTTTGATCACTATCAAAAAATATTTAACAGTGATCGTTTAAATCCTAACAATTGTCCGCTAAAAGGAACATTTTTTATTTCTCACGAATATTGTAATTATAATATGGTACAAAGTTTAGCTCACGACGGCCATGAAATCGCTACTGAAACTATTTCGTAAGTTGTATAATTATATTAATTAAAAGTAAATTTTACTTCATTTATTTAACACTTTCTGCAATTTAAAAATTTTTATAATTTAACAAAAAACTAAAAAAAAATAAAGAAGGTCATTCGGCAGCCGAAATGGAAGTAGATTTCTCGTAATAAATTTATTATTAAACCGTTAGAAGTTTTAATGATAGTCAGCAGCATTAAGAATGCATAACATAAAGTTTGAATCACAATAGTTTAAATAAATTATTAAAATTTAAGTATTAACTTAAAAATATGTGTGCCAAGCACCATAATTAAACATAGATGCTTTTAAACGTCATAATCAATGAACGATACTTTCTTAGAGTCATAGTAATGAGATTTGAAATGTATTTTATCAGCTTCAAGATGCAATCAACGAAATTAACCTGCAACGTTTCGTTCAAAAGATATTGAGAATTGAAGCTGTAAAAAATTTTTTTTTTCAATTTTTCAAAAATTTTCAGTTTTGTATTTGAAAATATTGTCGAAATTTTAAGTTAAATAACGAAAATCAAAGATATTTTCGTGAATTTTCAGATAAATTTATAACAGAAGTAAGCTATCACTTTTTATTTAAAAAATAATTGGGAAAAAAATTGACTTTTTTTTAATTTGAAGCTTTTGAATTAAGCGACCAATTTGGCTAATCTTTGAATTTGACCGAGATTTTTACCCAAAAAAGTATGTTAAGTTTCATTTGAATCCGTTTGAAATTGTAGATGTTATCGTGTAGACATGCATACATTAGGTGTCGTTAAAAATTGAATTTTCTCAGAAGTAATCCTTTAAATACTCAACTGATGAGATCTAAAAAAGTTTTTTTAAAATAGCTTCATAAATACACATTTTATAAAAAAAATGAATTTGACCTTTTTTGTCGAGAACTAAATTTCCTACAAAATTGTATCTATGATTTTTTCCTTTAATCTGCATATTTTATGAGGTATTTAAAAAAATCCCGCGATGGTATCGAAAAATGAAAGATCGTCCTGAAAGACGTGTTTTTTTTTACTTAAAAAGAAAAAAACCAAGTTCCCCAGGTATTTTTTCACTAAAAAGAAGCTTTTTATGGAAAATTTAATTTTTTACGACCGACCTAACATACATATAGTAGTATTTTTAGAACCTATTCGACGAATTATGACAAAATTCTTTGAAAATTCCACTTTGAGGACAAATTCAAGAGCTAGATTTCTATCAGAAATCTTCTAAAAAGATACAGTAAATGACCTAAAAAAGAAATAAACATGATTAGTCATACAGTTTAATTATCGAACTCAGTTTTTGCTCTATTTTCCATTTCTACTCGAATTGACTTCTTGATTACATTTAGAGACCCACTAAAAAATGTATCAGTTTTAAGTAGTCATTAACTAATTTAAAAATTCAATTCATGCTCATTAATTTACTTAATTAATATTTTAGATTACAAAAAGGTTTAGAAGATAAAGGTTACGAAGAATGGGTAGGTGAAATGATTGGAATGCGTGAGATTTTGCGTCAGTTTTCAAACATCAGTATCAACGAGATCTCCGGAATGCGTGCGCCCTATTTAAAACCTGGTAGAAACACTCAGTACAAAGTAATCGAAGACTTTGGTTACATATATGACAGTAGTATTGGAATATCTCCATTAAAAACTCCAATTTGGCCATACACTCTTGACTACAAAATTCCTCATGAATGTAAAGCAGGAACCTGCCCAACAAAATCGTTCCCAGGAGTGTGGGAAATACCTTTAAATGCTCACTATGTTGAGACTTACGAAGGTGGCCATTGTCCGTATTTAGACCAGTGTGTTCTTCATAATCACGATCCTGAAGAAGTTTTTGAGTGGCTACAAGAAGACTTCAATAGGTATTATCTTCAAAATCGCGCTCCTTACATGATGCCATTCCACACAAACTGGTTCCAGATTAAAGAATTGGAAAGAGGTCTTGCCAAATTTCTAGACTGGACTATTACATTGTAAGAATTTAATTTAATTCATCTCAGTTTAGTAAAAAAAAAAAAAAGTGTCCATATTAAGTAGAATAATGATTAATTAATTAATTTTTAGACCTGATGTTTATTTCGTAACTGCCACACAAGCTTTGAGATGGATTACGGATCCTAAACCTTTGAAAGCACTAAATAATTATGAACCATGGTCTTGTAAAAAAGTTGAAAATGACCCTGGTCCACCTTGCAATAATGCTAATAAATGTGCACTTGATTTTAAACCAGCTGACGCTAACTTTACGACAACAAGGTGAGTAGTAATTTAATCCCTGACTAAAAACTCCATTTGAATCTGACTGAAAAATTCTAATCCGAAATTTCCGGTTGACTTTTAATCGGAATGTACCGAATGAATCCGATTGAAAATTAACCAGAAATCGGAAAGTTACTCAAAAACAAATTCTTATTTTCTGATTGAATCTGATAAAAAATTTCAACCGGATTTAATCAAAAAATAATTGAAACAAAAAAATACTTTTCGATTAAATCTGATTGGAAAATTTCAATAAGATTTAATCGGAAAAAAATAGACATATTTTTTTCCAATTAAAGTCGATTGAAATTCAATCAGATACTTGGAACGCTTCCGAGTAATTCTGATTGAATATTTGTTTCCAATTGAATCTGATAGAAATTCGGTTGAGTTCCAATTAGATTTAATCGAATGTAATAGGAATTTTTAATCAGAAATTACTCAATCCTAACCCAGACAGCATTCAAGTCAGAATGACTGCTTTACGACGTCTTTTTGAAGACGTCCTCAAGAAGTCTTATAGTGAGTTCTTAAAGGTGTCATTTTTAAGAAGTCTTAATTAAGAGTTCTTGAAGACTCCATAAATAAGACGTCAGTTTTGTGACGTCTAAATGTATTTATTTTTAAACTTCTTTATGAAGTCTAAATTAGGATCTCCTTAAAGACGCCATGGTAAATTCATAATGAAGTCTTATTTACGAAGTCAGAAAAATAAACTGTTTGAGAACTCTTCTTAAAGACGTCTTACTGAGTTTGCTAGGTGGTTCATTCGAAATCTTGAGAACTTCTTAAAGATTTTTTTAAGATGCTGATGAGACATCCAAATCACAAATAGGAACTCATTCAGAAATCAAGACATTTTGCTATCTGGGTATATTAATTTATAAAATTTACAAACCTTTTATTTTTTAATCATTAGATATATGGAGACTTGCGTTGAGTGCCCAAATAAATACCCTTGGCTTGGAGATGCAAAAGGCTCAGGACTACACAATGACAATTATGATCCCGAGAAAAAATAAGTTTACTTTCACTTTGAATGATATGACTTGAGATTAAATGCTCAAGTCAAATAATTAATTTATGCACATATTTTCCTCCAATTATGTAAACAGTATGTTGGCACTAAGTGAAAATATCTAAAACTAATATCCGCTGCCAAAATATCTAATATCAGTCGACTAGGTCTATCCGTAACACCGTGATATTTGGGCTATTAAATATTTTGACAATTAGATATTCTTGTTGGGTAATTTTTCAATTGGATATTTTCATCAGTCACCAGTATGTTAAAGTATGTCTCTATCAACGTATGTTGCTATTTTTCTGTTGAATGAATGATAATAAATAAATTTCTGTTTATAATTTTACAATATCTTTAAATCAACAGTATATTTTACAGGCCGCGTATATATTTATCCGCGTATTTAGATAATGTATTATTAAAAACCAAGTTAATAATAATTATAATTATAATAATATTATTATTATTGTATTAAATATATAAACTATACGCTCATTTCCTAACGCAGTGGTAACCACGGATGGAATACTTCTCCAAATTTCTTACGATCTGAAATTGTTAAATAATAAATTTTAAACTTTTAATTAATGTTTCTTGTTTTTTTTTTTTTTTTTTAATCACAAATATCTTTTACCTGGAGGTGGAAAATCTTCTGGATGGCGAATAATGTAATCACGGTATGTTGCGTCTCTTGTTGCTAGAATACCTTCTTCACGAATTTTTAAATAATGTCCAATTCCTCCTCCTATTGCTAGACCTAAAATTATATTTTGCATACCTGAAAAAATAAAATTACATTTATTAATATTTTTAATTATTTAATTCAGATTATAAGTTATAAAACTGTAATTAATAAGAATAAAATAATTAATTAATTTAAAAAAAAAATTCAGCTAATTAGGGGAAAGGGGCAAAATGGAGTACCCCAAAAATATTACAAAACACTGACTTAAATTTTTCTTTGTTAAAATACACTGAGCAAAAAATAATCTACAGTAAGACCTCGTTATAAGATTATTAGTTTCTCTCTCGAACTATCGTGATATCTTATTTGGCTTATAAAAAAGACAGAATAATAATCTTATAACGAGGTCCGACTGTATATTATTAAGAGAATAAGGAAAACTTTGTTCCAGTCATATCTATATGATAGAATCAGTTAATGTTATTAAAATTTGTATCGTTAAAAAGGTCTCGACTTGATATTGTACCTTTTCATGGTTTGAATTCTTTTTCATTGCCAAGTATTGAGATAAATAAATTTATCTATATCATTCGAATTACATATAAATTACGCTGAGAAAAACGATTGCATTTGTTTTCTTTAAATAAATTAATATTTCAATTATTCTGTCACCGAATATGACTGAATATATATAACTATTACATATAAATAATTAAGAGCAAATAAGAAAACTTTAGTTTATGCCATGTCCTCTATGATAATAAAAATTAAAAAAATTTAATTTGGTATTAGTGAAAAAAAATGATACTGAAGTTAACCAACGTCTAATAATTTTTGGATTATTTTCCGAAAGATGAATTATAAAAAAAAAAATATTTTTAAAAATTGCACCTATAATTTTTTTGGTTTTCTACTAATGGATATTTTTAGTTTTTTATTTTCGTAATTGATTGTTTGAAAAAAAAAAAATAATAAAATAAGTAATTGTCTATTAACTTCAGGATCATGAAAAAATTTATTAGACGACAAATGAAAAAAAAATTGACGGTGTGTAGATATTTTTTTAGAGATTTCCATGATTATACAATCATCGAAATCAATTATGTGAGATGAGACAAATCTTATTAAATTTCAATGATAATAAAAATAAACAAAAGATTCTAGAGTTAACTTTAGAGTAGAGATTTTAATAAAAAATGAAATTCAAATCATATTTAATAAATTTGGCAGTAATACCGGGGTTGCTCGTTTTTAATAAAATAAAATTTATTTGTACTGATATCATCGGACTGTAATTTAAATTAATTCTTTCCTCTTTTTTCTTTATCTATATGAATAAAAAAAAAAAATAAATATCACTTGTTTCAAAAAAGTAATTAATTTTTAAAAATAAAATACCAAATTTATCAAAACAATTATTTAATCAAAAAATTTTATACTTTTTTATTGTAATTATTCTGTTCAGAGTAATTAATAAAATTTAATTTAATAAGTAATATTAAAACATCTAAACAATTAAAAAAGGATTTTATTTATCACATTGCATAATTTCTAGAGGTTAATTACTATCCACTTTACTTTGCTCCATAATTCAATAATTGTCTTATCAAATTTTTGAATAGCTTGAGTTTTTTTCAAATAGTGAATATACAAAAATTAATATGATAAATAATTTTTAATTAATACACGGTTTATTGATAATTTAATAATAAATACCTGCCCAAATGGGTCGTCTATAAAGTAAATTTCCGAGAGCAGGAACTGCTCCTCCAAGCATTCCACAATAAAGTTCATGGAAATATTTAGCTATAAGATTTGGCTCATAAGTAGAATCGTGATCAAGAAGCTTCAAAGCCCATGAAACGTCATTAGGTTGTTCACTCATATTTGTAAATATTTTTTAATCCGAATAATTTAACAAACAGTAGACTTGAACACTCTTCTAGCCTTTATTTTTTTTCCGACAGCGGCCATATTGGCATATCACGCTATTGGATGATGAATTTTGAAAGCTACAGCCGTGGCGGGTTTTTTTGAAAGTTAGATTTTGATCTTTAGCTTATAAAGGAGAGCAAACTATTTTTGATTTAATTTAATTCGTTGATAAAAACAAAAAAAAAATGTTAGAGAATTCGAAAGTGCACACCTCAATCGCTCATGATTATTATTGATATTTTATTTTTAATTTCATTTTCTCAGTTTGTTCTTTCAGTATAGCTTTTATGAGTGTGAATGCAGCAGACATCAGACAAATTTTAAATTATTAATAAATAGGGTAAATAATTAATAAAAGTAATTTTTTTTTAATTTTAACATTAATAAGTGCATTTTTTATAAATATAATTTTTTTTAACAATTTACTCTATTTAAACTGTAAAAAATCACCGGAGTAAGTCCAAGCGGTGTAGGTGTTAAAATCGACGGTATTAAATTTCAACACCCAAAGCGGTGAGAAAATAACGCCGCTGCCAGTGTAAATATTCTAGACCAATGTTAAAAAATTTTACTTTGTAAATATTTTTACTTACTTGATCACTACTTGTTAATAAATGATATTTTTTATTAATTTTCATAAAAAACTAACTTTTTTTGTCTTTTATAATCTGTTAAGTTAATACTCCAATCGGACGAAGTTTACCCCGCTTTTACGCCGGTTTAACACCGGTATTTTAACACTGCCGAATTACGCCTCTTACATCGGTGTAATTTCATTTTAACACCGCTCTTTTTACAGTATGTTTATAGTTTTAAATTTGTCTGATGTCTGCTACATTTATATTCATCTAATTTTTATTATTAAAATTTTTTTTAAATATTCCGCCTTTTTTCCATAGATTTTGCTTTTTACTTTTTAATCCCACAAATACACAAGTGCTGCTGCCAGTAATTGCTGGGGGAAAAAAAAGAATAAATAATAATAATAATAATAATAATAATAATAATAATAATAATAATAATAATAATAATAATAATAATAATAATAATAATAATAATAATAATAATAATAATAATAATAATAATAATAATAATAATAATAATAATAATAATAATAATAATAATAATAATAATAATAATAATAATAATAATAATAATAATAATAATAATAATAATAATAATAATAATAATAATAATAATAATAATAATAATAATAATAATAATAATAATAATAATAATAATAATAATAATAATAATAATAATAATAATAATAATAATAATAATAATAATAATAATAATAATAATAATAATAATAATAATAATAATAATAATAATAATAATAATAATAATAATAATAATAATAATAATAATAATAATAATAATAATAATAATAATAATAATAATAATAATAATAATAATAATAATAATAATAATAATAATAATAATAATAATAATAATAATAATAATAATAATAATAATAATAATAATAATAATAATAATAATAATAATAATAATAATAATAATAATAATAATAATAATAATAATAATAATAATAATAATAATAATAATAATAATAATAATAATAATAATAATAATAATAATAATAATAATAATAATAATAATAATAATAATAATAATAATAATAATAATAATAATAATAATAATAATAATAATAATAATAATAATAATAATAATAATAATAATAATAATAATAATAATAATAATAATAATAATAATAATAATAATAATAATAATAATAATAATAATAATAATAATAATAATAATAATAATAATAATAATAATAATAATAATAATAATAATAATAATAATAATAATAATAATAATAATAATAATAATAATAATAATAATAATAATAATAATAATAATAATAATAATAATAATAATAATAATAATAATAATAATAATAATAATAATAATAATAATAATAATAATAATAATAATAATAATAATAATAATAATAATAATAATAATAATAATAATAATAATAATAATAATAATAATAATAATAATAATAATAATAATAATAATAATAATAATAATAATAATAATAATAATAATAATAATAATAATAATAATAATAATAATAATAATAATAATAATAATAATAATAATAATAATAATAATAATAATAATAATAATAATAATAATAATAATAATAATAATAATAATAATAATAATAATAATAATAATAATAATAATAATAATAATAATAATAATAATAATAATAATAATAATAATAATAATAATAATAATAATAATAATAATAATAATAATAATAATAATAATAATAATAATAATAATAATAATAATAATAATAATAATAATAATAATAATAATAATAATAATAATAATAATAATAATAATAATAATAATAATAATAATAATAATAATAATAATAATAATAATAATAATAATAATAATAATAATAATAATAATAATAATAATAATAATAATAATAATAATAATAATAATAATAATAATAATAATAATAATAATAATAATAATAATAATAATAATAATAATAATAATAATAATAATAATAATAATAATAATAATAATAATAATAATAATAATAATAATAATAATAATAATAATAATAATAATAATAATAATAATAATAATAATAATAATAATAATAATAATAATAATAATAATAATAATAATAATAATAATAATAATAATAATAATAATAATAATAATAATAATAATAATAATAATAATAATAATAATAATAATAATAATAATAATAATAATAATAATAATAATAATAATAATAATAATAATAATAATAATAATAATAATAATAATAATAATAATAATAATAATAATAATAATAATAATAATAATAATAATAATAATAATAATAATAATAATAATAATAATAATAATAATAATAATAATAATAATAATAATAATAATAATAATAATAATAATAATAATAATAATAATAATAATAATAATAATAATAATAATAATAATAATAATAATAATAATAATAATAATAATAATAATAATAATAATAATAATAATAATAATAATAATAATAATAATAATAATAATAATAATAATAATAATAATAATAATAATAATAATAATAATAATAATAATAATAATAATAATAATAATAATAATAATAATAATAATAATAATAATAATAATAATAATAATAATAATAATAATAATAATAATAATAATAATAATAATAATAATAATAATAATAATAATAATAATAATAATAATAATAATAATAATAATAATAATAATAATAATAATAATAATAATAATAATAATAATAATAATAATAATAATAATAATAATAATAATAATAATAATAATAATAATAATAATAATAATAATAATAATAATAATAATAATAATAATAATAATAATAATAATAATAATAATAATAATAATAATAATAATAATAATAATAATAATAATAATAATAATAATAATAATAATAATAATAATAATAATAATAATAATAATAATAATAATAATAATAATAATAATAATGGCAGGTAAATTTTTAATGAATTACCGGTTTTAAGTTTTTTATTAATTAAAACTAAACAAAAAAGAATTTAGATGGTTATTTTCAATAGGCTCTTTGCGACAGAAAATACAAAACTAATAAAAAAAAATTAGGTCAGTTTATTAAATTTTTCGAAAGTTATCGTGTTTCCAAAGATTCATACGTAACAACTGACAGTACTGGTTTCTCGGGTTAAAATAATTCAATTTAAATCAATAGAATAATTCATCGACTTTACACCGAGTCGAAATTATTCTCTAATAAATTATCTTCGGACTAGTATATAATTTAACCCATTTAAAAGTAATCAAAAAAGTGTACACTGGAAAAAAAAAACTTTTCCCAAGTATAAATACTTTATTTAAAAAAATAGCTACTCGGTACTATACAACCAAATAATAATCTTAATCATAGTAAATATGTACTTCAATCGAGTAATATTTTCTTGACTTAAGAATTTCGATACTTATTTTGAGCAAATATACTTGATTGGAGTACATTTTTACTAAGATTGAACAAATATTTACTCGGTAGGAAATAACCATTTATATACTTGAAAAAAGTTTTTTTTTCTCAGTGTACAGATGATTTAACGTGAGTGAATTAGTCGAAAAAATAATTTCGATCGTAAGGCACACCGTGCATTCACGTTTCAGGTACGCAATTTTAATATTCTCATGTGTTTTTCAAAACTTCCCTTGTGGAAATATTTCTCTCAAAAATCTCTGAAAAAGTCTTCAGAACTCTTCATAAGACTTTTTGAAAGTCTTACTTTTTCTAAAAAACACAAAAAAAAGTCTCGTCACAAGTGAATAACTCTGAAAAATGCTGAGAAACTCTGAAAAATTAAAATATTGTCTGAAATTTCGGAATTTTTAAAAGAATTGTGAAGTCATACTAAAATTTATTCAGATTTACTATATTCATCAAATTCAGTACTGGAGAAAGACTTTTTCAGAGTTTTTTTTTTTATAAATAAAAAGACTTTTCAAGTAAAACTTGTTTAATTAATGAAAAATATTTTAGTAAAAAACTATACCTCTACAATGTGGTAAATTTAAAAGAAGATTAATTTTTTTCTACAGTATATTTTTTATTAATCATAAAAATATTATTTTTAAAATAATTTTTTTTCCAGTGAAATCGAGTTATTACATTTTTATATTGTTATTAATATCTAAAGATTTCAGATTTATTATGTGAACTTTGTTGCTTTGAAAGATAAAGAAAATAAGTAAAAAAAAAAAAAAAAAAAAAAAAGAAAAAAGAAATAGAAAGAAAAATCGAAATAAAATTGTAAAACTATTTCATAATGTCAGAATTTAATA
This sequence comes from Microplitis demolitor, assembly GCF_026212275.2. NCBI lineage: Eukaryota > Metazoa > Arthropoda > Insecta > Hymenoptera > Braconidae > Microplitis > Microplitis demolitor. The sequence continues at coordinate 6,350,027 of NC_068545.1, forward strand.
AAGTCGAAAATAATAATTATCAAGAAATTTTAAACCTATTTCAAATATCTAAAAGTTAACGATGAAAATTAGTTTTAATTTTTTTTTTAATTTGAAAATTACATTTTCAAATAAAAAACTTGAAAAGATAACCATTCTAATAAGTTAAATCTTAAAAACTTAAACTAAACAGGTTTAATCCAAATCGAATAGAGTTGAGTTTAAAAGTAATGGATTTGGCCCGAAATACAGAATACATAAGCTATGATCGTCGAACTTTTTTTTTGCACTCTGAATTGCTCGGTCTAAATATGTATTCACAGCCCGTATCTGCAAATCAAAAACTCCTTCAGAATAATTACGCTTCTTTAAAAAATGTTGATAGTGTATAGATACCAATTCTAATCTTCTATCGTCTAATTTCTCGCGGTTTCCAGTGTTTTTTTGTTTACGAACTACGAGCTTTGAAATATTTTCTTCACCCCAAATCGCGTGTGACATTATTTTTATGAATTTAGACGGATTTATAGCGTCAAATGCCTTACGGGATACTGAACTGGGAATGTAAATATTGTATCTAACATGAAATGTGTCATGTTCAAGATAGTAATAACGATCCTGATGTTGTTGTTGTTGTTGTTGTTGTTGTTGTTGTCGCAGGGTTTGGTGATAAAAAGCTACTTTTATTCGATATTCTTGATTCTGGCGTTTCAAAATCTTTATTTCATCATCCTTCTTGCGGCTGTCTTGCATCAATCGCATTGTCAACGGTCTAGGCTCATCAAAATTCTGAAAATAAAAGGTATTAAACGAAACTATTGAGTAAATAAAATAAAATAAAATTCAATGTAAAAATTAAAAACATGTATCCTACCGTTATATTTTTTAGAAATTGTCGATTGCCATTTTGATCTGGCTTTGATGACATTATTTTCGGATCCTGTAAAAATATGATATTATTCAACTGAGAGTAATTATCCATTTTTCTTTCGAAGAGTAAATTACAATTAAAAAGAAAATAATTAAAGTTATTGTTTATTTGGACTAATATAAATTTTACAGAAGAATAAAAAATTTCTTTTGTCTCTTAATAATAATGAAATTAACAATTAAATAAATTAATTGAATTGGTGAACTATTAATAGAACGACTATTTAGGGTTGCGAATTCTTTAATGAGAATATTTGCAATTCAAAATTAAATTTTTAATCCGTAATTGAAATTATATCTATTAAAATTACGAAATTAATTTTTAATTCAACAACTTGAATTGAAAAATCAAAAAATTAATTTTAATTCAGAAACGTGAGATTAAATATTAAAAAATTAATTTTAATCCAGAGACGTGGGATTCAGAATTTAAATATTGATATTTAATCCGGCACGAGAGATTCAAAATTGAAAAATTAATTTAAATGTACACACGTGGGATCAAAAATCGAAAAACTAATTTTTAATCAGACAAGTGAAATCAAAAATTAAAAAATTAGTTTTTAAATTGACACGTGGGTTTAAAATTTCAAAAATTAATTCTAATTCAGAAACGTGGGATAAAAAATTAAAAAATTACTAGTCAATTCAAATACGTGGGATCAAAAATTGGAAATTGATTTTTAATTTAGATACGGTACGCAATCAGATAAGTAATCAAGACAAAAAATTTGACAGCACTTATAACAGGAAAGAATACTGTTTTATTTAACCTTCAAGTTTAAATATTTTTGAACTTACTTTTGATTGTCAGATATAATAGAATTCGAAATAAAAAGATCATTCATAGTTAAGACATTAAAGAATCAAATTTTTCGAATAATTTTCAGTGTAAACAGAGAATTTAAAATTAAGAAAATACTAATTTGTTGTTCAAAATTAAAAAGTTTTTAATTAATTTTTGATATAATAATAGAAAATTAAAAAAAAGGAATGTAATTCTTTACTCCCCTTTAACGATGGTTAATTAAAATTTTTGGTTTACTTTTCAATTATTAAATATGGAATTTGAGATAGGAAAGAAATTTTTTAATCTGATTTTCCGAATTGAAATTGTTCATTTAATGTTTTATTTTAAAACGTAGATTTAAAAACTAAGCCATTACATTTTAACGCTACTTTACGAATTAAAAATTTGAAATTTAATTTTTAATTCAAAAATGTACGATTAAAAATTAAAAAATTATTTTTAATTCAAAGATATTGAATTAAAAATTAAAAAATCATTTTTAATTTGTTGTTTTTGGATTATGAAATATAAAAAAAAAATGTAATTGAAGCACTAATTCAATTATAAATTTAATGCGCTATTTGCAACCCTGCGACTATTTCTTATAAGCCTGTAATGTGAGCAGATTTATGATCTGAAATGTTATTAATATAATAAAAGCTATAAATTCATATTTACAACACGGCAACAGGTGGTACCCCCAAAATTTTATAAAAAAAAATTTCATTTTGTAAATGATTTTTTGTGACAGACACTTGAAATGTACGACATTTAGCACCTATAACTGGCAGCTAAAAATATTAGATAAGATACAGCTGGTAAAAAAGATACCTAATCATTCTAATAGTGACGTCATCAACGGATCAAAAAATATTTTTTGGTTACATGGGTGATAACAAACGACCAAAAAATATCGAAGTAGCTCAACATGCCATCTTTTGACAAAATTTATTATCATTTCAATTCGTACACTTACCAACTTCTCTCTCATTTTCAATAAATACTCAAAACAATCTTACCAAATAAATAGACGCGGATTTATAACCTGCCATTTATAGGCACTAACTGTAGTACATTTCAAATATCTGTCACAAAAATTAATGTATTTATCTTGCACAATGGAGTCTAAGACGCTCGTGTGTTGGTTAGTCGAAAATTGTGAATGGCTTTTGTTTTATGATAGATACCAATAAAAAATTTTTTTTCTGCCCTTTGCATTCAATAATTGTGTAAAATTCAATTTTTCATTGTGTAAATTACTTACAAAAAAAAAAAAGTAAATTAATTAAATTTATTTAATATGCAGAAATGTTTTTTTTTTTTTTCACCTTTTTTAGAGGGTACCCCATCTCGACCGCAAAAATGGAAATTTTTTTGTTTAACCGGTAACTAAATTTTTTTTTATTTGATTTGAATATAATCAAAAACAAAAAGATTCAGTGAATTTGAGTCCTTGAATACTTGGTTCGTTCCTGAGTACCTCGTTTGCCCCCCCCCCCCCCTAAACCTATGTATAAAAATATATAGTTAGCGTAGTACGTAATTAGAGTATTTTTGAAATGTTGATTTCCTACAAGTGAAATGGCTTCCCTGATTTAAAACTCCGATTGAAACTGATTGAAAACGTCCTATCAGATTTAATCGGAGATTTCTGATTGACTTTCAATCAGTTTTAATCGAATTGAATCAGATATTTCCGGAAGGTTTCGATTTTAAATTAATCAAAAATTACCGATTCCCAGGAAAAAATAATTTTATATAATATTAAATGGTGAAAAATCAAATATATTAAAATCTACGTTGAATCTATATTAAAAATTAGATTTTATATCATGAAGTAATATAGGATATACTATATTAACACCAAAAATGGCACTTGTCACTCTGTCAAAGAGCAGAGGTGTGCTCGTGTCAAAATTGCTTCCAAGTTTGGAATATAATACGTCTGAATTAAGTTTCTTACCAGGGACACTTCACAAGTGGTAGGCGGTATCTAGTGGCAAGCACCGAACTACTCCCACTGCTATTGCCTAGGACTGGTGAATTTCCTCTCCTCTACATATATCTTTTCTCCTAAGAAATTTTTTTCTTGGTTCAAGCAACTTTTTTTTTCTATTAGTTGGAGCATACGAAAATCCTTGTGTTAAACATCCCCATGAAAAAAATTTATTTAAAAAATATAAGTTAAAATACATAAAATATATTTTAGAATTTATAAAAAATCAATAGAAAAAAAATAACTAGAAAAAAAAAGCGAAATTTTGAAAAACTTTATTTATAATAATTTTTGAGAAATGAAATTACCTACAAAAAAGTTTTTATGAGATTTTCTGATAAAACTGATAGTTTCGCCGGAAAAGTAAAAAGATCTCAAAATTTTCTATAAATTTGACTTTAAGCTCAAATAACTTTTGAACAATTAGATTTATCAAAAAATGATGAGACTTTTGTTGTAGAGCATTCAATATCCTACAAAAATATCTATCGTGCATAATAATTCGTTGATTGGCTTGTAAGTTAGAAAATTCTAAAAAATAAAAAGTTCTTTTTTCCCGTGTTATTTAAATAGAAAATAGAAAAATTGATTGACGCAAACCGTAGTATTATTATTAAGAGCTTGGATTGGTATCGAAATTTTTATTTTTAGGTAGACTTTCAATTTTTGGATACCAAAAAAAAAAAAATTTTTTTTTTAACCAACTTAATATATATATAATTTTTTATTGATGTTTCCTTTTATTTTCGTGATAGTTTTAAACTCAATCAATACAGTTTTTTAAAAAAAGTTTTTATATAATCCTGAAATAAGTTTGTTTTAACTTTTTATAAAATTGATTAAATTGGAAAGACGGATAAAATTCTATACTCGGATATTTTAAAAATTGCTGAATTAATGATAAATGAAATTCATATCTGCCCAAATTTTAATAATTATCAATACTATCTGAATTGTTATTTTCCGATTGAAACTGATTGAAAATTGTCTGTCGAATTTAATCAGAAAATATTCGATAAATGAATTATTATTTTTTGATTGAATCCGCTTCGTTTGAAACGAATTTTTTTTTTTAGCCGTCATAAGAAAATTTTGTTGTTTATATTGAGAAAAAAATTCCCTGAAAATTTCAGCTCTTAAATTTAATTTAAAGTACTTTCTCTTGAGTATCAAATTTTTCCATTTAAAAAGTATGTTAATTGAATAACTTTTTTTTTAAATTGCTATAACTTAGCCAGATTTTAAGCTATCGTTTTGGAACCAGTTTTAATTTGCATAGAATTTGTTGAATTTGAAAGCCTATAAAACAAATTGCTCTTACTCAATTTATGTCGATTCTATCTGTTCCGAAAGTTTATTTTTCACTTGTTTCATATAATGCACTGTTTATAAGATACAATCAGTAGAACATTCTACAGTAAAAAGCATTTATACTATATAAAGCTTACAATTTTTATACTGTCTAAGGTTAAACTACTCGTATCTCATAGATAATACGCACACCCCTATTAAAAATAAACGAGGGCCGCCTCAATTGTCATCTACCGTTAGCATTGATTCTAGCGACGCTAGCAAAACGCTAGCCAGTGCCTCGTTTCATTTTTACTAAGGACTTTAGCTATATATCTAGCTCATCAGGAAGATATATTAAAATCAATTAAAACATTCTACACGGAGAAATAAAAAATTGATCAATCGGGATAAAATTGAGAAATAAATTATTATTTTCCAATTGAATCTGATTGAATTTTTTTCGATCAGTTTTAATCGATTTCAATCGGAAAGTAATTTCAAAAAAATTATTATTTTCCGATTGAATCTGATTGAATTTTTCTCAATCAGTTTTAATCGATTTCAATCGGAAAGTAATTTTTCAAAAATTATTATTTTCCGATTGAATCTGATTGAAACTGATTGAGATATTTCAATCGAATTTAATTAGATTCAATCGGAAAATAATCGAAAATTAAAATTATTATTTTCTGATTGAATCTGATTGAATTCTTCTGAATCAGTTTTAATCGGTTTCAATCGGAAAAATATTTTCTCGCCTCAAGAAAATTTTTGTATTTAATTCATAATGCATAATATTTTTTGGTGCAAGTAAAAATTTTTTGCAGCTAGAAATCCTATTCTTTGTGTATTTTATAAATTAAATATCAAAAGTACATTAGAATGAATTTCGTTAAGTTGCTGACAATGCTGGCATCTAATTATAGTTTGGTTATTAAGAGCAGTTGAATTTTGTTATTTATTCGTGAATGTGTGAGATAAGTATAAGAAGAAGAAAAAAATACTATCAATAACTAAATGAATAAAAATAATGTACTATTATCTATTTTGGCAAATAAGTAAAATTGGGGTAAAAAAAAGAGAATGAAGTAATTTTAAAATAGTACTCATTTCAATAATAATTTAAATTGAAATATGACAGCTTGATTAAATAAAAATTTTTAGTACATAAAAGAATTTTTATTTGTTTGAAAAAATAAAATTATAATATAGTTAAAAATTTATTAAAGTCAAAAGATTTTATTTGGTAAAGATTATTAGGATAATAGCGTTCAAAATATTTCTGCTTGGTTTATTATGCATTAGCTTATTAAGCTTAGTTCAAGTACTATCATAGATTACAAAGTCATTCGAAATTTTGTAAATATAATAATACTACATCAATGATAAGAAATGGTTATTTTATACAACCGATAATAATTTTTATTATTATTATTATTATTATTATTATTATTATTATTATTATATATTATATATTATACTATTTTAAAACTATTTTATGTTCCAGTAAAAAAAAAAAAATAATAATAATAATAATAATAATAATAATAATCATATGTATATACATATGAATAAATAAATCAAGAATGTTATCTTGAAAAAAAAAAATAAAGTACCAACAAGTAATTTAGAAGCAGGGAGATAGCGTAGTATCTGCCGTGCCTGGCGAAGCCCGCAGTTACCTTACCATAATAATTCTTTTTTACGCTGGCTCGTACTAGTATGAAAGAGTAGTCAGTTGAAGCGGCTCGAGTAAGAGTTAACAGATACTGACTACGGCAAGTTATATACTTTTAACGTAACACTACCACGGGTCGATGTCTATGACTGAATGACTCTTTATGTGGTAAATCGCTACGGCGTTTACATAATATTATGTATAACTTTAAAGAAGTATACAAATATGAAACTGAGTATTGACTTACTTTTTTCCGAGCAAGAATAAAATATCACGTTTACATGTATAAAAAACCAAGTCGCTTTGATAAAAATATCTAGCGAGAGTAAAATTATAAAAACGAGAGGATGTTTGAAAAATAAAATTATTATTCAATTTTCTGAATAAATAATGTAGATTCAAAAATTTTCAAGTGTTGTATGAAGCAAATGCTTTCAAACAGCACCACTTTAACAACTGATAGGATTTTTTAAATACTATCATGTATGTATAAAGTGAAAAGAGGAGTTATTCTAATGTTTTAAAAAAATAAAACATATACGAAGCTCCCTGGTTGATCCTGCCAGTAGTCATATGCTTGTCTCAAAGATTAAGCCATGCATGTCTCAGTACATGCCGTATTAAGGTGAAACCGCGAATGGCTCATTAAATCAGTTATGGTTCCTTAGATCGTACCCACATTTACTTGGATAACTGTGGTAATTCTAGAGCTAATACATGCAAACCAGAGTTCCGACCAGAGATGGAAGGAACGCTTTTATTAGATCAAAACCAATCGGTGGCTTGTCCATCGTTACTTTTGGTGACTCTGAATAACTTTCTGCTGATCGTATGGTCTAGTACCGACGACGAATCTTTCAAATGTCTGCCTTATCAACTGTCGATGGTAGGTTCTGCGCCTACCATGGTTGTAACGGGTAACGGGGAATCAGGGTTCGATTCCGGAGAGGGAGCCTGAGAAACGGCTACCACATCCAAGGAAGGCAGCAGGCGCGCAAATTACCCACTCCCGGCACGGGGAGGTAGTGACGAAAAATAACGATACGGGACTCATCCGAGGCCCCGTAATCGGAATGAATACACTTTAAATCCTTTAATGAGGATCCATTGGAGGGCAAGTCTGGTGCCAGCAGCCGCGGTAATTCCAGCTCCAATAGCGTATATTAAAGTTGTTGCGGTTAAAAAGCTCGTAGTTGAATCTGTGTTTCATACTGTTGGTTCATCGCTCGCGGTGTTAACTGACATGTTATGGAATGTCCTACCGGTGGATTTAGCTAAGGTTAAACTTGGCGGTCCAATTTAATCCTATCGCGGTGCTCTTAATTGAGTGTCGAGGTAGGCCGGTACGTTTACTTTGAACAAATTAGAGTGCTTAAAGCAGGCTTATTTCGCCTGAATACTGTGTGCATGGAATAATAGAATAGGACCTCGGTTCTATTTTGTTGGTTTTCGGAATACCGAGGTAATGATTAATAGGGACAGATGGGGGCATTCGTATTGCGACGTTAGAGGTGAAATTCTTGGATCGTCGCAAGACGAACAGAAGCGAAAGCATTTGCCAAAAATGTTTTCATTAATCAAGAACGAAAGTTAGAGGTTCGAAGGCGATCAGATACCGCCCTAGTTCTAACCATAAACGATGCCAGCTAGCGATCCGCCGATGTTCCTCCGATGACTCGGCGGGCAGCTTCCGGGAAACCAAAGCTTTTGGGTTCCGGGGGAAGTATGGTTGCAAAGCTGAAACTTAAAGGAATTGACGGAAGGGCACCACCAGGAGTGGAGCCTGCGGCTTAATTTGACTCAACACGGGAAACCTCACCAGGCCCGGACACCGGAAGGATTGACAGATTGATAGCTCTTTCTTGATTCGGTGGGTGGTGGTGCATGGCCGTTCTTAGTTGGTGGAGCGATTTGTCTGGTTAATTCCGATAACGAACGAGACTCTAGCCTGCTAAATAGGCGTTTTTGGTATCTTGAAAGATTTACTTGATTTTCGGATCAAGTGATTTTTACTACCAACGTAAATAAATATCTTCTTAGAGGGACAGGCGGCTTCTAGCCGCACGAGATTGAGCAATAACAGGTCTGTGATGCCCTTAGATGTTCTGGGCCGCACGCGCGCTACACTGAAAGAATCAACGTGTCTTCCCTGGCCGAAAGGCCCGGGTAACCCGCTGAACCTCTTTCGTGCTAGGGATTGGGGCTTGCAATTATTCCCCATGAACGAGGAATTCCCAGTAAGCACGAGTCATAAGCTCGTGTTGATTACGTCCCTGCCCTTTGTACACACCGCCCGTCGCTACTACCGATTGAATGATTTAGTGAGGTCTTCGGACTGATGCGCGGCAATGTTTCGGCATTGCCGATGTTGTTGGAAAGATGACCAAACTTGATTATTTAGAGGAAGTAAAAGTCGTAACAAGGTTTCCGTAGGTGAACCTGCGGAAGGATCATTAACGTATATTATACAATACAAAATTTTGTATCTGTAATATATAAATATTACTTTCAAAAGTGTTAACGCACGCAATATAAAAAGTAAATTGAAAGAATACTTAAAAGAACAAAAGTATCTAAAGAAACTTGTGTTTGATTATATCTATCAAATAGTCATGGTAACCTATGGTAGTCTATACTCTAAACGTCTTGTACATAATGTGTAGATGAGGTTTTTAAATGAATATACGCCATGGCTGAATTATATTTACAAAGTTTCGTTGCCATATACATCTGATGTATAGATGGCAATTTTACATTAGAATAGGATAATATGTTTCTAATGTAAAAGACATTTTGTCAAAGTATCTAAATTACGTCAACAAGCAAAGAAAAGAAAATTTAAACGTTTTCTAAAAAAAATGATTATCCTGAACGGTGGATCACTTGGCTCGTAAATCGATGAAGAACGCAGCTAATTGCGCGTCAACTTGTGAACTGCAGGACACATGAACATCGACACTTCGAACGCACATTGCGGTCCACGGATCCAATTCCCGGACCACACTTGGCTGAGGGTCGTTTATTATATAAAAACTGCTTACATTAATTTGTACAAGCGATAAAATATACAATGAACGTTCATCATCAGTATTTGAATATAATCACGATGATGTCGTTTGAAAATATTATTTTTACTTGAATCAGTGAATAGTCGATTATACTATAGTACAACTGATTTTCGAGTTTACGAATTATATTTATTTTATAGACCGTGAACAGTTGTTACTTTTCGTTCATTGATTTTTTTAATTTAAATTGACGACCTCAGATTAAGTGAGACTACCCGCTGAATTTAAGCATATTAATAA